>NC_073626.1:95803481-97053481 GCF_029407905.1 Bubalus kerabau
ATGAAATTCATTTCTAAATAGACTTTTGAAGTTTAGCATTTGGATGGGACAGTATACTGAATCAAATGTTTTGCTAAATAGGTGAAGCACATGGTTTACATGTAGATCATAAAGTTCATTTGGTGGAGTGGAATTTAAACTATGTTTATCTAAAATAGGAGAGTATCCTGTATCTGTACATCTTACTGATATCCATTCATCTAAAAATACTTCTCCTAGAAGGCAATGGCACCCCACCCCAGTACTCTTGCCTGGAAAATCCCATGGATGGAGGAGCCTGGTAGGCTGCAGTCCATGGGGTCGCTAAGAGTCGGACACGACTGAACGACTTCCCTTTCACTTCTCACTTTCATGCATTGGAGAAGGCAATGGCAACCCACTCCAGTGTTCTTGCCTGGAGAATCCTAGGGACAGGGGAGCCTGGTGGGCTCCCGTCTGTGGGGTCGCACAGAGTCGGACACGACTGAAGCGACTTAGCAGCAGCAGCAGCAGTGAATATGTACCATTTAAAGAAACCAAATTAGATTCTTTTAACTAAATTCAAACCCCAACTAATAAGTAATTGTTAAGAGCTTCAACTTCAAGAAGGAATGAGATTTTTTCCCCCACCTGCTTTTTTCAGTAATTGAGATATAAGCAAGAGTGAAATTAAACAAGTTGCACTACACAGAACAGAACATTCTGCACATTTGATGTCTCCTTGGCAATATCTTCTGATTTCCACTCAGACAATGTCCGATTCATGAGACGATAGGACAGATATTGTTACTAACAGTTAGACCTACTACTGGCTCTTATCTGAGCACCTCCCCTCAGTCTGACACAATGCTCCCAAAGTTTCCGACAGACATTCTGTTCTGGAGGTTATAATGTCCTCTGTCCTCACAGTGGGGGTCAAATATTGCGTCTGTGCTACCAAACGGACAGGAAATATTCAGCTTTGGTTACTGAAACAAATGACATGTGATTTCATTTAAACTTTAAGACATATTCAGAGATTTTCCAGTATATTTCAATATAAGGGCACAGTATTTCTGAAATGATGATTAATTGATTTTGAAGATGATGAGTGTGTAGGAAAATGCAATGACAAAAATATTAAGCATTAAAATATTTCACTATAGTAGATCCCATGAAGTAAAACAACTCAGTTTTCTACTATATGTGGAATATAAATTATATATATCTATATATCATATAAGACTCTTAAGAGTCCCTTGGACTGCAAGGAGATCCAACCAGTCCATTCTGAAGATCAGTCCTGCGTGTTCATTGGAAGGACTGATGTTGAAGCTGAAACTGAAACTCCAATACTTTGACCACCTGATGCAAAGAACTGACTCATTTGAAAAGACCCTGATGCTGGGAAAGATTGAGGGCAGGAGGAGAAGGGGACAACAGAGGATGAGATAGTTGGATGGCATCACTGACTCGATGGACACGGGTTTGGGTAAACTCCGGGAGTTGGTGATGGACAGGGAGGCCTGGCATGCTGCGGTCAATGGGGTCGGACATGACTGAGCAACTGAACTAAACTGAACACATTATATCATATATACATATCAGAAATGTGTATATATACACATTATATCATATATACATATCAAAAATGTGTATATATACACATTATATCATATATACATATCAAAAATGTGTATATATACACATTATATCATATATACATATCAGATGATATAATGTGTTCAGTTTAGTTCAGTTGCTCAGTCATGTCCGACCCCATTGACCGCAGCACGCCAGGCCTCCCTGTCCATCACCAACTCCTGGAGTTTACCCAAACCCGTGTCCATCGAGTCAGTGATGCCATCCAACCATCTCATCCTCTGTTGTCCCCTGCTCCTCCTGCCCTCAATCTTTCCCAGCATCAGGGTCTTTTCAAATGAGTCAGTTCTTTGCATCAGGTGGCCAAAGTATTGGAGTTTCAGCTTCAACATCAGTCCTTCCAATGAACACTCAGGACTGATCTCCTTTAGGATGGACTGGTTGGATATGGAGAAGGCAATGGCACCCCACTCCAGTACTCTTGCCTGGAGAATCCCATGGATGGAGGAGCCTGGTAAGCTGCAGTCCATGGGGTCACAAACAGTCAGACACGACTGAGCGACTTCACTTTCATTTTTCACCTTCATGCATTGGAGAAGGAAATAGCAACCCACTCCAGTGTTCTTGCCTGGAGAATCCCAGGGATGGGGGAGCCTAGTGGGCTGCTGTCTATGGGGTTGCACAGAGGTGGACATGACTGAAGTGACTTAGCAGCAGCAGCAGCATATATATATATATATATATATATATTTTTTTTTTACATGTATATTTCGTAAT
This sequence comes from Bubalus kerabau, assembly GCF_029407905.1. Classification (NCBI taxonomy): domain Eukaryota; kingdom Metazoa; phylum Chordata; class Mammalia; order Artiodactyla; family Bovidae; genus Bubalus; species Bubalus kerabau. The sequence continues at coordinate 95,805,819 of NC_073626.1, forward strand.
GCTCTTAAACCTTGAAAAGAAAGCAGCAATTTATTGCTGCTGCTTTGAGCATGCCACCATATCTGATATTTAACTGTTAAAATGCATATTTATATTTCAATATTATTTCCCTTGTAAACTGGATGCTGTGTCTTTCAGCAAAGGAGAGATCCTAAAGGCTTTGTAAAGTGAAGTTAAAAGGGAGATGGGGAACAGTACTTCATCATATTCCAAAAGTTTGTGGTTCTCTTTATTGGTCTTTCAAAGGCTCTACCAAGAGGAATTACACATTACAATAAGGAAATCAAGTTTATTTTCTCAGCAACAAGTGTGAGAGAAGTTTATCCAGCAAACCCTGTGATGGAACAAAAGAGCACTGGCTATGGTGTCAGAGAAATCAAGTTCTGCGTCTTACTGCTTACACCTGCTAAGCCTTGTTCCACCCACAGGCTCAAGTTTTTCCGCCACAAATAATTACATCTGCATCACTGCACTACTATGAATTTTTTTTTTAATTTTGCCATGTATGGCAAAATTATACAAACTGTTAATTATTACATTTAAAATCTTTAATTTTTCTATTATTGATTGCAACATTGACTTTGTAAGACAAAAGGAAGAAAAGAGAAAAGAAGTAGGATTGAAAAACTTTGCATCTAATTTTTTGGTGGCACAATTAGAATAACCCATTGAGGAAAAAACCAGTAATAAACATTTAAGATAACCAAGGAATGAAGATATGTTTAGACTGAGCTATAGTCTTATTTTGGAAAGACTTCCTGAAGTTGATCCGAAAGAAAAGATACCCAAGAAAATGAAAACGAAGAAGTAAATATAAAATTCTGATAATGATAAAAACTATAGGATACTTGTATTTATAATATATAATACGTGGAATATACTATTTTATGGAACAGTTTATCAGTAATGATACATCCCATCTTGCAAGGAGCAAAGGAGTAAGGAATGGTAATTGACAGGTGTTAATCATTTGATTGATCTCAAATAAATGTCAGACAAGATTTGATACATTTATTATACAGACAGATTTACACAAATGCACTGAACTTAAAAAAAAAAAGCTTTCCATTGTTTTACGGGTTCTACTGTTTAAAACACAAGAACATACACTAATACTGTAATGTGATAGGGTGGTAATTATTCATATCCATATAACCACCATGTATTTTATGTCTCTAACACAATAATACATCTATACTTTTTAAAATTCCCCACATACTTCATCTTTCTACACTTTTGACCATGAAACATGGTAGCACACTTTGATAAATATTTAAATTTCTCTCTCCTACACTCAATGCTACTTTAATCAAAGTGTTCTACAGTACATGAGAAACATCAGACAGTAGTTACTTCCATTATTGATAATATTTGAGCTTACTCTGATAATATGTAGGTATAACTTGCTTTATCTGAATTAGAGGTCTTCATGACAATGTATGTGATCAATTTTTAAGTCCATTATACTTTTCCATTACTATACATTATTTTAGAAAAAAGACATAACAAGATATTTTAACCTTATGCCACAATAAAAGAAAGTGTGTTACATTTCAGCTAGCATAGTTTAATCGTATTTTAAAAGAAAAATTATCTTACAAAATCCTAACACTTTAGAATAAACCAAGCGTCATATTAGCTTACTTAAACAACAGGCAATAGGTATAATATTTTCCAAATCAAGTTTTTTTTCTTAGTCAAATATTTCCCAGTGATTCTCAACAGGAGACAATTTTGTCTCAAGAACATCTGACAGTGTCAAGGCAATGTTTTTAGTTGTCAGAACTAGGGACCATTGACTAAGGGAATCTAATAGAGCCCATGAATGCTACTAAACACTCTGCATGCACAGGATAGCCCTCACAGTAAAGAATTATCCAGGTTTAAATGTCAACAGAACCAAGGATGAGAAACTCTGCCTAAAATTAATATCATAATAAGGTTCTAATAAGAACAAAATTAATACAAGATGATTTTTCAGACCAGCAAGCAATAAGATTCAGGAAAATAATAGCTCAAATGTAGGGCATATTAGCCATGAACCGGGTGCTGTCTTATTAATTCACTTATCTGTGCTGACCACAGTCCTATGCGTTAGGCATCACTATTTAGAAACTTTATTCTACAGATGACAAAACGAAACTTTAATGTAATTTTATTGCTGAGTGTTACCTATCTTCCAAGAGGTTGAGAGAAGATATCAACCATAGCCTGTTAACTCTAAATCATATACTCTTGACTACATCACTATACAATTGACTCTTGAACAACTTTGGCTTGAAATGCACAGGTCCACTTACACATGGATTTTGTTTTTCCTAAATATATACTAGAAACTACAATCTGAAGTTGTTGAATCTGAAGTTGCAGAATTGTGGATATAGAGGACCCACTGTAAAGTTGAACTCAGATTCTTTACTTCACAGAGGGTTAGCACCTCTGTTCCCCATTGTTCAAGGGTCAACCCTACTGTCTTTGTGTTGAGAACATGCTTTCTGATATAGGTTTTTTAAAATGCATCACATTTAATAAAATCTATAGAAACCTCTGATGTATTATTCTGTATTAGAAAACCTCATTTTTGAAGATCAATAAAAGTTTAAGACACTGCAGATGTCAGTAAATCATTATTTATTCATTTATCGAGATTCTCATTTCAGCTTTAGTAAATGTATTCAAAATGTCAAGAAGAATGAAAAATGCAATTAAGTGAAACACATCACACTAACAAGAATATGAGAACAGAAACTACTTAGCTCTGGAATAATATTACAAGTGTAAAAGCAAGTTAAAATAAGAGAAAGGCTCATCAAATCATCAGGAGGTCTCACATTTTCAGTATAGCAGAGAGAATTACAGCTACCAAAAATCCTCTCAGGAATAATACAAACTTACTAATTGGAACGTATGGTGTATTCATTTTCTAGGAGTGCCAGAACAAAATACTTGGTGGATTAAACAACACGTTTATTTCTCACAGTTCTAGAGGCTAGAAGTCCAAGTTAAGGTGTTGGCAGGTTCGGTTTCTCCTAAGGCTTCTCGCCTTAATTTGCAGATGGCAGTCTTCTTGCTGTGCCTTCCCATGGCCTTTCCTTTGTGTTCACAACCTTTGTTTCACTTTCTCTTCTTAAAAGGACACCAATCAGATTGGATTAGGGCTTCAAACTAACAGCCTCATTTTTACCTATTTAAAGACCTTATTTCCAAATAAGATAACATTCTAAGATACTGGAGGTTAGGACCTCAACACTAGATTTTACTGGTACATAATTCTGCTAAATATATGAGAAGAACAATTACTAAAAAGACATAGGGCCTGCCTAGAATTCTCATGGAGGACTAAACAAACAGTTTGTCAGATATTAGGGAAAATCTATAAAAGACTTATAAAAATAAGATGGCACTGTGTCAGTTCAAGGTGTTAAAACCTAAAGGGGATGACCAAGATTCAACTTTTCCCAGACCCATATTGAAATCTGCTTGTGTATATACATGACAGTCATGGTCTCATCAACAGCCCTTTAACATTTTCCCTACATTTACTACACAGAAAAATAAATACATGAAAGATTGCAATAGCCAAAATGCATTGATAGTCAAACTATACTGGATCTTAGTGTAGGTGAGGAAGAGTTAAGTGCAATCTGGAGCCCCTCTGCTTTTAGTTAGGTTTCTTTTTTGTTTGTTTCTTCCTGCATTTTTTTTCCCCCTGTAAACCCACAGGAACATCAGAAGTGCTGCCTTGAGTCTAAGGCAGTGTTTTTCACTAGATTTTAAAGCCTGTTTCTCTGTGCCTGTCAAGAAAGCAAGATCATGGCTGCAGGACATGTTTTTCTCCCTAGTACTTGAAGCAACACAACTTGCCTCCAAAGCTGTCTGTCTACTCAGCAGGACAGTAAAAACAAAGAGGAGAATATGAGAGTCAAGCAGGATAGAAGATAAAGACCAAATGGAGACATGACTGAAGCAAGCATCACAGAGGAGTGTTCTCTGAGAAAAATGGCTAATTGGAACAAGATAAGAAGCATGATAACTAAAGAATATTTGTTAAGAATAAGCAAATCAGTAATACAATTATCAATCTACTGTCATTCTAATGTAATTTGCCATTTCATTCCTGTTCTTAGTCTCCTATATCACATCTAAAATGGTCTTCTGCTATCTCGTCTAACCGCAGGAACCAAAACTCACATGGGTTTGACTGTAATAAATTCTCCCCGTTCAACCTCAACTTGATTACTTATGCTTAAACAGCACTTTCACCATGTGATTTCATTCCCCTTTTCTAAGTCTCTTCAATTAAAAAGGACATAAACTCTTAATTACTGTTACTTTTCTCCACAATTTGGCCTCACCCTGCAGATTCATGATCCATCCTTATTATTCATTACTTCAGCACACACTGAGTTAAGTAATGCCAGTCTCATTATTCTAAGATCCTGTCACTAGTCAGCCTAAAATATCTTCCCTTTCCCCTTGCACTGACCATAGACACATTATCTTCTGATTTAGTTTTTCTTTTCCTCTTTTTTTTGGAAGGGGGTGGGGGCACTGCATCATGTGGGATCTTACCTCCTTGCTGCTGCTGCTGCTGCTAAGTCACTTCAGTCGTGTCTGACTCTGTGTGACCCCATAGACGGCAGCCCACCAGGCTCCCCCGTCCCTGGGATTCTCCAGGCAAGAACACTGGAGTGGGTTGCCATTTCCTTCTGCAATGCATGAAAGTGAAAAGTGAAAGTGAAAGTTGCTCAGTCGTGTCCGACTCTTCACGACCCCATGGAATACAGCCTACCAGGCTCCTCCGTCCATGGGATTTTCCAGGCAAGAGTACTAGAGTGGGTTGCCATTGTCTTCTCCTTGACCTGGGATCAAACCCACATCTCCTGCAGTGGAAGCACAGAGTCTTAACCACTAGGCCTTTAGGGAAGTCCCAACACCTCATCTGCTGAAACCCAGCTAGTAGCCAGTCCATAGTCCATTTCCAACTTATGGCTTCCGAGAGGATAACACCAGAGCTGAAGCTAACAATCCATATACCTTCTGAATATCTTAACTTGTATCTCTCAAAATTATCTCAGATTAAACATAACATTTAATTCATTTTTGCCTCCAAAAATAACTGTTCCTGCCCCCAGAGTTTCTTTTATATACTCAGCCAAGAGAGACCTAAGAATCAACCTTCACTGTCCCTCCCCTTTACTCTCCCCTGCATCCAGTCATTCATTAAACCTGACTGAAATATCTCTTTAAAATTCTTTCATATCTAGTACTGTCTCTCTGTGTTCTTTATCACATTATTCATCATCTCTCACCTAGCCCAGGGTGTTAGTTTCCTAACCCTCTTCTGTGTCACTTCATCCTATTTTAATTCACCAAACTATAGCTCTGTAGCATGGGAACCAAAGCCCATCTCGATCTAGACTCTGGAGTAGTGGTCAGCTTCCACCACTATGACATCCCCAAGCCAGCAATATCTTCCTGGCCCATGACTAATGGTGAATGTCTCTAAGTTTTTGTACAGGGAGGGCCACAATCTAAAATGGCTTTCTTTCATTATCTTTCACACAAATTCTTAAACATGTTTCAAGCAGTTTAAAGCTTGAGGAAGTCTTCCCTGACTTCATGGGCAGACCTGGTCATGTCATCTCCAAAATTCTATTTTGTACAAACTCTGTTTTGACATTGGTAATCTTTTCATATATTCCTTGTACATTATTCTAGCAAGTAGCTAGTGGGCAAGGTTGGGAGTAATGCAGTTTTTTCATGTATATATTCCCAGAATATATCAGGAAATTATTCCACAGAAGATATCAAACAGATGCCTGATAACTACTAGTCACCTAATACATTTATGGTGGTGGTGGTTTAGTCACCAAGTTGTGTCTGCTTCTTGTGATCCCATGGTCTGTAGCCCATCAGGATCCTCTGTCCGTGGGATTTTCTAGGCAAGAATACTGTGGTGGTTTTCTTGCCTTCTCCAGGGGATCTTCCCTGACCCAGGGATTGAACCCAGGTCTCCTGCACTGCAGGCAGATTATTTACCAACTGAGCTACCAGGGAAGCCTAAAAGAGGCTGAGAAGGTAAGCAAAGCCACAGAGAAAATCTAAAACAGAAATAAACACTTCTCACCTCAGGACATTCAGCTGCGCTAAGAATGGAGCCTCACTATTACCATCAGGATTCAAAACTATACACCTGATTCATAGAGAAAGGTCAGTTACAAATTCTAATTATCTGCTCTGAAAATTCCTTCATCAACAAATGTGCTAGTCTTTAGACAATTGTTTAATTACTACTATTATCAAATATTAAATGTAATAGACTCTTATGTGGGAAGTAACCTCTTGAAATATTAAATAAGAAGATAAAAGCAGTAAAATAAGACAAAGTCCATACACAGCAGCACCATTTTCCTGATATCAGAGGAGTTCTCTTAAGTGAATTTTCTAGAAAACTGAAATTTATTAACAAAGCTTTGAAAACATTTACTCTTAAGTTTGATGCTTTTGAACTGTGGTCCTGAAGAAGACTCTTGAGAGTCCCTTGGACAGCAAGGAGATCAAACCAGTAAGGAAATAAACCCTGAATAGTCATTGGAAGGACAGATGCTGAAGCTGAAGCTACAATACCTTGGCCACTTGATGCAAAGAGCTGACTCATTGGAAAAGATCTTGATGCTAGTAAAGACTGAGGGCAAGAGGAGAAGTGGATGACAGAGGATGATACAGTTGGATGGTACCACTGACTCAATGGATGTGAGTTTGAGCAAACTCAGGGAGACAGTGAAGGACAGGGAAGCCTGGAGTGCTTCATGGTGTTGCAAAGTGTTGGACATGACTTAGCGACTAAACAATTCATAAAAATCTCCTTAAAAGATATCAATTTCTTAATTCAATTCCTAAAACACAGTACATAGAGTAAAATTTATTCCTGATTAACATCATCACTGTGACAGACCCATGCTATCCTGATCTACAACATTGTGATTCCCTCAGAAGTTAATAATTATAGGACTGTATGTCTCCATGTAATGACACTGCCTTTAAAAGTTTCACATACTTAATAGAGCTTCTTCAATAGCCTTGAAATAAGATGACACTTAAGTTGTCAGTGTGCCTAACTCTAATGGCCAATCTTGCAATCTTGTAATCTGTGGGCTTAAAAAAAAAAAAAAATCACATAAACTCTACTGGGGTTGAAAAATGTGTTTTATTCCAGTAAGTAGTTCCTGAATAAAACTCACAGGCTTATTATATGTGGTTACAATTATTCTGAGCCCCAGAGCTCTGCTGTTTCAAATGGATGAAATCACTATCACTCAAAAAATGTTTAATTACTGACTGTAACATATGTACTCTGGAGTTCCAAAATAATACTAATTGAATAGTTTGACAGTATCCTCAGGGAAAGTTACTCAACTCAATTCTGACTATAAAAAAATTAGCTACGTGAGAAATAACAGATGAAAAGAAAAAGCAAAAATGTGAGAAAGGCAAGTTCAAATGAAACAGCAGAATCCATACTGCATGGTTTTAGAAGTCAAGACTTGACACCTTTAGAAATATTTAATCATACAGCTCCATCCACCAGAACATCGACACAAGCTTCCCTAACCAGGAAACCTTGACAAGCCACCTGTACAAACCCACACACAGCGAGGAAACGCCACAATAAAGAGAACTCCACAAACTGCCAGAATACAGAAAGGACACCCCAAACTCAGCAATTTAAATAAGATGAAGAGACAGAGGAATACCCAGCAGATAAAGGAACAGGATAAATGCCCACCAAACCAAACAAAAGAGGAAGAGATAGGGAATCTACCTGATAAAGAATTCCGAATAATGATAGTGAAATTGATCCAAAATCTTGAAATTAAAATTGAATCACAGATAAATAGCCTGGAGCCATGGATTGAGAAGATGCAAGAAAGATTTAACAAGGACTTAGAAGAAATAAAAAAGAGTCAATATATAATGAATAATGCAATAAGTGAAATTAAAAACACTCTGGAGGCAACAAATAGTAGAATAACAGAGGCAGAAGATAGGATTAGTGAATTAGAGGTAGAATGGTAGAAATAAATGAATCAGAGAGGATAAAAGGAAAACGAATTAAAAGAAATGAGGACAATCTCAGAGACCTCCAGGACAATATTAAACACTACAACATTCGAATCATAGGGGTCCCAGAAGAAGAAGACAAAAAGAAAGACCATGAGAAAATACTTGAGGAGATAATAGTTGAAAACTTCACTAAAATGGGGAAGGAAATAATCACCCAAGTCCAAGAAACCCAGAGAGTCCCAAACAGGATAAACCCAAGGCGAAACGCCCCAAGACACATATTAATCAAATTAACAAAGATCAAACACAAAGAACAAATACTAAAAGCAGCAAGGGAAAAACAACAAATAACACACAAGGGAATACCCATAAGGGTAACAGCTGATCTTTCAATAGAAACTCTTCAAGCCAGGAGGGAATGGCAAGACATACTTAAAATGATGAAAGAAAATAACCTACAGCCAAGATTATTGTACCCAGCAAGGATCTCATGCAAGTATGAAGGAGAAATCAAAAGCTTTTCAGACAAGCAAAAGCTGAGAGAATTCTGTACCACCAAACCAGCTCTCCAACAAATACTAAAGGATATTCTCTAGACAGGAAACACAAAAACGGTGTATAAATTTGAACCCAAAACAATAATGTAAATGGCAACGGGATCATACTTATCAGTAATTACCTTAAACGTAAATGGGTTGAATGCCCCAACTAAAAGACAAAGACTGGCTGAATGGATACAAAAACAAGACCCCTACATATGTTGTCTACAAGAGACCCACCTCAAAACAGGGGACACATACAGACTGAAAGTGAAGGGCTGGAAAAAGATTTTCCATGCAAATAGGGACCAAAAGCAAGCAGGGGTAGCAATACTCATATCAGATAAAATAGACTTTAAAACAAAGGCTGTGAAAAGAGACAAAGATGGTCACTATATAATGATCAAAGGATCAATCCAAGAAGAAGATATAACAATTATAAATATATATGCACCCAACATGGGAGCAACGCAGTATGTAAGACAAATGCTAACAAGTATGAAAGGAGAAATTAACAATAACACAATAATAGTGGGAGACTTTAATACCCCACACACACCTATGGATAGATCAACTAAACAGAAAATTAACAAGGAAACACAAACTTTAAACAATACAATAGACCAGTTAGACCTAATTGATATCTATAGGACATTTCATCCCAATACAATGAATTTCACCTTTTTCTCAGGCGCACATGGAACCTTCTCCAGGATAGATCACATCCTGGGCCATAAAGCTAGCCCTGGTAAATTAAAAAAAATAGAAATCATTCCAAGCATCTTTTCTGACCACAATGCAGTAAGATTAGATCTCAATTACAGGAGAAAAACTATTAAAAATTCCAACATATGGAGGCTGAACAACACGCTGCTGAATAACCAACAAATCACAGAAGAAATCAAAAAAGAAATCAGAATTTGCATAGAAACGAATGAAAATGAAAACACAACAACCCAAAACCTGTGGGACACGGTAAAAGCAGTCCTAAGGGGAAAGTTCATAGCAATACAGGCACACCTCAAGAAACAAGAAAAAAGTCAAATAAATAACCTAACTCTACACCTAAAGCAACTAGAAAAGGAAGAAATGAAGAACCCCAGGGTTAGTAGAAGGAAAGAAATCTTAAAACTTAGAGCAGAAATAAATGCAAAAGAAACAAAAGAGATCATAGCAAAAATCAACAAAACCAAAAGCTGGTTTTTTGAAAGGATAAATAAAATTGACAAACCATTAGCCAGACTCATCAAGAAACAAAGGGAGAAAAATCAATAAAATTAGAAACGAAAATTGAGAGATCACAACAGAAAACACAGAAACACAAAGGATCATAAGAGAGTACTATCAACAATTATAGGCCAATAAAATGGACAACGTGGAAGAAATGGACAAATTCTTAGAAAAGTACAACTTTCCAAAACTCAACCAGGAAGAAATAGAAAATCTTAACAGACCCATCACAAGCACGGAAATTGAAACTGTAATCAAAAATCTTCCAGCAAACAAAAGCCCAGGTCCAGACGGCTTCACAGCTGAATTCTACCAAAAATTTAGAGAAGAGCTAACACCTATCCTGCTCAAACTCTTCCAGAAATTTGCAGAGGATGGTAAACTTCCAAACTCATTCTATGAGGCCACCATCACCCTAATACCAAAACCTGACAAAGATCCCACAAAAAAAGAAAACTACAGGCCAATATCACTGATGAACATAGATGCAAAAATCCTTAACAAAATTCTAGCAATCAGAATCCAACAACACATTAAAAAGATCATACACCATGACCAAGTGGGCTTTATCCCAGGGATGCAAGGATTCTTCAATATCCGCAAATCAATCAACGTAATACACCACATTAACAAATTGAAAAATAAAAACCATATGATTATCTCAATAGATGCAGAGAAAGCCTTTGACAAAATTCAACATCCATTTATGATAAAAACTCTCCAGAAAGCAGGAATAGAAGGAACATACCTCAACATAATAAAAGCTATATATGACAAACCCACAGCAAACATTATCCTCAATGGTGAAAAATTGAAAGCATTTCCTCTAAAGTCAGGAACAAGACAAGGGTGCCCACTTTCACCATTACTGTTCAACATAGTTTTGGAAGATTTGGCCACAGCAATCAGAGCAGAAAAAGAAATAAAAGGAATCCAAATTGGAAAAGAAGTAAAGCTCTCACTATTTGCAGATGACATGATCCTCTACATAGAAAATCCTAAAGACTCCACCAGAAAATTACTAGAACTAATCAATGACTATAGTAAAGATGCAGGATATAAAATCAACACACAGAAATCCCTTGCATTCCTATACACTAATAATGAGAAAACAGAAAGAGAAATTAAGGAAACAATTCCATTCACCATTGCAACGGAAAGAATAAAATACTTAGGAATATATCTACCTAAAGAAACTAAAGACCTATATATAGAAAACTATAAAACACTGGTGAAAGAAATCAAAGAGGACACTAACAGATGGAGAAATATACCATGTTCATGGATTGGAAGAATCAATATAGTGAAAATGAGTATACTACCCAAAGCAATTTATAGATTCAATGCAATCCCTATCAAGCTACCAACAGTATTCTTCACAGAGCTAGAACAAATAATTTCACAATTTGTATGGAAATACAAAAAAACCTCGAATAGCCAAAGCTATCTTGAGAAAGAAGAATGGAACTGGAGGAATCAACCTGCCTGACTTCAGACTCTACTACAAAGCCACAGTTATCAAGACAGTATGGTACTGGCACAAAGACAGAAATATAGATCAATGGAACAAAATAGAAAGCCCAGAGATAAATCCACGCATATATGGACACCTTATCTTTGACAATGGAGGCAAGAATATACAATGGATTAAAGACAATCTCTTTAACAAGTGGTGTTGGGAAATCTGGTCAACCACTTGTAAAAGAATGAAACTAGAACACTTTCTAACACCATACACAAAAATAAACTCAAAATGGATTAAAGATCTCAACATAAGACCAGAAACTATAAAACTCCTAGAGGAGAACATAGGCAAAACACTCTCTGACATACATCACAGCAGGATCCTCTATGACCCACCTCCCAGAATATTGGAAATAAAAGCAAAAATAGGGAGGAGGGTTCAGGATGGGGAACACATGTATACCTGTGGCAGATTCATTTTGATGTTTGGCAAAACTAATACAATTATGTAAAGGTTAAAAATAAAATAAAATTTAAAAAAAAATTAAAAAATAAAATAAAATAAACAAATGGGACCTAATTAACCTTAAAAGCTTCTGCACATCAAAGGAAGCTATTAGCAAGGTGAAAAGACAGCCTTCAGAATGGGAGAGGATAATAGCAAATGAAGCAACTGACAAACAACTAATCTCCAGAATATACAAGCAACTCTACAGCTCAACTCCAGAAAAATAAATGACCCAATCAAAAAATGGGCCAAAGAACTAAACAGACATTCCTCCAGAGAAGACATACAGATGGCTAACAAACACATGAAAAGATGCTCAACATCACTCATTATCAGAGAAATGCAAATCAAAACCACTATGAGGTATCATTTCACACCAGTCAGAATGGCTGCGATCCAAAAGTCTACAAGCAATAAATGCTGGAGAGGGTGTGGAGAAAAGGGAACCCTCTTACACTGTTGGTGGGAATGCAAACTAGTACAGCCACTATGGAGAACAGTGTGGAGATTCCTTAAAAAACTGGAAATAGAACTGCCTTATGATTCAGCAATCCCACTGCTGGGCATACACACCGAGGAAACCAGAAGGGAAAGAGACATGTGTACCCCAATGTTCATCGCAGCACTGTTTATAATAGCCAGGACATGGAAGCAACCTAGATGTCCGTCAGCAGATGAGTGGATAAGAAAGCTGTGGTACATATACACAATAGAGTATTACTCAGCCATTAAAAAGAACACATTTGAATCAGTTCTAATGAGGTGGATGAAACTGGAGCCTATTATACAGAGTGAAGTAAGCCAGAAAGAAAAACACCAATACAGTATACTAACGCATATATATGGAATTTAGAAAGATGGTAACAATAACCCTGTGTACAAGACAGCAAAAGAGACACTGATGTATAGAACAGTCTTATGGACTCTGTGGGAGAGGGAGAGGGTGGGAAGATTTGGGAGAATGGCATTGAAACATGTAAAATATCATGTATGAAACGAGTTGCCAGTCCAGGTTCGATGCACGATACTGGATGCTTGGGGCTGGTGCACTGGGATGACCCAGAGGGATGGAATGGGGAGGGAGGAGGGAGGAGGGTTCAGGATGGGGAACACATGTATACCTGTGGCGGATTCATTTTGATATTAGGCAAAACTAATACAATTTTGTAAAGTTTAAAAATAAAATAAAATTAAAAAAAAGAAAAGAAATATTTATTCATATTGTTTTTTAATGTAAAATTACAATGGTTATCAGAGTATTAATAACAGAAATTTGTACAACAGTGTATATCACATATAATTTAAGAATCAGAAGACTCAGATTCCTTTGAGGTCTAGTGGTTAGGACCTCATTCTTTCACTTCCAAGGGCACAGCACAGCCAAAAAGTAAATAAATAATTTTAAAAAAATCAAAAGACTTGTACTTAAATTGACATTGAATTTTCATATGAAATGGCAGATTTTTTAAGAAGTCCTACAACATACTTTCATTGATATTTCTGATCAAGTAATTTCCTGTAAACTGTCTTGGACACTGGTTCAGGAAAAGATGAAATAAAATGTATATTCTTCATATAATTAATATGTAACATAGGTAATACACTGTATAGTTTACAAAATTACAGGTCTATGGAAATTAGCATTGTGTCATGTCTAAAGAAAAAAATCCAAGTGAGGACATTATGACTTTTGTTAATATCCTCTGATCACTGAAGCTCATTAGCTCTCATAGATCACTTCTATGACAATAATAAATGAGAAGAAAAAGAAAATAAAGTTTATTGGTTTTCTAAGTTTTACTCAAGCAAAACTCAAATCATATAAGATATATTTCTCCTTGAATTTTCTCAGTATATTTCTACCCAGTACTTGGGTATTTTAGTGTCTGTAGAAATTTAATAATTTCTAAGATCTGCTACCAAACACAGTTTATAAAACAAAGTTGTTAAGAATAAGCAACAAATACTATTGCAATGATTGGATACACCAAAAGCCCAATTCCCAAGCAAAACTGTGTGAACACTTTGCAAAGGTCAGTATAAAATTGTCACCTTTGAATCCATAGTCATTTTCACAAGCTCCAATCTCTTAAAAAAACGTACTCAACAAAAGTTATTTAACGAAAGACAGGCTTTACCTAAGTTAAAATTCACAGAGTTTCAATTAAACATCAACTTCAGTTGACATTTTTTCTGGGGATGGGGGTAGAGACAAGTGACATCCAACAATTTGGGGGATGGCCTTAAACATGTTTAGAAAAATTAAGAGGGAAAAAAATTGCCTCACATACTGACTCCAAATTCTGGTCAACTCAAGCCCCACTCCCACCATCATGAGCTGCCTATTTTGGGAACATGGCTGTCACCCTTCTACCATCCTTCCTTTTTTTTTTGCAACTTCTCCAGTTCCAGTATCAACCTATACACACTCCTACATCTCCCTTTCCTCTTTCCCACATCACAGCTCTCAACACTCACTTTTATTCCCCTACATTACTGCTTGAACTATTATAAGAGGAAACCATATGGATTGGAAGAATTTTTAAAAAAAAAAACCCACAAACTACTTGTATGCTGCTGCTGCTAAGTCGCTTCAGTCGTGTCCGACTTTGTGCGACCCCCATAGACGGCCACCCATCAGGCTCCCCCGTCCCTGGGATTCTCCAGGCAAGAACACTGGAGTGGGTTGCCATTTCCTTCTCCAGTGCATGAAAGTGAAAAGTGAAAGTGAAGTCGCTCAGTCGTGTCCGACTCTTAGCAACCCCATGGACTGCAGCCTACCAGGCTCCTCCATCCATGGGATTTTCCAGGCAAGAGTACTGGAGTAGGGTGCCATTGCCTTCTCCAAAACTACTTGTATAGGTGTAAGTAATCCCGATTTTTTGCTCAAAAACCTAAAGCATTACTTAATTTCTAAGCCTTAAGAAAAGGGTAAGACTTGGTATCTTATGATTTATGTTAAAAAGTATAGAAGTATAATACTCTAGCAATATTTTAAACAAAAACTATGAGTTACTACATGTGACATGATGTCTTACGAAATATCCCATGGAAATCCTAGAAGAAACTATTTTACCTTTTAGTTCAGTTGCTTAGTCATGTCCGACTTTTTGCGACCCTGTGGACTTCAGCACACCAGGCTTCCCTGTCCATTTCCAAACCCTGGGGCCTACTCAAGCTCATGTCCAGCGTGTTGGTGATGCCATCCAACCATCTCATCCTCTGTTGTCCCCTTCTCCTCCCACCTTCAATCTTTCCCAGTATTAGGGTCTTTTCCAATGAGTTGGTTCTTCACATCAGGTGGCCAGAGTACTGGAGTTTCAGCTTCAGCATCAGCCCTTCCAATGAATATTCCTTTAGGATTCATTAACAGGTTGGATCTCCTTGCAGCACAAGCGACTCTCAAGAGACTTCTCCAATACCACAGTTCAAAAGTATCAATTCTTTGGCACTCAGCTTTCTTTATAGTCCAGCTCTCACACCCATACATGACCACTGGAAAAAACATAGCCTTGACTAGACGGATCTTTGTTGGCAAAGTAATGTCTCTGCTTTTTAATATGCTGTCTAGGTTGGTAATAGCTTTTCTTCCAAGGAGCAAGTGTCTTTTAATTTCATAGCTGAAGCCAACATCTGCAGTGATTTTGGAGCGCCCCAAAATAAAGTCTCTCACTGTTTCCTTTGTTTCCCCATCTATTTGCCATGAAGTAATGGGACCAGATGCCATGATCTTAGTTACATGAGATATAAAATTAGTAGCAAACCAATACCCATTACATCAGTGAATAACTAGCTTGTAACAAATTCAAAACAAAAGCAATATTTTGTTGTTTTGAAAGCCTTATGATGAAACCTGTGTATATGTTTTAGAAAAAATTATGCTCAATAATTTTGAAAATAAAAACTTAGGATGTTAAGTAAGAAGCAATTCCATGAAAAAAGAAAGGTGTTTATCTCAAAACAGGAAAATTATTTTGAAGGCAATATTTTTAAGGGAGATCAATTTATATTATATATAAAGATAACTCATAGTTGTAATTAATACATAAATGGTAATATTATGCTTTAGAAAGCCTTTTAAGCAACTTTTTCTAGAATTTTAATAATGCTGAATTATTTTCCCTTGGTAATTCATAGTGCAAAATCTACTTCATTACAATATTTTGGCAAGGTAGCTTTCTATTAGGGTTTTTGGTTTTTATACTCCTGAACTTAGTTTTTTCATTAAATATTCATTTTTCATAATAGAAAATAAAAGAAAATGTCAAAAATAGATACTTAAAGGATTTTCAATATAAACTTATTACTTTGAAAACAAGATAAGGGAATCAGGAATCCTCAGAATGTTGGGCCAAATTACAACTTAGGTTGTTTTCTTTTTTTTATATATAACCATGTACATATAATACGTTTTTTTTTTTTTTCTTGTTAGAATAGGTGATTTTATTAATTCTTTTTTTAATTTTATTTTAACTTTACAATATTGTATTGGTTTTGCCATATATCAAAATGAATCTGCCACAGGTATACATGTGTACCCCATTCTGAACCCTTCTCCCTCCTCCCTCCCCATACCATCCCTCTGGGTCGTCCCAGTGCTCCAGCCCGAAGCATCCAGTATCGTGCATCGAACCTGGACTGGTGACATGTTTCATATATGATATTATACATATTTCAATGCCATTCTCCCAAATCATCCCACCCTCTCCCTCTCCCACAGAGTCCAAAAGACTGTTCTATACATATAATACTTTTTAAAAGAAAAATAAAATTAACTTGTCTATTTCATAAAAAAAAGATCAATCTATGTATAAACTTTACGTATTCTGCTAATTCTTATTTTTATGAATTGGATCTTGTGCCTTTGTTATTAACATTTTCCCCATTCTCCCCACTTATTCATTAATATACATTTTCTTCAAAATTGAATCCAAATCTAATCCCCTGCAAAGCTTTAAATACTTAACTACCAGATCTCACTCATCTCCTCCCTTTTAAATTATGCATTAGCCTTGTGTTTGTTAAGATACTTTTCACGTACTTGAGTTTTAACTCTTAGTGGATTTTTTGAAAGTAGAACTAGGTGTTTTATCTCCTTCTGTGAAAAGTAGGGTTTCCCTGGTGGCTCAGATGGTAAAGAATCTGCCTGCAATGTGAGAGACCTGGGTGTGATCCCTTGGGTTTGGAAGATCCCTGAAGGAGGGCATGGCAACCTACTCCAGTATTCTTGCCTGGAGAACCCTCATGGACAGAGGAGCCTGGCAGGTTACAGTCCATGGGGCTGTGAGAGTCGGACATGACTGACTAAGCACACAGCACACATTCCAAGTAGATATCAATATATATTTGGACTTATTTATAAATTCATAATGCTGTCCACTGGAGAAGGGAATGGCAAACCACTTCAGTATTCTTGCCTTGAGAACCCCATGAACAGTATGAAAAGGCAAAAATATAGGACACTGAAAGATGAACTCCCAGGTCGGTAGGTGCTCAATATGCTACTGGAGATCAGTGGAGAAATAACTCCAGAAAGAATGAAGGGATGGAGCCAAAGCAAAACAATACCCAGTTGTGGATGGGACTGGTGATATAAGCAAGGTCTGATGCTGTAAAGAGCAATATCGCATAGGAACCTGGAATGTTAGGTCCATGAATCAAGGCAAATTGGAAGTGGTCAAACAGGAGACGGCAAGAGTAAACATCGACATTCTAGGAATCAGCGAACTAAAATGGACTGGAATGGGTGAATTTTACTCAGATGACCATTATATCTACCTCTGTGGGCAGGGATCCCTTAGAAGAAATGGAGTAGCCATCACAGTCAACAAAAGAGTCCAAAATGCAGTACTTGGATGCAATCTCAAAACGAAGGAATGATCTCTGTTTGTTTCCAAGGCAAACCATTCAATATTACGGAAATCCAAGTCTATGACCCAACCAGTAACTCTGAAGAAGCTGAAGTTGAAAGGTTCTATGAAGACCTACAAGACCTTTTAGAACAAACACCCCCCCCCCCCAAAAAAAAATGTCCTTTTCATTATAGGGGACTGGAATGCAAAGTGGGAACTCAAGAAATACCTGGAGTAATAGGCAAATTTGGCCTTGAGTACAGAATGAAGCAGGACAAAGGCTAATAGAGTTTTCCCAAAGGAATGCACTGGTCATAGCAAACACCCTCTTCCAACAGCACAAGAGAAGACTCTACACATGGACATCAGCAGATGGTCAACATCAAATACAGACAGATCATTTTTTTTTTTGCAGCCAAAGATAGAGAAGCTCTGTACAGTCAGCAAAAACAAGACCAGGAGCTGACTGTGGCTCAGATCATGAACTCCTTATGGCCAAATTCAGACTGAAATTGCAGAAAGTAGGGAAAACCACTAGACCATTAAGGTATGACCTAAATGAAATCCCTTATGATTATACAGTGGAAGTGAGAAATAGATTTAAGTGACTAGATCTGATAGACTGCCTGATGAACTATGGACGGAGGTTTGTGACATTGTAAATGAGACAGGGATCAAGACCATCCCCAAAAAAAGAAATGCAAAGAAGTACAATGGATGTCTGAGGAGGCCTTAGAAATAGCTGTGAAAAGAAGAGAAGAGAAAAGGAAAGATATACCATTTGAATGCCGAGTTCCAAAGAATAGCAAGGAGAGATAAAAAAGCCTTCCTCAGCGATCAACGCAAAGAAATAGAGGAAAACAACTGAATGGGAAAAATTAGAGAATTCTTCAAGAAAATTAGGGATACCAAGGAAACATTTCATGCAAAGATGGGCTCAATAAAGGACAGAAATGGTATGAACCTAACAGAAGCAGAAGATATTAAGAATAGGTGGCAAGAATACATAGAAGAACTATACAAAAGAGATCTTCACAGCCCAGATAATCATGATGCTGTGATCACTCACCTAGAGCCAGACATCCTGGAATGTGAAGTCAAGTGGGCTTTAGGAAGTATCACTATGAACAAAGCTAGTGGAGGTGATGGAATTCCAGTTGAGCTATTTCAAATCCTGAAAGATGATGCTGTGAAAGTGCTGACTCAATATGCCAGCAAATTTGGAAAACTCAGCACTGGCCACATGACTGGAAAAGGTCAGTTTTCATTGCAATCCCAAAGAAAGGCAATGCCAAAGAATGCTCAAAGTACCACACAATTGCACTCATCTCACACACTAGTAAAGTAATGCTCAAAATTCTCCAAGCCAGGCTTCAGCAATATGTGAACCGTGAACTTCCAGATGTTCAAGCTGATTTTAGAAAAGGCAGAGGAACCAGAGATCAAATTGCCAACATCCACTGGATCATGGAAAAAGCAAGAGTTCCAGGAAAACATCTATTTCTGCTGTATTGACTATGCCAATGCCTTTGACTGTGTGGATCACAAGAAACTGTGGAAAATTCTGAAAGAGATGGGAATACCAGACCACCTGACCCACCTCTTGAGAAACCTATATGCAGGTCAGGAAGCAATAGTTAGAACTGGACATGGAACAACAGACTGGTTCCAAATAGGAAAAGGAGTATGTCAAGGCTATATATTGTCATCCTGCTTATTTAAGTTTTATGCAGAGTACATCATGAGAAACGCTGGGCTGGAAGAAGCACAAGCTGGAATCAGGATTGCCGGGAGAAATATCAATAACCTCAGATATGCAGATGACACCACCCTTATGGCAGAAAGTGAAGAAGAACTAAAAAGCCTCTTGATGAAGGTGAAAGAGGAGAGTGAAAAATTTGGCTTAAAGCTCAATGTTCAGAAAACTAAGATCATGGCATCTGGTCCCATCACTTCATGGCAAATAGATGGGGAAATAGTGGAAACATGTCCGACTTTATTTTTCTGGGCTCCAAAATCACTGCAGATGGTGATTGCAACCATGAAATTAAAAGACGCTTACTCCTTGGAAGGAAAGTTATGACCAACCTAGATAGCATATTAAAAAGCAGAGACATTACTTTGTCCACAAAGGTCTGTCTAGTCAAGGCTATGTTTTTTCCAGTGGTCGTGTATGGATGTGAGAGTTAGACTATAAAGAAAGTTGAGCACAGAAGAATGGATGCTTTTTTTTTTTTTTTTTTTGAATTGATGCTTTTGAACTGTGGTGTTGGAGAAGACTCTTGAGAGTCCGTTGACTATAAGGAGATCCAACCAGTCCATCCTAAACGAAATCAGTCCTCTGTGTTCATCGGAAGGATTGATGTTGAAGATGAAACTCCAATACTTTGGCCATTTGATGTGAAGTGCTGACTCATTTCAAAAGACCCTGATGTTGGGAATGATTGAGGGCAGGAGGAGAAGGGGACTAAAGGGGATGAGATGGTTAGATGGCATCACCGACTCAATGGACATGAGTCTGGGTAAACTCCGGGGGTTGGTGATGTACAGGGAGGCCTGGCATGCTGCGATTCATGGGGTTGCAAAGAGTCGGACACTACTGACCAACTGAACTGATACTGATAAATTCATTTTCAATTTTCTATTCTTTTTTATTTTAGACATGTTTTACAATTCACTTTACTTCAGTTGGACAGATAGCTTTTTACTTAAAGATTTATCCATTTCAAAACAAGTGACTAGCAAAAAAAATGTTGACAACTGTTTCATAGATTTCTTATTTCTATGTGCAATGGGTATACGTGTAACACTTTTAAAATGCTTACAATAAAGTAGAAGAGATTTTTGAAAATGTTGATTTTCAAAGTAATCTACTTATAGCTCAGGATGAGGCCTCTATGTATTGCTCTTCTTTTGTCTTTTCCTTTTCTTATGTTCTTTCCTCCATATACGTTTTGCTTTTTGATATTAACTATTAATATGGAACTAAATGCTTTACACATTCTGGGTTCAGCATCTTAGTCACATCACTCCTACTGTACCATGTACTGTGAAGCATTCATCCATAACTCTTTCACTTTCTTAAAACACCTCACTTGTCACCACCACAGTGCCTCTGCATATGAAAGCCTTACCACCTTTGCATGGTGGTACAAACAAATCATTCAAGTTTTAGCCCAAATGAAACTTTCTCAAAAGGCTCTGATCTCTCAGGTTAGGTATTTTGTTATACGGTTGTATGCCGCTCTGGACTATTTTCCAGGCAATAATACTGGAGTGGGTTGCCATTTCCTTCTCGAAGAGACCTTCTGGACCCAGGGTTCAAACCCACATTCTGCACTGCAGATGGTCTCCTGCACGGCAGGCAGATTCTTTATTGACTGATCTACCAGGGTAACCCTGAGACATAGCCAACACATAATAAATTTCCATCAAATGAATAAAGTTGCCTTATGTGTCTTTATCTATTTGCAAATATACTTGAAATAAATGAGGCCCAGCAGAGCTCAAGCTGAGAAAAAGGCAGGCAGACTCAGTAGATTTGCAGAGCAAAGCCAGTACCCCTGTTCATCCAGAAATTTGGAGTGCAGGTCAGTTTGAGTTAAGACAACAAAGTGCTTTGCTGGTTTTAGAGCTCTGGTTTTAGAGCTGCTTCTCTTACTGTATCCAGGCAGAATATTGTATCCATATCTCTTACTGTATCCATATCCTTACTCATTGCTAAATACAGTTTATAATGTGTCTGTTGAGGCAACGTTAACAGATCACATGGGAAGTTGCAAAGCCCATTCAACAGCCCTACATACAGTGACTTGAACAGAGAGAACGGCAGGTAGCTTGACCCATCTGCAGAATAAAATTCATAGCCTTACCTGATCAGGGAATTCAGTATACACTCAGGCCTGACTCAGGTTCCCAAACAATGATCTGTACAGGTCCTAAGTCCTGGCCTGTTGCCCTGCCAGAGCAGAGAAGTTACTCACAGTCCCATCTACTACTGAATATAGTATCTAGTCCTGACCATCAAGTCAGTCTAACTAGAGAATCCAGGCAACCACAGAACATATCCTGCAGTCTCACTTGGTAGGGAACCAGGACAGTAGTCCTATCTAACATTCTTAGTCAAGGCCACACCTTCCATCTCTATCTGCAGAATTCAAAAGGTTCCCTTGTCCCAAAATAGACCATACTAGCAAAGCTCTCCTATCCTTAGGCAGACAAACCCAGAAACCTAAATTGAGCTGATGTGGTGAAGAACGGTCTCTCCTAAAGCAAACTGGTCAAGTTTGGAAAAGGAGCCCCATTACTCAAATGGGCAGATATCAAGATAAGAAATCAAGGATCATGAAAAGTCATATAAATATGACATGAACAGAAACTAAGAAAGCTCCAAAAATGGCCCTAAAGAAATGGGTATCTATGAACTATCAGGCAAAGGAGTTTTAGTGAATTACAAGAATAGACAACTAAACAAAATTAGGAAAACAATGCATGAGTTCAACAGTCAAATATGAAACAAAAACAAAGACCTTAAAGTTGAAAAATACAATAACTGAACTGAAGAATCCAATAGAGTATCAAAAAAGTAGATTTAATCAGAAGAAAGAATTAGTGACCTAGAATATATGACATTAGAAGCCACCCAGTCAGAGGAGCAAAAAGAATAAAAAAGAATGATGAAATCCTATGGAAATTATGAAACACAATGAAAAAAATCACATTATGGAATGTCTAGAAGGAGAAGAGAAAGAGACAGGGACAGAAAGTATATTTAAAGCAATATGGCAAAAACTTATCAATCCTGAGGAGAAAAATGGACACTCAGATCCATAAATACTTCATGTAGGCAGAACCTAAATAGAGCTACACCAAGATCCATTATAATTATCAAGTGTCTAAGAAAAAAATTTAAGAGCATCAGGAGAAAAGAGAAAAGCTACATACAAGGGAAACTCCATAAGATTGGTGGCAGATTTTTCAACAGAAACTCTTCAGACCAGAAAATGGGATGACATATTCAAAATATTGAAACAAAATAAATGTCAACCAAAAATTCTATATTCAGTGAAGCTGTCATTCAGAAACAATGGAGGGATAAAGACATCCCAAACAATCAAAAACTGAGGGAGTTAATTAACACCAGACTTGCCTTACAGGAAACGCCAAAGTGATGCTAAAAGTAATTAATAAGTCAAAACTCTAGTTTAAAAGGTTTCTAAGTAGTAAAAGTGACCACAATTCCAATAATTTGTTATTAGCTATATAATATAAAAAATGTAACAGCAATACCTAAAATGTGAAGGGAAGCAGAAGGAAAAGTGTAACATTGTAATGAAGTTAATTTGTTATCAGTTTAAAATCTTCATTTGTTTAAGATATTTATGTAAGCTTAATGGTAACCGTGGAAAAAATCCTGTACTGATTATATAAAGAACTTGATAAGGAGTCAAAACATACTGATACCAAAAGATATCAAAACACACAAAAAAAGAGCTGGATAAGAAACAAGGAATAGCAGATGTACAAAACAACCAGGAACATTTGACAAAAGGGCAACGGTAAGTCTTCACCTATTAAGAATTGCTTTAATTTTTAATGAATGAAAATATTCAAGCAAAATACACAGAATGGCTTAAATTGTTGAAAAAACAAGATCCAGCAATATGCTGCCTATAAGAGATTCATGTGTGTGATTCAGACTGAGACTGAAGTTATGGGAAAAGACATTTCAAACAAATGATAAACCAAAAAAAAAAAATAGCTATCCTTATATCAGACAAAATACACTTTAAATTATAACTGGTAAAAAGAGACAAAGAAAGTCACCATACAATTATCCATGTGAAACATTACATTAATAGAATGAAAGAAAAGAATCAGGTGATCATCTCAATAGATGCAGAAAAACATTGACAAAACAATCTCCAATCATGATAAAAACTCTCAACAAAGTAGGCCTGAAGGAACATATCTCAACATAATAAAGGCCCAAGCTAACATCATACTTCATGGTTAAAAGTTGAAAGCTTTTCTTCTAAGATCAGGAATAAGATAAAAGTGCCAACTCTCACCAGTCCTATTCAACAAAGTACTGGATGTCCTAGCTAGAACAATCAGGTCAGGCAAGGAAAATAAAAGTAATCAGAACCAGAAAGGAAGAAGTAAAATTGTATCTTTGCAAGTGACATGATTTTATATATAGAAAATTTTAAAGACTAAACCAAAAAGCTGTCAGATCTGATCAATAAATTCTATAAGGTCACAGAATAAAAAATTAACTTGCAAAAACCAGTAGTATTTCTATACACTAACAATAGTTATCTGAAATCATTTACAATAGCATCAAAAGCAATAAAATACTTAGGAATAAATTTAAGGACATAAAAGATCTCTATGCTAAAAACTACATATTGATGAAAAATGAAGACACATAGAAATGAAAAAGTATTCCATGTTCATGGATTGGAAGAATATTTTTAAAATGTAAATATTAATGAAAGTCATCTATTGATTCAGTGAAATCTCTATCATGATTCCAATGGCATTTTTTTTTTTTTACAGAGTAGGAAAAACGCTCTTAAAATTTATATAGAATCACATAAGAGCCAAAGAAACCCTGAAAAACAAGAACAAAGCAGGAAGAACTCTCCTGATTTCATGCTATACTATAGAAGAGTAGTCATAAAAACATAGTGGTACCGGCATTAAAATAGTCAGATAAACCCACACAACAGAATTGAAGGCCTGGAAATAAACCCAAGCATATGCAGTTCATTAATATTTCACAAGCAAGTCAAGAATACTCAATGGAGCAAGCACCCTCAATAAGTGATGGCAGAAGAATTGGATCCACATTTAAAGAATGAAATTGAACTTATGTATTTTGCATCACTCACAAAAATTAACTTGCAATGGATTAAAGACTTAATTGTAAGATCCAAAACAATGAACATAGATGAAATGAATCGTAGAAGAAAATACAAAAATAATCTTCTTGATATGGGCCTTGGTAATGATTTTTTGGATATGACATGTAAAACATAAGCAACAAAATAGACAATGAACAAGTGGGACTACATGCAACTAAAAAGCTTCTGCACAGCAAAAGAACCCATTAGCAAAGTGAAAGACAGCCTATGGAATAGAAAAATATTTGCAAACTATTTATCTGATAAGGGGCTAATACCCACAATATATAAAGAACTCAAACAACTTATAGCAAAAAATAACCCAACTTAAAAAAGTGCAAAGGACATGAATAGACATTTCTCTAAAAAGATATGCAAAAAGTCATCAGGTACATGAAAAGATGCTCAACATCACTAGTCATTAGGGAAATGCAAATTAAAACCACAATGAAATATCAACTCAAATCTGTTAAAAAAAAAAAAAAGCCATCATCAAAAAGACGAGAGATAAAAACACTGGTATGGATGTGGAGAAAAGGGAATCGTTGTGCACTCCTGATGAGTTTGTCAATTGGTAGAGTCACTATGCAACACAGCATGAAAGTTCCTCAAAAAAATTAAAAATAGAGCCACCAGATAATTAAACAATTACATTTCTGGGATTACATCCAAAGGAGACAAAAATGCTAACTGGAAAAAATATCTGCACTCCCACGGTCATAGCAGCATTATTTACAATAGGCGAGACACCAAAACAACCTAGGTTTCCATCAATGTATAAATGGATAAAGAAGTTGTTGTATAAATATTCATGGGAATATTATTGCCATTAAAAATAAGAAAACACTACCATTTGTGACAACATGAGTGGACCTTGAAGACATTATGCTAAGTGAAATAAGTCAGATAAAGACTAATACTGTATGATTTCACTTAAGATAAAAACCAAACTCAGAGAAAAATTAGTCTTGTGGTTACCAGAAGGGAAGGATGAGGGAGGGAAAAATACAGGAAAGATGTCAAAAGATACAAATTTGCAATTATAAGATAAGTAAGTACTAGAATATAAAGTACAACCTGATAACTGTAGCAAACACTGCTGTATGACATATAGAAAAGTTAGGAGAGTAAATACTAAGTTTTCTCATCATAATAAGAAGAGTTTTTTCCATTTTTCTTTTTATTGTACCTATAATATATGAGAAGATGGATGTCAGCTGAACCTATTATGGTAAGCATTTCACAATGTATGTTAATCAAACCATTATGCTGTACAACTCAAACTTATGCACTGATGTAGTCAATTATTTTTCACTAAAACTGGGAGGGGGGAAGTGAATAAAATGGCATCTGTTGTCACAGGATTGACATTTCATTTGGGAGAAACAAAATAGACTGTTATGAAAGAAGATTTAGAGAGTGTTGTTCACTTTAAAAATGATCATGATACTGTTGGGGATAAACATTAGGGTGGGTAAGTCAGGTATCTCCTCTTTGAAGATGTGCCATTTAAGCTGTCACCAAACAATAAGACTCAAATAATAATGTTGTAACATATAAATGTTAGTTGCGCTGTCGTGTCCAACTCTTTGTGACTCCATGGACTGTAGCCCGCCAGGCTCCTCTGTCCATGGGATTCTCCAGGCATGAAGACTGGAATGGGTTACCATGTTCTTCTCCAGGGGATCTTCCCAACAAAGGGATCTAACACGAGTCTGCTGAATTGAAGGCAGATTCTTTACCATCTGAGCCACTAGAGAAGCCCTGTAACATGTAACCCTGTAGTAAAAGAGTCTGCTAGTTTGTCTACCCCACTGAGTGTAAGATCATTCTTTGAAAGTAGGGATTAAATCCACAGTACTTAGAATCATGGGAAGCATATAATAGTGCTCAGTATGTATTTCTAAAGTGGTTGGGGGGGAGGGGAACAACTATGTGATTAATGGTGCAAATGTGATCATTTTCAACTTAAGTGCAAGGTAAGAGATCCAGAGAAGTTAAATCATAATGGATATTCTGAGCAGAACCCAAGTTCTACTTGAGTTCCTTCTCTAGTCTTTCACCCATCAAAATCTTGATCTTGCTCCTTCTTTTAAGAGCTATGATATATAGCCAACAAGTCTTCTGTATCAAGTCACATAGTTATTTTACTTATTATAGATGAGGATAGTTATTATATAGAAAGAGTATCACTTGCATTGTAATTTGTTTAAATCAATTATAAAACATTCGAGGTTTAAATGTTAGGTTTAAATCTATTCAATGCATTCACCAAACACCTACTTGATACAATGCCATGGAAAGAAATATTTTATTGTCATGAGGTTTACAAACTAGTCTGAAAGACAAATATGAGAAAAACTAGTCTAGGAGACAAATATGAGAAAAACTAACTATAAACAACAATCTAAGGAATGAAGTTTGATGAACACAGGAGAAGCAGCATTCAAAAGTTCAAAGGGCTGCTCAAGTACAGAACAAAGAACACACACAAGCTTTAGCCTGAAAAGGCTTATTGAAGCTTATAATGCAAGGGAAAAGAACCAATATACTGTTTAATTGAGTAAGCTAGGTGTTTCTTATGAAATTGATAAAGTTGTTTCACCTATTCTGATTTTTTCCCTCTGTCTTTATTTGTAAAATTCAGGAAAAAAAAATAAAATCAATAGCTGATCTGTGGCTGTACACAAAATTATGGTGATTATGGCAACCCACTCCAGTATTCTTGCCTGGAGAATTCCATGGACAGAGGAGCCTGGTGGGCTACAGTCCATGGGGTCGCAAGAGTCAGATACGACTGAGCAAATAAACCACCACCACCAATATTAAGTCTTAGACATAGCCTTGCAATCAGGAAAAAAATCCAACCTTGGTTCAGTTCTATCTTTGGTCAGTATATCACATTGTTTAGAAACAAAGGAAAAAAGCAATAAAATCTATATCCGAGTTAGATATGTTATAAAGCTCATCTCCAACATCATGATGATTTGGGGAAGATGTTAGAAGCTTCCTATATCAGCAGTAACTGTATACAAAGTATATTTTATACTGTAACAGAAGGGCTTCCCTCTGGACCCTGTATATAAATTCTTATGTCTGTTTAAAAATATATGTTCTCTTAACAGGATAAGCCAGGCTGCAGGAATTCTGAACTTCTCTTTTGTGAATAGGTTTTATGGCTATCTTGATGATCTATATAAATTAATCATCAATTTACATACTTTTTATATACTTCAATTTATATATTGGTGTACTTCTTTTCTCATAAAGTTAATACTGTGTTTACATTGATTTTGACCCATTCTGTCATAATATCAACCCAGAAAGAAAACCATAGCATTTTCTAAGATAAAAATAATACTTAATAGGCAATGAAAAATTTGCATTATCTGAATCAAGAGACTCCCTCTTAAATATATGTATGTATACACACACATATATATATGAAAAAAATATATCCATTACATATATGCAAACATAAATATATATAGATATACTCATGTATATAGATATATATGTGTATATATATAAAAGAAGCAAAGCAAAGGTTTAATGCCTAAAAGTCACAGTGTACTTATTGGGAAAAACAAGCAAAGTATCACAGACTAAAAAATATCCAGAGAGTTCCCCATTTAAGTTAGCTTGAGTAATTTCTATGACACAATACAGCCATGGAAGAAGCCACATTTCATAAGACCATTCACAAACCTTAAAATCTATAGATTTTTATCAAAGAACAAAATAACCACTGAATTTACAATACCAACTCATCTGAAATGTATGGTTAGTTTATAATTGTGTCCTACACATAACAGAAGACAAAGTAAATCAATATACTCCCATGCCTTAGCAGCAGTCCTCAACTTTTTATATTAGGTTTACTACTTTTTCTACTGATGTAGTTTCGTAGCAGACTTTCTACAAAAACAGATGTTCTCTTTAAAATTACTACAAGGCATAATAAAGGATATGAGTGTCTGATGAATAATAATAGGCTTAAGCCAGAAAGCAGAAAAAGAAAATATTGATATGTTGATTTAACATAAAATATTTCATGTTTGCCAACTTTTTCCTTTATCTGGCTAATGAAATCACATTTTCTCTAGTTCTGTAATGCCTAGCACATACCTTAAGTACAATATAGTTCCACTTAAACATTTTGATGTGTAAAAAAACAAAAAGGATATTCTCCCTGACTAAGCAATATCAGAGCGATTTTACAATAAATTGTGAATAATGCACATTCCCCATGTGCCACACATCAAAGGTGCTATCTCATTGATTTTCACAATTCCTAGAGGTAAGCACTGCTATCTTATTTTGCAGATGAGGACAGTGAAACACAGAATTTAAAAATCTGCCCAAGGTTGTGCAGCTGACTTTCAGTAAAGCAAAGATTTAAACCAAGACAATATGATTTCAGAGCTTACACCTTTATCCATTAATAGTTTATACTACCTCCCAATAAACACATTTTTAAATAACAATGTATTCCACTCAATGCTCCAAATGTCAATGCCCAAGAGGTATTAGAAAAATGTCTTATACATGAATGCATTTTGTTTGGACTTTAAAAAATTATAAAATGGCCTTGATGTGGCATTTATGTTTTACTGAAGCATATCCTGGAATTCTAGCTTCCTCGCAGCACTGTTTATAATAGCCAGGACATGGAAGCAACCTAGATGCCCATCAGCAGATGAATGGATAAGAAAGCTGTGGTACATACACACAATGGAGTATTATTCAGCCATTAAAAAGAATACATTTGAACCAGTTCTAATGAGGTGGATGAAACTGGAGCCTATTATACAGAGCGAAGTAAGCCAGAAAGAAAAATACCAATACAGTATACTAACGCATATATATGGAATTTAGAAAGATGGTAACAATAACCCTGTGTACGAGACAGCAAAAGAGACACTGA
Organism: Bubalus kerabau; assembly: GCF_029407905.1. Taxonomy (NCBI): domain Eukaryota; kingdom Metazoa; phylum Chordata; class Mammalia; order Artiodactyla; family Bovidae; genus Bubalus; species Bubalus kerabau. The sequence goes on from NC_073626.1 coordinate 95,835,314, forward strand.
TGTATAGAACAGTCTTATGGACTCTGTGGGAGAGGGAGAGGGTGGGAAGATTTGGGAGAATGGCATTGAAACATGTAAAATATCATGTATGAAAAAAGTTGCCAGTCCAGGTTCGATGCATGATACTGGATGCTTGGGGCTGGTGCACTGGGACGACCCAGAGGGATGGAATGGGGAGGGAGGAGGGAGGAGGGTTCAGGATGGGGAACACATGTATACCTGTGGCGGATTCATTTTGATATTTGGCAAAACTAATACAGTTATGTAAAGTTTAAAAATAAAATAAAATTAAAAAAAAATACAAATGTGTGTGTGCATTTCTTCTGTATTAGTGATTCATTTGAAAGACAGGAACTAGGTGTGGCTCTGTATCTGCAGTACTAGCAAGTGTCCGAAAAACATAGTAGGCATTTGAATAAAGGATTACTTAATGAACACATATGTGAATGAGTTAATAGTAAATGTGTTATTCAGTAAAATGATCTCAAAAACATACACTATATACAAAAAGGCTAGAAACAACAGTGGGTAATTATATTCAAAATCTGCACTGTGTTTATTAAGAATTTCCTTCACATACTCCACTGAATTTGCAAAATACCATAAGGAATAAAATACTATCTGCACTTGATACATAAGGAAGTTTCATAAGAAGTCCACTCAAGGCAGTATACTTAGGAAGCGATAGAATCACCACTTAAACCCATGTTTTCTGACTTTTAATGAGGGTAATTCTATACACTCCACAAAAAGAACACACCCCTTCTTGAAGATTGATATAGTACACCAAATCACTTTGTCTCAATAAAAATAACCTCAGCACACTTTTATGATTTTTAAAATCATAAAAGGTTAATAAAATGGTTACTTAATTTACACATGAATCTTTGCTTATTAGGTACTTATATAAACATACTTATATAAACTACATTTTCTAGAGCAGTGGTTTTCAAACTTTATTGCATATAAGGCACATCTGGGGAGCTGATTTTTTTTAAAATCCTAATATCCCATTTACACACCATAAATTTTAAATTAGAATCTCTGGGGCTGTAACCAAGACATCAATATTTCTTTAGAAATCTACAAGTGTTTTCAACAAGCGGCCAATTTTGTGGACTATCCTTCTGAATTTTTGTAGACTCTTGCAGTGTTTTCTTTCTTCCCTTATTGAATTAGAGGGCAGACTCAGGTTGTAAAGTTTAAAGCAACAACACATGATGATGTAAAGGAAAATGAAATAGTTAGTTAAAAGAAAGTATATGAAAATAAGTACATACATATATACATACATGCACACTCACAGACATACCTACACACACATACATACACCCGGGCCATGAAGGAGAGAATATATCTTAATACTGTATATTATCTTGCCATTACTTGTGTGCATCAAATGAGTCAATAGATAAGTCAAGGCTGATTTCCACTTTAGGAATGGAGTCTAAGATGTTTCACCTTGTGGGGAAACAATTATTCTCTCAGAAGCTTTTTTTTTGTCATCATTCTATAAATTTTGCATAAGTTAAACAGCATTTACCATGATGGTACCTGCAATGCAGAATTTGTGGTCACATTCTAGGCAATTAGTATATATCAAGGGATCAATTCTGCTATTTTCAGTATTGATAAATTTAAACAAAGGAACTATAATGTTAACTATTCTCACTTTAAGATGGAAGATCTCTAGAGAAGTCACTGCTGCTGTGTAACAGTTTTTAAGTTGGACACTAAGAGGTGGCAAAGTGCATCGATAAATGGGAAAAATGTGTCTTAATAATTCTTCTAATATATATGTGTATGTGTGTGTGTGCACAGATTTTAAGGAGAAATAGCCATTCAACTCTTACTAAGGGCAAATTAGAAATACCAGAAAAAATAAAAATGAAATCAGTGCATAATAGAAAGCCAAGTTTTTAAGTCTATCAGCAGCAAAAATTATTGGGGATGGAAGGAGGTCTTTGTCTCAAAGCAAATTTTTCACTCCTCATTCCAACTTTGACTAATATTCAATTAACATTTGTAACACAATAATGCTAAAATCCTAAAACATGTTCTAGGTGTGTGTGTGTTTTATAGATAGATAGATTCTAGATTTTCCTAAAGCATGCTTTAGAAAAACGGTTTTGTTATATTTAGTTATGATGTGTTCTCATTACAGATTAATTTATTCAACAGATTTTTTGACAAATAAGCATCAGATATCTACTATATTCCAATCACTGGTGCAGGTATTAATAAATAATAGTGATCAAAATATCTGCCTTCATGGATCAAAATACTGTTTTAAAAAAAATCAATTAGTAGTTTAAACCACTTCCCTTTGAAATAGTTTTCCTACTTTAAAATTTGTTTGATCACAGCATGCTAGACATCTGCTAATGTTCTTACTATATACAGTTCAGTGATAGAGAAACAAGTCGCATGACATTAACCAGTGTAGGTGAAATAACCTAGTTCTGGGACAATTTAAAGTTGTAGACTATACTAAATCCTGGTGTTTGACTTTCAACTCTTGTCTTCTGGATTATTTCTGATGAGAAGTCAGCTGTGTATAATATGCATTTTTTCCTGGATGTCTTTAAGATTTTCTGTTTGTCTTAATTTATCATTTGATTGCAATTTGTTCTTTGAGCTACTTCAATCCATGCTTTGGTGTTTCCCATTGATTTTTCTCATTAAATTCTCAATGTTTTCCTTATTAATTAAAAAAAAAATACTTGCCATCATTTCTTCAAATTTTATTTGGTTGCATTCTGTCTTTTCCATATTGGATTATAATTACACATATGTAAAATTACTTCTGGTATTACAATTACATTAGTTGATACTGTAACATAACTCTTATTTTTTTTGATTTTTCTATGTTTTAAACTTGTCTTGGTTTTTCATTCTGAGTAATTTCTGTGGACCTACATTCAAGTACAGTAATTCTTTGCTCAGCTGTACCATGCATATTGAAGAGCCCATTAAAGGCATTCGTCAACTCCATTACCATGGTTTTCATTGGTAACACTTCTGTTTGATTCTTTCTTATGGTTTCCAGCTCTGCTAAAATTACCTATGTGATATGCATAGTATCCACCTTTTACATTAGGGTCTATAAAATATTAATAATAGTTATTTAAAATGTGTCTGATAGTTCTATTATCTGGGTCATATGTCTAGTCGGTTGAATTGTCTTGGCAGTCTGTCCATTTTACTGTGCCATTTTGTAGGCCTCATAAATTTTGCTTAAAGCTGGACAGTAGAGACTGAGCAAATGGTTCTTATGTTTTTAAATGAGAGTGACTATCCTTCTGTTAGTGCCAGGGTTTGAATCAATTTACTCAGGATTTGAGCTAGGTTTGAGATTTGCTATTACCAAAGTTATTGTCTGTAATTCAGGAATCATATTCTTCTTGTATTATCTTACGTTTAGGGTTGGGACTAGTTGGATTGAGGGATTTTTCTCAAGCTTCTCTACCTCAACTTTAGTCTTTCCTTTGCTCTGTGCTTCTGAGAAAGCCTCTCTGCATGTTATTTTACTCACCTCGTAGTGCTCCACTGTTATTTTTATTTGAAGCTGGTTAGCCTGGCTGGTGGCAGACCAGGATGATGGATATTCATTCTCTTTTGTTTTGATTGACTCTCAGTCTTAACTAGATTCTGTAGCTCTGGGTCCTTTTAGCACGTCAATCTTCCTCCAGCTACAGATCTGAGATGAGGAGGTATTCGCATTGCCTTTTAAATGAAAGAGGGGTGTTTTCTGCTGTCTTTCCCTTGCTTCAGTGGGTTTTCAGATAGGACCCTAAGAGTCACAGTTCATCCTTCCCCTAGCAGTTTAAAACTTTTCAGGAGGAATGGAAAAATCCAGATGGCATCTCCTGCCTTTCCCAGAGTGGCTGCCGTACTCTATACTAAGTCTGTGCTAGAAGAGCTGCTTTCTGAGGACTCTAGCTAATCTTTATTTTTCTCCATGAGCATCCCATGAGATCCATATAGAAAAGTACACAAGTGAACAAAAATGCCTGTTTTATATCTGCAACCTCGAGACACTAAATTCTCTTTCTAACCTGCACTGCCTTTATTAATAAAGTTTAAATTCATTTTTAAATTTATTGAGATATATTTGACATAACTGTGTAAATGTAAGGTGTATAGCATTAATGTGAGGCATTTATATTTGCAATTTAATTGCTATTACAGCAATAATTAGCACCTCTATCACAAATAATGACTGTCTCTTCTTAGTGCTTAGAATCATTAAGTTTAGGCTCTTAGAATGTCTGATGATTACATTACAACTGTCTCTATTCACTAGACTGAGCACTAGATCTCTAGGACTTACTTTCTACATGATGCAAATTCATACACTTAAACATCTCTCCCTTTCCTCTAAGCCTGCAGCCTCTGGTAAGCACCATTTTACTCTCTTATTTTGAGTTAAATTCCACATACAAGTGGTATCATACATTACTGATGGCTGATGGGATCTGCCCCAGCCAAAAAAGTGATCCTGCCCTGTGTTAAAAGTTGAGTTAGTTGGTTGCCCTATCACCTCAGCTCCCTGATGTGTTTAAGAAAAATTTTGGATTTGCAGATGCTCCAGTTGTTACTGCTGTTTTAAAGGTGACAGTAATGCCCCTTCCAGAGCGTTACATCCCAAGCAGAAACTCTAAGTTTCTTATTTACTTATTAACCCATACACTGTATTATATGTCTTTATAAAGGCATAATCATCATGTCCCTTAAAATGCATCAGAATTAAAAGCAATAACTAAAGTATAAGAAAATTCTCATAAAGACATATCAGGTTAAAGTATAAATGAAGTTTATGTACTCTGGGCAAAGCTCTAATTACCTGAAAGAAGTGGTAAATACAATCACAGAACAGTTAACCTATTATTTATTAGAATGCATGGAATATCATTAAGATGTTAGAAGATTGGAAATGGGCAATGTTACATTTCTTAAAGCCATCTGTTTATGTAGAAAGAAGTAAATGAAAGCATAATACCCCAGTTGATAGGGATCTTAATGTAAAGTTTCATGCTTGAAAATATACTGGTTTTTTACAGTATACTGGTAAAATATACTGGTTTTTTACTGTATAATACATACAGTTGCTGCTGCTAAGTTGCTTCAGTCGTGTCCATCTCTGTGCGACCCCATAGACGGCAGCTCACCAGGCTCCCCCGTCCCTGGGATTCTCCAGGCAAGAACACTGGAGTGGGTTGCCATTTCCTTCTCCAATGCATGAAAGTAAAAAGTGAAGGTGAAGTCTCTCAGTCGTGTCTGATTCTTAGCGACCCCAGGGACTGCAGCCTACCTGGCTCCTCTGTCCATGGATTTTCCAGGCAAGAGTACTGGAGTGGGGTGCCATTGCCTTCTCCATTTGTATATTTATGAAAATATACTGTATACTAAACAAAAAATCAGTTTGCAAGCTATTAATAAAATTACAGGCTATTGAATTAAAAAAATCATCATGCCCTTGGGAAGAATAAATTAAACTAATCAAATTTATTTCCCCCGCAAACTAGCACAGACAATATAATAAGTTGCAATATATTGTGACTTTGTATAGCTTCTGATTTTCCCTCAGCATTCTTAAAAATCCAGAAAATAATATATAGGACAAAGTCAGTATTCCTTTCAGTTCATACCACTGTTAGCACCCCAGATGCCCTCACAGGCTAGAGGTTCAGCATTACCTAAAAGTTTGTCATACTTTGGACACAATGCTCTAGAGATATGGTTATTAACATGTGATGACCAAGGCTCATGTTTGATGGCAAAAACCAAAATTTTATAGGCAAAGATTACAAAAAAAGAAGATCCATGCCATTTATATAAACTTTTGATATATAATACCTAATAACATGAGATGCAATTTTGCAAAAACTACTGTTTCTTATTTTTTTAATTCAAAATAATGTTCAATTTAAGTTTATGGAAATGCTGTTGTCAAACTGTTCTGTGGAATATCTGGGACAGATTCCCAATTCCTATGTATATATTCCCTCATTATATTTCTAATATTATACAGAATTTCTTTTATAAATCTTTTCCTAAAATTTTTTCTTAATACTAAAAACGTTAAGCTGTCAACATTCTCAATATCTTTCCTTCTGAAAACAGCAATTCTTTTTTAAAATATTTACTTCTTTCTGGAAAGTTCATGCTGAACAGTTCTAAGCTCATGAGTTATAGATCTCATGTATCATTTGAATGACTACAAATAGAGAACCATCATGGTTTAGTATCTGCAGGGGGACTTATCTGTGATAGATTTTCTTCACTTAGATATAAGTCTGTCTACTTAACAATCAGCCTCTACTAATCCCATGCAAATTTTAATCAAGGATCTTTTTTTAAAGATCTAACATTACATTTGTTATATACTGATTATGGAAGAGTAGACATCAACAACATTCTACAAGTAGGCAAGTTTAATGCTGTGCTGATAACATTGTTCATTACAGACCATGTAACAAAATCATAGAAAGCAAGATTCATGAATCTTTGAGTTCTTGATCCATTTCCTTTCTTATTCTGAATGCCCAATCTGGGCAGACTCATCTATTCTCATGCTGCTGCTGCTGCTGCTGCGTCGTTTCAGTCGTGTCTGACTCTGTGCGACCCCACAGACGGCAGCCCACCAGGCTCCCCCGTCCCTGGGATTCTGCAGGCAAGAACATTGGAGTGGGTTGCCATTTCCTTCTCCAATGCATGAAAGTGAAAAAATAAAGTGAAGTCACTCAGTCGTGTCCGACTCCTAATGACCCCATGGACTGCAGCCTACCAGGCCCCTCCATCCATGGGATTTTCCAGGCAAGAGTACTGGAGTGGGTTGCCATTGCCTTCTCTGATCTATTCTCATGAGGCATACTCAACTACCTCTCCACTTACAAAAAGTTAAATTTCAGGTTTATTTCTAGCTTCTAAGCACTACATTGTGTCACACCCAAATTAATATGCTAAAGCCGTAAGCCCCAAGATGACAGTATCTGGAGATAGGATCTTTAGGAGATAAATTATGGTAAAATGAGGTAATAAAGGCTGGGCTCTAATCAGAGAGGACTGTGGCCTTAGACGAAGAGGGAGTGAAAGAGTTTGCCTTCTCTCTCTCCACCATGTGAGGCGAGAAAGGGACCATTGCAGGCCAGGAGGAGAGCTGTCACCAGAACCTGACCATGATGGCATCATGATCTTGGACTTTCAGCCCCTAGAACTATGAGAAATACATTTCTATTGTTTAAACCACAAATCTATAGTATGTTTCATAGTCAGCCTGAACTGACTAGCACAGTAGCTGACTACTGATGATCTCTACTTAGATGTCCAATACGAAATTCAAGACCAATATAATCTAAATTAATACTCATAATCTTTTGCTAACCTGCCCCTTCTCTTGTATTCTATGTAACAAATAATCATAACAAGCCAGAAGACAGAATAATCTGGGATTCTCCTCACTCTTCACTTTTTGACAGCCTACCAGTCATCAAATACCATAAATTATCTTTTCAATATATCTATAACTTAATCTCTCTCCATTCCTAATATAGTGATATTGGATCTCATTTTCTACATAGATTATTTCAGTAGATTTCTCACTTCCAGTAGCTTCCTCACATCAAGTTTTACACCTGAGCAATCCATCTTCTGCTGCCATATAATCAATTGAAAATGCAAATCTCCCAAGCTACCCCTCCTCCTTGAAACTATCAGTTTTATCCATTTCTTATATAATGGCAAGTAAGTCTCCCTTCACCATGATCTGTGCCCTGCTTACTTTTCTAATTTAACTCTTGCTGCTTCACATGTACCCTTTTCTCTAGATATTTATTCATATGTCAATATTCAGTCCAAAATCCAATTTCCCACTAACAAGCACTTAACCTCTTTTCCCTCAAAGAACTGACTGATCTAAATTTGATGAATATATTGCTCTTTTACATTAAGGCTCTAATTTCCTTAAGGTAAGGAAACATATCTTATGAGCTAATTGTATCAAAGATATTTGATATATGGTGGACACTTAATATAGATTTGCTGAATAAAAAAAAAAAAATCAAAGAACCAAAGAGACTACAATTAATATTTTTAAATTAAAAAACAGAATGATCGTAAACAGGATATGGTTCATTAAATGGTGTTATAGTAAATAAAAACCATCTCCAAAAATCATTTTGTTAAATAAAAATAGCAAACCAAAACTATGCTTGCTGTTGATTATGATTCAGTGTGTATATGTGTGTGTGCTCAAGTACATGCTGGCATATACAGATTACAATGAAATATATCAAACATTACCAGAAGCTACTTCCAGATGGTGGGGTTACAAGCAATTTTTTTATTAAAAATGTATTTTCAAATATGAAAATAGATTTATTTCTACAGCAAAGTAAAATATTAAACAGGATTAAAATATTTAAAAGTCTATTTGCTTTTTAAAATATGAGACTGGTAAATCTTTGATTTATGTCTTAGTCAAGGTTCTTCAAAGATTTACCAGTCTCATATTTTAAAAAGCAAATAGACTTAAATATTTTTAAAAAATTTTTAAAAGACAAAATCTTTTAAAAATTTTTTAAAAATATTTAAGTCTATTTGCTTTTTAAAATATGAGACTGGTAATCTTAATCTTTAAATCTTTTTTTTCTTAAATTTAAATTTATTTATTTTAATTGGAGGCTAATTACTTAAAAATATTATATTGGTTTTGCCATACATCAACATGAATCCACCACGGGTATACACGTGTTCCCCATCCTGAACCCCCCCCCCACCTCCCTCCTCGTACCATCCCTCTGGGTCATTCCAGTGCACCAGCCCCAAGAATCCTGTATCCTGCATCGAACCTGGACTGGTGATTTGTTTCACATATGATATTATACATGTTTCAATGCCATTCTCCCAAATCATCCCACCGTCTCCCTCTCCCACAGAGTCCAAAAGACTGTTCTATACATCTGTGTCTCTTTTGCTGTCTCACATACAGGGTTATCATTACCATCTTTCTAAATTCCATATATATGCGTTAGTATACTGTATTGGTGTTTTTCTTTCTGGCTTACTTCACTCTGTATAATAGGCTCCAGTTTCATCCACCTCATTAGAACTGATTCAAATGTATTCTTTTTAATGGCTGAGTAATACTCCATTGTGTATGTACCACAGCTTTCTTATCCATTCATCTGCTGATGGGCATCTAGGTTGCTTCCATGTCCTGGCTATTATAAACAGTGCTGTGATGAACATTGGGGTACACGTGTCTCTTTCAATTCTGGTTTCCTTGGTGTGTATGCCCAGCAGTGGGATTGCTGGGTCATAAGGCACAAAATCTTTGATTCGTGTCTTAGTAAAAGTTCTTGAGGTCTTAACAGTAACCTGTAGCCTATTTTGTAGCCTAAATGGTAAAGAATCTGCCTGCAATGCCAGAGACCAGGGTTTGATCCCTGGTCGGGAAGATCCTCTGGAAAAGGGAACAGCAATCCACTCCAGTATTCTGGCCTGGAGAATCCCACGGACAGAGAAGCCTGTGGGGTCACAAAGAGATGGACACGACTGAGACACTAACACACACACACAAGGTCCTGAGTGTTGTAAGAAAGAAGCAAAATAAATGAACAGACAATACAGGTGCAACACAGGGAGGCAAGAGCAGAAGGTCAGCCAAGATCCTGGAAACTAGAGTCGGGGGGGGGAAAAGATGTTTGCAACCTGGACATTTATTTTTCTGAGGATATTTAATCTCTTAATCATGCTATTCTCCATATATCTGTTTTGGGTTTTTTCGTTTGTTTGGTTTTGTCCTGGAATTTCCCCCTCTCCTCACTCCCTCTCTGGGTTGAATTTCTCTGCTTTTTTATACACACAGGCCAAGCAAAGCTGAACCTTTCCATTATGAGCTTATATTACTTTAGTTTGAGTGACTATAGAGATTAACATCAGAGAATCGCAATTCTAAATTTCTGAAAGAAATCTGACCGGCCCAGTTTGGATAATGTGTGGCAAATCAGCTATGGCTAGGTTGCTGGGGAAGGGCTAACAGATTTTACAAATCCATTTTTTTCCCCTTATAGTTGTGAGCAGGTTTATAGGAGAGAATAAATTCTAAACAATAAATGCAAAACAAATGAAAATGTAAAAAAAAACTTTCACTCATATATTTCCCAGGATTATGAATTTATAACTGGAACTATACCAGAGATCTCCAAAAGGACAGTGCTCAGGTTGCTATCACCTTTGGATACTTATATATAAAAATAGAAAAAGATAACTTACAGAATGGGAGGAAATTTTTGCCAACAATGTGATAAATAGGGTGCAAGTTCCAAAACATACAAACAGCTCAAACATCTCAATAACAAGAAAAAAACAACCCAATCAAAAAACAGGCAGAAGACCTAAGTAGATATTTCTCTGAAGAAAAATCCAGATCTTCAACAGGCATGTGAAAAGATGCTCAGCATCACCAACTATTAGAGGAATGCAAGTCAAAACTCAATGAGGCACTACTTCACAGCAGTCAGGACGACCATCCTCAAAAAGTGTACAAATAAGAGGCTTCCCTGGCAGTCCAGGAAAGAGGAAGTCCAGTGAAGAGGAACCAAAGAGCCTCTTGATGAACGTGAAAGAGGAGAGTAAAACAGCTGGCTTAAAACTCAACATTTAAAAAACAAAGATCATGGCATCTGGTCCTATCACTTCATGGCAAATAGATGGGGAGAAAATGGAAGCAGTGACAGCCTCTATTATTCTTAGGCTACAAATCACTACAGATGGTGACTGCTGCCATGAAATTAGAAGACACTTGAGGATGTGGAGAAAAGGGAACTCTCCTACATTATTGATAGGAATATAAGAGCAACCACTATGGAGAACAGTATGGAAGTTCCTTTAAAAACTAAAAACAGAGTTACCATATGACCCCACAATCCATCTCCTGGGCACATGTCCAGATAAGATGAAAACTCCATACAAATGCACCCCAATGTTCACAGAAGCACTATTTACAATGGCCAAGACATGGAAGTAACTGAAGTATACATCAACAGATGAATGAAGAGATTTGTTGTCCGTTGTGGATGTGTCTGGTCATGAAAGCAAAATCTGATGTTATAAAGAACAGTATTGCATAGGAACCTGGACTATTAGGTCCGTCAATCAAGGTAAATTGGATATGGTCAAGCAGGAGATGGTAAGAATAAACATCAGTTCAGTCACTCAGTCGTGACACCAGGCCTCCCTGTCCATCACCAACTCCCAGAGCTTGCTCAAACTCATGTCCATCGAGTCAGTGATGCCATCCAACCATTTCACCCTCTGTCGTCCCCTTCTCCTCCTGCCCTTGATTGTTCCCAGCATCAGGGTCTTTTCCCGTGAGTCAGTTCTTCACATCAGGTGGCCAAAATATTGGAGCTTCAGCTTCAACATCAGCCCTTCCAATGAATATTCAGGACTGATTTCCTTTAGGATGGACTGGTTGGATCTCCTTGTTGTCCAAGGAACTCTCAAGAGTACATCAACATCTTAGAAATCAGTGAAGTAAAATGGATGGAAAGGCAAATTTAATTCAGATGACCATTATATCTATTACTGTGGGCAAGAATCCCATACAAGTAATGGAGTAGCCCTCATAATCAACAAGAGTCTGAAATATAGTACTTGAGTGCAACATCAAAAATGACAGAATGATCTTGGTTTGTTTCCAAGGCAAGCCGTTCAACATCACAGTAATCCAAGTCTATGCCCCTGCCACCTATGCCAAAGAAGCTGAAGTTGATCAGTTCTATGAATACCTAGAAGACCTCCTAGAACTAATACCAAAAAAAAAAAAAAAGATGTTCTATTCATCACTGGGGATTGGAATGCAAAAGTAGGAAGTCAAGAGATACCTGGAGTAACAGGCAAGTTTGGCCTTGGAGAATAAAATGAAGCAGGACAAAGGCTAACTGAATTCTGCCAAAAGAATGCATTACTCATAGCAAATACCGTTTTTTCAACAACACAAGAGATGATGACGTGTAAAGTATGTAATCAATTTGATTACTGATGTCCAATACCAAAATCAAATTGATTACATTCTTTTTAGCCAAAGATGGAGAAGCTGTCTACAGTCAGCAAACACAAGACCTGGAGCTTATTGTGGCTCAGATCAGCAGCTTCTCATAGCAAAATTCAGGCTTAAACTAAACAAAGTACAGGAAACCACTAGGCAAGGCAGGCACAACCTAGAGCCCCTATGAATATGCAGTGGAGGTAACAAATAGATTCAAGGGACTAGAACTTGTAAACAGTGCGCCTAAAGAACTATGGACAGAGGTCAATAATATTGTATGGAAGGCAGTGAACAAAACCATCCCAAAGAAAAGGAAAAGCAAGAAGACAAAGTGGTTATCTGATGAGGCCTTACAAATAGCTAAAGAAAGAAGTAAAAAGCAAGTAAGAAAGCAAAAGGTATGTCCAACTAAACACAGATTTCCAAAGAACAGCACAGAAAGACAAGAAGGCCTTCTTCAATAAACAGTATATAAAACTAAGGGGAAACAAAAGAAGAGGAAAGACTAGAGATCTCTTCAGGAAAACTGGAGATATCAAGGGAACATTTTGCCAAAAGATGGGCACAACAAAGGACATAAACAGTAGAAATCTAGTAGATGCTGAAGAGATCAAGATGGAAAGATTACAAGGAAGAACTGTACAAAGATCCAAATGAACCAGATTACTATGATGGTGGGGTCAACCTCTTAGAGCCAGACACTCTGGAGAGCAAAGTCAAGTGGGCCTTAGGAAACATTGCTATTAATAAAGCCAGTGGATGCGTGGAATTTCAGCAAAACTATTCAAAACCCTAAAGGATGGTGTCATCAAGGTGTTGTATTCAATAAGTCAGAAAATCTGGAACCCAGAAGCGGCCACAGGACTGGAAAAAGTCAATCCTCATCCCAATTCCCAAAAAGGGTAGTACCAAAGAATGTGATAACCACCGGACAATTGCATATATCTGCCAGGATAGTATGGTCATGCTTAAAATCTTGCACACTAGGCTTCAGCATTATGTGAACCAAGAACTTCCAGATGTCCAAGCTGGGTTTAGAAAAGGAAGAGGAGCCAGAGATCAAATTGCCAACATTTGCTGGATCAAAGGGAAAGCTATGGAATTCCAGAAAAAAATCTACCTCTGTTTCATCAAGTGTGCCAAAACCTTTGACTGTGTGGATAAACTGTAGAAAGCTCTTAAAGAGCTGGGGATACCAGACCATCTTATCTGTCTACTGAGAAACCTGTATGCGGGTCAAAAAGCAACAGTTAGAACCATGTATGGAACAATTGATTGGTTCAAGATTGAAAAAAGAATATGACAGGGCTGTCTGCTGTCACCCTGTTTGTTTAATCTATACACTGAGTACATCAAGAGAAATGCCGAGTTGGATGAGTTACATGCTGGAATCAAGATAGCCGGTAGAAATATTAACAACCTCAGATATGCAGATTTTACTACTCTAAGTGACAGAAAGAGAAGTGAAACTGAAAAGCCACTTGATGAGGCTGAAGCAAGACAATGAAAGAGCTGGCTTGAAACTAAATATTAAAAAACTAAGATCATGGCATCCGGCCCCATTACTTCATGGCAAATAGAGGGGGGAAAGGTGGAAGTAGTGACAGATTTCCTCTTCTTGGGCTCTAAAATCACTGTGGATGGTGACTGCAGCCATGAAATCAGAAGACACTTGCTTTATGGCAGAAAGCTATGACAAACCTAGACAGTATGTTGAAAAGCAGACACATTACTCTGCCAACAAAGGTGACAACAAAAGTCAAGGCTATGGTCTTCCCAGTGGTCACACATGGTTTTGAGAGCTGGACTGTAATGACGGTGGAGTGCTGAAGAATTTATGCCTTTGAACTCTGGTGCTGGTGAAGACTCCTGAGAGCCCCTCAGACAGCAAGAAGATCAAAGCAGTCAAGATTAAGAGAAATCAACCCTGAATACTCATTGGAAGGACTGATGCTGAAGCTGAAACTCCAGTATTTTTGTCAAGAGATGCGAACAGTTGACTCACTGGAAAAGTGTCTGATGCTGGGAAAGATGAGGCCAGAAAGAGAAGAGGACATCAGAGGATGAGATGGCTGGATGGCATCACCAATGCAATGGACATGAACTTGGGCAAATTTCAGGAGATGTGAAGGACAGAGAGGCCTGACATGTTGCAGTCCATGGGGTTGCAAAGAGTTGGATATGACTGGGCCATTGAATAACAACAATACATGTATACATATGTAAGTTTCTGGCACAATGAGAATCTGCCCAATACGTATTTACATGTATACACAAACACACCAAATACACAGACACATACACACACACACAACAGATTATTACTTGACCATAAAGGAAAACAAAATAATGACATTTGCAGCAATATAGATAGACTTAGAGATTATCACAGTAAGTGAATTAAGTCAGAAAAGGAAAAATGTCATATCACTTGTGTGTGGAAACTAAAAAAAAATGTTACAAATGAACTTATTCACAATGGACTCCTTAGACAGAAAACAAACTAATGTTACCAGAGAGAAAGGATGGGCGAATAATATATTAGGAAATGGGACTTACAGACACACACTACTGTGTAATATAGATAAACAACAAGGTCCTACTATATAGCACAGGGAACTACATTTAATATCTTGTAATAACCCTTAGTGGAAAAGCATATATGTGTGTGTGTATATATATGTATATATAATCACTTTGCAGTATACCAGAAACTAACAATGTAAGTCAATTATACTTCACTTTAAAAAATGCAGAAACAATAGAACAAATATTGCAAACATAAAGTGGTTTATCAGTATACATTATTTGGTCTTCCACTTGACTACACAGTTATCTAATTCTCTAAAATCATTCCAATTTCATTATATTAATGACAAATTAGAGAGATACATAGTAAAAACCACCAGGCATGACATCAGAACCTGAGTCTAATTTCAGTTTTCCCATTTAAAATATATGTGGCAATTATAAAACCCAATAATTTCTCTAACCAGCAGTTTCCTCAATTGCAAGAGGGAAAGAATGAAATATGGCATGATTATATCTTTGTATTGCTATTAAAACTAAAGTAGGATAAAGGTACACTGATAAAAAAAAAAAAAAAAAAACTTCAGGGCCATAAATGTGAGCAATACACAATGACAAGTGTCAACAAATAGCCTCATTTTCACTTGTAGTTACTAAAAATACAAGTTAGCATATGAAGACAGTATGTAACCTAAGTAAAGCTCATTCTGGCACTTCAGAAGGCAGTTATAATCCTCCATATGAAGAATCAAAGTCCACATTGTACATGTCAATTTGCAGTGGCAAGATACAATCAGAGTAAGATTCAAAAATATTAAAAATGGTTATTTAGAGAAAAAAGTTAATCCTATTATTTCAGAAAAGTGTTGGTTTTGCTCATGCTTGGCAGGAAATTCTAAATACTTTTGTCATATATATCATGTTGAGTTTTGTGCATCTAGGGAGTAAAATACTACTCATTATATCCTTACCAAATTACTTTTAAACTATGTAGATTTCTGAATGCTACTATCACAAATAACACCTTAGTATTTATAAATAACAAAGCTTTGAATAAGAATTAGAATAGTATGTTTGTTATTTCCTCAGATAGTGTTCTTCAGTTTACACAGTATTATCATAGCAATCAACGATTTATTTAAGAAGAGAATAGTTTTGATGGTTTTTTAAAAAGCACAGTAAGATTCCAAACTAGTACTTCCGCATTTCTCATTTCTACTTATAAAGGTAAGTTAAAAGTACATGTGGATATAATTTCAGCTTACAGTCAATACACATTTAATAGCTATTATGTGCTATGCTTAACCATGTCCAACTCTCTGCAACACCACGGATTGTAGCCTACCAGGCTCCTCTGTCCATGGGATTCTCCCGGCAAGAATACTGGAGGGGGTTGCCATGCCCTCCCCTCCAGTGGATCTTCCCCACCCAGGGATCGAACCCAGGTCTCCCACATTGCAGGTGGATTCTTTACCATCTGAGCCACCAGGGAAGCCACAATAATAACATTCATATAACTTACAATTTTAAAAGTGCACTCACAAAATTTTATTAAACAGAATCAACAATTCCCACTATGAATAAAAAAGGAGGTCTCTGAATCCCTAGTAGTGCTTTTTATGGGATACCATTCTGCCTATGTATATACTGTTCTTTGTTCTTCCCAAGACCATGGGTATCACATCGGTCTTCTATTATATGTGTGATAATCCTGCCAGATATGAGTACATTATACAATTCCTCCAAGTCTCTGTTTGTACTTTCCTACACTCTTAGAAAATTCTTATTAACTACATTTTCTTCATCCTTTAAACTCTAGCACCTTAAGAAAAACCTCCTCTTCACTTACGACTTTTTCCTTTCAATAATGATCATTTACATCACACCCTTTAGCATTCATGACTTCCCTGGTGGCTCAAATGATAAAGCGTCTGCCTACAATATGGGAGACCAGGGTTCAATCCCTGGGTCAGGAAGATCTCCTGGAGAAGGAAATGGCAACCCGCTCCAGCATTCTTGCCTGGAAAATCCCATGGACGGAGGAGCCTGGTAGTCTACAGTCCATCGGGTTGTCAAGAGTAGGACACGACTGAGCAACTTCACTTTCACTTCCTTTCTTTAGCATTCAGTTATTGATTTATCATCTCATTTAAAAGTAGAAATTATTACTGTTATTCAATTTTCTCATTGTCTCATATAAGTCATTCAAATTATCTGGTTGTCTTGATTGTTGATTTAAGGATCTGGCAGAATGATAATCTGCCCAATCTCTTCTGAGGAGGCTAACACTAAAAACTTAAATTTCAAAAACTAAATTTGTAAATATTGTCTCTGTGTTTATGAATGAATAATCCAATATTACATTATTGTATACCCAATACTATAATCCTACATACAACTGAATTTCTGTTTCATTCACTTTGTCCCAGCTTCCAATCTTGGCAACGAAGAACAATTATTCATGGAAAATTGAGAGAGAGACATCTACAATTATTTAGAATGTAGTACGCTAATTTATAGTTATAATATTCAAATTTCTACTTCAAAGGCATAGGTTTCTCAAGGGATTCATGTCTGTCTGTCAGGCATTTCTCCAGAGTGCGACCATGTAATTTTGAACTCTGTTTACTACGGCCCTCCCGATTTCCTTTTTCTTTTCTCTATAAAAGGATTCTCCCTCCCTTACAGTGAGGGGACTTGTTCATGACTTCTTAGTTGCAGATTCTGAACTACAATTCTCTGCTTATCCCAAATAAACTCATCTATGCTGGAGAAATACCTGACAGTAAATTTTCTATTTACTTGAGGCCAACAATGTATATTAAGCCAAACAATAATCTAATTTGCTACATCTGCCAATGCTAACTGCCTAAAATAGATACTGATTAGCTTCATTTTGGTTGGCACTTCTGGCTGTATCTAAAATTTTCACATTTTTCACATCAGAATTTACATAGTAACAGGTACTTGCTTTTTGTTATGTGAGTTGTTGGGGAGACTACAAAGATCTAAAAGTTTAAATAAACAACATTGGATTTATTTCTCAGGGAGTAGAGTACAAAAGCCTGATTGTACTGAGGAAAATTCAGAATATCTGAGTAAAATCCTCTCTGTAGACATTATCTTTTTAAAATTTAAGCTTTTATTCATTTCCTTTAAGCCTCAGAGTGACTAATATAGTAAGCAAAATGTTTCCAAGTAGAAATGTTTAAAAAATTAGTTTTTAAAATCCAGAATAAGGAAAGCTGTTCACTGAGAGTTGTGCTTTCTTTTAGAGGAATATTGAGAAACCACTGAGATATTGTTAAAAGGGGAGATAGTAATGTCAACAGCCACAGTTTACAGATACCTCATACTTTTATAAATAGCAGAATCCCATTTATTAACTGCAAACCCCTACTTCAGCAAAGAAATTTCTTAAAAAATTAATCAGTCATGACATGCCTTGGATCTTATCTAGTATCAGGAAGTAAGTAATCTTATTTTTTTTTCCCTCATTCTCCACTCATAACTTGAAAATAAAATGCTTAAATCTACTGTTAGATTTCTTTTGATGGCATAATTTATATTTTAAGTTAGTACAGCAAATCTTAAAGTACTGTAAAAATTGAAGCACTCAAACCCTGGTGTTAGAAAAGCAGTACCTATTATCTTCCTTTTTAAATTTTCTGTGCTGACATACATGAACACTTGTTTCCTGGTATAAATAAAGATTGGATAAATATTTTTCTGTACATAGTATGTGCATGTTGTTTTTCTATTTCATACATGTGCCAATAGAGGGAAATTACATATTTTTTAATAGGTATATTTAGTCAGGTAGATAACAGGTAACTGTTGGATAAAAAGTTTCAGAAAAAAACAACTAGAAAATTGACCCCAAATAGGGATAAATTTTCAGCACAAGTAATAATATACTAAGGTCGGATAGAAAGATAATATGGCATTTCTGTTGCAAGATAATGAGTAAACCTAATTTCCCTAAAGGGGAATAAAATGAGTAGACTTCATTCTCTCTTTTTTTTCCTTTCCTTTTTTTTTTTAATTTTATTTTATTTTTAAACCTGAAACACTGTGTTAGTTTTGCCAAACATCAAAACTAATCCGAGAGAAAGATTCTGGATTATACTCCACCAAATATAAAATTCTAATAAAGAATAATGAAGTAAATTACAAGCTGAGGTTGGACATCAGGAGACCAAAATTTGATGAAACTGATTTGAATCTGGAAACTCTGAAGAAGAGGTGCATATGGCGGAAGAGGTAACATGAAGGCTCTTTCACTGAACACAGAATGAATTCCCCACCATCATTAAGTCTAGGTGAGGCTATAGTTAGTAATGGACTTCCTCAGGACTGCATATGGAAGTAATTTTTGGCTCTAATGTGAATATCAGATATCAGGGTGCAAGAAACTGAAGAGTAAACAAGCCTGAAACAAAAAAAAGTATAAAAGAGCATAAAGAAAATGCTAGAGTTTTCTTTGCTTTTTCCCATCCATCCAGCACTTGCTAATCCTACACCTAATATAGGCACTATAACATCAAATGTTAAGAATTTGGCAAATTTTTTTTCATAGAGCTTTTCCTAGGTAAACAAAATCCTTTTCAAAGAAACAAAGTACAAATCTCTTCACGCAGAGTCCATTCTAAAAACCTCAATTCAGGATATAACATTAACACAATTGGGGAACACAACGTTTAGAAATGAAAAGCTCTGATATAAATTACTTAAACAAAACCTTTCATCTTACCTTTGAAGATTCTCAGTTTCCAGCGGCTCAGTGGTCCAGGGAAATGTAGAACTATGCCAACTGCTCAGGGCCTCATAAGGCTGAAATTAAGTTTGCTAGTCAGGCCATGTTCCTTTCTGGAATTTAAGATCCTTCTCTAAGCTCACACGCTGGTAGACAAAACTGAGTTTTTTGCAGCTACAAGAAATAAATTCCCAGCTTTCTTGACTGTGGTTCTTAATTTCTAGAGGCCAAGGAGCCCTCAAAACATGGCTGCTTTGAACCTCAAGGCCTGTAGAAGAATGTCTCTGACTAGGAAGGGCCTAAAGTTTCCACGTGATTAACTCAAAATCAGCTGCAAATTCTCTTCACCTTTTTCTAATTAATCACAGGTAAATCTTATCACTGGATGATAGCTCCTATTCGGACCTCCTCTAACCCTCAAGACAAGGGGGTTGATCCAAGGATGTGCACCATTCAGGCTACCTTAGAATTTTGCTGAGTCATGGAGCCTTCTTAAAACTCTGCCTAGCACACCCCCTATATCCAATGTGGGCCCTTCAGTGCTTCAAGTGGAAACTTTGGGTATTTATCACAGCTCCTCCTTGGGATGCTTGGTACATACCATAGCCCTGGAAGATCAGAAGCTCTGCTTTTGTTTTCTAGTCTAGTAACTATCACTTACAAATTAGCAATTACCTGGAAAATAACTCTGAATGCTGGACTCCCATCTCAGCTTCCCTTCTTTGCAGGACTCTGGGCCCCATGAGTGCTCCCTGTTTGGCTTGATTTTCAAATGCATGTTAACTGAATTTATTTATTAAAATAGCATCCATGCTTTCTGCTCCTTCTTGTTAATGCTGACAACCTGCAACGAGATGGCTCACCATCACTGGAACCCAAAATTGATTATTCGAGTATCTTGTAAGATTTTATTTGCAAATGGAATTTATAAGATGAAGCACACCAATAATAAGCTAGCAAGTGGTAAAGGCTGACATAAAGCTAACCTCTTTTTTATCAGTAACATCCATGATAAATTAATTAGAAAATAATTTTAAAAATCATCTCTTAATGTTAAACATTTACTTAAATGTAAATTTTATTGATAATACTTCACACCACCAAGGACATTAACCAAAATTTTCAATGTATGCATCAAAAATAATTTTTAAAAATATTTTAAAAATAATAACTTGCATGTTATTATTTTTCTTTGATAAGTGATCAAAGAAGCAGCTTTCATTTTGATGCTTAAACTAATCCAGTGAGCTTTGGGAATTAAGACTCTCACAGGATTATTTTAATGTAAAATTTTTATGAAACAAAATAGACATTCAGCATAATTACCACCAAATTTGGACCCTTAAAGTTCTGCTAATTGTTATCATTCAAACATGTGGAAGATGCATCTGTGTGCCTAATTAATAAATGTACTCATTTTCTTCAAAGTTTTATACATTTGGTTGATATCTCTGCTTGGTTAACATTATCCACATCAATGCTACTCAAAGTGGTCTATGAACAGGCAACATCAGCAATCCCTTTGAGCTTAAGAAACTTAACCCTACACCTACTGAATTAGAATCTCTTGGGGTTAGAGCTAAATTATCTGTGTCTTACCAGTCTCTCCATGTGATTCTGAGGCACGCTATAGTTTGAGAAGCATATATCTAGCTCATCTTGACAGATGTGGGAATTTTTAACAACCACAAAACAAAGAGATCAAAGCATGTGCGTGGAATTTCCCCTTTAGGTGTGTGCCCATCTTTGTATGAGTCCATAAGCTGCCCCATCAAGAAGGAAGAGGATAATAAATCCACCCCAGGCTTGGATAAACCTCTGGGACACAAGGCAAAGGGCCCCAGACTGAATGTAGATTCAGATGTTATTTCTCACTTTCACATGATGGTTTGGGGCTGTAAATTCTGTCATACTGCAAACAAGTGAACAATAATTCAGAGATATTAGCACTTCAGCCCTGGAGATTATGTAGTGAGGAGTTTAAAGTAGATTAAAAAAAATATATAACAGTGGGCACCAGGTTCTAACACACCAACAATCTCAGAGAATAAAAGCATAACCCTGAACATAAAATTTGCAACCAATAAAAAAAAATAAGTAATCAAGATTCCAAACTATGATATAGCAGTATCTTTCTTAAAATTCCTCTAAAAGGTAAGAAAATTACTGCTTTATATCAATATTAACATGAATTAGCCATTTCATCAAACAACAATTTAAATCATTTTATCTAAAACCATGATAGAAATTTAAGATTTATATTTTTAATGACCTAAAACGACAAAATTCAAAAATACATAGTATTCACCAAAATTAAAACAGTAAAGTTCAAAAATGAAATATGCACAGATTATGATCATCTTCCCTCATAGTGACTAAATTCTAAAGCTACATATTATGTAAATTCTGTATTTAAAATTACTAAATTTGCCATTCCATTTTTTTCTAACTTGAAATATAATTCTTAACTCCTGCATTTAAAATTACTAAATTTGCCATTCCATTCTCCTCTAACCTGAAATATAACTCTTCAGTGATTAAATGTTTTCCTGAAACTACAAGCAATAAAATAATACAGAAAACCCAGAGCCACTATCCACCTGGTATATTTATTTGCTAATTAGCATTTGTAAAGATTTATTATCTTCAAAATCAAGAATATACATTTGAAAGATTATTATGCTAAAAGTATTCTCCACATCAATGAAACAGTTGCAATACCTGCTCACCCTATGCCATCTATGAGCTAATTGAGCAAAAGCAGATCAATTTTTGCTGCATGGATACCATTAAAGATAACTACTAATCTACAGACCCACTGAGACAGTAGCAGCAAATAAAAACACTTTGGAAAGATCAATTTACACTATATTATAAGAAAAGTTGACCCATTACATATTAACACTAAGAAAAGCTGACCCATATTTATTTTAAGGGCCATGTTCTGTCAGAAACTAATCTCATTTTCAATGTACTATATTTAACTCCATTATAGCAAGTTATGTCCATAGTAAATTGTTTAGAATTTCATGGAAACTGAATAAAGTATCTGGAGACTCTATAGTAAACTAGTAGCAATTACAAATAAAACTAGTAACAATTAGGAATAATAATTTTCCTGTGGAAAAACAAATCAAAGGTAGATAACAAGACTTTGTGTTCAACATGATTAAAACAAAATTAAAATGTTAGTTATGGAACGACTGAAAATATGTCTAAGTTGATTGTAAGTTAGTTTAACGGAACAGTAATGGCTTATTAATTTATTGAAAAACCCTCACTGATTCCAACATTAGTATGCAGTTGTTTATTTACATAGCTGACACAGAAGTAAGTTTGGAAGAGTAAAGTAAAATGAAATGTATTTTAGTTAAAATGAGTTGAAAGTTCTTTAAAGTTTTTTTTTTAACCACATAAGCAATTCATGAGTTGATTTACATATTTTACATAAGTTATCAATGTATGTGTCTTAAAATTGTAAAATATATAAATGAACTTTAAAAAATGAAAACATTCAAATAGATAAGCAAGCGTTTATAACTCATCTATTTTAAAGTTGATATATAATTTTTGAATGCACAATAATTCAAAAGCATCCTAACCTAAGAGGTATCCTTGACAATACTCTTTATCTTGGATACATATGGGTTCATTCCACAAGACCTCAACATTTTTAAATGATTTGATATTTTATACTAGTAAATGTTTTTTTGAAAAAACATGAGTTAAATAATAAGAAATTATATTCTTTTATTCTAAGTAATTAAAATATGGTAATGGATACACAATGGGCTTACACACATTTTTTGAAAATCAAAAGCACAAAAATCATTACCACAAAATGTTTGCATTTTTGCAGCATTTCTTCTAAAATGCTAATAAAATATGACCATATTAATTATATTGGCTTCTACTGTGAATGTTGGAATAAACTCATTTTTTTTCTAGTATAGCTATTATCAAATTCAGTATATTAAATATATCAATATTTTAATCTGTTCTATTTAGTAAATTTATAGCCATTTAAAAATTTTGTCCATCTATTTAGCATGAACTAGATATTTAATTTATTGCAAAATCTACTGCTAAATATAGCAAATTAAAATATTTAATTGTTTCAACACTCTGGTGTTTGAATTGTCTAAACTTCTTGGTGAGTGTCTAAAACTTGACTTTTTGCCTTTGGTAAGACTATAGAATATATTAGTCCTAAGATAGCACCTTCTGATTTTCTCAAAATTACTCTGTAAAGAGAAGATTGGACTGACATTTCCTAATCAAGTAAATACTTGCCCAGACTATATATCATGTCTGATTTCACAGTATTTTTTTTTATAAAGTAGAAATTTGTAAGGCTTTAAAGTTTTAATGAAATGAGAAAATTGAGAATTAGGAAAAGATATAAAATGTGCAAGAAACACAATCATGAAAATGAGTTTACTTCTATGGGCCACAAGGAGAAAAATTAACTTGCCTAATAGGGATGAGTGACGAAGCAGCAGTTGCAGCACATTGGTTTGCTTTTAGTGCTGCCAGGAGTTTTCTGTGTTTTTATTCCATCTTTATTTTCTAAAATGTTTAGAAAACAATTATGAGTACTATTATGTTTTCCCAAACTCAAATGATAATCCAGGACAACATATTACAAATGCATTTTGATTTTTAGGAGAGTTACGAGAAACAGATACACTTATTCCAGAATCACCCTTATTACTAGGAAACCTGTTCTGTAACCCTAGGAACCCAAAACCAAGTTGTACAGTCAAGTCATTCAGTGTCCAGGTTGAATCCAACTTTGCCCATACATGTATTTTTCAATGAATTATATATGAAATGAATAATTTAGTATTAAATTACTGGGTCCTACTCTATTTTAATTCCATTTATGTTTTTACAGACTGAGGTAGGTTGTAATATGCATTCTGAGTAGCTTTAAATATTACTGACATTCACTGTTATTTTCATCAAAGCATGGTTTGTGCTGGAACTTTTCTTTTAGAAATCAGTCAAATGAACAAGTACATGTTATCTTAGCACACTAAATGCAAGCATACATATTAGATATTAAAATTAATTATCAGTATTAATCATCACTTCATTTTTGAGTTCTTTCACCTCACGATACTCAAATATTTAAATAAACAAAAGGGTTGATACTTCCTGTCATCATTTAGAAGAACTCATGGATTGAAAGCACAGCATAAAAATTTAGCAATGATAATAATTCACTCATCAAATTTTAGGAAAAAATAACCAGACATTATCATTTCTCTAAAAGGTTTCATTTTCCAAAGGAGAGTAACAATTATCAAATTAATGTTTCAATAGTGTAATTTCACTCTCACATTATTTCAAACATTATTGATGCCATCAGTCTTCCACACTATTTACTTTTATCTTTAGCATTAAGTCTAATCTTTTTCCTAGTGAATTAGAAGAGTTTGATAACTTCAACATACTGATCCACAACATCAGCCCAACAACATCAGTAATGCTATTAACCCCTTTTAAAGATGTAGAAATAGAAGTTTAAAAAATAAATAATCACTCAAGATTAACTTGGCCAGGAGTGGCAGAAATAAGAATCAAACGAAAGATCAAAACTATTTCCTTGACCACTATATCATAATGTCTTTGTTTAATGCTTTATACGGTAATTCTACTTTTATAGATCTATATTCACCACTGGCTTCAACAGCATGAACTACACCAGATCCATTCTTTTCTTACAGCTTAACCCAACAGTTCTTTAATCATAGCTTATTCTTTGAAGAGTGAAGAGCAGCCTCTGAGGGAGAAATGCTCTTTACACCAGAGGTCCCCAACCTTTTTGGCACAGGGATGGGTTTTGGGGATGACAATTTTTCCATGTCCTGGGGCGTGGGAGATGGTTTTGGGATGACTTGAGCACATTACATTTACTGTGACCTTTATTTCTATTACTATTATCACAGTTGCACCTCAGATCATCAAGCATTAGATCCTTGAGGTTGGGGACCTCGGCTTTACACTTCCCTGCCCATTGATTCCTCCCTGACTTGGACCTTGGGACAAAGTTCACCCTTTGTCTTCTGAATCTTGCCCACGTGCTCCAGCGGGTCTCAGGTCTCATAACGTATCTGATTTGGATTGATCCTCTGTACTCTTGGTCTCTCTCTACTAACCTATTCAGGCTCACCCTCAGTCCTCTCCACTCCCAGCCTTTCCATTCAGCCAGGAATCAGCTCCTTCTCACAATCTTTGTCCCACCACAGTTCAGACCCAGTGGATGGCTTATTGGAATGAGTTGCACACCATTCCCAACATTATGGAAGAATGCTTCTGTCCTTCTCTGAGTTAGGCTTCAGTTTCTATGAAATGTATGTGCTGATTTGTTCTGGTTCACTATCCTGGAGAAAGTTTTGCTGAGTAAAACTCTGAGGGTGGTTTTATATAAATCTGTCCTGCCTCTCTTTTCTCCATTTCCTAAAGGTCAGTTGAACATATGTCTCAAAGTTATCACAAAGGAGTTTAATCAGAACCCAGGGCACCCATCTCAAATGGAAGGCAATTGGTTAGTTTCAATTAGTTTTCCCCTTCCTAAAAATTATTTAAGCTTTAGGCTAATATCCGATTTTATGTTTCTGTCTGTTCATCAAATATTGAGACAATAGCTATCGCCATTTGTATACCAATTTTCTAAAATGTTAGTCTGAACCACCTCAAAGTTTCAGAAGAAAGCTCTAAGTTCTGCTTTGTAAGCTGTATGGCTAGAAAAGTACACATCTGATTATTCATTTAAACTGCTTTTTAGCACAGCTCTGGGATATTTTTCATTCCATATTCTCAAGCCCACTCTATTGTTATTACTTTCCAAAGTAACAGAGCACCACTCTATGTAATGAATGTCATACTAGACTCTGAAACATATTTTATAATATGATTAACTGAACCTAATTCCCTTGTAAGAAAGATCTCTAAAATTTATCATCCTCCAGTGACTCATTTTCATTTCTACATTAAATGTGGAAAAACTTTATTATCAGAAACCAAAAGTGCATATTAGTTACTCATTTATTTATTCTGAGTATGCCATATAACACAGAGATTTAGGATTCTAACACTGGAGAGAGAGAGAGAATGTTAGTCACTCATTCGTGTCCGACTCTGTGTGACCCCATGGATTGTAGCCCGCCAAGCTCTTCTGTCCGTGGAATTCTCCAGGCAAGAATACTGGAGTGGATTCTCATTCCCTTCTCCAGGGGACCTTCCTGACCCAGGGATCAAACCCAGGTCTCCTGCATTGCAGGCAGATTATTTACCATCTGAGCCACCAAGGCACATTGGCAATCCATATAATTAAGTGTGGAAAGTCTAAGTACAAATTATGATATGAAGAACAATTGTTAAATAGATCTTCTCTCCTGTTCTTGTGATAGCATGCCACATTTTTATATCTTTTTCCTTTTCATCTTTTCTTAAATGATAGCTGACTCCTTCAGAATGCCAGCTCTACCACTAATTGTATGATCTGTGCAAGTTTAACTTCTGTGTGACTTAATTTTTTTATATATCTAAAAAATAGGGAAGAAGTGAAGCACCAACCTATAGCTAGAGAAAATAATGCTCATTCTATATAGAACTGTCCATTAGAAGCCTTAAATAATGCCACTTATTTTGCTAACAATAGTATACTTCCTCTAGATCAAGAAAGATTAAACTCTCATGTGTTGCTCCATTTCAATGAGCATATTTTGATACACTGTTGATCTTTTGGTTTAATTTTCTCTGTACAGATACCATGCTTCTCATAATGGAACTAATTCCATTGTCTTCTGACAAGTTTATTTGCCTCTAGACTTTTCCTGAGGCGTGTAAGAGCAGGAAAAGGGTGTGCATCATTTCACTGCTACAGTGTTTTATAGTGTTAACAGATATGTAAAATGATCAAAAAAGAGTTCTCTGTGATATTCACTCTCTCCCAGAAACTGTCCTGGACTTTCCACATTCGTACACATTTCCTCACACAATCTACCTAGCAAAGATCTTCTAAAACTTTACAGCTATCCAAAATTTACCCATCAGTTTGCTTCAAAGAGAAGAGTGTCCTCATCACTTTATATCCATGCTTCCTTGCACACCACACCACAGGAGAAAAATTAATGAGTTGACTTCTATCATCATAATTGGGCCACATATATTTAATAACTGATGGCTCAGAGGAAGGCATATAAATAATCAGCAAAGACTAAGCACTCTCCACTTTCTGCTTCTTAACTTCTAGCCCTAAAGGATGTGGCCTTTTCAAGCAATAGAGAAGTATTATTTGAAACTTAGGTTTATACTTAGAGCTTAAAATACACACTGCAGACCTATCATTGTACTCTGAGTATAGAATACTGAGGCCATAAATAAGATTATAGAGTTTTCAACAGAACCAAACCTATCTTCATAAAGCATTGCTTTGCCTGGGTTTGAATTATTATGCATTAATTCCTAACAAAATTTCTGGGAAACTGATTTAGAGAAGATTCGAGAATTTCAGATACAATGGTAAAGCTATTTTACCAATAACATCAAATAATTACTCCATAACTGTACCTCTATCTATCATTGCAAGCATATACCATGGCCAGAATTAATCAAATTTAATGTAAATTATCCCATCTTCCATGGTTCAGTTTAAATCCAACACGATAACTTTCTCAGGGAGAGAGTATCATTCTATTATCACTACCATTTCTAGCATTTACTCTTTTATAGATACAATATGTTTCCTGGTTTTTGCATAAACCACATTATCCACTTCAACTAGTCACCTGGATTCAGTAAAAAAAAAAAAAAGTTAATAAATAAGTAATTCAATGATTTAAAAGTATATATGTGTGTGTGTATATATATATACATACATATAGCTTTCACTACATATTAAGGCTTTAGGTCCTCAGCCTGAATTTGCCCTCTCAAATTTTACAATTTTTCTCAAGTGTAAGGATAGACACATACTACTCAGAGTGCCACCAATGTCCACGCTGCTCACAACCATGTGACGTCAGCGACTCAGTCATCACTGCTAATGCTTCTTCCCAACATTGCCCATATATTTAATTCCTGCTTCATAATGCTCCTTCCTATAATGTTTTTAAGGAGCTTGCTGCTGCTACTGCTGCTAAGTTGCTTCAGTCCTGTCCGACTCTTTGTGACCCCATAGACAGCAGCCTACCAGGCTCCTCTGTCCTTGGGATTCTCCAGGCAAGAATACTGGAGTGGGTCACCATTTCCTTCTCCAATGCATGCATGCACGCTAAGTCGCTTCAGTCGTGTCCAAGTCTGTGCAACCCCATGGACAGCAGCCCACCAGGCTCCTCTGTCCACGGGATTCTCTAGGCAAGAATATTGGAGTGTGTTGCCATGTCCGTCTCCTTTAAAGAGCTTAGTCATACTTTATGGATTGCCAAAGAGCCGTTGGTATTACAAAACTTTTATTTGACAAAATCTTTTCCATTTAATTCTATTGCAGAAGGGTGATAGAGTTGGTCAGAAAAACAAGTGAATGATTCCATAACAATGTTTTCTGGAAAAAAAAAAAAAAATCTCCATTGGCTTAAAGTCATTATCCCCAAACTCAAGGTGAGTTCCATTCCAACTGGAATGCCCAGGAAATTAAGGGATAAATCCTATTTCTATGATTTTCTATGCAGCCAAGTCTTGGAGGTTATCTTTCAGCAGCTGAGTTTTTTAAAAAAATTAATTAATTTATTTTAATTGGAGGCTAATTACTTTACAGCATTGTAGTGGTTTTTGCCATACATTGACATGAATCAGCCATGGGTGTACATGTGTCCCTCATCCTGAACCGCCCTCCCGCCTCCCTCCCCATCCCATCCCTCAGGGTCATCCCAGTGCACCAGCCCTGAGTACCCTGTCTCATGAATCAAACCTGGACTGGTGATCTATTTCACATATGGCAATATACATGTTTCAATGCTATTCTCTCAAATCATCTCACCCTTGCCTTCTCCCACAGAATCCAAAAGTCTGTTCTTTATCTCTGTGTCTCTTTTGCTGTCTCTCATATAGGGTCATCATTAGCATCTTTCTAAATTCCATATATATGCGTTAATATACTGCATTGGTGTTTTCTTTCTAACTTACTTCACTCTGTATAATAGGCTCCAGTTTCATACACCTCATTAGAACTGATTCAAATGAATTGCTTTTAGTAGCTGAGTAATATTCCATTGTGTATATGTACCACAGCTTTCTTATCCATTCATCTGCCAATGAACATCTAGGTTGCTTCCATGTCCTAGCTATTGTAAATGGTGCTGTGATGAACATTGGGGTACACATGTCTCTTTCAATTCTGGTTTTCGGTGTGTATGCCCAGCAATGGGGTTGCTGTTCTATTGTATGGCAGCTCTATTTCCAGTTTTGTAAGGAATCTCCACACTGTTCTCCATAGTGATTGTACTAGTTTGCATTCCCATCAACAGTGTAAGAGGGTTCTGTTTTCTCCGCACCCTCTCCAGCATTTATTGTTTGTAGACTTTTTGATAGCAGCCATTCTGACCGACACGAGATGGTACCTCACTGTGGTTTTCATTGCATGTCTCTGATAATGAGTGATGTTGAGCATCTTTTCATGCATTTCTTAGCCATCTGTAAGTCTGGAGAAATGTCTGTTCAGTTCTTTGGCCCATTTTTTGATTGGGTCATTTATTTTTCTGGCATTGAGCTCATGAGCTGCTTATATATTTTTGAGATTAATTCTTTGTCAGTTGCATTTTTGCTATTATTTTCTCCCATTCTAAAGGCTGTCCTTTCACCTTCAGCACCTGGTTTTGTAGTGTAATTTCTTCAAAGAAATTTTACACTTATATAATCCCTATGTCTTGCTCTGGCATGAGCTAAAATGCCCAAATTCCTCACAATAAGCACAAGAATAGGCTCTATCCTGGGACTATTTAAACATATATGTATATTGGATCTCTCCAATTAAAATATAAGATCTTTAAACACAGAGAAAGTCTAATAATATTTATCCCCTTTCATGTCTGGATAGGTCATTTTATTCTTGTGAAGTATTTGTTTCCTAAGTAGCAGCAGCAAAGTATCCTTACCGAATCCCAGACTAATTTTTCTACCCCTTACCTAACAACTGCACATGAATGGATTATGAGACTTTCAAATCCAATAGCCAACACCAAACCAGGCTTTCACAACACCCTCATTCCTTGTACTCTCAATCAATTTTTCTTCCCACAAATAAAACTGTCCAATTTATATTTCAATGACTTCAGCATTTATATATTGTTTATGCCAGAGATGTGAACCTCATCCTGATTCTTCCCACTCATTCATCTTTCAGATCCAATATATTATCAACACACATTTGTGTATAAATGAATCTCAATTTCACCGATTTCTCTCCATCTCCATTTCCTCCTCTGAAGTTCAAACCATCTTTTCTTCCCTTGGATTGCTGTAATGGTCTAGTTATTTGTCCTCATGTTTCTACTCTTGCTTCCCTCCATGAGTGTGTGCTCAGTTGCTCAGACGTGTCTGACTCTGTTACCCTTTGCACTGTAGCCCTCCAGGCTCCTCTGTCCATGGAATTCTCCAGGCCAGAATACTGGAGTGGGTAGCCTTTCCCTTCTCCCGGGGATATTCCCAACCCAGGAATTGAACCGTGTCTCCTGCATTGCAGGCAGATTCTTTACCAACTGAGCTACCAGGGAACCCCTTTAATGAGATATAATTTTATTATTTAAATTACATAAATTCCAACTTTTAATTTCCATGAGTTGTATCTGTCTTTTTTTAAGCCAAATGGTGTTTTTACCTTCTTCTGTATTTTTTTTCTTTAATCAGTTTACTGACATATACTTTATAAACAAATATATTCATCAGTTTTAAGGGTGCACCATTATGGGTTTCAATAAGCATATACAGTTATACAGAATACTGGAATGGGTCGCCATTCTCTTCTCCAGAGGATCTTCCCAACCCAGGTATCCAACTCAGGTCTCGCAGATTGCAGGTAGATTATTTACCATCTGGGCCACCAGGGAAGCCCAATCCTTGCATTTATATGGTTGATGTTTGTTTTATGATCAAATATATTATTGTAATCTGCTGCTGCTGCTGCTAAGTCACTTCAGTCGTGTCCGACTCTGTGCGACCCCATAGATGGCAGCCCACCAGGCTCCTCTGTCCATGGGATTCTCCAGGCAAGATCACTGGAGTGGGTTGCCATTTCCTCCTCCAATGCATGAAAGTGAAAAGTCAAAGTGAAGTCGCTCAGTCGTGTCCAACTCCTAGCGACCCCGTGGACTGCAGCCTACCAGGCTCCTCCATCCATGGGAGTTTCCAGGCAAGAGTACTGGAGTGGGGTGCCATTGCCTTCTCCTATTGTAATCTAGTACTCATTAATTATCACTAATTAAAACTGGCCACCTGATGTGAAGGACCAGCTCATTGGAAAAGACCCTGATGTTGAGAAAGACTGAGGCAAAAGGAGAAGGGGTCAGCAGAGTATAAGATGACTAGACAGCATCACTGACTCAATGGATATGAATTTGAGCAAACTCCAGGAGACAGTGAAGGAGAGGGAAGGCTGCTGTGCTACAGTCCATGGGGTCACAAAATGTTGGAAACTAATAAGAGACTGAACACAATTAAAGCTGAAATATATAATTTGGAACAGTAACAATATTCTTTTGTTTTAATATGATATATACATATCTTATTAAACATGTATAAACAAATAGAGAAAATTAGACAGTTTATAGATAAAATAGATCCTTATCTGCTTAAACATAAAACTTCTTTTTATGTTTCTGAAAAATTAACTCTAGAAAATGTATCTTATTTTTTACCTAAATTATTTCCAGATAGAAATAGATCTCCTGTCAATAAATTAAGTAAATTTAGTTTTGTTTTTCCTCTGATTTAAAAGCTGAAAGTCAAAAAGAAAATATTATAATCACTAAGTGACACTCTTCCAGAATAAACCACCCTCCATACCAATGCTTGTGGCATTTGATATTTGGAAGCCAACTATTTACTATAAAAAGCAAATGTAAGTTAATGATTTGGAAAAGAGGCAAAGTCACAGATACTTTGTTGTTTTTTCATTGCCAGAATCAAAGAGTAGGAGAAAGCTAGCTCCCAGGGGCACCTGCTCAGTGTATCAATACATCATCATTGGAAATGCTATCCAGCAACTTCATATTACTTGCATACAATGCTCAATAAGCTGGCTGAGGGCCAATTTCACAGCTAACACAGTAGCTGCTGCTGCTGCTAAGTTGCTTCAGTCGTGTCCGACTCTGTGCGACCCCATAGATGGCAGCCCACCAGGCTCCCCCGTCCCTGGGATTCTCCAGGCAAGAACACTGGAGTGGGCTGCCATTTCCTTCTCCAATGCATGAAAGTGAAAAGTGAAAGTGAAGTCGCTCAGTCGTGTCCAACTCTTCACGACTCCATGGACTTCAGCCTACCAGGCTCCTCCCTCCATGGGAGTTTCCAGGCAAGAGTACTGGAGTGGGGTGCCATTGCCTAAGGAAGTGGTCTAATCTGTGCTGAGATCACATAACAACTTACACCAAAGAAATTAAATAAAACCAAAGATTTCCAATAAATACAGCATTGCAAACTATCGCCAAATTTGGCCTCTTGAATAGCTTTTTAATAAGTAAAGAAACAGTATCCCATTGGAAGTACTGATGCTAAAGCTGAAGCTCCAAAACTGTGGCCACCTGATGTGAAGAGAGGACTCATTGGAAAAGACCCTGATGCTGGGAAATATTGAAGGCAGGAGGAGAGGGCAACAGAGGATGAGATGGTAGGATGGCAACACTGACTTGATGGACTTGAGTTTGAGCAAACTCCAGGAGATAGAGAAGTACTGCATGCCGCTGCAGTCCATGGGGTCACAAAGAGTCGGACATGACTGAGCAACTGAAATGAATGACAGGACTTAGAAACAAAGAAAAACTGTTAAAAGTCTCCAAAAGAAAAAGTTGATTTTCCTCATCATTTTGATAAAGAGAAATGCATTGGACAAACAGGCCTGGAATGCTTCCTGAGACATCTGGTGAGGACATGCTTTCAAGTATTATTAAGGAGCTACTAGGGGAAATTCTTCATATTCTATAATTTTTCATAATAGGTAAGAAGGAAGGCCATTGACATGTGAAGTTGATATAGT
Source organism: Bubalus kerabau (assembly GCF_029407905.1). Taxonomy (NCBI): domain Eukaryota; kingdom Metazoa; phylum Chordata; class Mammalia; order Artiodactyla; family Bovidae; genus Bubalus; species Bubalus kerabau. The sequence continues at coordinate 95,868,848 of NC_073626.1, forward strand.
CCAACAAAACTACCTAAATGAAAATGACACAAGTGAACATTAATTTTTTCCAGAATTTTATTATTTTACATATTTCCCTTCATTATTATATAACTATTATGCTTGATATTATGTTTTATACTGAAAATACAAGTAAGGTGAAAACCAACTTCTCCAGGAGTTCCCAGTCCGAAGGAGAGGAATTCATAAAAAAATCCACATTTAGTATAAAAATTGATATAAAAAAGAATACCTAGTGAAAAGGAATGGATTTCTTCACAAAACTCAAGCACCAGTTAGTCAGTGAGTCAGTTCAGTTGCTCAGTCGTGCCCAACTCTTTGTGACCCCATGAACTGCAGCACGCCAGGCTTTCCTGTCCATCACCAACTCTCGGAGCTTACTCAAACTCATGTCCATTGGGTCAGTGATGCCATCCAACCATCTCATCCTCTGTCGTCCCCTTCTCCCACCTTCAATCTTTCCCTGCATCAGGGTCTGTTCCAATGAGTCAGTTCTTTACATCAGGTGGCCAAAGTATTGGAGTTTCAGCTTCAGCATCAGTCCTTCCAATGAATATTCAGGACTGATTTGCTTTAGGATTGATGGGTTGAATCTCCTTGCAGTCCAAGGGACTCTCAAGAGGCTTCTCCAACACCACAGTTCAAAAACATCAATTCTTCAGCAGTCAGCTTTCTTTATAGAAACCGAGCCTCCAAACATGACTCACACATCCAAACATGACTACTGGAAAAACCATAGCTTTGACTAGATGGACCTCTGTTGGCAAAGTAATGAGAGATCCAGAAAAAGATCTACTTTTGCTTAATTGACAATGCCAAAGCCTTTGACTGTGTGGATCACAACAAAATGGAAAATTCTTCAAGAAATGGGAAGACCACCTGACCTGCTTCCTGAGAAATCTGTATGCAAGTCAAGAAGCAACAATTAGAACTAGACATGGAACAACAGACTGGTTCCAATTAGGGAAAGGAATATGTTAAAGCTATATATTGTCACCCTGCTTATTTAACTTACATGCAGAGTACATCATGTGAAATGCTGGACTGGATGAAGCACAAGTGGAATCAAGATTGTCGGGAGAAATATCAATAACCTCAGATATGCAGATGATGCTGCTGCTGCTGCTGCTGCTGCTGCTAAGTGACATCAGTCATGTCCAGACTTTTTGCAATTCCATAGACAGCAGCCCACCAGGCTCCTCTGTCCTTGGGATTCTCCAGGCAAGAACACTGGAGTGGGTTGCCATCTCCCTCTCCAATGCATGAAAGTGAAAAGTGAAAATGAAGTCCCTCAGTCATGTCCAACTTATAGCGACCCCATGAACTGCAGCCTACCAGGCTTCTCCATCCATGGGATTTTCCAGGCAAGAGTACTGGAGTGGGTCGCCAGTGCCTTCTCTGCAGATACACAGATGACACCATGCTTATGGCAGGAAACGAAGAAGAACTAAAGAGCCTCTTGATGAAAGTGAAAGAGGAGAGTGAAAAGTTGGCTTAAAGCTCAACATTCAGAAAACTAAGATCATGGGATATGGTCCCATCACTTCATGGCAAATGGATGGGGAAACAATGCAAACAGTGAGAGACTTTATTTTGGGGGGCTCCAAAATCACTGCAGAGGGTGACTGCAGCCATGAAATTAAAAGACACTTGCTTCTTGGAAGAAAAGCTATGAGCAACCTAGACAGCATATTAAAAAGCAGAGACATTACTTTGCCACCAAGCACCAGCAGGGAAGGTATACTGTATGTATGAAAGTGAGGAGAGTAGTCTGTGCAAAATGCTGTTAAGAAATTAACTTTTGAACTTCAACAGAAATTAACATTTATACTTTGGAAAGAAGAGGAGTTAACTAGGAAGCAAGGGGCCTTTTCTTAGAAAGTGATATTCTTAGCTGACAACTAGAAATAATGAACATATTTAGTTATCTAAGAATTGGTATTTAGTAAGTCATGAATCTGTGCTAAGTTGCTTCAGTCGTGTCCGACTCTGTGCGACCCCATAGACGGCAGCCCACCAGGCTCCCCCATCCCTGGGATTCTCCAGGCAAGAACACTGGAGTGGGTTGCCATTTCCTTCTCCAAGTAGTATTAGTCATGAATACTAAATATTGGTAAAAAATAACATGGAGAATACCCTGGAAAGTTTCCTATTTACTGTTCAGAGCTCTACATAAGTAATTGCATTTATTATTAAGCATATATATATATATATATATATATATATATATTTCATTTTAGAAATGAAAGACCCCAGGCTTCCCTGGTGGTCTAGTCATTAAAAATCTGCCTTGCAATGCAAGGAACACCAGTTTGATCCCTGTCCAGGAAGATCTCAATTCTGCTGATCAACGAAGCCCTCAAGCCACAACTTCTAAGCCCCCGTGCCTAGAGCCTGTGCTCTGCAACAAGAGAAGCCACCACAATGAGAAGCCTGAAAAGGGCAACAAAGAGCAGCCCCTGCTTACCACAACTAGAGAAAGCCTGCAAGCAGCAATGAAGACCCACCACAGTCAAAAAACACAATAAATAAATCTTAAAAAAAAAAAAAAAAAGAAATATCCTAAGGTCAAACATCAGAGATAGCATTTGATGCCACATAGTCGTTTGAAAAAAATATGCATATTTTATTCCTGAAGTCCTTATTGAGTTGGAAAATACAATAATACAAATAATAAACTGGGTAGAATCAAGAAGAGTTTCAATATTACAGAAGATAACAGTGAAACTAATAGTGATTCAAATTGTCCAAAATGAAACAAATAGAGAAAAAGAAAACACCTTAAGAAGAAAACAGAAGCAGCAGTGATATGTTAGACAATAAACTGTACTTAACAAAACCAGGTCAGTGATTTCCAGGGGGCAGGGTGAGGGGAAAGACAGTGTTGGTGACTGCACAACTGTATATGTTTGTTGAAACTCACCATGCTGCACCCTTTAAGCTGATGAATATATCTGTTTATAAAGTATACTTTAGTAAGCTGATTAAAGAAAAAAAAAAACAACAGAAGACAGTAACTCACCATTTGACTTAAAAAAAGACTGTGATACAACTCATGGAAATTAAAAGTTGAAATTTATGTAATTTACATAATGAGTTCTATATTATTAAAGGTGGGCTTCCTGGTGGTTCAGACAGTAAAGAATCCACCTGCAATGCAACAGATCTGAGTTTGATACCTCGGTTGGGAAGATCCCCTGGAGAAGGTAACAGCTACCCACACCAGTATTCTGGCCTGGAGAATTCCATGGACAGAGGAGCCTGGCAGGCTATAGTCCATGAGATCGCATAGAGCTGGATATGACTGAGTGACTTCACTACACTTCACTTCATTATTAAATTTAATAGTAATATTAACTAATATTACTACAACATGACTAGTATTAATGTTAATATTTATAATATTACTAGCAATATTTAGGTTATATTAAAGGTAATTGTTGCTTAAATTTCTCTTTAAGTATATATCTAGGTGAATGTAACCTCTAGGTGCAGTCAGTATATCAAAGGCTTCTGGAACTAGTATATTACCTTTTATTATACAAGCCTCCAAATACACATTCAAGTATCTGGGATGAAACACACTGATTGTGTTCTATATCAGAACTATTGCTGGTGATCTAAGTATTAAATTACAAAAATAATTTAAGGTTTCCATAAATCTGGCCTTGATTTTTTAAAATTTCAAATTCCACAAAAATCCTAAGGCATAAGGACACAAATAAAGCAGTATGTTATTAGAAATCACCTCTGACCACATTACAGTTTACAATTTAGATATATCATTAAACTTTTAAAATGTAGTTCCTATAAATACAAAATTAGCATTCAATGAATTTCCTTTAAGAATCATTTTACTATAAAAACTAAAACTAAAATTAAAGATAACAGATATAATCAAATATGATAGAGCTTTTCTTAAGCCAAACTGCAATCTTGCAATTCTGTGACATGATTAAAGAGTTACCTATTTCTCAGTTCAGTTCAGTTCAGTCACTCAGTCGTATCTGACTCTTTACGACCCCATGAATCACAGTACACCAGGCCTCCCTGTCCATCACCAACTCCTGGAGTTCACTCAAACTAATGTCCATCGAGTCCCTATTTCTAGTCTCATGTTATCTTTCCTTTCCTTTCAGCTCAGTTCAGTTCAGTTCAGTAGCTCAGTCGTGTCTGACTCTTTGGGACCCCATGGGCTGCAGAATGCCAGGCCTCCCTGTCCATCACCAACTCCCGGAGTTTACTCAAACTCATGTCCATTGAGTTGGCGATGCCATCCAACCATCTCATCCTCTGTTGTCCCATTCTCCTCCCTCCTTCAATTCGCCAGCATCAGAGTCTTTTCAAATGAGTCAGTTATTCTGATCAGATGGCTAAAGTATTGGAGTTTCAACTTCAGCATCAGTCCTTCCAACGAATATTCAGGATTGATTTCTTTTAGGATGGACTGGATGGATCTCCTTGCAGTCCAAAGCACTCTCAAGAGTCTTCTCCAACACCACACTTCAAAAGCATCAATTCTTTGGTGCTCAGCTTTATTTTCTTAAGCTCTTAGTCCAACTCTCACATTCATACATGACTACTGGAAAAACCATAGCTTTGACTAGATGGACCTTTGTTGGCAAAATGATGTCTCTACTTTTTAATATGCTGTCTAGGTTGGTCATAACTTTCCTTCCAAGGACTAAGCGTTTTTTAATTTCATGGCAGCAGTCACCATCTGCAGTGATTTTGGAGACCAAAAAAATAAAGTCAGTCGCTGTTTCCACTGTTTCCCCATCTATTTGCCATAAAGTGATGGGACCTGATGCCATGATGTTAGTTTTATGAATATTGAGCTTTAAGCCAACTTTTTAACTCTCCTCTTTGACTTTCATCAAGAGACTCTCAGTTCTTCTTCATTATCTGCATATCTGAGGTTATTGATATTTCTCCCAGCAATCTTGATTCCAGCTTGTGCTTCATCCAGTCCAGAATTTCTCATGATGTACTCTGCACATAAGTTAAATAATCAGGGTGACAATATGCAGCCTTGATGTACTCCTTTCCCGATTTGGAATCAGTCTGTTATTCCACGTCCAATTCCAAACGTTGCTTCTTGACCTGCATGCAGTTTTATCAGGAGGCAGGTCGGGTGGTCTGGTATTCCCAACTGCTTGAGAATTTTCCACAGTATGTTCTGATCCACACAGTCAAAGGCTTTGGCATAGTCAATAAAGCAGAAGTAGATGTTTTTCTGGAACTCTCTGGCTTTTTTGATGGTCCAACAGATGTTGGCAATTTGATCTCTGGTTCCTCTGCCTTTTGTAAATCCAGCTTGAACAACTAAAAGTTCACAGTTCACATACTATTGAAGCCTGGCTTGTAGAATTTTGAGCATTACTTTACTAGCATGTGAGATGAGTGCAATTGTGTGGTAGTTTGAGCATTCTTTGGCAATGCCTTTCTTTGGGATTGGAATGAAAACTGACCTTTTCCAGTCCTGTGGCCACTGCTGAGTTTTTCAAATTTGCTGGCATATTGAATGCAGCACTTTCAAAGCATCATCTTTTAGGATTTGAAATAGCTCAACTGGAATTCCATGACTTCCACTGTCTTTGTTTGTAGTGATGCTTCCTAAGGCCCACTTGACTTCATATTCCAGAATGTCTGGCTCTAGGTGAGTGATCACACCATTGTGATTATCTGGGTCATGAAGATCTTTTTTATAGTTCTTCTGTGTATTCTTGCCACCTCTTCTTAATATGTTCTGCTTCTGTTAGGGCCATACCATTTCTGTCCTTACGAATATCCTTTCCTTTAGGAGGTAGCAATATTTTCTCTAAAGGAAACAAGGTACGTGACACCACCTTTCTTTAAATGGCCAGTATATCAGGCTACAAATGTGTTTATTTCCTTGAGACCATCCATAATGGCACATGTTAAATGGGCATTAAAAGTTAAAACAGACTGTCAAGGACATCAAGGGTTGCAATGAAATAAATCTCAATCAAAACCTTTCTTATTATTTCCTTATGTAAATGATACTTCATTTTATTTTGTCATATTTGGAAATCAGTTTGGGAGAATATTTAAAGCCTAAATCTTTCATTAATGCCAACTTAAACCATCCAATGGACACTTCAGTAAATTATCACAGACCAAATTTATCATATAATCTAACCCAACACAAAACTTAAATGAAGAAAAGAGGGTGAAGGGAACTAAATTACATTATGTAATTAATTTAGGACAGCCAGCAGCAGCAGACAGGCCAGGAATCCTCTACTCCTGAGCATCCTCCAACATTGATCAGCTCCAAAAACTCCACCAGGGCCCCTGCCGAAGCCCCAGGCAGCACGTGGATCAACACCCAGTGACTGATGCAGGTTTACACACCCAAGTGGGACAACCAGGGCACCAGGAATGACCTCTGGCCACATGCAGCAGCTGAAAGGCATGAAGGACATGTTCCTGATAGGCAGGGTGTGACAAAACATGGTCCACTGGAGAAGGGAATGGCAAAGCACGTCAGTATTTTTGCCTTGAGAACCCCATGAACAGTGTGAAAATACAAAAAATATGGCACTGAAAGATGATCCCCCCAAGTCAGTAGGTGTCCAGAAAGAATGAAGAGGCTGAGCCAAAGCAATAATGACGCCCAGTTGTGGATATGTCTGGGAGTGAAAGTAAAGTCCGATACTGTAAAGAACAATCCTGCACAGGAACCTGCCATGTTAGATGCATGAATCAAGGTAAATTGGACATGGTCAAACAGGAGATGGCAAGAGTGACCTCAACATTTTAGGAATCAGTGAACTAAAATGGATAGGAATGGGCAAATTTAATTCAAATGACCATTATATTGACTACAGTGGGCAAGAATCCCTTAGAAGGAACAGAATAGCCCTCATCATCAACAAAAGAGTCCAAAATGCAGTATTTGGGTGCAGTCTCAAAAATGACAGAATGATCTTGGTTCATTTCCAAGGCAAACCATTCAATATCACAGTAATCAAAGTATATGCCCATCCACTAATGCTAAGAAGCTGAAGTTGAAAGATTCTATGTAGACCTGAAGACCTTCTAGAAATAACATCAAAAAAGACGTCCTTTTCATCATAGGGGACTGGAATGCAAAAATAGGAAGTCAGGAGATACCAGGAATAACAGGCAAGTTTGACTTTGGAGTACAAAATGAAACAGGGCAAAGGCTAACAGAGTTTTGCCAAGAGAATGCACTGGTCATAGCAAACACCCTCTTCCAACAACACAAGAGACAACTCTACACACGAACGTCACCAGATGGTCAATAGCAAAATCAGACTGATTATATTCTTTGCAGCCAAATATAGAAAAGCTTTATACAGTCAGCAAAAACAAGGCCTGGATCTGACTGTAGCTCAGATCATTAGCTCCCTATTGCAAAACTGAGGTTCAAATTGAAGAAAGTAGGGAAAACCACTAGGCCATTCAGGTATGACCTAAATCGAATCCCTTATGATTAAACAGTGGAGGTGATGAATAGATTCAAGGGATTAGATGTAGGCAGAATGCCTGAAGAACTATGGATGAAGGTTTGTAACACTGTGCAGTAAGTGGTGACCAAAACCATCCCCAAGAAAAAAGAAATGGATGAAGGCATTGTGGTTGTCTGAGGAGGGCTTACAAATAGCTGTGAAAAGAAAAGAAGCAAAAGGCAAACAAGAAAGGGAAAGATTTATCCAAGTGAATGCAGAGTTCCAGAAAATAGCAAGGAGAGATAAGAAGCCTTTTAAGTTAACAATGCAAAGAAATAAAGAAAACAAATAGAATGGGAAAGACTAGAGATCTCTTCAAGAAATCTAGAGATAACAAGGGAACATTTCATGCAAAGATGGGCCCAAGGCAAGGACCTAACAGAAGCAGAAGAGATGAAGAAGAGGAGACAAGAATACATAGAAGAACTGTAGAAAAAAGGTCTTAAGACCTAGATAACCATGATAGTGTGATCACTCACCTAGAGCCAGACATCCTGGAATGTGAAGTCAAGTGGATCTTAGGAAGTATTTTCTACAAACAAAGCTAGTGGAGTTGATGGAATTCCAGTTGAAGTATTTCAAATCTGAAAAGACTATGCTGTTAAAGTGCTGCACTCAATATGCCACCAAAACTGGAACACTCAGCAGTGGACACAGGACTGGAAGAGATCAGCTTTTATTCCAATCCCAAAGAAAGACAATGCCAAAGAATGTTCAAGTCACCATACAATTGCACTTATTTCACATGCGAATAAGATTATGCTCAAAATCCTTCAAGCTAGGAATAATGTGGAACTGAAAATTTCCAGTTGGACAAGCTACATTTAGAAAAGGCAGAGGAACAAGATAAAATTGCCAGTGTCCATTGGATCATTGAAAAAGCAAAAGAGTTCATGAAAAACATCTACTTCTGCTTTATTGTCTATGCCAAAGCCTTTGACTGTGTGAATCACAACAAACTGTGGAAAATTCTTTTTTTTTTTTATTTTATTTTTTAAACTTTACATAATTGTATTAGATTTGCCAAATATCAAAATGAATCTGCCACAGGTATACATGTGTTCCCCATCCTGAACCCTCCTCCCTCCTCCCTCCCCATTCCATCCCTCTGGGTCGTCCCAGTGCACCAGCCCCAAGCATCCAGTATCGTGCATTGAACCTGGACTGGCAACTCGTTTCATACATGATATTTTACATGTTTCAATGCCATTCTCTAAAATCTTCCCACCCTCTCCCTCTCCCACAGAGTCCATAACACTGTTCTATACATCAGTGTCTCTTTTGCTGTCTCGTATACAGGGTTATTGTTACCATCTTTCTAAATTCCATATATATGCGTTAGTATACTGTATTGGTGTTTTTCTTTCTGGCTTACTTCACTCTGTATGATAGGCTCCAGTTTCATCCACCTCATTGGAACTGATTCAAATGTATTCTTTTTAATGGCTGAGTAATACTCCATTGTGTATATGTACCACTGCTTTCTTATCCATTCATCTGCTGATGGACATCTAGGTTGTTTCCATGTCCTGGCTATTATAAACAGTGCTGCGATGAACATTGGGGTACACGTGTCTCTTTCCCTTCTGGTTTCCTCAGTGTGTATGCCCAGCAGTGACATACATCACAGCAGGATCCTCTATGACCCACCTCCCAGAATATTGGAAATAAAAGCAAAAATAAACAAATGGGACCCAATTAACCTTAAAAGCTTCTGCACATCAAAGTAAACTATTAGCAAGGTGAAAAGACAGCCTTCAGAATGGGAGAAGATAATAGCAAATGAAGCAACTGACAAACAACTAATCTCGAGAATATACAAGCAAGTCCTACAGCTCAACTCCAGGAAAATTCTTAAAGAGATGAGAATACCCGATCAATTCTTACCTGCCTCCTGAGAAACCTGTATGCAGGTCAAGAAGCAACAGTTAGTAGTGGGTATGTAAAAACATACTGGTTCAAAATTGGGAAAGGAGAATGTCAAAGCTGTATTTATTTAACTTATATGCAGAGTACATAATGCAAAATGCCAGGCTGGATGAAGCAAAAGCCAGAATCAAAATTGCCAGGAGAAATATCAACCACCTCAGATATGCAGATGATACTACTTTAATGGCAGAAAGCAAAGAGGAACTAAAGAGCCTCTTGATAAAGGTGAAAGAGGAGAGTGAAAAAGCTGGCTTATCTCAACATTCAAAAAACTAGGATCATGGCATCTGATCCCATCACTTCATGCAAATAGATGGGAAAAAGTGGAAACACTGAGACATTTTCTTGGGCTCCAAAATCACTGTGGACAGTGACTACAGTCATGAAATTAAAAGACATTTGCTCCTTGGAAGAAAAGCTGTGACAAACCTAGACAGCATATTAAAAAACAAAGACATCACTTTAGCCACAAAAGTCTGTCTAGTCAAAGCTATGGTTTTTCCAATGGTCATGTATGGATGTGAGAGGTGGAGTATAAAGAAAGCTGAGTGCTAGGAAACTGATGCTTTTGAACTATGGTGCTGGAGAAGACTTTTGAAAGTCCCTTGGACAGCTGGAAATCAAATGAGTCAATCCTACAGGAAATCAACCCTGAATACTCATTGGAAGGCCTGATGTTGAAGCTGAAGCTCCAATACTTTGGCCACCTGATGCAAAGAGCCAATTCATTGGAAAAGGTCCTGATGCTGGGAAAGATTTAGGGCAAGAGGAGAAGGAGGCAACAGAGGATAAGATGGTTGGATTGCATCATTGACCCAAATGAATTTTCTGAGTTTGCTCAGGGAGAAAGTGAAGGACAGAGAAGCCTGGTGTACTGTAGTTCATGGGGTTGCAGACAGTCAGACTCGACATGGAGACTGAAAAATAACAACAACAAAATTTATAATCTAAGTTGTAGTTTCTCATATTTACAAAGTTTGTAAATAAATATCTATAGTAGCCTGATTAACATATCTAATTTTTTAGATATAAATAACTAAGATATATATTTGATAGGAAATCCTTTTTTCACTTAAAATTATATAATTTGGAGATAATATTTCAAAGCTCAGAATTGGTAAAGATTAAAGTAACATGTGTATTTGCTTTAAAAACAGTAAAAATGCAGAAAACTGTAGTAAATTTCACTAAATCAAACTTGATACCAAATTTCATTCTGCACATAACTGAGAAAATTAGACAGTTTATAGATTAAAATAGACATATCAAAAAATTAACTCTAGAAAGTGTATCTTATTATTGCCTAAATCATTTCTAAATAGAAATAACTCTCCTTTTAATAAATTAAGTAAATTTAATCTTGTTTCCTTTCTAAGTGCTAACAAAAATTCTCAGCATCTTAAATATACCTAGTACCTTAAATACACTCAACACCCTGATACAGAAAAAACTAAAACTTTTTATTTTTTCCTCTAGGCAGATTAAAAACTATTTTTATCTGTTTTGGGGCTTTTGTTGTAGCTATTGTTGTCTGTGTGGTGTTTGTTTTATTCTGTTTTTGTATAAAGTTACACTAGTTCAGTCACTCAGTCATGTCCGACTCTTTGCAACCCCATTGATTGCAGCATGCTAAGCATCCCTGTCCATCACCAACTCCCAGAGCCTACTCAAAATCATGTCCATAGCGTCGGTGATGCCATCCAACCATCTCATCCTCTGTTGTCCCCTTCTCCTCTGGCCTTCAATCTTTCCCAGCATCGGGGTCTTTTTCAATGAGTCAGTTCAAATCAGGTGGCCAAAGTATTGGAGTTTCAGCCTCAGCATCAGTCCTTCCAATGAATATTCAGGACTGATCTCCTTTAGGATGGACTGGTTGGATCTCCTTGCAGTCCAAGGGACTCTCAGGAGTCTTCTCCAACACCACAGTTCAAAGCACCAATTCTTCAGCGCCTAGCTTTCTTTATAGTCCAACTTTCACATCTACACGTGACTACTGGAAAAACCCTACAAACTGCCCTGAAAAATGAAACACAAGGTTTGGTTAAGATAATTCAACATATGTCTGAAAGTCAAGTTAGAAGTTATAGCTTTATCATGCAACTTGTTAAAGGAAATAGAGAGTGAATCTTAGAGTCAGTCCTATATTACCTGCTAAAGATAGTTAAGCTTTTCACTTATAAAATGAGTTAGCTATCTACACTGACAGATGCTATGAAGAAACTAATCTGTCCGTCACCCTTTTTTCTTAGAAACACTGACTTTGACATGGACACTTGGTAATAGATAATGGTTGTAACTCACAACAGAATTTGCAGTTATCAGCAATCTATTTACAGACTTGTAAAGGGAAACAGCACAGAATTTGTATCACAGTCGAAAATGTTTTGCATATATTTATAACCTCCCCATTTTGGAAATTCATTTAATCCATCCACTGAAAACAGATCAATATTTAAATAAATTTCACAGTATTTACTTACTAAAATGAGCCACATACATTTCATCCATGCAAATGGATCATAAAGTTTAATTCCACAACATAATTTCTCTCTGAGCCTGTCACTTTGATTTCTAACATTTCAGTGACCTAAAATGATCAGTTGTTGAAACTCTGTTTGTTCTTGCAGGTTATAGTGAAATATGAGAGAAAAAGAAATGCTAATTTCTGCCAGCATAGATTTGTTAGAGTTGAGTGTCAGTTTGAAAGGACATCAGAAAGCTGACATTACACCATTACAGTTCCCATAGTAAAGGGGCATTCTTTGCGTGTTAAGTGTCCTTTGTAGCCAGAAAATGGGCATGACTACTCACTAACCCTGCAAATGACATTACAGTAATAGACATGATAAAATGTATATTAAATTAATAATAAGAGTATAGAAAAAATAACTGTACTAAACAAGATATATCCCAGGCCATTCCATCTCATTAAGAGGAATACTGGATTGGACCACCAGTCTATAAGCCATGCAACTAGAAAAAAATCTGTCAGATGAAAGGAGATAGTCTGGTTCACCCAATTGTTTATCTCAGGTGATAAGGTAAAACTCACAATATGAAACTGAAAATTGATGCAACTCTCACCTTATTGTTTCTGGAAATAATCTTTTATAAATATCAGAAATATGAAAAGAAGTTTGAATGAGGCTAAAAGAACAGTCTTTCCAATCTAATATTTAGTGTCCAAAAAAATAATTTGGGAGATAAGTATAAGTAGTTGTCCTTCAAGACTTCATCCTCATGTGTTAGGATTGTGAATTGGGAATCCTCACTTATCTTTAATAACATATCAGAGCATTTCCAATCCGGAATGTAGGTATTTTTTTAAGTTAAAAAATTAGTCCTTTTAAAATATAGTATTATTTGAAATTGCAACTCACATTTTAAATAAGAGCAAAACTCACTGCCTTGAAAAGGAGCTCAAGAGCCTAGTTTTCTATGCCTAGATACCACCTTAGTACACAAGACGCTCTGAGGCTCCTGCATAGTACTTTATGGTTCTGAGGGGGAAAAGAAAAAAACCTGCAAACCATTACATGCATCTGAATCCTTTGGAAACCTACTCCTATTTCCTACTCACATTTCAAGAAAAGTAAAATGATAGGCTTCCTACATTTATATGATGAGTATAGAGGTATTTCTTTTATTTGCCTTAAAATGATAATTTTCAAATTTTAAAGTTGCCTCTTAGTTCTTTAAGCCTCAGAAACATATATCCAACTGCCTGCTCAACACTTCCGATGACTCCTTCCAGGGCTTCTCAAGTGCAACAAATCCAAGACTAAACTCACTTTCTCAGCAAAGATCACAATCACTCAGGTACTAGCTCAAGAAGGAAACCTGGTTATCATTCTCATCACTCTCCCTCTTGCTCATCCTCAATTTCTAATTATCTCAAAGCTAGGCACATTTCTATTCTTAAATCCTTCTTTCTCAAGTCTATCTATTTCTCTCACTCTCCATCTCTAGTGCCACTAAAATTATTCAAACTACCATTATGTCTCCTTCAGTACTTCCCAATAGGTCTTCCTTCCCAGCCATTTTTCAAGATCTTTAATCTATCTTTTTACATAGCAGTTAATTATGACCTTAGGTCTTCCCTGTTTAAAATCCTTCAGAGGTGTCCTACTGCTTTTAAAATTAAAAGCAAACATCTTAATATAACCTAGAATGACTTGGTCACACTACGAGCTTCCTTGGGTTCGGTCCTCCAGCAATATTAGCTAGTGTTTTCACAGTCTTGCAAATCTGTCAGTTCCTCCTTGCCGCTGGGCCTTCATACAGATAAGATCTGGTCATTTATTTAAATGCTGTCATATCACTTTGGATTAGAAGCATTCATCACGACTACAAATCAACATACAGTTCTGTTTTTAAAGTTTATGTTCCATATTGGCTGGACTATCTGGCTTACACTTATATCCCAGCACGTGGCATTATTGTCTTGCACAGAGTAGAGCTTCATGAGTCTCTATCAGTTGAATTAGTAAGTGATAATCTGAGATCTGGAAAAGAGTACAACTGATCTTTAATTTTATTTTTATAGACTTTTGATAAGAGTTAAAGTTTTAAATCCTCTTAGGCTCTTTTCAAAAAAAAGCCTAATTTTAGAATCTGAAATTGCTCTTTTCTATTTCCACTATCTTATATACTCAATGAAGTTGAAGAATCTCTAGAATCATACAGTGTGTCCAACTCTTTGAAACCCCATGGACTATACAGTTCATGGAATTCTCCAGGCCAGAATACTGGCATGGGTAGCCTTTCCTTTCTCCAGGAGATCTTCCCAACCCAGAGACTGAACCCAGGTCTACCGCATTGCAAGCAGATTCTTTACCAGCTGAGCTAAAAGGGAAGCCCAGAATCATACATACAGATGTTTTATTTATGCGTATGATTGTATGTACAAAGACTCTACTACAGAATGATTGTGATTTGCATTTGCATTATCAAAGCTATTGCTGATTAAGGAACTTGACTCTTTAATATAATTTTAAACATCCAAGCATATCAACAGTATTGAAATTAATAAGAATTACAGAAAGGGAGATGGTAGCAGAGAAATATGTATTCAGGCCACTAAGATTTGGCAGAGACCATAATCTTGGATCCCTAGCTCCATTCAATAACAGTGAATCTATTTTTAATTAATTCCTGGATATTTAGTTGTAAGTGCCTCTAGTTCACTTACAGATATTGATCTGTTCAAAAGCAAAGAAGCCTTTATTACTACATTAATTTTTGATCCTCTGCCCCTCAGCAACCTGGCAATTATTTAAATGTGTGGCTAGCTGAATTACTGATAAGATTGATGAAATCATCCATATTTAAAGTTCAAAACCATTGATTTTGAGTAATTTTATTAAAGGTGAATAAAAATTAATTTTAAGAGTTTTCCCTAGATAGCTACACTAAAGTAACCTGGATTTAAAATAATAAAATACTACCACTACAACTAAAATAACAATAGTTATTTCAAAATGTTCTAAGGACTATGCAAATTTTTTGCAGATATTACATAAATTAATCTTGATAATAACTCTATGAAGTACCTTATGAAGTAGTATATTACTGTACTGTTATTAAGTCTATATAATAGATGAGGAAGCTAAGACTCATAAAACTAATACACGTGCCAAAAGTCACACGGAGGAAAAATTCACACCCAGGGTACCTCATTGCAAGTAGAGATAATCATCTAAGTATAACTCTATAGAGCCTTAACCATAATGAAAATACAGGGAGCTTCTTCAGCCTTGCTTTCCTCCACTACCATCTTAGTCAAGGAGGGAAAAGATGAAGTCTCCCACTCAGAACCAGCAATGCCAGTGATTAATCAATAGCTTATGGAGTTTATTGGTAATGCTCTGTCTTCTTACCTCAGAGAAATTTATTTTGCATTAAATTCAGTAGTCCATTTGCAATGCTCTGGGAAGCATAGATGTTACTGACAGAACACTTTTAGTAAATCTATGAAACCCCTTTGCTAGGGAATGATTTAGGCATTAATATCATCCTCAAGAAAGAAATCTCTATACAAATAATAGGAGTTAAAGGCTTAAAAAATATATTTTTAAAAAATTATAATAATTCCTAAGTTAGAGATACTACATTGCTCTAGAGGATTCAGGAAAGACTTCAATAGGTACAGGTGTGAATGTGATCTTGAAAAACACTTACAATTTTAAAAATTGGACCTTACTTCTACAAGTTTAACATTCATATAAGTACCATATCACTTTCAATCAGGCATTGAAGACTGCAAATTCATCTATTTCCATGTAATTTATTTTTACCAAAACTATCTAATATGCAAATATCAAATGCTCTGCCGCAATTAATTAACAGTATGAAATTAAATATATTAACTAAGTAAGTTATTGTAAATAGCCCAGCATAGAAGACTGACAGAAAAACTTGTTTCTGAAATAAAAGCTAAAATGAATTCTTATTTTCCAAAGCAAGCTATTGCCTCAAACATTTATTTCTGGTTCCAAATCTTTATTCACTCACCTCATATGACACAAACACAGTCTGTTCTTTACAGGAGAATTATTTTAATTTTGTAATTAAGGTAATACAAATATTGCTCTAATAAATTAATACCTGATTAGTTTGGAAGAAAATTAAGTTGAGATGTAAGTGACATCAAGGTTTACAAGGCTTGAAACAAATTGATTTTGGAGGAACCCTTTATAAAGAATATAAAATTGAAAATGATTCCTGATCATATGGACCCTAAAGCTTATACTTAAATAGCTTCATGGTCAGTAAGATGCATAGAACTGACTCATTGGAAAAGACCCTGAGGCTGGGAAAGATTGAAGGCTGGAGGAGAAGGGGATGGCAGAGGATGAGAGACACAATAGTATGTGAATAGGTAAGACAAACCTGGAACTCATAAGATAAGAGCCATAAATTTAAAAGGGTGAGAAATATAGAATAATTCAGAACTGGCTAGGGAAGGTGTATCAGGATCTGATATTTAAATTGAATTATTCAATAATGAGAAAGAGGCAGACAAGCTAGGAGGGATTCTTTTTCAGTTTTATCCACAGGAGGAAGAGAAAGTGATCAATAAATATTTGTTGAAATGTTAAATGAACACATCTGTGGGAAAGCATTTTCAGTAAAGTAGAAAATACAAAGACCCTGAGATGAGTGTAACTTGCAGTTTGGGGAGATGAAAAAAAAGGCCTCTGTCCAGAGAAAGGTAAACTATGGAGAGAATAGTAGAATAGTATGAGATGAGATTGAAGAGAGGCAGAACCTAGATCAGTTTAATGAGCTGTTCTCAGGTCAGACTGCACATGAAGTCATTTGAGGAACTGTACAAAGCACCAGTGTCTATGCGAAGCCTCAGCAGCAGAGGGTGGGAGAAGTGGTATACAAAAAGTGTTTGTTTTCAAGCCCTCCAGATTAAGAACTGATGATCCACATACTTGAAGGCACAATAAGAGTTTTGGTTTTAGCCTATCACCAAGAAATGCCATGATGGAGTTATTAGAGGGAAATCAATAATGACATGAAGATGTATATAGTCTTGAATTAAGATTCAGAATAAATACTTTGCCCAGATTCACCATGTGTTTTTCATTCTACCTAATTTGTATATTTATACTCAAACACAGAAAAAACAAAGATGGTCATATGCCAAGCAGAGAATGTTATAAAATATTTTGTTCTTTCTAATAGTGATGCCCATATTAACATATTAGTCAAGAATTCTGAAAGTTTCTCACCACATAAGAAAAAAATCACTTTTTCTTCATCTAGACTATTTTATGTTACAAAGTCCCCAGAAGATTAAACTGTCAAAACCAACTTCTTTTCCTGACACATAACTCCAATTTCCTTGGACCTTCTGGCCAAACAAGTAATAGGAAGCTTGAATCAGTTTTATCTCCAAAATCTGAATTCTTCTGGTAGCTCCATTATTTCTGAAGAGTAAGATGGGAAAAATACCTCAGTACTTCCACGACTGATTTCAGTCCTTTCTCTTCATTGTCACCTCCTCTCAATTCTTAAAATTCCTTACCAACATTTTTTCAAAGCTGAAATGCCTTCTGAAATAAGGTTTCTTATGTTTAATTTAAGCTATGTATTCATTTATTCTATTCTTTGACTATCCTCCCCATTAGCATGTAAGCTCCACAATATTTTTAGTCTAATTTGTTTACTGATTTATCCCAACATTTGGAAAAGTGCCTAGCACGTAGTTGGAACTTTAATAAATGAATACTTATGGAAGAATGAAATGAAAGTAGGTGTAGTCATTATTCCTGTTTTTCAGATGAAGAAACTAAGGTTCAAAATGGTAAATGAAGTGTACAAGGACATATCTTTAGGCAATAACAAGTTTAGGACTAAAATGCTTATTTTTTCACCCTAAAGTCTGTGTGTGCTAAACACTACACACTAATTTTCAGTATAGCATTTGAAGCTGAGACTAGATGTTTCTGCTGTGATCAGACTGTAGACAGCCTCCAGTGCCAGAGCAAGGAGTTATGACTTTGAGCTGCCATTAGTTGGAAGTTATTGAAGGACACTGAGCAGGCAAGTAACAGCATCAAAGTAGTGTTTCAAAAAGATTTATCTGCTATCATTGTAGAGAACAGATGGGAAGGAGAAGAATATCAAGGCAGCAAGATAGTTCAAAGAAAAAAGTACAGCGTCCAGATAATTTCAGGAACTAGTCAAAATAAAGTCTATACATCACTGGTAACAGCAAATTATTCTTCACCTTCAAAATGCAGACCAGTTGTAAATGCTCATTCAACAAATATTTATTGAGGGCACACAACAGTCATCAACATGGTCTATCAAACATTTTATGTCGAGTAATAAGACAAGATCATCTATACATGGTCATGCCCATTTCATTCCACTTGGTGGGCATGTGAATAGCACAGGTAAACTGAAAGATCTTCAAAGAACCACAGTAAAAATAAAAGTGAAAGCAGAAAAGGCTATCCAGACTAGATCAAAGCTTATTCATTATCAAATATTGATTCCATACTTGACTTATGAAAAACACATTGGTGGATTATTTACTGAGTCACAAATGCATCTTAACTTTGAATACAAAGTGCCCTTAGTAAGAACAATAATAACAAAAACAAAATGCACATAAAGAGTCTGAAAACAAAGAGACTATAATGAAAGACATTTAGATAAAGTACTATGTGAATTAAGAGGACCAAAGGATTTCCTTATATTTGAGACTGTAGAAATCTTCAGTGAATTGCTAGTAACTGAGGATAAAATATACTACACCAAAGTGCATCCAGAATAACGGATTAATGGATTTTGTGTTTGATTCTTGGTAAACAAAATTAAATTTTAATGGTACTAGGTACAGCAGATATAACAATAGTGATGCATTTCTGGAAGGAACATTATAAAACCCAGGAGGCCAACAGCAAGGTTGAAAATTGTACAGGCCTTTTCATGGTCACTCTAATTTTTAAACATGGCTCTAGGTTAAAATCATCAGGTTCTCAGTAGGTTTATATTGGCCTCTACTATTCTTTTAAGTTTGATAATTAATATAATCTCCCTGGATATTCATTTCTTGTTTGGAAAAAAAAAAAAAAAGCCTATTGACCAGTAACCCTTTCTCACATGCTTTTTGCCATATGGGTATCAATTCTAAAATGTTATATTGATATAAATTCTATCAACAAGGTCATTGTGTGGACTACACTGAGTAATCCATACTAGAAAGTTTTACTCTGTGTAGCTAAAGGGTTGCATGCACGTATCATGACATAGCTTCCAACTCATTTCCAACTCTCTTTGTCATGAGAAATGAGAACTTCAAACTATGAAATAAAAAAAACAACCACTCCAGTAGCCTGTTTATATAAGCTGGTAAATGTGTATATAGTCTTAATTTTTCTTAACTCTTTTCTAACAGAGGTGACTTTCTGAAATATGTATTCCCACAGTACCCTAAAATATTTTTAACCTTGATATTAAAGTTCGAAAGATGGAGAAGTGCATTTGAGATAGAGCCTTGAATTACTGATAGAGACTTCTTAATATCACCAACAGAATCCCAACTGAGCTAGTATGTGATTTGGGACAAGTCATGCTTCACTCTTTCCATGCTTTCATGACTAGGGAACATTTTAAGAATGGTTCTTAGCGGTTGTATTCATTTCCTAGCATTGCCATAACAAATTACCACACACTTGGTGGCCTTGAAACCAACAGAGATGTATTCTTTTACAGTTCTAGAAGCTAGAAGTTCAAAATCAGGTTGTCAGCAGGGCCACAATCCTTTCAAAAGTTCTAGAGTCCTTCTTTGCCTCTTCCAGCTTCTGGAATGCATGCCTTGTCTTTGGCAGCATAACTCCAGTCTCTGCCTGCATTTTCACTTGGTTTTCTCCTTCCTCTGTTTCTCTATCTACTCTTTCTTTTTGAAGGACATCATTCATGGTCTTTAGGGTCCACCCTAAGGCAATATGATCTCATCTTAAATAATTATATCTACAACGATCTTATTTCCAAAAAAGGTGGCATTCTAAGGTTCCAGGAGAACCTGAATTTTTTTCAGACATTATTCAGCCTATTAAAGTGGTTGTGAAATATTCTACCGATTCATATAAAATTAGCATATATATCAATGTGCAAATTTTTATTAATATTATAAAGTTGTATGAAAAGAGAAAATAATCTTGCTTCCAGCTGAGTGAGTGACAGCCAATGATGTGGCTTAAGCAGAGGAAAGCCATGATCTGACATAAGTTTTAAAGAATCACTCTGGCTGAACTATTGAGAACAGATTATAGGTGAGCAAGGGTAGAAACAGGGAGGCCAATGAATTGGTAAGAAATGCTGGAATTCTGAATATATTTAAAGGAAGAAAAATGGTATCTGCTAGTCTAAAATGGAAGAGAAGGAGAAAATTTAAGAATGACTAAGATTTTTGGCTTAAGCAACTGCAATGCCAGAGCTGCTAAAACTGAGGCAGAGAAGACTGCAAGTTGAGAAGTCTTTGGTGGAAGATTTCAAATTCAGTTTTGAAAACACTGTCTGAGCTGTCTAAGAATCTAAAAGAACATATACAGTAAGCCTCGATTGCACATGTCCAAAATTTAAGATAAAAGTGTAAGATGGATACATAAAATTTGCAAGTTGTAAAATTATGAGATGGCATATAAAGCAATGAGATTAGATCAGATGAGATCACTAAAGTAGTTAACATAGATTAAAATGGGCTTGCTAGGTAGCAATAGTGGTAAAGAACTTGGCTGCCAATGCAGGAGACGTAAGAGATTTGGGTTCGATCCCTGGGTCGGGAAGATCCCCTGCAGTAGGAAATGGCAACCCATTCCAGTATTCTTGCCTGGAAAATCCCATGGACAGAGGAGCCTGGTGGGTTACAGTCAATAGGGTCACAAAGAGTTGGACAGGACTGAAGTGACTCAGTATGCACATATGCATAGAGAAAGAACAGATAAATCCAATCCCAATTCCTGAGCTTCCTCAATATTAAAAGGTGACATGAAGAAAGGAAACCTGAAGAGATGATTGAGAAGTAGTCATCAGTGAGGTAGAAATTCAGGACAGTGTGTTACCCTCTAAGACAATTCACTAATGTATTGCAGGGTGATAGGAATGATTAAGGTATTTCAGATGTTATTCATAGTCAGTAATATAAAAGCTGAGAATTGGCTATTGGATTTACTAACATGGAGGATGTAAGCAGTCTTCATAAAAAGTCTTTTTGGTGAAGTCATAGTGGAAGGAAACTGATTGGAGTAGTTTAATTGAAAACTGAGTTCAGAAAACTCTATCAGGATGATTTCCTCTTAACTTCTTCATAGAGATTTCTGAAGACTGAAAGATACAGCACATGGTAGAGTGGAGGCTTAGCATACATTACACAATTAGTAGTAGCTCTAATGATGATAAAGATGTCGTTAACAATACACACAAAACTTGTAATTCTATAGGAGTGTCAGTCTCCTCAACAACAATTTCTCACATCCAGGAATCTATCTTTTGAGATGCAGTCTATCTCCTGTGTAATAAACAATAAGCAGAATGAGACATACCCGAAATAGGTACATTAATAATGAAATAAATTATAACTTATCAATTACTCTAAAGAAAAAGAGAAAACTACAATAGAGACATACTACACAGTGGCAAATAATGAAAACAGTTACGAAGATTTTTTTATACTCCTTTATCCTCATTTTAAAAGTTAGAGGGAAAAAATTATGATGTATTACATAGAATAATGTACAGCCAGTAAAACTGTCTTAAGGAATATTTGATGCAAGAAAATATCCAAAGTATAAATTCAAAGACTAAGCATAATATAAAAATGAAATAAAATAGGATCCCTATTAGAGATATAAAGAAATAAACCAAAACTTTAATTATAATAACTTATATATGGTTGCCTTCTAGGTTCTTTTATATCCTTTCTTATATTTTTCTACACTGAAAGAATGTTTTTTTAAATAAAGACTGTGTGTTACCATAACTTGAAAGAAGAATTAATCTTCCAAAGAAGGAAGCATGTATTATATTTAAGAAATTTTTAATAATAACTGTATTTTTAAAGTGTTTTTATTTAAAGGAATAAGATTTTGAGAACCATTAACTTCAGGGGGGAGGCTGTATTAATTTCTTTTTGTATAGTTTTGTTGTGATACCTATTTTTCTCTTACATCTACTTAATCCTCAAAAGGCAGAGAAAGTGAGATTCTGTTTAGATCAGATGTCTAGTTAAGGTCAGAGTCATGATAAAGTCCAGATCTTCCAAATATAGCACTGGTGCTCTTGCCACTATACTATTTTATATCCAATATTCCCACTTCCCACTCATTATACCAACTCATAGAATCAGGGTAGCAGATCTATAAGAAAACTCACTTGAAAGTACTACCAATAAGCAAGAAAGAAAAAAGATAAAGAATAATGGTTCTAGTAATGCCAAATATAGTTTTAAGATGAATATTCTGGCACATTCCACAGCCTGATTCTATTTAGAAATATGGCAAGATTCAATGATAACAGTACTTTACATTCATTTATCATGAAAAAAATCATGAAATTTAGATACAGAAGAGTAGGTCTACTCCAAGCCTCTCATTTTATAGAATAAGGCAGAGTGATACAAGGAGACACACTAAAAGTAGCAGAGCCAAGATTAGAACTATAGTGTACTCATTTTCCAGACTAGAGCAGTTTGCAACTTGTCAAGTTATTTGTCACTTAACATAAAGTTAAATAATTAAAATAACTCGAATACAATTGAAAATCATAACATTTTTAATCATATGGAAAGGAACCAAAAGAATCAAATAAATAGACCATATAAAGACCCTGGTAGATATAAAGATTTTCTACATGTTAATTTTAACACTGGGCTTCCCTGGTGTATCAGTGGTGAAGAATTTGCCTGACAATGCAAGAGACATCAGAGATGTGGGTTCAATCCCTGGGTCAGGAAGTTCCCCTGGAGAAGGAAATGGCAACATCTTCCAGTATTCTTGCCTCGAAAATTCCCATGGACAGAGGAACCTGGCTTGCTGCAGCCCATGGAGGTACAAACAGTTGGACAGACACAACTGAGGAACAAAAACAGCAATTTTTTTTTAATTTAAACTTATTTATTTTAATTGGAGGCTAATTACTTTACAATATTGTATTGGTTTTGCCATACATCAACATGAATCCGCCACAGGTATACACGTGTTCCCCATCCTGAACACCCCTCCCTCCTCCCTCCCGGTACCATCCCTCTGGGTCTTCCCAGTACGCCAGCCCCAAGCATCCTGTATCCTGCATTGAACCTAGACTGGCAATTTTAATATTATAAATCAGCAATGACAGGAAAGATGTGTCACAAGTAATTACTGAAAATATAATCCTCATTATTACAAAAAATAAACTACATATAGATCAAATAATTCAATGTGAAAAAAATTAACAACAGAAAACCTCAAAGAATTTGTGAAGACAAGTACCTCTCAGTTCAGTCCTGAAGGTTTTTCCCCTAAATTACAGCCAAAAGTTTCATATTTATCTTCCTGTCCCTACAGAGTTTACTGGTACCAATAAATGTGATATACTTAGAATTTTACCAACACCCAAATTCTGTAATTGCTTAATATATTATACAATGTTTAATACATCACATCCTTTAAGCCATCATCCATTTATCTTTACATTCAAAACTCTGAACATGAAGCCAGTATATATTTATGCTTGGTATTTAATAGTAAAATTTTAATGTAAGAATAATAAAACATAAAAATGCTTTAAAATGTGTGATTAGAAAGTACTCTAATTATCAAATGTGTTTTAAATGAAATTATAACTAACATGGAAAGATAAGTATCCTCATATATCAGTGATGAAATATAAGGACTAATGAGCTTTCCAGAAAGTCATTAGAAATGTCTATCAAGAGCCTTTTAAAAATATGTACACCTTTAAAAACTAAATTCCATAACCAAGAATCTAGCCTAAGCATATAATCAGCAACATGTTTAAAAATAACTTCCTAAAAATGTTCATAACATTATTAAGTGGTAAAAAAAAAACTTAGCAGCAATATAGATGAAAACTAATGAAAAGTAGCTAATTATGGAAATTATGATAAATACACAAAATAAAATATTACTCAGCCTTTAAAACTATGTTTTGAAAGAATATCTCATGCAGGAGAAAGTGCTCATGATGTACTGGTCATAACAGTTTAAATAGTAAATTTTATATAAGTATATGGAAATTTCTGGGTGGCATCTCAAGTTATTTTTCTTCTTTATTTTTATTTGTATTTTATATGTTACTACAATAGGTATTTATTATTATCAGAAAAAAAGTTTTTCATGTTAATGTTGTAAATTAGATTTTCATTTGCCTTTTAAGTCAAAATATCTAAAGAAGATTTGCTTAGTAACATTTGGATACTTTTCAAGCTACATAACAAATTTTATACCAATTCAATATAATATGCAATGAATTTTAGAAAGTAAACTCAAATATTTATAACTAAATCATACATGTAAACAATAGAAAAACTTACAGATTCATACTAAGAAATATTATATTAAAGCATTGTTCTTATTTCTAAAACCCTCTCCTTTTTTACCTTCAAGAAACAAACGTTTCTGGAATGGCAGGATTTTTATTTTGGAAAATGTAACCTTGACTCTCCTTAGCTCATACACAGAAATTAACTCAACTCTTATAAACTGCAACCATAAATCTTCTAGAGAAAATATAGAGTGGCCTTGGCATAGGCAGAGATTTCTTAAGTAGGATACCAAAAGAACAATAGAAGAAGAAAAGATACACTGGACTTCATCAAAATAAAAAATCTCTGTTCTTTGAAGGATACCATTTAAAATTGTAAAGCAAATATATTCCAATAAAATTAAAAATAAATAACTAGATAATACTATATTAACTAAACAAATATAAAGCCATAACAATCTTGGAGAGGGGAATTAATACTTAATTTCTTTCCAGGACACATATGTGTGCTCAGTTGCAGCCAATTATTTACAACCCCTAGACTGTAGTCCATCAGGCTCCTCTGTCCATGGGGTTTTCCAGGCAAGAATATTGGAGGGGGTTGCCATTTCCTCCTTTAGGGGATCTTCTCGATCCAGGGATCAAACCCATGTCTCCTGCATCTCCTGCACTAGCAGGCAGATTGTTTACCACTGAGCCACCTGGGAAGCCTATGCATATGCATGTGTAAATATCTTTGATAAGCAATTAGCTGCATCTATTAAACAACATGTCACATTAAAAAACTGAAAATAGGAAGTGCTAAAAATAAAAGTAGCAACTGGAACTATAATACATTGTTAGTGCAAGCAAAAAATGGTGCAGTTACTTATGAAGATGGTTTAGTAGTCTCTTGTTAAAAATATACCTACAAAAAAAAACTACAACAACAACAAAAATATATACCTACCATCCAACCCAGCATTTTAATTCTGTGGTATTTCCCAGAATAGAATTTAAAACTTATGTTTATACAAATAAATAAATAAAAGGCAAGCCATAAACAACTATATTACAAAATAGCCAAAAGAATATGACTAATACTTTATAAAAGAAGGATGGCAAAAAAAAAAAAAAAAAACAACAACTATGAAAAAATACTCACTATCATTGGTTACCATGACATGCAAATTAAAACCATCATCAGAAATCATTACAAACTTATGAAAATGGCTAAAATTACACTGACTAGAAAGTGTGGTCCAGGATGTGAGTAACTAAATCTCTCCTATGTTACTGATGGGAATACCAAATAGTCTAGCAACTTGGGAAAACATTTTGGCAGGATCTTACAAAATTAAAACACACTTAGTATATGACTGAGCACTACCACTTCTTGATGTTTGCCCAAGAGTTGTAAAAACATATGTCCACATATGTAAACAAAGACTTATGTACAAATGTAGCAACGTTACTCACAACCACCCTGGAAAGAATGCAAATATCCATCAACAGGTGAAAAGATAAACTGTAGTAAATACATACAACAGAATACTGCTCAGCAATAAAACCTCTGATACAGTCAAGAGCATGGATTAATTTCAATACCCATATGCTGAGCAAAAGTAACCAGACACACAAGAACGCATAGCCATCCATCACATTTTCTGCAATAGGCAAAATCAACAGTCACAAAACATCAATCAGTAGTTGCCTGGGGCTAGATTAGAGGGATTGGACTGCCTGGGGGGATACCGGATATTTTAGAGGGGATCATCCTTGTGAGGTTGAACCCTGAGATTCATTTGTCAAACTCAGCAAAATTGCACAGTTAAAAGGGAACATTAATGTTACAACTCAACAAAATTTATTGAGAAATAACATTCATTAAATTATCTAACTAATATCCTCAGTCATTCCCAAAGATATATTTATATAGAGCCTAACTTACTGACTAACCATGGGTCCTCTTCTACAACTCCATCACTTTATTCTTGGTAATTTTCTTTTTTTATTAGATTATTTCACTTTTAAAACTGTTCAGCATGACTTTCTTTTATTAATTTTCCATCATTATCATCTTCCCTATCTTCTTTCATAGACGAATAAAATCTACAACACACTTGCATCTTTTTCAATATTCTTCAGTCTAACTTCATAAATGTTCCTTTGGGTCCTCCTTGTATTTGTTCATATCCTAATGATCTGTCTGCTCCATAAGAGCTCAATTAAATGACAGCATTACTACGTGTCAACAGGCAGTGTCCTAACATGCCCTATATTGCAGAGACAGTGTGTAACAGTGCAATGGAAGACAGATTCAGAAGGGAAAGAGTCCTTTGGTTACGTATTTGCCAATTTGAATTGTAAATAAAATTTTCAGATCAATCGCTCAGTCATGTCCAACTCTACAACCCCATGGACTGCAGCAGCCCAAGCTTCTCTGTCCATCACCAACTCCCGGAGTTTACTCAAACTGATGCCCATTGAGTCAGTGATGCCATCCAACCATCTCATCCTCTGTTGGGCTTTTCTCTTCCCACCTCAAATCTTTCCCAGCATCAGGGTCTTTTCAAATGAGTCTCTCTTCACATCAGGTGGCCCAAGTATTGGAGTTGCAGTCCTCAGCATCAGTCCTCCAATGAATATTCAGCACTCATTTCCTTTAGGTTGGATCTCCTTGCAGTTCAAGGGACTCTCAAAAGTCTTCTCCAACACCACTGTTCAAAAGCATCAATTCTTCGGTGCTCAGCTTTCTGTAAAGTTCAAATCTCACATCCATACATGACTACTGGAAAAACCATAGCTTTGATTAGATGGACCTTTGTTAGCAAAGTAATGTCTCTGCTTTTTAATATGCTGTATAGGTTGGTCATAACTTTCCTTCCAAGGAGCAAGCATCTTTAATTTCATGGCTGCAGTCACCATCTGCAGTGATTTTTGGCCCAAGAAAATAAAGTCTGACACTGTTTCCATTGTTTCCCCACCTATTTGCCATGAAGTGATGGGACGAGATGCCATGATGTTAGTTTTCTGAATGTTGAGTTTTAAGCCAAATTTTCATTCTCCTCTTTCACTTTCATCAAGAGACTCTTTAGTTCTTCTTTGCTTTCTGCCATAAGTGTGGTATTATATGCATATCTTAAATTTCTCCTGGCAATCTTGATTGTAGTTTGTGCTTCATCCAGCCTAGCATTTCTCACGATGCACTGTGCATATAAGTTAAATAAGCAGGGTGACAATATACAGCCTTGACGTACTCATTTCCCAATTTGGAAGCAGTCTGTTGTTCCATGTTCAGTTCTAACCGTTGCTTCATGACCTACATACAGATTTCTCAGGAGGTAGGTCAGGTGGTCTGGTATTCCCATCACTTGAAGAATTTTCCACAGTTTGTGGTGATCCACACAGTCAAACAATATTTCATACAAAGATGGGCTCAATAAAGGACAGAAATGGTATGGACCTAACAGAAGAAGAAGATATTAAGAAGAGGTGGCAAGAATACACAGAAGAACAATACAAAAAAGATCTTCATGACCCATATAATCATGATGGTGTGATCACTCACCTAGAGCCAGACATCGTGGAATGTGAAGTCAAGTGGGCCTTAGGAAGCATTGCTACGAACAAAGCTAGTTGAGCTGATGGAATTCTAGTTGAGCTATTTCAAATCCTGAAAGATGATGCTGTGAAAGTGCTGCACTCAATATGCCAGCAAATTTGCAAAACTCAGCAGTGGCCACAAAACTGGAAAAGGTCAGTTCAAAATCTCAAAGAAAAGCAATGCCAAAGCATGCTCAAACTACCGCACAATTGCACTCATCTCACACGCTAGGAAAGTAATACTCAAAATTCTCCAAGCCAGGCTTCAGCAATACATGAACCGTGAACTTCCAGATGTTCAAGCTGGTTTTAGAAAAGGCAGAGGAACCAGAGATCAAAATCCCAACATCTGCTGGATCATGGAAAAAGCAAGAGAGTTCCAGAAAAACATCTATTTCTGCTTTATTGACTATGCCAAAGCCTTTGACTGTGTGGATCACAATAAACTGTGGAAAATTTTGAAAGAGATAGGAACACCAGACCACCCGACCTGCCTCTTGAGAAACCTATATGCAGGTCAGGAAGCAACAATTAGAACTGGACATGGAACAACAGACTGGTTCCAAATAGGAAAAGGAGTACATCAAGGCTGTATATTGTCACCCTGCTTATTTAACTTCTGTGCAGAGTACATCATGAGAAACACTGGGCTGGAAGAAGCACAAGCTGGAATCAAGATTGCTGGGAGAAATATCAGTAGCCTCAGATAGGCAGGTGACACCACCCTTATGGCAGAAAGTGAAGAGGAACTAAAAAGCCTCTTGATGAAAGTGAAAGTGGAGAGTGAAAAAGTTGGCTTAAAGCTCAACATTCAGAAAACGAAGATCATGGCATCTGGTCCCATCACTTCATGGGAACTAGATGGGGAAACAGTGTCAGACTTTATTTTTTGGGGCTCCAAAATAACTGCAGATGGTGACTGCAGCCATGAAATTAAAAAACTCATACTGCTTGGAAGGAAAGTTATGACCAACCAAGACAGCATATTAAAAAGCAGAGACCTTATACTGTCAACAAAGGTCCATCTAGTAAAGGCTATGGTTTTTCCAGTAGTCATGTATGGATGTAAGAGTTGGAGTATAAAGAAAGCTGAGCATCGAAGAACTGATGCTTTTGAACTGTGGTGTTGGAGAAGACTCTTGAGAGTCCCTTGGACTGCAAGGAGATCCAATCAATCCATCCTGAAGGAGATCAGCCCTGGGATTTCTTTGGAAGGAATGATGCTGAAGCTGAAAGTCCAATATTTTGGCCACCTGATGCTAAGAGCTGACTCATGTGAAAAGACTCTGATGTTGGGAAAGATTGAAGGCAGGAGACGGGGACTATGGAGAATGAGATGGCTGGATGGCATCAGTGACTCAATGGACATGGGTTTGTCTAAAATCCGGGAGTTGGTGATGAACAGGGAGGCCTGGCGTGCTGTGGTTCATGGGGTCACAAACAGTCGGACACGGCTGAGCAACTGAACTAAACTGAACACAATTAACAGCTTTGGCATAGTCAATAAAGCAGACATAGATGTTTTTCTGGAACTCTCTTGCTTTTTTGATGATCTAACAGATGTTGTCAATCTGATCTCTGGTTCCTCTGCCTTTTGTAAAGCCAGCTTAAACATTTAAAAGTTCATGGTTCATGTACTGTTGAAGCCTGACTTGGAGAATTTTGAGCATTACTTTGCTAGTGTTTGAGATCAAATTTTATGAGAAAATGAAAGATAAAAGACAAAGTTTGGACTCTATGTGGAAGGAGTAACAATAAAAATATGTTTGCCATGATAATACAGTTGTTTCAAGATTCTTAATCATCTACCTATACTGGATAGTCTATTATGAAAACAGAATCTGCCACACTGATCATGTATTAATTGTTTTATTCATTCAACAGTTATTAATTGAGCATATACAATGTGCAGCTGTCTTTGCCTCAACACAGCCCTTTAGTGCCCATGATTTCCAATGGGTAGAGATAAAAATGTGTCCATTTCCATTTTATTGATGGACTATTTGGTAATAAGCCTTGTCCTTCATTTTCTATTCAATCAACTCTAATCTTTATGAAATTGAAAATTAGAGCTTGCCCTCAAAAGATAAGTATTGTCTTACTGAGGTATTTCTCTTTACTTTGTATATTTTATCTCCTCCTGATAGCACAGTATTTATATGCTGAGATTTCATTCTAAAATAAGAGTGATTCTTACCTTCCTATCTCCAGCTCGGACACAAATCAAGCCTTCAAATTGTGTGTTGAGTGAATTGGCTCATCTTATTTCACACTAATAAGATATGAGTATTTACTTCTTCAAACTGTTTTGAACTTGACTTTACAAAACAGAAAACTTTATTGTTTTTACCAATTAATTTTCAGAATGAAGAATTTAAATGACTTAATATTCAATTGGTTTTAATTGCCATCTAATTTAAATGGTTTTAATTAATGAATAAAACTTTAGTGGCCGAAAACATCTTAGTGTTATCTTGCACATGTAGTAAGCAACACTGCATTCTCCTTCTGAACTCCATCTCATGCTAAACACATCTTTCCTTCTCCAGAAACCTTCAACAGTTTCCCATTTCCTAGAGAAGAGAATTAAAATTCATTTCCCCAGCACTTAAAGTCCTTTAAAATCTCTCTTTATCTTAACTTTCAACCTAAAATCTGTAAATCCTCTTTATGTCTGATTCTTCCCCAATCAACCAACTCACTGATTTCTTATATCCTCATTTTGAGGAAGCCAATAGCCTTCTCCTGATAATTTATTTCCCCTGATACCCACTCCCTCCCAATTTACACATGTCCACATAATTAATATACTTTGGGGCCTCTCACAGCAATTTACTTGGTATCTCTCTTATAGCAGTTACCATTTCCTACTTTGTAATGTAGTTATTTATGTACATGCCATGTCTCCAGTAGACTGTGTGATTCTTCAAGACAGATGTTCTATTTGATTAAGCTTTGTATATTTCATAGTTCCTACACCAGTACTTTTAACAAATAAATGGATGAAAGATTATCTCAATCATTCTTGTTAAAATTTTGAGAAAAAATAGTGCTTCACTACTGTTCACAACTTTTAATCGTTCTTTGTAAGACCTAAGAGGCTTGGCTCCAAAGGAAACTGCTAAGGAAAACTGCAACCTAAATTAATAAGTATACTGTAACAACTCAACAAATGCAAAATTGCTAAAGTCTGAAAGCCTACCTTTCAGACAGGTAAGTTTGCCAGCATACTATTCTCCTAAGTTATAATTAAATAAGACATATTATTACCCAAGGTCAGTGGCCACCTCCTTCTTTGTCCTCCAGAAATATTCCAATATTTGTAATTACTTTATAAATAGTATGTAAATGATATGATTATTTTGCCTTAAAGAGGTCTAGGCACTTGAGTCAGGGACACAGCATAACATTGTGGTTTAAAATCTGAGCTCAAAAGTCTGACAAAGTAGGCTGAGAGCCCTTTCTTCCTACTTGTCAGTTTTGTGACCTTGGGGAAATTAATTAACCCTTTCATATCTCAGGCTTATATATAAATGAGAGCAACAATCATATTTACACTCAGTGCACCTGTGAGAACTAAATGAAACAGTATATGCAAAGTAGCTGCCACAGTAAACCTCACAATTGTTCATTATTACAATGTATTTTTCTTCTTGACACTGATGTGTCTGTCTGGATTATAGAAGGGATCAGAGTGAATTGTGAATAAAACCATGGAAGGCAAAAGCAAACATCAAAGGTCAAAATTTTATAAAGTCTATTAATTTTTGAATACTATTTATAAACTCAATTGAAAATTACCTGGGACATATATATGTCCTATTCCAAGTTGACTGAGCCTGTATGTCCTACCTTTTGTATACTATAAATATTATCACCTGAAAGTCCCAGTAGTCATCAAAATTTATTCAGGACAATTCCAATACATTGTAATCACTTACACTCTTCTACCCTCCCCCATTAAAGGTGAAGCCATGTTTTTAAAAAACAAGAAAAAAGTGATGTTAGTTTTAACACTTTAATTCACTACTTTTCAGTTTCCTCTCACACCTACACAGAGAATTCTCCCTTAAAGCACTAAAGATTAATCAAACAAGGTCAACAAGCATTTTCCATTTAGTAAATGAGTACAAGGCAAGATGTTAGTGTTATGAAGAGATCACTTAGAAAGAAACAAAAGAGGGAATTCCCTGGTGGTCCAGTGATTAGAATTAGGTGCTTTCATTGCCAGGGCTGGGGTTCCATTCCTGGTCCAACAACTAAGATCCTGCAAGGCTACCTGTATCCCCAGATTTATGAGAAGAGACCAGGGAGTCTCCCAGGTAGAGCTAAAGGGAAACATGGAGGGATGGAATTAAGATTGCAGTCAACAATTCCATTAATTTTCTTGATTCTCCCCAATTCAGAGCAGCAGCAAGGAGGTCTTGGGGGACACAAGGGCATGAAAGTAACTTTGCAAAACCTTAAAATGCCAGATATGGCAATATTGTTTCATAAATGATCTGAAACAAGAAGGGTACCTAGGAAATATTTTCCTGACTGTGATTTATATATACTACTAGCCAGGGAGATTTGGTCAAGTCTAGGATGCCTCTGAGAGCGAAGACAAAACCCTCAACTCAAATTTTCAGACTCTGTGCTCCATATTGGTATCTGAGTGAAAGCATGGCACTTGAATTCCAATGAAAACTGGCATTAAGTGATAACAAAGTCCTTTACTGAACTTATACTACAATAACCAAATTCTGTTCTATTGGTTGTTAAAATTCTGGCACTTCCTCTTGACCACACTGTGAAACAATAGAAGATACAGGCATTGGTCTCTACCACCAATTCCTGGCTCAGAGTTACTCTAACCCTTATAATTTCCTAAGTTATACACTAGAAGCATCTGATATTTGGTCTTTGATCCTGGTTCCTGATATGAAGCCCCTAGATCTCTTGGAATTTCCCGGGTAATAGGAGCATCTTTTGTTCAAATGAGATGATTCAGTTTGGGCTCCTGGATAGCTCTGAGATGGGGCTTGTCATCAGAAAGACCAAGGCATGATTAGACACTTGAAACATTCAGTTCCACCTCCCATTTTCCAAGAAGGAGAGACAGGCTGGAGACTGAGCTGATACTGAACATATCTATATGATGGAACCTCCATAAGAATCTGAGAAGTATGGGATTCAGAGAGTTCCTACGATGTTCAACACATCTTCATGACAGGAAGGTCACATATCCCAATTCCAAGGACACAGAAGCTCCTGCACTTGGTGCCTTTCTGGACCTCGACCTGCAAAAGTCTTCATCTGGCTTTATTATAACTTTTATAATAAGCTGGTGAATGTAAATAAGCGTTTCCCTAAGTTCTGGGAGGCATTCTAGCAAATTATCAAACTCAATGGATGTACCAATTTATAGCTGGTTGGTGAGAAGTACTGAGGACGAGATGGGATCTTAAATTGGTGTCTGAAGTGGTGGCAGCCTTGTGGGACTGAGTCCTTAACTTGTGGGGTCTGATGCTCAGTCAAGGTAGACAGTGTCAGACTTGTAGAACACCAAGTCGGTGTTGCAGAGAATTGTTTGGGGAAAAGTCAACACGTCTGGTGTTAGAAATATTGTGCACATGAGTAAAAGAAAAACATGGAAGTGATTTCCTTATACACTCACTCTGCCTCGTAAAAGAAGAAAAATGTCGCCACATTTTTTGTGTGATAATTAAGCTAACACATATGCATAATTTAGAATAATCATAGTTTAGACTTATTTTTATTATTGTTGGCTAATATACTTACCTTTGTTTATATACCAGCAACAAGTCTTTCTTAAATATTCTTTCATCTCCCTTTTTTTGAAGGTAAGTTTTATTTCATTTCCTAAGTATGTGTAATATGTTCAATATTCAGGATCAGGTAAAGAATAGGAGGTTCCTTCCTTTCTTGAATATCATAATTTTATATCCCTTTGTCCTCTGTGATGAGAAGGCTGTCCTGGGGTTGCTAAGCGGCTCTCTCCCCATGTCACTTCCACATCACCACTTCTTCTAGCAGACAATACATTTTCCATGGACTGAACAAAATAGTTCATTTTCCATACTTTTATTGAGAAAAAATAGCTAGAAACATAATCTTTCATTTGGAAATGAGCATGTAAACCAGGGCTTCCCCGGTGGCTCAGATGGTAAAGAATCTGCCTGCAAAGCAGGAGACCCAGGTTCAATCTCTGGGTCGGGAAGATCTTCTGGAAAAGGAAATGGCAACCCACTCCAGTATTCTTGCCTGGAGAATCCCATGGACAGAGGAGCCTGGCAGGCTCCACGGGGTCACAGAGAGTCAGATACAACTGAAGAACATGTTTTCGTGAATGAAAACCATGATTCATATTCATTTTATTTTACACCTGGTGACTGAGGCCCAGAGAGACAAATTAACTTGCCTAAGGACATGGGCTCTTAGTGAAGGAGCTAGAAGACAGAGACCATGCAGACTGGCCACGTAACCTCAAATTTTCCCAAAGCATTTGTAGGTGTACTGCAGCAACATTGGTCTTTTAAATATCTACTCTCTCAAATAGCTATTCTAACTCTTCCAACTCTGGAGCAGCATCACTTAGTATTCCACACCAGTTAGGAGTCAGAAATATCCTTCAGTGCATTTTAGCTCTAGGTAGCCCCAGAGTGGCATAAAAGAGTTATACTTCCCTAACAAGAAATTATGTCACCCAAAGGTACTCCTTTAGAAAATAGGAAAAGGATTCATGGCCCTGTAGCTAAAATTAGAACAAGTCTTTGTGCTCCCAGGAAGTCCCTCAAAATAATCATTTTTATAGCATCACTCAATATTTGATATATAAAATGACAGTGCTGACTCAGAAGCAAAGATTGAATTCTATTCCATATACTCCATTTAATAAGGAAGAAAAAGAATGTAATCCACCTTAGGAAAAAAAAATGATGGTTTTAAGTCTGGTATTTAGAGTTTATTAATGTAGTCAACTTCCTACTGAACAATTCCATTCAGTTGCCTGACACATGTCTCAACCTCAGCACATACAAAATAGACTCAGTAGCTACCTCAACTCCTCCTACATCTCACCTATCAAGAAACTGGATCAAATAATGTCCTGCAAGAAACTTGAAATGTGTCCTTGACATTTCCATCTCCTCCACCCACCGGAGTCTGTCAAGCACCCAGGTCTCTTAATCCTGTATCTCAAATACCTCTTTATTTCACCCACTTCTGTCACATCTCCCTGGCACTACTGTGCTCTAAGCAGGCCTTACTTCCCACACAGAACTCACGGAAGGCCACCACCACTGCCTACCCCACCTCCCTGTACAGTTGTCTATTCCCTGGTCTAGTCCACACATGAACTTTCCACAACACAGAGCTAATCATGTCTGCAGTATTCTAAGCTCAGTCAGTGGCTTCCCCTTTCTTTCAAATCCATTCAATGGTTTTTATTCACTCACTTTAGTTGTCTATATTACAGACACATCAAACCCACATCCAAAACACACCTCGGACCCTAGGAATGCCCCATATACAGTCAAAATACTCCCACCTCATGCACCTGTTGCCCCGACACATGACAATCAACATCCGACAATCTTCTGATCACAGTTAACTTTACTTGCTTTATATGAAGTCTTGATGCATCTCTATACAGTTCTAAGTATGCATCTGGAAAACTAAGTTGATTTTAACTTATCAAACTGTACCATGCTGTATATCATCTCTGAAAGATATAACTTCTATACTTAATTTACTATTGTATTATCATGATTAATTCATATTGGTGCAAATTGCTATAGTTCATTCATTTTGACTAAAATATATTATTCTCTTACATTCCATACATCTATTCATTCATCAGATTTTGCATTAACTGGCCTATAGATTATTTTCAACTTTTATTGTTATGAACAGTAGCACTGTAAGATATTTGCTTATGTCGAAAGATTTTTATAAGTATATGACTATGGATTCTGGTTCATTCATGAATTTTCAGATATTGGCAGCAATGTCAAACCATTATCTGAAGTTACTATTAAAAGATGTGAAGATACATCACCTCTAACAATTGGTATTAGCAGCCTTTTTAATTTTTGCCAGTTGAATGTATGTATCATTGTAGTCTTGATCTGCATTTCCCTCTCACAATCAATGTTCAGTATTTTATCATAACTTTATTTTTTGTTATATGTGTTTCTTTTTTTCCTAGAAATGTGTATTTATGCTTATTTCCTGCCCATTTTTTTCCTGTTGGACTATGTGGTCTTTCCTTACTATTAATAGGAGTTATTTATATATATTTGACAATAATCTTTCAGCTACATGTTCTTTGAACATCTTCTACAGTTTGTAATCTCTTTTTACTTTCTTTAAGATATATGCAAGTGAACCAACTTCCTGAATTTTAATATAGTCAAATTTATCAATAGTATCTTTTATGGTCAATGATGTTGTATAGTATTTCAGAATTGTTCCTTAATTCAGAGTCCTAAAAATGCCTATTTTATTTTCTTCTAAAAGTAAAGTCTTCTTGTGCCACTAATACTTCCAAAGTGTATCTTGGTTTATGACATGAGTGAAGCATCCAGTTTCATCTATTTTCCATGCATATTACCACGATTTTCACTGTATTTACTGAAGAGCTCTTCTCTCCCCTACTGATTTGCAGTGCTTCCTCTGTCACATATTGAATGTTCCAAACATGTGAGTGTACTTCTAGGGTCTCTATTCTGTTCCTCCAGGCATTGGGCCACCCTTTGTGCAAATACTACAGTCCTGATTACTCAAATTTTGTAAGATCTCTGTATTTTTTCCCTTCAGAAGTATCTTGGGTATTCCATTATCTTTATAATTCCATAAAAATTAGTGTTTTCTTCTTTAACTATTTACTTTCTACTTTTATCTTTTAGACCTCAGTTTAAGCACCACAGTCTTTTAAGAAGTTTTAGCTAGTAGCCGAGATCCATTTCTAATACCTTAGATGCTCTACTCAGAGCATTGTTCTTCCTCATCCTAATACTCTCTGTGCTTTGTAATCATTTCTAAATTACATTTTTACTGAAAAAGACAGAGAGAGAAAGAAATTTTTAGTATTAACTATGTGCTGGAGAAGACTCTTGAGGGTCCATGGAGGGCAAGGAAATCAAGCCAGTCGATCCTAAAGGAAATCAACCCTGAATACTCATTGGAAGGACTGATGCTGAAGTTTTAATACTTTGGCCACCTGATGCAAAGAGCCAACTTGTTGGAAAAGACCCTGATGCTGGGAAAGACTGAAGGCAAAGAAGATGAGGGCAGCAGAGGATGAGATGGTTAGATAGCATCACTGACTCAATGGACATAAATTTGAGCAAACTCTGGGGGATAGAGGAGGACAGAGGAGTCTGGCATGCTACAGTCCATGAGGTCACAAAGAGTCAGACATGACTTAGTGACGGAACTACAACAACAACAACAACAAATAAGCTGCATGATAACAGTGACCTTGTTTCCCTTGTACCTCCAGGTCTTAGCTCATAGTCCATAATTTTTCTTGAAGAGTTACTTCCTTTTGGGGGGCTATACCCAGAATAACTGCCCCGTGCTGTGGACCTGACTCAGCCTGGACAGCAGAGTCTGGTGGAGTCTCATTCAGACCTTTAATGACTTTCACAATGTTTAGCAGACACTGATAAAGGGTCAGCATGAGCTACCACTCCACTGAGAGGCTTAGCACATCATCATGTTTAATTCTCAAGGCAGCTCTGTGAAATAAGATTTATTGACTTTACGGTTCTCATCTTAAATGGAACACCAAGATTTTGTTAAGGAATTTGCTAAAAGTCACACAGCTATTAATAATTCACAGGGGAGGACTTGAGGACCAGGTTAATCAATAAAGCTGGGTTTTTAACCATGGGGTGATCTATCTTGTTATGCCCCCTATGAAGTCTGAGGTGCTGATACTCGGGATTGCTTCTTGTTTTTTGCCCATTACCAGACTATGTTCTTCTTTTTTATAACTGAGATATAATTGACACACAACTTTGTGTAAGTTTAACATGTACAACACTTAACTTGAGAAGCACTTAAATAATTAATGATTTGGTAAATGAATGAACGTATCTCAAAAATTAATTCAGAGTGTTTGCTAATATTGGGTATTTACAAGTGGTTTAAAATTTAGAACTAGAAGACATCTTAGAAACTACCTAGTCCAAAGCCTTTATTTTAATAATGCAGACAAAAACGTCCAGAAATATCAACATTTTTGGTCAAAAAATCCTGTTTTTAACATATCTAGAACCTGAAAATTCCAGCCAAGTGCACTTTGTACAATATCATCTACATGTAAATAAAATATTTTAAATACACATATGAGTTCCCAAATAAAGTAATATTCTGAAATAATGAGTAACAATAGAAGATGAAATTAAAACTATAAAGCCTAATTTTCACATTTTCAAGACAAATATTAATGTATAACATTAAAGAAGTATTAAAAGTAAAGAGAATATAGTTTAATTTTACATTTTAAGTACAAGGAAAAATTACTATTTCTGCCTTGCATCATCAAATTTTACATTTTGAGAT
Source organism: Bubalus kerabau (assembly GCF_029407905.1). Lineage (NCBI taxonomy): Eukaryota > Metazoa > Chordata > Mammalia > Artiodactyla > Bovidae > Bubalus > Bubalus kerabau. The sequence continues at coordinate 95,907,442 of NC_073626.1, forward strand.
TTGAAACTGAACATTAAGAACTTAAATCAGCAAAACTGCTCTTTAGGTACTTCCAGAAAAGGCTGTCATAGTTTTGCTGAATCAGATCATAAAATTTTTTGTGACCAATCTAGATGTCTCCATTCAACAAATGACCAAGTGATCATACTAAACTGATGTGATCCATCAAATCACATTTCCACTTTCAGCCAAGCAGCAGCTCAACCAGTTCTAACGAAGAAGCAGAGAAGGCTGATTTATTCTGTGATTTTAACCAAAGATCAGCAAATCAATCCCCATGCTCATTTATCAAAAACTGATGGACTCATAAAGTTTTCCTCTTTGAATAATTCTAATAAAAGAGCATAAAAAATGTATATAAACTAAATGGGTCTAGGCTCAGTCACTTTCATATTACTTTCTCTCAATTTTTGTGCTAGTCAGAAACTCTACTGAAAGAATTAGACTCATTTTGAAAAGAAGATAATCATAATTTCTCCAGCTGGACCAGAGTATAATTACAAAGTAAACTAAAGATGTCCAACAAAATCACTCAACAAAAAATTAATTTTTAGAAATGCTTTTCTGAATTTTCCTACTTATACAGTCAGATATTATCAGTGAAATTCTCTTTCTTAGAATATTTTGATTAATGAATAACCTCAAAAATATCTATATATTAGAAGCAGAATACATTCATTAAATGAATGGAAACCTCAAGTCAGTAAATTTGATTCACTTTTCCAAAAGGTACAAATATATCAACTGGGCTTCAAAGTTTACCTTTTGTCATGCTTATAAAGAAAACTTTTGCTAAGTAAGGAATTAATATAAACTAGATTTTAAGAAAAAAGTGTTAAAAAATGTTAAGAAAAAAATTAAAGGAGAATAAAATTATCTACTTCTGCTTCATTGACTACACTAAGGGCTTTGACTATGTGCATAACAAACTGGAAAATTAAGGAGGCAGGAAAACCAGACCACTTTATCTGTCTCCTGAGAAACCTATATGCAGGTCAAGAAGCAACAATTAAAACTGGACATGGAACAATGGAGTGGTTCAAAACTGGGAAAGGAGTACATCAAAGCTGTATATTTTTACCCTGACAATTTAACCTAAATACAGAGTACATCATGTGAAGGGGTTTCCCAGGTGGCTCAGTGGTAAAGAATCCACCTGCCAATGCAGGAGTTGTAGGTCCAATCACCAGTTTGGGAAGATCCCCTGGAGAAGGAAACGGCAACCCATTCCAGTCTTGCAACTTTTTTCTTATAGTACTCTTACTTCCCTAATGGTTCAGATGGTAAAGAATCTGCCCGCAATGCAGGAGATCTGGACTTGATCCCTGGATTGGGAATATCCTCCAAAGAAGGAAAAGGTAATCCACTCCATTACTCTTGCCTGGAGAATCCCATGGACAAAGGAGCCTGGCAGGCTATAGTCCATGGGATCGCAAAGTGCTGGACTCGACTAAATGACTAACAATTTCATTTTCACAATTTTCACATCATGTAATATGCCAGCACAGATGACTCACAAGCTGGAATCAAGATGGAAGAATATCTACAATCTCAGATATGCAGATGACACCACCTTAATGGCAGAAAGTGAAGAGGAACTAAAAAGCCTCTTAATGAAGGTGAAATAGAGTGATAAAGCTGGCTTAAAACTCAATATTCAAAAAATGAAGATTATGGCAACCAGTCCTATTACTTCATGGCTAAAAGATGGGGGAAAATTGGAAACAGTGGCAGATTTTATTTTTGTGGGCTCCAAAATCACTGTAGACGGTGACTACAGCCAGGAAATGAAAAGATGCTTGCTCCTTGGAGGAAATTCTATGACAAACCTAGACAGTGTATTAAAAAGCAGAGACATCACTTTGCCAATAAAGGTCTGTAGAGTCAAAGCTATGGTTTTTCTAGTAGTCATATACGGATGTAAGAGTTGAACCATAAAGAAGGCTGAGTGTCCAAGAATTGATGCTTTTGAACTGTGGTACTGGAGGAAATTCTTGAGAGTCCCTTGGACAGCAAGGAGATCAAAGGTGTCAGTCCTAAAGAAAATCAACCCTGAATATTCATTGGAAGAACTGATGTTGAAGCTGAGGCTCCAAAACTTTGGCCAACTGATAGGAAGAGCCAACTCATTGGAAAAGAGCCTGATGTTGCAAAAGACGTAGGGCAAGAGGAGAAAGGGGCAACAGAGGATGAGATGGTTGGATGGCTTCACTTACTCAATGAACATGAGTTTGAGCAAACTCAGGGGGATAGTGAAGGACAGGGAAGCTTGGTATGCTGCAGTTCATGGGGTTGTAAAGAGTCAAACATGACTTAGCAACTGAATAAAACAATAACTAAAACTAATTTCAAGCATGCTCAAGTACTTTAGAAGCACTCATTCACTAGGAATATTTCAGAAATAAATTAATGACATTTAAGCCAAAAGAAAACATAGAAAAATTACAAGAAATATCTTTAGGAAATGAATCACTATATTTAATAAACCACCATTTATATACATTATTATGTTTCTTGAGCATTCATGCTTATCTAGTCACTGACACTGGTTCCTTAAGAGGGAATATTGAGTGAAAATGAGTTTTTAATACACTTAAAATTATCTTTTGCCTTTAAGATAGGGTGGCAAGCTGATAGCCCACAAGTTAAATCTAGCCACCAACATGTTTTGCTTTTTAAAAAGTGTCCTTCTTTTATTGCTTTTGGAAGTTTTGAGGGCTGTAATGTAGTCTCATTTTGCTACTTTCCTCACCATCTCACTTCAGTAGTTTTCCTTTTTTACATTATGTTCTCGATCTCTAAAGGCTTATGCTTCTGAAAGCCTAAATTTAAAATTCTGTCCAATTTTAATGCTCACTACAGTCACAAAATGTTGGAATTATTAGAATTGGAAGTACTTTAGAGGTGAGGTAATTCCTCATTTCTTCCAACAAAACACTTGAGGCCAAGAAAAGTAAAGTAGCTTTCCCATGGTAGCTTTCCCATGGCTAAATGTACATCAACAGTCCTGCCAAATAAGTCAATAAACTGAACTCTTATTTTGAAATGTCATGTTTTATCATGAGTCACCACCATTCTTATCTGCATAAAAGAAACGTCTGCTTCATAAGTACTTACCCCTGAGTGCAGGTAGCAGGGACCTCTCCTTCTTGTCATCACATTTGTTACATTCACTGAAGTACAGGAGTAAGAAGACATCAACGAGAACCCACATCAGTGAAGTGGCTAGAACCACCTTGCAGTACACAAACCTCCTCATGTCTTCCCTTGATTTCTAGTTAACACAGAGATCAAAGACAGACACGGCTGTGACAAATCCAAGCCACAGAGGTGAACTCCCGGATAAAAGCAGGATGCATCCCACTGTATTTGGGGAAAAAAAAGGAAGAAGAAAAAATAATTGTCTCACAGTTTATTTTGCATAAATGTGATATAACACGAAACATATGACTATTTAATGCTTTCATATATATCAGCATTTGGCCTTCAAGTTCAGAATTAAAAGTCCAAATAAATGAGAGTTGTAAGCAAGCCAAGGGGCTTAAATTGAAACAATTAATCCTAGATCTGCCACTATTTTGCTGGGCCCCTGGGAACCACTTGCTTTCTTCATGTTGTATTGCCTTTTGCTTAAAGTTCTATCACCATATTCTGCAAAGCACTAGGTTATAAAATAGTGCAGCTCTGAATTTACCATGAATCAGCACTTGTAAGGAGCCAATTTTGCTGAACTAGAATCATCCTTAGTTATTATATATTGCAATGGCTAAGAGCTGGTCTTTACACAGATAGACCTGGACTTATTCACTTCCTACATAGGGGAGACTTTGTAAACCTCAGTTTTCTCATCTATAAAATGAAACTAACAGTGTCAAAAATAAAGATTTGCTATGAGGACCAAAAATTATAATGCTTGTAAACCTTATTGCAGAATACAGTCATTAGTATTAAGACATCTTAAAAAATATTTGACAAAAAGGCAATTAATTGAAATGTCATCAGTTATTTATCCTTAAAAACCCATCTGATCTGCATAGAAAATAACCACTACAGATTTGCATTTGAGAATGGTTAGCACACATTCATAAAATTATCAGTGAATAATACATTAAATGTAAAGTGATTTAAAAGAAAATAACCAGAGCAAGAATTCTAAAGGCATAACAAAGACATGTGTGCAATTATTAAGAGATACTTAAAATAAGTGTGGAATTAATAACATATACTTATTTGTTTTATTTATACTATATAGAACAATAATAACTACCTTGTTATTTCTATCTATAGAATAATTATATCAACACAAAAATAGTCTCATATCATTGGCCACATTAAAATAATAGAAACTGAAACATAAATTTATTTATGTGAATAAGATAAGTAACAATTTTGACAGATATTTGAGGAGAACAGCTATTAAATACAAAGATACTTGGACTATCTCAGAAATGCTTGTCTCAAAATAAAAACATCAAAGTACAATTTGCTGAGGTAGAAGTTGTTTAAATTAATGGCAGCTGACCTTGCATCATAAAGCAACACAAATGCTATTGTCCATCACAATCTGATCAGAGTAGGAACAATTCAAAGCTTACATAAGGTTACAATTTAAAAAATTAGTATAACAGAGCCTACTTTCAACATCTATATAAAATTTACATTTATTCAACAAATATTTTTTAAAAATAGAACATATACAAACCTAAGGAATGCATGATATTTGACACTGGTTGTTTTTCTTGAAAAACAGCATGTTAATTATTTTGTTTCATTTTAACTTCATTTTTCTGTAAAAATTACAAGTAAACATTGGAACTCAGCCTCTAAACCTGACAACAAGGAAAGGATTCCCACATATATATTTCCTGTTACTTTATGTATATGTCACTGAATATGAGATTTGAAACAATTCAACCTATTTAATTTTCTGTCTTTCTTTGGACATAAGATGGAGCAGGTTCCTTTAGTTTATTGTAAAGAGCCCTGTGTAAAAGTATATATTACACTGATGGTAGCTAAATGCCCATTCCCAGAATTAGAAGGAAAACCTTAAAATAAAACATCCCATACTACAAAACTCTATATGTTATATAAGATCTATGTATTATAAGATCTTTTATATAAAGATCTATAATAAAAGACATAAAAAGAACCATGACTGGCTATCATAAAATGGAATTATGAATTTAAGTAAACATTTTGCCTCTCTGTGCTTCATTTTCTTTACTTATATTTCCTTCCCCATCTACCTCACAAAATTGTGATACTTAAGCAAGATAAAGTATGAGAACTTTTTTTTAAAGAAATATAAAGAATATTATAATACAAAATGTGAAATCACTTAATATTAAATATTAAAATGTCTAAGATAAGTCATTTCCTACTAAGAGCCTAATAGTTGAGGTTATTGAGAATTTAATTTAAACTTTAACCATAATAGAAAGTGAAAATCACATCTTATTATCACTTCAAGCATTATTCAAATTATTGTAATTTCATACATGCTAGGTCTATATATCAAGATATTAACACTGAGAAAACTCTAACTTTACTATATTATGTGATAAAACTAAGTTGCTCTTTAAATATTTTAATTTATGAAACAATGTTTCCTTATATATCAGATCAGAACAGATCAGATCAGATCATTCGCTCAGTCATGTCCGACTCTTTGCGACCCCATGAATCGCAGCACGCCTGGCCTGCCTGTCCATCACCAACTCCCAGAGTTCACCCAGACTCACGTCCATCGAGTCGGTGATGCCATCCAGCCATCTCATCCTCTGTCGTCCCCTTCTCCTCCTGCCCCCAATCCCTCCCAGCATCAGAGTCTTTTCCAATGAGTCAACTCTTCACATGAGGTGGCCAAAGTACTAGAGTTTCAGCTTTAGCATCATTCCTTCCAAAGAAATCCCAGGGCTGATCGCCTTCAGAATGGACTGGTTGGATCTCCTTGCAGTCCAAGGGGCTCTCAAGAGTCTTCTCCAACACCACAGGTCAAAAGCATCAATTCTTTGGCACTCAGCCTTCTTCACAGTCCAACTCTCATATCCATACATGACCACAGGAAAAACCATAGCCTTGACTAGACAAACCTTTGTTGGCAAAGTAATGTCTCTGCTTTGGAATATGCTATCTAGGTTGGTCATAACTTTCCTTCCAAGGAGTAAGCGTCTTTTAATTTCATGGCTGCAGTCACCATCTGCAGTGATTTTGGAGCCCCCAAAAAATAAAGTCTGACACTGTTTCCACTGTTTCCCCATCTATATCCCATGAAGTGATGGGACCAGATGCCATGATCTTTGTTTTCTGAATGTTGAGTTTTAAGCCAAATTTTTCACTCTTTTTCACTTTCATCAAGAGGCTTCTTAGTTCCTCTACACTTTCTGCCATAAGGGTGGTGTCATCTGCATATCTGAGGTTATTCATATTTCTCCCGGCAATCTTGATTCCAGCTTGGGCTAACACTAACCAACATAAGCACAATTGGTGTCCCAAGTTTATCTAAGAGAATCAGCATCTGTATTACAGTTCTATTCCAGTAAGACCCTATTTATTTACAAACACTACTCTGTTTCTCAAGCCAAATCCAAGTTCTGGCTTGCCAAATCAATGTGGAACATGGCTAACATTGCATCAACTACAGGCTCTTCTATCCTTTTCTAATTGTTTCAAAGTTTTGAACACAGTATTCCCCTCTTTAAAATATTTCTCTAGATAGGAAAAAAATCAGGAGTTAGACAGCTATCAAGTATCATCTTGCTAATCATATTGTTTTTTCTTTTTTTTTTCTTGTCCACTAAATAATCGTATTAGCCATAGACTTTGAGATATTACAGAATTTTTATTTGAAAACATACACCAATTTTACTATTCTATAAAAAAGGATTTCAAATATAAAAAAAAATAAGATCTAAGTAATGCTTAGAAGTTTGGTAAGTATGTTTTTAAAATAAGAAAGACTTTTTTTTTTTTTTTTTATAAGGTTATCACTTACCTGGGTTGGGGTGGGTGTCTACTTCAGTTGCTGTTAGATACATTTTTATCTCTAGTCAAATGTTTTCTTTTGTAGAAAACTACATAATTGCTGCAAATATATTCAATCTATCTTATGAGGTTCCCAAAGGATGAATGAAGCTCATGGAAAACTTTTGGCAGTGCTTCCAGAACATTCTGACTACCAACACACTTTAAATGTTTTAAGTAGTTAGGCAGGAACTTCTGGGAGCTGATGACTGGACAATTATGCATTTTGGTTTAATGACTAAAAATTATAGTGAGTAAGCTTTGAAAAAATTACCCTGAATTAATTGCAGTTCTTATTGACAAAAAGACTGGTCTTCACATAAATGAAAATCTAAAATTCAGGTGGACTAGGGGAACCTACCTATAGCCTAAATCAAACAGTGCACTGTAAAAAAAAACACTGTAAACCATAAAAACCATGCCACAAGGAAAGATACAGTAAGAGACAAAGAAACAGCCAATGATAATGTTAAATGAATGCCTTATATGGAAAAATAGTGGGGAAAAAATGAGAAAAATGCCCTCACTTGCCTTTAAAGAAACTTCACATATTCATAACATAAAATTTGACTATTAGTAGGAAACCAAGCATAAGACCTGCTGAGTTATGATGCCATAATCTGAATCTGAGTTCCACACTCACTTATTGTATAGCTTAATTCAAGTTACCTAAATGTTCTATGCCTTTTTATATTCACTAAATATGAACAGTAGTTGTTTACTCAGTCATATCTTACTTTTCATAGACCCCATGGACTGCATTCCAGACTCCTCTGTCCATGGGATTTCCCAGGCAAGAGTGCTGGAGTGGGTTGCCATTTCCTTCTACAGGGATCTTCCCAACCTAGGGATCAAACCCACATCTCTTGCAATGCAGGCAGATTCTTTACCACTGAGCCACTGGGGAAGCCCCAAAATATAGCTGAGAAATGTATTATGGTCATCTGAATAACCAAATGTATATTTCTTATAGCTACCTCATAAGGCTCTGAGTATCTAATTAGTTACTACATACAAAGTTCTTATAATGGTACCTGACACATAGGAGGAGTTCAATATATAGTAGTAATAGCAATTGTTAATAGTAATAACAGTACTTGAGGCACAATAGTGCCTCTTGAGAAACCTGTATGCAGGCCAGGAAGCAACAGTTAGAACTGTACATGGAACAACAGACTGGTTCCAAATAGGAAAAGGAGTACATCAAGGCTGTACATTGTTACCCTGCTTATTTAACTTATATGCAGAGTACATTATGAGAAACGCTGGGCTGGAAGAAGCACAAGCTGGAATCAAGATTGATGGGAGAAATATCAACAACCTCAGATATGCAGATGACACCACTCTTATGGCAGAAAGTGAAAAAGAACTAAAGAGCCTCTTGATGAAAGTGAAAGTGGAGAGTGATAAAGTTGACTTAAAGCTCAACATTCAGAAAATGAAGATCATGTCATCTGGTCCCATCACTTCATGGCAAATAGATGGGGAAACAGTGGAAACAGTGTCAGACTTTATTTTGGGGAGCTCCAAAATCACTGCAGATGGTGATTGCAGCCATGAAATTAAAAGACGTTTATTCCTTGGAAGGAAAGTTATGACCAACCTAGACATCATATTGAAAAGCAGAGACATTACTTTGCTAACAAAGGTCCATCTAGTCAAGGCTATGGTTTTTCCGGTAGTCATGTATGGATGTGAGAGTTGGACTGTAAAGAAAGCTGAGCACTGAAGAATTGATGCTTTTGACCTGTGGGGTTGGAGAAGACTCTTGAGAGTCCCTTGGACTGCAAGGAGATCCAACCAGTCCATCCTAAAGGAGATCAGTCCTGGGTGTTCACTGGAAGGACTGATGTTGAAGCTGAAACTCTAATCCTTCAGCCACCTGATGCGAAGAGCTGACTCATTTGAAAAGACCCTGATGCTGGGAAAGATTGAGGGCAGGAGGAGACAGGGACTATGGAGGATGAGATGGTTGGATGGCATCACGGACTCAATGGACATGAGTTTGGGTGAACTCTGGGAGTTGGTGATGGACAGGGAGGCCTAGCGTGCTGTGATTCATGGGGTTGCGATGGGTTGGACATGACTGAGCGACTGAACTGAACTGAACAGTAATAGTTACTGTCATCATGAATAGCATTGAAAGAACAATAAAAAATGAATGAGCATTCTCTTCCCTAATCCTTAGAGAAGCAGTGTACATTCAGTATGTGTGTGTTCAGGAGGTCAGGAGTCAGGATGAGTAGCACAGATATGTTCAGTATTTACAAATATATTAATATTTATATTATATTGAAATATATTTAAGAACTGAGCGCCGAAGAATTGATGCTTTTGAACTGTGGTGTTGGAGAAGACTCTTGAGAGTCCCTTGGGCTGCAAGGAGATCCAACCAGTCCATTCTGAAGGAGATCAGCCCTGGGATTTCTTTGGAGGGAATGATGCTAAAGCTGAAACTCTAGTACTTTGGCCACCTCATGTGAAGAGTTGACTCATTGGAAAAGACTCTGATGCTGGGAGGGATTGGGGGCAGAAGGAGAAGGGGACGACAGAGGATGAGATGGCTGGATGGCATCACTGACTCGATGGACGTGAATCTGAGTGAACTCCAGGAGTTGGTGATGGACAGGGAGGCCTGGTGTGCTGTGATTCATGGGTTCGTGAAGAGTCGGACACGACTGAGCGACTGAACTGAACTGAAATATATTTTATATTTACTTATTAGACATATATTTAACAGATGTAGTTGCTGATGGAATATGAGTTACACAGGATTTTACAGTTGTTAAAACTCATTGAACTGTACACTTAGGATCTGTGCATCTCTCTATGTAAATTATATTTCATTTTTTAAATGTGAAACCAAAATGTTTATGTCCCTATTGCATGATTCCTTGATTTACTCAAAATTTTATTAAGTAAAGAAATTATAGTCCAACTGCATCAGATACTACCTTTCTGATCTCATTTCCTACCGTTGTTCTCCATACCAGTCACTTGGGTCTCATGGCTTATTCCTCACACATACCAATGACTATCTTGCCCCGGGGCTGTGCATATGCTGTGTTCTCTATCCACTGATACAGTCGTGGCTTCCTGCTCTAACTTCCTTCAAATCTTACTTTCTAGTCAAATCACGGAGAGCTTTCCTATCAACCCATAAAGAGCACACAATTTAATCACTCCATATTTCCTTAGCTCACTTGATTTTACTCTTGGTACCTATTAATACTCTCCTAACATATTTTTTAAATGTATTTTTGAAAATGTTTGTTTATCATTTGTCTCTTTTTCTTAAATAATTAACTCTATGAAAACCAGATTACACATTTTACATATGCCCTCTCTCACCTCAAAAATATATTTAAATTTTAAAACTCCAGCATTGTTGTTATGTGTGGAATTGTGTGCCTCCCTCCTCAAGAAGATTCATATGTGAAGTCTTAACCCCCAGTATTTTAGAATGTGACTATATTGGAGGATAGATCCTTTGGAAAGGTAATTAAGTTAAAATAAGGTCATACAAAGGAGCCCTCATCCAATATGACTGGTATCCATATGAGAAGACGTTATTAGGACACAAACACAGAAAAAGGCCATGTGAAGACAGAGAAGGCAACCATCTGCACACCACAGAGAGAGGCTTCATAATGAAACTAACTCTACTGACACACTGATTTGGACTTCTGAAATCTGTTGGAAAATAAATTTCTGTTGTTTAAGTCACCCAGTCTGTCATACTTTGTTATGGCAGCCTTAGCATACCAATACACTGGTTAAATTTAACTTTCCCCTACACCACTCCTACATGCAAACAGATGAACATGACTAGAAAGAAACCCCAAAAATATGCTGCCTGTTCTCATTTTAAATCTATGAACTCATACTGGACTTGCAGTGCCTCAGAGGCACCCTGCAAAAGCTCTAGTCAAATCAATCTCCATTCCTCAGATAACTTTGCCCCTTGTTTGCCTTTAGACTGCCATCTCCACTCTATTTCCTCTCAGCTCATCATTACATGTGTACATTTAGCAAGAAGATACAAACAATCAGAAGAGGATTTTGCTTAATGCCACGTTGAGTGCATTAACTTGCTAGTTCCTATGACTGCCACCCCTAAATCTGCAAGTCTGAGTGTGATGATGTATGAACTATCTTTTAAGGAGTATAACATCCTCTGATCCCATACATTCATGGGCTTTACTGATACACTTGTCTCTTCTGCCTCAGTTTTTCCTCCTTGAATAAGTCATTTCTATCAATACAAAGATGCTATGTGAATAATCATCTTAAACTAATTTGACCCCACATCTCTTTTCATCTATGCTTCCAGTTCTCTGCTCATCTTGAATGCAAAACTCCTGAAAAGAACTATGTATAATCATTGCCTATACACCCCATATCTTTGTCCTTCCATTCTATTTTAAACCCAACAGTCTTTAGCTCCCACCATTATGTGGAAGACTTATCTGAGACAGTCATGGCCATCCAATGGTCAGTTCTCAGTCATTATCTTACGTAAGTCCTAAGCAGGTTTTGACATAACTTAGCCAAAATACTTTGTACTATTTTCTGACAGCTCTTTTTTTCACACCCCTATTTGACCTTGCAGCAAATTCTGTTGGCTCTATCTACACTCCAGTATTCTTACCTGAAGAATTCCACAGACAGGGGTTGCAAAGAGTTGGACACATGACTGAGCCACTAACACTTTCACTTTCTACCTATAGATTTAACCTACACAATCACCAACTTGATATACTGCTTTAACTTAAAAAAAAAAAAAAAACTGCTTTATTGGCATAGAATTCACATACTATTCAGTCCAATCCACACATTCAAAATGTACAGTGCAATGGCTTGTAGTATAGTCACAGAGTTGTGCATCCATTGCCACAATCAACTTTAGAACACTTCCATTTCCTCGAGAGAAAACAACTCCTCTTTACTGTAACCCTCCAATCCTCCCATTGCCCCTAGGTCTAGGTTACCACTAACTGAGTATCTATCTCTATAGGTTTGCCTATTATGAACACTCCACATAAATAAAGTCATATAATATGCTGTCCTCTGTTACTGTCTTCTTCAGTTAGTATAATGTTTTCAAGATTTTATCCGTGCTGTGGTACATCCCAGTATTTTACTTCTTTTTCTCGACAAATAATATCCATTGCATGAATATATCAGGTTTTATTTATCAGTTGATCCACATTTGGGTTAATTCCACTTTTTGGCTACCATGAATAATTTGGTGATGAACATTCATGTACAAATTTTGATATATGGACATATGTGTTTATGGACATATGTGTTTCTTGAGTATATACGTAAGAGTGGGATCAATTTTCTTAAATACATTCCCATAAAACCTATTCTCCACACAGAAGGAAATTTGGTCATGTTAAACTTAAATTTTAATCAGATCTTTTCTAAGTTCTGATCATTATTGACCAATGGCTTTTTATTACATATATCAATAAAATAAATTCCAACTCCCTAATTTTGCCTATAAAACAACAAAATATGGACCTTGACTGCCTTTCAGATTTCATCTTCTAACTCTTTCCTTTACTTAATGCACTCCAGAATCTTCATGCCTGAAGTACTCTCTAGAACACTGTTCTCCTAAGTAATGAAACAATCTTTCACCCTTTCTCTATTCAGATCACTGCTCAAGTATCCCCAGGGAGTTCTTTTCTGGACCAACTTATCTAAGATAATGCCCTTCCACCATCTATGCAATATACTTATGTGGTTGATTCAGAATACGTATCACTAGTACTTGTTTATTTATTTACTGCCTGATTCTCACCATGGAATTGCATCTATTATTCTCTGTGATATCCTTAAGATACCAAAAACATTTTTTGGCACAAAATCGGTGCTCGATCAACATCTGTTGAATGAATCAATGCAAGAAGGACTGAGAAGTAAAAGGTCTGGTAAAAACGCAGAGAAAATTATACAAACCCTGGTAATAATAATAATGAAAACTGAAAACACTGTATTAAACATTCATTTGTTCGAGCTGTGGGTGAATGGTGCTCTAAACTGAAAATAATTGTTCACTACATAAAGCTGTTCTCTTGTTCCATGCCCTCTGATACTTCTGGTCTCCTCTACCCAAACCTCAACTGCTTTAAGACAAAAACATAATTAAGAGTGAAGCTGAAGTAGCCTGTTAACAGATCAGACTGAAGTTCATATATATCCTACAGCTCTGTGTGAGTACAGCTCTGTTTGTTACAGGCACTCAAGTCATCATACTACCCAGTCTCAGGTTACACTGTTGCTGTTCTAGTCCAATAAACTACCTCCAATATGTGATCCATGGAACTAACCTGAGTCATGTTTTCTGATTTCCAGACCACCTACATTCTGACAATTGTGCGTCTTTTGTCACAAAGGCCATTCAACAATGGAATGACAATCAAGGTATTAGATTTTCCTTGGTTGGATATGGTTTCCTTGGAGATGGTTGGATAGCATCACAGATTCAATGGACATGAACTTGGGCAAACTCCAGGAGATAGTGAAGGACAGGGAGGCCTGGTGTACTGCGGTCTATGGGTCGCAAAGAGTCAGACATAACTCAGAGACTGAACAATAACAATTAGATTTCCCATACTTTCTACTGTTCAAAGTTTTTGTTGAATATTGGAACGATCTCTTTAAAAACTGAAAAAGATATATGACCAAACTTCTAATCACCTCCTGGTACACCCATCTAAGCAAGAGAATTGGTTTATTGAATTTGGCCTTCCCAAAAGAAAGTTCATCTTCTCTTGGCTACCTGCTGACTAATGATCAGGATAAAATTGGTAGGGAATTTTATAAAATTAATTTTAAAACACAGATTCCACCCTGTCCATTTCTGAACATGGTGGACTTTTCTTTCCCCAACAACAATCTCGAGCCAGCCCAGATGGCATGCCTCTAGCTGACAGTGAAGCCAAAAGGAGGCCTAGAGTATTAAAAGTTAATTCTGACCCCACCACCTGGACTCTTCTATTGAATTGACATGGTCCTAGACCATGAGGATAAGAAGTGCTTGGTTGTGTACATTGTTAATCAAATCCCACTACAATATTCCATGTGGGTCAACCTAGAAGATATTTGTAATGTTTTGTAAAAATGCCCTTGTCCCATTCATATTTAACTCTCCTCTATGAAAGATCTGGGTCTGAGTAAAAGATGATTGAAAAAAGAGGTGATGTTATATTTATTAGACTGGGACACACAAATGTCATGGCTATGGAGGGAACTTGGCAACCTTGACATCTGAGGAGGAAGCAAATCGTGTCTGAAGAGGTGTAAGGAAGGAGTGGGAGACTAATTCATGTTGTTCTCTTGGTCACCCCGACATTAGAGCCTGGCAGGATAATCACATGGCCTACCTCAGTGAAGCAGCTTCTGCAGCTGGCAATCTGACCTACTGTTTCTTTCCCACCTTATCCATGTGCTATAAAACAGAAAAGTTATATAGACCAGTCCTTAACTACTCTGATGTGCCTGATTTTCAATGGAAGTTTCCAAAAAGGGATTCCTTCTCCACTTCTCTGAGCAGCTTTGGGTTATGCTCCATATGGCAATCCAGGCTAGAAATCTTCAGTGATATGGCACATGCTTAGCCACATCAGTGTAGTGGTGATCCAAATCAAGTTTAACCAAAAACATTGAACTGGAGTGAACCATGCCCCTTTAGACTTTGTTTGTAGCTGGAGCAGGTTGGCCCATGGACTATCTTGCCATTGGTACTGAGGTACTTGATTGTCTTTTGCAATGAAAACCAAGGATCAGCACATCAGGCTAAATTCCCTGGCACTAGTCACATGGATAATAAGGTGGCCTAGACTACATCTGGCCTGTATAAAAATAAGACATACTGAAATCCTCTGAGACTTATTTACAATGATTGAGTCCATGATCTGGGAGACCTGATTAAAGGCAATACTGCAGGTTCACCTAATCCTGCTGCTTTATGTCCTATTTATAATAACCTCAAGTAAATATGGTATGAGAAAAATTGAAGAAAATTATCCTCAGCCTATGTCAGATTAATCAAGGCATTGAATGGAATGGCATACTCATGTGAAATTTCACCAGAAGCCAAAATGACGGGAGGCCCAGGGTAGCTATCATTGGAAGACCTTCCTCCTTAGGATGGCTCGCACTCGCCTAGATTCAGGTCCCCATCACTCTTCACCCAGGCCATTTCTCAGGGCTGTGTTTATGGTGAGCAATGTAAAGAATGAGATGAGATTTTTCCCTGGGACCAAGAGCAGCCTTTTACTGCTTTATATAAAATGGTGGATTCGCTATGGTTTTTGTTCTTTTCCTGAAATTCAACCTGATCATATTGTCAGTATGCAGTGGGGCAGTCCACATTACCTCCAGGGGATCTGGTAGGTAAGGGGAGCTGATACAAACATGTTGAAACTTAAGAACCTGCCGTGCCATGACTAAAAATGCCCTTTTCTCTGACATAGGAGTCTATTCTGCCAACCTCTGTGAACCAGTAACAAGCTAATTTATTAGCCGATTCTTTACCATCTGAGCCACCAGGGAAGCACAGTTTTTCATTAAGTACAATCAAATTGAGGCTCTTCATAGACCTGAAATCATTGCACAAAGAAAAAATCAAGTCTGTATGTGTGCATTTTTATACATATAGAAATTTTTCTAAAAGGATACACTGGCTAAATTTGATAATCTCTGAGGAGTAGAACTGATTTATAGTCTTCTGTAGTACTGAATTTTTAATAACAGCATGTATTACTTTCAGAATAAAACTATCACTTTAATTATAAAAAATAATGTACACCCTTCATTTAGCCTACAGATAAAATTGATTATTGATACAGATGCCAACACCTATGCTAGGTACTAAAGATAAAACAGATAAAAAGATACCATCTCTTCCTTCTTATTTAGGATCCAGGAGGGGAGACAGACAAGAGCATCAGAGTAGGGATAAGAAAAGATGCAAGTGAAATATTTGGAGTGATTCCAAGATGTGGAACTCTTTTCAACATATAATTATAATCTGTAACTATTAATGTTAAGAGAATACAGCAATAGAATAATTGTGCATAGAGGTTGAAAGAAAGATGAAGCTTTACAGAGAATGTGTATAAGATAGACATTATTTTTCAAGGCAGTTTGTTACATATTGGTCTTCTAAGTCACTCTTGGGTATATGAATAAGCATTCTATGATGATATTGTGAATATTAAAGTCTGAAATATATGTTAATGAGACTCTACAAGCAATGTGTGTTAAGTCACTCAGACACTCAGTCATGTCTGACTCTTTTGCGACCCCATGGACTGTAGCCCACCAGGCTCCTCTGTCTACAAGATTTCCCAGGCAAGAATACTGGAGTGGGTTGCCTTTCCCTCCTACAGGGGATATTCTCCATCCAGGGACTGAACCTGAGTCTGCTGCACTGGCAAATGGATTCTTTACCACTAGTGCCACCTTGTCACTGTTCAGTTGATTAGTCGTGTCCAACTCTGCAACCCCATGGACTGCAGCACACCAGGCTTCCCTGTCCTTCACCATCTCCTGGACTTTGCTCAAATTCATGTCCATTGAGTTGGTGTTTCAACCAACCATCTCATCCTCTGTCATCCCCTTCTCTTCCTGCCTTCCGTCTTTCCCGGCATCAGAGTTTTTCCAATGAGTCCGCTCTTTGCATCAGGTGACCGAAGTATTGGAGCTTCAGCTTCAGCATCAGTCCTTCCAATGAATATTCAGGATTGATTTACTTTAGGATTGACTGGTTTGATCTCCTTGAAATTAAGTCCTCCAGAAAAATCTCACAAAAAGCAATATAGGGCCCTCAAAAAGTAATGAAATTAAGTTTTAAAAACTATATTCATCCACCTAAAAAATGCTCACCTTTTCTTTGTTTTAGGTATTTAATACCTGCTCAGTATTCATTCTGGGCATCTCAGGTTGCTCAGTAGGTAAAGAATCTATCTGTAGTACAGTAGACACATGAGATGCAGGTTTGATCCCTGGGTCAGACAGACCCCGTGGAGGAGGGCATGGCAACCCTCTCCAATATTCTTGCCTGGAGAATCACACGGACAGTGGAGCCTGGTGAGCTACAGTCCATAAGGTCGCAAAGAGGCAGTCACACTGAAGCGACTGAGCACTCACAGTATTCATTTTATAACATGATATACCAGTGGATTAAGCTTGTTCATTAATAGTTGATGAGAGGAAAACAGGAATCCAAAATGCTCATCTGGATGTAAAACCCAGAGATTTAAGACAGCAGTAGGGGATTTAGACAGTTCCCAATTGACATTTACCAGCAAGCTAGCCATCTTCTGCCATAAATAACATGATTACAAAGAAAATAAATAATGCCACTGAGACAGTAAACCATTAGAAAATCTTAACCTCAGCTTCCTACTTCTTAACTGGTCTTAAGGATTCTGATTTTTTCATGACAAAAGATTAAGGAATGAATTACAAGTGTTCCTCCTTTGAAATATGCATGGTAGTATGGCTATTTCTTGTCTAGACATTCTTCCAAATGTTTATTTGTAGAAAATAAAGAAGAATAATATCATATTAGCTTGTAAAAGTACATCAGAGTCAGTCTGCTCCAGCAGGCAATTAGTGGGAGATGAAAAGAAAGTGAAGTATGATGAAGCAAAACCCCAGAACTCTAGGGCACAAAAGGACTCCAACAGCACAAAGGAGAGGATACAGAAGGACTTGGTTACAGGAAGTTCCACAAGTAAAACCAACTAAAGCTGCTTTCTAAAATTCTATCCTAAAATTACACAAATATAAATAAAATTTTATTTGTCATCTCCGTTTAGTAAAAGTTTTACCATAGTTAATACATGAGAGAAAGACATACCTTTAAGATTTTAAAAATATTAACAAGTGAAATATTCAACTTCTTCCACTCGAAAACAAACAAACAAACACTTTATTAAAACTACAGTATCCCTACATAATAGTTTGATTTGCAGCTTCAGTTTTCGGGTGTTTTTTTTTTTTCCTGCACCCTTCCTGGTGAAGTTTTTAATCATATATTAAGTGCCTCAAAAGGTAGACAATCAGAAGGAAGAAGTAGATAAAGAATTAAAAATCAGAATACTGAATAATTAGCCCCCAACTAATTTAAAGTAAAGTGAAATTATTAAATCCCTAAAGCATTAAAATTCATCTTCTTATTAGCAAAGTAACCTTGTTATCTGAAATTGTTAAAAACTGTAACTTGTTAATCAATATAAAACAATCTAATATAATGAACTATATAATCTGATAATAGAAAACATGGAAATATTGTAAAGTTATTTGCCAAAAACACATGAGAAAGAGAAAAACATGCCTCTTTACAAGATTCTAAAGTTGAGCAGAGATTACCATTATATCTAAGAAGCACATATTAAGGCAAGTGGAAAACAAGGCTACATTTTCCCTATTATCCGGGGAAAATATGAAAATTCCTTTAATTAGGGATTGTACCACTTAAAGAACTATAAATTAAAATTAAATACTGTTTTTGAGAAAATTATTTTAAAAATGGGATAAAATGGGTCCTTACAGGTAGAAATGTAAATTGGCAAAATTTTTTTTAGAAAGAAATGTGATTTATTAAAAATGACCTTTGACCTGCTTTCTTAAAAAATCCTGTACTTTGAACTAGTGATTTCTCCACTGCAAAACTCCCTTGTTAAAAAACCCCATACTAAAGAAAAGGTTTACGCACAATTATGGCAGCATAATTTATAAATAGGGTATACAGGAATGCAGAGTTATGATAAAATACAACAAATAGACCCAAAGGATTGTCAAAAGTTATTCACAAAATGGAATAAAGAAGAAAAGGAGGGCAGAATCTTTCATTAAAAATAAAGCTTGACTTAAGGATTCTGTTTCAGAATTTTTCTCTTCAGCTAGTCTACAGTATTACAGAATTATGTGCAAGATAAAAGTTCACCCTACATGCCATATTCTATTAAAACTCCACATTCCTTTTTTAAAAGTGGCTAACTTTTCAAACCTGGGGTCTCACCCAAGATTCAGGAACTATTTTTGCTTGTTTCTTTGTATTTGTAGACCTTCTTCCAAATAAATACACTCAAAATCATCAGGACCAATATTTAAAAGCAATTCAACGGTAAAGAATCCGCCTGCAGTGCAGGAGATGCAGGAGACCTGGGTTCAATCCCTGGGTCTGAAAGATCCCTGGAGGAGGACAGGACCACCCACTCCAGTATTCTTGCCTGGAAAATCCCATGGACAGAGGAGCCTGGTGGACTACAGTCCATGGGGTCACAAAGAGTCAGACAGACTGAAGTGACTGAGCACGCACTCATGCACAAAGTGGGGAAGACTATTCACTTCTAATCACTCTCATTGTCGCAGCCTGTATTTCATCAAATCCAACTATATTTTTACAAAAGAGACAACACAAATGGATTTTGTATTTCACTTATGTAAAGAAATTGTAATATTTTGAAGACATACCTACTCATATCCTAAAATGCTCTTCCCTTATACATGATTTAGATTAAAATAGCATGCTAATTGAAGTACCTGAGAAGTGCAGTGATTACTGCTATAGAAAAGCAGTTTCGTATCAATATTAAAAGTATATTTTAATTTTTAAAAAATCATTATTAAGATAATAATCTAACCAAAAATGGTTAGATTGAAAATCAAATTACCACGAGCAAGAAAACCTCCTTGTTAAAAGCAAGCACCCCAGCATATTTCTTTTTTCAGAGACCACAAGAAAAATAACAGATGTAGTATACAACTAATATAATCTATACTACAGTTTTCAAATGTCCAATCCAAAAATACTATCGTAAGTTACACTAATTATCATTTTAAGGCAATAATTATATAACATTATGTCTCTGGGACACCAAAATAATATATATTCACGTATCATATTGTTCCTGTTGTTGGCAATTAAATCAACTTCTGGAAACAATTTTTCTTTCCATGGTATTCACCAGATATTAGCAATGGGAATATGGTAGGGGACTGGGGAGTAGAAAGGGGCGCAAGAAAAGTGATTATCACCCTATTCATATTAACCTCAATGGTTAGATTCCTTTCTATAAATGGTATTTTTATAGTTTATATCATAGCAGTGAGAAACAATGTTGTAAATAGACAGTTTTTCTTATTATAGCTTATTTTTAAGTTTCAAATTCTGAAAGCAAACTACTCATAAATTTTTTGCAAAGGCTTTATAGTTTCATAGCTCAAACAGCAAAAATATAAAGCATCAAGATCAATAACATCTGTTAGTCCAAGGAAAAGCTCCACTGTTTATGTAGCTGAATAGCTATAATATTTTCTTTTGATTTTGATAAGCAGAATAAATAATTCCAACTAGTGATTGACATCTGAACAAATCAGTAGGTGTCCTCTGCTCCAAAATCTCTTATCTGTTAATTTCTGTGGAATGAAACAGTGTTCAACCTGAGAAAGAAAATACTGGTATGATTCTTCTCTTGCAAAAAACCATAATCAGTATGAAAATTCTCAGATTTCCTACATCTATTCAGCACCACCCCAGCAGAACAGCAATCAATGCTTTATTTTTCTTTTTGCTTTACATTTCTAGCAGACAGGTATAAAGGCAGCAATCTGAGTCAATGAAACCCATTAACTAAAGCATGGAATTTTTTTTCTTTATGTCAATTTTAATTCCTGGTTATTCACACTCTCTCACTTTATTAAATTATATATCTTTGATCAGATTTAATCATAGTACTCTTCATCATATTTCTTATATTCCTTTTTCATTCATCTCATTTTCTCCCCATAGTCTCCTCCTTTTCTAATTAGAAAAGTCATCTAACCAGGATTTTTCATTTCAATTTACAATTGGCTTTGTAGGATATATTTGTCAGTCATTTTTTCCACATGTCAATTATTTTTCCTATTCTTTTCCAGCTTTCCTGTAGTTTCTTCCTCTTCTATGCAGAAAACACCATCACTCTCTCTTGACCATCCCAATATTTCTCCATAATCTCTACTTGCCATTTTACAGAAGTTCCATTTCTTACTCAGCATCTGAATACATATTCTAAGTTCTTTCTTTATTTCAATCAAAACCAAAATTACAATTGATGATACGTAAGAAAGACAGTACTTGTAATCATGTGCCACTACTAAGACACTGAAGATGCCAAATAACAGCAAAAATATCAGAACAATGAACATTTGTGTGAAAGAGCCAGAAATACATAAGCTGTTGCTTTTTCTTAAAATTAAGCATTAGTAGCATGGTTGGAGTATTAGATAGACTTTAATTCAAGTCCCATCTCTGCCATACTTTAATTTGGAGATACTAAGGTCCGTCTAGTTAAGGTTATGGTTTTTCCAGTGGTCATGTATGGATGTGAGAGTTGGACTGTGAAGAAAGCTGAGCACCAAAGAATTGATGCTTTTGAACTGTGGTGTTGGAGAAGACTCTTGAGAGTCCCTTGGACTGCAAGGAGATCCAACCAGTCCATTCTGAAGGAGATCAGCCCTGGGATTTCTTTGGAAGGAATGATGCTGAAGCTGAAACTCCAGTACTTTGGCCACCTCATGCAAAGAGTTGACTCATTGGAAAAGACTCTGATGCTGGGAGGGATTGGGGGCAGGAGGAGAAGGGGACGACAGAGGATGAGATGGCTGGATGGCATCACTGACTGGATGGACGTGAGTCTGGGTGAACTCTGGGAGTTGGTGATGGACAGGGAGGCCTGGCATGCTGTGATTCATGGGGTCGCAAAGAGTTGGACACGACTGAGCGACTGAACTGACTGACTGGAAAGGTTAATTTGCCAGTTAAGCCCGGTTGCTCTCAGGTTTACAAAATAACAATAAGAGCTCTCCCTACTTGAAAAGTCATGGTAAAGAGTATGCCCATAAAATGAGAATCAGAGGAATCGGCACATACAACTAACCAGTACATTTTAGCCATTGCTACTGTCATGATCAGTATTACAATGAGCAAAATTGTTCATACAACTCAGAAAGAGAAAAGTGTTTAAGATTCATTCAAATATAAGCTATTTACTTCATTTATCTGGCAAATTTAAGTACCTAAAGGCTTTCAACCCTCTGCTAGATGCTTGGGGCATTTTACCTCCCAGAGCTTTTAATATAATATTGGTTGGCCAAAACATTGCTTGGGTTTTTCTGTATCCACAAAAATGTTGGGGCCACCCAATGTTTCCAGATAAAATCAAAGACCTGTTAAGAGCAGATCCACTGATAAGAGTATCAATTTTATTATTTTTATTTTGTTCTTTATGCATTCCATCTTTTTATATATCTTAAATAAGTCTTTTATAGAAAAATTAGCATTCATAAATTTGTCAGTAGACTTTGATGATTTTGAGGCACCTATTAGACATAAAGAGCTTCCCAAGTGTCACTAGTGGTAAAGAACCCACCTACCAATACAGGTTAGATTAAGAGACACAGGTTCGATCCCTGGGTTGGGAAGACCCCCTGGAGGAGGGCACGGCAGCCCACTTCAGTATGGTTGCCTGGAGAATCCCATGGACAGCAGAGCCTGGCAGGCACCTGTCCATAGGGTTGCAAAGAGTCGGACACAGTTAAGTGACTTTGCATGCATACACTCATGGGACATAAACTGGGACTCCCAGAGGCAGGTGAATATAGAAGTTGAATTTTAGGAGAGGTAAAAGATGAGGGGGTTTGCAAACCAATGTTAATTAAAGCCATGGAAATTTCCACAAAGAATCCTATAGAGTCCAATTTAAAGAAAGATAAGCCCACAAGTTCAATTGGGCAAGGGCTATCAAGAGAAGAGAAAATAATGAGAGTATAGTGTTATAATTCCAATAAAAATAATACTGAAAAATAGAGAGCATGATTAATGGTAAAAAATCATGCTAAGAGATCAAAGAATTGTAGACTATACATAGTTCCAGGACTAATTTCAGTGACCTAAGGAAGAACAGTTTCAGACAAGCTGAGAAAGCAAGCCTCAGTGTGTTGAGGTGTGAATGGAGGATTCAGGTTTAAAACAAAGAATATACACAATTCTTAGAAACATTTAACTCTGAGTAGAGATAAGAGGTAACATGCAGCTAAAGGTGGACTTGGAATGAAGGGAGGATTTGTGAATAGATACTCTTTTGCTTTTAAGCAGAAAAATATTTTTGACATCTTTAATGCCAATGAAGGAAACTTGGAGACAGGGAGAAAACTGAAGATACAGAAGAGGAAGAAAATATCCATTTGAGTCAGGACTCTTGGGACACATATAGGTATAAGGTCAGGAGCATGTGTGATGGCACTGCCTAATGGAGGAAGACGCACTGGGAGGGAAAAAATGAAAGAATTTAT
This sequence comes from Bubalus kerabau, assembly GCF_029407905.1. Lineage (NCBI taxonomy): Eukaryota > Metazoa > Chordata > Mammalia > Artiodactyla > Bovidae > Bubalus > Bubalus kerabau. Next base: position 95,930,830 of record NC_073626.1, read on the forward strand.
GGACAGAGGTAAATTAGCAGGAAACTTGTAATCCACAGATGCTATTTTCTCTGCATGTCATCTTTTAAGAAGGAAGGAAGGAGAGTAATGTGGGGTTAGAGCACAGGACAGCAGCAAAGGTTTTATACCAAATTATGGAGGATGGAAGATATACATAGAAAAATACATAAAAGTTGTATCTCAAAGTAGAGGCCTCAGCTAAAGTTGTCAACTCAGATTCTCACCCTGTGTGCCTGGTGTATATCATTTCTGATGTCCCCCTAGAGGGACTGAGGCATGTCTCCCTCACTATTCCTTCATGCCTTCCATGACAGGGGTTTACTCTAGGTGGAAGGTATTTTATTTTATTGATGCTGTTGCTCAATTGTTAAGTTGTGTCCAATTCTTTGCGACCCCATGGACTGCAGCTTCCAGGCTGCCCTGTCCTTCTCCATCACCAAATCTCCTGGAGTTTGCTCAAATTCATGTCCACTGAGTTGGTGATGCTATCTAACGATCTCATTCTCTGCCACCCTCATCTTATTTTGCCTTCAATCTTTCCCAGCATCAGTCTTTTCCAATGAGTCTGCTCTTCACATCACGGGGCCAAAGTATTGGAGCTTTAGCACCAGTCTTTCCAATGAATATTCAGGGTTGATTTCCTTTAGAACTGACTGCTTTGATCTCCTTTACTTTTCATTTTTTAGCAAAAGTATATTAATTTAAAAACCAGATTAAGTATGACTGAAGCAAACAGAATACTGCATGATGCAAATCTCAGTGAACTCTTAGTTAACATGGTTTGAATGTGCTGAAAATGACTATTAACGTTCTTCCCTCCTAAAAAATTAATAATGATATATCTTGCCAAACCTTTGCACTCATACCGGCAGACGTGGCAGAGGAGGAAAGCACAGTGAAGGAAGAAGAAACCCAAAGGATTTTGCTCTAAGCTAGTTGCATGTACTAGAAAGAAAAGGAAAAAAAAAAAAAAAAAAAAACAACTGTTCATGGTCATGACTAACATGGATCAATGGTCAAGTTACTCCTTTTTTATTCCCCTCTCTCTCTCTCTCTTATCATCCTCTCTCCCTCTTTTTCAGCTGGACCCTACTGTTTCCAAGATACCTTCCAGTTTGACTCTCTGCTGCTCAATTGGGTGTCTCTCATACTAGCTGAGGTTGCCAGGCAACATGACTGATGGAACACTCACCAGGCTGCGTGGTGGCTCTATTTTTTGGTTAGCAGGTGGGAGATTTGGATAGAATATCATGAGGTTTCCACATTGCAATTCTGTTTCCAGTAAGTGTATAGTTGATTGCCTTCAATATTATTAATATAGTTCATTGCACTATTCATCATTGTTCAGAGCCTTTTATTTTTTGAAACAATTATCAATATTTCCCAAATTTTTCAAGAGATTGGATTGCCCTTCAGAAAACTTCCTACCTTTTCAGATGCTCATTATCATAAAGCCAAAATTTTAAAGAATATGATAAACCAAAAGGTTATTGATGGGGAGAAGATACAAAGGGGAACTTGTTGGGGATTGGAAATGCTCTGTATCTTGATCCAGGTAGTAATAACACAGTGCATAACTATGTAAAAATCCATCAATCTGTATACTTATATTAGGGCACAATTTAACATACATGTGGCATGCTTCTAGTTTTAAAAGGTGCTGACAAGGTAAATAAACATACACACATAGAAATAGGGGCTATATAACCTTGATGTATGTTTGAAAGCCAAAATGATCTCTAGCTTTTCATTAAAGAACATAACATCTTCTTAAAGACCAGGCATTGTAGTTACATTTAATCAGTTTAACAATAGAGACGATTTTGTCATATGGCAACCATGCTTTTACTAATAACTTGCTTTTTATAGAGAAGGAGGCTTAACTGTCAATTCAGCTGAGCACATTGAGGAGAGCAGACAGCCCTAATAGCCACGCATTGCAGATGATTTGCTATTTGTTTCAGCCTCACTGGATTGCAAGCAGAATGCTTTGGATGCAGAGAAAGATCACATCTCAAATTCACCTCAAAGACAGACTTTATATACAGAGTCATGAAGTATACACTGTTCTGGCCTCTGTGGGCTACACTAGACCCACCACTTCCTACAACATAACATAGACAGAAAAATTGACTGGGAAATCTAACACAAACTTTAAAGCAATGGTCTTTAGTAGCTTTATTTTTACTGCATTTTATTTATAAAATGTATTTTATTGTATTGTACTTTATCTGATGTACTTTATTGTACTTTATTTTATTTTACTTATTTACTTTATTTTATTGTATTTTATTTTACTGTGTTTTATTTATAAAACCATACAATCTCCATACCAAAGAATAAGGATACTTTTTATACTTTATCTGCTGGACCTTCTAAAGAGCTTAGCACTAAACTTTCATTTGCTGCTCATCATGGCTTTAAAATATATTGTCCAATCTAAGGCTCAGAGAGTTTAAGTGACTTGCCCCAAATGACACACGCTCGTCTAAGCCAGAAATCTTCCCAACCAGAATGTGAAGCCAGTTTTCCAACACACAACACCATGTGGTTTAATGAAAACTATTGTTTCATTTCAGGACTTGTCAAAGCCTCTACACAAAGGCTATAAAAATTCAACTTTGTTTAAAATAAATAAAGATTTATCACGTATTTTCTAACTTTGGGATATTTCTTTTGACAAGAACTATTTGTCTAGGGCAAATAAAACTACATAGAATTGTGGTGGTTTAAGACACAATAGGTGGTTAAGGTTGACCACCTATCTATCAGCTGACAACACTGAGATCCAGTAGGTTCTGATGACTTTCCCAAGTTTCATAACTTCCAGTGGTAAAATTCAAACTAGAACTCCTTTTATCTGTTTCGTGCTTTGATATTATATAAAGTGTTATCCTAAGCCTAAATTTTGAGCAATATTTCAGTATAGTTCAAAGGATAAAATTGATCTATTTAAGGGTAGAAATTGAGACTGTCCATCCCCTCTAAGAGAAAAAGCTTTACACAGGAGAAATAAGACAAACTGCCTTTCTACCCTCTCAATCAGTACTAGGCATGAATAGACTCTGCCCTCCCTTAAATAACTGAATTTATATTAATATAGGTGGGTGAAATAAAACATATCATTTATTAATCTTCTCCTATGTGATAGACCCTTTGCATATATCCTCACAAAAAATATTTCAAAAAGTCACTATTAATTTCATGTCCTTTTACAGCTGAGAAAGTAGGACCAGTTAGGATAAGGACCTTGCTCAAGGTCACATAGCTAGTAATTTGTAGAGCTGAATCAGAACCCAGCTCTGTTTCATGATAGATCCTGTGTATGTTAACCCACACCATCCTGCCTTAGAAATCTGATTACTTAAATGTAGTCCCCATCCTCTAATTGTGACTGAGACTGCTAAGAGCCTATTGTTGCTCGGTCTCTCAGCTGTGTCCAACTCTTTGTGACCCCATGGACTGCAGTGCTCCAGGCTTCCTTGTCCTTCACCATCTCCTGGAGCTTGCTCAAACTCATGTCCATTAAGTCAGTGATGCTATCCAACTATCTCATCCTCTGTTGTCCCCTTCTCCTGGCTTCAGTCTTTCCCATTAGGGTCTTTTCTATTGGGTCAGCTAAGAGCCTACCCAATACTAACCTTCCCCTTCCCTACTAGTGACACATTCCGAGGATTTATGTGTGCAACAGAAACACTATGCATAACAGCTTTGTTTGCAACAAACAAACAAATGGTACTCAGGAAGAAAATATTGGATAGTTTCTGGAGAACATTTTTGAGGGGGGTTAAACCAGCTAGTTCATGCAGGTCAAGAAGTAACAGAACTGGACATGGAACAAATGACTGGACAAAATTTGGAAAGAAGTACGTCAAGTCTGTATATTGTCACCCTGCTTATTTAACTTATATGCAGAGTACATTATGCGAAATGTCAGGCTGGATGAAGCATAAGCTGGAATCAAGATTGCCGGGAAAAATATCAACAACCTCAGATATGCAGATGATACCACTCTAATGGTAGAAAGCAAAGAAAATGAAAGCAACTCTTGAGGACAGTGAAAAAGCGGATTGAAACTCAACATTCAAAAAACTAAGATCTAAACGTAAGACCAGAAACTATAAAACTCCTAGAGGAGAACATAGGCAAAACACTCTCTGACATACATCACAGCAGGATCCTCTATGACCCACCTCCCAGAATATTGGAAATAAAAGCAAAAATAAACAAATGGGACCTAATTAACCTTAAAAGCTTCTGCACATCAAAGGAAACTATTAGCAAGGTGAAAAGGCAGCCTTCAGAATGGGAGAAGATAATAGCAAATGAAGCAACTGACAAACAACTAATCTCGAGAATATACAAGCAACTCCTACAGCTCAACTCCAGAAAAATAAATGACCCAATCAAAAAATGGGCCAAAGAACTAAATAGACATTTCTCCAAAGAAGACATACAGATGGCTAACAAACACATGAAAAGATGCTCAACATCACTCATTATCAGAGAAATGCAAATCAAAACCACTATGAGGTACCATTTCACACCAGTCAGAATGGCTGCAATCCAAAAGTCTACAAGTAATAAATGCTGGAGAGGGTGTGGAGAAAAGGGAACCCTCTTACACTGTTGGTGGGAATGCAAACTAGTACAGCCACTATGGAGAACAGTGTGGAGATTCCTTAAAAAACTGGAAATAGACATGCCTTATGATCCAGCAATCCCACTGCTGGGCATACACACTGAGAAAACCAGAAGGGAAAGAGACACGAGTACCCCAATGTTCATTGCAGCACTGTTTATAATAGCCAGGACATGGAAGCAACCTAGATGTCCATCAGCAGATGAATGGATAAGAAAGCTGTGGTACATATACACAATGGAGTATTATTCAGCCATTAAAAAGAATACATTTGAATCAGTTCTAATGAGGTGGATGAAACTGGAGCCTATTATACAGAGTGAAGTAAGCCAGAAAGAAAAACACCAATACAGTATACTAACGCATATATATGGAATTTAGAAAGATGGTAACAATAACCCTGTGTACGAGACAGCAAAAGAGACACTGATGTATAGAACAGTCTTATGGACTCTGTGGGAGAGGGTGAGGGTGGGAAGATTTGGGAGAATGGCATTGAAACATGTAAAATATCATGTATGAAATGAGTTGCCGCCAGGTTCGATGCACGATACTGGATGCTTGGGGCTGGTACACTGGGACGACCCAGAGGGATGGAATGGGGAGGGAGGAGGGAGGAGGGTTCAGGATGGGGAACACATGTAAACCTGTGGCGGATTCATTTTGATATTTGGCAAATCTAATACAGTTATGTAAAGTTTAAAAATAAAATAAAATTAAAAAAAAAAAAAAAAACTAAGATCATGGCATGTGGTCCCATCACTTCATGGCAAATAGATGGGGAAAAAGCGGAAACAGTGACAGATTTTATTGTCTTGGGCTCCAAAATTACTGCAGATGGTGACTGCAGCCATGAAATTAAAAGACGCTTGCTCTTTGGAAGGAAAGCTATAACAAACCTAGACAACATATTAAAAACCAGAGACATTACTTTGCTGACAAAGGTCTGTATAGTCAAAGCTATGTTTTTTCCAGTAGTCATGTATGGATGTGAGAGCTGGACCATAAAGAAGGTTGAGCACGGAATCAATGCTTTCAAATTGTGGTGTTGGAGAACACTTGCGAGTCCCTTGGACTGCAAGGAGGTCAAACCAGTCAAACCTAAAGGAAATCAACCCTGAATATTCATTGGAAGGACTGTTGCTGAAGCTGAAGCTCCAATCCTTTGGCCACCTGATGCAAAGAGCCAACTCATTTAAAAAGACCCTAATGCTGAGAAAACCTGAAGGCAAAAGGAGAAGGGGGCAACAGAGAATAAGATGGATAGATAGCATCACCAACTAAATGGACATGAATTTGAGCAAACTCCAGGAGATAGTGGAGGACAGGGAAGCTTGGCATGCTGCAGTCCATGGGATCGCAAAGAGTCAAACATGACTTAGCGACTGAACAGCAACAACAAACCTGCTGGTAGCGTGACCTTTGCCATTGCATTTTGTTTGTTCGCTATTGCTGCACAGAACACAAATAAGATGGCTGGGCTCCAGGCATCAGCTTAGCTGTTGGAAAATCCTTGAGGATGAAGTCATACTGCTAAAGTGTTGGAACAGAGCTAAAGAAACAATTCCCTGATGATCAAAGTACAATTCCAGCCCCACATGCCAGTTACCAGACTTCTTTATGCAGAAGAAAACTTGACCTCTACCTTGTTGAAAGCAATGAAATTATGTTATATAAAATCCATTGAGCCTCAATTGCTCACAAAAATGTTAGAGCAACAATTAATTTTGTTTGTAAAGACTACTAAAAATAATACTGACTCAAGTGTTCTAGCTCTAACAAGTGCAGACTAGGTAATGCATGAAGAGAAAAAAAAAATCAACTCATCTTTCTTTGGGAAACTTAAAAAGCTGGGACAAATATATATGTGTGTGTGTGTGTGTGTGCGTGTGTGTGTGTGTGTGTGTATTTTTTAAAATTTGCAGTTTTGCTACCACTTAGGTCAAAGGCCAGAACAGAATATCACACTTATCCTAACAATGAGAAAAGGTCAGATAAGCTATAAAATAATAACTTTTCCTGAGCTTATCAGAGACCTGGGGTCACAAGGCAAAGAAATTAACTAAATCTCAAACGGTAACAGCCATTCTGAGGAGAGATAGGACATAGGGACCATTTCACCTCTGACAGTTCATGAGAGGGACATGTGCTCATTTTGGAAGTGGGTAAGAAGAAAACAGCTAAAATGGTAACAAATTCTTCTGTCAGCCAGAAGGCGCTGACAGAACAGTACAGACACCCGGGGATCCCCCAGACACAATACATTCATTCATAAGCGCTTTTTTCTTTTTAAGGCATTTCCTGGCAGCTCAGCAGAAAGATTAAGGTTAGGGCAGGAAGCCAGAGAGAGCACGTTGGTATCACAAAGGCACAAAACCAGTTCTGCTTGTCCACTCCATTGTCTAATACAACACCTTTTAGGACAGAAAACCCTCGTACTCCTGAGGGCCCTGGAAAAGATGCACAGTATCTGGGAGACAGGTAGAAGCAAAAGTCCTCAGGGCCCAGGGGAGGGATAGTCACTCTCTCAGGCCCAGAATCTCACACTGACACAAAGCAGAGATCTGCTCCCACTGGGGAAAGAGCAGGACACGTGTCCCCACCAAAGAACTCCAGAGTCAAGTAAGAGTTTGAACATCATGAGGGGAATGGGGAGGGATACTGAAAAAGCTACATGGCTAAGGCCCAGATGCACAGAACATTGTAAGCTTAACACTGGAATAAAGTATCCTTGAACCTTCCCATCCCCACCAGGAGTATGGCACCAAGTAACAAGCCAGCAGTCTATCCCTGGGGGAGGGACAAGATGGGACAAGAGGCTTTCTACCTAAACAGTGTATTAAAAATCAGAAGCATCACTTTGCCAACAAAGGGCTGTATAGTCAAAGCTATGGTTTTTCCGGTAGTCATGTATGACTGTGAGAGTTGGACAATGATGCTTTTTTGAACTGTGGTGTTGGAGAAAGACTCTTGAGAGTCCCTTGGACTGCAAGGAGATCAAACCAGTCAATCCTAAAGAAAGTCAATCCTGAATGTTCACTGGAAGGACTGATGCTAAAGCTGAGGCTTTGACCACCTGATGAGAATAGCCAACTCATTGGAAAAGACCCTGATGCTAGGAAAGACAGAAAGCAGGAGGAGAAGTGGACAAAAGAGGACAAGATGGTTGGATGGCATCACCGACTCAATGGACATGAGCTTAAGCAAGCTTTTCAGTTCAGTCAGTTCAGTTCAGTCGCTCAGTCATGTCCGACTCTTTGCAATCCCATGAATTGCAGCACGCTAGGCCTCCCTGTCCATTACCAACTCCTGGAGTTCACTCAGACTCACGTCCATCAAGTCGGTGATGCCATCCAGCCATCTCATCCTCTGTCATCCCCTTCTCCTCCTGCCCCCAATCCCTTCCAGCAGCAGAGTCTTTTCCAATGAGTCAACTCTTCGCATGAGGTAGCCAAAGTACTGGAGTTTCAGCTTCAGCATCATTCCTTCCAAAGAAATCCCAGGGCTGATCTCCTTCAGGATGGATTGATTGGATCTCCTTGCAGTCCAAGGGACTCTCAAGAGTCTTCTCCAACACCACAGTTCAAAAGCATCAATTCTTCGGCACTCAGCTGCGCTCAGCTTTCTTCACTGTCCAACTCTCACATCCATACATGACCACTGGAAAAACCATAGCCTTGACTAGACAGACCTTTGTTGGCAAAGTAATGTCTCTGCTTTTCAATATGCTATCTAGGTTGGTCATAATTTTTATTCCAAGGAGTAAGTGTCTTTTAATTTCATGGCTGCAGTCACCATCTGCAGTGATTTTGGAACCCAAAAAAATAAAGTCTGACACTGTTTCCACTGTTACCCCATCTATTTCCCATGAAGTGATGGGACCAGATGCCATGATCTTTGTTTTCTGAATGTTGAGCTTTAAGCCAACTTTTTCACTCTTCACTTTCACTTTCATCAAGAGGCTTAAACTTTGGGAGATGGTAAAGGACAGGGAAGCCTGGCGTGCTGCAGTCCATAGGGTTGAAAAGAGTCGGACATGACTGAGTGATTGAATGAAAACAACTGCTTTGCAAGGATTAGGAGGGCAGAGAACAAATGCTGAGAAAAATTCTCTGGCCCTCTAGGCCCACACGAAGCACAAGGAAGCAATAGTACTACTGCTGGAATTGGAAGTCTTAAAAAAAAAATCCTTCATTGTAAGCAGTTAGATGAACAAACAAAACAAGAAAAATCATTTGATAATCTCAGCAGATACAGAGGAAGCATTTGATGAAATGAAAAATTCAGTTGTTATTTATAATCCCAGCAAAATCAGAATTAAAATAAATTTCTTAACCCGGTGTATGATATTTACAAAAGACACTATAATAAGGATCATTCTTAATAGTAAAATGGTGAAAGTTTTCCCTTTGAGAATAACAACAATTTTTCTTTCCATTCTTATTCAGCATTGTTCTAAACATTCTACTCAATTCAATAAGATGTGAAAAAAGTATAAAACTTGACAACTATTAAATACTGTTATCTTTGACCACGGTGTAATTCTTTATGTAGAAAATCCAAAAGAATCTGTTAAAAAAATATTGGAATTAATAACTGAGTTTACTATTTGTTGTATGCGAGGTCAGTACAAAAATTACATTTCTTTATATAAAAAGCAGAAAGAAAATTAAGTTTTAAAAAATAAGTAATACATAATAATATTAAGCTGTATAAAACTTCTGGGAACAAATTAACCACAATGAGTAAGACTTCTATGCAGAAAAGCCAGAAAATATGATCAAGGAAAACCAAAAAGATCTAAGTAAATAAAGCATGTACTTTATATCGGAGAAGGCAATGGCACCCCACTCCAGTATTCTTGCCTGGAAACTCCCATGGACAGAGGAGCCTGGTAGGCTGCAGTCCATGGGGTCGCAAAGAGTCGGACACGACTGAGTGACTTCACTTTCACTTTTCACATTCATGCATTGGAGAAGGAAATGGCAACCCACTCCAGTGTTCTTGCCTGGAGAATCCCAGGGACGGGGGAGCCTGGTGGGCTGCCATCTGTGGGGTTGCACAGAGTTGGACACAACTGAAGCGACTTAGCAGCAACTTAGCAGCAGTACTTTATATATATATTCATAGATTAAAGGAGTCAAGTCATATTGTAATCATGCTGAATCTTCAGGAATTCATTTAATAATAGACTGAATACAATCCCAACCAAAACCCTAACTTTTTGGTCATATTTTACATAATAATTATAAAATTCATATGAAATATGGCAAAGTCAAGATTCCTTGAATAAAAATATGATGGGATGATATTTTTAATTGATATGTAAATTATGCTTCATGTGTACAATATTGTATTTCGACTCTGTACACACTGTACACACAACAGTGTGCTCAGCACCTAAAACGTCTAGTCCCATAAGTTACATACTCCTGAGCCCCTTCACACATACCACCTTCCCCTAAAGCCTCCCTTCCCCTCTGGTAGCCACTACTCTATTCTCTATATCTATGTGTTTGGTTTTGATTTGGTGTGTATTCATTTTTCTTATATTCCACATATATTTCAGCAACATCAATGAACCTTTAGGGTTTTATGCCAAGTAAATCAGCCAGGGAATGTGTTTTAATAGATAACAGGAATAATTAAAAAGTAGCCATAGTTAAAATGCTGTCATAAGTAGTAAGATGAGACTAATAGAGCAATTAAAAAGAATAATTTCCCTAAAACACAGATATGTGTATACTTAATCTATGATATTGGCAATGAAGAGTAGTAGGCAAAGGAGAGAATTTTCAGTATGATTCGTAACAACTAGATATCTGTTTGTAAGGAAAATAGGATTTCACTTCTACCTTAAACCATTAATGAAAATCAACTGAACTGGAAAAATATAAATGTAAAGAGGTAACAATATAATCAATATTAAAATTTAAAACTTTTCCTCATCAAAAACTCCATTAAGAAATTGAAAAAGCAAGTCACAGAGAAGAAAAAGTTATTTAATTTATACAGTGTTCTTAATTCAAATATAACTAATTTCTGCATAATAACTATTTTTTTAAAAAATGAAACCAGCAGAAAAATAAGCAAAAGCATCTGGACAGACAATTTATAGGCAATTATAACCATATGGCAATTAAACCATATAACATGACTGCCTTTTTCAAGAAGGAAATGTAAACTATACTTTCATCAGAATGGCTAAAATTAAAAGGACTGATTAAATCACGTATTGGTAAGGATGAAACAGAATTCTCATATACTACTGCATGGAGTATAGCTAGTATAACTACTTTGGAAAACTAGCAATATCTACTAAAATTAAAAATTGGGGGAGGGAGGTGGAAAGGGGGTTCAGGATGGGGAACACGTGTACACCCGTGGTGGATTCATGTTGATATATGGCAAAACCAAAACAATATTGTAAAGTAATTAGCCTCCAATTAAAATAAATAAATTTAAAATTTTAAAAAATTGCATAAAATATAATAGCAATTTCACTGGAGAATATATATCCAATATAAATGCATGTAAATATGCAGCAATAAAAATTTAAAAGAATGTTCACAGCAGCATTATTCATAATTCCCCAAACCTAGAAACAGCTCAAATGTGCATCAACAGCATATTCTGAATATTTTTATATTCTGAGTATTTTTATACAATGAAATATGAGGTAGCAATGAGAATTGATGAACCATAACAAATAGTAATAAAACTTAGAAATACATGTTCAGGAAAGGAAACCAAACACAAAAGACTACATATTGTATGTAGGTACATGCTGTCACTTCAGTCGTGTCCGACTCTGTGTGACCCCATAGACGGCAGCCCACCAGACTCCCCCATCCCTGGGATTCTCCAGGCAAGACCATTGGAGTGGGTTGCCATTTCCTTCTCCAATGCATGAAAGTGAAAAGTGAAAGTGAAGTCGCTCAGCCGTGTCTGACTCTTTGTGACCCCATGTACTGCAGCCTACCAGGCTCCTCCATCCATGGGATTTTCCAGACAAGAGTACTGGAGTGGGGTGTCATTGCCTTCTCCGATGTAGGTACATAACTCATGCTAAATTAAAATTCTTTATTAGGGACCATAATGAAAGGTTGGCTTCACTGGTGGCTCAGTGGTAAAGAATCCACCTGCCAATGAAAGAAACATGGATTTAATCCGTGGGTTGTTGTGGCGGATTCATTTTGATATCTGGCAAAACTAATACAGTTATGTAAAGTTTAAAAATAAAATAAAATTAAAAAAAAAATAATAATAATCCCTGGGTTGGGAAGATCACTTGGAGAAGGAAATGGCAACTCCCACCAGTAGTCTTGCCTGGAGAATTCCAAAGACAGAGGAGTCTGGCAGGCTATAGTCTGTGGAGTTGCAAAAGAGGTGGATGGGACTTAGTGACTAAACAATAACAACAATGAAAGGTTAAAACTATCATGCAAAGCAAGGAAATAATTACTGCAAAAGTTACAAAACTGTTATTTGTCAGGCAATTGATGGAAAACAGGTTAATGTTCAGGAGCAGAAAAAGCAGTTTCTGGAATGCAGAAAATGTCTTATCTCTTGATCTGTATGATGGAAGCATGGGTCTTTGCTTATAAAAGCTATTGTTTTCTATGCTTAATATATAAAAATTCACAGCAAAAAAATTTTAAAGTAGCAATAATTCTGTAATTAAAGTTTATAAATTGAAAATATACAATTGAGCCTTGATCAAAATGGGTTTGAACTATATATAAATTACATAGACTTTTAAAAATAAATATAGTACTTGTATTTTCATTTCATAGATTTTTAAATTAACTAAGTATGGAAAACAGTTTGTATTCCATCAGAAATCATAGTACATAAAATTAAAAGAATCAGTGTTTGAGTCCTGATTGTTAATACAAACTGTTTAAAGTTCCTGCCTTTGGTTGAATCATTTATCAAGTCCTTTATTTTTAAGGCAGATTTGCAACTCCATGGGAATGGACACATCTAACTTCCCTTGCATGGTGTTCAAGGGTCAACTGTATATGAGATAAAGTTCAATGAACATAACTAACGTCTACTGAGAATTTACTCTGGTAGGAGCCACTGTAAGTACCTTATCTTATTAATCTTTACATATTCCGAAGGCATTAGTGCCACATTTCAGGGGTGCAAAGACTGAGGCAGAGAGAGCTTATGTAGTTTACACGAGTCACACAGTTCAAGGCCTCATTTTAAGATCTGAACCCGTGCACTGGTATGGTTCTGGAGTCCATATGCTCTTAAGTAGTGCATTATGCCACTTCTCCAATACAGAAAAAGAGAGATACTCCCTATACTGGGTGTTAGTTTTTCCTCTTGTCAAAATTATTGTTTAGTATGATTGGTAAACTAAGTCTGAAATACTGATTTGATGGGCTCAAGATACTAAATCTTTAATTCAGCACTTGATCCTTGTTTCATTTCAAGCTCTGTTAAGGAAGGAAGACAAATCACATTAAGATGACATATTTACTATTCTAATTTATAATTGAACAATATCATAAATTACACTGTTCTTGTTGCCCAGCATAGAAGTGAAAATGTACATAAGATTCATCACTCTCCATAGGGAAATTCTTCCCCAAAGGTCAGAATATTTTTCTCCCTACCAAAGACTTAACTAAACAAAAGGTAAACTCTTAAAAAAAAAAAATCTGTTTCTTTGACTGTTGGTAATGTCACTTTCCAATTCAATCTGGAAATCTCGGTTATTTTTTAGAGGAATGATGTAGAGTGGTTAACTGCAGATCCTCTGGAGTTTGACTGGGTAGGCTCAAGTGCCAGCCTTGCTATTTTCTAATTATCTGACCTGGGACAATTTACTTAGATTCTGCCTTAGTTTCTACTGTGCAAATGGGGAAGACATTAGTGTCTCTCATTCACAGTTGTTTGAAGTTTAAGTTAAATAATAAATACATCATTCAAAACAAAGCCTGCCTACGTACATGCTCAGTTGCTGTAGTCATGGCTGATTTTTTTCAACTCTATAGACTGTAGCTCACTAGGCTCCTCTGTCCATGGGATTTCCCAGGCAAGAATATTGGATTGTGTTGCCATTTCCTTCTCCAGTGGATGGTCCCGACTCAGGGATAAAACCACGTTTCCTGCATTGGCAGGTGGGTTTTTTTTGTTGTTGTTGTTGTTGTTTTTTAACCATTGAGTCATTGGGGAAGCCCAAAATAGAGACTAGTACACAGCAAATGCTATTCAAGTGTTAACTACTATTATTACTCCCTGACCCTATGTCCTTTAAAACCTCACCCACATCTATTCCTTTCTCTCCATTCCCACTGCTACAACCTTGGTCTCACCCTCATCTTGTTCTTCTTATAGTGCTACATATTTCTGCAAATTGTTCTTCCGACTACAACTGGAATCCATCTTGAAGAGAACACCAGATTAATATTCAAATAAGAAACTTTTATTCACATGATTGGCCTTATGAAATAGTCTCTTTGTTTTGTCAATTGCCTACTAATTAGACTCAACTTTCTAATTCCAATGATCAGTATTTCCTACCAATGTGCTTCAGCCTCTTTTTCCAATGTTATCTGTTTTCAGTTCAAGACAAAAAAATTATTCTGTTGTCAAACTAATTAATTAGCCATTCAATGAATGTGAAACATGCCTTTTCACACCCAATCCTGGATATACTACTGCCTTGACTTCTCTGTTAGTATTGTCCACCTGCATAAATATCTATAACAATCTCCAGGGTGAAATCTTGAACCAGTGCAGTTTAGAATTGTATCTCCTTTCTTAAATCTCCTTCATTTTAAATATATATATATATATATATATATATATGTTTATATAACCTTTCTGATTATTCCTCAAATTATTTGAAATGACTTTATTAATTTGACTAATTTAGACTATTTTGATGATATTGTATCTTAATACCACATCCTTTGCTTTCTTTATGCCTGGGTATATCTTATTTCCTCAAATTACAAACAGAATTTTCTTGAAAGTCATTTTTTGTCTCCTCCTTGAAGGCACGAAATTAAAAGATGCTTGCTCCTTGAAAGAAAAGCTATGACCAACCTAAACAGCATATTATAAAGCAGAGACATTACTTTGCCAACAAAGGTCTGTCTACTCAAAGCTATGGTTTTTCCATTAGTCATGTATGGATGTGAGAGTTGGACCATAAAGAAAACTGAGCACTAAAGAATTGATACTTTTGAACTGTGGAGTTGGAGAAGACTCTTGAGAGTCCCTTGGACTGCAAGGAGATCAAACCACTCAATCCAAAAGGAAATCAGTCCTGAATATTCATTGGAAGGACTGATACTAAAACTCCAATACTTTGGCCACCTGATGTGAAGAACTGACTCATTTGAAAAGACCCTGATGATGGGAAAGATTGAAGGCAGGAGGAGATGGGGATGACTAAAGGATGAGATGGTTGGATCGCATCATCAACTCGATGGACATGAGTTTGAGTAAGCTCCAGGAGTTGGTGATGGACTGGGAAGCCTGGCCTGCTGCAGTCCATGGGGTTGCAAAGAGTCAGATACGACTGAATGACTAAACTGATACTCAACAAGCACCTACTCTTGTAACCAACACAGTGCCTCTCATATTATAGTAGCATGTGACAAGTATTTATTGAATTAAATGAAATAAAAATACTAAATGTGAACACTAGCTTTGTCTTTCAGAGACCAATTCTGGAAAACAAAAGTAGACATATTCTCTCAATCCTTTGCTCAAAACCAAGATGAGTATGAGAACAACCAAAGACCTGACTCAATCATTTTTAGAGTACAAATATTTTGTATACTAAGAAGCTTGAAAATATCCCTCAGGTAAAACACTGCTAATGGTTCATTTCAAGAGGTGATGTGTTAAAGGCACTGAGATTGGTAGATGACTAAAATGGCAAAAGATGAAGATCACTAATGAGTGAAAGGGAATCAGTGTGGCTGGTGTGTTGTAAAGGATGTGCCTGAGCTCAGACACACCTGAAAATGATAAATAGCGAGGAGGATTAAGTCAAGATGGACTTTCCAATTTGAACCTCTCTGCATTGTATGAAGTGGCTGAAGAACTGCAAGAAAAGGGTGTGGCCAGTAACTTCAATTCTAAGAAGTAAGATTAACAGAAGCATAAAATAGGTCTATAGCCTTAGGGAAGAAACTTTTTTTCCCCCCAAGATTTCTTTACTCAAACAGCATTTTTTCAAGGCAGCTTTGGGTTGCTGAGTGGTCCTACCAACATTTAGTATAAGGCAATTGTTATTTGTTTAGTTGAAATTCAATCATCAGCTACTTATTTACTAAAGAATTAATATCTATGATCTGAGGTTGAAGAGTAAGGTTTTTATGCAAATAAAGAAAGACCAGTCACTGAATTTTAGTGCTTAATATTGGATTAAGAGGATAAAGAAAAAAAGCTATAGCATTAGATCAACCTCTTAAAAAAAACAGAAGATTCAAATAGACATTTTTTCAAAGAAGACATAGAGATGGTAAAGAAACACATGAATGGATGCTCAACATCACTAATCATCAGGAAAATACTAGTCAAAACAACAATGAGGTATCATCTCACACATATTAGAATGGCTACTATCAAAAAGACAAGAAATAATAAATGCCGGCAAGAATTTGGAAAAAAGGAAACCCACATACACTGTTGGTGAAAATGTAGATTCGTGCAGCCACTGTGGAAAATAGCATGGAAGATTATTAAAAAATTACAAACAGTAATACCACATGCTCCAGCAATTCCATTTCAGGGTATTTATCAAAGAAACTTCTAACTTAAAAAGATATATGCAGCCCCACAATCACTGCAGCTTTATTTACAATGGTCAAGATATGAAAACAACACAAGTATCCACTAATGAGTGAATGGATAGAGAAGATGTGGTGTATATGTGATGCATATGTGTATATGTATATATACATGCCATATATGTGGAATACTATTTGGCCATGAAAAAGAATGAAATATATGCAATAGCATGAACAGACCTTGAGGGTATTATGCTAAGTGAAATAAGTCAGGCAGAGAAAGATAAATACCATATCATTTCATTTACATGTGTGATTTTAAAACAAACAACCCAAGTTCATAGATACTGAGAACCAATTGGTGATTGCCAGAAGAGAAGATGAGGGGTGGGAGAAACAGGTGATAAGGATCAAAAGTATAAACATCCAGCTCTAAAATGAAAACGTCATGGGAATGTGATGTACAGCATGGTGACTGTAATTAACAAAATTATAGCATATTTGAAACTTGCTAAGAGAATAAATCTTAAAAGTCCTTATCACAGGAAAAAAAAATTTATAAGGATATATAGCGATAGAAGTTAACTAAACTTACTGTGGTGATCTTTTGCAATATATACAAATATTGAATCATATTGTACACCTGAAACAGATACAATGTTTATGCCAATTATGCTTCCATAAAACAAACTAGATCAGGGCTACCCTAGTGGATCAGTGGTAAGAATCCACCTGCCAATGCAAGAGACATGGGTTCAATATCTGGTCTGGGAAGATCCTACATGTCACAGGACCACAACTCCAGACCCTGTGCTCTAGAGCCCAGGAGCTACAACTACTGAGCCTGCGGGTCACAACTACTGAAGTCTGTGCATCTTAGAGTCCCCACTCTGCAGCAAGAGAAGCCACTGCAGTGAGAAGCCTGCTCACTGCAACTAAAGAGCAGCCCCTGCTACCGCAACCAGAGAAAAGCCCTTGCTTTTTGTCGACCCAACACAGCCAATACGAATAAATAAATAAATTTATATTACAAAATTAGATCAACCTCAAGCTTTGCTCCCATGAATGATAGATTTAAACTTTCTGTGCTGCATTTCCCTTGTATGAAGAATGGAGGTAATAACATACCTACCTCATTATATTATTGCTTAGATTAACTGAGATATTGAATGTAAGGTACAAGGGATAGAATCGATACTTAATATGGATTTTTTTTCTTGCCCATAGCTCTTCAATTTCCATGAATTTTTTTAAAAAAACATTGGATGAAAATTTTCCCAATTATTTGACAATCGTTTTAACAATTTTCTTTATCTGTATCTATAAGTTTGCCTGGCCTCCTTCAAAACAAGCATTTAAGATTCCATAAACACAAAACTCCCCACCTCTCATATTCAAAGAGTGCACAAACACACTTTGGGCCTAGATTTGCAACCATCACAGAATAGGCCATACATTCTGTTTGACTAAATAGTTTGCTTCTTCACTAAAAGTTCAAAGGAGGAAAAGTAGCTACTAAAAGCATCTTGATTTGTGTATGAAGAAGGCTAAAGTTTCGTTTCCTTCTGAGCACGTCAACTGACAGTATTCACTGAGTAAATTTGTTCTATATTTTATATGACATAATCATGAAGTTAAGATGCTTATTAACATACATACTTGAAATATCCAAATGAATCAGTCCAAATGTAATAACCATGTACATTTATTGATCATTAACTATGCAGTAGGAACTGTGCTATAGTTTACATGTATAAACTCACCATAAATTAGGTAGTTCCTAATTTTTACCAGAGATCAAATTGCCAACATCCGCTGGATCATCAAAAAAGCAAGAGAGTTCCAGAAAAACATCTATTTCTGCTTTATTGATTATGCCAAAGCCTTTGACTATGTGGATCACAATAAACTGTGGAAAATTCTGAAAGAGATGGGCATACCAGACCACCTGACCTGCCTCTTGAGAAACCTATACACAGGCCAGGAAGCAACAGTTAGAACTGGACATGGAACAACAGACTGGTTCCAAATAGGAAAAGGAGTACATCAAGGCTGTATATTGTCACTCTGCTTATTTAACTTATACACAGAGTACATCTAGAGAAACACTGGGCTGGAGGAAGCACAAGCTGGAATCAAGATTGCCGGGAGAAATATCAATAACCTCAGATATGCAGATGACACCACTCTTATGGCAGAAAGTGAAGAGGAACTAAAAAGCCTCTTGATGAAAATGAATCAAGATTGCTGGGAGAAATATCAATAACCTCAGATATGCAGATGACACCACTCTTATGGCAGAAAGTGAAGAGGAACTAAAAAGCCTCTTGATGAAAATGAAAGAGGAGAGTGAAGAAGTTGGCTTAAAGCTCAACATTCAGAAAACTAAGATCATGGCATCTGATCCCATCACTTAATGGGAAATATGGGGAAACAGTGGAAACAGTGTCAGACTTTATTTTTTGGGGCTCCAAAATCACTGCAGATGGTGATTGCACTAATGAAATTAACAGACACTTACTCCTTGGAAGGAAAGTTATGACCAACCTAGATAGCATATTCAAAAGCAGAGACATTACTTTGCAACAAAGGTCCGTCTAGTCAAGGCTATGGGTTTTCCTGTGGTCATGTATGGTTGTGAGAGTTGGACTGTGAAGAAAGCTGGGTGCTGAAGAATTGATGCTTTTGAACTGTGGTGTTGGAGAAGACTCTTGAGAGTCCCTTGGACTGCAAGGAGATCCAACCAGTCTATCCTAAAGGAGATCAGCCCTGGATGTTCATTGGAAGGACTGATGCTAAAGCTGAAATTCCAATAGTTTGGCCACCTCATGTGAAGAGTTGACTCATTGGAAAAGACCCTGATGCTGGGAGGGATTGAGGGCATGAGGAGAAGGGGATGACAGAGGATGAGATGCCTGGATGGCATCACTGACTCAATGCACATATGTTTGAGTGAACTCCGGGAGCTGGTGATGGACAGAGAGGCCTGGCGAGCTGCAAATCATAGGGTCACAGAGTCGGACACGCCTAAGCATCTGAACTGAACTGAACTGAATTTTTACCCATTTTAAAGATACATTAAGTAATTTATTCAAAGTCACACAGCTGAAACACTGAATAAGTGATAAACCCAGAATTTAAACCCAGGTGGTCTGAATCCAAAGTCAAAATTCTTAAAACACTACACTATGCCACCTTTTTGAAAAAGTAGTTATACTGCAAAACAACATATATATATCCATGTGGCCATTATTGTCTCTCCATTTTTTCGAAATTTTATTTTGAATCGTACGCCAGATTATCCCAGTTCATCAAACAAGGAATTTGAGCTCACAGAGGCTAGGACTCTATGATCTTATGCTTCTTTTCAACTCTAAAATAATAATATAAGAGCACTCGTGTTTTTTTCTCAGTATATGAAATAGGACTTTCAGAGAGCTTCAGAAGTCTAATTCTGAACACTTTTCATCAAAGAATAATTTAAATGATTTATAAACTTCCTTTCAGAATCAAGTTATTTTCACTTATTTCCTACTAGTTAAAGGAATCTAAGTCAGGAATTGGAAGCATTATTTGGAATGGAAGTAATGACATGATAGATAATAAAGAAAATAAAAATCTGTAACACTTCTGTGATATTGCTTACACAAAACAAAAATCCAAAGAAATAATTAGAAAATATTTGTATTCTTAAATATTCAGACTCTTAACTAAAATTAATTTTACTTTTTCTAAGTTATTGGTGAAGGTAATATTTTTTGAAAAGCCTGTGTTTTCATCAAAGCCAATGACTTCACTTTGAATAGATACTGGGCAGGTATTAAAACATCTTGGATCTCAATTTTCTCATTTATAAAATGGGAATAAGAATAGTGATCTTTAAATATTTGGGGAAGAATTAAGACAAAATACATAAACTGCCTGATACAAGCCAACCTTAATCCTCAGAAAATCCAAATATTTAATGCAACAGCAATTGCAATTTCCATAGCAACACTGGCTAATAACACTAATTTTTTTCTACATGCTTCTCAACTTATGATTAAAAGGAAAAAGAATCACTTAAATAATAAGTGATAAAAATTATGTACCAGTTATGTACATAGAACAAAAGTAAAATCAATCATCAGAAATCATGAAATTATGCAACTTAATTGAGACTAGCAAATAGCTCAAATTTTTCTCTTTTACATACATTTTTCCTCAGTATTCACAAATATCAAGAACTGTAAATAGAAATGTATTCTTTTATGACTGTGTGCCAAATTTATTCAGCATGACTGCAATTGAGTGGAAAAATAAAAATACATATTACTTACTGTATGTGGCACTTGGCAATTTCAGAATGATTTGCAAACATTCATCCTCAGAATACTCCTACAAAATGCATCTGTGAAAAGAAAGAAATACAGAACAGTAAGCAATTTGCCAAGGTCACAGAAACTCTAATCCAGACCGACACTCATTCAGACATCACATATTTTAACATACTGAAATAAGGTTTTGCAAACTATAGATTATACATCTAGCATATTATAGTAGGCTGATGAACAGAAATGTTCCCAACTATATGCAACTCTTCCTACACATCAGTCAAGTAGGACACTTTTGAGATGAATCTGCATGTGGACTGTCAAAATCCGTGTAAGAAACACAGGCCCCCAGAATGAGGCAGAATAACGTAAGAGCAATTCAAAAATATGAGATATTTGTAAGCGAATTTAGTTGGAGTTTTTAGGTGGTTGTTACATAATTCAACTTTTGAAAATGTATTTCTGTCTAATACATGAAAATCCCTGAGTCAGAGGAGAATTTTGCTTGATTTATTCCGAGAATCACACTGATTCACTTTGTAAATATGCTTCAATTCTAATTGAAAACTATGTACTGAGAAAAGCACAGACATGCCACTTGCACACCTCACAAAAATAAACAAACATTTATTTCTTTTTTTTTTCAGAAAGCCAATTATAAGGAGAAAGTTATTTAATCAGATTTTATTAATTAACGTGTTTGTTTAACGAAAGATGTATGGGAAAACACAGTAATTTCGAAGTACAAAATATTTCAAAACTTAAGTGAATTTTATGCTTCTGGGTATGCTGTTTTGTTTTATAAAAGAACTGTGCAAATGAAATAAAACAAAACACAACTTAATGATAATTAAAGTAACCCTTCAAAGTACAATGTGTTGTTTCCGACAGTTCAAACACATTATAGACAATACAAATAAAAATTAAGTAGCAAGCATCTTTAGAGAGACATTAGTTCTTAGCAGCTAGTAGAATTTCTGCCCAGAGATTTGGTGCTTTGTAGGAGGAAGCAGAAACACTGGCTTAGCAAATCAACAGTTCAACAAGCAGAACAGGCATTATAAGTAGAACATCTAATTAATCGATCTTCTAGTGTGTGAAAGACAAGAGGATGGCACTGGCCTCTGCCTTGCACAGGAACGAATGATTGTACTAATGCTCAACAGGGAGCTTCTCAAATAAGATGAAACTAGAGATAGTTCAAAAGATGCTTTTGAACTGTGGTGTTGGAGAAGACTCTTGAGAGTCCCTTGGACTGCAAGGAGATCCAACCAGTCCATTCTGAAGGAGATCAGCCCTGGGATTTCTTTGGAAGGAATGATGCTAAAGCTGAAACGCCAGTACTTTGGCCACCTCATGCGAAGAGTTGACTCATTGGAAAAGACTCTGCTGCTGGGAGGGATTGGGGGCAGGAGGAGAAGGGGACGGCAGAGGATGAGATGGCTGGATGGCATCACTGACTCAATGGACATGAGTCTCAGTTGGTGATGGACAGGGAGCCTGGTGTGCTGTGATTCATGGGGTCGCAAAGAGTCAGACATAACTGAGTGACTGAACTGAACTGAACTGAACTGAGAGATAGTTACTGAGTTCATAGGTAAATGTCAAAAGTAAATCAAGAAATTTTATGAAACCCTGTATATTTATAAATTTCATTTTTCTAAGTTTAAAACTCAGAGTTTAAATAGAAGAGACTAATACAAACTCCCATTGACATATTGTTTCAATAGAATTACAAAGTTATAACAACTGGCAGATTTGTGTATTCCTTCATGCTGTAGCATAGTCATCCTCCTAGGCAAGAAAATTCAAACTAACCTTAATCCCATGACTTGCCCAATTTGACACAGCTAAGAAGCAGTGATCCTGGGCGTAGAGCCAGCCACTTTCAACCTCAATTTCTTCTCACTACAACACCTACTAGTCCCTACACCTCATGCAGGGCAGAAGCTGCAAACTGGGGCATAACAACCAAAACTGGTGTACCGCAATTTTTTTAAAATTTCTACACCATGATTTTAAAATATTAAAAAATGTTCAAAAGCAAGCAATTTCTCATGAGTCCTAATTTCTATATTTTTTTTGAAAGAGCAAATATATCTTAAGTCTGGGTTCACAGCTTCCAGAGAGCAGAAAAATGATTGCTGTTCTCGCATGAGACATGCCTCCTGCACTCATCTAATTCCTAATTTGCAAACTCTCTCCTACTCTGCAATTTTCAAGCATCAGAATGTTTTACTCCTGATCCAAACCCCCCTTACCTACCAACTATGATCAGATCTCTTTGCAGTGAAACTGAAAGAATGACATTAAGTATGTTCCAAGAGCATATTTCATTAGTTTAAGTGACTGTTTCTAACTACATTTCACGATATTATCATAATCAGATGTTATTGATTAGATACCTTATTTCTACCTACATATACATTTTTAAAAGTCAGGTATTTAAATACATAGCTGATAATTCTTAAATCTAAAGGAGAAATTTTTAAAATACAATTGGCTGGTACATAATCATAAGTTTCAATCATCTCAAATCATAATTTTTTTGTTTACAGTGGACACATTTTTCAGAGAGACAACTCCTGGGTTGAGAGGTGTGCTATTCAATAAAATAATTATAATAATAAAGAAAAAAGCCTTCAATTTAAATAATCTAGGTTAAGAGAACGATGACCGCTAAAGGTAAAGCAATGCAGTCCACAAAGTCTGGTTACATCATGGCATATGGCAAATAACTTAAAATACCAATATGTTTTGTGGAATGCTTAAAAAATATGGGCCTGGAATTTGAGGTAGTTGTGGTAATAATAGCCACCTAAATCTGAAACTTTCCACACATACTGTAAAATATATAGCCAACAAAAACAAGTAAAAACACACAAATTCTAGGCCTTCAGCATAACTAGAAGTTGGAGGACAATAAAAATGTCAGATTACCAGTAAACAAAATTAAACACCAATTTCTAACAGAAGTATCTTTCAAGCTGCATTACAGTGATCTAAAGGGTCTAGAAACTGAGGGAGAGAGGCAAAGAAAACAAAGGTCCTAAGAGTGACATAAAATTCACCAGCTGAAAGTCCACTGAAACTCTGATAGTGTTGAAAAACTATCCTGACATATTAGAACACAAAGATAGGGAGAATATTTAAAAAGATACAGAATTCAAGGTGATGCCTATTTTTGTTTGTTTTTTCCTCAGGGAGGATTAAGGCATTTTGAAATGGTGGGGCTGGGATTTTCCTGGCGGTCCAGTCACTAATACACCACGCTTCCACTGCAGGGGGCATGCATTTGATCACTGGTGAGGGAACTAAAATCCCACATGCCATGTGCAGAGCAGCCAAAAAAATAGAAAAAAATAAATGATAGGGCTATTTCAAAAGGACCCTAGCCTCAGCTTAAAGAAATTCTCACAAGTCAAATCTGGGAAGTTGGAAAACCAGAATAAATAATTATCATAAAGAATTAAACTTCATTATAGAATATAAATTATAAATAAAATACATGAATAAAGTATATAAGGGAGAATTGGAAAACTCTTTCCTTGCACAGAATACACCTTAGAGTTAGAAAATCAACATTAAACACATATTATTAATATTATTATAATTAACTGATTAAGTCAGGAAAATATCTCTGGATTAGCACTTGTAGGTGAAAGGGTGTTGACAAACAGGATATTTCCATAGTCTTAAAGTATCTTCCCCCAAATCACTTATTAATTACAATAGAGAAAACAGTAACCTTCAATGGAGAAACAAGACCACCTTAAATAAATGATCAAGGAAAAATCATCAAAATGGAACAAACCCACAAAACAAGTCTTCAAGTATGATGCACTTGAGAAGGACACAACGTGATTTCTGTGGTATGTCTGCCAAAAATGTGCAAACTGAATCAATCATTAGGAAATATCAGGCCAATGCAAACTGACGAAAGTCTAAAAATATCTGACCTGAACTCATCAAAGTCATTAAAAACTGAAGTTTAAAAAAGACATAACAACCAAATACACGTGTGATCCTAGAGGTTCTGTGAGTTATTAATACGTGACAGCATTTTGCTAAAATGATATTCTTAATGGTTAAAATTGTACTATAGTTATATAGGGAAATGTACTTATTCTTAGGAAATACACACTAAAGTACTTCAAGTAAAGAAGCATGCAAAGCAGGCACTCTGGGACAACCCAGAGAGACAGGGTGGAGAGGGAGGTGGGTGGGGGTCAGGATACGGAGGACACATGTATACCTGGATCTGATTCATGTTGCTTTATGGCAAAACCATCACAATAGTGTAAAGTAATTATCCTCCAATTAAAATAAATTAATTTTAAAAATAAATGAATAAAAATAAAAAAGAAGCATGATGTCTATAACTTATTCTCAAAAGATTCAGGGCAATATTTTCTATATGTACGCATACATATGCATATATAATTATTCAATTATAGAATGCATACACAGGTGTGTGTGTGTGTATATATATATAAACATATATGGAGAGAGAAAGAACAGGCAGAAATAATAAATCACAGGGGTAGAATGTAAATAACAAATCTGGACAGAGAATAATCAGGGTTCTTAAGTATAATAATTACAAATTCTCTGTGTGTTTGAAGCTATACCAAAATTGTAAATTAGGGAAAATAGGTAGAAATAAATAAATGTCTTGCTTTCATTGAGATATTTTGGAATCACAGAAAAATAGCCAAAGAGATAATCTGTGAAGTGTTTCAAATCAAGAAAAACATTAAGAAGTTAAAAAACAAATCAGCATCATTGTTCAATGTTCTTGGACAACTAAAATAACAAAACTCCATATATATATGAGATGAGATGGTTGGATGGTATCACCGATGTGATGGACATGTGTTTGAGCAAGCTCAGGGAGTTGGTGATGGACAGGGAAGCCTGGCATGCAGTCCATGGGGTTGCAAAAAGTCGGACACGACTGAGCACCTGAACTGAAGTGAACTGATATATATAGTATATAAATACAGTCTTCTCTATTTTATATAGGTGTAAGTATAATTTATACAGCTGTGAAAGTGCTGCAGTCAATATGCCAGCAAATTTGGAAAACTCAGAAGTGGCCACAGGACTGGAAAAGGTCAGTTTTCATTCCAATCCCAAAGAAAGGCAATGCCAAAGAATGCTCAAACTACCACACAATTGCACTCATTTCACACGCTAGTAAAGTAATTCTCAAATTCTCCAAGCCAGACTGGAGCAATATATGAACCGTGAACTTCCTGATGTTCAAGCTGGTTTTAGAAAAGGCAGAGGAACCAGAGATCAAATTGCCAACATCTGCTGGATCATAGAAAAAGCAAGAGAGTTCCAGAAAAACATTTATTTCTGCTTTATTGACTATGTCAAAGCCTTTGACTGTGTGAATCACAATAAACTGTGGAAAATTCTTCAAGAGATGGGAATACCAGACCACCTGATCTGCCTCTTGAGAAATTTGTATGCAGGTCAGGTAGCAACAGTTAGAACTGGACATGGAACAACAGACTGGTTCCAAATAGGAAAAGGAGCACGTCAAGGCTGTATATTGTCACCCTGTTTATTTAACTTATATGCAGAGTACATCATGAGAAACCCTGGACTGGAAGAAACACAAGCTGGAATCAAGATTGCTGGGAGAAATATCAATAACCTCAGATATGCAGATAACACCACCCTTATGGCAGAAAGTGAAGAGGAACTCAAAAGCCTCCTGATGAAAGTGAAAGTGGAGAGTTAAAAAGTTGGCTTGAAGCTCAACATTCAGAAAACGAAGATCATGGCATCCAGTCTCACCACTTCATGGGAAATAGATGGTGAAACAGTGGAAACAGTGTCAGACTTTATTTTTCTGGACTCCAAAATCACTGCAGATAGTGACTGCAGCCATGAAATTAAAAGACGCTTACTCCTTGGAAGGAAAATTATGACCAACCTAGATAGCATATTCAAAAGCAGAGACATTACTTTGCCAACAAAGGTTCGTGTAGTCAAGGCTATGGTTTTTCCTGTGGTCATGTATGGATGTGAGAGTTGGACTGTGAAGAAGGCTGAGCGCCGAAGAATTGATGCTTTTGAACTGTGGTGTTGGAGAAGACTCTTGACAGTCCCTTGGACTGCAAGGAGATCCAACCAGTCCATTCTGAAGGAGATCAGCCCTGGGAATTCTTTGGAAGGAATGATGCTAAAGCTGAAACTCCAGTACTTTGGCCACCTCATGCGATGAGTTGACTCATTGGAAAAGACTCTGATGCTGGGAGGGATTGAGGGCAGGAGGAGAAGGGGACGACAGAGGATGAGATGGCTGGATGGCATCACTGACTCGATGGACATGAGTCTGGGTGAACTCCAGGAGTTGGTGATGGACAGGGAGGCCTGGCGTGCTGCGATTCATGGGGTCGCAAAGAGTCGGACACGACTGAGCGACTGATCTGATCTGATCTGATGCATATATTTAAATCAAAGATATTATATTTTAATAACATATTTATATAAGCATATTAAATCCATAAAATAAAGGAGAATGAAAGTAAATATGGAACGTAGCTTTGGACTTTTAAATAAACCATACAAATAATACTATAGTCTGTGAATACAGCAATGTAAAGTTAAATAATGAAGTGACATTCACAAATAAAATTTATCAGCAATTAAGAAAAGATTATCAAACAGTCCTTAAAGTTCATCAGTGGTTTTTCTCCTTATATAGCTATTTTTCCTTAATCAGAATTATCAACTTCCATTTTTAAAATTCCAAAAAATAAAACATAAATAAAAATCTCCCTTAATTCCTAAAACAACATATTTAATTTCAAACAATATATTTACTATTTTTATTTCCAAACCATTATTTAAAGAATTGTACAATATAAATTCTTTCATAATTAGGTTATTTTTTCCTTCATTTCTTCAATATTATGTTTATTGTTATAATGCAAAATAATTTTACTGATTGGCATCCCATACATGCCATCATTTAAAGATCTATAACTTGTTATCAAATATCAGCTACCAAAAAATAAAAACCACTGTGAAATTCCTTCTGAATATATCTTCTGCCACAGCAAGATTGTTTCCTCAGGATAAAATATCCAGTAGGAAATTCCTGGATCAAATAGCATGAGGTTTTTAAAATTTGCCTAACTGTATCTTATTAACACAGATGCACACAATTTTCATATTTGAGCAACCCCACAACCAGTTTATATTTTTACAGTCACTGCATCCATTTGCAGCCATGACATAGTGTTTGCTGCCTGATTTGGCCCTTAGGTCTTCATATTGTCATGTCCTGAATTGAGTTTTATGCATTCTTGTTGTCACCAATGTTGAGTTTACCTTTTAAAATATCTTCAAAGAGGTTATCCAAAAATATGACATTGAAATAAAACTGTTTAAATGGAAAAGCATGGAAACAGAACAACTTTAGTAAAAGAGCTATTTTTTTTTTTTTGAGAAATTAACACTTCCTATTTTCTTGCAAAGAGTTAAATGTTTTACAGGACCTAAAGAAGAAAATAGATGAAAATGTGTTACAGTCTTGTAACTGAAAACATACCAGAGTATTGATTACTACATGACAAGTGATGCAAGCAGACAGGAAATGCTACAGACGGCTTTGGATAATCCAAGCCCTCTACCAAGTCTCATTTTTAATTTATAGCAACATTGTGTCAGTATGCCTAGATATTACCATTTACATTTTTACTACATTAGATATTAGCATGTTAAGTGCCACTTTAATTGGAGGTTTTCATCAAACTTCAAGATACTTCAGCCACTTTTTTTCCTATCTATACTTTGTATTCTTGCAAATTCATATAGATTTAACTTTCCTAATCCATAGGCTTCATATTTTATATTATTAAATTCTGGAGATTAATACAAATATTATTCATTATAAATATCCAATCAATCCCTTCGAGAGTTTCAACTGGTCTGCACTGGCAGGTCACTGATTCAATGACAAAACAAACCATGCCTTCCTTTACTCAAGACTACATTTTCTTAACTGGCTGATGAGAACATCATATGAGATAAAAATTAAACCTTGCTGAAGTGAAGATATATGAATTCTTTTGTTTCCCTTCATATTTAAGTCCTGTCATGATGTCAGAGAATAAAATTAGATGAACTCAGTGATTTAATACTTTCAGAGCAATGTTGGTTGTTACCCACATTTGTTCTCCTCTTTGAGGTGTATGAAAAATCAAATGTCTCTTTGATTTATTCCCCTATTTTCCTAGATATCAAAGCAAGCTGATTGATCTATAACTTCTAAAGTCTTCTCTAATGTGTTCTCTCTGTCTCCCCATTTTCATTGGCCCTTAAGAGCCCTAAGCCAATGCCTTGTACATTTTCTATTGTAAATATGGCTTGTTTCTCTGTCATGGGTTTAATGATTATTTGACCAGGATAAATTATTAATAGCAGATATTAGGGTTTATATGTCAAGCAAAAATTAAAATGAAGAAAAATTCAAAGGAATTCAGAGGAGAGAAATAGAAAAAATTAACATTCAGGAAATTAAAAATATTTAAAATGGCTCAAATAGAAAAATCTATATTTCATAAAAGGAAATATCTAGTAGTTTAGTTTTGTTTAATTGTATGAAGGATTATTTTTAGAGTTAGATTCCAAGTAAAAAATTTGTTTTAACAGTAGCAGAAGAGATTATATTATACACCAGAGATGAATTTCCAGAAACTAAAGATTAAATAGTCTAGTTATCTGATACTAGTTATTTCTCTTTTTTTAAGTGAAGATTCTTTTGAGCCTAAATTTAAAACTGAGATCTTTCAAATCATGAGATTCAATTAGAAATGTGGTGTACATATGTGATGAACTTCAGGTAGAAGATGTGAGTTAGCTTTCTATTGTTTTATGGTCAATTTTGGTGCTTTCTTCATGTTTTATACCATTGTTTAAATGTACCACATTTGTATTTACTTCTTCTGACAATAAAAACTGATTGAAATTGCATCTTTATCTTCACTATATCTTCCAAACATAGGGTGTGGCAGGTTGGATCTTCCAAAGATGACCATCCTGCATGGACTTCTGTAACATGACCTTGACATTTACCCATCAAAAGACGAAGTTATTTCTTTCCCTCCTGGAATCTGAGCAGAGGCTAGGACTTCTTTGACCAAGAGGCTATGTTGGAAGCAACAGGGTTCCAGTCCAGGAGTAACTCTTAACTGGCCTAGCCTCTTCTGTCTTCTGCCTCCTGGCACGCTCAGTTGCCATGGAAAAATTTCAGGTCACTCTGCTGGAGAGGCCAGACATGCTGAGAAGCACAAGGCATAGGACATGTGAGTAAAGGATACTCACATGTGGCATCCCGTTCATTCAGCTTTTAGATGACTCCAGTCCCAGACACCACTTGATGGCAGCTACAGGAGAGCTCCCAAGTGAGGATCTCCCAGCTGAGCCCCATTAACCCACAGAACTATGAGAGATTACGGTGGCTTTGTTTAAGCCACTAAATTTATGGATAATTTCTTGCATGGCAATAAAATAACCAAAAAATATGATTATCTTGGAATTCAAAATCTAGAAGTATAATGTAATATCTAGCACCTTTTATCTATGTAAAATCTAAAATTATATATATATAAATACACATTGACCAGAATGTGAATTGTTTATACGGTAATCTACTTTTCTGTCTCTATCTCTACATCTATCTATGCAAGTTATCTTATATCCAGTTAAAATGACTTTCAACTGTTTTCTGGCTGGTTGTGCACTAACACAGGAGTTAATTACATATATGAAACATGTGTATATATGTATATGTATTTATATGCACATACACACACACAGTGTGATTTAGGGCCACTCAACCTGTAAAACTGAACATACAACATAAATCTGAATGCTGTTCCTATGTGAAGAACTGACAATGTGGAAAACAGTTTAAATTTGCTGTCTGTGCTCCCCCAAAGGAGAAGGAAGATCAGTAAGACCAATGAGAAAAATCACAAGGAATCAAATTTAAGCTCAGAATAAGGAAAATGCCTTATTGCAAAGAATGACAAAATAGAATGGGCTTCCCAAAAAAGGGTCAAATGAAGAGTGAAAGAAGAAGTTGAAGGTTCATTCTCCAGAAACGCTGAAAGGGACTTCAAGTTCTACTGGTTGCTGGAATTAAAAGTTTTTTAAATACCCTTTTAAACCCACACTTTTGATAAATTTGCAGTGATTAACTTTGGACTAGATTATATTATATAAATATATTTGGACTAGCTAATATTTTATATCCTTATCATATTCTAGAAACAGACATGAGAAGTGTCACAAAGATTCATTCAATAGAGTATCATTAAATTCACAGCCCTTTCTCCTACTGAATCAATATTTAACAATTTTTCAAGACATTTATTGAATAACTAGCTATATTATGGACTTTGGTAGGCCTCCAGGGAACAATGAGGAATGTGATGCCTCCACTGTGAAAAAGATTATAATTTAAAGTGGGAGACAGAGGAGGATACAACTAAGACAACATGGTGTAAGTTAGCAACAGCAATAGAAACAAAGCACTCTGGGTCGTCCCAGTGCACCAGCCCCAAGCATCCAGTATCGTGCATCGAACCTGGACTGGCAACTCGTTTCATACAAGATATTTTACATGTTTCAATGCCACTGGGACGACCCAGAGGGATGGAATGGGGAGGGAGGAGGGAGGAGGGTTCAGGATGGGGAACACATGTACACCTGTGGTGGATTCATTTTGATATTTGGCAAAACTAATACAGTTATGTAAAGTTTAAAAATAAAATAAAATTTAAAAAAAAGAGTTAAAAAAAAAAAAAAAGAAACAAAGCACTATGGAAACTGGAAAAAGCAATATAAAGCTTCTGCCTTGGAAATTTGGGAAAATCCTTTAAAAAGAGGTAGAATTTAAGCTGATCCTTGAAATGAAAAGATAAGTATTTCAAGGCTACAGAACAGTAAAAGCAAAGAAATAGTCATAGATATCTATACCATGCCTAGGTAACAAAGTAATACAGTGAATTCTTAAAATAGATCAGGAGAGGGTAATAAATGAGAAGTGAGCTCACTGGGATAGATTTCTATAGAGTCTTGAATGACATGCTGAAAATTTTGAAATTTAACCAGTAGGGCTTTCAAAGGTTTTTATACCCAGGAGTTACATGCCCAGAACTATTTTTAGTGAGATCCCTCTACCGACGATGTGGAGTAGGTAATGGACTATACAATGTGGAGTAAATTTATTTTAAAGAAACATGTCAGCTTTGGGTTTAGATTAGGCATAGCCTCGGCTGAGGGAGGGTGGGCTGACAGGATCACCCTTCAAGATCCCATTCCATCTTAAACTCTGTGACTTATGCCTCTTGCAAAGGGAACACATTGCAGATAATTTTTTTTTTTTAATGACATATGTGGAAGAACTCTTGGGCCACTCTGGTGAATATCACAAAGATGTTGCCATTTCAAACACCCAATGAGCTTGATAAGAAGTACAGGAAATCCACAGTCTCTGATGAGCTGACAATGGAATGTGAGAAGGAAAAAAATCACAAGGAAGAGATTAATAGAGCACAGCAGAAAGGCATTTTCAACTATCCTTCTGGGAGAGCCAGATAAAAATTTGACTGACCTAAATCCTTTTTGGCCTGCATCATTTTCCAAAGTAGCATCTCTGGCTTTGGAAGGCCTAGGGGACCTATCTGTACATGTGCAATCTAATTAATGTGTGTAGGAAAGACATAATTGTGTAGGACATTTTGCTAGGTACAGCATAAAAAAAAACCATGTTGGACTGCCTTCGTGGATTTTATAATCTTTTAAAGACAGATGGATGTAGATATACATCTACAATTTGGGAAGATAAAAGAAAGGATTTATTAAACTGCAGAAACTGACAAAAATGTAGGTACTTATATTAAATGCTTCATGAGTATCAATAATGAGTGGGACAACTCCTTGATCAGTTCCATTTCAAGGGGAAATGGAGCCGAATGTCAGAGGATAAATTTCAGTGACATGATCTCACACCTGAAACCGGCTGGGAGGAAAATGGAAATTTTTACCCTGTTCAGACTGGACATCACTGTAAGCCAAGGTCACACAAGAAGTCTGAGGCACAAAAAGCCACAGAACTGCAGCTGCTTGAAGGGAGAAAGAGGTCAACCACAACACTGCACCAATCTAAAGACACAAGTTCCTTTTCTTTCCTTCCTTCCCTTGTGCTGTTGTTGGTGTTGGTACTGGGCCACATGGCCCTGACTAGAGAGATCTATATATGCATGGACCTATATGTGGATCTACCTTTCAAAAAGGTAGGCATTCATGAAATTTCTTATGACTTGAAGGCGTGAACCTGTACTGAGAGAGTAACATGTGAAGAAGTTTCAATTTTATCCCTGAGACTGACGCACGCTGCGTGAAATCTGAATTCTTAAGTCCTCTGAACGGCTTGCTTGATGGCAATCAGCCAAGCATATCATCAGATAAGAGCTTTAGACACTGAAGAAACCCACTGTCCTTGAAGCCCCTGCGCAGTGGTAAAGGCACACATTTTCCTGTAAAATACAGCCACAGATAACACAGTGTGGATGAATTTGCTGAAAGACACAGAGAATAAAAAGTAAAAACTCTACAGGATAACATGTAGAAATGTGCTTCTTATTCATAAATTTGTAATATTGTTCATATAGAAAGATGACATTTATATTTTTCATGGCATAAGAGGCCCTTTTTTTTGACAGAATGGCTTAGCCTTATGAAAATATGTAGCTCTAGTTTGCAGATGTTGTTCATTTTGAATGAGGTATAATCCCCAGAAGCAGGAATGAGAAAAATCCTCTCTTTAACAGTATGAGACTTCAGTAAGGAAGAGACATGACAGAAAGAAAGCAGTAGGGCAGACAAAAGAAAAAGGGCTCTCACCACATGGACCCCCAGGGTTTCACAAGAACCCATTGCTAAAAACTCATTTGTAAGTATGTGTCTGTTAATGAGACTTTGGAAGCACTTGATCTTGTATTCATTTATTTTGGGGTTTTTTTGTCTTATCTTTTTATTTTATACTAAAGTATAGCCAATTAACAGTATTGTGATAGTTTCAGGTTCACAACAGAGCAATGCAACCATACATTTACATGTATCAATTCTCCCCCAACTCCCCTTCCATCCAGGTTGCTACATAACATTGAGCAGACTTTCCTGTGTTATACAGTAGGTCCCTGTTGGTTTTCCATTTTAAATATACCAACGTGTACATGTCGCTGATCTTGCATTTACATAGTGCCCTAAACCAAGTAGATCCCCAAACCACTAGCCCTATTTATTAACTGATTATATATATTGACTACTTAAGTAGGAATCACTTCACGCACCAAGGAAGTATGCTTCTGTATTAAAATGTGGTCATATTTTGCTGGCCCACAACTTTATACATCAAGTTATTGTGAGATGTAGTCCTTTGGCAAATTAAAAGCACATGGCTATTTAGAAGGGCTTCCCTGGTACTTCAGCTGGTAAAGAATCTGCCTGCAATGCAGGAGACACTGGTTCAATTGCTTAGTTGGGAAGATCCGGTATAGAAGAGATAGGCTACCCACTCCAGTATTCTTGGGCTTCCCTGCTGGCTCAACTGGTAGAGAATTTGTTTTCAATGCAGGAGACCTGGGTTCAATCTCTGAGTTGGGAAGATCCCCTGGAGAAGGAATGGCTACCCACTCAAGTATTCTGGCCTGGAGAATTCCACGGACTGTATAGTCCATGGGCTTGCAAAGAGTTGGACATGACTTAGGGACTTTCATCTTCACTTAAATAAAACACAGATGTGTAAAATGACTAAAATCACATATTTTTTTCTTTGGCAAGCAGCAAATACATATACTATTAAAATAGAGGACAAAAAAATAAATCAGCTAAAAATGACTAAATGATGGAGTTTTAGGGGTATTACTGTGAAGAGGAGCAAGAACAGTAAAAGGGAAGAGTTGATGGTGTTGGTGTCAGGCCATTTTGATAAACTTACTTGGCTCTGCAAAGGGAGCTCTATCTATGGGTATCAGCAAAAAGACAGGAATTCATAAAATTTCTAAATTGAAGGTTGGCTAAAAACTCAAAACCATTAAATTACGACTGAAAAGAAAGTTATACTGAAGATAAGGTTTTAGATAGGGACATAAAAAAAAGCTGAACCAAAACTTTATATGGTCCAAAAAATGGTCAAAATGACTCAAAAGTTAATAAAACAACTCAAAGTCAAGAATAAATCTGCATTATCATAAAAGAAGTAATCTGAGCAATACCCAAGAGATTGTGAAGATTCACACTTTTATTGTAAAGTTAAAAAATTAAATTAAATTAAAAAAAAGAATGTTATATATATATAAAAAAAATACCCTGAAGAAAACTGGACAGCAACATGTAAATCATATTTAAATCAATTTAAATCATGTAAATCAAAGAAGTTAGAGCACTCCTTCACACAATATGCAAAAATAAACTCGAAATGGCTTGAAGACTTAAACATAATACATGACAACATACACATCCTAGATAGAACATAGGCAAACTATTCTCTGACATAAATCACAACACTATTTTCTTAGATCATTCTACCAAGGCAAAAGAAATAAAAACAAAAATAAACAAATGGAACCTAATCAAACTTATAACCTTTTGTATAGCAAAGGAAATCATAAACAAAGTGAAAAGACAACCTATGGAATTGGAGAAAATATTTGCAAATGGTGCTACTGATGATAGCTTAATTTCCAAAATAAATAAACTATTCATATAGCTCAATAGCAAACAAACAAACCAATCAAAAAATGGGCAGGAGACTAAATAAGTCATTTCTCCAAAGAAAACATACAGATGGCCAAGAGGCACATGAAAAGATGTTCAACATCACTAGGTGTTAGAGAAATGCAAAAAAAACTACAATGAGGTACCACTTCACACTTGTCAGGATGGCCATCATCAAAGAGTCTACAAATGGTAAATGCTGGAGAAGGTGTGGAGAAAAGGGAATCCCCCAATACTGTTGATGGCAATGTTAACTGGTGCAGTCACTGTGGAAAACAGTATGGAGTTTCCTTAAAAAAACAAAAATAGAGTTACCATATGATCCAGCATTCCCACTCTAGGGTATATATCCAGAAAATATGAAAACTTTAATTGGAAAAGATATATATACCCCAGTGTGCATAGCAGCACTGTTTATAAAATAGCCAAGACATACAAGCAACCTAAGTGTCCATTAGGAAAGGAATAAATAAAGATAACATGGTAGATATACACACTGGAATATTACTCGGGCATAAAAAAGGAATGGAATATTGCCATTTGCAGCAGCATAGATGGATTCAGAGATTATCATACTAAGTAAAGTCAGTCTTACAGAGAAAAACAAGTATTATATGATATCACTTATATTTATGTGGAATATAAAAAAGTGATACAAATGAACTTATTTACAAAACAAACAGAACCTCAGACATAGAAAGCAAACTTATCATTACCAGAGGGGAAGGGTGTGAGTGAAAGTTGCTCAGTCGTGTCTGACTCTTTGCAACCCCATGGACGATACAGTCCATAGAATTCTCCAGGCCAGAATACTGGAGTGGGTAGCCTTTCTCTTCTCCAGGGGAACTTCCCAACCCAGGGATCGAACCCAGGTCTCCCACACTGCAGGAGGACCCTTTACCAGCTGAGCCACCAGAGAAGCCCAGGGAAGAGTGCAGAGGGGTGAATTAGGAGTTTGGGATTAACAGATATACACTACTATATAACAGATACACACTACTGCATAGTAAGCAATGACTTACTGTATAGCACAAAAAATTATATTCAATATCATATAATAACCTACAATGGAAAAGAACCCGAAAAATAATATGTATGTGTAGACATATATATGTAAGTATAGCTAAGTCACTTTGCTGTAACACTTGAAACTAACACAATTCTATAAATCAACCATGGTAGTACTCCAGTGCTTAGTCATGAGTAGGACATGGTTGTTCAGTCATGTCCTACTCTGTGTGACCCACAGGACTGTAGCCCACCAGGCTCCTCTGACCATGAGGATTCTCCATGCAAGAATACTGGAGTGGGCTGCTGTACATATCTGTATGTCTGCACTCCTCCAGGGGATCTTCCAGACCCAGGGATTGAACCTCCGTCTCTTACATCTACCTGTATTGGCAATCAGGTTCTTTACCACTAGCACCACCTGGGAAGCCACTAAATCAACCATCAGTTCAGTCACTTAGTCATGTCTGACTCTTTGTGACCCCATGGACTGTAGCACGCCAAGCTTCTCTGTCCATCACCAACTCCTGGAGCCTACTCAAACTCATGTCCATTGCATCAGTGATGCCATCCATCTCATCCTCTGTTGGCCCCTTCTCCTCCCAACTTCGATCTTTCCCAGCATCAGGGTCTTTTCTAATGAGTCAGTTTTTCGCATCAGGTAACCAAAGTATTGGAGTTTCAGCTTCAGCATCAGTCCTTCCAATGAATATTCAGGACTGATTTCCTTTAGGATTGACAGGTTGGATCTCCTTGCAGTCCAAGGGATGGACTCTCAAGAGTCTTCTCCCATTAAAAAATAGATAAATACCTAAGAAACACATAAAAATAAAAACTCAGCTTTCAGTAGAAACCCTTTGGGGAACATGTGCACGTACACACACATGTATACACATATTTGGTGGGCATCAGTCCTGTCCTCTGAAAGGAAACAGTATATCTTTGATTTAGTATTAGTCAGTGGGGAGGGAGGTGGGAGGAGGGTTCAAGAGGGAGGGGACATATGTATACCTAATACCAATTCATGTTGATATATGGCAAAAACAATCACAATATTGTAAAGTAATCATCCTCTAATTAAAAAAAAGAACTACAAAAAATGTACTGCAAAATCAATCATATTTTTAAATATTTCTGTATCTTGTTTTTATATTTATAATTACAGTGACTATTTTCTGTGAGTACTAACTCCCAAATCATTGTTAAATAAAATGAAAACTAGTCACAAAGTGAATTTACAAGGTTAGTTATCAATGGACTATCATACTATACAAGTGGTATAATATTTTGGCAAACAGATGCAACAATACAAGAAAATCAATTGTCTGTGACTTAATGCAACCTTGGCTGAAAAGAGTTAATCTCATGCATGATTCCCAGACACAGCAGGAATTATTACTTGATTTTAATTATTTCTCACAGAGAAATTCCTTACAAGGTTGTTGAAATTTCAGCTAAACTTTTCTTTTTAATTACTTGTGAAATATATTCAAACACAAAACTTCAGGATAGAAGGCAACAGGAAGACTAAGCAAATGTAAACTAATGATCCCACATTATTTTAGGCAGCTCTAGAAAATTGTTTGGATCACAATAAGAAAAGCAGTAAAAGCTCATTTAAGTAATTTCATTATTTTTAGTATGAAAATGATTTTCAAACACAAATAAAACACATTTGCTATTTAGTAACCTCTCCATCACTCTTGCCTGGAAAATCCCATGGACAGAGGAGCCTGGAAGGCTGCAGTCCATGGGGTCGCTAAGAGTCGGACACAACTGAGCGACTTCACTTTTGCTTTTCACTTTTATGCATTGGAGAAGGAAACGACAACCCACTCCACTGTTCTTGCCTGGAGAATCCCAGGGACGGGGGAGCCTGGTGGGCTGCCATCTATGGAGTCGCACAGAGTTGGACACAACTGAAGTGGCTTAGCAGCAGCAGCAGCAACCTATATAACCATTTCTTATATAATAAACTCTTACTAAACATAACATAAGCTTTTCCTTCATCGTTTTTTAAAAATAAATATTCTATCTTACTGAACATATTTTTGGAGTTGAGGAAGTTACAGGTTACATTAAATAATTAGTCCTGGTACATTTCAATAGACCACAAATGATTCAGAAATAAATCAGAAACAGCATGATGCATCATTAGATTACCACCAGCAGTTTATTAATTTATGTATAATTATCATTTGTACAAATTATTGTGAAGGAATTGACAAACTCAGTGTTGAAAGCAACATATTATTCTCATATGATAAGACAAGAGAATTGGAACTCAAATATTTCTAAATGAGAAATCAGTTACAATTTGTTATCTCAAATTATGTGTCTTTCTACATAAAAAAATGGAGAATCTTCGATTAAGCACTTAGAAAAAATCATTAAAATAAGACATCACATACTTAAAATGAAGTCTGTGTCACTAAAGAACAAAAATATAACAATAAAGTTTCATCTTTTTCACTCAAAGGACTAAGGTTAGAATAGTAATATGTTTTAAAATGCTTACTATTTTTCATATTCACACAGAGAAAAAGCACTCATCTTTCAATTACTCTAAGAATCAGCCAAGACAAAATAATACAGTCAAAGCTGATCAAAAAACTAAGCAGAAAATGGAAGATGACTGCTCAACTTAGACATGAACATCTCACAAAAATCAGCAGTGAAGCTAAAATTTTCCAAATAAAGTTAAAAGAAATAGAAGCTTACCACCCTTTTTCTAAGCTAGATACACTTTCTGCAAAGCAGCATTTCAGGGTTTAGTACTGGATACAATTTGTACAATATTATGATCAATTCATCATGATATGATATTTCTTTTCCTACCTTCATTTACCTTCAATTCTCTCTTAAATAAGATTTCTAAATATTTCACTAAAACAGTTTTACTGGGTTTCTATTTTGCTTGGCTTCAATCCTATCTTTAACTGCTATTTATTTATTGCCTCCTGGGATCTGATTTTACAGTTACTCTGCACAATAACTCTTGCAGG
Organism: Bubalus kerabau; assembly: GCF_029407905.1. Lineage (NCBI taxonomy): Eukaryota > Metazoa > Chordata > Mammalia > Artiodactyla > Bovidae > Bubalus > Bubalus kerabau. Next base: position 95,970,374 of record NC_073626.1, read on the forward strand.
TCTGAGAATTTTATCTTGGAAATCGGTTAAGCAGATCAGATTTCTAGGCACCTGACATACTACATGCCAGTGGAGGACCCTAGAAGGGGAGATACACTAATAGCAGCTAGCATTTGTTAAGCACTTCCTAAGTGCCAGGGACAGTAATCAGTACATTACATGCATAATCACCTCAACCCATGAAAGCAGTTATAATTATTAGGAAGATGAAAATAAACATCTGGTTCTTAGAATTGTGAGAACTGAAAGTGCCAATATTACATAAAGCCCCTAAAAGAAATCCTTATAACCAATTACAAACCTGGGTTGTATTAGTGTTAGCCACGATCGCTGTCACTTGCACTTTAAAGATGAAATACTTAAATCCCACAGAAGCTATCTAACTGTGCTTTGTCAACTGCTTAAGCAACTGGATAGTTCAAAATTTCTGAACTACATTTATGCAGGCACCACAGTCTTAAACTTGTAGCTTCAACACAAACACGTTCCACTGCCTCTTGCAAACTTGAATCTCGGCATTTTTTTTTTTTACTTAGAATTAAGGTATGATTCATAAGCTAAAGGTTATAATTAATTGCCAAGGGTTCGGTTCAGTTTAGTTGCCCAGTCGTGTCTGACTCTTTGTTATCCCGTGAACTGCAGCATGCCAGGCTTCCCTGTCCATCACCAACTCCTGGAGCTTGCTCAAACTCATTGTCAAGAACTCCACCTTTAAAAGGAAATTTAATAGACCTTCGATTCATCAAACCAGGTGAGATAAAGGGACAAAGCATCCTCTTCACTTCCCCCAGTCACTGTCCAAAAGCCAGATCACTCAGAAAACGGTAAAAGGAGGTGACCCAAGGGGTTATAATTACAACCTGTCAACAGAAACCAGACCCCCACAGCTTTAAAGAATGCCTCACTGTTGACCTGTTTTTTCTCACTTCAGAATCTCCTAGCCTTCCATATCATAAAAATACTAGATTGTAACATATTAATTAATATGTAATTTGTGTTCTCAGTTTTCACTACTTTTTACGTTATACAAGGCCCACACTGCCAAGTGCAGGCATGTGGAGAGACCAGAAACCTCATTACTCCTTATTTCTCTTCTCTCTCTGTCTGCCTCTGGTCTCTATCTCTCTTTCTGCCAATGTCTTTATTTCTATCTATCTATAGAAAGTTATTACAATTTTCTTTTAGTTTGTTGAATAAATGTTCACAGTTAAAAGATGCTAAAGCACACACACAGAGAAATCTTCGAACAATCAGCAGGTTAGACATTTCTTATGGGACCCATCTGTGTCCTCACATTCATTAGGAATAGCTAGCATCTTTAAAGCAACTATTTCTGATTAGCTACAAAATTAAAGTGTTAGCCCAAATAAGAAGAAGCAATGAGAACTTCCAGAGCAGCTGCCGATCTAAGATGGCAATATTCTCACATCTGTGTAATGTTGAAACAGCCATCCTTCATCTCTCAATTCCTCTGTGAATCTGCAGACACATCAGGTAATCAGAGTAACTGGTACAATTTAATAACACAGAGGACTATAAAATTTACAGTCTCTATCTGGAAACCACTACAAAATGTTGTTTAAAATTATTGTTGAGTGCTAGCTATTAAATGTTTAGGAAAACAGAGGTGGAATGGAAATAGGATTTTTCTGGAGAATCATTTGGTAATGCTTTGCATTTTTACATCACAAAAAATGTTTGTTTTTAATTATAAGAAAATAAGACCTAGAAAACATATAGTTCTTTTCATTTTCAAAGAAAATGATATGCCTACATTTGGAAAATAAACACTAGAATACAGTCATATCATGCTTTTTGTTTTTGTATTACCAGTTGCATCATTTCAAGGATGAGAAAACTGAGATCCAAAGAATTTAAAATGACATGCTACAGAATTTATTAAGGGTTTTACCATGACCAGAATCCAATTCTCTCTTCTTACTCCCATAATTTTTATAATACTGTAAGGGATGACTGATACTGTGTTTAATAATAAAATTTCCAAGTATTTATACTTCCTTATAGCTAGGAGTCCCCTCCCTTAACTCCAAACTATTCCTCTCCCCAGAGGGAATCACCTTTAATTATGTATTAGTTCTAAAACAAAATGGTTAAATTCAAATGTCTTTACAGATCAAGGTGATTTAACAGAGAGTGATTGGTATCTGTGAAAATCTGGAGAGTAGAGACACACTGAAAGCATCCACATTAAAAAAAAATTAAATGAAAGCATATTTTGACCAAACAAATGGACCCAAAGTATTTTAGACATTATCTAAATTGTCTTACATACTACACTCCACGTTTCTCTATATTCTTCTTATTAATATTATTATTATTCCTTCTCTTAGTTTTTTTTTGAATTTTAAGGAATGTATCAACACCTCTAACTTGCATCAACTGTAGGTACCAACTCTTGACCCCTATTTTGTAATACGCTAATCTTCCAATTTCTGTCCTTTCCTTCTGTTTTCTCCAAGCATCATACCTACTTCCCAGCCTCTCCCATCTGTACGTTTACTGTGGCAATGCCATTGCTAATATTTGCATTCTATCTATAATTATGATTCTCTTCCACTTTTTAGCTAAAGATTGATACTGAAAATTGAAAGTCAGTAAAAAAAAAAACAGTTGAAAAAAACATATTTAAGTAATATAAAAATATTATTCATTTCAGTGCCAACTAGAGTTCTATGGTTACTTTCCTTTCTAGCATATACTTTGGTTCTTCTTGGATGGAGTTTACACTTCTTTTTTTCATTTTTACACTATTTTTCTTTGTCTTCTCAAATATTTCTTAGACTTTAAAGGTTGCATAATATCCCCCTTTATCCTAGAGCCTCCCACCAGACAAAGCTTTCTACTTCTTTTACATTAACTCTATATCAGATTAAAGTAATATGAATAATTTGCCTTATAGGATTACTTCATAGCTTTTATGCTATATCTTTCTCTTTCTCTTAATTATACTTTGATGGGGTTCAACCTCAAGTAATTTTATAAGAAAGATTATATTTGAGGAAAGTGTATTTAATCATTAGATGCCCAAAAATGTATTAATTCTACCCTTGCACTTGATTGATATTTTGAATGGATATCAGACATGGAATTTTGAGTTGCAAATCATCTTCCTTCATAAACTTGAGAATGATTCTATTAATTTTTAAAATAGTTCTAACTATATATTTTGTTTTCTTATAATCAGAACTCCAATTAGCAGGAAGTCATGCTTCAAGGAGATTTATAGTGATTCTTTTTACGTTTTTGTTCTTTTCCTTTGCATTGCTGAGGTTTTTTGTGTATTTGAATGAAAAATGTTCCCTTAAACTATTGATCTGAAAATCTTTAATTTCCAATAGTTTTTCTTGTTCATTTATTGTGTCTCTTCCCTATCATCTTCTTGTTTTATGAATGTAATAGTTTCTAGAATCGCTTCAAAAATTTTACTTTTTGGTCTCCTTTATGATTTTTTAATTATCTGGTCCATGCAAGGTCATTTCATTGTCATTGGTTTTCAGTTTTCTTGGTCTCATTTGTGTTGCAGTTTTTTACTAATATTTTTCATAAAATACCTCTTAAATGTCTGGTGATACTTGGTTGATGCTTTCTATTTAAGAATAAAGGAACAGAAATGGCTGAACCTTCTGTACTTAAGTGGGTCTTGCTGTTTAGAAGACTTTGCTTTTGGGTAAGCAAGGATTTGATTATTAGGCTTAAAGATCCCAAGTGTCAAAATAAAAGGGAATTTATTCCACAGTTGTAAAATGCTTTATCCTGAGTTGCCCCTCTTGTCTCTTAGCAGCTCATATAATTCCATTAGCCTATGTAAAGCAGGATAGTTAGGAGAGAAAGTGAAAAAAAAAACAAAAACTTGCTACAAGGATATTTGCATAGGAAGCAGAATTAGTGAAGAAAAGGCCAGCTATCCCATCAGACAGTAATGCATTTGCCTTTGATGCAGAAGACCTGAGTTAAATCCCTGGGTCAGGAAGATCCAGTGGAAAAGGGAATGGCTACCTACTCTAGTATTCTTGCCTGAAGAATTCCATGGACAGAGGCACCTGATGGGCTACAGTTCATGGGGTCACAAAGAGCTGGACACAACTGAGCCACTAACACTAGGATTTCCCAGGTGGCACTAGTGGTAAAGAACCTGCCTGCCAATGCAGGAGACATAAGACACAGGTTCAATCCCTGAGTCGGGAAGATCCCCTGGAGGAGGGCATGGCAACCTGCTTCAGTATTCTTGCCTGGAGAATCCCATGGACAGAGGAGCCTGGCAGGCTGCAGTCCATGGGGTTGCAGAGAGTCGGACACAACTGATGTGACTTAGCACGCATGCCCGCATCCCATCTGTACATGTTGATTACTTTGTTTCAGCCCTACTATCTCACTTAAGCCTTTTGGGGCTTACTTAGAACAAAGCAGCACCCTCTTCCCCACATCTTCAGCAGTTTCCTCTGCCTGGCTTTACTTCATACACTTTGTAACAGTTTGATATCTTTTTAACTCCTTAATTTAATGCTTAAGTTAATGAGTTTTCAGGAGAAAGTTTACATAAAGAAATGTCTCCATCCTCCCTAGAGAAGTTGCCCCTAAAACACCTAAAATGAAGAAAAACCCAAGAACAAGCATAATTCTTGTTATGCTTGTAAGAAGCCTAAAAACTACACTGTTGCATATCACCATACTCCTGACGGCAGCAATGCTGTTCAGAATCATTCAAGTGAGGCTCTCCACAAAAATCAATGCCAACTGCACACCTCCACACATTTTAGGGTATGCAGGGTAAAAGTGGGACTCCTGATTTCATGTTCTGAGGGGTCATTTTTGTGGGCAACTGATTAACATTCTCAAACAAAAAGTGTACTGAAATTCAAAATTATTTAATGAAATAGTGGCAAATATCTTACATTTATGGAAGTTATTTTTCCTCACAAAAGGAATGGAAATGATGCATGCATGTTATTCTGCTAGAATTAGAATTTTATACAGATAATAAGAATTTGTGCATTGTAGAAGCAAAATGGGCCATTGTTGTCTGCAACAGCAAATGAAGTGTCTCATAACCAGCAATTCAATGTGTTAATTCAGCTGCACCATCCAATTACCTACAATTCATCTCAACATAGGACACAACAATAAAACTCTTAAAAAATCTGTGACAAAATGCCTGCTCTAGGTTTACCTAATAGGAAAAACATTATCCCGAAGTCAGAGAATAGAAGCCATGGAATATAAATTATAAAAGTTGTTCATCATAACCTATAGATTAATATCACAATGAATTTCTGACATGAAGTCAATAGTCTAGAGTTAATAATAAAACATATATTGGAAATCTTATAAGGAAAATCGGACCAAGGAATGTGAGAACTGGATGGCAACTGAAATTGGCATCCCCTCAAGTAACACAGCATTCCCTTGGAGCCAGGGCCTGCATACTGCCAACTGACCACAGGGCCCAGGCACACCATTCTAAAAGTAGACAAAGGTAATGAGATGCAAATTTAGCATCCCAAGCCTCCTGCTAAATGACCCAGATGCAAGAGCTAGAGCGTCTGTCTCTTACCTACTCAGGGACTAGATGATGAAATGAACAGAAGTTTTTTTATTTACATTTTTATAGAATCAAAAAAGGAAAACAAAACAAAACAAACAAACAAACAAAAAAGCTAATAGATAAGTCCAGCCCTGCTCTATGAGGATGTATTAAGCCACAGAAGGACAATTTAAAGTCAAGAGCATCATGAGGAAGGAAGAGAGGAGCCAGGAAAAAATACAGAAGAAAAAGCATATTGAGAAATTATGAAACAGTATTTATTTCAGAAAGAAAGACAGAGCTCCCCTGAAAATCTACAGGATATGAGTGAAATCTGAACCATGATTAGGCATAGGCTGGTTTCTAATATTTTTCAGGACAAGTGATGTATAGTCCCATTTGAGACTGAACTATCAAGAGAATCAAAGAAATATGAGCTTTGAGGATTTAGGAAAAGAGGTGGAATTTACCATGAGAGAAAGAGAGAAGACTGTAGAAGTGAGTTTTAAAATTCAGTCAGTAATCTCATACCTCTCACTTCACTTATAGAATCTGAAAACAGAATTGTTTTTAAGTGTAGATTTTTACGTTTTAAAAAACCAGGCAGGTAGAATGACTCATTACTGGGGTATCTAATTTAATCAATTTATAACAATCTAATCAAGTACCCATTTAAAATAATATTTTTAAAACTGAAGAAAGCTCATTAAATACTACATGAGTTCTTTAAACAAGAATAGATAATAGAAAGTTGCTAAAAATCAACCAAATATCAGAAGTAAGGAGCACCTCCTCAAAGATAAATACATCAATTCTCTATAAATTAACAGTGATTACAAGTGAGTATAGATACTCTATATTATATAAAGCTTTCACAAAACTTATTTAAGAACCAGAGGGATGGTATGGGGAGGGAGGAGGGAGGAGGGTTCAGGATGGGGAACACATGTATACCTATGGCGGATTCATTTCGATATTTGGCAAAACTAATACAATATTGTAAAGTTTAAAAATAAAATAAAATTAAAAAAAAATAAAGAACTGCAAAAAAAAAAAGATTTTTCAGCAGGATTTATCCAATCCTTTTTAAATATTAATATTTCCTAGTGTAATATAAATGATTTATGAACAGTAATTGCAGGACAATAAGGTATTTTTTATTTTAACTAAGGTAGATCTTAGTTATAGATTGAAATCTCTATATAGAAATCCCACTTACAGGTTTTTTCCTTTTGTCTACATTGCTGTGTTAACTTCTTGCTCTTTTTCATTTTCTTTTTTGCTAGGGATGGTGGGGAGAGGGTGGGTGGGTCTGCACCAAAGAAAAGTCAAGAATGAATCTACTTGAAGAAAATTACTGTTTTTCCACATTTATTATCTTTCATAATTAAATTTCTTTATTAATCTGGTACTATGACTTCTAAAGGGTAATCATGTTTTGTTTTTGACTTCGTTCATCAGATTTTCTTCCTTTACTTTTAAAGGCAAAAATTATTCAAATAGGAAACAAAACACAGAAATCTGGGTTCCATTTTCATTTCTATTGCTTCAAGCTTTGTGACTTAAAGCAGACCATTAACTGTTTCATCATAATAGCATAGTCCATGCTCCACCATTCAGCAACTTCCCCTGGGCAACTCACTTAACCTTTCTGTGTCTCAATTTCCTTGTCTACAAATGGAGATACTAATAAAACCTACTTTCAGGGGTTGTTATGATTAAATGAATTAATTAATATCTGTTAAGTACTCTGAATAATGTCCAGGACATAGTAACTTCTATATTTGTTTAATTGACTAAAAATTATTAAATCTGAAATGTGTTCTAGAAGTAGTTCAGTTGCTTGAAACCTTGTACATCAAACTTATCTAGAAAAATGTTTATAAAGATAGATCCCTATGTATCTATCCCAGGCAAATGAGAATATGTATCAGTGGAATCTGACAACCTATATTAAAACAAACAAAAACCTCTTGAGATAATTTCAGTTTCCAAACTGGTTTGTTGGCAATGACATTAAACAATGTCTCAAGTCAATTTAATTACATCACAGGCAATCCACCAGTGTTCACTTCCCCTTCCATGGCCACAATAGTCACTATCCAAAGCAACTTGGGATTTAATAGCATCAGTCAGTTTTACAAAAGCAGTTAGAAGTTTAGCTTTGGAATTGTCTTTCTTACCTAAAGCAAAACTGCTTTGTCCTCATCAAGGAAAATAAACATGCAAAAAAAAGGGATCAAACTGATCCCTAAAGACTGGCACATACTGGTTAAAGAGGATAGAATAAGTTCTTGAGACGTGCTCCTTTTGTTTTCACCCAGTGTTCATTCTTTATCCAAGGACACAGATTGGCACTGTCTTAGTAATAATGATTTGTAGTTAACTACCACAAAAGATCAAATTGCCTCCAATTCTCTAATTTTTTCAAAAAAAAATTGAAGAAGTAAACTGAGGCTTAGGGTAACTGTTACCATCCTTCCTAGATACAAATCGTATTGCCCAGACTTGCAACTAGAAAGAGAAAGGAATAACTATAAGGACAAAGTCACAGATATCACACCCATGCTGGCCTGTGTTGCATGGGTGCCTGGGATCCACTGGGTAGCAGTATATTTGAGTGGTTCAGACTAAGGAGTGTTCCAATCGCAGGCTACAGAATGTGGTGAAATAAATTACCAGACTGTGATGAATTTTCTTCAGCCTTTGTTAAATTAGAAAAATAAATGCAATGTAGAAAGTACAGGAAGCTAAATTTATTCTATTTTAAGGACTATATTTTGCAATTTAGTTCTGCCATCTTATTGTTGTTACAATGTCCATTCTTTTATAAAATGACAGTGATATAAATAGACTTAAAAATTATTCTCATTGTGCAAAAAGAAAATGTCCACATGGAAGTTGACACTCATTTAAAAAAAAAAAATTTACTAGTGAAAATGTCAGTTTGAGAACTCTTAGAGCACTGGCTTCAGAGATAGATATAACTGATGTGATCCTTGCCCCTAATATTAATACAGATCAGCTGTGTGATATTGCATATATGCTTCCTCATTTATCAATGCGGATAGTAATACTACATATAATTCATAGGATTTCGAGGATAAACTATAGTACGAGCTGTTAGATGTTTACTTACTCACAATACAAGTCAAAGTATGTATCCAATAAATTTTAGTTATTTTATCACTTTGTAACTCTTCATCATTTTAACTCCCTCATCAATAAATCAAAATGGCTACAACCTTTACATATATTTGTTTCCAAGTATTTGTTACCAATTTTGTTTTCATTAGCCTAATGGTGGTACTGCACAGGGGTCTTGATAGTCATATAAATCCCATCCTCTCCATCTGAAACTAATAATAAAAATCTCAAAAGGAAATTAAATCGTTATGCTCTGGTCTACAAGAAGATAATCCTCCTCATATGTCAAAATTCATTTATAACAACAAAAAAAATGGCACTGAGCTTATAATAGCAAAGCAATTAATATTAGGCAAGAGACTAAGTTGACATTTGCTACAGTCTCTGAGGTATAATTTAGATGATTTTGAATGTGCAAGCTCTGTCTGAAATTCTCCTGTTTACAGTGGCTACTCAGCGCATGTATTGTTCACCAGAGTACCAACAACAGTTTAATCACACTCTTCTTATAATGTTCTACAAGATCTTAAACAAGATTTAAGTGACAATTCAATGTAGTTTAATGTACTAAATAGAGTCCCAATTAATTCTACATCATGGTAGAAACCCTGGAATATCTTGGAGAGTTCCCATCTATCTTAATAGTAAGTACTTCTGGAAGAAAAAAAAAAGAAGCGTGAGTATTTATCTGGACGGTGTTTTACATTTTCTCACCTAAGAGCGGATCACAAATATGTTCATGCGATGATGGTAACAATCACCACTTGTCCTACATCCGTCTCAAGCCATGTTGGGAGGGTTAACTATTAAGATGGAACAATGTTTAACAACCAATATTTTGCATCTTGTTTCAGGTCAATTGTGGAGGACAATAATAACAAACATTAAAAGAGAACCTGATAGTTTATGAGATTTATAATTATTTGGATATTTGAATGAAGTTGGGTTCTCAGAGGAAAGTTAGATGACAGCAATCTCTTAATAACCTGTAGCAATAATTTTTAAAAATTAAGAATTTCAGCTTAAATAGGCCCTAAATATATTAAAGATAAATAAAATTGGAAAACTAATAGCTAAAAATGAATTTTAGCTTGTATCTAAAAGGGACATTAGAACACATATTAATCACATAAATGTCTTTAGCCATTTGTAATAATTTCTTGATAACTATCTCAGACCAATTAAACATATTATTGTAAATATACTACCTTGAGAACATACACATAGGTCTAAATCTTAATCAAAAAGAAATAAATATCAAATAAATAAAATCTATTTTATTATACTTTGTTCCCAATTGCTTATAATGCCCCAAATGATGACCAACTACTAGTAAATTCATGTGTACATTCATTTTCACAAATTTCTATGAATTTTCTAAGTACTAAATTTCACAATGGGAAGCTGGACTCTTCAAAAATATGTATGTCTGTAACTGAATGGCAGAAAAATTTAACCAAACAATGTGCTTTAATATATAAATTGTAAATATTAGTCTAAAATGTTAAAATGACTTAAAATGTTAAAATGGTTTATCAAAGCAGACAGTATAGGATCTTTAAATGTGATTTATGTATTCAGATATATGCTTAGTGTGTCTGTAGTGGGACATAGGAAATATTATGAAATATCATCAAGTAGACTGTCAGACTCAGTATATACATATATATATACATATATATATATATATATATATATATATATATTATGCTAAGTCGATTCAGTCATGTCCGACTCTGTGCGACCCCACAGACCGCAGCTCACCAGGCTCCCCCGTCCCTGGGATTCTCCAGGCAAGAACACTGGAGTGGGTTGCCATTTCCTTCTCCAATGCAGGAAAGTGAAAAGAGAAAGTGAAGTCGCTCAGTCGTGTCCGACTCTTAGCGACCCCATGGACTGCAGCCTACCAGACTCCTCCGTCCATGGGATTTTCCAGGCAAGAGTACTGGAGAGGGGTGTCATTGCCTTCTCCGATATATATATATAATTTAAAAATAGCAAAGTCATAGTGAAGGTGTAAATTCTGATATTGGTTGAGATACATTCTGATCTCTAATGATAAGAATATTGAGACACATTTAACTTTTTAACAACGTACATTACTTTCAGGTTAGTTATATCTGAGTGGAATACAATGTGTCTATTTTTCCAACTTGAGTTTAAGAAGTGGTAGTTGTACCACTTCTTATATATATATGTGTATATATATATATATATATATATGGAGAAGGCAATGGCACCCCACTCCAGTACTCTTGCCTGGGAAATCCCATGGATGGAGGAGCCTGGTGGGCTGCAGTCCATGGGGTCGCTAAGAGTCAGGCACAACTGAGCGACTTCACTTTCACTTTTCACTTTCGTGCATTGGAGAAGGAAATAGCAACCCACTCCAGTGTTCTTGCCTGGAGAATCCCAGGGACAGGGGAGCCTGGTGAGCTGCCGTCTTTGGGGTTGCACAGAGTCGGACACGACTGAAGCAACTTAGCAGCAGCAGCATATACATATATATATACATATATATATGCATATATATGTGTATATATATATATATAAGTCTTGATTTGATGTTCCACATGTGTTTACTCTGATGACAGGAAGGATTAAAAAAACAAAGGCCAGTTAAAATTCTTGGATAATTAGGCATATGGTCACTCAGACTCCAAAGTAGTGATCCTGCTAGATCTCATTAGATTTAAGAGGGCTACATGTTTTTCCTACCGATATCAACACAAGCCCCAAGAGGCAATGTATTAAAAGTCACAATCAAGAATTTGTTGCTTATTGCAGGAGCTGCATCTTGAAAATAGGATGCTTAATAAAGCAAATTAAAGGACAAAACTATAGGATCTCCTCATTTTCATAAAGCACAAAAACACTTATCAGAGACATGTAGCATTGTTATTTATTTCACATGGCAGGACTTTATTCATACTTTACTCTCAATCATCTTCTATAATTTTCTTTTTATTCAGAAATATCAATATCTTCTTCATTTTCCTAACCAGAAAGAATAAAAGTATCCATTTATTCCTTGTTCTCGCACCCTCTTCCTAAAATGCCAAAGTTTTTAAAAAGTTACAAAATCTCTATTACATGGAAATGTTCTTGTACAACTACAACTTCTTAGAATCAAGTTGGCAAAATGGAAACATTGTATTTCACTCTTACATAACTTAAACCTGAAAGTAATGTACAGCTTTAAAAAGTTAAATATGTCTCAATATTCTTATTAAGAGATCAGAATGTATCTCAACCAATATTAGAATTTCCATCTTCACTATGTCTTTGCTATTTTTAAATATGAAAAACTGGATAGAGTAGGAGCTGATTTATAAGTAATATTTTAAAAGCAAAATTGCCTTGAACATGCTCCAGAACAATATTCATGGTAAATGCTCAACTATTTTAAGAGGTGACTGTCATAGCATCATGAAAACAATACTGCAGCACAGGGATTCCTACTAGAAACTTGTATCAGGAGGCATTACATTTCCAGGTACTTTGCAAATTCTCATACACATGTAGTATCACACCTCTCACATACATTTCAAGCAATAAAGGAACCTATAAATTATTTACAGTGATTCAGTTTGCAGATTAATTTATAGGCCCCAAATATTTTAAGCTGATACATCTGTTCTTTACATTAAAAAAAGAGAACTTTTCACGTGTGAAAACCACCGGAAAGTATTCACTCACAAATGTCATGCCCTAGTTTACTTTTAGGTAAGAAGGCTGCGAGATGCCACCCATCAGAGCCTCTAAACTCATTTCTTCAATTCTGTACTGACTATTAAAGAACATCAGCCAAGTTAAAGACTTGCACAGAAGGTCAAATTCAAGCAGCGAATGGGTTAAGGACACAGAGGACTCATGTTTCACCTTCTGCTAGTCCTCAATTCCCATTCATAAAAGACTAAATGAAACAAACAAACAAGAGGTAGAATTCAACTTCTTGTATGTAGACATTTGCATAGCTAGGTGACTTCAAAGCCTATGATTAGCTCCATGCTAATCAATCAACCAGTAAGTTTCTGGGAAGCCTTTAATAGTTTTCCTACACTGTGCTAGGGTCCGAATATCTGAGACAGCACCTGGCCCCACTCTGGACACTGGGATCCAGAATTAATCTATACCAGAAGCACTTTGTTTCCTTTGGAAAACCTTTCTTTTCTTCTTCCCAAAACTGCTTAGTGCCTCTACTTAAGCAATCAGCTTAAGCCCTAGAATGGGATGAGCATCACAGAAATGGTGAATGAAAAGCATTTATTTAAACAAGGAGGAGAAGCCAGGGAAAATTCTCAGTGGAGTTGAAGGTGGGCAGGGGCATAAGGAAGAGATGTGAAATCCTGGTCTGCACTGAATGATGCAGAAAAATGGCATGTTTTCTTATGTTGAAAGCCTGCTTTAGGCTATGAAAATTCTCCAAATCTATCCACCTCTTAAGGACTCAAATGATGTTTCAATATTGAGGTTCTAATTCTGCAGGAGAGGAGGAGTTTGTTGAGATCAGGGCAAAGGAAAGATTAGTACTGCAACAAAAAAGTCAAGATGAAGAAAAGGAAAGGATGGGTGAGGGCAAGGAGAACGACCTGAGAAGGGGAGAGATCAAAAGTAAGTCACCAATAGGTTCACCTTACTTTTCAATATTCTCAAACCAGCAGGTTTCTCTAACACTAGAGGGCACGAACGCAAACACACACACACACGCACACACACGCGCGCACACACACACACACACACTAAGGCGGGGAGGGGAGCAACCTTGAGCAAAAACAGTCTTCATATAAAGCTGAAGATCCGGGGCCCCGAGGATACTCAAAATTTCAAGGAGCTGGGGCAGTCAGTGTCTTTAAACCCTGCAAATAAAATCTCTATGATGTATTTCAGGGAAGAGTGACCGCTCTCTCTCCCAAAGAAACCGCTCAAGGATTGAGTGTTATAACAGTTGAAGGCAGGCAGTCCCCAGTGCTCCTCAGACAGCAACACCTTTGCCTCAGGAAAGCTTCCACCCTTTCCAGGTTAGATTTCCCTGGATCCCGAAGCTTCTGTATTTATCTGCCCACTGTCTCCTCCTGTGGCTGCCTGTAAAGACTGGAGATGTAGACTCTCCACCTGGAAATTCAACTGATTCTAGGCAAAGAACGGAGTAAGAGGAGGGGCACCCGCAGCTAACGCTGTCCAAACAGCAGCCTTCGTGAGCCCGGGTTCGCAGCAGCGCAGAGCCCTCGGACCCGGGGCGGGGAGGCGGCCCTTGCGACTCTCGTTCAGCCCCCTCCCGACAGCCCAGACAAGAGCACTCTGCTTCCATCCCCAAGTCTCCTCCGGCTCTGAGAAAGGAGGTCTCTGTACCTGGAGGTGCCCAGGAGGGCCGGGGTGTTCTCCCCTGGACAAGGAGTCTCGGAATATGGGAGCTGGTGGTGTTCGGGGGGACCAGGCAGGAGAGATGAGAGGAGAGAGGCAGAGAGAGGAAAAAAACATAAAAAAATAAGGTAAGACGGAGAGAAAGCGGAAAAGATAAAAGTAACGGAGACGCGGGAACATCCCAAGAAAAACAGGGGGAAAGAGAATGAGAGAGAGACAAACCCGGAGCGGATGCGGTAAGCCAGATCAAGAATTAGAGAAAGAAACTGACTAAGACACGGACAAGTAGAGACTAAGACGCAAAGGAAGGCAGAAATATAGAGGAAGGCAACCGTCGAGGACGACACCCGAGACCCAGCGCGTCCCCGGTGTTGAAAGCCCGGTGTAGAAGCGTCAGAGCACCGCAGCGCCACACCGCCCGCAGCTGGTGGGAGAAAGTTGCTGGGGCTGGAAGGCCATGTCCCCCCGGGGCTGAGCGCCAGTGGAGCGCAGAGGGTGGCCGGCCCCCCCCCCAGCTTGGCCGGGGAGCAGAGAGAGCAGGGTAGGGGGCGGGCAGCGGTAGAAAGTTCCGCGCCTGGCGGTCTTTCCTCCGCACTTGCAGCAGCGAGCAAGCGCGCTTCGAGAGCCCGAGAGGCCGGTGTACCGGGTTTGCCGGCGCCCCTTTCCTGGGACTGGTTCGGAGCTCTCGGCTCCGTGCGCTGCCACCCGCTGCGGGACTTTGAGGCGCCCACCCAGGCACTCGGGCCACCCAAAGAGGACTGTTCCCAGACAATCAGAGGGGAAGCAAGAGAGAGAGAGACGGAGACCTGCTGTCGTGGCCAGGGATCCCGCGAAGAGGGAACGGCGGTCCACGCACGGAATTCAGCCTCCGACCCAACCCGGCAGGTGCCGGCCGGCTGCGAGGAGTGTGGGGCACACCGAGCCCGTGCTCTCCTGGAACCCGCGCCGGCCCGCGAGCGCCGCGCGCAGTCCCGCTTCCCGCCCGCGCCTCTCTGCTCACACTTCCCCGGGAGAAGAGCGAGCCGGCTCCGCCTCGGCCAGCCCCGGAGAGGCGCCCTCATAGCGCAGCGGCGGGCTGGAGGGCTCCTCGAGAGCGGGCGCCAAGGCCAAGGAGGCGCAAGAGACAGAGCGAGGGCTCCTAACACATTGTCACCTCGGCACAGCCGCCGCCACCGCCTGGTCACTTCGCCCCCGGCCCCCGCCCCCCTCCCACCCCGGCCCGCTCCCTCTCAGCCCCTCCTCCTTGCGCGGGCCCTCCTCCTCCTCCCGTAGCCCCAGCCTGGAGGCCTCTCACTGGGCTAGTATAATTTACGTAACCAGCACCCCGAACCCTCCTCCCTCCCGGCTCCCGCTCCTCCCCGGGCTGGGGCGGTGCGCACAGAGCGCGCTCCAGCTGCTCCTGGAGCTGCCGCTCCTGCTATGTGCACAAGTCCCGCGATACTTGGCAGTCACGGCCCCCAAGAGCAACCGAGGGGTCGGGTCCTTTTCCCCCAGAGCGCCCCGCGATCCCTGGCCGGCCTGGGGTCCCACTGTGCGAAAACAGGCTGTGTACACCGTGTTAGCCCAGAGCACCGGATAACCTCCTAGAGGGGTGCTGGGGTGCAGACTGCCCTCGGGAAAGCTCCAGCAACCCCACCCCAGCTGTCGGCTCTCCATTGGAGATAAGCTGCAGGGAACTTGAGGTTTAGGCTTCCTGAATTAGAAAGGACAGACAAGAGTTTGGCCTCTTGTCCATTACAGTTCGTTTACCCTGGCAGGATCCTGGTGTTCTGGCTAGCGACAGCTGCTGCCACCGAAATCATTGTAAGAGACCTGGAAATGCAAAAGGCTTCCTTGTGCTCTTAAATTTTTAAGGGAGCGGTAAAGAAAAAAGCAAGGCTCTGAATTCCTTTCTTAGTCAAGAAGATAGGGTCTCTAACAGCAAAAACACATACACTGAAGCACCTGAATGTCTGCATTTCTGTGTAAAGCTAATGTGTAGTGTCGTAGAAAGTCCATGAGACTGAGTGAATTAAATTATCTGTAAGGGTTTTAGAATAGTGCATGGAAAGAGGCACGAACTTAAGACTCAGATAGTATTAGCATCTGAAGACTTGGGACCTAACCCCCTCTGCCATGTGGGATGGACTCTTCTAGGAAATTGGGATTGCTGAGTTCAGGTTTATGTTTTGACATTTATTCACTGTTGACCCCTAGTTAGTTTGGGTTCTTAATACCGTTTCAGTTTTCTTAATTTTAAGAGGGATAACGTAGGTCACCTCATGTTATCTTAGCTCCCTCTTCTTAGCTTATATGGGAAAACTAGAGGAGGATATGAGAGTTACTCCAAAAATATTGAGTCATGTTGCATAAATGTCTATTATTAATTATAATCTAGGGTGTCAATGACATTCTTGATTATATCCACGAAAGGCAATTTTTAGAGGCATTATCTTTATATCTTTTCATGAATCAATGATTACCTAAATTGGTATGATAATAACTATATTTAATTTTCCCTCCTACACTATCCACCCTGGGCAGCCCTTCCACTCTCATCAATTATTGTTTCTGTCCTGTGTGAGGACACAGGGTGCCACTCTTAACACCAAGGACACTGGTCTTTTTCTCTATTGCTTGCTTTTGTCAGTTTTGTTATCACGTCATTCACATATCCATGGCATATTGAGAAAAGTTATGGACCACCAGGTAAAAGGTTAAGCTTCTAAGGCTGACACAGCCACTTATTTGTCATATGTGCTTGCAAAACACATAAGTCCCAGTTCTTACATTCTTCGTCTCTAAAAAAGGTAGTAATACCATTTTGCAACCTTTGTAGTAATATTTAACCAGGACGAGAATCATAAAACTAGTAGGTAAAAGTTATACATGTATTCAGTTATGTATGTACTCTCAAAATATCTCCCTGAGAATTATGTTTTGATGTTTATCACATCATCCTCAAACTTAGCAGTTTAAAACAATAAACATCTATAAACTCTCAAGGTTATGTGAGTTGTCAGGGTGGTTTCTGCTCTGGCAGGCTCAATTTGGACTGGCTGGTCAATGATGGCCTCGCTCACTTGTCTGCTGGTTGGCAAGCTGATTGGAGGCAGGACTCAGCTGGGATGGATCATCTTTGTTTAAGATGTTTGTCTATCTTTGTTTGTCTGTCATCCTTCAACAGGCTAGTCCTGTATCCTTGAGTACCGGTGGTTGCTGGATTCTGAAAAGCAACAATGGAGTGTAGACTCCAATGTAGAGTACTTTCCAAAGTTCTGCTAAGATATGGAAGGAAGCTACATGGCCATGCCCAGATTCAAAGGATGAAATAATATACTCCATGTTCTTGATGGGAGACACTACAAAACCGTATTGCAAAGAAGAATGCACACTCAAGGGGGAAGAAACACGTAAGGCCATTTTTGTAATCCTCAGATTCTTCTTAATGACAAGGGAATTTTAAAAGTCCTTACAGTGAATAAATCTGATAGTTATCATCTTAACCAAGTGATCAAGATTAACATCACCAATAATGAGATCAGGTGACATCATGTGCTTCATGCTGTGATGAACTAAGAAGTACCCAATAGAACTTACTATTAATAGTATTCCAGACCAAAAAAATAAAAGCATAATCAAGTATAATCAAAAGGAAGCAAAAGACAAACCTACACTGAGGGAAACTTCACAAAATACGTGTACTTTTCAAATATATCACTGTGATGAAAGTCAAAAAAAAAAAAAAGACTTAAGAACTGGTCCAGACTAAAGGATATTAAAGAGACACAATGACTAAATGCAACATATACCACAATGTGAAGTGAAAACACAACTGGAAAAAAATACATAACTATAAGGACATTGGGACAATAGTTAAAATATGAATAAACTCTAAAATATCTCATCTCTAGGTTTTTATCTATGTTTAATTACAACTGATTTTATATCAACATTAAACATCTTGGTTTTGATAATTTTGCTGTGATTGCTATCATGAACTAGTCTGGAGTAAAAAGGGCGTAGTGGCTGCAATTTGTTCAGAATGATTCAGAAACACTTACAGAAAAAAAAATTATTTTAACAGTTAAATTTGGTGAAAGAATATAAGGAAATTCTACTTTTTAGTTTTTATGGTTAGTCTGTTTTTACTCTTTCGTTCCATTTTCCACAGCAGCTGCACCATTTCACATTCCCAACAGTACACAAGGATTTTGATTTCTCCACATCCTTGCCAACATTTGCTGTTTTCTTTTCCTTTTCCTTCCTCTTTCCCTTCTCTTTTTCTTCCTTTCTTTTTCTTTTCTTTCAAATGGAAGGAAAAACAAAAAGGTTAGATACAACAATTAATGTGAATGAGTATTAAATATAGTAAAAATTATACTGTACTTTTTTCAAATAATAAACTAGAAGCATAATTAATCCAGAATTATTGCAAGTATTTATTTAGATAAATGGGATGATCAACACTGCACAATTAATTAGTTATAAGGCATAGAGTGACTAGATGGAGAATATAATAAAAGACATGAATATGAGTTTATCAGGTATAATTGCCCATCCTGTAGTTACAAAAAAAGACATATATATATTTATAATATAGATAGATAGATAGATAAAAGTGGGCTTCCCAGGTGGCACTAGCAAAGAATCTGTCTGCCAATGCAGAAGACACAAAAGACTCAGGTTCAATCCCTGGGTCAGGAAGATCCTCTGGAGTAGGAAGTGACAACCCACTCCACTATCCTTGCCTGGAAAATTCCATGGACTGAGAAGCCTGACAGGCAACAGTCCATAGGGCTGCAAAGAGTCAGGACTGAGTGACTGAACAGACAAATGTATTAAATTAAATTAAATTAATAAATTGTCAGGTTTGGACAAATTATTAGCAGGGAAGAAGAGGGGGAAATGTATTATATAATTTAGAGAGTTAAGATTGGATGAGTAGGAGAAAGGTGATGCCCAATAGTTTCTCTGTTAAGAGAAACAGAAAGTAAGAATTTTATTTTTTAAAGTGAAAATCTAATAATACATCTTTTTAGTTATAATACTTCAGTGGCTTCTTACTGTTTTTAGTAAATAGTCTAAAATTCCTAACATGACCTACAAGACATTTATAACCTGGTCCCTAGTTATCTCCTTATTACCTACAATGAGCTAAACACTGGGGTAGGCACTGAAGATAAAGAATAAAGACAGCCTCATTGAACTTAGAGTCTAATCCTCCACCCAGTGAATATGTGTAGAATACTTACATCGTGCAATGTGATTTACAACAGTGAGCAAAAAGACAATGACTGCTTTCACGAATGCCACATTTTGTTGTGCTATATTCTAAACAAATAAGTATGTAATTCTGTCAGGAGGTAACAAATTCTAAGAAGAAAACTGAAACAGGCTAAGAGCTGAGCTTTCAAACTAGTTTGCCACAAATCATTTATACATGTCACATAATATATTGATCACCTTACCCATCAGGAATGGCCAAGTACAGTGGCCTCAGATTGCCAGAGTCCATAGCTAGGCAGCCTCTGATCATAAGAGACTTGTTCAGGCCTCTATGGAGAATGGCCTAAGCAAGTGTTATGTGAGTGTGTGTCCAATTCTTCCTGTGGCATACATAAACAGGTGTCTACTTTTGGACATCTGCTATAACATTCAGTTGCAGACAACTGACAAGGGCTCATGGAATAGTTTGAAGATTTTTTTTTTTCAGGAGCAAAAGAATATCATATGATGAAGGAACATCACATTCGCCATTGTAGATGGGATGCAAGGAGGTTGGCAGGAACTTGTGAGCATATTTCCAATTAATGATCTAAAGTTCCAGCTAATGACCCAAAGCTGCAGCATAAATATCAGATAATCCTATTCTGTATGCTGCTAATTTGCTATTTTTGTGGTAGCTATGTCAGCTGCAGATTGGCTATTCTAATAATACTTGGGCATTCCTCAAATTCCAGCTTTATAATTTTTATTTTTTCTGATAAATATTTTGAATATATTTGAAATCCATTTATATACATAAAAATTTAAAATCACAACCTTAATGAAAGAAAAGTAGTGCTGATGCTTTTAAAATAGCAATTTAACTGATATAAATGTTTAGTCATAAAAGTAAATGTTTAAAATATTTTCACCTACTTATGCAAACAAGTTTTCTCACCTTTGGTGTTGACCCAATTATTATATCATCATTGAAAATGTCATGATCAGGAAATTTTATACCTATTTCAAGTATAGAATCAATTAATATAAAGGTGAGTTCATGGAAGCAATATCTCATTAAAATATTTTTGAAGATTTTATTGGAAAGAAACAATCTGGTAAGTCTTACCTTTTTTCACATATTATTTTTATATAATAATTTAATAGTGTGAATAAAATTCAATCAACTTTTGGCCAAGCTCCATATTAATACACTAATATTTGCTCTATTTATCTCATGATTCATAAAGCCCTGTGTCCTTCTTAGCACCTAACGGTTGCAAACTTACAGTTTTCCATATTTGTGTGATTAATGCCTGTTTTCTCCAATATAAAGTGGGATACACCAGCACAAAGTTTAAGTTTATAAGGTGGCAGTGGGGGTGGGGGGAGTTATTGTAACTTCACTCCAAGTGAGGTGCCTGTTGTACAGAAAACTTTTTCTGTTAATGAATAGATCAATCCACCCACCTCTTAATCAACAACTATGCCTTTTCTATAAACTTTTCTCTTTTTTATCTTCCCTTTCCTCACTACTGTTTCCCTCCTTGTTTTGAATTCTTGATTGGGCAGTAACCATTAGTGCCAAAACATTAGGGGAAAAATTAGAAGAAATTTTTAGCCCACGAAAATCTTTCAGCACCATGGAGAGCGGCAAATGAGTCTCTCACAATCAATTTTGTGGTCACTCTAGTCTGACTATGGAGAAGGCAATGGCACCCCACTCCAGTACTCTTGCCTGGAAAATCCCATGGACAGAGGAGCCTGGAAGGCTGCAGTCCATGGGGTCGCTGAGGGTCAGACACAACTGAGCGACTTCACTTTCACTTTTCACTTTCATGCATTGGAGAAGGAAATGGCAACCCACTCCAGTGTTCTTGCCTGGAGAATCCCAGGGACGGGGGAGCCTGGTGGGCTGCCGTCTCTGGAGTCGCACAGAGTTGGACATGACTGAAGTGACTTAGCAGTAGTCTGACTATGCTATTATTTAACATAAATTGACAAGAATACATAAATAGATAGTAAGTAGGACATGTGGCAAAGACTAACTAAGCCACTATTAAGAATTCCTAAAAAGAGATAAATAAATAGATGAAAAGCAGAACAATGTGGAAAAGCACTGACATTCACTTAAGGGAATATAGGTTTGCTATCATTTAACCTCTCTGTATCTCTGTTAAATCCAAAGGCAAATATAAAGTAAAATGTTAAGTACCATCATAAAGTATGAAACAATTACACATCCATAACCTCAAGAGTTTTTCACCTCCATATACCATATACCATAACACTTCTTAGAAGATAAATTACTGAAAAGCCAGGATTGTATCACTGCTTCCCAGGATTGAGTACAATGCCTGGCACATAACAAGCATTAGCACATATTCATTAAATACATGTACTAAGTTACATTATCTTGTCAATAATATTTCACTTGCTAATTAAAGGTCAGGAAAAATCCATTATATTGACAAAATTATTTTCACATCTAAGAATCTAATAGTCTCTTTAAATTTTGAATATGAACACTGATTATTAAAAAAAAACTATATAGCAGGTGAACTTTGTTGATTTTCATATTTTAAAGTCATATTTTAAAACATTACCCTCTTGCAATGAACTTTTCGAGTGTGCTTTAATTAGTTATTTGATGCTTTACTCATAAGTCCAATATGAGTAACATTAATATAACATTAATGTAACAACCACAGAATCTTTCAGTCAACAAGCAGCTACCATAGCTCTTTATTTCATCAATGCACAGATTTAAAAACTATTGTCTTACAGAATTAAAGTCAGATATAAGGGACAAGGAAAAGTATTGGAGACACTATTTTTAAACATTTTAATAAGCAATTCCCAGAATCACATTAGGTTTTCTTTCTTGGCCTTATTTTTCTTTGGCTATCCTATTCAAAGAAAACTATTTATGTTGCTACACAATGTGCAAAAAAACTTATGTATATTGGACAATAAAATAGTCAAGTTCATAATTTTTTAAGGTGTAATAGGGAAGAGGAAGTAGAAAGTACTAAGTAAAGTGTCACAAATTTTTGTCTTGAATTCTATCTAAATAGCTTGTTAGAGACTGGATAAAAAGGAGAGAATCTGTTTCACTTTAAATCCATCTGTGTTGCCAAATTTATCTAGAGGCAGCTGTTTCAACATTAAATAACAGAAGAATGACTACCATTTAGTAAGAAAGGTGACTACAATTAATGGTGAGGAATTTATGAAGCTTAAATAAAAACATACTTCACTTTATTTTGAAAGAGTAGTGGTCCATGTTACACTTATATTAAATATAAATGTAAAATGAGAACATGTATTATGATTTTTCATTAATGAGCCGGAAATGCATAGTTAGTTAGTTCAGTCGCTCAGTCATGTCTGATTATTTGCAACCCCATGAATCACAGCACGCCAGGCCTCCCTGTCCATCACCATCTCCTGGAGTTCACTCAGACTCACATCCATCGAGTCAGTGATGCCATCCAGCCATCTCATCCTCTGTTGTCCTCTTCTCCTCCTGCCCCTAATCCCTCCCAGCATCAGAGTCTTTTCCAATGAGTCAACTCTTTGCATGAGGTGGCCAAAGTACTGGAGTTTCAGCTTTAGCATCATTCCTTCCAAAGAAATCCCAGGGCTGATCTCCTTCAGAATGGACTGGTTGGATCTCCTTGCAGACCAAAGGACTCACAAGAATCTTCTCCAACACCACAATTCAAAAGCATGAGTTCTTCGGTGCTCAGCTTTCTTCACAGTCCAACTCTCACATCCATACATGACCACAGGAAAAACCGTAGCATTGACTAGACAGACCTTTGTTGGCAAAGTGATGTCTCTGCTTTTGAATATGCTATCTAGGTTGGTCATAACTTTCCTTCCAAGGAGTAAGTGTCTTTGAATTTCATGGCTGCAATCACCATCTGCAGTGATTTTGGAGCCCCAAAAAGTAAAGTCTGACACTGTTTCCATGTTTCCCCATCTATTTCCAATGAAGTGATGGGACCGGATGCCATGATCTTCATTTTCTGAATGTTGCCCTTTAAGCCCACTTTTTCACTCTCCACTTTCACTTTCATCAAGAGGCTTTTGAGTTCCTCTTCACTTTCTGCCATAAGGGTGGTGTCATCTGCATATCTGAGGTTATTGATATTTCTCCCGGCAATCTTGATTCCAGCTTGTGCTTCTTCCAGTCCAGCATTTCTCATGATGTACTCTGCATAGAAGTTAAATAAGCAGGGTGACAATATACAGCCTTGACATATTCCTTTTCCTATTTGGAACCGGTCTGTTGTTCCACGTCCAGTTCTAACTGTTGCTTCCTGACCTGCATACAGGTTTCTCAAGAGGCAGATCAGGTGTTCTGGTATTCCCATCTCTTTCAGAATTTTCCACAGTTTCTTGTGATCCACACAGTCAAACGCTTTGGCATAGTCAATAAAGCAGAAATAGATGCTTTTCTGGAACTCTCTTGCTATTTCCATGATCCAGCAGATGTTGGCAATTTGATCTCTGGTTCCTCTGCCTTTTCTAAAACCAGCTTGAACATCAGGAAGTTCACGGTTCATGTATTGCTGAAGCCTGGCTTGGAGAATTTTGAGCATCACTTTACTAACGTGTGAGATGAGTGCAATTGTGTGGTAGTTTGAGCATTCTTTGGCATTGCCTTTCTTTGGGATTGGAATGAAAACTGACCTTTTCCAGTCCTGTGGCCACTGCTGAGTTTTCCAAATGTGTTGGCGTATTGAGTGTAGCACTATCACAGCATCATCTTTCAGGATTTGGAATAGCTCAACTGGAATTCCATCACCTCCACTAGCTTTGTTCGTAGTGATGCTTTCTAAGGCCCACTTGACTTCCCATTCCAGGATGTCTGGCTCTAGGTGAGTGATTACACCATCGTTATTATCTTGGTCGTGAACATCTTTTTTTGTACAGTTCTTCTATGTATTTTTGCCATCTCTTCTTAATATCTTCTGCTTCAGTTAGGTCCATACCATTTCTGTTTTTTATCAAGCCCATTTTGCACAAAATGTTCCCTTGGTATCTCTAATTTTCTTGAAGAGATCTCTAGTCTTTCCCATTCTATTGTTTTCCTCTATTTCTTTGCATTGATCACTGAGGAAGGCTTTCTTATCTCTCCTTGCTATTCTTTGGAACTCTGCATTCAGATGCTTATATCTTTCCTTTTCTCCTTTGCTTTTCACTTCTCTCTTCTTTTCACAGCTATTTGTAAGGCCTCCCCAGACAGCCATTTTGCTTTTTTGCATTGCTTTTCCATGGGGATGGTCTTGATCCCTGTCTCCTGTACAATGTCACGAATCTCAGTCCATAGTTCATGAGGCACTCTATCTATCAGATCTAGTCTCTTAAATCTATTTCTCACTTCCACTGTACAATCTAAGGGATTTGATTTAGGTCATACCTGAATGGTCTAGTGGTTTTCCCTACTTTCTTCAATTTCAGTCTGAATTTAGCAATAAGGAGTTCATGATCTGAGCCACAGTCAGCTCCTGGTCTTGTTTATGTTGACTGTATAGAGCTTCTCCATCTTTGGCTGCAAAGAATATAATCAATCTGATTTTGGTGTTGACCATCTGGTGATGTCCATGTGTAGTGTCTTCTCTTGTGTTGTTGGAAGAGGGTATTTGCTATGACCAGTGCTCTCTCTTAGCAAAACTCTATTAGTCTTTGCCCTGCTTCATTCCATATTCCAAGGCCAAATTTGCCTGTTACTCCAGGTGTTTCTTAACTTCCTACTTTTGCATTCCAGTCCCCTATAATGAAAAGGACATCTTTTTTGGGTGTTAGTTCTAAAAGGTCCTGTAGGTCTTCATAGAACCGTTCAACTTCAGCTTCTTCAGCATTACTGGTTGGGGCATAGACTTGGATTACTGTGATATTGAATGGTTCGCCTTGGAAATGAACAAAGATCATTCTGTCGTTTTTGAGATTGCATCCAAGTACTGCATTTAGGACTCTTTTGTTGACCATGATGGCTACTCTATTTCTTCTGAGGGATTCCTGCCTGCAGTAGTAGATATAATGGTCATCTGAGTTAAATTCACCCATTCCAGTCCATTTTATTTTGCTGATTCCTAGAAAGTCGATGTTCACTCTTGCCATCTCTTGTGTGACCACTTCCAATTTGCCTTGATTCATTGACTTGACATTCCAGGTTCCTATGCAATATTGCTCTTTACAGCATCGGACCTTACTTCTATTACCAGTCACATCCACAACTGGGTATTGTTTTTGCTTTGGCTCCATCCCTTCATTCTTTCTGGAGTTATTTCTCCACTGATCTCCAGTAGCATATTGGGCACTGACCTGGGGAGTTCCTCTTTCAGTATCCTATCATTTTGCCTTTTCATACTGTTCATGGGGTTCTCAAGGCAAGACTACTAAGTGGTTTTCCATTCCCTTCTCCAGTGGACCACATTCTGTCAGACCTCTCCACCATGACCCGCCCATCTTGGGTGGCCTAGTAACCCATTAAGTCAGAAATATGTAATAGTTATGATATAGAAAGAGGAATATATATATATATATATATATATATATTTATATTTATATATTTTCAAGGATATATATATTAAATCTTTATATATTTTCAAGTATATATATATATATATACTTGAAAACTGTAAGGCATTTTACAAATGTAAGATACTGCAAGAACAAGCATAGAATTAAAACTTAGTAGATGAAGAATAAGAAAAATTATGGAACATTTAAAGAATAGGTTCCATAATTTTAAATTTAATAGACAATATAAAGGAAGACATGAGATGCCAGGAGAAATATCAATAACCTCAGATACGCAGATGACACCACCCTTATGGCAGAGAGCGAAGAGGAATTAAAGAGCCTCTTGAAAGTGAAAGACGAGAGTGAAAAAGCTGGTTTAAAACTCAACATGTAAAAAATGAAGATCATGGCATCCAGTCCCATCACTTCATGGAAAATAAATGGGGAAACAAAATTACTGCGGATTGTGAGTGCAGCCATGAAATTAAAAGGCACTTGCTCCTTAGAAGAAAAGCTATGATCAACCCAGACAGCATATTAAATAGCAGAGACATTACTTTGCTGACAAAGGTCCATATAGTCAAAGCTATGGTTTTTCCAGTAGTCATGCACGTCTGTGAGAGTTGGATTATAAAGAAGGCTGAGCACCAAAGAATTGATGCTTTTGAACTGAGGTGTTGGAGAAGATTCTTGAGAGTCCCTTGGACTGCAAGGAGATTCAACCAGTGAATCCTAAAGAAATCAGTCCTGAATAATCATTGAAAGGATTGATGCCAAAGCTGAAACTCTAATACTTTGGCCACTTGATGCAAAGAACGGCTTCATTTGAAAACACCCTGATGCTGGTAAAGATTGAAGGCAGGAAGAGAAGGGGACAACAAAGGATGAGATGTCTGACCGGCATCACCGACTCAATGGCCATGAGTTTGAGCAAGCTCCAGGAGTTGGTGATGGACAGGGAAGCCTTGTGTGCTGCAGTCCATGGAATCACAAAGAGTCAGACATGACTGAGCAACTGAACTGAACTGAAAGAAGACATGCAAGGGTCGAGTATGCAGTGATGTTTTAAGGTACTTTTGTCTTGGAAAAATCATTGCTATAATATAAAAACAACTAATTTTATTAGCAGTAAAAAGAATATTGATAGACTCCAAGAAGAATTTCATAAACATGAGCGTTGACCTCTTATGATTTACATTCTAAGATGTTAATTTCTCACGTTATAAAGAAACTTGAGTTTTACATATTTAAATGTATCTTTACTCCAAGAATATACAAAACTGTTCTCAAAATATCTCCATATTTTTAGTTATATCAATTTGACACAACTTTGCTACTTCTCTGAACAACACCTCATTATATTGAATTGTGTATGTATGTACGTATGTATATGTATACATGTATTATCTGTCTGCATGAATCTATAAATTAAGTTTTATAACATTAATGCCCAGAGTCATCTTCTTAAGTGTGCAATTCCTCTAAGGTTCCTGAATGTGAAAATCAGCTTTTAGAGCTACTTCCTGTTAAACACACAATGGGACTAAGTGCACCATGTGGCATATAGGTGTTATTTTGACTTTTAAGGATACTTCAATACCCAATGATGAAAATTTTCATAGTGAAAAACTGAAATTAATACTTCCTTCCTCACAAATTTATAAGCTATGTGAGTTGCCTGTGCTATGCTTAGTTGCTCAGTCATGTCCAACTATTTGCAACTCCATGGACTGTATCCCACCAGGCTCCTCTGTTCATGGGGATACTACAGGCAAGAATACTGGAGTAGGTTGCCATGCTCTTCTCCAGGGGATCTTCCCAACCCAGGGGTCAAACCCAGGTCTCCCAGTAGCTAGATTTTAAAAAACTGATATAAAACCTAGTGTCACGTCCTCTAAAAATCCACTGAAGAAACAAAAGCATACCAAAAATTAACTGTATTAGAATCAACTTTTCAAATGTGGTGCTTCTGCTTCCATTTTCATCATAAATAAACCATAGAAATTAGTAAATGAAAAAATTACGTGTATATACTCATCAGCCTATACAAAATTGTGTGTGTGTGTGTGTTTTCATCTATATGTCATCTTACTTCTCAAGCTCATGGAGCCACAGTCAGTTTGCAGACTTTAAAGAAAAAAAGACATGGAATAAATTTTCTGATGGTAGCAATGTGACCTTGAACACATATCTTTCTGAGAAGTTTTAGTCATTTTTGGTAAAATGAGTATGCACTATATATCAAAGCAGATGTTTTAAGAATTGAATGATGCAGTATATATACGTGGCTCACACTAGGTACTCAATAAATACTATTTCTAAGTTTTCTGTATTTTAAATGCTATTGTTTTCAATTTTCAAATATAATGGGGGCTTAAGGTAAATCCTAGAATATTTCATGCTCCCTGATTTGGGAACAATGCTGGGGCAGGAACTAAGATGATCAACACCATTTAAGTACATTTCAGAAATTCTCTCACTGCTTTCCCCCTCCTCAAATCTCTAAATTGAACCATTCTAAGAGAGTTCCAGAAAAACATCTATTTCTGCTTTATTGACTATGCCAAAGCTTTGGACTGTGTGAATCACAATAAACTGTGGAAAATTCTGAAAGAGATGGGAATACCAGACAACCTGACCTGCCTCTTGAGAAACCTATATGCAGGTCAGGAGGCAACAGTTAGAACTGGACATGGAACAACAGACTGCTTCCAAATAGGAAAAGGAGGACGTCAAGGCTGCATACTGTCACCTTGATTATTTAACTTAAATGCAGAGTACATCATGAGAAATGCTGGGCTGGAAGAAGCACAAGCTGGAATCAAGATTGCTGGGAGAAATATCAATAACCTCAGATATGCAGATGACACCACCCTTATGGCAGAAAGTGAAGAGGAACTCAAAAGCCTCTTGATGAAAGTGAAAGAGGAGAGTGAAAAAGTTGGCTTAAAGCTCAACATTCAGAAAACGAAGATCATGGCATCTGGTCCCATCACTTCATGGGAAATAGATGGGGAAACAGTGGAAACAGTGTCAGACTTTATTTTTCTGGGCTCCAAAATCACTGCAGATGGTGATTGCACTAATGAAACTAACAGACACTTACTCCTTGGAAAGAAAGTTATGACCAACCTAGATAGCATATTGAAAAGCAGAGACATTACTTTGCCAACAAAGGTCCGTCTAGTCAAGGCTATGGTTTTTCCAGTGGTCATGTATGGATGTGAGAGTTGGACTGTGAAGAAAGCTGAGCACCGAATAATTAATGCTTTTGAACCGTGGTGTTGTAGAAGACTCTTGCGAGTCCCCTGGACTGCAAGGAGATCCAACCAGTCCATTCTAAAGGGGATCAGCCCTGGATGTTCTTTGGAAGGAATGATGCTAAAGCTGAAACTCCAGTACTTTGGCCACCTCATGCAAAGACTTGACTCATTGGAAAAGACTCTGATACTGGGAGGGATTGGGCGCAGGAGGAAAAGGGGACGACAGAGGATGAGATGGCTGGATGGCATCACAGAGTCAATGGAAGTGAGTCTGAGTGAACTCCGGGAGTTGGTGATGGACAGGAAGGCCTGGCGTGCTGCGATTCATGGGGTCACAAAGAGCCGAACACGACTGAGCGACTGAACTGAACTGAACCTAGAATCAGAATAAACATTCATACTATGAATAATTGATAAGAATTAATTAATACCCCATCATTTGCACAAGTGCTCATGTGCAAGCATCACACACACAACCATATTTCAACACACATATGCATACAGATTCCCACTTTTAAATGTAAGCTCCATGGACTTTGTCTTCATTGTCATAGAAATGTTCCAGTGGACAGAATTGAGTGCCTGCCACTTAATAAGGGCCAAATAGCATGTATCACATATAGGGGGCTTCCCAGGTGGCTCAATGGTAAAGAATTCGTCTGTCAATGCAAGAGATATGGGTTCTATCCCTGGGTCTGGAAGATCCCCTGGAGAAGGAAATGGCCTCCCACTCTAATATTCTTGCCTGGGATATCCCATGGACAGAGGAGCCTGGTGGGCTACATGGTGTCACAAGAGAGTCAGACACGACCTAGCAACTAAACAACAACACAACATTAGTAAGAGGTTAACAAAAGTAACTAACAATAGAATAGAAAACGGGCTCAGTTAGGCTTGAGAGTCCCTTTGACTGCAAGGAGATCCAACCAGTCCATTCTGAAGGAGATCAGCGCTAGGATTTCTTTGGAAGGAATGATGCTAAAGCTGAAACTCCAGTACTTTGGCCACCTCATGCAAAGAGTTGACTCATTGGAAAAGACTCTGATGTTGGGAAGGATTGGGGGCAGGAGGAGAAGGGGATGACAGAGGATGAGATGGCTGGATGGCATCACTGACTCGATGGACGTGAGTTTGAGTGAACTCCGGGAGTTGGTGATGGACAGGGAGGCCTGGTGTGCTGCAATTCATGGGGTCGCAAAGAGTCGGACAGGACTGAGTGACTGATCTGATCAGATACAACTAA
Source organism: Bubalus kerabau (assembly GCF_029407905.1). Lineage (NCBI taxonomy): Eukaryota > Metazoa > Chordata > Mammalia > Artiodactyla > Bovidae > Bubalus > Bubalus kerabau. Next base: position 96,000,657 of record NC_073626.1, read on the forward strand.
TAAATGGTGAAACTGGGATTAAAACCTAGGTTCGTAGAAATTCAAGGTCTACAGTTTTCTTCACATTTTTAAAATTTTAAGTCTATGGAAGTGTTGAGAGTAGAATGTAGTGAATCATTCACCAACTCAACCAGATTTACCAATTGTTAAATTTTTGCGACATTTGTTTTCTGTCCTCTCACTCTCTCACTATATATATCCTCCAAATATTTCTTTCAGCATGTATTACAAAGAAAAAGAACATTCTTCTGCTTAAGCACATGCCATCTTTACACTTGGGCTTCCCAAGTGGCTCATTAGTAAAGAATCTGCTTGCCAATGCAGGAGATGTAGGAGACATGGGTTCAGTCTCTGGGTCAGGAAGATCCCCTGAAGTAGGAAATGGCAACTCACTCCAATATTCTTGCCTAGAAAATTCTATGGACAGAGAAACCTGGTGGGCTACAGTCCATGGGATCATAAAAGAGCCGGACATGACTAAGCAACTAAACAACAGCAAAGCTCCTCTCTGAAGATCATCTTGCCCACAACCAGCTGCTGAATTCTTCACAACTTTGCACATAAAAGAAGATCTAATCCAACCAATTTAGGACTAATAAGCAGGTATATAAATAAATATACAGTATGTCCAAGGGCATTACCTTCTGTGGGAAAAGGTCCTCTCTGTTCTTTCTTTTCTCTTTCTCAACCTATTCCTCCCCCTGCCTACAGGTATACACAGCCTCTTCATTCTAAACCAAACAAAAGGAAACCCCCCCCCTCAAAAAAAAAGAAAACATCCCTTGCTTCTGCTGACCTCTCTCCAGCTTTCTTTTTCTTCTAAAGGCCAAAATTCAGGAGAGAGACACCTCTTCTTGCCCATCAACCCCTCTCTTCTGAACCTCTTGCACCTGCATTCTGTTGCATCCTTAAGACTGCAGCCAGGGGTGCCCCAAAACCTGGTCTAGCCCAAGCTTGGGCTTCTCCCAAGCACTCCATCCCACTGACCACCTCCTCCTACTTGAATCATTCCCTCTGGTCTTTGAGAGGCCACAGTGTGCCCTCTGCCCTCCTGTGGCTCACGGCCTGTCTCTGTTAACCCTCAAATGCAGATGTTTTAAAAGGACCTGCTCCCCTCTCTCTACCTCTCTCACAGGGTGGGTTATCCCTGTACAAGGATTAAGGTCATATTTGTACACAGATGTATAAAACAAGCTGAGCAGCAAAGAATCGATGCTTTTGAACTGTGGTGTTGGAGAAGACTCTTGAGAGTCCCTTGGACTTCAAGGAGATCCAACCAGTCCATCCTAAAGGAAGTCAGTCCTGAATATTCATTGGAAGGACTGATGCTGAAGCTGAAACTTCAATACTTTGGCCACCTGATGCAAAGAACTAACTCATTGGAAAAGACCCTGATGCTGGGAAAGATTGAGGGCAGGAGGAGAGGGGGACAACAGAGGATGAGATGGTTGGATGGCATTGCCAATGTGATGAACATGAGTTTGAGTAAACTCCGGGATTTGGTGATGGACAGGGAGGGCTGGCAGAGAAGGCATTGGCAACCCACTCCAGTACTCTTGCCTGGAAAATCCCATGGACGGAGGAGCCTCTTAGGCTGCAGTCCATGGGGTCGCAAAGAGTCAGACACAACTGAGCGACTTCACTTTCACTTTTCACTTTCATGCATTGGAGAAGGAAATGGCAACCCACTACAGTGTTCTTGCCTAGAGAATCCCAGGGACGGCGGAGCCTGGTGGGTGGCCGTCTATGGGGTCGCACAAAGGCGGACACGACTGAAGTGACTTAGCAGCAGCAGCAGCAGGGAGGCCTGAAGTGCTGCAGTCCACGGGGTCGCAGAGAGTCGGACACAACTGAGCAACTGAACTGAACTGAAATAAGCAGGTAACTCTATCTCATATTCCTAGTTTGGCCTGAAGTTTGCATAGTTAAAACACATTTGCTCCTTGGAAGAAAAGTTATGACCAACCTAGACAGCATGTTAAAAAATAGAGACATTACTTTGCCAACAAAGGTCCATCTAGTCAAAGGTATGTTCTTTCCAGTATTCATGTATGGATGTGAGAGTTGGACTATAAGCAAAGCTGAGCACTGAATAATTGATGCTTTTGAATTTAGGTGCTGGAGAAGACTCTTGAGAGTCCCTTGGACTGCAAAGAGATCCAACCACTCAATCCTAAAGGAAATCAGTCCTGAATATTCATTGGAAGGACCTATGCTGAAGCTGAAGCTCCAATAATTTGGTACCTGATGTGAAAAACTGACTCATTAGAAAAGACCCTGATGCTGGGAAAGATTGAAGGCAGGAGGAGAAGGGGACGACAGAGGATGAGATGGTTTGATGGCATCATCAACTCAATGGACATGAGTTTGAGCGAGCTCCAGGAGATGGTGATGGACAGGGAGACCTGGCATACTGCAGTCCATGGGTTCACAAAGAGTCAGACATGACTAAGCTACTGAACTGAACTGAACTTGCATAGTTAACTGTAGCAAGTACAAAGATGTCCAAAACTGGCTAGTGTGAAAGTGTAGGAAGCTTTTAAGAAGAAACAAGAACAGAGACAGGATCTGTTTTCCAGGACCCAAGGTACTTTGATAATAATAACTCCAACATTTTGCAAATTCAGAAATTTTCTTTGCAAAGAATTATGAAAGATAACTTTCATTTTAGCACAATAGTTTACCTTTTGACAGCCCAGTTTCCAAAGTTTCAGAAGAAAGTATAAAATCACTGAACAAATTCATGTATTTGAATGCAATTTATTTACCCATTGTTGAGAAGTGGATTATCTAGGGCTTCTTTTTCCTTCTTTTTTAACCCTCCTTTTAACTATTGAGTTTTTTGCTCAGTGCCAATGGAAAGAGGAGCTGATTTTATACATACTAATTATGAACTTCCCTGTGAGAAACTATGTGCTACAGAGCTATTTGAACTGGATTCTAAGCCAATTATTCTATAAATACTGAATAATATTGCAGTATTTACCATGAAGTTTTGCAAAGTCTTCCATTATAAAGTTCTGAAATGATGATTTTTAGATTTAAAAATAGATATTCACTTTTAAATAGAAATTTGGATGATATGTCAATAACATTAGGAAGTATTCCCCAATTTGCATTTTATAATAAATATCTAAGGTTCAGAGCCAATCTATGTTGTTGCTTTTTTTTTTCTTTCAATATTAGTATTTGGATAGTGTTTTAGTCATCTACTTACTTTGTCAATTTTTAACCTCTCATATTTTGAGATAAATAGCACAGAAAAATACTGCCAAAAAAAACTCCCTAGGGCAAAAAGGATACTAGTCAGTTTCTTGTTTCTACTAGTAAGGGATACATTTCTCTAATAATGTGTCATATTTCAAGATTCAATACAGGGGACTTCCCTTGTGGCCCAGTAGTTAAGAATCCACCTGACAACATAGGGGACATGGGTTCAATTCCTGGTCCAGCAAATAAAATTCCCACATGTCACCAGACAACTAAGCCCATGTGCAGCCACTACTGAAGCCTGCGTGCCCTATAACATGCTCTGCAATGAGAGGCCACCACAATGAGAAACCACTACAGCTAGAGAAAAGCCTGCACACAGCAACAAAGACCCAGCGCAGCCAAAGCAAAAAGAAAATTTAAAAAAAGATTAAGTACAGGATCTGAAAACCAATACCCAATAGTATGCAATAAATAAAGAGAAACATCGAGCCAGAATCTGATCTGAAAATCACGTTTATATAGCAAAGACCTAGCTACAAAGCAGAGAAGGCAATGGCACCCCACTCCAGTACTTTTGCCTGGAAAATCCCATGGACGGAGGAGCCTGGTAGGCTCCAGTCCATGGGGTTGCTAAGAGTCGGGCACAACTGAGTGACTTCACTTTCACTTTTCACTTTCATGCATTGGAGAAGGAAATGGCAACCCACTCCAGTGTTCTTGCCTGGAGAATCCCAGGGACAGAGGAGCCTAGTGGACTGCCGTCTATAGGGTCGCACAGAGTTGGACACGACTGAAGCAACTTAGCAAGCAGCAGCAGCTACAAAGAGCAGCCATGAGGTTTAGTAGCAGTATTCCATTGACACGATGATTCCAGTAAAACATCTGTAGGTAAGCGTTTTTGTATATGTGTCTTCATGTATTAAAACAAAAAAAAATTATTTCAATATTAGAAAATTAGGATATTTTTCACTAAAAACTTTGATATGTGGCTTATCTTAAAAATTAGAAGATCTAGGAAAATTGAACCTACTTTGCTAAATACAAAATGGAGCTACTTCTTTAGACCAAAAAGCTGTTATTTTCCATGTGGATATTATAACTGTCTTTTTTCATTTTTGCCTTCCTTGAACCTATTAACAAAGCAGCTGAACTGATCCCATTAAACCCACATTGGGATACATCAATATTCTGCTGAAAACTCTGCACACTCTCACATCTCAGAATTCTCATGGTTGCCCACTTCTCTGATACTTTCTCACTCTACTCCAGTCATATTGGCCACCTTGATATTTCTCAAATAATTCAGGCATGATTGTGCATTTACCCTTCGGCCTATAATGCCCTTCCCCCAAACAGTTGTAACTTAAGTTTTGACTTAAATGTCATCTTCTCTGTGGAAACCAACCACATAATTGAATATTACGTCACTGACACCCCATTTTCCCTCCCCAGTTGACTTCCCTTCATGGCTATCACCACATACAAATATTACTTAGGTATCTTATTTATTTTGTGTCCATCTTATAATAGAAACAACTTTAGATAAAGAATCTTTGCAGGTTGACCAGAAAGTTCATTTGGATTTTTCCATGAGATGTTACAGAAAGATATGAACAAACTTTTCAGCCAACCCAATACTATATTACTTTTGCTATATCTCATTCTCTAAGAATCATATCTGGCACATAGCCCTATTTCTTTGAATGAATTAAGTGATGGGGTATGATTATTTTCACCACTTTGCTAATGACAGAACTAGAAGCTAGAGTGATATAATCCGTCCAAGATCACAAATCTTAAAGACAAAAAGGCTATATTCAAACCTTGTTAGTGTGATATAGGGGCTCAATATCATAGTAATCAGGTTACAAATATATCAAGAAGAGGTATGTGATTTTCAAGGAAAATAGAAGGAGACATTTATCTGTGGAGGTGCAGAATATTCCTATGTGAATAAATACTCAGACTCTATCTTCATTCTTTTATATTACCTGTCTGACCTTTGAAAATAGAAGGCCATGACCCTTGACCTAAGTGATGAAAAAGGATAAATCAATGATTGTATCAATGCTTTGGCCCCTTCATTTCCCTCAGCTGTCTACCTAGCTCTCCTGTTCCACCTCTTCTTAATTGGGATTCAGTTCAATTCAGTTCAGTTCAGTTGCTCAATTGTGTCCAACTCTTTGCGACCCCATGAATTGCAGCACGCCAGGCCTCCCTATACATCACCAACTCCCGGAGTTCACCCAAACTCTTGGGATTAATCTATACTAAAGATATTTGTTTTAAATTATAAGGACTTCCATTTTTTCTCACTTGAAATATGAATTATCTTTTGAAGTAGAACATAAAGTTCACAACTCACATGTGCATAACTGGATTTCACAAAGGGAACACATCCTGGACCAAGATTATGCTATTAAATATATAACAACCAGTCCCTCCACCTCAAAATAAAGCAAAGCAAAAAACAAAAACACATTGAAAAAATATAACTTCCATAATGTGACTACTTCCAACATGGCCTGTTTGAAGCTACCAACTTGATGCCAACCAGCTTGCAAAATTCAAAAATTTAACAATCAGTTCCTGCAAGTGGATGCAAGGCAATTGCAACATATCACTAAAACCCAAGAAACCCTATCATGTTTCTCCCTCAAATCACTATTTTCCTTTCCCAAAGATGATCTGACTTCTAACATCTATATTTTAACCTTAATAAAAAGTAATCATATACACTGTTTCATATATGGTTTCTTTCTATTTTTGTGTTTATGAAATGTATCCATCTGTTGCAAGTAGATCATTAATTAACAAAGCAGTATAGTATTCTATATGTGCTATGATTTATACTCTTCCTTAAATATTTGTAAATTTGTCTATTTCTCCTTTCAGTTCTTTGCAGTTTGCTTTATATATTTTGAAACTCTGAAAATCTTATTGACTAGGTAATCTACTTCATGTAGTTTTACCACAACCACTGAAGCCTGAATGTTTGCATGTACATATTTAAAGTGTCTTTCTTGTAGACAGTGTATATTTGAGTCTTTTTGAAAAACAATTTATCCAGTCTGGTATCTTTTGCCATTTAATTTTTGTGTTTAGACCATTTACATTTAATGTGACTGTTAATATGGTTGGATTTAAATCTATCATGTTGCACTTTGTTTTCTATTTATTCTATGTATTTATTACTTGCTTCCTTTTTCTTCTATTCTGATTCTTTTTAGACTGAGTAATTCTATAACTCCATTATAGCCCCTTTTTCATTATTAGCTGTTACTCTGTTATTTTTGACAAATAATTTAATATTAACAACATGTATCTTTAATTTACCATAGTATGCTTTCAGTAATAATATATTCATGTTGCATATAGAGTAAACCTTACAAGAGTATACTGTATTTCTCCTCGTCTAGCCCTTGTGCTATTGTTATATGTCTTATTTCCTTATAGGTTGTAAATTTTATCACACATTGTTATTACTTTTGCTTTAAATAGTTTATTATCTTTAAAAAGATATTAAAATCAAGAAAAAAGGTCTTTTATATTTACTTACCATATTTACATATTTTATGCTCTTCACTCATTTGTATAGATACCGATTTTTATATGACATCACTTTTCTTCTGCCTAAAGAGCTTTCATTAAAATTTGCTATACTGGCAGTCTCCTGGCAACTAATTCTGTCAGCTTTTTTGTCTCTACAAGCCCTATTTTAGCTACATTTTAAAAAGATATTTTCCCTTATATATGATAAGGATAAAGAATTCAAGATTGCTTGTGGGCTTTTTTGCTTTTTTTTTTTCTCCCCAGCATTTCAGTGACATTCACTCCCTTAGGTTTGAATTGTTTCCAATAAGAATTACATTGTCATTTTTATTTTTGTCGCTCTAAATGTAGTATGTTTTTTTTTTTTCTCTTGGACTTCTGAGATTTTATTATTTATTTTAAGCAAATGGATTATGATAAGCCAGAATGTAGTTTTCTTCTTTTTTCTTATTGAGATTCTTAGAACTATGAGTTTGTAGTTTCCATCCAATGTGGCAAACTGTCAACATTTCTTAACATTTTCTCTATCACCTCCCTCCACTCTCATCTGGGATCTCTACTCACACAAAGGATACTCAAAGATGTCTCATAGATACTAAAGCTTCTTCAAGTTTTTTAAGTCTTTCATCTCCTGTATCATTATTTTTAGTTTCTGTTACTATTCTAAATTTTTTCTACAATGTCTTATCTGCAGTTAATGTTATTCTGTGCATTTCTCATCTCAGAAATTTTATTTTTCACCTCTAGATGTTTGATTTGGTTAATTTTTTATATATTTGCATTTCCCAATCATGCCCAATCTTTCCCTATCATCTAAATAAGTGGAATATAGTTATAAAAATTGTTTTAATGTCCATGTCTATTATTTATCATAAATTTCTCCTTTGTGTCTGTTTCTACTGATGGATTTTTCACATTATGATTTATATTTTCTAGCTTCTATCTTGGCAATTTTTCCTTGGTTGACAGACACTGAATGCTGGAAATTTTAGAATTTCTATACATTTCCTTGGAGGGCTTCCTAGGAGAGCATGGCAACCACCTCCAGTATTCTTGCCTGGAGAATCCCACGAGCAGAGGACCCTACGGTCCATAGGGTTGCAGAGAGTTGGACACAACTGAAGCAACTTAGCATGCATGCACATTTACTTTGACTTTGTTCTATCACAGCTAATTTTTCTGGTGATAGTTGGAAGCTAAATGTTGAGTTTTGTTAGGCTGTACTAGAAGAGCTTTTATGCTAGGTTTTTTTCCCCATTACACAGATGAAATCATTCTGATGACTTGATCCTGTGTCCTACTAAAAGGAACCGATCTATTCCCAGGCCTGTGTGAACTTCAAGGATTTCTCTCTGCTTTTGCAGTCCCAGGTAGTGTCTATGCATATGTGCTATTGGTATCAGCTGAATATTTAAAGAGCCCTGCACATATTTCTATGGTTCTCTATGCAGCTCTCCACATTTTTGCCTTGCAAACACTACCACCCTGGCCTCCCTATCTCCCTGGACTCCTAGTTCTGTCCCCTCAACTCAAGGAGACCACTGAGATCTACCTTGGTTTCCCCTCCCTACATTTTCAAGGTCACAGCTCAGTTCAGTCGCTCAGTCATGTCTGACTCTTTGTGACCCCATGGACTGCAGCTTGCCAGACTTTCGTGTCCATCACCGACTTCTGGAGCTTGCTCAGACTCATGTCCGTCAAGTCAGTGATGCCATCCAACCATCATCCTCTGTCACCTCCTTCTCATCCTGCCTTCAGTCTGTCTCAGCATCAGGGTCTTTTCAAATGAGTCAGCTCTTCACATTAGGTGGCCAAAGTATTGGAGTTTCAGCTTCAACATCAGTCCTTCCAATGAACAACCAGGACTGATTTCCTTTAGGATGGGCTGGTTGGATCTCCTTGCAGTCCAAGGGACTCTCAAGAGTCTTCTCCAACACCACAGTTTAAAAGCATCAATTCTTCTGCACTCAGCTTTGTTATAGTCCAGCTCTCACAACCATATATGACTACTGGAAAAACCATAGCTTTGGTTTTCAAGGTCACAATCTAGGGTAATTATAGAACTCACCCTGTTGTTTCCTGCTTTCTCAGTGATCAGTATCTTCCATTGCTCAATCATCATTGTCTGAAAACTGTTTTTTTATACATTTTGCTGGAAACATAATTCTAACCCTTTTATTTTTATTCCCCTTCCTGCCTCATTTTACTGCTAAGCAAGAATGCAATACTGGATTCAGTTCATTATTGACATAAGAGGCTAAAGAGTAGACATTATTGTCTTATTCCTATCCTCTAAGGGAAAGCTCCAGATAGTTTACTATTTAGTATGACTTTTGTTGCAGAATTTTGTGATGTTCTTCTTTTAGTTAAAGGTACTTTTTTCTACTCCTGGTTTTATCTTGAAAGTTTTAACTTTTCAAGTGCTTTTGCTGCTTCTATTGCAGCAATAGAATGCTGCAATAGCAATGACAATATAATTTTTACTTTCTTATTCTGTTAGTGTGGTGAATTACATTGACTATTGAATATTAAAACAATCTTACACTCCTGGAATATATCCAACTTCATCTTGATATAGTTATTTTTCCCATATTTCATTGGTTTTGATTGCTGATATTGTATTTAAATAATTTTATAGCAAAATAAATAAGAGAGAATAACTTGTAATTTTCCTTTCCTCTAATGTCCTTGTCAGGTTTTGAGATCAAGATTTTGCTGGCTTTGGAAAACAAATTTTTTCTATTCTCTGAAAGAGTTTTCAGAATAGTACAGTATCTTTCTTACATATATTGTCAAATTCACCAATAAAACCATCTGAGCCAGTAATTTCTTTGGGAAGGTTTTAAAATGTAGATCTGATTACTTTACTTCAGATTGTTTCATATTGTTTCCATTTGGGGTCTCTTTACTTTTAGGCTGTGCTGTGCTTAGTTGCTCAGTCATGTTTGACTCTGTGACCCCATGGACTGTGGCCCACTAGGCTCCTCTGTCCATGGAGATTCTCCAAGCAAGAATACTGGAGTGGGTGACTATACCCTCCTCCAAGGGATATTCCCAACCCAGGGGCTGAACTGAAGTCTCCCACATTGCAGGTAGATTCTTTACCATCTGAGCTACCAGGGAAGCCCAAGAATACTGGAGTGGGTAGCCTATCCCTTCTCCAGGGGAACTTCCCAACCCAGGAATCTAACCAGGGTCTCCTGAATTGCAGATGAATTCTTTACCAGCTGAGCTACGAGAATTTTTATGTTTCTCTAAATTTTTATTTTTATGGTACAGTTCTTTTTTCATTATTTTCTTATGTTTTTATTACCTATAATATCTAAAATTATATTCACCTCTTCTAAAATTCCTGATACTGGTAATTTTTATTTCTTCAAATTTCTTGATATTTCCAGATTTTAATTTCACTAGCATTTTCTAAGAAGCCATATTTGGCCTAGTTGGTTTTCTCTATTTCATATTTGCTTTCTAGTCATTAATTTGTATTTTTATATTTACTATTTTTGTCTATCTACAGCATTTACATCTAATTTCCTTATACTTTTCTGACTACTTGAGACGGAATCTTAGAGATTAACTTTCAGCCTAAGTGTAACTGGTGGATACCATTGATGTCTCGCGCAAATCATCTCGTATTCATTTTACCAGTGCTATATTACCATCTTCTACTTTCCACCTTCTTTGTTGCTGACAGCGTATAGCTATCTTTCTCAGAGAATTCAGGATACTGAAACTACATCATCCATGAAGATTCATAAGAGCAGAGCAGCTTAAATCCCTCCTCTATGGTACATATATTCTCTGAAATACCTTTGAATCTCCCAGTTTCTGGCTTGCCGTTGAGACCATCCTCAAAGGATTCCCTTTGGAATACATAAGCTACCTTGATTTTTGGAGAGGTTGAAGTGCCTAGAAGTCTACATCTTCCTGGAATAGACCTTCATCCAGTTGGAGACTGAGCTAGTTTTAAGATTTTTTCAGTCCTTTGTGAAAGCTGCTGTGTTTGCAGGTCACCCTTGCTGCCAGGTTGTGACACTTTCAGGTTCCCAAATGTACCCTCCAGGACCTCTTCTCTTCGATAGTCTCTGTTCTGCAACATTTGTCTCATTAATTTATCAGACGTCTGAAAATCTAGGGAGTTTCTCACCTATCAGGTGCCTTTTTCTCTAAAACCTCTTGGTCTCTCAGCTCTGTAGGATATGAATTAGCAAAGATTTTTTAAAAAAATGGGATTAAATGTCAGGCTTATTTCAATTTATTTCCCTTTCTCCACCTTCTGGCTACCTTGCTAGTTCTCTGATGTGGGTCAGATTTTTGTTTTTGTTTTCTCATCTTTTCTAGCTGTTCTCAGTGGCAAAGATGTTCCCTCAACAAGCTCTTTTACTATTATTGGAAATGTAATCTCTCTAAACTTCTACCCTCCACCTCCATACCCACTGTACTTCCTTTTGTATAGGAAAACACATCCCCTAAGATTTTTGTACTTGCCTCATTTGTTTTCCCTTAGATCAACAAGCTTAAATCTTAAAGCTGAACTACATCAACAATGAAAATTTAAAAATGTAAACATCACCTTTTGTGTACTTTGTTTTTAGTGTTGACTGAACTCTTTAGATCTCAAAAATACATTGTTATAGACACAGACTGCTTACTAAACAAGGACCTCATTATAATTCTGTACTTACAGATGTTCTGCTTTGAACTTTACATCTAACCATAACACAGATGCTCATGAGATTTTCTCAAACCATAGACACGTCTTTTATAATAAAAATTATTAGAGAAAGTTGGGGAAAAGTATAAATACTATGCTGAATATTTCAGGAAGTGTTTCAGCTCTGGGATGAGATGGATATATACTCAAATCCTGCCTGATTACTTATTACCTATGTGCCCAAGGATTTAATATCTTTATTCCTCAGTTTCCTTTTCTGTTAAACCAGTGTTTGTGCAGGCTAAGTTGCTTCAGTCATATCCAACTCTGTGATGCTATGGGCTATCTCCCACCAGGCTCCTCTGTCCATGGGGTTCTCCAGGCAAAAATACTGGAGTGGGTTTCCATGCCCCGCCAACCCCACCCTAGAGGATCTGTCAGGAGCCGCGTTAGGCATTACTGACAAAATGGAGGCACGGCCCCAACCCCCTCTCCTCATCTTGCAGGCATGGTCCCAGGATGAAGGAGTTAGGCCTTGTGATTCTGATTTGTTCTTTCCTTTCTTCAGTTGAGTTGGCTGGAAAGAATGTTAAGGTGGTTGAGGGAAGCATGAAAAAGCACAAAGCCTTCTGCAGTTGTGCCAGAAAATAATCTGTAAACCATTGACATTTGTTCAAGGATTTTTACAAAGAATATCCCAGATTGAGCACCTAGGCTGCAGCTTGAGGTCATGGGAAGGATTGTTATCTGAGACCTGTTTGTGAGGGAAATATTTATGGCAAAAGAAGATTGCTGAGTTTAGGGTTTAGGAAGAGTTAAGAATAGCTAGAAGCCTTTTTAGGAGATAGTGATCTTAAGATACTAGGGGCAAACAGAATTTAGAAAGATAAGAAATAAACTGAAGAATGTAGCATGTGTTACAATGTAATCACAAGTTAAGTACAGTAAATCTGGGTGGGGGAAACTAAAAACATCAAACCTCTGACCTAATGCTTTTGTCAAAGTATAGAAGAGAAGCTTGAAATAAACAGGTAGTTCTGTACTATGAGTCAGAGACTACATCATCGTCCGCCAACACGGCTCACCCCTTCAGGCTGATTCCCTGGTTGCTGGAGCTGGACTCCGGCAAGGATCCTCCTGACCCAGGGACTGAACCCATGTCTCTTGTGTTTCCTGCATTGGCAGGCAGGTTCTTTACCATTAGCACCACCTGGGAATCCCAAATCAGCCTTTAATACATAGTAAAATAAGGATTTTATAAGTTTAAATGAAACAATAGGTATAATATGTATAATAAAATTTGCTTGACTCAAACTGCTCAACAAATATTAGTCACTTATTCATATTCTTTGGAAATAATTTTTCATGCTAAGTAAAAGTATCTAGGAATAAATTATAATTATGCTGGAATTCTGGGTTTTAAAATGATAAGGGAATAGATTATTTTAAGGTAAACCTAAACAAATATTTAAAGGTGGTATAAAAGAGAGATGATTTAAGGTTCAAAAGAATTCCTTTATAGGAAGGAAAAATATTAAATAGCTAAATTTCTTATTGGAAAGCCTTTGTGCTTAAAGGTTAGGTTAATTGCCAAGAGTAAGTAACAGGGTTATAAAGCATATAATAATTAGAAGTAGTTGAAAGCAACTACTAACCTTTAAGTTGTAATGAGATTTTTAAAATATATTTTTAAAATAAATTTTTAGTATAAATCCTTGCAAATTAAAACAACTGATTCTGAAGTTATATTCAGAGAATCATGATAGTTTAGAAATGTAAGGGATGGTATTTAAAAGATAAGAATTATCAGACATAGAAAGGTTAAGTAAGTTTTGAAGGTTACACACATACAAAGGCCGAAGTATAAAAGATTAGAATCTGTGTTGAATACTTTTGATCTACTTCTTCAGTTGCACCCTCCTTCCTTCTGTGTCTTGCACTGTGGTCTGAAAGGCTTCTAGTTGACTTTACCCAAAGGGCAACATTATCAGGAGCTAGAGGAGGGCAGGAAAGTTAGGTCAAGGAATATAATCTTTGTATCAGCTCCCTTCATGGTCACTCTGGGCTCAGTCCATTGTTTCCTTAAGGTTATATTTTATGCCAGGATGTCCTCACCACATAGCTGTTAACAGCTGCTGTTATAAGCCTTAGGGTGCCACACTATACCTGTGGTTTACCTCTGTTCTTCCTTTTACTAAGCTTTTTTATATTTTTTTAATTATCCAGTTGCAAGCTTCATCTATTTTCTGTTTACACACAACTGAAAGCTTAGAGTTTTGTGGTTCTCTACTCAACAATTTTTGTCCTCAATATGATCAGATAACAATCTTGCTGAAAATTACTACACAGATTACATAGAATGATCTACTTCTCAAGTATATTCATAAATTCAATCATTCTTGTATAATGTCACCTATTCCTAATTTTGTTTCTTAACATGTAGTTTTAATTGTGAAACTAAATTTATGTAAACAGATATTTTAGGATAAAAATTGCATAATGACAAACATTTTGAAAACCCAGAGTAAAACAATGTGTTCAAAACGATTCAACAAAATACTATTGCCAATAGATTTATATCATTTTTTACTTTATTTGTATATTATTTTTGTTTGTAATTAAAGTGCTTCAATACAGTGGGGCAAATTTACACAGAAAAAATGCAAGTAAATGAACAATAGCTATATGTGCCAACCACATTAATTGTCAGTAGAGAAAAATAAGCATAGTCATACCAAGAGTACCTTCCCCTCATGGGTGAATTTAACTCAGATGACTATTATATCTACTACTGTGGGCAAAAATCCCTTAGAAGAAATGGAGTAGCCACTTTTTGAAAAACAAAAAACAAAAAACAAAAAACTTACTTTATGTTATTTTCATTCTAAAGAGATCCTCAAGTGGCAAATTTAGACTCTTTATAGAGCCATATTTTCATGACTGTTTCAGTACATTTACTAACTTTAAAATTGTGTTTTATCTACTCCTTACTCCTTGTCTTGAAGTCATGAGTCTTTTAGTTCATAAACATTAGAAGACTCCATAGTGATCTTGAAGAGAAAGTACATCTAATATACGTCCATATTTTCCAGTTTCTAATTTTATCATTAATTTCAAAAATATTAAAAATGTACATTTCAATATAGTTCAGGAAAAGTTCACCATAGAATAAAGCTACAAGTTATGAGTAATTTGTTAGATACATGGATTTAAAGTTCAAAAATATTGCAAGATGATTTCATAACTATAAACTTATAACAGTTTTTTCTTCTCTTAGTTCACTTCAGTCACTCGGTCATGTCTGATTCTTTGCAAACCGATGAACTGCAGCACACCAGGCTTCCTTGTCCATCACCAACTCCTGGAGCTTGCTTAAACTCATGTCCATCAAGTCGGTGATGGCATCCAACCATCTCATCCTCTGTTGTCCCCTTCTCCTCCTGCCTTCAACCTTTCCCAATATCAGGGTATTTTCCAATTAGTCAGTTCTTCATATCAGGTGGCCAAAGTACTGGAGTTTCAGCTTCAGCACCAGTCCTTTCAATGAATATTCAGGACTTATTTCATTTAGCATGGACTGGTTAGATCTCCTTGCAGTCCAAGGGACTCTCAAGAGTCTTCACCAACACCACAGTTCAAAAGCATCACTTCTTTGGCACTCAGCATTCTTTATAGTCCAACTCTCACATCCATACATGACTACTGGAAAAACCATAGCTTTGACTAGAGAGACATTTGTAGGTCAACTGGCTGAGTAGAAGGGTTTGTGCTCATCTTCTCCTGCAAGAATTTCAAAATTACAACTCACTGCTGAAAAACCATTGACAGGAGAATGTTGATCCCACCAAAAAAAGATACCCCACATCCATGAACAAAGGAGAAGCTCCAGCAAGATGGTAGGAGGGGCTAAATCACATTTAGAATCAAACCCCATACATGCCAGAGATGTTCAGAGGGCTCAAACAAACCTGTGCACACTACAACCCAGAGACCCCCACAGAGACTGAGCCAAAACTGTGTCTGAGTGTCTACTGTGGAGCTATGGGTCAGCAGTGGCCTGCCACAGGGGCAGGGGCTCTGGGTGCAGCAGACCTATGCTATGCTAAGTCACTTCAGTCGTGTCCGACTCTGTGAAACCCCATAGACGGCAGCCCACCAGGCTCCCCCATCCCTGGGATTCTCCAAGCAAGAACACTGGAGTGGGTTGCCATTTCCTTCTCCAATGCATGAAAGTGAAAAGTGAAAGTGAAGTTGCTCAGTCGTGTCTGACTCTTAGCGACCCCATGGACTGCAGCCTACCCAGCTCCTCCATCCATTGGATTTTCCAAGCAAGAGTACTGGAGTGGGGTGCCATTGCCTTCTCCAGAATAAGCCCTCTTGGAGGAGATTGCCATTATCCCCACCATAGAGCTGCCGGAACTTACACAGGACTGGGGAAACAGACTCTTGGAGAGCACACACAAAAAAACTTGTGTGCACCAGGACCCAGGAGAAAGGAGCAGTGACCCCACAAGAGACTGACCCAGACTTGCCCAAGTGTCCAGGGGTCTCTGGTGGAGGTGTGGGTCAGCGGTAGCCTGCTACAGGGTCGGGGGAACTGAGTGCAGCAGTGCATGCATGGGACCTTTTGAAGGAGGTTGCCATTATCTTCATTACCTCCAAACATAGTTTGGCCTCAGGTCAAACAACAGAGAGGGAACACAGCCTTGCCCACCAACAGATAATTGGATTAAAGATTTACTGAGCATGGCCCCACACATCAGAACAAGACTCAGTTTCCCCCTCAGTCAGTCTCTCCCATCAGGAAGCTTCCACAAGCCTCTTATCCTTATACATCAGAGGATAGACAAAATGAAAAGACCAATCACAGAAAACTAAACAAACTGATCATATGGACCACAGTCTTGTCTAACTCAATGAAACTATGAGTCATGCTATGTTGGGCCACCCAAGATGGACGAGTCATGGCGGAGAGTTTTGACAAAATGTGGTCCACTGGAGAAGGGAATGGCAAAACGCTTCAGTATTCCTGCCTTGAGAACCCCATGAACCGTATGAAAAGGCAAAAAGATAAGACACTGAAAGATGAACTCCCCAGGTTGGTGGGTGGCCAATATGCTTCTGGAGATCAGTGGAGAAATAACTCCAGAAACAATGAAGAGATAGAGCCAAAGTAAAAACAACATCCAATTGTAGATGTTACTGGTGATGCAAGTAAAGTCTGATGCTATAAAGAGCAATATTGCATAGGAACCTGGAATGTTAGGTCCATGAATCAAGGCAACTTGGAAGTGGTCAAACAGGAGATGGCAAGAGTGAACATTGACATTTTAGGAATTAGTGAACTAAAATGGACTGGAATGGGTGAATTTAACTCAGATGACTGTTATATCTACTACTGTGGGAAAGAATCCCTTAGAAGAAATGGAGTAGCCATCATAGTCAATAAAAGAGTCAGAAATTCAGTACTTGGATGCAATCTCAAAAATAATAGAATAATCTCTGTTCGTTTCCAAGGCAAACCATTCAATATCACAGTAATCCAAGTCTATGCCCTGACTAGTAATGCTGAAGAAGCTGAAGTTGAATGGTTCTATGAAGACCTACAATACCTTCTAGAACTAACACCCCCCAATAGATGTCCTTTTCATTTTAGGGGACTGGAACACAAAAATAGGAAGTCAAGAGTAACCTGGAGTAACAGGCAAATTTGGCCTTGGAATATAAAATGAAGCAGGTCAAATGCTAAGAGGGTTTGCTAAGAGAAGACACTGGTCATAGCAAACACCCTCTTCCAACAATACAAGAGAAGACTCTACACATTGACATCACCAGATGATCAATATCGAAATCAGATTGATTATATTCTTTGCAGTCAAAGATGGAGAAGCTCTATACAGTCAGCACAAACAAGACTGGGAGCTAACTGTGGCTCATATCATGAACTCCTTATTACCAAATTCAGACTTAAATTGAAGAAATTAAGGAAAAACACTACACCATTCAGGTATGACCTAAATCAAATCCCTTATACAGTGGAAGTGACAAATAGATTCAAGCGATTAGATCTGATAGACAGAGTGCCTGAAGAACTCCGGATGGAGGTTGTGATCAAGACCATCCCCAAGAAAAAGAAATGCAAAAATGCAAAATGGTTGTCTGAGGAGGCTTTACAAATAGCTGAGAAAAGGAGAGAAACTAACGGCAAAGGAGAAAAGGAAAGATATTGTAGGGTACAGAGTTAGAGAAGGCGAGGTTCAGAATAAGAACGAGACCAGCACTTTACAGGAACAGATCACCTTTAATGAGGTGAGAAGGGGCAGTAGTCAGATGAGTGAGCTGCTGCCCTTACCCAAGAAAAGAGTTAGTATATATAGGTATGTATGTGGAAAGCTACTGTCTTAAGGGGGCCTGTTCTTCTTCGAGGTTGTCTTGTTCAGTTCAGCTCAGTTCAGTTGCTCAGTCGTGTCCAACTCTTTGTAACCCCATGAATCGCAGCACCCCAGGCCTCCCTGTCCATCACCAACTCCCGGAGTTCACTCAAACTCACTTCCATCGAGTCAGTGATGCCATCCAGCCATCTCATCCTCTGTCGTCCCCTTCTCCTCCTGCTCCCAATCCCTCCCAGCATCAGAGTCTTTTCCAATGAGTCAACTCTTCACATGAGGTGGCCAAAAACTGGAGTTTTAGCTTTAGCATCAGTCCTTCCAAAGAACACCCAGGACTGATATCCTTTAGAATGGACTGGTTGGATCTCTTGCAGTCCAAGGGACTCTCAAGAGTCTTCTCCAACACCACAGTTCAAAAGCATCAATTCTTCGGCACTCAGCTTTCTTCACAGTCCAACTCTCACAGCCATACATGACTATTGGAAAAATCATAGTCGGACTAGATGGACCTTTGTTGGCAAAGTAATGTCTCTGCTTTTCAATATGCTATCTAGGTTGGTCATCACTTTCCTTCCAAGGAGTAAGTGTCTTTTAATTTCATGGCTGCAATCACCATCTGCAATGATTTTGGAGCCCCAAAAAATAAAGTCTGACACTGTTTCCACTGTTTCCCCATCTATTTCCCATGAAGTGATGGGACCAGATGCCATGATCTTCGTTTTCTGAATGTTGAGCTTTAAGCCCACTTTTTCACTCTCCCCTTTCACTTTCATCAAGAGGCTTTTTAGTTCCTCTTTACTTTCTGCCATAAGGGTGGTGTCATCTGCATATCTGAGGTTATTGATATTTCTCCTGGCAACCTGGATTCCAGCTTGTGCTTCTTCCAGCCCAGCGTTTCTCATGATGTACTCTGCATAGAAGTTCAATAAGCAGGGTGACAATATACAGCCAAGGTTGTTAGGAGTAGTTATCTCTTAGATGGCTGGGGCAAGGAATTTTGGAGATCCGCTAGAGGCTGGACCAGCTGTGAGCTCTCAACCTAATGTCCATTTTTTAATTTTTTTCTTCTTCGGGTGAGAGAGTTCTTTGTTTTGCATAGAATGGTGGAGAGGACCTGGAGGGGCATTTTAACTCCAGGATATTTTGAGCCCTGTAACTTTCCTTCAGATATACCCATTCTTATCTTAGATAGTGAAATCGCTCAGTCATGTCCTACTCTTTGAGACCCCATGGATAGTAGCCAGCAAATCTCCTCTGTCCATGGGATTTTCCAGGCAAGAATACTGGAGTGGGTTGACATTTCCTTCTCCAGGGGATCTTCCCCACCCAGGGATTGAATCCGGGTCTCCCACATTGTAGGCAGACGCTTTACCGTCTGAGTCACCAGGGAAGGCCTTATCTTAGTACATCAATAAATTCTTCTTATGTTATCTCACCTTCATTGCATTCAGATTTTGAAGCCATAGCTAAAACTGCATGTTTTCTCCAGATATTTTTTGATAATTTTCCAACTGGAAGTGAAAGTCTAAAATTAAAGTCTTTAAGATTATGTTATCTTAAACAAGGACTGGTATAAAAGATCAATCTATATTGCTTTATTCTGGTTCCCACATTAAAGCAAATTCAATGCTCTTGCTAAATTCACTATTCCAAAAAGTGGCATGACTAAAATAGATTGAAGGTAGACTAATCCCATATTCAACCTTAGAGTAGCCAAATTGCCTCAAGTCATTGGGGCTTCCCTTGTAGCTCAGTCATTAAAGAATCTGCCTGCAGTGTAGGAGACCAGGGTTTGAACCCTGGGCTGGGAAGGTCCCTTGGAGAAGGAAATGGCAACCCACTCCTGTATCCTTGCCTGGAAAATCTCATGGACAGTGGAGCCTGGTGGGCTGCAGTCCATGGGGTCGCAAAGAGTTGGGTACAACTGAGCAACTAATATTTAATACTATAGTTAATGTGGAACAAGTAGCCTCATTACCCACCAAAATCTGATTTAATCTGTTAGTTTTGAAACTGAGAAGGACCTTGTGGTATTCCTGGGCAGGGGAGTCTGGAAGTGTTCTCTACTTTCTTTAAAAAATATACATATTTTTTAAATTGTTGGATAATTGCTTTACAATATTGTGTTGGTTCTTCCCTGTGTCCCATGTTTCTTGTAGGGAGTAGTCTCCAGTTCCCACCAGGGACAACTTCCTTGAGTTCCAAAGGGCAGATTCAAACAGTTGCTAATCAGGAAAGGGAGGGAATACAGAGACAAGGGAGGAGCAGCCAGAAACAATAGGGCAATCTTGGGCAGGGTCCTGGTTCCATTTCAAGGAATACATAAAACAATGGATTGTAGCCCTCCAGGCTCCTCAGTGCATGGGCTTCTCCAGGCAAGAATACTGGAGTGGGTTGCCATTTCCTTCTCCAGGGGATCTTTCTGATCCAGAAATGGAACCCAGGTCTCCCACATTGCAGGCAGATTTTTTACCATCTGAGCCACCAGGGAAGCCTTTTTATAGAACAACCTGCCCCCACCACATCCACCCCATGAAAGATGTAACATTCTTCACTCCAGAGAAGACCAATTGAAGCCAGATTAAAGGGACCAGAGAAGCTCATCAAAAGATCACCTGAGGCCAGATTAAAGGGTGCAAACCCTGGGCACACCCTAATCTCATTAGCAGGACTGCCCTTGAACTACAGCTATACAACTCCTTACCAAGTCCTCCTAGGTGGGGACACACAGTTTTCAAGGGCAAAAGTTCACTTGGTCCCCCTTTTTCTGGCAAAACAACAAAGTTATTTTTTTCTACTTCATCAAACATTCTGTAACTTAGATTCGGTTTGGCACCAGTGCACAGCGGCTGAGTTTTTGGCACTAACGTCCATAAATTTAAAATCTGTTCTTGAAATGTATATTTAATATATTTTAATATGACATGAAATAATAGTGCTAAAATAATGATATAAATATATGTGATTGCTGAATATTCTCTTTTCTATCATAAAGTATAGACTTATTGGATAATAAAGAATTTATATTCTTTGAAATCAAGATTCAAATTAATGAATTTCAATTTAAAGTAAATATAATCTCTTTAAAATGAAAAAAAAATTGAAGATTTCAGTTTGCCAGAAATTATGATATTTAAAATATATTCTTTAAGTGGGTAACCAAAATCTCTTTCATTATTTTTTTTCCCAGAACTTGTTTCTTTCTATGGATTATTTTCTAATTATTAAAAGTTTCACTTGCACCAAAGATTGCATCAGAGTCTGAATGACAGGTAATGACATTAATAATCTTAAATGATTATACAGTGTAAGTTTCATATTTCTGATAGAGTGCCTGAAGAACTATGGACAGAAGTTCATAACATTGTACAGGAGGCAGTGATCAAAAACATCCACAAGAAAAAGAAATGGAAAAGGCAAAATGGTGGTCTGAGGAGGCCTTAAAAATAGCTGAGAAAAGAAGAGAAGCAAAAGGCAAAGGAGAAAAGGAAAGATATGCCCATTTGAATGTAGTGTTCCAAAGAATAGCAAGGAGAGATAAGAAAGCCTTCCTCACTGATCAATGCAAAGAAATAGAGGAAAACAATAGAATGGAAAAGACTAGAGATTGCTTCAAGAAAATCAGAGATACCAAGGGAACATTTCATGCAAAGATGGGCACAATAAAGGAAAGAAACAGTATGGACCTAAAGAAGCATAAGATATTAAAAAGAGGTGGCAAGAATACACAGAAGGACTATACAAAAATATCTTCATGACCCAGGTAACCACAGTGGTGTGATCACTCACCTAGAGCCAGACATCCTGGAATGAGAAGTCAAGTGGGCCTTAGGAAGCATCACCACGAACAAAACTAGTGGAGGTGATGGAATTCCAGCTGAGTTATTTCGAATCCTAAAAGATGATACTGTGAAAGTGCTGGACTCAAGATCCCAGAAAATTCAGAAAAGTCAGCAGTAGCCACAGAACTGGAAAAGATCAGTTTTAATTCCCATCTCAAAGAAGGGCAATGCCAAAGAATGTTCAAACTACTGCACAATTGCACTCATCTCACATGCTAGCAAAGTAATGCTTACAATTCTCCAAGCCAGGCTTCAAAAGTACGTGAACCATGAACTTCCAGATGTTCAAGTTGGATTTAGAAAAGGCAGAGGAACCAGAGATCGAATTGCCAACATCTGTTGGATCACAGAAAAAGCAAGATCATTCCAGAAAAACATCTACTTCTGTTTTATTGACTACGTCAAAGCCTTTGTATAGATCACAACAAATTGGAAAATTCTTAAAGAGATGGGAATAACAGATTACCTTACCTGCCTCCTGAGAAATCTGTATTCAGGTCAAGAAATAAGAGTTAGAATTGGACATGGAGCAACTGACTGGTTCCAAATTGGGAAAGGAGTACATCAAGGATGTATAATGTCACCCTGCTTATTTAACTAATATTGAAGGAGGAAACAGACAGAGCTGGACTCCATCTTAGGCCAGGCTGCGAACATTAGGCTACATGCATGGTCACCCTCCCAATGGACTCTGAACTTCGTGCCTGGTGTCTATAGAAGCAGCATACCAATGGGAAACCAGACTCCCTGGATAAAAGAGCCTCAGGACTTGTACTTGGACTCTCTGTTACCTAAAAAAAATGTTAATTATCTTTGTAACAGAACAAAGTTGTAAATCCCATTATGTTTATCAGGATATGACCACAGTCCTATTGATAAATGTCCACTGTTTATCTAGTCTTGTGACACATGTATCATCGATTAACTTTGATCATATCTCTCTTTCACCTTGTCCAGACTAGTTTCAAGGAATTTGGGGAGGTGGGTTTGAGCAAATACACTTAGGATATATAAGGTTTTCACAAAAACTGGTCGAGGTCCTTGGCTAAGAGGAGACTCTGCCTTGGGCCTGCCGGTGTAATAAACTGCACTTCACTATCTGCATTGTCCTTCTGAGTGAGTTTGTTTCCCAGAACATGTGGCTACAACAATATGCAGAGTACATTATGTGAAATGCTGGGCTGGATGTAGCACAAGCTGGAATCAAGATTGCTGGGAGAAATATCAATAACCTCAGATAAGCAGATGACACCACCCTTATGGCAGAAAGTGAAGAGGAACTAAAGACCATCTTGATGAAAGTGAAAGAGGAGAGTGAAAAGCTGGCTTAAAACTCAACATTCAAAAAACTAAGATCATGGCATCCAGTCCCATCATTCCATGGCAAATAAATGGGGAAACAATGGAAACAGTGACACACTTTATTTTCTTGGGCTTTATAATCATTGCAGATGGTAACTGCAGCCATGAAATTAAAAGACACTTGCTCCTTGGAAGAAAAGCTGTGACCAACCTAGACCACATATTAAAAAGCAGAGACATTACTTTGCCAACAAAGGTCTGTCTAGTCAAAGCTATGGTTTTCCAGTAGTCATGTATGGATGTGAGAGTTGGACTATAAAAAAAGCTGAGTGCTGAAGAATTGATGCTTTTAAACTGTGGGTTTGGAGAATACTCTTGAGAGTCCCTTGGACTGCAAAGAGATCAATCCAATCAATCTTAAATGAAATCAGTCCTGAATATTCATTGGAAGGACTCATGCTGAAGCTGAAACTCCAGTACTTTGGCTACCTGATGCGAAGAACTGACTCACTGGAAACGACCCTGAGGCTGGGAAAGATAAAAGGCGGGAGGAGAAGGGGACAAAGGAGGATGAGATGATTGGATGGCATCACAATCTCAATGGACATGAGTTTGAGCAAGCACTGGGAGTTGGTAATGGACAAGGAAGCCTGGCATGTTGCAGTCCATGGGGTCACAAAGAGCTGGACATGACTTAGTGACCTGAACTAAAGTGAATCTTAAATGAACTGACAGCAGTGTACATCATTGGATGGTAAGCAATTCTTATGTTTAGGAGTTACATATACATTATATTTTGCCTATCTACTGTCTTTGGATCCTATGGATATTAACCACCATGATCCTATATTCATGGATTTTACAGCAACTAGAGATACTCAATGGAGAAGGCAATGGCAACCCACTCCAGTACTCTTGCCTAGAAAACGGACAGAGGAAATGAAAATGCTCCTCCTGCCATGGACGGAGGTCCATGGGGTCGCTAAGAGTCAAACACGACTGAGCAACTTCACTTTCACTTTTCACTTTCATGCATTGAACAAGCAAATGGCAACCCACTCCAGTGTTCTTGCCTGGAGAATCCCAGGGACGGTGGGGCCTGGTGGGCTGCCATCTATGGGGTCGCACAGAGTTGGACACGACTGAAGCGACTTAGCAGCAGCAGCAGCAGAGATACTCAATAATGTTATATGCTTGGTTAAGATTGTTTAAGTTACAAAGAAATCAACTGAATTTAGCCCACGGTAAGAAGACTTTATGTAAACTTACCTATGGTAAAGGTCCAGAACTAGAATGAAAAAGCATCACGAAAAGAAGTAACTCCAGTGACTCGACTCTCTTTTTCTCTCATACAGCAAATGATCTCCTTTTGAGTTTCTATTTTTCTTTGCATTTCTTCTCTGATCTTCTCTCAGTTGACTTACTGCCAATTGACTTACTCTGCTTACTCATACTTTATGGTAGCTCAAATATTTAACTTGAAGATTTGTTTATTCAATGTATTCAATTTGAAAAGCAAATATTTACTAGGCACTGCCTGTATTCTAGGTACAGATGATTTCATTTTGCTCTGGCCTCAACTCTGTCTTATTTTCTGTCAGTTTCTTTCTTCATATTATGAGTCTTATAGAAGCCTATTATCTCTCTTTATGTTTGCAAATTTAAATTCTCCAAAAAGAAAATTACTCTTTGCTATAGAAGTTGTAAATTATAACTCGAGGTTTATTTTAAACCATCTTGATCTGTTTTGTTTTAAACTCAAATATTGTTGACCCCATCAAAGGGTTTAAAACAGTTGAATTAAATCCCAACATGTAGAAATTGAAAACTTCTATCAATAATCATAATAATTTCTACTATCCTTTGGGTGGGTGGGGTTGAAGGGGAAGACATTCCAGCAACACTAGACATTTTTTTTTTTTTTTCACTGTAAGAATGACTTGGGGCTGATTAGCTATAGCACCCTAGATAGAGGTTCCCAGCTCTCCCAGTTGTGACCCATGCTAAGCTGAAATTCTTTTGTCCTTTACCTTTGCCTTTACTCGCTGACCTGTTTTAGAGGAGAGCTTCTAAGCAGCAGGAAGTGAACTGCTGATTACCCTGGCTTCCTTCAGTCTTTTACATTATCTGCCTGGCCTCTGGGAGCTTTCCAGTTTGCATCTCCTGGTTTATCTCATCTTGGCACACAAGGTACATCACAACACAGCAACCATTCTGTGACTGAGCTTCTGTAAAATAAACCATACTCTCCTGATCCTGAAAGTGAGGGTAACTTTAGAACAGGTAATATATCTACCTTATTAACAGAAGGCTGGCTCAGATGGTAAAGAATTTGACTGCAATGCAGGAGACCTGGGTTCAATCCTTGGGTCAGGAAGATCCCCTAGAGAAGGGCACAGCAACACACTCCATTATTCTTGCCTGGAGAATTCCATAAACAGAGGAGCCTGGTGGGCTACAGACTGTGGGATCATAAAGAGTTGAACACAACTAAGTGACTAACACACACACAGGCACAGATGATAGAATTTCCCTTGCAAGAGGGTAAGGATAGGCAGATCAGTATATTAACATCATAATGAAAACAAATTTGATCACATTCAACTTTGACAGTGTGGATCACAATAAACTGTGGAAAATTCTGAAAGAGATGGGAATACCAGACCACCTGACCTGCCTCTTGAGAAACCTATATGCAGGTCAGGAGGCAACAATTAGAACTGGACATGGAACAACAGACTGGTTCCAAATAGGGAAAGGAGTACGTCAAGGCATATATTGTCACCTTGCTTATTGAACTTATATGCAGAGTACATCACGAGAAATGTTGCGCTGGAAGAAGCACAAGCTGGAATCAAGATTGCCAGGAGAAATATCAATAACCTCAGATATGCAGATGACACCACCCTTATGGCAGAAAGTGAAGAGGAACTCAAAAGCCTCTTGATTAAAGTGAAAGAGGAGAGTGAAAAGTGGGCTTAAAGCTCAACATTCAGAAAACGAAGATCATGGCATCTGGTCCCATCACTTCATGGGAAATAGATGGAGAAACAGTGGAAACAGTGTCAGACTTATTTTTTTGGGCTCCAAAATCACTGCAGATGGTGACTGCAGCCATGAAATTAAAAGACGCTTACTCCTTGGAAGGAAAGTTATGACCAACCTAGACGGCATATTCAAAAGCAGAGACATTATTTTGCCAACAAAGGTCCGTCTAGTCAAGGCTATGGTTTTTCCTGTGGTCATGTATGGATGTGAGAGTTGGACTGTGAAGAAGGCTGAGCACTGAAGAATTGATGCTTTTGAAGTGTGGTGTTGGAGAAGACTCTTGAGAGTCCCTTGGACTGCAAGGAGATCCAACCAGTCCATCCTAAAGGATATCAGTCCTGGGTGTTCTTTAGAAGGAATGATGCTGAAGCTGAACTCCAGTACTTTGGCCACCTCATGTGAAGAGTTGACTCATTGGAAAAGACTCTGATGATGGGAGGGATTGGGGGCAAGAGGAGAAGGGGACGACAGAGGATGAGATGGCTGGATGGCATCACCGACTCGATGGACATGAGTTTGAGTGAACTCCAGGAGTTGGTGATGGACAGGGAGGCCTGGCGTGCTGCGGTTCATGGGGTCGCAAAGAGTCGGACACGACTGAGCAACTGAACTGAACTGAGGACTTCCCAGGTGGCACTAGTTTTAATGAACCCGCCTACCAATGGAGGAAATATAAGAACATAGGTTGAGTCCCTAGGTCAGGAAGATCCCTTGGAGGAGGAAATGCCAACCCACCCCCATATTCTTACCTGGAGAGTCCCATGGACAGAGGAGCCTAGTGGGCTACAGTCTATAGAGTCACAAAGAGTTGGACATGACTGAAGCGGCTTAGAACACCTGCATGCACATGTTTATATAACAAAAGAAAAATTCTGTTGGAGGAAGATTCAACAACATTTCTCAGTAACATGACTTAGAAATCATACAACCTTTTACAGGCCAGTATGTCAGAAGACTGTAGGGTGCAGCTACCTAGTAGAAGCCTTGAAAGGGGATCACATGGACTAGAAAACTTGGTGGTACAAAGCTCTGAACTCTCACCATATTTTAATAGAGAAAACCTCAAACATTTCTCCCTGGCAAGTCAATTGTACATTCTCTGCTTTTAATCTTCTAAAGCTAGGATTGGCCCATTACAGCCCAGGGCCCAAGTCTGGCCTGTTTTTGTAAACAAAGTTTTGTTGGAACACAGCATTGTCTATTTGTTTATTATTGTCTGTGGCTGCTTTAACACATCAGAGTGGAGTAACTGTGACAAAGACTAGTCCCCAGAGCCTAAAATGTTTACTTCAGACACTTCCACAGAGAAAGCTTGTCTATCCCAATTCTAATGAAAGACATACTAAATAAATGCATTACAAATATTAATATGTTATATAAATATATCACAAAATGGCCATTCTAATTCAAGTTCTCTTCTCTCATCTAAATTCTGGCTCAGTTTAATCCCCTCATTTGCACTTTGGTTGAAATGAAGAACAACACTATCACCAATGTAATTTATTCACATTGAAATCTGTTAGCAAACAACCAACTCTGCCATTCTGTAACTAAGACCCCCAAATTTTATATTATGTTAATCACACTCATCTGGATAAGCATTTGGGTCAAAATAAAGATCTTTCACATCTCTATACATAATTCTCTGAACAACTTAACATCCCATAATAACGCCATTTATTTTTAAACTTGTTTTGATCACAGCAAAATTGACCAATCAAGAATCTCATACTGAAAAAGTGAAATTTTATTTTATGCCTTCACAGATCACATCCATCTACAATAAGATTTGTATCTACCTATAAATAGAATTTCTTTTGGAAACAATTGCCAGTTTTAGCAATGCCTCCTATGACTCCTATCTTTCCTGTAGTCTCCACTATGCCTTCCCCATTGTTTGCTGGTGGATATGTATTAGGATATAGACCTTCACCTAGACAGTCAGGTTGCTCAAGGGTTGGCAAAAGTTTCAATTTGAAAAGTTTCAACTTGAAAGTCTCAATTTCAAATGAAAGTTTCAGATAGTTTCAATTTATGCTTGCATAAGCTTTTAATATGTACTGTTAGAAACATAATTATCCTTTCAATATATACTTCTTTTCTTTCTTTAACTTCAGAAGAAGAAAACACTTAATATGAAAATGGAAATAAAATTTTCCTTTATCTCAGCAATAATCAGCTAGAAAGTATATTGAAAAGCTACTCCCTGCACACAAATAACAAGGTATAAAATATCTCACCAACTCGATGGACATGAGTTTGGGTGAACTCTGGGAGTTGGTGATGGACAGGGAGGCCTGGTGTGCTGCAGTTCATGGGGTCACAAAGAGTCAGACATGACTAAGAGACCGAACTGAATTGAAAATATATCATAATTAACTCTGAATGTGTAATATAGAACATATAGATATAACTATGACATTCTGTTGAAAGACTTCAATTCAGCTCAGTTCAGTCACTCAGTCGTGTCCGACTCTTTGTGACCCCATGAATCGCAGCATGCCAGGACTCCCTGTCCATCACCATCTCCTGGAGTTCACTCAAACTAATGTCCATTGAGTCAGTGATGCCATCCAGCCATCTCATCCTCTGTCGTCCCCTTCTCCTCCTGCCCCCAATCCCTCCCAGCATCAGAGTCTTTTCCAATGAGTCAACTCTTCTTAAAAGAAGTCAATAAATGTGGACGTGATGGTTAATTTTATGTATCAACTTCACTAGGCACCATGTTGCCTGGATAGTTGCTGCTGCTGCTGCTGCTAAGTCACTTCAGACGTGTCCAACTCTTTGCGACCCCATAGACGGCAGCCCATCAGGCTCCCCTGTCCCTGGGATTCTCCAGGCAAGAACACTGGAGTGGGTTGCCATTTCCTTCTCCAATGCATGAAAGTGAAAAGTGAAAGTGAAGTCAGTCAGTCATGTCCGACTCTTAGTGACCCCATGAACTGCAGCCTACCAGGCTCCTCCATCCATGGAATTTTCCAGGCAAGAGTAGTGGAGTGGGGTGCCATGGCCTTCTCTGGCCCAGATAGTTGGTCAAACCTTATTCTGGGTGTTTTTGTGAGGGTGGTTTTGCATCAGTGAATGAATGAGTCCTTAGTCACTTCAGCTGTGTCCGACTCTGTGACCTCATGGACTGTAGCCTGTCAGGCTCCGCTTTCCATGGGATTTTCCAGGCAAGAATCCTGGAGTGGGTTGCCATGCCCTCTTCTGGGGATGTTCCTGATCCAGAGATTTAATCTACATCTCTTGCATTGCAGGCAGATTCTTTACCATTGAGCCACTGGGGAAGCCCTTTTGCTTTCGAGTAACAAAGTAAAGCAAATTGACCCTCAGTGTGGGTGTGGCTCCTCTTATCAGTGAAGAGATGAACAGAAAAGTTGACTGACTTGAACTGAACACTGGCTGTTCCTAAGTCTCAAGCTTGCCAGACTGCACACAGGAACTAAACCGGTGTGAGTTTAGCAACTCTTCTAGGTCTTCAGCTTGCTGACTCACCCTGAAGATCTTGGCACTTGCCCATCTCATCACTGTATATAATCATGTAAGTATATATCCTGTTGGTGCTGTTTCTCTAGAAAACCCTGACTAATACAGGGAGAAATACATTTTTCCAGTTATTAAGAGTCCAGTGAGAAAAATAACCCAATTAAAAGAGAAAGGTATAAAGCTCTTAACTAGATGACTTAAGTAAAAAGAGAACTCTGTAACTCACAAAGATAGCAATTTCAAAAGCAGTTACCACTCCTAGGGATGAGGAAACAAAGGGAAAAAGTTGGATTCATTAATACTTTGAAGTGTGTAGAGGTCTCATAGAACTGAAAGAACTTTGAGAAGGGAACACAGGCAATTGGTTCTGGAGTCTCTGAGAGGACATGATTAGGCTGATTGTGTGAAGGCTGGAAAATCTGTAAAATGAATACAGTTGCTTTTATAGGAAGAAATTGCTACTACCAAAGTGGAGAAGTATTCCTAGGGAGATGCTCACAGGAATAGAAATTTACCCGAGTCCACAGGAAGCAGATAAGAAGGAGCTAGTTCCTTGATCTGCTTCTGCCTATAGAGTCCCTCCAGGAACCTGACACAAAGAGGAAGTGTGGCTTGTGGAGCTTGAGCTCCAGCATCACAAGGCAGGGTGTAACACAGCATTGTAAATTCACAACAGATGTCCACTTTCACCAAGTACATTTATAGATAAGTGGCTCAGGTAGCAGAATGACGGTGACTTAAAATATTTTCAAGTTTAATAGAAATTTTTAAAAAACTGGCAAAGATAATCAACAAACATAATAAAAGTGATTTTATATTATGAAAATGAAAATTCATGATAAGCACTAGTCCAAATAACATTCCAAAATATAAATAGTGAAATTAATTAAATAAAATAAACTGTTGAGAAATCGATTATTATTTCTTCAAATTTGTAATGATTAATCAATATATGGCATTAAAAAGAAATCTTAGATATCATTTATGTATCCTACTTGAAACCAAATTTATTTTCAGTTGGATTAAAATTTCAAGTATCAATAGATAAAATGAGGACACTAAAAAAAAGAAAATAATGTTTACTGTTTACTTGTTCAGAGTATGGAAATAAAACACAGGCATACAAAGAAAGGAAAACATCAAAGGAAGAGTTCCACTGACTATATATAATATGTAATTTTTGTAAACAATGTCATTGTATGCAAAAATGAAAGAGTGATGGTACATAGGGACAATTTTGTGAATTTGTAGAAAAAAAGAGATACAGTTCTTATCAAGCAAATTTTTACAAGTAAATGATAGACATAAAAATTTCTCCTTAGGAAAGTGGGCAAACTATCTGAATATGTAATGAGAAAGAAGAAATAAAAATGGCAAAAATATACAAAAAGTTATTACTCTTTAGTAATTCGAGAAATGCAGATAAAATAAAAACTTTATATGTATATATGTACATATGCCGCTGCTACTGCTGCTAAGTTGCTTCAGTCATATCCGACTCTGTGAGACCCCAAATATGGCAGCCCACCAGGCTCCCCCATTCCTGGGATTCTCCAGGCAAGAATACTGGAGTGGGTTGCCATTTCCTTCTCCAATGCATGAAAGTGAAAAGTGAAAGTGAAGTTGCTCAGTCATGTCTGACTCTTTGCGACCCCATGGACTGCAGCCTACCAGGCTCCTCTGTCTATGGGATTTTCCAGGCAAGAGTACTGGAGTGGGGTGCCATTGTATATACACACACAAATATATATTTGATAATATATATATATATATATATATATATATATATATATATATATATATATATATATATCAGATTGGCCAAAGGCAATCCTTAATGCTGGCAAATAATAAGCACAGGTATTAAATTGGCACAGCAGGTATTAAATTGGCACAACCTACTTAGAATACATGATAACAATATATGCCATGCAACCTTAAATAACTCTCATTTCTAGGTATGTAACCAAAGAAAATGATCAGAGCTGTAGTCAAAGGCTTCGTAAGTGTGTACTATATTATAATAACAGAATATTGTAAATAAACTCAATGTCTAACTATAAGCAAATTGTCTTAAAACCATATGATGAAATGAGTTGTAGTGATTGAAAATCATGTTCTAAAAATAAACATTTGATAAACTCAGAAATCTTTCAAGACATGCAAAGTAAAAATTAAAAACAAAATAATGTTTTGGTTATGATATTAATAGATATTGTACAAAAATGAATACTCATTTTTTCATTATGGTAACATGATTTGTGGTCATTTTACTTCTTAAAATATGTTTTAAAAGTTGCCATTTATAAAATCTGACTGCTGAAGTGTAATTGGTTTTTTCATATAACAAGGAAATATTTACTCAGAGCTTGGACATCATTCTCAGAGCCAATAGATTTTCTTATTATCCCCCCAAACTATAACTGGAGTGACTTGAGACTTCTTCTATAATAGTAAAATAAAATAATTCAGACTTCTCTAAATATCAAATTCCAGTTCTTTAAAGTTCAATAATGTACAAGCATTTTTTCTAGCACTTGTCAAATGTTAATCATAAAATTCTACTTTTCTCTGTTATATAACAGGAGAAATGCCATTCATATATTTATTACTTCCAACTTAATTTTCTGAATTCTCAGACCTCCAGATTTACACATTTAACTGTTACCTAACACCTAACCTTAGAAGTCAGAGTTCACCAAATGACTATATGCAAAGAAATAAATTTTTATTCCCTCTGCCCTGTTCTATATCCTCAGCACCCCTGTATCAGCAGCTTTCTTTTCCACATGTTCTCAAGGACACATCTAATTATTCAGGCCAAATTTTCACATTTTTCTCTATCTGCAGTTCTATTGTTAATATACCCAGTTGTAATCCAAACCTATGCTCCTATCTGTTCAAGCCCTCAGCATTTCTCAATACTGCTCGCCCTCTCAACTACACATTTGTTATAAAACAGCTACAGGAGCTATTTAAAAATATCAATTAGATGATGTCATTCTCTGACTTAAACATCTCCTAAAGTTTCTGTTTTAATTTAGGTTTCCCCAGAATCACACCATGGTGTGGATTGAGGTATAAAGAGTTTATTTGACAGCTGATCCCAAGGAACATCAGTCAGATGGGACATAACACAGAGAAAGGGAAGAAGTCATAAACAATATGTTATCAAGCAAACTGCCACTATGAGCAAGTGAATCCCATAGGGAATTCTAGAAGTCAGCTTATAGCATGTGCCTCAAAGAATCCCGCTTAGATGAACAAAGAAGTCAGTTCCTCTTAGACATTTGCTGAGGTTGTTCCTACAAGGGATGGCAGGTGGGGACCACAGGCATTAATTCCTCACCATTTCTGGCCTGCTACTCATTCATGTGTAACAGTCTCCAGTGGACCAAGAGGCAGAGACAGTGCACCCAAGCCCAAAGTAAAAGACACTGGAAATTGGAAGGCAGGTCTGAGGGCCTAGGAAAGTTAAGGTCCATCAAGGATAGAACCCTGAGAGCTAAATGACCGTGCACCTTTTGTACCACTCTGACTCATGCACAACTTACTTAATCTCAGGAAAGTGAATTGTTATATTCTTTATGTACATATGGGAGAAGGCAATGGCACCCCACTCCAGTACTCTTGCCTGGCAAATCCCATGGATGGAGGAGCCTGGTAGGCTGCAGTCCATGGGGTCGCGAAGAGTCGGACACGACTGAGCAACTTTACTTTCACTTTTCCTTTCATGCATTGGAGAAGGAAATGGCAACCCACTCCGGTGTTCTTGCCTGGAGAATCCCAGGGATGGGGGAGCCTGGTGGGCTGCCGTCTATGGGGTTGCACAGAGTCGAACACGACTGAAGTGACTTAGCAGTGGCAGTTATATACATATAGAATACAATGGAGTTCCCTGGTGGCTCAGATGGTACAATATAAGTCCATTCCTGAAATTGATCTCAAGGTGGAGATAAATATTTATCATTTTCCTTGGGGACACAGTTTTGAGAGCATTAGCCCACGGTGGCCCCCTTTGCCTGGCAAAGCAATACAGCTATTCTTTTCCTCTTCAACACTCCCCAAATATTTATCATCTATCTCTATCAATATTTCTACATTCCATTTAACTTTGGTCAGTATTTCTGTTGAATTAAGTTAGAGTGCTTCAACCTCAGCACCATTAACATTTTGGGACAAATGATTCTTTGTTATGGGAGATGCCTTGGAGGATGTTAGGTACCATCCCTGACTTCAACTCACAGACACCAGTAGTACAGTTCAGTTCAATCGCTCAGTCATGTCCGACTGTTTGTGACCCCATGAACCGCAGCACACCAGGCCTCCCTGTCCATCACCAACTCCCGAAGTCCACACAAATCCATGTCCATTGAGTTGGTGATACCATCCAACCATCTCATCCTCTGTCATCCCCTTCTCCTGCTCTCAATCTTTCTCAGCATCAGGGTCTTTTCAAATGAGTCAGCTCTTCACATGAGGTGGCCAAAGTATTGGAGTTTCAGCTTCAACATCAGTCCTTCCAATGAACACCCAGGACTGATCTCCTTTAGGATGGACTGGTTGGATCTCCTTGCAGTCCAAGGGACTCTCAAGAGTCTTCTCCAATACCACAGTTCAAAAGCATCAATTCTTCTGCACTCAGCTTTCTTTATAGTCCAACTCTCACATCCATACATGACCACTGGAAAAACCATAGCCTTCTTCCCCCAAATTGTGATTATAAACGTCTCTAGATATTGCCGAATGTACCCCGGGGAGGGGAGGGGGGGAATCTACTCCTTCTCCAAGCTGAAAATCACTAGGTGAATAGCCTATTGGATCATCATTACCTTGAACTCTTGGGGTCTGAACATCTCATTAGTATATGCTTGTCAGGCTAAATCTGACAGGCTTAAGCTATTGCTTTTGATTAAGTGCCTAATCATGGCTTTTGATTAATTGCCTACTCATGGCTATTACTGGGGGTGAAAAATACCCAAACCAAGAACAGCCCTGTGGGACTTCCTGAGTTCCAAGCATAATCATGTCTGTCTTCACTCCATAGCATCACTATTTCTTCATGAAAATAAGGCTTATTTCTTCATGTCAGTAAAACAACTTCATTTTTTACCTGTAGTTACTGGTATGAGGATCAATAAATGACCAGGTGGCCATCATAGCCTTAGGTTTAGGGGAACCTTACCTGCATCTCCTGGTGGAAGGCCCCATCACATCATGGCTGGAACCAGGATCTCTAGTCCAAATGAGCCTAAAGTTGTGGAGAGGAAAAGTACAAAGTGACAATGAGATAGTCCACCCTGACTTCCACCTCTCTGTTCCCAGACCTAATTATTCTACCTGGTGGGACATAACATCATATAATAGTTGATAATTCAAAATATATACTTCAGCTTGAAAGAAAATGCTCCAAGTCCATAAGCCTGGCCTTCTAGGTGTACTGTTCAGAGGCCACCTGTATTAGTTTTCTATAGCTGAGTAACAAATTACCACAAACTTAGTGAGTGAATACCACTCCCATTTATTAACTCACTTCCTATAGGTCAGAAGTTCAGCACAGCTTGACTAAATTCAGGGTATCACAAGGCTGAAATCAGAGTTGGTTGGGTTAGTTCTCATCTGGAGGCTCAGGGACAAAAAAAAAAAAAAAAAAATCTACTCCTAAGCTCATTCAGGTTGTTGGCAAAATTCAGTTCCTTGTGGTTTTAGGACTAAAGTCCCCTGTGAAGTCCTTGCTAGATATCATTAGGGTGATCATTCAGCTCATCAAAGGTGATTGAATTCTTTTGCCAAGTGTCCCCTTCCATCTTCAAATCAGCAACAGTACACCACATCATGCCATTGCTTTGAATCTCTTAATTTCCCGTTTTGTCACTAGCCAGAGTAAATTGTCTACGTTTAAGGGCTCATGTGATAGATTGATCCAGATAGTCACCCAATCTTAAGATCACCTGATTTGGAATATTAATTTCATAAGTAAATCCCTCTACTGAAAAACTAGATTAGGGTTTGAATAACTGGGAAAAGATATGTATATACCAGGGGATCAAACTTTTGGGGACAAATCTTAAAATTGTGACTATCAAACAGTTCCAAATTTCTATCAATCTTTAGCTTCACCACGATATGGTGTAAGGCAGAAACAACAGGATCCAAGGTCATATGCCCATCATTACACTTCCTTCAAAAAGAGTGGATTCCTTGGTCCAAAGCTGTGTTACACTGGATCCTATCTGATAAATATTCAGAACCCTTTAATAGTGATGCTAGCTGAGGCATTATTGGCATGAAAGATAAACCCATATTCATAATCTGTATCATCTAAATAATGATGAACTGATGCCCCTCCAAAGATGGAAGAGGTAGGTCTGATGTGATCAACGTTTTCCAAGTTACTTATTAATCTCCTGGATTAATGGGGATCTCAGAGTTTTTCCCAAGGCTGGTCTGACTTTCAGTAACGACAGTAGCTAGTTCAGTCAGGGACCTACACATATTTTCCGTCCTTGCTCCCAGGGCCTCTCCATTTTGGGCCTGTTGTGCAAGCAATGAAGTGGGTGAGGGTAGCATTTGGTGAAGCTCTGTGGGATGATCATTCTATCCACTGATTTTAAGTATGGTGGATGTTCCTGGTAATCATTAATGTGGGATAAAAAGATCCACACATTGTGTGTTCATTCCTGTAGATTTATCCATATATTCCTTTCTCAGAACTTACTGCATTGTAGCTTTAAGACTTGTTCCTCCCAGGTCCCTGACCAAACAACCAAACTATTTGCCACTGATGAAGAATCAGTATATATTCTTAATTTCAACCTTTTCTCTCTCCCCTCTAAATTGATGCCTAGGAGACCTGCTTGAAGTTCTGACAATTGAAAGGATTTCCCCCTCATTGCTGTCTTTCATGAGCATTGCTATGTAGAGCTGTAATGTATTAGTAACCAATTTTAAGCATTTGACATGCTAACAAGCCATGTTCTTTTAAAACAGCTTTATTGAAATATAAAGCATGCACCATACAATTGCCCCACCCATTTAAATTATACAATGTAATGGCTTTTCATATTTTCACAAAATTGTGCATTCATCACACAACTCATTTTAGCACATTTTAATGACCCTCCCTCCTAACCATCATCCTCCAAACCTTCTACACCCAGCAATGGGCAATCACTAATTTGCTTCCTGTCTCTGTGAATTTGCTTAATCTGGACATTTTGCATAAGTGGAATCATATAGTATGTGGTTCTTTGTAACTGACTTCTTTCACTTAACACAATATTTTTAAGAGTTACCGATGTTGTATCATGTACTAGTACTTTATATGGTTGAATAATATCCATTTATGAATATATCACACGTTTTTCTTTATTTATCAGTTGATAACATTTTGATTGTTTCCACTTTTTGGCTTCTATAAATAATATTGCTATGAACATTGATGTATACAAATTTTTGTGTGGCTTGATAAACCTTTGAACCTGGCCAGGTTTTTCCTTCTCTATCAGACAGAAACTTAATAAATACCTTATTAAATCCTATGTTTAATTATACTCAGAGTCACTGGTGCAAGGAATGTCATTGGGTTCTGAGCTGTCTGTTCAGGAATGATCCCAAATGTAGACCTTTTCTTGTATAGTAGATTGTTGCTATTCCTGCCAGACCTTATAACTTGATGAGTGAAAATAACTAATTTATGATGAAAACTCTGGTTGCATAGACTTTTGATATGCTACGGTCAGGCACTTTCTCCACCAGGGTCCAATACCATGGCAGGAGATGATTTTTGAACAGTGTAGGCTTCTCTTCTGCATACTGTCCAATCTTGCTTCAGAACCTAAAGATTTTGTTTTGAAATCTCTTCCTGGGTGTTCCCCAAGATTCAATATGTTGCTATTATTTACCACAGATGCTTAAAGAACTCTGGAATTTGCCATATCTTATGCATCAATTGGCAAAACTGCTTGTACCACAATCTGAATTTGTCACAGAATTGCTTCTTGTTGCAGATCCTGCTCAAAAAGACAGCCTTTTGAGTAGGAATACTTAGGCAGCCTTAGAATACTCCCAAGTGTAGCACCAGCCATTTTGCTCTAACTTCCATTGTATTCAAAACTAAGAGCTGAGCAACATGTTCATGGCATGCAAATCACTTGATGACCTGTCCTTCCTCACTTCCCCAACCTCGGCTCCTACCACTCTCCCTTTTCTTACAAAATTTGACCCACCTTCTGGCCTTCTCGTATTCTGTGCCTCTGACCCGAATGACTGCACATCTCGTCAGGCTGTCTCCTCAGGAGTCAGGTCTCTGTTCAAATGCCACCACCACAGATTCAGAGAGCCCTTGTTCCACTGCCCTGTAGGTTTTATTCCTTTCTTTCACCTCTCCTTGCTTTGCATTGCTTTCTGATTCCTTTTCATTTCTTTATAGAACTTGTATCTAAAATTATAATATACATTCTTCTGGTCAATTCATGTACATTTATTTTAATAGAGTTTTACTAAAACAACTTGGAAGAAATAACACTGCCCTGCTTTCCATGCTTCCAGGAATCTCTTGAGTTTTCTAAAAAGTCTTCCAAAATATACTTGGATGATTTGAATACATGTAATTCATGGAGAGTCAAATTCTCAAGGCCTGTGGGTTTGGTTGCCAGCTTCTTAATGTCTTAGATTTAAGTGAGTGGTTTACAACATCTCCTCATCTATTTACATCATTTGATGGCCTTCAAAATCCTGGCAGTCCAGTGGCATACTGCACCTTTTTATCTAGTTTTTCCCCATAAGAATGTAAGTTCCACAGAATCATGGAATATGCCTGCCCAGGTCACTGGTATATGCCTTCCATCTAGCACAGGTGCTGAATGAGACAATGAAGAAAATAGAGGTATGATCATGGGTAGTCATTTTATACAAAGAAGAAACTGACATTTTAACTGAATAAATAAGTGTATCTTAGGGGGTATGATTAAAAACTTGGGTGGGTATCAGAATAAAGAATCCCAGGTATGAAGACTTTTCTTAATACAAAAGAATAAACCATCAGCACATTTTAATGGAACACAATAATAGGAGCTGAGACCTATAACCAAATCTTACCTCAGGGTTTTATGACAAGTAACTATTTGAGAACACTTTTCTAAATGCTCCATTATGTTTAGCAAAAACTTATTAAGAATGGAACCATTCTTATTTTAAGACATGCAGAGTTAATGACCTTATTTAACAACCAGATCTGTACTGCCCCTATTATGAAGTAGCGTATAGCTATTACCTAAGAGTGTTCAAGATTTGTATATTTGGAGAGTAATGAGTCTGAAGGAGTAAATCTTAGCAGTATTTAAAATTATGAGTTTCTCATTTATAAGTTTTATTAGAAAATCTATATACTTTTAATTTTTTTTGGTTCTCTACCTGAACAGAGTGAGGTGAAAGTAAATTTTCAATTGTTCTTCAAATGTCCATAGACACTTTACTTAAGTTTATACACAACAAAATGGATATATTATCTCTAGGATGAGGGAGAGATAACTGAACAGAAATTGTGAACAAAGCCTAAGAATTTTTGTTTGTTCACAGGCTTAAACAAAGACAGGAATATCAATAGACTTATAGCGTCCAGAACGAGGGCATTGATGACAGCATCTATTTTGCACTGCCCCGCCGTTCAAATGAACTGTACACCCATTAAGAGATATATCAGCTAAATGAAGTCCACAGGTAAGAGAATGGTCATGCTAATGAAGACTGGCGAGGATGTTTAGCAAAGAGCAAGTAAAAGTTTAGATGGGAGCATGCTAACGGTCTTTAGTTCTTAAACGAAGCTTACATATAGCACTGAGAACAATTAGCAATATTTACAGAGAGTTGAACTGTAGTCACTCTGTGCAGAATGTTTTTGACGACACTGTTCAGTTCTTCCCTACTTCCTCTCAGTGAGGTGGGATTTTCAACCTCAGGCAGTTAAAAGAATGAGCAAAACTGTACTTCAGAAAAATACAAATGTTTACCAAGTTCATTTGGGCCAGGTGATATTATAACGGCAGACACACATCATTATAAATTTGTCCAAACTCAATGAATGTACA
This sequence comes from Bubalus kerabau, assembly GCF_029407905.1. Taxonomy (NCBI): domain Eukaryota; kingdom Metazoa; phylum Chordata; class Mammalia; order Artiodactyla; family Bovidae; genus Bubalus; species Bubalus kerabau. The sequence goes on from NC_073626.1 coordinate 96,040,234, forward strand.
ACACCAAGAGTGAACCCTAATGTAAACTATGGCTTTGGGGTTCAAACATAGTGATATGTCAGGGTAGCTTCATCAGCTGTAACAAATGTGTCACTCTGGTGGTGCTGCTGTTAATGGGGAAGGGTATGCATGGGTGGGAGCAAGAAAAATCACTGTACCTTCCACTCAATTTTGAGATGAACCTAAAACTGCTCTAAAAAATAAAGTTTAATAATACATTATTAAAAATTCATTGGGGCCAGAATTAAAAATCAAGATTAGACTTCATTCATAATCTCATAAGGCCTGAGTCTTAAGGTCATTGCAACTGGGTAGGAAAAGATTGTAATGAAAACAATCCGGAACATTGATTGGCAGATTGTAAGGGAGAAGAGGTGGTCCTGGCTGACTTTATTACATTCTGGATGTAGCAGAGCATTTCCAAAGGTGGCTGCAATGATGTTCTGTCTTGCCACATTTGGCGATGAAATTCTGTGGCTCCTCTCATCCAGAAATGGAGTCTGTTTCTATTATCCCCTTCCCACCCCTTGATTTAGATGGCTAGTGACTTGTTTCAATAAACAGAATGTGGAAGGAGTGATGACATGCCTATTCTGTATCTGGATGAAGGTGCCTGGTGGCTCTGTCTTCTCTTCTGGAAGGTGGCTGCCATGCTACAAGGAGCTACAGATTAGTCTGCTGGAGTGAGAGCCATGTAGACACTCCTAAAGGATGAGACACTGCAAAGAAAGAGAGATGATGTGGGGGAGCACCAAATTGCCTCTGTGGGGCTTCAGGCACAGCCAGGCTGCCCATCAATGCAGCTGAGTGAATGACCCCTATGACAATATTCACTTAGAGCAACAACTCTAATCTGTGGAGTTTTCAAAATGAGATTTGTAGTTTTATAAGAAGAGAAAGAAATTTGTCTCTTTTTTTTTTTTTTTTTTTAACCTCCATCTGTCTCTCTGTCTCTTTCTTTTTTTCTGATGATGTGTAAGAACATAGCCAGTCAGAACATAGTAAAAACATAGCCAGAAGTCAGCTGTCTACAAGCCAAGAAGAAAGCTCTCACCCAGGAACCATATTGACTGACTGGTACCTTGATCTTGGATTTCTCATTCTCCAGAACAGTGAGAAATAAATTTCTGCTGTTTAAGACACCCAGACTTTGGTAGTTTGTTACAGCAGCCTGAGCTAACTAAGGCAAGGGAACTGGTCTGGGTAATCTGCTTCTTTCTAATTCCAGCATTTACTCAGAGTTGCTTAGGTATAAGACTTAGGAGAACTGAGGATACTTATCTAACTCTCTTGATAGCCAATACATATTTAAAATATATTGTAAGTAGCAATGCAACTATGTTACATCATAATAAGTTTATCAACATATAATTGCTTCAGTTTTCCCAGATCCTGAAAAACAGTGTTACATAAGTTCACACCTCTCTACCTCCACTTTGTAATATTCTTCCACTGGTTTGTAACAGAGAACTATATACTAGATTCTGAATCCCTGTAAAAAAAATAGATAAGAATTCAAAACTCATATATAAAATAAAGTAAGTAAAGAATTATATTGTGATGATGAACCCAATAAGAAATCAGATCTCTGTAAAAAGTTGATAAGAAATGATATGTCTAGATAAAAAGAGAAAAGGTAAGATGAAAGGGGAAAACCATTTTGAATTCTTTTTAATGTATTTTAATCTATCAGCAGTATCAGTGAATAACAAAATAACAATATGTATGTAAAATGGTTCAGATAAATTTGTAAGGATGAAGAAAACCTGTAGGATTTTTTAAAGTCACATTCCTGTAAGATGTCACTGTTTACATAAGATAAGAAGGGGAACAACTTCTGTGCATAGAGAATACAGTACAAACAGTAGAGAAATTACCAGTGCGCCCCAGATAAGATCAGATTAGGAAAACCACTGGGTATCCTCTGCCTCTGCCTCAGATAAGCAGAGGAGTAAGGGTCAATGTTAAAGAGAAAGGAATATAAATTAGGACTGGGGAGGAAAATAATCTATAAGAGATGGCCACTGCTAAATAAACATTTTCTTTCCTCTATTATGTTGTGGGTACAAAGCAAAACAGGGTGTAAAGAACACTAAAATGCCCATTAGTTTTGTGATTATAAAGGAATTGTGGAGATATATTTTTCATAGCAAGTGAAATTTTCCTATTCTATCCTTCTAACTGATATTTTAGGTCCTCTCTTCCTCTTTTGTAAGACTTGTCTCTTTATCATAGCTTGACAAAGAACTGAGAAGTTTCATAACAAACACTCGGGAGAGATGGAAAGGATGGATGCTTCTATAATTTTACCTCTTCTACATCATCTAAGTGCCCAGGTGGATTTGTAGCCAATATACAGTATTCAGAGTGGCTTTATTCATAATAATCCCACACTGGAGACAAGCCAGATGCCTATCAAAAGGAGAATGGAAATATACATTGAGGTATATTCATACAATGGGTTAAGACATAACAATAAAATAATCTGCTGTATGAGCTGAATAGAACTATTTAGGTGTAGCGAGCAAGCAAACAAATAACACCTGCCAAACACAGGCACAAAAAAACAGAACAAAACCAGGAATGAATCTCACAGATAGGTGAAGTGGGGGGGGGAAGCTAGATGCACAAAAATGTCTATAGTCTATGCATGACTTCACTTACAGAAAGTTCAAGAACAGGCAAAATTAATTGATGATGATAGAACTCAGAATAGTGGTTACTTCTTGGGGGCAGTGGTGTAGACAAGACAGGCACAAAGGAATCTTATGGAGTGCTGGAAATATTTTATATCTTGATCTGAGTGGTGGTTAAAAGGATGTAAACATGCAAATAATTCTTAAACTGCATAATTGAGTAATATACTTTATACACTTTACCCTGTATATTGTATCTCAATTTAGAAAGAGACAGAGGATTGAAAAAAGGTAGAAGTTCTGTGGCAAATGTGTTAATTTCGGAGAACCCTGGTGTGAGCACTTCAAAAGAAAGACTGTTGTGCCCCAGAGCAGCTGAGCCCGAGAAACAAAAAAGGCTTGTGTAACTGACAATTGGAAGAACTATTCTGCATATATTAAGACATCACAGACTGAGAAAACAAATAGTGGCTTCAATTATGAGCTCTAAATAAAGAGCCACAAGGGTGGAAGCTTCAAATTGTAGGCTTTGGCTTGCAATTTATCTACTTCTCATGTGGGCAACTCTTCATCACAACTTCCAACAATAGTAGCAGAGATTTATTTGTTCAACAATGGTAAGTAATTCTTCTAAGAAATTCAGAAGGACAGCTAATAAAAAAATACATATATAAAAAGTAATTACCAGGGAAAAGCAGAATACAAATAAGACATGGATAAAAGCAATGAAGATAAAGGCAATAAAGACAGATAATTGCTATGATTACACTTTAAATTTGATTCAGCTTCTCAGCAGCCAGTGAACAGAGGTAAAGCTAATCAGTTTTTTAATTCTCATTGTCAGGAAAGACAAATATCAGTCTCCTAAAGGAAATAAAAGTTTGCTTGAAATTGAATTTATGTTTAAACCCATGCTAAGTGATATCCTCTGAATTCAACAATAGGTAAAGTAGATCATTGAAAAATTAAAATACATGGATTTTGATCAAGAACTCATCATTCTCTTCTCTAGTTGGGTAATTCTAATCTTTATGGATATCAGTTTTCCTTTCTTTAAAATAATAATGACAATCATCTTAAAAGATAACATAAATACCCTTGCTATGTGCTGGGTACTAAATTAATTCAATCCTCACTAATGCTACCATGTTGGTAGCAACATTTTACTCATTTTACTGATGATAAAATTAGAGTGCAGAGAGGTGAATAATTGGCCTCAAATCACACATGTAGTAAAACAAAAATAACTATTTTTTTTTTTAGTCTACCTCACCAACATGGGTGCATGCTCAGTCACATCAGTCATGTCCACTCTTTGCAACCCTATGGACTGTAGCCCGCCAGGCTCCTCTGTCCATGGGGTCTCCAGGCAAGAATACCAGAGTGGGTTGTCATGCTCTCCTCCAGGAGATCTTCTCAACCCAAGGGTTGAACCCATGACTCCTGCATTGCAGGCAGATTCTTTACTACTGAGCCACCAGGGAAGCCCCAACCTCACCAAGAGATTGTGCAAATCACATATGATGTTTGGTTAATCTTTCTGAAAATGCAATTTGAAAACTTTAAATGGAAAAGTAACTACTTTGTAGCTATTTATAAACAAGGCATTTTACTGGACAAACTTGAGTCCACAAAGATGTAAACAGTATTCTGTGTCCTGTTAATAAAAGGTAATGACTCTGAAGCTCATGGCCATGACAGGCCCTCATATAAAGATGTCTTCCCTTCACCCATCTTTTCCTATACCTTTCCAAGGATCTTGCTGATCTTTTCCAAAAACTCTTTTATCCTCTCCTTATTCTTTAATTCTCTTCCCTAGCCCTCTTTTATTCCATTTGGTATTAATTGAAATAATGGATGCTATTGTAAAATAACAAAGATGCAAGTAAGAAGAGAAAGTCAATGGAACTTAGTAAACACATTTGTAACACTTTTGATGAGAGTAAACCACAATAATATAATAATTTTAATTAGATAAAAGTTCTTAAGATGTAGATTGTCAGTAATAACTTAATCTGATTAAAGGGAATAAAGAGAAAGTGAAGACAGTGACCATACACAACACTTTCCAAAATTTTTATTTCTTTGGTGTAATTGATGGGGATCTTCATGTCAAAAGGAAGAATTGTTCAACTAAGTAATATTATAGCATACTTGTATGTTAAGGGAAATAATTAATTAGAAAGGTGGAAATTGCTGATGCAAAGGAAACAGGGATTATTTGACAGATAAAGATCCTTGAATAAACAAAAGGAGATGGGATTCAGCAGGTAAATGGGTGGGTTGACTTTTAATTAACCATTCCTGAAATCACATATCTCTGGTTTTCTTTAATGAAATGTTAAAAACCCTATCTTAACATTTTAGTGCTTTGCTGCTTGCTGGCAAAGCATCCTAAGAGGTTCAATGAGCATTGGGTGCATGTGAATGTAGTCTGAAAGATTTGATGATAAAAAGCCAAAGGAATTGTCTCCTAGTGGCTTCTGTGTCATCAGCAAAGCAAGAATTGATGTTACTGATTGTCCACGAGGAAAATGAGAGGGTTTAAGATGTTTGAGAGGAGGGAAATAAGAAAGAATCATCTTGATGAGTAGACAAGTAAATTTACTGGGGAATTATAGGATTGCTTAGCACTTTTGAGTGTGCACTGAAGATTAGTGACTATAAATTTAAAGTGTGAAAAAGTCAGCGTGGTTCTGTTTTCTCTCCAGGCATGTTCAAATATTCAGGTGCATGCACAGAGTAAGCAGAATTATGAGCTTAATCAGGTTTGGCTTTTGGCCAGGCAAATTCTAAAAGCACTAGAGAAAGGCAACGGAGTAGAGGGCTTCTACAAGGGAGTGATTAATCATGGAAGCTAGCATGGTTAAAGAGAAAATTGAGAGGAAGATAAGGCAGATGACAGTGAAGAATAGTTTGGGTCAAGAGATAGGATGTTTCAACGGAGGCAAAATAATTATTGGAGAGAAGAAGCTAAAGTGAATTGGAAAGAGAGCATGGAAGTGGCCAGAGGAGGGTGCTTATATATAACGTTTTTGAGAAGCTAAATACTGAACATATCAATAAAATGGAGGGTAAAGTCATGGGGAAATGACAGGCAAAAAGTTGAAAAGGGAATGGACTAGGGACTAAGATATTTACTAACCAAGAAAAGAACCTTGAAAAGTTTTAAAATGGAGAACTAATAGGAGATCTAGTCTGAAATCAGGCACTCTGAAGGACTGTCTTAAAAAAAAAAAAAAAAAAATGCAAGCAGAAAGGAGAAATCTGCTGAAAATGGTAATGAGAATTAAGGAGAAACCACACCACCTCCAAGTCCTATAGTAATGGGAAGTGACAGAAAAACCAGGCACAGACTGAGAATGCTGTGGGGAAAATTAGCTAAATTCTATGAACTTTAGTTTTTCAGAATAGATGTCGCTGATGTTGACTGTCTAGAGTAGTTTGAGGATAAAATGAGATAACATATAAAGCACAAGAAGGCTGTCAGTATTATAGGGCAAGAAAACATAGTCATATCCCTGTAACTCACATTTTAAAGTGCCAACCACAGTATTCAACATAGCTCTTTTGGCTGTTTGTATTGATTTTTCCTTTGTTCCATGTACTCTTAAGTAGACATTGAAGAGCCAGTGATAAGAAAATTCACCTTTGTGGTGTAGCCTTAAAAATCTCAAGCTGATAATTCATTTGAAAATTATTCCAGGTTAATAGTTTAGCCAGATATCTTTCCAAGCATAGGTACATTTTCTTTAGGAAAAGACTCACCTTTAAACTAAGCTTCAAACTGCATTTTCATAAATAAAGATAGAAAAATGTTGGACTCATGGGAGAAAAAAAATGACAAAATCTACAAGAAGATCTCATGGTCCAATGGAAATACTACAAATATAATGTCAAGGTCTCAAGACTGGATATTGAAATTTTCAGACACAGAGTTTAAAAGAACTATATATAATATACGTAAAGAAATCAGATAAAATCTTGGAGATAGCACAGAACAAGAAACTTTGAGAACAGCCAAGTTTACCTATGAAATGACCCATGAGAAAGAATGGGACATCTGACATATAGAGAATTTCAAAGTTATTGACATATTTCTTAAACTTGGGGATAGAACACAAGTCTTTGTTGTACCTTTCATATTTTTATGTTTTTAAATACACAGCTACTGCTGCTGCTAAGTTGCTTCAGTCGTGTCTGACTCTGTGTGACCTCCTAGACAGCAGCCTGCCAGGCTCCTCTGTCCCTGGGATTCTCCAGGCAAGAATACTGGAGTGGGTTGCTATTTCCTTCTCCAATGCATGCATGCATGCTAAGTCATTTCAGTCATGTCCAACTCTGTGTGACCCCATGGACAGCAGCCCACCAGGCTCCTCCATCCACGGAATTCTCTAGGCAAGTATACTGGAATGGGTTGCCCGTTCCTTCTCCCTTGTAAATACACAGTATTTGATAAAATAATTAAGTAAATAATTGTATTATCATACTAAGAAACACCATATAGCCATCGAAAAGCTGCCAAATTAGTAATATTTCAATTCCATCATTTATTGCTTATTTTTAGTTGAAATATTATTAAAAGAGATACTCTTCATCTATTATTTAGTTACTCAGTGGTACAAGATATATACTTTCTCCTTGTTTAACTGTTTAAAAAATATTTTATCAATAAATTTAAGTCAAACTTATTATCCTTATTGAAGTATAAATTAGCCTGTCTTTAGTCAGTGGGAGCGTCTTCAAATTGATGTAATCCTAGTGTTATACACTAACTTGGTAATTTCTGATGCTTCATTACCAGCCATTGTAATAAAGTGTTCTAGGTTTAGCTGGGACATATGTTCCAGACTACCCTCAGATATTTTTCCAAGCACCCCTAGTACTTTGAGAGTAAGTGGTATTTCAAGACTACAACCTACATGCTAGGTGGTAAAGCTTCTAATTACTTCTGAGTTGGTCATTGTTTCTAGGCTTTTTGGTGGTAAAGTCATAATTCATTTATATTTATATGTATGTATGTGTATATATATACACATAGACATACTATAAGTATGTATGTACATATTACATTATATATATATCTTGCATAAATATTACATATATACATATAATGTGTATCAGAATAAATACTCTTAATTTCATACTTCCACTTCAAATTTAGTACTATAAGATTTTAAAATTAATCATTTGTACTGCTGCTGTTAAGTCGCTTCAGTCGTGTCTGACTCTGTGCGACCTCATAGACAGCAGCTCACCAGGCTCCCTTTTCCCTGGGATTCTCCAGGCAAGAACACTGGAGTGGGTTGCCATTTCCTTCTCCAATTAGTGAAAGTGAAAAGTGAAAGTGAAGTCGCTCAGTCGGGCCAGACTCTTAGCGACCCCATGGACTGGAGCCTACCAGGCTCCTCCGTCCATGGGATTTTCCAGGCAAGAGTACTGGAGTGGGGTGTCATTGACACTAATCCAAATATATTTTCTTCCTCAGCATGGATTAGAATTCTGATTTAAAGAACACAGGGAATTATAGAAATAAAAAATTATTATAGAAATAAAAAAAAACAATTACACCATTTTCCCCCACACATTACATATACTAAAGTTTTATAATAGCACTATTAAAATCATCATTTCCACTGATAAATCTCAAAAAATATTTTTGCATATATTATTCACATATTCTCTGCTCATTTTTAGTATAACTAGACAGTCTGAATATATCATAGGCTCTCCCTTTTAAGTCTCACTTAAAATTAATTCTACAAATAGCTATGTGTACTGTTCATTATGAGTTCTTATGTCAATGCAGTCATTTTGGTTTTCTATTAGATGATTGTCCTCTAACAGATTTCTCTGAAAAGGGAAAAATTTCCAAGTTTAAATGTGTCAACAGCAGTAAGTCTGTTGCCTTATGTGAAAAAGTAAGTGTGCTAGCTGTAAAATTTGTGCTCATGTTTTTCATTTGTTGAGTATCTTACTACACAGCTCAATCTTCTCTTGATATAAATCACTGGAATGGAAAAGTTTAATGACGATATACTTTTTTTTTCTTTTCAGTATACTTGCTATATTTTAGTATTTATTTTATACCCTTGCTTTTTTGGGGGGCCATTTCTATTATCCATATATTTGCTTCTCTGTACTTATTAATAGCTGTTATTTCCTAATTTAATCCTCTCATCCCTTTCCATTCTTTTTTGATTTTTCTCCTTTTAATATTTTACTTTTTAATTCACACACATTATTCATTATATTTCAATGCTATATTATACATATCACATAATTATATATATATATACTTATATTCCAAATTTATGTTCATCTGTTCTTGTGTTTTAATCTAGTTTCTAAATACTAATTTCTTTTGTATGCTTTTTTTCTTAAATCCTGTCACTCATTTTGCAAGTTTTTCTAATTCTTATTAAAGTTATTTCTTTTATTTTATAATATTTTTTATTTCTTTCCACTCATTAAAAGATAAAATGTAAAACTTTTCATATTCATATGAATATATCTTTCTGGTTCACTTTATTCTCTGTAGATGTCATTCTGATCCATATTTTATATTATGAAAAATGTGTGGGTTTTGACATTATACTTTTCTGTCATTCATTTTAACATGAAATAATTACATTTTCTTCTAATTATTTCTATATCATCTACCCAGAACTGCATCAGACTAGAGGGAAAATATCAAACATTTTCTTTAAAAAATTAAGAAAGAAATATACTCTTCCTTTTCCATTCTAACTAGTCACTAGTTTTTTTTTGAAAACCAAGGAAGGAGAACAGGAGAATCATCAGATTGAGGGTTTTTCACATAAATCTTGTCACTAGTAACACATACCTCTTGTTGGCAGAATCTTATATCTGCTCCTTTATTGTTTCTATATTAACATGAATTTGTATTCTGCTACATGTTCCAAGACGTTCTATTTTTGGCATGTCATTGGTTTAAGAATGTCTAAAGAGACTTTTCGGAGAAGGCAATGGCACCCCACTCCAGTACTCTTGCCTGGAAAATCCCATGGATGGAGGAGCCTGGTAGGCTGCAGTCCATGGGGTCGCTAAGAGTCTGACATGACTGAGCGACTTCACTTTCACTTTTCACTTTCATGCATTGGAGAAGGAAATGGCAACCCACTCCAGTGTTCTTGCCTGGAGAATCCCAGGGACAGGGGAGCCTGGTGGGCTGCAGTCTATGGGGTCGCACAGAGTCGGACATGACTGAAGTGACTTAGCAGCAGCAAAGAGACTTTTGGGGCATCCCTCATAGCTTGGTTGGTGAGGAACCTGCCTTCAATGCAGGAGACCTGGGTTCAATTCCTAGGTTGGGAAGACCCTTGGAGAAGGAAATGGCAACCCACTTCAGTATTCTTACCTGGAGAATCCCATGGACAAAGGAGCCTGGCAGGCTACAGTCCACGGGTCGCAAGAGTCAGATATGACTTAGCAACTACACCACCACCACCACCAAAGCAAATGCATTCACTCTAGCTGGTTGTGTATAAGGGGGATGAAAGGTAGAGTAGTGATTAATTATTTAAATCAGTTCAAGCTGCCTTGTGAGTGTGTGCTCAGTTATGTTTGACTCTTTAGGATCCATGGACTGAAGCTCACCAGGTTCCTTTATCCATTGGATTTCCCAGGCAAGAACACTGGAGTGGGGTGCCCATTTCTTCCTCCAGTAGATCTTCCTGACCAAGGGATCGAACCCATGTCTCCTGCATCTCCTACTTTGGCAGGTGGATTCTTGACCAGTGAGCCACCTGGGAAGCAAATTATTATTACCATAGATTAAGTAGCTTCAATAGGGACTTATTTCTTATAGTTCTGGAGCCTGGGAAATTCAAAAGATCAATATGACAATAAAGTAGGTTTAATTCTGAGGCCTCATTTTTTTTGGCTTGTAGGTGGTTACCCGTTTGCTATGTGCTCAAAAGACCTCTTTGTGTGTTTGGTGATGCAGAAATCTCTCTTTCCTCCTTTTCTTATAAGACCACCAATTTTATCGATTATGACTCTATTCTTATGACTTCATTTAACTATGATTATCTCCATAATGCCCTATATCCAAATACTGTCATATTGGGAGTTAGGGCTTCAACATATGAAATAATGGGAATACAGTTCAGTCCATAGCATTAGCACAATGAAATAAACTCATTCCTTAAGTATGACATATTAAATTAATACCTGGTATTAATATTTATCTGTTAATCTAATTAATATAGACATGTCCTTAGAACCATTGTGTTAAGTATACTTCTGTTGTACCTAGGTTTACTAGACATAAAATAAGACCTTATTCTGTTACTAATTTGTCAACAAAAAAAGTAACTTAATGTGAAAAAATTTTTAAGGAAAGTAGGATGTGTTTTCAGTAAAAGAAGACATTTCTCATTTCAGTATGAGAAATGAAAAAGTACTAAAGTGAGTAAACTATGCATGATCAGGATTTACTAAGATTGGATTGCATTTAGTTGGGTAATGGTTTTGTTGGGAATGACATGGGCTTCCCAGGTGGTTCAGTGGTAAAGAATCCACCTGCCAATCCAGGAGATGCAAAAGACGCAGATTCATTTGCTGGGTTGGGAAGATCCTCTGGAGAAGTGAATGGCAACCCACTCCAGTATTCTTGCCTGGAAAACCCCATGGACAGACAAGCCTGGCAGATTAGGGTCCATGTGGTCACAAAGAGTCAGACAAGACTGAGCAACTGAGCAACAACAAATATGAAAATGAAAATATCAATCTATATTTGGGACAAGGGAATGATGAGTTTAAGATGAAAAGTATAAGACACTGTTCAGTCTAATAGACTAAAATTGCTCCTGAGGAAGACTAAGTTTACAGAGTTAGCCTGTAACTGTAGACATTGAATTAGGGGAATATAGGATGTCATCACAGAGAAGGCAATGGCACCCCACTCCAGTACTCTTGCCTGGAGAATCCCATGGACAGAGGAGCCTGGTAGGCTGCAGTCCATGGGGTCGCTAAGAGTCAGACACGACTGAGCAACTTCACTTTCACTTTTCACTTTCATGCATTGGAGAAGGAAATGGCAGCCCACTCCAGTATTCTTGCCTGGAGAATCCCATGGACGGGGAAGCCTGGTGGGCTGCCATCTTTGGGGTCACACAGAGTCGGACACGACTGAAGCGACTTAGCAGCAGCAGTAGCAGGATGTCATCAAAATAAGAGTCAGCTGTACTGAGTACAGAATCTAATTTGTGTTATGGTTTTGAGCACTGAAATTCAGAGAAGTGAAGATCATACACCTACTCCCTTTGCTGCCATTATAAACTTCACAGTTTTTCTGAGAGTTTTTCTTAGAAGTATTTTGAGTCTTTGGTTTCTGTAATGCTGAAACTAAATGAAACAGGCCTGCAAAGGAATATTAATTTGTGAAAATTGAACAGAAATGAAAGAACACTGAAGCTATTTTTTCCTCTGCAGGATGAATACTCTAAGTTACAAAAATAACTCAGGATGTATTATTCTCAGGGATGTTTCATGAAATTGGCATCCATATCTACTGAAGTTTTAAGAATTGTAAACCTAAAAGGTGGTTTTAAGGATTAGATGGACTCATAACATAGCAATTTTATTATAGTTTCTGATTACTTTTGGATTTCCTTAATAAATTCCATGGTACTATAGTACAATTACTCCATTAATAGATACTAATGTTTTGGAAAAGCCTTCAAGACAGAGAAATAATAATATTAATTATTTCTAAGAACAGTTAAAGGTATGCAACATTTTTTTCAATCATGGAAGTTGCTACCAAAATATTATCCACATAGTAAATGGCATGCCACAGATTTCTCATATATACCAATACAAAGGCTGACTAGTAGCCAATTAACTGGCTGGGCATGAGAATTCCATTCAATAAGGATAATAAAATGATATACTCTTGGGAATTTTAATGAGACTCAGAGGACTGGTAGTAGTTGTTAGAAGTGAAAAGACATAGGAGACAAAACAAAAAACAAAAACAAAACTGAAATCTCAATAGAAGTCATAACATTATATACATAAGCAGAAACAATAAAAATAATGTTGCTGTTCAGTGGCTAAGTTCTGTTCAACTCTTTGTGACCCCATGGACTGCAGCACACCAGGATCCTCTGTTCTTCGCTATCTCCTGGAATTTGCTCAAACTCATGTCCATTGAATCAATGATACTATCCAACTTTCTCATCCTCTGATTCCCTCTTCTCCTCCTGCCTTCAATCTTTCCTAGCATCAGGGTCTTTTCCAATGAGTCAGCTCTTTGTCAGGTGGCAAATAAAAATATATGCGTATGTAAAATGTTACATCCCAAAGAAAGGGATTGCCAAAGAATGCTCAAACTACTGCACAATTGCACCCATCTCACACGTTTGTAAAATAATGCTCAAAATTCTCCAAGCTAGGCTTCAACAGGACATGAACTGTGAACTTCCAGATGTTCAAGTTAGATTTAGAAAAGGGAGAGGAACCAGAGATCAAATTGCCAGCATCCGTTGGATCATCAAAAAAGCAAGAGTGTTCCAGAAAAACATCTACTTCTGCTTTATTGACTATGCCAAAGCCTTTGACTGTGTGGACCACAACAAACTCTGGAAAATTCTTAAAGATATAGAAATACCAGAACACTTGACCTGCCTCTTGAGAAATCTGTATGCAGATCAGGAAGCAACAGTTACAACTGGACATGGAACAATGGACTGGTTCCAAATCGGGAAAGGAGTATGTCAAGGCTGTATATTGTCACCCTGCTTATTTAACTTATATGCAGAGTACATCATGAGAAATGCTGGGCTGGAGGAAGGACAAGCTGGAATCAAGATTGCCAGGAGAAATATCAATAACCTCAGACATGCAGCTAACACCACCCTTAGGGCAAAAAGTGAAGAAGAACTAAATAGCCTCTTGATGAAAGTGAAAGAGAGTGAAAAAGTTGGCTTAAAGCTCAACATTGAGAAAACAAGGATCATGGCATCCTGCATGATCCCATCTGATCCCATCACTTCATGGGAAATAGATGGGGAAACAGTAAAAACAGTGATAGACTTTATTTTGGGGGGCTCAAAAATCACTGTTGATGGTGACTGCAGCCGTGCTATTAAGAGACACTTGCTCCTTAGAAGAAAAGTTATGACCAACCTAGACAGCATATTAAAAAGCAGAGACATGTCTTTGCCAACAAAGGTCCATCCAGTCAAGGCTATGGTTTTCCCAGTAGTCATGTATGAATGTGAGAGTTGAAGTATAAAGAAAGCTGAGCGCCGAAGAATTGATGCTTTTGAACTGTGGTGTTGGAAGAGACTCTTGAGAGACCCTTGGACTGCTAGGAGATCCAACCAGTCCTTCTGAAAGGAAATCAGTCCTGAATATTCATTGGAAGGACTGATGTTGAAGCTGAAACTCCAATACTTTGGCCACCTGATGTGAAGAACTGACTCATTGAAAAGACCCTGCTGGGAAAGATTGAAGGTGGGAGGAGATAGCGCCAACAGAGGATGAGATGGCTGGATGGCATCACCGACTGATGGACATGAGTTTGAGTAATTCCGGGAGTTGGTGACAGGGAAGCCTGGCTTGCTGCCGTCCGTGGAGTGGCAGAGTCGGACATGACTGAGCAACTGAACTGAATTGAAAATTTGATTTACAATCGAAATTGGCAAATATGTAACCAAAGGAGTCTCTTTTCCTTCCACATCTATCTTGCACTGCACTGTTACACACTGTCTCTGCAATGCAGGGCATGTTAGGACACTGCCTGTTGACACATAGTAGTGCTTTCATTGAAGACAGCTCTTATGGAGCAGACAGATCATGTAGGATATGAACTCTGATGCTGGGAAAGATTGAAGGCAGGAGGAGAAGGGGACAACAAAGGATCAGACGGCTGAATGGCATCACCAACTCAATGGCCATGAGTTTGAGCAAGCTCTGGGAGTTGGCAATGGACAGGGAAGCTTGGCATGCTGCAATCCATGGGGTTGCAAAGAGTCAGGCACAACTGAGCTACTAAACTGAACTGAAAATGTTACATATTTATAAAAGAAAGAAAGAACACATGAGAGCAAGAGTGAGAAGAGCACTAAAGGGAAGAGAAATTAGTTGACAGTGATAGAGAATAGCTGCCCTTATCAGTCTGAGTAGGCAAGATCATTCTACCATAACAAACAATCCAAATTTTCAATGTCTAACAAAAAATTTACCTATTTCTCCTTCACATTATGTACAACGTAATTAATACTTTAGCTGTAGCTTTGTTCCATTTCTTCATTCTAGGACTCAGGTACACTCTCATGGCCAAGAAAACAGAGAGAGAGCATTTGTATCCTCTAAAGAGAGAGAGTTTGGAAATAGCATTTGTCATCTTTTGCTCACATTTCATTGGCCAAACTAAATCATATAATCAAGGCTGATATAGGGATACGTGGCAGGAAAATACAAGTTTTCTTTCTTGTTTTTTCCCCCCACAGGAATAGACTATAAGTAATTTGGAGCAATAATATAACTGATAATTGAGGACAGTTACCTTTTATGGCAGAGCAATAGAATAGGAAACAATGGATATGTACTTGACAATTCTTGATTCTGGAGGAGGTTTGACTTGGTGATCGTTGAGACTCCTGGGTATCTGTCTAGTTCCTTTGTATCACTCCATTTTATTAGCACATACAAATGCTTTCAGGCTTTGAGTATGGAGAAAATAATAAAATTTCTAGCAAATCTAGGTGCCTTTCTGGTCAGGGAGGCTAGGGGAGGTAAACAGAGTCTGGAGCCAACTAAATAAGGTATTAAGAAGCCCCAAGTAGCTCTGGTTTATGCAGCTGCCCTTTTCATCCTTTCAGGAAATGGAGCAAGACTAATGCTTTAAATTTAACAAGAACAACATTCAACTTGACAAAATATATATGACTTTTAGCAGAAAATATCCATGGTATTTTACTTTATTTATAAATGATTTTGGCTCTTCTTATTGGGTTCATTATCCTTGTTTTTCTCCGTTATCCTCATTTCTCACCTTATTAAGTCAACCCAGTAGATGAGGTGGACTTATGAGTTGGCATTTTGCCTTCTGGAAAACTAAAACCTATTAGGAACAGTTAAAAAATATAGAATTGGTGTCTATATTGTGTGAAAATAATCTACAAGTACTTCTCAGATGTACATACATGCTTATTCACAAACATTTATAATATCCACTTCAAAACCTCAGCAGTAATACACTCAACGCTATACATATAGAAATGTGGAAAAATAAGTTTAACTATTTTTAAGTAAAATATAGTAAAATCTAAATAACTATTAATTTAATGATACCATGGAAAGACACCAAACACTAGTTTTTCTTGAGTCCAACTTGAAGATAAATACAACTGTTATAACAACTTAGGTAGAAGAATCTTTCCCTACACAACAATACTATGGGGAACTTTTCCCCTTAAAACTGGTTCTTCAAGGAGTCTTTTTTTTTTTAATTTAATTTATTCTCTATTTAAATTTAATTATTCTCTATCCCCTAAGAAACAGGAGCTAACTGATTACAAATATACTTCTATGAAATCTAACAAGACATGTTTATATTTCTTAGCTAAAGTCCTAGTTTAGTTCTGAAGATTTTGTAATCCAATTTACTACTACTGCATCATCATCAGTAAACACGGCAACTATCTTAGGAGATAAGTGCACACAAAACATACAGGATTAAACAGTGACACACACACACTCTCAGAAATAACTCAGAAAATATATTTCACCTATATGTTCTGCTTTATCTCTAATTATTCTACTCTAATTTTGTTATACAGATCATTATAAGACAGTAAAATTTGTTCAAAATTTATTTTTTTAATTATTTTTCCTCAACCAGGGATTGAACCTGTGTCCCTTACAGTGAAAGCATGGACCCCCAGGTCCACTTAACCACTGGAACCCCAGTTCAGTTCAGTCGCTCAGTCGTGTCCGACTCTTTGTGACCCCATGAATTGCAGCATGCCAGGCCTCCCTGTCCATCACCATCTCCCAGAGTTCACTCAAACTCACGTCCATCGAGTCGGTGATGCCATCCAGCCATCTCATCCTCTGTCGTCCCCTTCTCCTCCTGCCCCCAATCCCTTCTAGCATCAGAGTCTTATCCAATAAGTCAACTCTTCGCATGAGGTGGCCAAAGTACTGGAGTTTCAGCCTTAGCATCATTCCTTCCAAAGAAATCCCAGGGCTGATCTCCTTCAGAATGGACTGGTTGGATCTCCTTGCAGTCCAAGGGACTCTCAAGAGTCTTCTCCAACACCACAGTTCAAAAGCATCAATTCTTCGGCACTCAGCTTTTTTCACAGTCCAACTCTCACATCCATACGTTACCACTGGAAAAACCATAGCGTTGACTAGAAAGACCTTTGTTGGCAAAGTAATGTCTCTGCTTTTGAATATGCTATCTAGGTTGGTCATAACTTTCCTTTCAAGGAGTAAGCGTCTTTTAATTTCATGGCTGCAGTCACCATCTGCAGTGATTTTGGAGCCCCAAAAAATAAAGTCTGACACTGTTTCCACTGTTTCTCCATCTATTTCCCATGAAGTGATGGGACCAGATGCCATGATTTTCGTTTTCTGAATGTTGAGTTTTAAGCCAACTTTTTCACTCTTCTCTTTCACCTTCATCAAGAGGCTTTTTAGTTCCTCTTCACTTTCTGCCATAAAGGTGGACCCCCAGGGAAGTCCCCAAAATTTAATTGAAAAAAAATTGTTTAAGTAACTTTTACCAACTGAGCTATCAGGGAAATCCTTCTATGCATTCAGTGAAAATTAAAAAGCAATAGGAGAAAAGGCACAGGGAATTCTGAATTGTAATATTAAAAGAAGCTTTTGGCTACCATAGAGGAAGTTATGTGTTCATTTAAATCAAGTAGGGACAATACAGAGTAAGGTTTCTAAAATTTCATTGTGCACTTAAATATCTGGGGGATATTATTATTATTTTTAGAATACATGTCCTGGTTGGATAGGTCTGGGAAGGGCCTGAGAGTCTTCATTTCTTACAAGATACCATATAATTCCAACGTTGTGGTTCACCAGTAACCAGGTCCTAGATGAAGCTAGAACTTACGTCAGAATTACTCCAGAATTCTGATACTCAACACCACCTACTTCCACCAGCTTGAAGCCAAATATCTGTGTTTCTAATCTATTTACAAGAATACTTCAATAAACCTAGGCCAACAATAGCAATGGGATACAGGTCTCAGTAAGGTCAAACAGCAGTCCTTTGCATACTTGTCTTTGTTGTAATTTTATCTTTACTTTATTTCAAAGATTCTTGACTGAAGGTATAACTGAATCCCATAGGAGTCCTACCTGTGACTGCAAGGGGAAGATTTTAAAGCACTTACTAGTGACCACTCCAGTACTCTTGCCTGGAAAATCCCATGGACGGTGGAGCCTGGTAGGCTGCAGACCATGGGGGTCGCAAAGAGTTGGACACGACTGAGCGACTTCACTTTCACTTTTCCCTTTCATGCACTGGAGAAGGAAATGGCAACCCACTCCAGTGTTCTTGCCTGGAGAATCCCAGGGACGGGGGAGCCTAGTGGGCCACCATCTATGGGGTCGCACAGAGTCGGACACGACTGAAGCGATTTAGCAGCAGCAGTGACCAAAAAGAATGCAACTGGTGGGCTCTTCAGGGAAACATAGTAAGCCTCTCACTTCTACACCTGCTGACTGGAGGTGAAAAAGGAAGCAGACTCATGGGAAACGTCTTACAGGGATCCCGTGAGCTTTAACATGCCAGCCAATGTGATTAATTCTTAGGAGAGTTCATCGTCTGAAAACTGTGTAGAGTGGATACTATTTTGTCAGTTCAGAGAGTGTTTCAAAAAGGACCTTTGGTCAGAAGATAACCTAACACTTTTTAAAAGGCCAAGAGCATCACCCAAGTCATTTTTTAAAACCACTTATGGAAACACAGCTTAACTCTTTCCAAGAGTGATTTATAGCCTAATGGCAATGCTTTTCGACATTTTTCTCTCTCAGACTGGGTACCAGATGCTTTTACTGTTTTAAAAAAAATTTAAAAGCCTTCTGTCCGCAACACACTTAACAGACTTGCCATTAGACTCTCTGCTATTCACCTCTCTTTCGTGTCTGCTGACGAGGTAAGCTTTAATTGTGGACAGTGTGCTGGCTTTCATGTTAATGCTCATCAAATGCATTATTAACTATTCCATTTGATAATACAGATTATACAAAAGTAAAGCTTAAAACATCTCTTTCCATTTGTCAAAAAATGTGACTAAAATGAAATAATGGTAAAAATAAAAAATAAACCTTTTAATTCATTGCATCAAACAGGTAAGGCAAGATAAATTTACTCCCTTTAGTGATTTACATTTATTTGCTGAAAATATAAAATATATTTTTTGTTTACAATGAAAGGGCCGAGTAATCAAATAGGCAAGAGAGGAAGGCCAGACAATAATTTTTTTTAAAAAATCATGGCACCAAAGAAAATACTGAGAGACAACAAGGTCACGTTCACCTTCATGAGATACTATAATAAATTCTATAAGTAGATACATCATTACATTGGAAACACAACATTTTGACCAAAAAAAGTTTTTTATAGCAATGTTTTCTATGTTTACTTGGAAACACACATTCAATTTCAAACATTTTATAGAGCCAAAGGTATTTTCTTTAAATTTCAGTGTACTAAATTCATGATATAACTCTGGTATGCTTAACTGATCATCATTGTTGTAAAAGATCATTTGCCATGGCAATTGATAAGCCAGAGCTTCAAATTAGTTACTCCATATGAGCACCTTGAGTGTCACTAGATTGCTTGTAGAATATAAACACTGGAGTTTGTTAAATTATGATAGATTGTCTTATTAAATAATGCATAGTGCAGACCACAGTACAGGTAATTGTACTTTTGTTTTTTTTTTAGATTCACATTATATTAGGGAGAAAATGTTTTCTACTCTGCCCTCCCTTCTCTCCTCTGTTCCACAACAGCTAGTCTCATATGCTCCCAATCTGCTACATCTCAAAATCTGCCTGACCATGAGTCATTGGTTGAATGGACAACACTGATGCTGTGCATTGTAATGAGTCCTTTCCTGCGTGAAACACATCATCTACATAAACTCCTCATCTGCACAGAAGTGCTCTCATTACTAAAGTTGCATGTGTGCAAGAAAGGAGTCGAGGTGAGTTTTGTACTCTCTGATCAATGGTATGTAAGAAAGACCTCTCTTTTTTCTTGCACTCAGTCAAGAGTGGAGGAAAGCAATCATGCTTGGGAGAGAGCACTTCAACCTCCATGCTCTATACTGGGTATAAAAGCGCCACCAGTGGTTTATTTTAAGGAAATAATTGTGAATTGACTGCCTGTGGCATCCTTTTCATCTTGGACATAGCAGGTGAATCTAAGAAGCTTATGACACTGAGAGTAACCTTAAACCAACTGTAATAAAGCAAACAAACCTGGTAACAAAAACATCGAACAATCTTGCCCATTAGTGAATATCCACAACTGGCTTTTTTTGAGGAAACAATTAAAACCTTAAACTGGATGGAATCCAAGAAGAAATTATATGTATTTTTTATGAAGCCATAAAGGAAGTTCCCAAAGATTTGTTTTTATGAATGGGACAAAAAGATGCCTAACTAGACCTGTTTTTCTGAATGTATTTCTTGTTTTGGATTCAGGAGTTCATCAGGTAGGGCCCACGATCACTGGCAGGTGTGCAGCAGGTCCCAAGTCAGGCCATTCAGGTCACTGTTTTTTCCACTGAGAATAATCGCTTCAGCTTTGATGGCAGTAAACAGGAAGTGCATTTCCTACTACCTTTGTAGGTAAGGTTTCTGCAAAATTAGCCCCTGGGCTATAATTTCCTCCAGGTGGATTCAATTTTTGGCTATTTTCCCAACCAAACTAAAGAGTTTAAATAATGCAGGAGCATTATTTTGTCCATAAATTATAGTACTATAAGAGATTGTCAATCAATCACTAGGTATTAGCAATGCAATTATTTAAAAGAGAAATGAATACAAACTAACACAGGGAGGAAAGTTTCCAACACACAATTCAGGCCACTCACCAGTGCCCTTAGATAAAAGCCATACTTGCTGGGTTTCTTTAGTCTTTTCTTACCTTCCTTTTCATGTCACTTGTATTTTGAAACTATGGTAAGAACAAAATGGAAGAAACTACGCTGAAGCATTGTTTTGCTGATAAGTGAAAGAACTCTTTACCAGAAATAGAAATAACAAATCTTTTTACTATGTTTGTCATTGCCTAAATTCATCTTATTTATGCTTTGAAAAATTTCTGATATATTGTTTTAATGTAAAATTTTCCTAATATACTTAAAAGATTATATGATTAGAAACTAAACTAATATGTATTGGTTTAAAAAAAATTAAGCATGGTTATCTTTAGCTGCAGGTTGCTATATTAAATTACTTTTTATGGTGCTAGAGATCTTTCTGAATAACTTAATAATTCTAAAAGAGAAAAAATTTTAAAGGAGAGACATTTTAAAAAACTTCCATTGAAATTCTCTAAATTAAAAATGTTTGTAAGACACTAAATTACAACTAATATTTTAAGATCTTTTAAAAAATTCTTTTGAATTTTAGATGAGATTTAATTTGAAAGCTTATTATAATAACTTAGATCATAAGACAGTGAAATGAAAGTCCTTTTTGATGAGTAATTTTAAATTTCAAGATTGAAGCTATGGATCTTTGTTTCCTGTCTTTAAGTTTGAAATGGAGCTCAACAGTTTGATACTGACTGCTAAAACAGACATTTTGAAGTAAAAAGGACATTTCTTTCACCTTTTGAAAATTCAAAGTAATCTGCTAAGAGGTTCTGCAATATGTAAGGCATTAATAGAATCAATTTCCTTATAAGACAAAATCCATGTATGCTGTGGGAAATTACATCCTGTAACTACTAAATTTCTAGAGTATTCATTCATCTGCTTAACTAGTGTTTCTATTTTGCTTGTATTTTAGCTTTTTTTGGAGATGCATGAAATACTGTTGGGATAAAATATAAGGAAATGCTCTTTTTTGATTTTACTTCTGGCTTAGATTGTTCATCCTTAAATCCAAAGATGTGACATTTCCTTCAATATATAACATGTCAAACAGGAAGGCAAAGAATAAAGAAAAGAATAAAGAAAACTAACACCATTGTCCAATGTTTGAAGAGTATTTTCAAAATATTCTTTCACAGTTTTTATACAGTCTTACAGCTTTGACTCCAGAAGTGAGAAAGCAGAGAGAAAAAGCAGTAGGAAGTAGTATAGCTTGTCATTCAAGGAAATATAGTTGAGAAACATTCTATAATTAAAGGGTTAATAGGCTAAGTTATCTATTGTAGAACATTGTGTTCATTTTCTGAAGAATGTCTTGGGTTTTGATTGTAGAGAGAAAATGCAAGGACAATTCTATCTTGAAGAGGAATATTAAAAATGCACAGAAAAAACTGTATAAAACATGTATAAAAATCTATAAAATAATACCTCAGAACACCAAAGTCAAATAAAAAAAATTGGAGAAATCTACCATGTTTCTGCCAGGAAGCATGAATATTGTTAATATACCAGTTCTTCCCAAATTGATTATACAACTTTTCTGGAGAACTATCTGACAAATAAATTTCTTACAAAAATTTTTATCCTCTTCTAGTTATTTATCTTAAAGACAGAGTGTGATACAAATAAACATTTCTATGACACAGGAAGATTACTTTCATGACCAATAGTCAGTTTAGTTCAGTTCAGTGACTCAGTTGTATCTGATTCTTTGAGACCCTATGGACTGCAACACACCAGGCTTCCCTGTCCATCACCAACTCCCGGAGCTTGCTCAAACTCATGTCCATCGAGTCTGTGATGCCATCCAACCATCTCATCCTCTGTTGTCCCCCTTCTCTTCCTGCCTTCAATCTTTCCAAGCATCAGGGTCTTTTCCAATGAGTCAGTTCTTCGCATCAGGTGGTCCAAGTATTAGAGTTTCAGCTTCAGCATCAGTCCTTCCAATGAATATTCAGGACGGATTTCCTTTAGGACAGACTGTTTGATCTCCTTGCAGACTGACCAATAGTAGCAGACTCAATATATAAACTTGGGCATGCAAAGATTTAACATGTAGCCTTCAAAGACCATGCTCAGAAAATATTCATCAAAATATTTATAAAAAATATAATGTTTCACTATGAATTTTACATGAGAAAAGTAGGTTGTACTACACTATAAAGGATAATCCCAACATAAATATTATAAACACTCAATAAAATAATTACATGTAGACATATATAGAAAAAGGCTGAAAAGATATTTGCCAACATTTTATGGTGGTTCCCAACAGATAGTAGAATTTGAACAATTCCTTTTTTATTAAAAAAAAATCATTATTTCCCATGGCCCCCAAATACTTTTTCCATTGGTTGAGTTTATAAATTATAAAATATTTCAAACACAGAAATGTACAGAAAATTATACAAATGGCACACACTCAAATTTAGCATATATTACTTTTTTGAGGCATGGAATTAGAAATGGTGGTGGTTTAGGTGTTTTAGTCACTAAGTCGTGTCCAACTCTTGCAATCCCATGGACTGTAGCCCACCAGGCTCCTCTGTCCATGGGATTTTCTAGGCAAGAATACTGGAGTGGATTACCATTTCCTTCTCCAGGGAATTTTCCTGAACCAGGAATCGAACCTGGGTCTCCTGCATTGCAGGCAGATTCTTTACTGATTGAGCTATGAGGGAAGCCCATGGAATTAGAACTAGTAAACTATATATAGGCTTCCCTGGTGGCTCAGATGGTAAAGAATCCACCTACAATGCAGGAGATGCAGGCTTAATTCCTGTATCAGGAAGATCCTCTGGAGGAGGGAATGGCACCCTACTCCATTATTCTTGTTTGGGAAGTCACATGAACAGAGGAGCCTGGTGGGATACAGTCCATAGGGTTGCAAAGAGTCAGACACGACTGAGCAAGTAAGCACACATGCACAAACTGTATGTAAGAAGAGGTAATAAGGAGATATAATGAGACAGAGCAGAGAGATGACATACACACAGCAGATATGGGACTTGGCTTTGGCCAACTGGTAGGACGGGTAGAAATTCTGGTTGAGGTTAAAATGCACCCTCAAAGTAATAAGGAGGAACCTTCAAAGATTACTAATGAAAGAAGGGAAGTGGAGAATATTCTGGTATATATACCCAACTACAGAAAGAAACAGAAATCTATTTTCAGCTTTTTCTGTTAGCTTCAAATTTGGTCATCTCCCTTTGGTTTCAAGACACATTTGTAGCTATCTCACTTGTAGGACTTTTCCTTTCTTCACTTTTCTTCCTTGGTCATTAAAGTGATTTTCCTGTATCATTAAAGAGAGGAAGATCCTCTCTTCCATTTTTATGCTATTTTCCAAAGTTTTATTCTTTCCACATTGATATTATCAGCTATATATTTTCTATATCAAATATGTAATATATTCTCAAGGTAGAGATGTTTCTATCCTTGTGAAGGGACCTCACTCTTAAAGTCCAGTCTCAAATATCCATGATGCCTTTGGATGAAATCACTTCCATCTTTATACCACACCTAATACATCCATCATTTTCACCACACACTAGATTCCCTTTCCTGACTTTCCTATTTCCAGTACATCTGTAACAATTTCCCAAGTCTCAGTCTGAGGGGGGACCTTCTTCCAAATTCAGTCTTCTGACTTTTGACAGGCCACAAAAGATCTACTGACAAGCACACACACATGGTTGTTGGCAGGTGTGTTAGTTTCTTTGGTACAACAGCCTTGGTAGTTTAAACAAAAGCTTTTACTTTTTCACAGTTCTAGAGGCCAAAAGTCTGAGGACCAGGTGTTGGCAGAGTTGGTTCCTGCCCAGGTCTGTGAGAGGAGGCTCTGTATCAGCCCTTGGTCTTCTACCATTGTTTTCACATCCTTTTCCCTCTGTACCTGTATTCAAATTTCCTCTTTTTATAAGGACTCGGTTCACACTGTATTAGGCCCGTGCTACTGACCTCACTTAATTTTCTCTGAAAAGACTCTGCTTCTAAATGCAGTCATATCTGAGGTTCTGGGAGTTAGCTCTTTAACATATGAGTTTGGGGAGGGGACACAATTCAGGACTCAAGTTCTCACTGGCTGTTGACTGCAGATTTCAGATCCTTGTCTTGAGGGCCTGTCTGTGGGCAGCTTGCAACTAGGTAGCTAGCTTCCCTCATAGAGAGCAAGATAAAAATTGAGAGAGTAAGTAAAACAGAAGCCAGAGTCTTCTTGCAGTCAAAACTTGGGGTGTGACACCCTGTCACTTTCAGCATATTTTATTCATAAGAAGTGGTGTCTAATCCCAATTGTTTGTAATTCTCTGTAGAATTTGTAGTAACTGCCACCCCATGTCTCAGCTTTGACTCCTGTTGACTAATTCTGGGACAACGGAAAATGTCAGATCTGATACCCTGTTCCATTTAGATTTAGGCTTTTTGGCTTTTTTTAAAATTTGAAGGCGGTTTTTCTAGCAAAAAAAAAAAAGTGCCCCATTTTTAGTATTCTTTCTGAGATCTGTGAAAATCAAGAATATCTAGCTTCATATGTTGGCTAAATGAAAGCCTCCTTTTCAAATGGCAGTTTTCCTAGCCACCAAGAGGAATCCATGCCCTGGGTGGTACCTGCCTATTTATTCTTGCCTGGCATGCACACCAAAGCTTCATCATCCAGTGCATGTTGTACATCTCAACTAGAAAGAAAACTAATCAATTCTCTACAGATGTGTTCATTCTAATTCTGTGACACCGAGAAGTCTGTAAGTGCATTTTCTTGTAACAGTACAAGATGGCAGGGTGAGGATGAGGAAAATGAGGCCATAGAAAGTCATGCCACACTCCTGAACCTGCCTAATGACAGAACTAATGTGACAACTTTATAGTTTCTGGCACTGTGATTGCTTTCAATCCAATAGGCTGCCCTCCAAAGTGGAAAAAATGTAATATCAAGGCTATGGGATGATTCTAGTGTTTTATGCAACAAGACTTCAATTTGTAGAAAGCAAAAGCAAGTGAAGAAAAATCCTCAGCCCCTTTGCACATGATGGTTCCTCTCTCAGAAATGCTCATACCACTGCTGCTTCACTGAGCTAATACCTAATTATCTCTCAGAGCTTACCTTTGTACTTTAGGAACATTCGTCTGAGTGTTCCATGTTGTCACCAAGTAAGTTTTATCACTGTTGCTTCTGTTTAGTCACTCAGTCATGTACAACTCGTTGTGACCCCATGGACCATAGCCCACCTGGTTCCTTTGTTCAGGATTTCCCACGCAAGAATACTGGAGTGGGTTGCCATTTCCTTCTCCAGGGATTCTTTCCAACCAAGGGATCAAACCCATGTCTCCTACATTGGCAGGCGGATTATTTACCACTGAGCCACCAAGGGGAGCCCAGGTTTTATCATACCATATTGTAATCTCACACTTAATTATCCATCTCTCCAAATAAACTGAATTAGGAGGCAGAAATCACGTCTCTGTTAGTGATCACTGTATCCCGGGCACCTAGTTCACTGCCTGGCACATGACAGGACCTCAAACTATTGCAACAAATACGCAGGCAGTATTTTCATTGCTCTCAAATTTGGGTGAAAAGTGGTCAATATTTGGGGCATATCATTAAAAAAGGAAATATCCCCTAAATTAACACTGATTGCATGTCCTATAGCCCTCCCACACAGAGCTATTTCTCTAACTAATAAGGTATTATCTAATGGTTGGTGTTAGGCTTTGGCTCTGTAAGCATCAAGAAGATATTATATGTAGAGAGAACAAGAGATTCTTTTATATGAGTTGGTTAGTAAAAACAAAGAACTAAATCCCAAGAACCAGAAATATGATTAAAATTGGGAACACAGAACCAAAAGTTTGAAGTTGGGTAAGATTTGTAGCAATAAGAGGTTAGGTATAAGCAAGGACTGCCCAGTGTGATTACAATTTTCAGCACTGACGGATCAGTAGTAACCCACACTGATAGTTTAAATGACTTTGGTTATTTGACAAATAGGTTAAAGTGAGGTTTAAGAGGAATTAGATTAAGATCAGATGTGCAGGAAGATAGCTTCACAGGTATAAATGTTAAAAGTCTGTCCAAAAGAAGATTATGCTAGTAAAGAAGGCATGATTTAAGATATGAGCTGTATGGAAACATTACATAATGGATTACTGGCATGGAAGAGAAAAAATGTTAGCTACTTTATAGGACTATTATGGTATTCAGATTGTGATAGAAGGACAGTTCAGCAAAGCTATCATTGACTTTGATGGTGTCTTGCTGAATCATGCATGGTGTCAGAAGAATAGAAAATTTTCTTGAAAAATGAATACATTACATTCACCACACATGTTACACTAGATGGAAATGAAGCTGAATACTGAACAAAATGTAAACAGTTCTTGATTTATTCAACAACTACAGGGGCTGACCAAAAGAGAGAAAAGCGGAAAATCTTGTTATGCTACATATGGATATTATATTTACATCTAAGAAAAATCAAAACCAGTTTTGCTATAGTAATCCAGATGTTTTATGAAAACTGCAGTCTCTAGTAAAATCATCACTCATGAGAAATTACACCTCCTCATTTTACTGTGAGTCTGGAGATATACAGATCAGCTTGGCCTTCTATATTATCTTATGATATAAAAATGGAACACAGTGATGCATTTGGGACTAACATTGAAAGCCGTGCTCATAAGAATATACTGAAATAATAAAGGTACTATTAAAAAATCTTTCTTCTATATCATGGGAGATGAAGTTAAAGGATACTTTATTTGAGTTGCATTTTATATTCCATTTTACTAAAGTTTTAAATCCAATTACTAATAACATGGCATGTGCACTTTAAGAATTGAATTGCAACAGTGAATGTTTAAAAAGAGACACCTGAGAATCTGAATTGGTGTCATTGCAGCAACTGTATCAAAATTATAACATCAGTATTGTGTTAGTGCCATTGGTTCAGTTTTTAATAGAAAGATAACACACTTCTAACACTTTAACAGCTGAGTAGCATCTCTTCACAGACTCAGGTTAAATTTTCAATGAACAGCATAAATGCATTTGCATTCTTTCTCTCTTTGCATAGAATTATTTACAGAGAAAACAAGAGGAAAATGTCTTTGCCTTATATACGTGCCCCTTTCTGAAGTTAATTCATTTAATGAGTACTTCCTACGTACTGGGCAATGAGTTAACACATAAACATTAGCTGGCCTTTGTAAAACCCTAATAATAGGTCATTCCAAAACTTAGCTGATAAAGTCAAGTTCCAAGATTAATTAATGGGTCGAAGACCACACAGCTAGTAAATTTTAGAGCTGAGATTTGAGTCTAGCTCTGTATTGACTACTTGGTTTCCTACTACTTTTCTATGTTCTTGCTTTGCTCTATGGATTAACTTCTAGCTTTCAAAAAGAAGTTCAGAAAGATATGAAGGAAAATTAATTAAAAGTTGAGAAATAGACTTTGTAATAAAGATTGACCCCTTCATGGGTCACAGCCTTGTCGTGGCAAAAGGGCTTGCATAACTCAATGAAGCTACGAGCTGAGCCATGCCATGCAGGGCCACCCAAAACGGACAGGTCATACTGGAGAGTTCTGACAAAACATGGCCTGCTGGAGGAAGAAATGGCAACCCACTCCAGTATTCTTGCCTCAAGAACCCCATAAACAATATGCAAAGGCAAAAAGACATGACACTAGAAAACGAGGCCCCAGGTGTGGCGGTATCCGATATGTTTCTGGAGAAGAGAGGAGGGCATTACTATAGACCCAGAAAGAATGAAGTGGCTGGGCCAAAGCAGGAATGACTTTCAGTTGTGGATAGGTCAAGTAGTAAAAGTAAAAGCTGGTCTTGTAAAGAATAATATTACAGAGGAACCTGGAATGTTAAGTCCATGATTTAAAGTATATTGGATATGGTCAAGCAGGATATGGCAAGAATGAATATCAGCATCTTAGGAATCAGTGAACTAAAATCGAAGGGAAGGGGTAAATTTGATTCAGATAACCATTATATCTACTACTGCGGGCAAGAATCCCTTAGAAGAAATGGAGTAGCCTTCATAGTCAATGAAAGAGTTCAAAATGCAGTACTTAGGTGAAACCTCAAAAAAAAAAAAACCAAAAAACAATGATCTCAGTTTATTTCCTAGGCAAATCATTCAACATCACAGTAATCCAAGTCTATGTCCCAACTACTGATGTCAAAGAAACTGAAGTTGACTAGTTCTATGAAGATCTATAACACCTTCTATAACTAACTCCAAAAAGGTGTCCTTTTTATCATAGGGGATTGGAATGCAAAAGCAGGAAGTCAAGAGATATCCAGAATAACAGGCAAGTTTGGCCTTGGAGTACAAAATGAAGCAGGGAAAGGCTAATATAGTTTTGTCAAGAGAATTCACTAGTCATGGCAAACACCGTCTTCCAACAACGCAAGAGATGACTCCACAGCTGGATATCACTGGATGGCCAATGCTAAAATCAGATTGATTTTGTTGGAGAAGCTTTATCCAGGCAGCCAAAATAAGACCTGGAGCTGACTGTGGCTCAGATCATGAGCTCCTTACTGCAAAATTCAGGCATACATTGAAGTAGGGAAAACCATTAGGCCATTGAGGTATGATTTAAATCAAATCCCTTATGCTCATACAGTGGAGGTGAAGAACAGATTCAATGGATT
Source organism: Bubalus kerabau (assembly GCF_029407905.1). Classification (NCBI taxonomy): domain Eukaryota; kingdom Metazoa; phylum Chordata; class Mammalia; order Artiodactyla; family Bovidae; genus Bubalus; species Bubalus kerabau. The sequence goes on from NC_073626.1 coordinate 96,069,661, forward strand.
AGATCTGGTGGAAGTCTGCCTGAAGGACTATGGACTGAGGTTTGTAACATTGTACAGGAGGTGGTGACCAAAACGATCTCAAAGGGAAAGAAATGCAAGAAGGCAAAGTGGTTGTCAGAGACAAATACCTGAGGAAAGAAGAGAAGTCAAAGACAAGGGAGAAAGGGAGAGATATACTCAACTGAATGCAGAGTTTGAGAGAATGGCAAGGAGAGATAAGAAGGCCTTCTTAAAAGAACAATACAAATAAAGAGAGGAAAACCATAGAATGGGAAATACTAGATATTTCTTCAAGAAAGCTGGATATACCAAGTGAACACATCATGCAAGGATAGGCACAATAAAGGACAGAATCAGTAAGAACCTAACAGAAGCAGAAGACATTAAGAAGAGGCGGCAAGAATTCACAGAAGAACTATAGAAAAAAATGTCTTAATGACCCAAATAACCATGATGGTGTGGTCAATAACCTAGAGTTGGACATCCTAATCTGTTGGTCAAGCAGGCCTTGGGAAGCATTATTACAAACACAGATAGTGCAGGTGACAGAATTCTGGCTGCACTCTTTAACATTCTAAAAGTTGATGCTCTGAAGTGCTGCACTCGATATGCCAGCAAATTTGGAAAACTCAGCAATGCCCACAGGACTGGAAAAGGGCAATTTTCATTTCAGTCCCAAAAAAGGGCAATGTCAAAGAATGTTCAAATTACCATACAATTGCACTTTTTCCACATGCTAGCAAGATTATGCTCAAAATCCTTCAAGTTAGGCTTCAGCAATACATGAACTGAGAACTTCCAGATGTACAAGCTGGGTTTCGAAGAGGCAGAGGAACCAGAGATTAAACTGACACTATTTGTTGGATTGTGTAAAAAGCAAGAGAATTCTAGAAAAAGTCTACATCTGCTTCGTTGACTATGCTAAAGACTTTGTGTGGATAAAAACAAAAACAACAACAAAAAAAACACAGTGGAAAATACTTAAATAGATGGGAATACCAGCCCACCTTACCAGTCTCCTGAGAAATCTATATGTGGGTCAAGAAGCAACAGTTAGAACTGGACATGAAACAACTGTTTGGTTCCAAATAGGGAAAAGAGTATGAAAAGGCTGTATATTGTCACCCTAATATTTAGCTTTTATGCAGAATACATCATGCAAAGTGACAGGCTGGATGAAGCACAAGCTGGAAGCAAGATGGTTGGGAGAAATATCAACAACTTCATATATGCAGATGATACCAATCTAATGGCAGAAAGTAAAGAGGAACTAAAGAGCCTCTTTATGAGAGTGAAAAAGCTGCCTTAAAACTCAACATTTAAAAAACTAAGATCATGACATCCACTTCCATCCTTGCATGGAAAATAGAAGGTAAAAAAGTGGAAACAGTGACGGATTTTATTTTCTTGGGCTTAGAAATCACTGCAGTTGGTGACTGCTGCCTTGAAATTAAAAGACATTCTCCTAGGAAGGAAAGTTATGACAAACACAGACAGTGTATTAAGCAGAGACATCACTTTGCAAGGAGATCCAACCAGTCCATTCTGAAGGAGATCAGCCCTGGGATTTCTTTGGAAGGCATGATGCTAAAGCTGAAACTCCAGTACTTTGGCCACCTCATGCGAAGAGTTAACTCATTGGAAAAGACTCTGATGCTGGGAGGGATTGGGGGCAGGAGGAGAAGGGGACGACAGAGGATGAGATGGCTGAATGGCATCACTGACTCGATGGACGTGAGTCTGAGTGAACTCCAGGAGTTGGTGATGGACAGGGAGGCCTGGCGTGCTGCGATTCATGGGGTCGCAAAGGGTCGGACACGACTGAGTGACTGATCTGATCTGATCACTTTGCCAACAAGTCTGTATTTTCAAAGCTATGGTTTTTCCAGTAGTCATGTAGGGATATGATAATTGATCTAAAGAAGGCTGACCACTGAAGAACTGATGCTTTTGAACTGTGGTATTGGAGAAGGTCCTTGCGAGTTCCTTGAACTGCAAAGAAATCAAACCAGTCAATCCTACAGGAAATCAACCCTGAATATTCATTTGGAAAAACTGATGTTAAAGCTGAAGCTCCAATGCTGTGGCCATCTGATGCAAAGAATGACTCTTTGGAAAATACACTCATGCTGGAAAGATCGAAGGCAAAAGGAGAAGTGAGGAGGAAGAGGGTGAGACAGTTAGATAGCATCACCAACTCAATGGATGTGAATTTGAGCAAACTCTTGGAGACAGTGAAAGACAGAGGAGCCTGTTGCCCTGCAGTCCATGGGGACACAAAGAGTTGGACATGACTTAGTGACTAAACAACAACAACAACAGAGATTGAGAAGTGCTGGAATTATTTAGCAAAGTGAAAATTATTTTAATATAATAATTTTGTGCTGTTTCTTCTACTAGTAGTTTTCAAATACTTGGAAATAGAGTTTGATAGGCTAAATAAAAGCCCACTTTAGGAACAATTCTACTGTTTCCAATATCCTGTTCTCTTTTCATTATGGAGGGAAAATTGCACTTCCATACCTTTTAGACTTAGGTAAGCCATGTGATTGTGTTAGCCAGTGAAATGTGAAGTGGATAGAAATGGGTCAGTTTTGTCTATAGATACACGGAATTATTTTGGCTCAATTCTCCAGTCCATTCTTTTGCCATTACTGTCAAGGGAACTTATTTGACATGCTTTATTGTATTAAGCCAGTGACATTTTTACATTTTATTACCTTAGCAAAACCTTACCCCATTCTGACCTATACAAACCCTGTTAACCCTAAACTGACTGCCATTCTTATATGCCCCTATTTCAGGGAAAATAGGAATTCTTTCTAAAGAATATCTTTTTAACATGTAAATCATATCTAATATTCTACCATAAAAGACAAAATGTTCTATTAACCATTTTTGTCTTTAAAGTACAAATACTTTTGTAAGGATGTTATAAAAAATGATCAATTACTGACAATTTAGTGTAATCAAATACTTCTAGCTAACAGTAATTTCATGTAAATACTAGGCAGGCATGTGGTATAAGTGTCTGAGCAACTCCAGGTCTGAATGAGGGCAGGAAGAATCTAAAAAATGGTTAATATTTAAAGAATCTAAAGGAATGATAAAAAGAAGAGTGTTGAAAACCCTAAAGTTAATTTCAGTGCAGGGCCCCAAATGAGATTGTACTAAAGATTCTATTGTTTAAAACCTTATACTTTAAAGTACATAAGAGATGTGAGGTAGAAACTGGTTATTTTTCCATTTAAAAAATAACATTTATGTGGTTTTGTTTAGTACAGAAAAGCATAAAATGAATATGAACATGTATTAATGTCTCAGCCCAGAAAACACCTTTTGTTAGGAAAAAGAGACAAATACACATGTCCCAATGTTTAAACAGTTAATCAAAAGTCTACAAACAATAAGTGCTGGAGAAGGTGTGGATAAAAGGGTGAGGGTGGGATGATTTGAGAGAACATTATTGAAACATGTATATTACCATGGAGAATTCCATGGACAGAGGAGCCTGGTGAGCTACAGTCCTTGGGGTCGCAAAGAGTCTGACACGACTGAGCAACATACACACACACAGAAATCAATTCTTATATATCTTTTTGAGAAATTATTGTCATTTAACATTCTAACTCTGTGTCTATCTTCCTTTAAGTTTATATTACACAATCCTATATATACATATAGATATATTCTTTTTTTTGTAAATATAAAAAGAAAATATTTATTGATATGGAAAACCACTCTCAGTATAATACTAAATGAAAATAGCAGACTACAACAGTAAATATTTATTCTACTATTCTACATGAATAGTAGAATGATTCTACATGTAGTTTTGGAAAGCTAGATATATTCTTGATAGTCGAGGTGGTGCTAGTGGTAAAGAACCTGTTTGCCAGCGTAGGAGATGTGAGAGAATCGGGTTCAACCCCTGGGTCAGGAAGATCCCCTGGAGGAGGGCATCGCAACTGAAGTATTTAGCATACATATTATTTGTACTTAAAAGGTATGATATCATACAAATATAATACCTCAATTATTATTCTCTTAATAATAACTCTGAAAAGTTTCCATATCAGCACTTATCTCACCTTTAGAAAGTCACCAAGCACATTATTCAACCAGTGCTTTACCAGAGGATATTGGAGTTTTTAGTTTTGCAATACAAAACAATATTATAATATACCCTTTTTCATATACCTTGTCATTAATTTGAAAATGTGTCTTTCAGGTTAAATTCTTACACCTGGAGTTGCTGAATTTAAGATTTTCTGCATTTTTCATTATTTGGATAGATATTGCCAAAAAACATTGCATCCATTTACTCTTCTACCAAAGCATGTGTGTATAGCTATTTCTCCATCCCTTACTTAACCTGAACTAGGTTTTGCCAATTTTTTTTCAGTTTTATTGAGACAGATATGTTGATAAATAAAATTTTAAATTACTTTACCTATATAATTTCACCAATTAAAATTTTGCAAATCCGGTATGTGAAAATTTGTATCTTTCACTGATTTTTTTCCTTAAATTATGAATAAGATTGTTTTCATTTAAAATTTTATTTACAATTTGCTCATAATTTCTTATCATTTATTTAAAGTAATTAATGTAAGTGGAGAAGGTTTATTTAGCTTATAAAAAAATAAATAAATGGTCTTGTATCTAAACTCATTTTGCTCTATGTTATATTTTTACATTTATCTTGATTTATGAGAAGACAGGAGGGAGAAGAGAGAAGTGCAGAAACTGAATGAGCAGGAAGTAAGATAAAGATTATGCATAGAAAATGCAAGAGAAATAAAAACAACTAAGGAAGAGAAGAAAGCAGTAATAAGGAGGAAATAGAAAACCATGACTATTACACTTTATTGCTGCAGTTTTCCACAGCTAAATAGAGTTGGAAAGAAGAATAGGAGATTTAGTACAAGAGGAGAGCATTTCTGACTCCTTTATCTATTGTGAACTCAAATGCTTGCCAAATTAAAAAAAAAAAAAGCTATCATCTTTTCTTTGGTTAGACTAGGACTAGCTGTGAATCTAATATATTAACTCCATGCTTCTGAAAATTATATAAATTTTTTTTCTTTTATCTTCTCATATTAAGCTTATTCTTAGAATAGTCTCTCTGTTTTGGCTTTAAATACAATATGTAATAATGGTTACATATTACACACATGCCAAGGAATTTTGCTTGCCACTCTATAAACAAATGATGATGTAGTTTTAGTTCACTAACTCAGAGAAGAAAATATAACTTTATTTTCTGATAATACTTCTTAATTTTTAGTATGAGTTCTCACTTCAACTTTCACTGGATTGAGGATTCTTAATCAAACCACTTTAAAATTGCCTCACTTGACCATTTACTCATCTTTAAATCCTAGGGTTTTAGGTGAAGAGGTGGGCTAGGTAGCACAAAATTTGGGTCGGCATACCTGGTTTATCTTTGTATCTTCACTGGTGACCAATGAAACTCACAAAGTACAAGCTGGGTGGTCCCTAGTTTGGATCTTAAGCCATCTTGGAGTCTAACCTTTTTCTATCCTATACTTCAGTTCTTCACAAGTATAACAGAAGAGGGCAGGGATTACTGCACTATTAACTTGCCACCTTTAAAGGAACAAGAATAGACCTACTGATCCTGGGCAATGCCAGGGTATGGAGGAATTCTGAGAGGCTGTCTCAAGCCCCTTTTGCTTGGAAATACCATGTGGTAATTTCTGGGCTCACACCTTAGTACACAAGCTTAGAACATAAGTTGAATCATTAAATTTAGCATTTTACCTCTTTTTTCCATCTGTGTGTGTGTGTGTGTGTGTGTGTGTGTGTGTGTATGTGTGTGTGTACTTGGTTGCTCAGTCGTGTCCGACTCTTTGCAAACCCATGGACTGTAGCCCACCAAGCTCCTCTGTCCAGGGGGATTCTCCAGGCAAAAATACTGGAGTGGGTTGTAAGTAAGGTTCTCCATCCTTACTAGCTCTCAATCTATTTCCCCTTATAATCAAGAATACTACCTAGTATAGACTAAGAATAAGAAGTAGAGTTCATGCCAGGGGAGCTTTGCCAGTGTTCTTTATGGCACCTGAAATCTATTGCTTATAGCTTGGATATTTCTATTTGTCTGTACCCTAGATTGTCAAATTCAAAACCCAAGAATGATCTCTGTTCTTGTTTCTTCTTTCTTTTATAGCATGATCCCTTCCCTGAAACCTGGTGCAGAAGCGCTTACTTGATTGCATGTGAAAATAGTCATGAATAAAAATAAAATATAAGAGAAAATACACGGGAGTATTAATTACAATACTGTCCCATTTAACACCATCAGCAACATTATGGGCCATTTCCCAACAAAGAAGTAATATGAAAAAATATTCAAAGGATTTCAAAGTTTTAAATTTTTAAAATTACTATCACTATTAGAGGTTTTGCAACCATGCCCTTAACCAAGTAACTAGTTGCTTAACTAGTATCTTGATCTCATCTTTTATTACTTTTAAACTTATTTGAGGATTGCATTAGATTGCTCTAGAAAAACTACTACTCTTTAAAATGTATATGATCTAAGTCCTCTCCACTCCCCTCCATGTGCCACCACCTCTCAAGAGAACAGGTAACACTCAGAAACACTGAAAAGTGTTTGGTGCCCTGAAACAAAGATAATAGGGATAACTTTTTAAAGTGTTTATAATACCTTACATGGTTTATTTCAATTTGAAACCATCTTGATTGCCAACAAACCTTATAAAGAAGCTACTAACTTTTTCAGAGGTACTTGTTATAAACATCATTTCCCACTAAATTTGCAGTTACTGAAAAATGCCAATCAGCTTCGTAAAGTAAATTTAGTCTACCAGACTGAGCTTTAAAAGAAGACAGGAAATGATGAAACCACTTTTCACCATGGGTACTCCATTTTCACTGAAAAAAAAACCAAAACAAAACAAAACTTGATTAAGACATGTTGACAGGCTAAAAGCAGCCTTGGCCAGGGCAGAGGAGAAAGTTAGTGCCTTAGTAATCAAAGCAGAGAACTTCTAAAATAAGTAGTCTAGGAAATGTTTCATCTAGGGAAGGCACAAAGCCCGGCTGCACTAAGGTTAAAGCAATTACTGAAATGTCAGGGCTGCACAGCAAAGGGAAGCTACAAAGATGCTTATGGAGGGTGACAGGCCTTTTTTTTTTTTTTTTTGCATTCTCTTTACAACTGTTTTCAGTAAATGTGTAATGTTAGAGGTAGTTAGTCCAGGAATCTTTGGGATAGACAGCATCAGGAATAAAAGGCAGTAGCAATTGAAAGAAGTTTCTTTTAGATGTTAATGCTTTGGTGGAATTGACATTTTGGAGTCTCAAAAAGTTATTTAATAGCTTCAGTGAAGCACTGAGTATGTTTTGTCCTTGGACAAAACTAACAGACTGCTTGTAGTTTTTAGTCGCTAAGTTTTGTCTGACTCCTTTGTGACCCCATGGACTGTAGCCTGCCAGGCTCCTCTGTCCATGGGATTCTTGTCCGGGCAAGAATACTGGAGTGGGTTGCCATTTCTTTCTCAAGGAATCTTTCTGACCCAGGCATTGAATCTGCCTCTCCTGCATTGGCAGATGGATTCTTTACCACTGAGCCACCAGAGAAGCCTAAAAGATTGTTATGGGGAGGATAAAATGGGCCATGGGGGGACCCAAAGTCTTGGTGCTCTTTAGCTTTACAGAATGTATTTTAAGAGAATTTTTATAGCTTTTAAAAGGATAGATCATCTTAGAATAAGTGCATACAACCTGTTGTGAGAAGTAAAACACAAACAGCTTCCCCTTCTTCCACCTTGATTTTTAACAATGTTTAGATACAAACTTTAAAAGTATTCTGTCCTTAACTACTTTCTCAGATTAAAGCACACTTGAAAGGAAATGGTGGATTTTATATATCTTTTTCTTTTGCTTGGTTTCCACAATAATAATCACACCTATGTAGAAGTTCTGTATTAAAGACAAAGTGCTTGAATGGGCAGAATAGATTTTTCCTTATGTTAATGCTAGTATCTATAATAAGATTTTTCTTCTCCTGTTTCCTATGCAATCATGTGCATTTTCAGTTAGGAGGTCATCACTTCATTTGAAAGGTGATTTCATAATTTATATTATGAATATATTTTCTAATGAATAATCTTAGATTTTACTAAAGGTACAAGCAAAGAGTAGATTAAAAAAGGAAAGAAGAAAAACCTCAAAGAAATAGTAGAGAGGTATATTTAGTATGGACAATTTCTGGCAATTGGACAGGACTTAGTCATTCAGTATAATTCAGTACACTTCATGTTGTTTGAGGAAAAATAATGATTCTTGGTCTTAGATAAATGTACCATTTTGGAATATTTTTAAAACAGGATGAAATTAAATATAAGTAGTATGATACAGAGTACATGCTGAAGAAAAAAGATGTTATTGTTCTTAACCTTTCTTGGAAATAATATATTTTGGTCCAGAATAGGTTCACATTTGGGAAAAGAATGAAGAAAGTTTACAAGGAAGAGATGAGGTATTATTAGTAAGTGAATAGTTCACATGACAATATGAGTGCTTTGCATCTAATAACTGTGAATCTTTCCTTTGATAGAAATTTGAAAAGTCAGTAGACTATGTCAACAACTGAATGAGGCAGCGTGGGCTACTATGTACCCTTCCTATTGATTTTGACAATACTTTTAAAAACTAAGTTTCAAATTTTCCATAGTAAATCAATCAATATTTATTCAGTAATATTATGTTCTGTATCAATATTTGACTTTGTTTCTATCAATGTATTGCATCCAAATTGATGTCCTAATAAGTTTTAAGCAATGAAAGCATTGTGACCTATTTTTGAAACTCTACATCATGTTAGTTTAGTAATGCATAAGGTGTCCTAAACAGAAGAGAAACTTTCCTGCACTTATTTATTTTTAAAAATAACATTATATATTATTTGATTCATTAAACCAATATTCCTTTTTGTAAAAATTCTTTGGGTTAATTAATTATATCTCTGTAAAAATTACACACAATTTAGATGCTTTCTACTTCCAGAAAAAATGCTTGCACATTTGCAGAATTTGATCAGAAGTAATTATGATAATTTATTTTATTTCTTCAGTAAGTTTTAACATGGGTAAGTTCTCACCAAAGGAACTTTCCTGTCAAAGAGATCATGGAAAAGTATAAATCTGGATTTTATATTTTCATAAATTTTTGCTGAATCAAATAAACTCTGCTGCTGCTGCTGCTAAGTCGCTTCAGTCGCGTCCGACTCTGTGCGACCCCATAGACGGCAGACCACCAGGCTCCCCTGTCCCTGGGATTCTCCAGGCAAGAACACTGGGGTGGGTTGCCATTTCCTTCTCCAATGCATGAAAGTAAAAAGTGAAAGTGAAGTTGTTCAGTTGTATCTGACTCTTAGCGACCCCATGGACTGCAGCCTACCAGGCTCCTCCGCCCATGGGATTTCCCAGGCAAGAGTACTGGAGTGGGGTGCCATTGTCTTCTCCAAAATAAACTCTATATTCACCTAAAAAGCATTTAGAACTTCTGTTATGTTAGGTATAACTAAATTTATAACTTACCTTCTATTTTTTTTATAATTATAGTAGCATCATTTATTAAATATGTTTTGATTATGAAATTAATTTATACATATTAGAGAAAATTTGGAGAAAAGAAAAAATAGAAAGAGAGGAAAAAAGAAACATCACTTATAAGCCCAGTATTCAGTGCTGCCCACTAAACAAATTTGTCATATTTCAGATTTTTTTTTCATTTTCTTCAAGATAACATTCATCATGATTTATTCATACCTATTTATGATATATTAGATAGGTTATGATTAGTTTCCCTATTATTTAAAATTATTTATATATATATATAATTTAAATGTTGTAAGTATATGTTAATATATATACTTTAACATAATAGTCAATACTATGTATTTCAATTACTTTTCCAGGAATGTTGCTTAAAAATAATATATATCCCAGTGGCAACATGTAATTAATTAAAAATTAATAATCTATTATTTATCATCAATTATATTAACTAGTATCAATAAGCATAAATAAGGGAATAATTACACATACATTTGGTGTTCCTGGCTCTGGGTATTCTAAATTACTTCTGGATTTAAGTATGCATTAATATTAGTACTTATTAGTAGAGTTAGAGTTGGGTCTATAAAATAATTAACATTAGGGTCAAATTAAAAATTAAGGTTGTATATGGTTTGGTAGGGCTTCCCTGGTGGCTCAGATGGTAAAGAATCTGCCTGCAATGTGGGAAACCTGGGTTCTATCTCTGGATTGAGAAGGTCTCCCGGAGGAGGGCACGGTAACTCACTCCAGTATTCTTGCCTGGAGAATCCCCACAGACAGAGGAGCCTGACGGACTACAGTCCATGGGATCACAATGAGTCAGACATGACTCAGTGACTAAGCACAGCAGAGAGCACAGCATAGTTTGGTATTAAAATTGCTTTTAGATTATTTTAGATTTAAGTTTTATGGCCCAGAATTGTTCCCCAAAAGTTTGTGGGTGTGAGTTCATATTAAGTTTCGGAATAAGGTAAGGGTTAAGATTAGTGGAAAGTGACAGACCATAAATAATAGTTGTCAAACAGAGTAAAGTGTGGCTTGATGTCTTCTCCAAACACTCTACATTTCTTCAGCAGCCTATTAAGTTGCAATACTCTCCACAAATTTGATTAGATATTCTAACTAAACTTTGAAAGTAGCAATACTGTCTTGGAAAAGATTAAATGAAAATATTGTCCTATATTTAATTTACTTGATTTTTCAATTATCTGAAAATTTTAAATATTGAGGCAGCCACTTGCATTTCATGACCTTATAGATGCTGTAAGTGCCGTTCTTCTCTTGAAATGCAAAGTAAAGAGTAAGTAAGAAGAAAAGAAGAAAAAGAAGAGAAATCAGAGAGATTTCTTCATGAAAGTTGAAATTACTTCCATAAGGGGAACTTATATTCTATACCACAGAACTTTAATATTAAATATTTTTTAAAACTCATTGAAGTATTATTTTTGTTTTTCAGTCCCTAAGTCATGTCTGACTATTATTTGGGACCCCATGGATGCAACAAGCCAGGCTTCCCTGTCCTTCACTATCTTCCAGAGCTTGCCCAAACACATGTTCATTGGGTCAATGATGCCAACAAACCATCTCATCCTCTGTCACTCCCTTCTTCTCTTGCCCTCAATCTTTCTCAACACCAGGGTCTTTTCCAAAGAGTTAGCTTTTCACATCAGATGACCAAAGGATTGGAGCTTCAATATTTGTCCTTCCAATGAATATTCAGGGTTGGTTTCCTTTAGGATTGACTGGTTTGATCTCCTTGCTGTTCAAGGGACTCTCGAGAGTTTTCTCTAGCACTGAAATTCAAAAGCATCAATTCTTTATGGTTCAACTCTCACATCTGTACATGACTACTGGAAAAATCATAGCTTTGACTATATGGACCTTTGTTAAAAATTGTTATTTTTAATAATATTTGTATATAATTTTATATGAAACAGTTGTTATATATAATTATTTATATAATTTTATTCTGATTCCTAGACTTTAAAATCCATCTTTTGTATTCTGGTTTTGCAGAACATCTATGGTTATCTTCTTTTCTCAGTCTTTCTTACCCCCTAATATTCAATTAACATGGTCAATGCTTAATATATTCTTCTTGTTGAGTAAAGAATTCAATATGTATAGCCAGCTAATGTTTCTTCCACTTTATAATGTCAATATAGAACCATTGCTTGATTTCAGTGTTACTGTTGTATTTTATTTTCCTATCTTTATTTCAAGCTCTTTTATAAAGGGAAATTATGACTTTGCACCTATATCATAATTTTCTCCAGAAATAGGGTTTGTCAGTTTTCCCTAGAGCATAGTTAGCAATTTAGGTTTGATGAATATTCAAATTTTATTTCTTTATTTAACTGGACTACATTTATTGTGGTTGGTTATTTTTAAAATATCTTACAATAAGTGCCCAAATCATCATCTTCCACTTACCCGCTTCTCCAGAGGATAAAGTAATGGGCACTTCCTGTGGCCTTAAGTGATTATTCCTGATTAATGTTTGTATCATATTGATTTTGCAAGAAGTTGCTTCCTGTTATTCTCTACCACATTTCCAACAGAGAATGATCTTTAAGCAGGTTGTTGGAAAAGTATGCTCCTACAAAAACCTTTAATCTAACAAGCAAAAAAATTAAGTTAAAAGATTATACAGTAAAATTGGAGAAGTCTGATAAATATACATTTTATATTCCTTAAGTTCTTAAAGTTGATTGAGAACTAAATAGCATTTAATAGTACAAAGCATTATCCTTGGAGGGCAACTGTGTAAATAAGATCACATCCATAAATCATTTACTAAGATCAATTGAATGTTTTTTGTAGAAAAGGTGATTATCAAAATAAATATTTTTGCCTTGTTTTGACCAAAAAGGGAAAAATAATTTGGTGACAAAGAAAGCATATTTATAAGCCATGTCAATAAATATGCTAATTTAAGTCTTTATATGCTATGCTTTGCTTTGTTAAATGAATCAATTTCAAGGTGACACGTTTTGTGGCAATAATTGTTTAATAAAGTTAAACGCATTTCAATTTACTTTAGTCTCCTTGAAGTAAAACTTAACAAGACCAGTAACTCACATTTTATCAGCTTAATTTATTTAAACTTGAGCTTGTTTTTAAATCACACTTGAAGATTTTCCTTAAAAACAAACAAACAAACAAACAAAAAAACCCAGAAAACACTACAATAGAAAGAAACAAAACATTCTTCAAATACCTTCCTTTTATTTCAGTAATGTTGGGCATGTATTTTCCTAAGAAGAACATTTTATCTGTATTTCAACGTCCTTTTCTATTTTCCAGCTAAATAGTTTAGAACTCACCATTGACTAAGTCTTCTATTCTAGATCAATGTTTTTACAATGTTTAGTCAAAGTTGTCAGACCTATGTTTCATTTCTTCAGGGACCACAGGTAGGCCTTTCTCAGCAAAAATTCAAAATATGTGCCCAGTGCCCTACACTTTATTTCTATTGTCCTTTTATATTTTTCAGGTACTTTTTTTTTTCAGTCATCCAGCTCCTTGTAACTTTTATCCATTAAACACTTGTATAAAATCAAACCTGTCTGTATTATATCATTGGATATCAAAACCAGCCATTTTCTATTTTAATTTGAATAATATAGCTCATTGAGTTTACAAATAGAAACAGAAATGCAGGAAGACAAAGTGGTTGTTTGAGGAGACCTCACAAATAGTTGAGAAAAGAAGGGAAGCAAAAGGCAAAGGAGAAAAGGAAAGATATATGCATCTGAACGCAGAGTTCCAAAGAATAGCAAGGAGAGATAAGAAAGCCTTCTTTGGTGAACAATGCAAAGAAATAGAGGAAACCAATAGAATAGAAAAGGCTAGAGGTTTCTTTAAGGAAATCTGATAGTGTGATGAGAATTGCTAAGCGTTTTAGGAAATATGTGCTTCCCTGCCCAGATGAAGACTGGCCTTTGGTGTGGCTAGTGGTGTTCAGTTTGCTTGCCCCATGATCGCTTTCCATTCCATATTATTGTACAGAATCCACTTTAAAAATGGAACATTTTCATTATGTTTAAGGAGAGAATCGCATACAGAAATATGGTTAAGAAGGCTTTTTTCACTTAACTTATGTGGAACTCAAATACCAAAGTGATTAACATAACCAAGCTGGTGAAAATAACTTTCAACACTTTATTTGGATATTCTGAGTATGTCAGCTCTCTCCCACATAGTATAATGTTGATTGTTCTCAATTAGTCTCGATTTGATTGCCATCAACTTCAACTGGTCTACCCCACCATCTCATCATCTGGTGAGAAATCTTCAGCGCAAAGCTTTGTAAACCACTTCTGATACATTCAATCAGTCATGCACCTTCTTCATACACAGCACAAATCTTTTTATTTCAGCTGTGTTTTTCCCTTTCATGAAGCAATAAAGCATAATATACTGAAAACATTGCTTTTTCTCCTTTCATCTTCAATATTAAAATGGCTATACAAAAATTCAACAACTTAATTTTTTTTAATGGATGCTGATATCACAGCTGTCGATATAATCCGACAAAATCGTTTCAAATGAATTTAGACAACTAAGCGTTACTAAAGCAATCTTATGGAAAAAACTGAATGAACATTTTGGCCAACCCAGTATTATTCTGATTTTTACAAATGAGGAAACTGTAGAGCTTAAGTAATACAGTGGTTAAATGTGACTTCGACTCTGTGCTCTTAATCAATGTGGGACATTTTCTTAGATCTTCACATGCTAAATAATATTGTTTCATAATACAGAAACATGAGATGGTTGGATGGCATCACCAACCCAATGGACATGAGTTTGAGCAAGCTCCGAGAGCTGGTGATGGACAGGGAAGCCTGGTGTGCTGCAGTACATGGGGTTGCAAAGAGGTAGACACGACTGAGTAACTGAACTGAACCGAGTAATACAGAAACAAAACTGTTTGAATATAAAAGAGAAATTGAAATAGAAATGCCATGTAAGACTTTGATACTTTTTTAAAGTCTTAAATAGAGTTGATAGTAGATAAGCAAGGAAGAAGAAAATCTGAAAATCCTAAGGAATAAATAAAACCTCATAGATATTTATCAATTTTATACAATGAAAACAGAAAATGTGTTTTATTTTCAAACTCTAATGAGGAATGTCCAAAACACTGAAAATACGTTAGACCACCTAAAATGAAAAGACCCAATACATTCCAATGAATATATAGAAAGCCTGAAAAACAACACATTTGAACATAGTTATTAAGAGTAGAAAAATAAAAATTGGAACTCCCCCTAAACAAGCCATTAAAAATGTAAAAATACTTTTGTAAAGATTTCTTGGGTCCCAACTTTCCTAATGTTTTAAAATTCTTCTCTTTCTGTCACCCTGTCTCCCTTCCTTCCTGTATGCCTTCCTTCCTGCCTCCCTGAATAAATTAATCCACAGCTGTAAGAGTACATGCCTGGAAGGAAGACCTAGCTCTGTGTGGGATTTTAGAGCCTGACTAGGATGAAGAGGATGGCAGAAATTACAATAGCCCAGCAAGAGATATTGAATACTGAGTGGATTGAAGGAGGACTTTCCCACTGGGAGGGCAATGAGTGCCTGGTACGTGCTTACTTATGTCTGACTCTAACCCTTTGGACTGTAGCTGGCCAGGCTCCTCTGTCCGTGGGATTTCTCAGGCAAGAAAACTGGAGTGGATTGCCATTTCCTCCTCCAGGGGATCATCCCAACCCAAGGATTGAACCTACATCACCTGTGTCTCCTGCATTGCAGGCAGATTCTTTACCCACTGAACCACTGGGAAAGCTCAGTGGGTAAAGAATCTGCCTACAATATTGATAGGGCAATAATGAAACTATAACAGAAGCCCAGGATAGGATGTCAGAGGTTATGGGAGTGAAGAGGAATCCACATAGAGAGGGACACAGTAATGACAGCAGGCCCAGAGCTAGGCTACATGTGAAGACAGGGGCATCTACATGGCAGCACATGGCATCAATGACAGCAGTAATGGGCCCAGACTTCCATTCAGAGAGATACAAAACAATGTAACAGATTTGTCACTGTCAGAGAAATGAGGAAAATATGTGAGTAGCTGGAAAGATGAAGTGTAAAATGAATCCTATGGAGGTGGGTTACAGTTGGATATATAAGTATCAAACTAAAGTTCTAAAGAGGTGTGTGTGTGTGTGTGTGTGTGTATATGTGTATCTGTGTGACAGAGACAGAGAGAGGCATAAGAATGTTGGTGTTTTATTTTGAGTATATAAACCTATATACATGGTCCAAAATTTTGTCTACTGACAGGACATATAAACAGCAATATCCTAATAGCAATAAACACATCTAGTTCCTAGATCTTGGTTTTCAAATGCAATTCAACATTAAGAGGAACTAAGATTCTTAGGAGAGAAATATTTGATTCCACAGTTGGAGAAGGGAAGCCAACAGATTGAACTTGTAACAGACTGGTTCAGTTCAGTTCAGTTCAGTCGCTCAGTTGTGTCCGACTCTTTGCGATCCCATGAATCACAGCACGCCACGCCTCCATGTCCATCACCAACTCCCGGAGTTCACCCAGACTCACGTCCACCGAGTCAGTGATGCCATCCAGCCATCTCATCCTCTGTCGTCCCCTTCTCCTCTTGCCCCCAGTCCCTCCCAGCATCAGAGTCTTTTCCAATGAGTCAACTCTTCGCATGAGGTGGCCAAAGGACTGGAGTTTCAGCTTTAGCATCATGCCTTCCAAAGAAATACCAGGGCTGATCTCCTTCAGAATGGACTGGTTGGATCTCCTTGCAGGCCAAGGGACTCTTAAGAGTCTTCTCCAACACCACAGTTCAAAAGCATCAATTCTTCGGTGCTCAGCCTTCTTCACAGTCCAACTCTCACATCCATACATGACCACTGGAAAAACCATAGCCTTGACTAGACAGACCTTTGTTGGCAAAGTAATGTCTCTGCTTTTGAATATGCTATCTAGGTTGGTCATAACTTTCCTTCCAAGGAGTAAACGTCTTTTAATTTCATGGCTGCAGTCACCATCTGCAGTGATTTTGGAGCCCAAAAAATACAGTCTAACACTGTTTCCACTGTTTCCCCATCTATTTCCCATGAAGTGATGGGACCAGATGCCATGATCTTTGTTTTCTGAATGTTGAGCCTTTAAGCCCACTTTTTCACTCTCCACTTTCACTTTCATCAAGAGGCTTTTTAGTTCCTCTTCACTTTCTGCCATAAGGGTGGGGTCATCTGCATATCTGAGGTTATTGATATTTCTCCCGGCAATCTTGATTCCAGCTTGTGCTTATTCCAGCCCAGCATTTCTCATAATGTACTCTGCATAGAAGTTAAATAAGCAGGGTGACAATATACAGCCTTGATGTACTCCTTTTCCTATTTGGAACCAGTCTGTTGTTCCACGTCCAGTTCTAACTGTTGCTTCCTGACCTGCATACAAATTTCTCAAGAGGCAGATCAGGTGGTCTGGTATTCCCATCTCTTTCAGAATTTTATGTCAAAAGGACACAGGAGCTCTGTTAAAGTGGCTCCTGTTGACCAAATCTGAGATAATTTGGACATCAAAAGAACTAATCATAGCAAGAGATTAAAACCCAATGAGTAGAATGAGAACCCATGAGTTAATCCTGATTGAAATGAATGGATAAATAAATGAATGAGAAGACAAAGCTCTTGCTTGTGATGGAGTACCAAACAATAAGTACAAGAGAAATAATAGTAAAAATGGAAAATCATCTTTGGTAACCAAGAAACAAAAAGTAATGGATACTTTTACTAGCAGGTGAAAGTCTGATAATGAATGGAATGTGTAGATAATCTCAAAGTACTTCCCTATAAAATGCTTATTAATTTCAAATATAAAAACACTACAATGGAGTAACTTGACAATCATCAACTGAAGTTGAGTGATCAAAGGTAATATCACCAGCAATGGGACAAATCAAATTCATGCATTACCTGCTAAAAAAGCAGCACAGTGATCAGAGCATCACTTCTGTTGTATCTCTGCCAAAAATGCATGGTCTGAATCTAATCATACAGAAACATCAGACAATTCAGGTTGAGGGATATTCTGCAAAATTATTACCCTGTGATCTAAACTTGTTCCAAATGGGGCCCTGAGAGATTCTTCTAGACTGAGGGAGACTAAAGAGACATGACAACAAAACAGAGCACTTCAACCTGGATTGGATCAAAGTTATTACTAAAGGCAAATTCAATGCCCGTCATCATTGAGATGGCCTACAGGCACTATCACAATATGAAAAAATATATATTTAGATTTTCTTTCCCGAAACATCAATTTTACCTATTTTTAAATTGCAATTTCTTAAAAAGGCAGCTTATTTTGTGTGTCACTCAGAAAATCTATGTATCTGGCAACTTGACAACTTAATGCTTTTGATACATGGGAGCTTGGGGGGAAAGTCTATTCTCTTGGTAGAACAACAATGTAAAACCATTTAAAATAATAATAATAATAAGCCCTTGAGACCAAATTCAAAGTTCTTTTATTTAAAAAATTCCATTAAGCAGAATTGCTTTCAGAAATAAAAGCAGGTAGGGCATGCCTATGGATATCAATTAAATTCTCTGAAAGTAAAAATTCAGAAACGCATTTCTGAACATGACACAGAACACACTGTAAAGAAGCCTTGCAGCTGTGGCACTCGTCTTTTGTCCTCAGGTAATATCAGAAAGTGCTTCCGTCACCTCTGGATAGCCAAGGAGCTTCAGAGACTGATGGAGATTCTTGGTTCAAGGTTACTTCCCCAGATACTCAGGGAGGTGCACATGAAAAGCAAAATATAGGTCTTGACTGTGGACCTTTAATAAACTATCATCCAAAATTCAAAAGCTACTGTTAAAAATTCAATTCAATTGCAGAGGAGGGTAAACTTGCAAACTCATTCTATGAGGCCACCATCACCCTAATACCAAAACCTGACAAAGATCCCACAAAAAAAGAAAACTACAGGCCAATATCACTGATGACCATAGATGCAAAAATCCTTAAGAAAATTCTAGCAATCAGAATCCAACAACACATTAAAAAGATCCTACACTATGACCAAGTGGGCTTTATCCCAGGGATGCAAGGATTCTTCAATATCCACAAATCAATCAGTGTAATACACCACATTAACAAATTGTGTATGGAACATTTTAAACAAAGAAACAAATGTCCCAGAAATATTTAACTCTGACTTAGGCCAAAGTATATTAGTTTCATCTGAGTATAGTTTCTGACCTCAAAATCAGCACAGAATACAACTGTATCTAAAGCTATAGCCTAGAGAGAAATGAATGTTATGTAGATGTAAGCCCCATGGTTGCTGCTAAAAAAGAAGTAGCCCTAGTCACTGGTTAGGCTCCATCCCTTCTGTAACCAACAAACAACCCAATCAACAAATGGGCAGAAGACCTAAATAGACATTTCTCTAAAAAAGACATACAAATGACCAATAGATACATGAAAAGAGGCTCAACATGGCTAATTAAGAGAAATGCAAATTAAAACTACCATGAGATGTCACCTCACACCAGCCAGAATGGCTCTCATCAAAAAGTCCACAACAATAAATTCTGGAAAGGGTGTGGAGAGAAGGGAACCCTCCCATACTGTTAGTGGGAATGTAAATTGGTAAAGTCCTCTGGAAAGCAGTATGGAGGTCCCCTAAAAACTAAAAATAGAGCCACCATGCAACCCTGAAATTCCACTCCTGAGCATATATCCAGAGAAAAATGGTCTGAAAGGATAGATGCACCTCAATGTTCATTGCAGCACTGGACAGAGGGTTTGAATAAAGAAGATTTGGTACATATATACAATGAAGTATTACTCAGCCATTAACAAATAATAAAATAATACCATTTGCAGCAATATGGAAGGACCTAGAGATTGTCATACTGAGTGAAGTAAGTCAGACAGAGAAGGAGAAATATCATATGCCATCCCTTATACGTGGATTCTAAAAAGAAATGATACAGATGATTCAAAATGGAAAGAGACTCACAGACTTGGAGAAAGGCCTTATGGTTACCAGAGGGAAATATGGGGGAAAAGGACAGTTAGGGAGTTTGGGATGGGCATGTACACACTGGTGTATTTAAAACAGATAGCCAACAATACAATACACATTGGTGTATTTAAAACAGTTAGCTTACTGCCTAGCACATGGAAATCTGCTCGATGTTCTTTAGCAGCCTGAACAGGAGGGGAGTTTGGGAGAGAATGGATATATGTATATGCGTGGCTGAGTCCCTTCTGTGTTCACCTGAAACCTACAATATTTTTAATTTCTCTACCCCAATATAAAATACAAATGTTTACATTAAAAAATAAAATAGAAAAAGCAACTCGTCAGTCTCTAGGATGTTAATAGATGTGCCTGAAATTGACTATGCACATCTATTAACAGCCTGCAGTTTAAGCAAGCTGCTCTTGTGTGCAAACCTATCCCTGACCCCTTGCTTACATCCCTTTAGATTGCACTTCAATTTTATTTTTCTACAGTAAATTCAGGAGACAAGACTTGCAAAGTTGTGTTTTGGTAAGTCAGTAAGTCAAACAATTCATGATTGTCTTTTTGTTCTCTCAGTAGCAGCTATAATTTTTCTAGTGGAGGGTATCACAAGGAACTCACACATGAGAGAAAAGGGACAACAATTGTTTATGTTAATTACAACACATTATGAAACTGAAAATTTAAAACCTCTTTCTGGTAAATGTTTTATAGAGCTATGGAAAAAGCCTCTACATACAGAACAAAAAACAAGCACATTTTTGGGGTGCACATGGAGGCAAAGAGAGTCCAGTAAACTTAATTGAGGTACTTAAAACATGGTTTCTGGCTTACATAGTTTAAGGCAGTCACAAGCCTTTGTGACTGAAGCAGCATCCTTCAAAGCAATCAAATAGACATCCAACAGGATCCTGTGTTATGCCAGAGTGTCTGAGACAATCAAACAACCTATGACCTTCCTGAAAAGGAAGAAAGTATAGACGTTGAAGAAATGAAAAGAAATGGCCCTACGATGAATTCAGCAATCTAAGAGAACACTGTTACAGAAGGGAAGGGATTTATATGTTTTAAATGGACAGTCTGCTAGAAAATCCACTGAAGGCCCTGAGTTCATACTCTTGCATTACTCACAATGCTTTAACGTACATTAAGCTTTATTCCACCAGTTTACCTGCTATGAAATGAACACTTTACCACTACATGCCTGCAGTGGCTTCTACTTTAGACCCCCATGATATTGCCAATAACCATTTGCTCAGTAGCAGCTGCAAATGCCTTACACAGAGAGGAAACTACTTGTGAGATTTATTAATATTCATTCTAAAAGTCTTCACTGAAAAGAGCTGAATTCCAAGTTTGCTGAAATAAGCCCTTTTATACAGGAAAGAAACATGGCAGCATGAAGGTGCAAATATGTATGCATATGAGTACCGAATATGAAAGGGGATAATTAGGAAAAAGAGGAGCTGCACCTAACAGATCACTGTGCCTTAAAGAAAACCATTCTACAAATAGTTATTAAAATGTTTTTATCTGTAAGGAACTTTATCAGGAACTGAATATGAATAAACAAACACAGGTCCTGCCTTCTTGAAGTTTACAGAGCAACATGAAAGGCAGGTTAACTTCACTAGCTCAATTTCTTGCATAGTCTGTTCTACATCAATGAACGCAAGATGGATAGAGAGGATAGATTATCTGCAACCAGATAATGGTTATGGGACTTCCAGAGTACATCATGAGAAATGCTGGACTGGAAGAAGCACAAGCTGGAATCAAGATTGCCAGGAGAAATATCAATAACCTCAGATATGCAGATGACACCAACCATATGGCAGAAAGTGAAGAGGAACTAAAAAGGCTCTTGATGAAAGTGAAAGTGGAGAGTGAAAAAGTGGGCTTAAAGCTCAACATTCAGAAAACGAAGATCATGGCATCTGGTCCCATCACTTCATGGGAAATAGATGGGGAAACAGTGGAAACAGTGTCAGACTTTATTTTTTTGGGCTCCAAAATCACTGCAGATGGTGACTGCAGCCATGAAATTAAAAGACGTTTACTCCTTGGAAGGAAAGTTATGACCAACCTAGACAGCATATTCAAAAGCAGAGACATTACTTTGCCAACAAAGGTTCATCTAGTCAAGGCTACGGTTTTTCCTGTGGTCATGTATGTGATGTGAGAGTTGGACTGTGAAGAAGGCTGAGCGCCGAAGAATCGATGCTTTTGAACTGTGGTGTTGGAGAAGACTCTTAAGAGTCCCTTGGACTGCAAGGAGATCCAACCAGTCCATTCTGAAGGAGATCAGCCCTGGGATTTCTTTGGAAGGCATGATGCTAAAGCTGAAACTCCAGTCCTTTGGCCACCTCATGCGAAGAGTTGACTCATTGAAAAAGACTCTGATGCTGGGAGGGATTGGGGGCAGGAGGAGAAGGGGATGACAGAGGATGAGATGGCTGGATGGCATCACTGACTTGATGGACATGAGTCTGGGTGAACTCCAGGAGTTGGTGATGGACAGGGAGGCCTGGTGTGCTGCGATTCATGGGGTCGCAAAGAGTCGGACACAACTGAGCGACTGAACTGATAGCTCAGATGATAAAGAATCTGCCTGCAGTGCAGGAGACCTAGGTTCGATCCCTGGGTCAGGAAGATCTCCTGGAGAAGGAAATGGAAATCCATTCTAGTATTCTTTCTTGCCTGGAGAATCCCATGGACAGAGGAGCCTGGTGGGCTACAGGCCATGGGGTCGCAAAGAGTCAGACATGACT
Organism: Bubalus kerabau; assembly: GCF_029407905.1. Lineage (NCBI taxonomy): Eukaryota > Metazoa > Chordata > Mammalia > Artiodactyla > Bovidae > Bubalus > Bubalus kerabau. Next base: position 96,092,080 of record NC_073626.1, read on the forward strand.
AAGTGACTAACACAACAGCAACACAATAATGGTTATATTTTGTTTGGTAGGAATGCTTTCACCCATAGTAACTCATTACTTAAACAAGGATTCAATTTCCCTTGCATTACAAGAGATATGAAAGTAAGTAGCAATTAACATTGGTTCATCTCCTCAATGATTCAAGATCCCAACATCTTTCTATTCTTCTACTTTGCCATTTCTAAATGTTGACTTTTTATCCTTAGGCTTGTTGCCTCATGGTTACAACATGGCTATTAGAACTCCAAGTAACACAACACCTGAGAATAAAAAGGGTAGGAAAATGGCCACAACTGAGAAAGAACTTTTCTGTCAATATGGTTTCACTAAGGAAAAAAATATACCAGAATTTCCAGCTGACAGTTTTTCTTTTATATTTTATTGGCTAGATTAGGTCAAAAACCTATCCCCAGTATGGCAACTAAATCCACCTTTCTTGAAATTCAGTCCTCCACACACATAACTAAAGAAATAATCAGGGTTTGTTTATTGCAGGAGGAGGGATTACTTAGATAAGCAACCATAGATTTTGTATGTTTAATACCCATTTGCAGACTTTAAGTGGTATGTGTTTCTCTTATACAAATATGTCCCCATTCATTTACTCATAGAAAAATATGCAGTTTTAATTATTCTATCCATATAGAAAATAAATTTGTACCTTCTTACATGGACCTTGATTCAGCTACTGTACTTATTTTCAAGTCTGAAAGGTGCTAGGGTGGATTTCATGGTTATAATACAACACAAAAACTGGTCTATCCAAAAATTAAACCCACACCTTCTGCCTCATTAACCTTTATGATAACCAACTGTGACAACATTCCCAAACTCAGTTATAATGTGCAATTCTCTATTCATTTTCTTTCAGTAGAATTAATGCACACATTCATATGCTCACATGAGCTAGGATTCAAAACTACCAAACATGAAATCAGAAGATGACGGAACAAAAGGATGTTCTTGGCTCTGTTTATAATGTTGTCTCAAAAACTTAGGGATGTATCCTTGAATCCCACCTAACAATTTAGCATATATAAATTTATCTAAATTCCTACACCATCCAGTGATATTTTTAGTCCAGAAAAACCTTTACAAAGATAAATTTTCAACTACATTGAGATATCACCTCACACCAGTCAGAATGGCCATCATCAAAAAGTCTACAAACAATAAATGCTGGAGGGGGTACAGAGAAAAGGAAATGCTCTTACACTGTTGGTGGGAATGTAAATTGATACAGCCACTATGGAAGATGATATGGAGATTCCTTTAAAAACTAGGAATAAAACCACCATATGGCCCAGAAATCCCACTCCTAGGCATATACCCTGAGGAAACCAAAATTGAAAAAACACATGTATCCCATTGTTCATTGCAGCACTATTTACAATAGGTAGAACACGGAAGCAACCTATATGTCCATCAACAGATAAATGAATAAAGAAGTTGTGGTACGTATACACAATGGAATATTACTCAGCCAAAAAAGGAACACCTTTGAGTCAGTTCTAATGAGGTGGATAAACCTAGAGCCTATTATACAGAGTGAAGTAAATCAGAAAGAGAAAGATAAATATCATATACTAATGCATGTATACAAAATGTAGAAAAATGATACTGAAGAATTTATGTGTAGGGCAGCAATGGAGAAACAGACATAGAGGATAGACTTATGGACATGGGGAGAGTGAGGAGAGGGTGAGATGTATGGAAAGAGTAACATGGAAACTTACATTACTGTATGTAAAATAGACAGCCAATGGGAATTTGCTGTGTATCTCAGGAAACTCAAACAGGGGCTCTGTATCAACCTAGAGCAGTGGGATGGGAAGGGAGATGGGAGGGAGGTTTAAAAAGGAGGGGATATATATATACACCTATGGCTGATTCACATTGAGATTTGATAGAAAACAACAGAACTCTGTAAAGCAATTATCCTTCCATTAAAAAATAATTTTTTTAAAAAAAAGATAAATTTTCCTGAGATGTTATTAGGCAACTCATTGTGTTGCGTCTATAGAGTAACAGATAATTCAAGGACTTGATATATTTCTTATTTCTAAAATGAGAAAAAAAGGTATTCTATTCATTTCAAAGAGCAGTTCATGACTCTATCACTATTTATTAGCACTGGGAATGTCAGTAGTGGCAGATAAATATCTCAGTAAAGCACATTGCTTACAACAAAACTAAACAATGCCAAATAGTTATGTGCATTTAGTCTCTTCACCAATCAAGAAATCAAATCTCCAGTTTATTTAGAGGGTATCTTTCTCACAGTGGTTTAGAATAGCTCCACACTGCAGACAAAATGATGCCAAATTTGAAACTGACAAGTGTATATCATTTCCTAATCTCAGTCCTTAGCTTGAAATCTTAGTTTCACAGTAACAATTAAAAATTATTTTAAAAATAGATTTAACCAATAAAAATAGACTTAGCTTCCTCCACAGTAAAATTTGAATCTATATTTATGTCACTTTATATTTATACAACACAGTTCAGCAATGCCATGAATAACTGTCCGTCATGCGTGGGCCTGGGAAATGGGTAAGTTAATGATACCACTGAAATCACATGTTTTTCTGATATTAAACTCAGTCCCCAATCTGATTCTACCATGTTTAGACATGAATAGGGCAATCTGGATGATATGGAATGAATTTCTTATTAAATAAGAAATATTTCCAGTATTTTCATACTTAATAAAACAGCATCCATATACCTTCCCAGCTTCATATAAATATTCTGAATTTATATATTTAAAATCATATAGCTGGACAAGATTTCAGATTTGACCTAGTTTTGTAGTTGAAGAGGACTATTTATGACTTCCTTGCAATTTGGGAGCAAATCTAAAACCAAAACCCAATTCTTGTACCTAGGTCAGTTTGTTTTTGTTGTTGTTTTAACTCAAAATTCAATTCACCAGGGCTAATTACTTGAGAGATCTTATATGCATTGGACACATGGTTCAAAGTTAACCAAATTTTTATACTGAAAATTATAAATGAGAAAAATTAAAGAAAACAAATAATGAAAATGAATCATATTCATAGATTGGAAGTCTTAAATCAATTAACTGCTCTTTGGATTCAATACATAAAAGTACAACCTTGAAAGAATTTTTTGTAGAATTTTAAAATCTGATTCTAAAACCTTCATGGAAGAGCAGAAGTCAAGAAAAAAAAAAGAACAGTCAAGGGAAATTTGAAGAACAAACCTGGGTTATTTCTCTACCAGAGAACAAAAATGTTTATAAAATATGATGGTTAAGATAGTATCTTATTGGCATAGATAACTGACCAGAAAAAGAAAATACAATCTATAATTTTTAAAATGATGTATAACATATATATATGTATATGATACATGTATCAACACATATGTATTTAATGGTGGTTTAGTTACTAAGTCATGTCCGACTTTTGTGACCCCATAGACTGTAGCCTACCAGGCTCCTCTGTCCATGGGATTTTCCAGGCAAGAATACTGGAGTGGGTTGCCATTTCCTTCTCCAGGGGATCTTCCTGGCCCAGGAATCAAACCTGGGTGTCCGGCATTGCAGGCAGATTCTTCACTCACTGAGCTTTGAGGGAAGCCCTATGTATTTAACACATGATGTTAATATATACATCTAATTTGTGAATAAGATATACTGCAGTACACTGGAGGAAGGTTAATCTTAATGCATGGTGTTGGGTTAGCAGTAATTCACTGGAAAAAAGTTAATCCACTCCCCACCCTTATATAAAAGTTGACTCCAGAGGTCTGCAGATCTAAATATAAAGGATAACACCATAAAGCTTTAAGTTACAAACATAACTTTGTAGTGAAATAGGGAAATATTTCTGGAACAGGACCCAACAAACAGTAACTATACAATTACAAATGATTATATTAAAATTAAGAACTTATGTTCTTATAGGTAATATTGAGAGTGAAGTCAATTCATAAAAGGAAAAAGATATTCATAATAATACATATATCTGACAAAATATTCATATCTGAAATATCTTAATTTTTACAAATTAGTAAGAAATGGTGAGAATATCCAATTAAGAAAGTGGCAAAAGGTTTTTATAGATACTCACTACAAGAAAATATCCAAATGACCCTACTGTATGCTTACTGCACAGAAAAAGTGCTCAACTTACATTAGTCATTATAAAATACAATGTGAAACAAGAAAATACAAGTTGAAACTAAAATGAGATACTAATACACACCTAATAGACTGGCAAAAATGAAAAATACAGAAAATACTGTCAAGCTGTTGAGGAACTCAGACTCATAAACTGCTGGTACAAGTGGAAACTGGTGAAGCTGTTTTATAAGACTTTGTAACAGTATTTTTAAAACTGAATATGAATACACTATTATCCAGCAACCCCATTCCACTCAGTCATAACAGAAATGAATATCAAATGTTCATAGTAGCTCTATCTACAATAGTCAAAGGGAGTAAAAAAAAAACAAAAAAAAACACAAAAACTACCAGGTATCTACCAACAGAACCTATTCACAAAAAAGTGAAATAATTTACAAAAATTAGAATGAATAATGTAAAACTATGCACAAAACAATGGTAAATATCATAAACTTATTTTTTTACCAAAAGAATCCAGAAACAATAAGCTTGAAATTCTATTGTGCAAAGCTTCTATAGAGGAAAAAAAAATGTCTTCTATTAGAAATCAGTACTGTTTACCCATGACCAAGTTAATATTGGCAATGGAGAAGGATTTATGAAAGTGCAAAATAAATAAATGAATCCAAAATAACCTTAGGTGTGATTTTTTTAATCACAGTTTTCTGTGAAAAGTAAGCTTTAGAATCTATCCAATAACTGAAAATCATATGATAATAGTAATGTTACACAGAGCTCAATATTATGGTTGCTGCTGCTGCTAAGTGAAGTCGCTCAGTCCTGTCTGACTCTTAGCGACCCCGTGGACTGTAGCCCATCAGGCTCCTCTGTCCATGGGATTTTCCAGGCAAGAGTACTGGAGTGGGTTGCCATTGCCTTCTCTGCAATATTATGGTTAAGAAGCCCTAATTATATGATTTTAGGTCAGCAGCAGGGGCCCCATGAGTTGCTACTATTTTTTGAACAAGAAACAAGCTATTTAAGGAATCTCCACACTGTTCTCCATAGTGGCTGTACTAGTTTGCCTTCCCACCAACAGTGTAAGAGGGTTCCCTTTTCTCCACACCCTCTCCAGCATTTACTGTTTGTAGACTTTTTGATAGCAGCCATTCTAACTGGTGTGAGTAGTACCTCATTGTGGTTTTGATTTGCATTTCTCTGATAATGAGTGATGTTGAGCATCTTTTCATGTGTTTGTTACCCATCTGTATGCCTTTTTTGGAGAAATATCTGTTTAGTTCTTTGGCCCATTTTTCTTGATTGGGTTGTTTATTTTCCAATGTTCCAATTCTGGAATTGAGCTGCAGGAGCTCCTTGTATATCTTTGAGATTAATTCTTTGTCAGTTGCTTCACTTGCTAGTATTTTCTCCCATTCTTAAGGCTGTCTTTTCACCTTGCTTATGGTTTCCTTCGTTGGGCCAAAGTTTTTGAGTTTAATGAGGTCCCATTTGTTTATTTTTGCTTTTATTTCCATTACTCTGGGAGGTGGGTCATAGAGGATCTTGCTGTGATTTATGTCAGAGAATGTTTTGCCCATGTTTTCCTCTAGGAGTTTTATAGTTTCTGGTCTTATGTTTAGCTTTTTAATCCATATTGAGTTTATTTTTGTGCATGGTATTAGAAAGTGTTCTAGTTTCATTCTTTTACATGTGGTTGACCAGTTTTCCCAGCACCACTTTGTTAAAGAGATTGCCCATCACCAGATGAATGGATAAGAAAGTTGTGGTACATATACACAATGGAATATTACTCAGCCATTAAAAAGAATGCATTTGAATCAATTCTAATGAGGTGGATGAAACTGGAGCCTATTATACAGAATGAAGTAAGTCAGAAAGAAAAACACCAATACAGTATGCTGCTGCTGCTGCTGCTGCTTAGTCGCTTCAGTCGTGTCCGACTCTGTGCGACCCCATAGACGGAAGCCCACCAGGCTCCCCCATCCTTGGGATTCTCCAGGCAAGAACACTGGAGTGGGTTGCCATTTGCTTCTTCAATGCATGAAAGTGAAAAGTGAAAGTGAAGCGGCTCAGTCGGGTCCGACTCTTAGCGACCCCGTGGACTGCAGCCTACTGGCTCCTCCATCCATGGGATTTTCCAGGCAAGAGTACTGGAGTGGGGTGCCATTGCCTTCTTCGCAATACAGTATACTAACGCACATATATGGAATTTAGAAAGATGGTAATGATGACCCTATACGTGAGACAGCAAAAGAGACACAGGTGTAAAGAACAGTCTTTTAGACTCTGTGGGAGAAGGCAAGGGTGGGATGATTTGAGAGGGTAGCACTGAAAAGTGTTTATTATCATATGTGAAGCGGATCACCAGTCCCGGTTCGATGGACTGAGACAGGGTGCTCGGGGCTGGTGCACTAGGATGAGCCAGAGGGATGGGATAGGGAACACCTGTGTGCCCATGGCTGATTCATGTCGATATATGGCAAAAACCACTACAATATTGTAAAATAATTAGCCTTCAATTAAATAAATTCAGAGAAGGCAATGGCACCCCACTCCAATACTCTTGCCTGGAAAATCCCATGGACAGAGGAGCCTGGTGGGCTACAGTCAATGGGGTCTCTAAGAGTCAGAAATGACTGAGCGACTTCACTTTCACTTTTCACCTTCATGCATTGGAGAAGGAAATAGCAACCCACTCCAGTGTTCTTGCCTGGAGAATCCCAGGGATGGGGGAGCCTGGTGGGTTGCCGTCTATGGGGTCTCACAGAATCGGACATGACTGAAGTGACTTAGCAGCAGCACAGCAAAATAAATAAATTAATTAAAAAAAAAGAAACAAGCTATTTAATGTGCATTTCTTTAACGGAAAAAAAGGTGGGGGAAGTATGTGAGCTAAATGCTGTGCTTTGGTTGTATGTAACTTTAAAATAAATTTCTGATGTGGAAAAGAGAAGAGGCAGAAACTTGGGCCTTCATTGTATGAATGGGTTTTATTTGGCCTATTAACACCTAGCTTGGAGTATCCCTTATCAAATGTACTTTTCACAGGAATTTTATGCAATATGGCTCTCTAAGCCATATTTCATTCACACAAATTGTGATTGCATCAAAGGTTGTCTAAAGAAAATTAACCTAAAGTATTGATTCCTCATGGAAAAAAAATTGCCATTTTTAAAACCTACACAAGTTATGTCTGTGAGAGTAACTAAACATAGCATTGACTTGTCATTCCAATCAGTCACATTAATTGAACCTTCACAAATGGCTCAGGTTATGATTTAGAATAACTAACATATGGTGACCATGTACATGAAGATAAATACCACACTTGGATAGTTTCTCCATGTATGTTTGTAGTATGTGTGTTTGAGAGTTTCTATAAAAGCCATTTTAAATAGACATGAAATATGTTAATATTTTCCTTAGAAAACATTTTTAGATTTATTATGTTGGGATTAATATCCTCCTCAACAGAATAACAAACTCCATATCAATACAAAAGAGATTGCTAAAGAAAATATAGAGGCTCTGAGCATTTCCTATTAACACAGTACCCTAAAAAATTATTGCTAATTAAGATTACCACATTTGCACACAAAAGATAGTACAAAGAATGTTTTATAATTTACTCCAAACAAAAGGGAAAAAAGGACCTTTTAAATATTCAGCATAAAGTTAACACTCTGTAGAGTGGAAATTAAAAAAAAAAAAAATACCCCTTTTTCATTTGATTAAACTGTGTAGCACATTAGGAATGCCAATTAAAGTTCCAAATTACATTTTTTTGAACCAACTGCCAGTGGCATCCATCTTCCTCAAAAGTAACATCTGTGAAGCTGGCAGCATGGGACCAGATTTTTGGATACTATGGGGTAGAATATCATAAGCTTTACGTTTTACCCGCCCCCCAAAAAGTCTCCTTGAACTTTCTTGGCCTACCTTTAACCATGCATTTTTGAAAATTTTCCATGACTTTATATTATCTTGGAATTTAAAGGCAGAGAAACTGCATCTTAGTCATATTATTTTCAAAGGGGTTTTGGACAAACACAGAAGCAAATACCTCCACATCATCAATTACACATTAAAGAGGTACCTTTCAGTCAATGTCAATTAAGCCCTCAAAAAAAGGACTTTTGCAAGCTAGCCACTTAAATGCAGAATCTAATGAGTTGGAGGGGATGGAAGATAAATCCAATCTCTTTTCATGTGACAGGAATTCAAACATTTGATAACATCTGCAATGGTTAATTTTATGTATCAACCTGACTGGATTAAGGGATGTCCAAAGAGCTAGTAAAACATTATTTCTGGGAGTGTCTCTGAGAATGCTTCTGGAAAAGATTAGGTGTTAGCATTTGGATCAGTAGGCTGAATAAAGTCCCCTTTTATCCATGTGTACAAGCATCATCTAATCTTTTGAGGGTCCAAATGGAACAAAAAGGCTTAAGAAGGGATAATTCTCTCTCTCTCCTTGAGCTGGAACATCCTCACCTGCCCTCTGATATCAGAGTCCCCAGTTCTTAGTCTGCTGGTCTCTGGGACTTAGACGAAGACCCATCTCTGTGCCCCCTTCCCAACCTCACTACCCTGTTCTCAAGCCTTACTCAACTGAACTATACCACTTTCCTGAATTTCCAGTTTGCAGACAGCAGACTGTGGGACCTCTCAGCCTCCATAACCTTGTGAACCAATTCCTCCAATAAATCTCTCTCTGTCACACACACACACACACACACACACACACACACATATCTGTGTCTCTATATATACTATTGGTTCTATTTATCTGGAGAACCTTGAATAACATAACACCAAAACATAATTTCTATCTCAACATATCATCCTGGTCTTCCCTTTTCCAAGCTAAACAGTCTCAGTTTTTTTAAACCACTACTGATCAGATGGTTGCAATCACCCTAATAGTATCAGCACCAAATATAAAGACAGAAAACTAAGGCTCAAGCTCCCTGCCATCTTTATCAGACATTCAGTAGAATAAAAACAGAGAAGGGGTCCCAGTGGGAGTTAACCTGGTTTAGCTAATTACAATCAATAGACAATACTTCCCTGGAACTCAAGGGAAATCTCCATTGGCATTTCTTCTTTCATAAAGATGGAATGCTAGAACTTAATGAGACATTGAGTATAAAGACATGGTTTAGATACAGAATTTAAATGTCCTGTTCAATAGCAGCACATTATGTGTATATAGTGCCTTTTTTTTTTAAAGATTTTTATTTTTTTTTATTTTTTTTATATGCATTGAAATTTTTTATTGTGGTAAAATATGTATATAAAACATAAAATTTACCATTTTAATCATTTTAATATGTACAGTTCTTTGTCATAAAGTACATTTACAGTGTGGTACAGCCATTTGCTTTTCAAAATACATTCTAATACTGATCCTCACAGTTCTGCAAGGTCAGCAGAATAGATGTTATTATCCTTGACAACATATAGATGAGAAAGCTAGGGGGCACAGGGCAGCTTCCCTCATAACTCAGTCAGTAAAGAATCCACCTACAATTTAGGAGACCTGGATTCAATTCCTGGGTCAGGAAGATCCCCTGGAGAAGGAAATGGCAACCCACATCAGTATGGGAAATCCCATGGACAGAGGAGCCTGGCAGGCTACAGTCCATGGGGTTGCAAGAGTGGGTAATTAGCCACTAAACCACTACACAGGGTTCATAGAGGTAGACACTAGAAGTTCTCACAGCTGGTGAGGAATGAAAACAAATCCTCCACCCAGGGTCCCTTCTCATACTCATCCTGACCACATTTCATTGCTTTTTCATCTCATGGAGGTAAATGAATGTGCAGAGGGTCTATGGAATGTGCTTTGGAGGAAAGCTAGAAGACTCATAGTTGCAGATAGCAACTCCATTACCTTTGTTAGCCTCAAACTCCAGAACAGGGACTCATTCTTAGGGAATTTAAAAGATTTCCAACTTCTTAGGAATAACTTGTTAAATCAGACAAAACAAAAATTTTATGCTTATACCAGAACACCTTTTAGCAGAAAGACAGTTAATGGGAGACACTGTTGTTCAGTCGTTCAGTCAGTTCCATTCTTTGTGACACCATGGACTGCAGCAAGCCAGGCTTCCATGTTATTCACTCTCTCCTGGAGTTTGCTCAAACTCATATCCATTGAGTCGGTGATGCCATCCAACCATCTTATCTTCTATCTCCCCCTTCTCCTCCTGAGTTCAATCTTGCCCAGCATCAGGGTCTTTTCCAATGAGTTGGCTCTTCATACCAGGTGGCCATAGTATTGGAGCTTCAGCTTCAGCATCAGTCCTTCCAGTGAATATTCAGGGTTGATTTCCTTTAGGGTTGACTGACTTTGATCTCTTTGCTGTCCAAAGGACTCTGAAGAGTCTTCTCCAGCACCACACTTGGAAGGTATCAGTTCTTCAGTGCTCAGCATTCTTTATGGTCCAACTCTCACATCCACACATGACTGCTGGAAAAACCATAACTTTGACTAGATAGACCTTTGTCAGCAATATAATGCCTCTGCTTTTTAATATGCTGTCTAGGTTTGAACTAGCTTTTCTTTCAAGGAGCAAGCATCTTTTAATTTCATGGTTGCAGTCACTGTTTTCAGTGATTTTGGAACCCAAGAAAATAAAGTCTGTCACTGTTTCCATTGTTTCCCCATCTATTTGCCATGAAGTGATGGGACCAGATGCAATGATCTTAGATTTTGAATGCTGAGTTTTAAGTCAGCATTTTCACTCTTCTCTTTCACCTTCAAAAATAGGCTCTTCAGTTCCCCTTCACTTTCTACCAAAAGGGTGGTGGCATATGCATATCTGAGGTTACTGATATTTCTCCCAGATATCTTGATTACAGTTTGTGCTTCATCCAGCCTGGCATTTCATATGATGTGTAATGCATGTAAGTTAAATATTCAGTGTCACAATATACATCCTTTATGTAATTCTTTCACAATTTGAACCAATCCCTTGTTCCATGTCTGGTTCAAAGTGTTGCTTCTTGACTTGCATACAGGTTTCTCAGGAGGGAGGTATTGTTGCCTGATATTCCCATCTTTTTAAGAATTTTCCATAGCTGTGATCCACACAGTTAAAGGCTTTAGCATAGTCAATGAAACAGAGCTAGATGCTTTTCTGGAATTCTCCTCTGTGTATTGGTTTTTCTATGATCCAACAGATGTTGGCAAGTTGATCTTTGGCTCTCTGCCTTTTCTAAATCCAGCTTGTACATCTGAAAGTTCTCATTTTACATACTGTTGAAGCTTAGCTTGGAGAATTTTGAGCATCACTTTGCTAGCACATGAAATGAGTGCATCTGTGTGGTAATTTGAACATTCTTTGGCATTGCCTTTCTTTGAGATTGGAGTGAAAACTGACCTCTTCCAGTCCTTTGGCACTGCCAAGTTTTCCTAATTTTTTGGCATATTGAGTGCAGCACTTTAATAGCATCATAGTTTAGGATTTGAAATAGCTTAGCTGGAATTCCCACACCTCCACTAAATTTGTTCATAGCAATGCTTCCTAAGGCCCACTTGACTTCATATTCCAGGATGTCTGACTCTAGGTGAGTGATCAGACCATCATGGCTATCTGGGTTATTAAGATCTTTTTTGTAAAGTTCCTCTGTGTATTCTTGCCACCTCTTCTTAATATCTTCTTCTGTTAGGTCCATATGGTTTCCGTCCCTTATTGTGCTCATATTTGCATGAAATGTTTCCTTGGTATCTCTAATTTTCTTGAAGAGATCTCTAGTCTTTCCCATTATATTATTATTTGCATTGTTCACTTGGGAAGGCTTTCTTTTATCTCCTTGCTGTTCTTTGGAACTCTGCATTCAGATGGGTATATCTTTCCTTTTTTTCTTTGCCTTTAGCTTCTCTTCTTTTCTCAGCTATTGTAAAGCCCCCTCAGACAACCATTTTGCCTTTTTGCATTTCTTATTTTGGGGATAGTTTTGATCACTGCCTCTTATACAATGTTACCAACCTCCATTCATAGTTTTTCAGGCACTCTGTCTATCAGGTCTAATCCCTTGAAACTATTTGTCACTTCCACTGTATAATCATAAGGGATTTGATTTAGGTCATACCTGAATGGTCTGGTGGTTTTCCCTACTTTCATCAATTTCAGTCTGAATTTGGCAATAAGGAGTTCATGATCTGAGCCACAGTCAGCTCCTGGTCTTCTTTTTACTGACTGTACAGACCTTTTCCATCTTCGACTTCAAGGAATGTAATCAATCTGATTTGGTACTGACCATCTGGTGGCATCCATGTGTAGAGTTGTCTTTTGTGTTGTTGAAAGAGCGTGTTTGGTATGACTAGTGCATTCTCTTGGCAAAACTCTGCTAGCCTTTGCCTTGGTTCATTTTGTACTCCAAGGCCAAATCTGCCTGTTATTCCAGGTATCTCTGACTTTCTACTTTTATATTCCAGTCCCCTGTGATGAAAAAGACAACTTTTTTTGGTTCAGTTCTAGAAGGTTTTGTAGGTCTTCATAAAACTATTCAAATTCAGCTTCTTCAGCCTTAGTGTTTGGGGCACAGAATTGGATTATTGTGATTTTGAATAGCTCACCTTTGAAACAAACCATGATCATTCTGTCATTTTTGAGATTGTGCCCAAGTACTGCAATTCAGATTCTTTTGTTGACTATGAGGGCTACTACATTTCTTCTAAGGGATTCTTGCCCATAGTAGTAGATATAATAGTCATTTGAATTAAATTCATCCATACCTGTCCATTTTAGTTCACTGATTAATAAAATGTCAATGTTTATTCTTGCCATCTGTTTGATCACTTCCAATTTACCTTGATTCATGGACCTAACATTCTGTTTTTCCTATGCAATATTGTTCTTTACAGCATTGGAATTTACTTTCACAACAAGACACATCCACAACTGGGCGCCATTTTTGCTTTGGCACCATCTCTTCATTCTTTCTTGAGCTATTTCTCCACTCTTCTCCAGTAGCATATTGCGGCACTTACCGACCTGGAGAGTTCATCTTTCAGTGTCATATCTTTTTTCCTTTTCATACTGTTCATGGGGTTCTCAAGGCAAGGATACTGAAGATAGGCAGAGATGGTGGTGTAGAAGGAGGTGCGCTCATCTTCTCCTGCAGAACACCAAAACTGCAACTAGCTGCTGAACAACCATTGACAGGAGAATGTTCAGTTAGGTTCAGTCGTGTCAGTCGTGTCCAACTCTTTGTGACCCCATGAATCGCAGCACACCAGGCTTCCATGTCCTTCACCAACTCCTGGAGTTCACTCAAACTCACGTCCATTGAGTCGGTGATGCCATCCAGCCATCTCATCCTCTGTCGTCCCCTTCTCCTCCTGCCCCCAATCCCTCCCAGCATCAGAGTCTTTTCCAATGAGTCAACTCTTCACATGAGGTGGCCAAAGTACTGGAGTTTCAGCTTCAGCATCAGTCCTTCCAAAGAACACCCAGGGCTGATCTCCTTTAGAATGGACTGGTTGGATTTCCTTGCAGTCCAAGGGACTCTCAAGAGTCTTCTCCAACACCAAAGCTCAAAGGCATCAATTCTTTGGCGCTCAGCTTTCTTCACAGTCCAACTCTCACATCCATACATGACCACTGGAAAAACCATAGCCTTGACTAGACAGACCTTTGTTGGCAAAATAATGTCTCCGCTTTTCAATATGTTACCTAGGTTGGTCATAACTTTTCTTCCAAGGGGAGTAAGCATCTTTTAATTTCATGGCTGCACCATCTGCAGTGATTTTGGAGCCCCCCAAAATAAAGTCTGACACTGTTTCCACTGTTTCCCCATCTATTTGCCATGAAGTGATGGGACGAGATGCCATGATCTTAGTTTTCTGAATGTTGAGCCTTTAAGCCAACTTTTTCACTCTCCACTTTCACTTTCATCAAGAGGCTTTTTAGTTCCTCTTCACTTTCTGCCATAAGGGTGGTGGCATCTGCATATCTGAGGTTATTGATATTTCTCCTGGCAATCTTGATTCCAGCTTGTGCTTCTTCCAGTCCAGCATTTCTCATGATGTACTCTGCTTAGAAGTTAAATAAGCAGCGTGACAGTATACAGCCTTGACGAACTCCTTTTCCTATTTGGAACCAGTCTGTTGTTCCATGTCCAGTTCTAACTGTTGCTTCCTGACCTGCATATAGGTTTCTCAAGAGGCAGGTCAGGTGGTCTGGTATTCCCATCTCTTTCAGAAATTTCCACAGTTTATTGTGATCTATACAGTCAAAGGTCTTTTCTTTTTTTTTTAATTTAATGAAATTTATTTTTTTTAATTTTATTTTATTTTTAAACTTTACATAATTGTATTAGTTTTGCCAAATATCAAAATGAATCCGCCACAGGTATACATGTGTTCCCCATCCTGAACCCTCCTCCCTCCTCCCTCCCCATTCCATCCCTCTGGGTCGTCCCAGAGCACCAGCCCCAATCATACAGTCAAAGGCTTTGGCTTAGTCAATAAAGCAGAAATAGATGTTTTTCTGAACTCTTTTGCTTTTTCAATGATCCAGCGGGTGTTGGCAATTTGATCTCTGGTTCCTCTGCCTTTTCTAAAACCAGCTTGAACATCAGGAAGTTCATGGTTCATGTATTGCTGAAGCCTGGCTTGGAGAATTGTGAGCATTACTTTACTAGCGTGTGAGATGAGTGCAATTGTGCAGTAGTTTGTACATTCTTTGGCATTGCCTTTCTTTGGGATTGGAATGACAACTGACCTTTTCCAGTCCTGTGGCCACTGCTGAGTTTTCCAAATTTGTTGGCATATTGAGTGTAGCACTTTCACAGCATCATCTTTCAGGATTTGGAATAGCTCAACTGGAATTCCATCACCTCCACTAGTTTTGTTCATAGTGATGCTCCCTAAGCCCACTTGACTTCACATTCCAGGATGTCTGGCTCTAGGTGAGTGATCACATTATCATGATTATCTTGGTCGTGAAGATCTTTTTTGTACAGTTCTTCTGTGTATTCTTGCC
This sequence comes from Bubalus kerabau, assembly GCF_029407905.1. Lineage (NCBI taxonomy): Eukaryota > Metazoa > Chordata > Mammalia > Artiodactyla > Bovidae > Bubalus > Bubalus kerabau. The sequence continues at coordinate 96,107,212 of NC_073626.1, forward strand.
ACCTCTTCTAATATCTTCTGCTTCTGTTAGGTCCATACCATTTCTGTTCTTTATCAAGCCCATCTTTGCATGAAATGTTCCCTTGGTATCTCTAATTTTCTTGAAGAGATCTCTAGTCTTTCCCATTCTGTTGTTTTCCTCTATTTCTTTGCATTGATTGCTGAGGAAAGCTTTCTTATCTCTTCTTGCTATTCTTTGGAACTCTGTATTCAGATGGTATATCTTTCTTTTCTCCTTTGCTTTTCGCTTCTCTTCTTTTCACAGCTATTTGTAAGGCCTTCCCAAACAGCCATTTTGCTTTTTTGTGTTTCTTTTCCATGGGGATGGTCTTGATCCCTGTCTCCTGTACGATGTCACAAACCTCATTCCACAGTTCATCAGACACTGTATCTATCAGATCTAGGCTCTTAAATCTATTTCTCACTTCTACTGTATAATAACAAGGGATTTGATTTAGGTCATACCTGAATGGTCTAGAGGTGTTCCCTACTTTCTTCAATTTAAGTTCGAATTTGGCAATAAGGAGTTCATGATCTGAGCCACAGTCATCTCCCAGTGTTGTTTTTGCTGACTGTATAGAGCTTCTCCATCTTTGGCTGCAAAGAATAGAATCAATCTGATTTCGGTGTTGATCATCTGATGATGTCCATATGTAGAGTCTTCTCTTGTGTTGTTGGAAGAGGGTGTTTGCTATGACCAGTGTGTTCTCTTGGGAAAACTCTATTAGCCTTTGTCCTGCTTCATTCTGTATTCCAAGACCAAATTTGCCTATTACCCCAGGTGTTCCTTGACTTCCTACTTTTGCATTCCAGTCCCCTATAATGAAAAGGACTTCTTTTTGGGGTGTTAGTTCTAAAAGGTCTTGTAGGTCTTCATAGAACCGTTCAACTTCAGCTTCTTCAGTATTACTGGTTGGTTTGCCTTGGAAACGAACAGAGATCATGCTGTAATTTTTGAGATTGCATCCAAGTACTGCATTTTGGACTCTTTTGTTGACCATGATGGATACTCCATTTATTCTAAGGGATTCTTGCCCACAGTAGTAGATATAATGGTCATCTGAGTTAAATTCACCCATTCCAGTCCATTTTAGTTCGCTGATTCCTAGAATGTCCTAGATGTTCACTCTTGCCATCACCTGTTTGACCACTTCCAATTTGCCTTGATTCATGGACCTAACATTCCAGGTTCCTATGCACTATTGCTCTTTACAGCATCGGAACATGCTTCTATCACCAGTCACATCCACAACTGGGTATTGTTTTTGCCTTGGCTCCATCCCTTCATTCTTTCTGGAGTTATTTCTCCACTGATCTCCAGTAGCATTTTGGGCACCTACTGACTGGGGAGGTCCTCTTTCAGTATCCTATCATTGGAGAAGGGAATGGCAAATTACTTCAGTATTCTTGCCTTGAGAACCCCATGAACAGTATGAACAGTATGAAAAAGGAGAATATTGGATGCCACCAAAAAAAGATACCCCAAGTCCAAGGGCTAATGAGAAGCTGCAACAAGATTGTATTAGTGTCACAATCTCTTTTAAAATCCAACCTCATACCGGCCAGAGACTCTCGGAGGGTGCAAACAAATCCTTGGGTGCAACACGACCGAGGAAAAGGAGTAGTGACCCCCACAAAGACTGAGCCAGATCTGCCTGTGAACATTTGAATGTCTCCTGAGGAGGCACGGGTCAGCAGTGGCCTGTTGCAAGGAGAGGGCCTCTGGCAGCGGAAGTCCTAGGAGATGTGGCATGTGGTATAAGTCCTCTTGGAAGAGGTTGCCACTAGCTGCACTATAGAGCTGCCAAGCAGGTAACCCACAAATTGGAGATCAATTATACCAAAGAAGTTCTCACACTGTTGCGAAAGTTCTAGGGCCCACAATAGATTTCCCAACCTGGGGATCAGGCAAAGGGACTGAGAACCCCCAGGGAATTTGACTTTGAAGGCCAGTGGGATTTGATTACAGAACTTCCACAGGATTGGGAGACACTGAAGGACAACCAAAACAAATGTTTTTATCTTACTTTGTGTCCTGGTCCTAGCTTTTGATCGGTCTCAGTTCTGATTTTTATTTTTTTCAGCATTTGACTGTTTTGCTTTTGCAATCATTTTCATCTCTTCACCTCTCATATGATCTCTTAGCTTATTTTGTAAGCATTTATGTTAGATTTGAAATGTGACAGTAATAATAATTAAATTGCATTTATTTTCAAAAGTATTTTTTGAAAATCACATAATTTTTCAGTAAGTTAAAAAAAAAAAAACTGAGTCTTATTGATGTAGTTAAGGGAAAAGTTGAGGTGAGCAGTATTCTCATAATGTCAAATGATTCCAGAGAAACACCAGAAGAAGACTGTATAGACCTTCTGTGGCCTTGAGTAAAAAAAATTACTAATTTTTAGGTATTTTTTCTCTTGCCTCTTCTAGGTTTGAGAATTTTGTAAGTAAATCTAACTGTAAATAATTGATGACCCAGTGATGAATGTTGAGAAAGTTTTGACTTGATGATTAAATGTGACTTCTGGCTTCTTGCTATACAATTTGTTCAATTCTTATTCAGAGTAAGCCAGTTAAGAGACTGGCATTAGATTAGCTTAACAGTCATTACAAAAGCCTCCATCTTTAAAAATTCAAATGTTATTGAAATATTAAACATTTGAGCTCCTTCTTCATTTTTTTCTTTTTTGCTATGAAATTTTCCACTAGAGCACAAAGGTTTAAAATTTACATGTAAAAATTTAAGAATTAACTGTAAAGATTAAATGCAGGCACTATTGTTATCTTATGTAAATGATAATGTTGTCATGATTTTTTAAGTTATTATTCCTTGTGTTCTTTCTCTGCATAACATCATGTTCAAGTGTCCACCAAAAAAAAAAAAAAAAAAAAAAACCAATAAAAAACAAACAAACAAAAAAACAAATTATTTAAGAGGCAAACCTAAAATGGGTAAATCCTACCTAAAATGCATAAATTGATGTTGTAGAATAATTTAGAAGTTATCTCATTTGTAGATGCTTAAATCTCTACTAAAAATGCTATGGTAATAGCAGAAAGTCTGCTTCACTTGTTTTCTGAAAGAATGCTGAAGTGAAATGGAATTCCTACAGAATGGAAGCAGAACTTACTAACATGCACTTTTATTTCCTGTAAGTGGAAACATTGATAGCAATTAGAAACAACAAACAGCCAAGAGCAGGGGCAGAAAAAGGCAAAGAAGAACATTTATTATTTTGAGAGGTTCATCAGGGAATGCTTTTATATCAGGGGAATAAACACTGCCACCCAGAAAAGGAAGCTTCATGGCTTCCAAGGTTCCCTGGTATTATTAAGCAAAGTTATTAAAACACTTTTTATCCCTTAATCTTCACTCTTATAGATAAAGTGACAAGGGTGTGGCTCAGAGAATGGTAGATGAGATGGCAAATCATTGTTTTGGAGTCAGTGGTTAGGAATCATCTTGAAAAGAACAGTCTCTTTATGAAGAACACAAAAATACTACCCTCTACTATATGTTTTGAGTAGGAGGCATTCCTGTTTGGTTGGTTTAGGAACAGAAAAGCTTGATGCTGTTTATTTTACAGATCTTTTTCCAATAGAGCTGGGGTAATTTTACTACTCATAGTCCTGTTTATTAGACATAGCAGTTCTTTTGTAGTGTTGGTACGGCATTCAAAATTTATAAATCATTAGTGAGCCATTAAAAGGTCTCTGGTTGTCACTGTAATGTTCCCTAGATTCAGTCATTATGCAACCTAGGTCTTCAATGGAGAGTGATGCACAATAATGCAATACTTTACTTAAAATTTTTAATATGAACTGTATTCAATACAGAATATTTCCTGCACAGAGAGGTTTAATAAAAACCATTATTTCTGAACTTCAGAATTAAATGTCATGACTGGCTACCTTGGCTGACTGGAAATTACCATTCCCCATTGAGAAACTCTAAAGGATCTGAGATATCCAGGATGCCCAAAGTTCCTCCCTATAGTTAAGTTCCATCTCATTTTCTCTCTGGTCTCCACTCACTCCTTTACCTAATGGTGGTATGTACTGCCACAGATGAGAAAGTATCCAGCCCAACTGATACTCAACAGAGCAAGGGTTTTCTTTGCACCTTCCCTATCACTTCTTAATTCTCAAAACTCTGTTACAAATGAAACACTTATTGCTGCTTTTTCTATGTTACTAGAATAAAAAGAATAATCTATCCCAAAGTCCTTTGCCCAGGAAACCATCTCCTGACCCCTTTCCTTATATGTGTGTAAAACGGGAAAACACCAGTGTGAAACTGTGGCCGCTTTCAGCTCTGAGAACCAAGCCATGAATCAGACAAAACAAAGAGAAAGAAAAGGTGTAGTTAAAAGGTAAAGAAACAAACAAAAAGACTGAATTTTGAGCTGAGGGTGTAAACATAGGGTAAGAAATGAGCAATAGATGGGTTAGAGATAGAAAGTCCAGGACATAGATGGGAAGTAGAGGGAGGAAATACTCCGACCCCAGTCTGCTGCCTTACATCAGTCATTTGTGTTTTGAAAAGTTGACAAGTAAAACATGCCAAAGCCTGGAGATGGAATTATAGACTTAATTTATGTATGTTTTCAAAGTACATTGTGTTTAAAATAATACAAGGCGCCAAAACCTGCTGGGAGAACTGCAAGACTGCAAAGTCATTAGCATCTACCCTTTAAAGCTGTTAAAAAGGCAGTGCACCAGTCACAGTTGAGAGAGCTGCCAATACACTGTAGAAGGACCATAGCCAGCGGAAACCCACGGGAGCTAAGGCGTCTGAAGGGCTGCAGAGCAATCAGCTACTGCCTCTGAGCCTCTATGCTTCCAAAGACTGACTGTTCTAGACTTTATTTCTGGATTCAATCACCACTAGAGCCACTGGTGGCAATTAACACTTAGTGGGCACATGAAAATACCCTTGATTACAATTAGCCCTTATATATCAGTTAAAATAATAAACTGCACACATCCCAGTGACGTTTACAACTGAGGTATTTTGAGTGAAACCAGTGTGAAATCTTGAGCCCTCCTATTCCTTGAAAGCTGGTCCTTCACTAAAAGTGTTGCCCCCTAGAGCCATGGCAGAATAGAATGACAGAAGTTAGATGATGACAGAGAAAATGAACTACTTCAGACGTGTATTTTATATTCATGGACAAACTAAAGAAATAAGGAATGTGAAACTTCCTATTGGCACTTGAAATTTTAATTAGCTCTCAATTAACAGCTTATGGCAATATTCTCTACTACTGGCTTTTAAGAAAAGGTATAATGAGGGAGACAAGGGCTGAGTTTAAAGTAGCATTCCCAGTTTTTTTTTTTCCTTGACAATTAATATTTAGACTATATAGTAAAATGAAATAGACAAGCCTTAGAACTCAAAGTGTGGAGGCCCATGATTTTAGCTTTTGCCATTTTCACTTTGCCTTGCTTCATCTAGACTGGTGGGGGCTCTTGGAAAGACTGGATAGACACATTAAGCATTTTTTATACAGTACTTGATCACTGCCTATTTTCTACTTCCTTATATAACATGCTGAATTGTTTAAGCTTAACAGTTCCAGTGTTTAAAAAAAAAAAAAAAGGTCTATGGCTATGATATATTTGTTACTTTTAGAATAGTGGGAAACATAGCTTCAGAGCCCAGGGGTGTACATTAGAATGTGACCTCTTGAATACTGCAAAATAGTGGGAAAATTTTGTAAGTTTATGGTGAAATAGTTGGTTTAGTAAAAGCAGGACTTCATTCATTATTTTAAAAATGATAGCTGTATACATGCCTATACAGTGTTATATTTGATTAATCAAAACTTACTGTAAAAATTCAGTGATAAAGAACACACCTCCATATTTTTCTTTTGCATGTGAAGGCTCTCCCAGGTGAAAAAGTCATGGGGATTTTGAAACGATATCTTCTGTTTCAGTGGAAGTATCAACATAAGTAAAAAAGCAACCTATGTGTCTAAATCTCTGGAGGAGGGTCCCAGGTTAGCAAGAACGCATCATGATGTAGGGTAGATTTAAGGGATTTGTTTAGGATATAGGAATTACAGGGGGATTGATGTTCCAATACAACAGTGGTGTCATTCAATGCCTTATTCCTAGCCCCCAGAAACTTTCCTCAGATTTGGGGATGGGGTCTTAAAGTTTGGTCACTTGGAGGAGAGAGAACAAGTTATTTAGGGCAGTATCGATTGCTGGAGAAGAGGTAGGTCTCTTCTTAAGAACTTCAGAGATGACCTTAGTCAGGAAATGGAAGAGGCAGTAAATGAGACTATTTTGGCAAGAAGGGAAGTTGGAGGTCTAAGCTGTGGTAGAATAAATCACAGAGCCATGAGAGACAGACAGTGACTGGTAGAAAAGAACTGACTTCAGCCAAATAACAGTGTGAGAGACACTGAGATACCAACAGGGAGGAAACCCAGGAATCAGGGTATTTGTAGCTCTAGGGATGTTCCTGTGGAGAAAGCAATGGCACCCCACTCCAGTACTTTTGCCTGGACTCAAGGACAGAGGAGCCTGGTAGGCTGCAGTCCGTGGGGTCACTAAGAGTCAGACACGACTGAGCGACTTCACTTTTACTTTTCACTTTCATGCACTGGAGAAGGAAATGGCAACCCACTCCAGTGTTCTTGCCTGGAGAATCCCGGGGACGGGGGAGCCTGGTGGGCTGCTGTCTCTGGGGTTGCACAGAGTCGGACATGACTGAAGCGACTTAGCAGCAGCAGCAGCAGCAGCAGTGATGTTCCTGAGTAGATGGTGGGGCATCAATAGCCCAGACATGGCTGATCAAGTTCTGTGCTCTCAAGCCCATCTGTCCAGAGGTTCTAAATCAGAGTAGCATCTATTTCATATAATGTTGAATGGTAACACATATTTTTATATTTTATCTGAAAAAAAAAATTGGTTGTAGTACTTATTCTGGTTTCAGAAATGCTGCTATTTTATCAACTAATCTTTAACTTATATATCTCTACAATTTGAATTCTCTATCCATCATAAATCTCAGTTCATGCCATTAACAAAATACCTGGATGGGCTCATCTCTGTGTCAGCCTTGGTAGGAACTTCTACACATTTGGAAAACAAGTTTCCACAGTACAAATTGTTTATTGTGCTGGCCTCCACACATCCTTTTACAAGAAGGCTGAAGTGAATCTATTTGTTTCAATTCCCCTGTGGGGCAGAATGGGACAGCCTTTTCAAAATGGTAGGCCGACATGGCTCTGCCTGGACTGACTCTCAAAAGTTAGCTCCAATGATTAGATACAAACTATCTGTCACTGATGATCGTTTTCAAAAGTGATGGTAGAGGAGATGGCCATGCTTGAAAGCAGTCTTTGTGACACTTAAAAAAGATCATTTCCATATAGTGTACCTCAAAGTTGCCTGTGAATACATGCAGAAATAATCAGGTGTTGGGGTGGCAGGCCTCTGTTCCCCCCTCACCTCTCTGAGTGCAAGAAGAACAAGTTTTAACACAAATCACCAGGCAAAAAGCCCGAGACTTTACCATGCTAGCACCACATTCTATCCATTCTCTTCAACCCAATAACTTATTCTCTAATTACAATAAATGAGTGCAGTTACAACTTCAAGGATATAATGAGATTCCTTTTTTTGGAGATGAAACACTTACTGTTACAGTGATTTGTGAGCTTTGATAAGAACTGAGGGGTAGACTGGATAGAGACTGAAGTTATATTAGTTAAGGGCTGAGAAAGGAAACATAAAGAAATGGATTTATTAAATCACAATGAGCCTATTTTTCTTTGAAGGACTAAGAAAGTGGTAGCTTCTTTCAAAAGGCAAGCCATGATTTCTAAGAATGTCATGTGCAATAATGTAATTATCATATTGAAATAATATAAACACTGTACTTCCAAACTTGTTAATAAAAATTGGAGGTATAAGTATTACTAATTATTTCTCTGGATATTCTATGATATTTTATATTAATAGATACTTTATTCATGAAGTTTCTAAAGAAGGGGGAAAAATAACAATTTTAAGTATAACAGTCTATCACATCAAAAATAATCACAAACCAGCAGACAGCTTTCTGCTTTATTTCTACTGGTATCAAAAGAAGTGACATTTGGAGAAGTCATGCATTTTACTCAAAAATTCTGAATGAGTACTGTGTTTATGGTTTTCCTTCTTCCCAGTATACAGGAGGCATATTCCTGCCTAACTCCTTAAAGTTCAGTTCAGTTCAGTCGCTCAGTCGTGTCCGACTCTTCACGACCCCATGAATCGCAGCACGCCAGGCCTCCCTGTCCATTACCAACTCCCGGAGTTCACTCAAACTCACGTCCATCAAGTCAGTGATGCCATCCAGCCATCTCATCCTCTGTCGTCCCCTTCTCCTCCTGCCCCCAATCCCTCCCAGCATCAGAGTCTTTTCCAATGAGTCAACTCTTCGCATGAGGTGGCCAAAGTACTGGAGTTTCAGCTTTAGCATCATTCCTTCCAAAGAAATCCCAGGGCTGATCTCCTTCAGAATGGACTGGTTGGATCTCCTTGCAGGCCAAGGGACTCTCAAGAGTCTTCTCCAACACCACAGTTCAAAAGCATCAATTCTTCGGTGCTCAGCCTTCTTCACAGTCTAACTCTCACATCCATACATGACCACAGGAAAAACTATAGCCTTGACTAGACGAACCTTTGTTGGCAAAGTAATGTCTCTGCTTTTAAATATGGTATCTAGGTTGGTCATAACTTTCCTTCCAAGGAGTAAGCGTCTTTTAATTTCATGGCTGCAGTCACCATCTGCAGTGATTTTGGAGCCCAGAAAAATAAAGTCAGCCACTGTTTCCACTGTTTCTCCATCTATTTCCCATGAAGTGATGGGACCGGATGCCATGATCTTCGTTTTCTGAATGTTGAGCTTTAAGCCAACTTTTTCACTCTCCACTTTCACTTTCATCAAGAGGCTTTTAAAGTTAGGTGTGGCATTTGCCCTGGCACATAAAATTAACAGTGAGTTCACAATTTTCCATGTCCTTTTACCCTGGCACAGCAAACACTGATAATCCAAAGGGTAGAACCTTGTGAACTTGCATTTCTGAGTAAGAACAACAAGGAGAAGAGACCAGAGCTGCCCCATGAGAGATATGTAGCATGAGCAACTTCAGTTGCTTTGCAGACACTATAAATTTGGGTTTATTTGTAACTACTAACTGAAGTCTCCCGCTCAGTATAATTACTTAACTTCTTCGCACCTGGGCATTTATAAGAAAACAACTTTAAGGTCAAACAAATAGGAGTTCAAATCTGATTCTGCCCTTTTACCTGGGTATTATTGCTATGATTCTCAACTTTTCTGAACTTGCATTTCATCATCTATGAAATATGTACAATGATAGCTACATCCCAAGGTGGCTGCATCAATTACAATGGAGACATATAAAGAACTGAATACAGTTGCTAGTGTGTTTTATTAAGCTACACAATATATGGCAGCTTTTATTATAATTACCTTCTAGAGAAAACTGTAGCTTAAGCTATTTCAGGTTACTTATGATGACATCAAGTTCTAACTTGAGGCCAGGTTTTTAGTTAATGTTTCCACTAATGTAACCCCACGCACACTATGAATGTTATAAAGCTACAGATTTAGGCCAAATTATAATAGCAATTTTTATGAATCCATTTCAGCATCCTGAGCTTAGTAATTTTGATAAATGGTTCCTTCAAAAACTTGGCTTTGGTAGTGACTGAAAATGGTTGAGAGAGCAGTGTTTAGAGCTGAGTAATTGTACAACAAACTTCCCATGGAAAAGCTCAGGAAAAAAGGACCTTAAAATATTGCTTTAAGGGCAGGTCTTTTCACTCATAGTACAAATGCTTCTTGTTTATTTTTGATTGACATCAAGTCCAATTTCCAAGACATTTATTATTAAAAGAAACAGATTAAGAATACAAATAGAGTGGAAAATAGTGACTAGCATACGATGGTGCTGCTTTTGGAAATTTGTACTCTTGGAGACCACTTGATTCTTAAAAGTAATCAAATTCACAATGGCAATAAGAAAGGAAGTGAATGAACTTGTTATCATAACAGATATATTCATTTATCATCAAGGTCACTTAAATAGTTTCTAGTGTCTATGATAATCATCTTATTGACAAATTGATAGCAGCATTCAAGAAGTGCATGCAGAGTAAATGGACCAAGATTGTTGGATGGTTAGATGCTTAATATTGTGCAGTAGAGAAAAAGCATAAAGCAAAAATAGTTCCTCCAGGAGCTATAATCTAATTGAGAAATCAAAATATATATTCCTTCCCCTTTTAAGGTTAATGTGTGCAGTTCAGATGATAAAGAGGATGATTTACACAAATTGTTCTTAAAGTGTGGTTCAAGAATTCCTAGGGGTCACTGAGATCTTTTAAAGGATCCACAAGGTCAAAAATATTTTCATAATAACATCAAGATATTTTCCTTTTTCTCTTTCTTTCCAAGTATATATGGAATTTCTAGAGGCTATATGATACATGATAATACCATCTTTGTGATAGCAAATGGAATGTACATGTTTGTATTTCTGTGGTTTAAAAAATTCTGTTTTAATTTCTAATTGATAAATATGAATAGACAAAACTGTATAAACAAAACCTCTTTGAGTCCTCAAAAAATTTAGGTGAGGTAAGTAAAGCTATCCTGAGAACCATTGATTTACATTAAATCTAACAGACCTTCCATTTTTAAAGGTTATTAGCAGATATTCTTTCAAGTCATGAAATTGGAAGGCTGAATGACATGATAGATTTTGAGTTGCTTGTACATAAAATGAAACTAATTGGTACACACATAATCAAATGCTTAATTGTCACTGTACTGTATAACAGGTGAGAATAGATAATAATTTCATTTTATACTCAGTCACACACACACACACACACACACACACACACACATACACACACTCTCCACAAGAGTAAGATTATCTGGCAGAAGAAAGCAGCTTTTAGATCCCTGAGAAGACTGTGGGACTCATACCTTGCTGTTACCCATGCGTTTTCTCTTTTCTACGGAGAGCAAACATAACACCAGCTGCTGCAGGAGGCCCTCTGTCCTCTAGTCTACACCTCTCTTTTAATGGAAATTACTTTATTTTTTTTCCATTTCAAAATAAAGATTGTCCAAGGAGTGCCTTATACAGAATACAGAATTGAAAATGTACAAGTAAACCAGATTTCCCTCTATGAGCGGGAAAAAGCGGGGTGCAAAGAACTCTTTCATCATATTGAATTTACTCCAATCTACTACTATCTTTCTCCCTGTATATGCAGATTCCTTTCTCTCCATTATATCAAAGAATGTCTGGCATTTTAATGTCATTTAATGTAGGCTATGGTATCAGTGGTAATAGTTTCATCTCTTTGTTTAACGTGATACATCCATCAAAGATTAGACTTTTCTTCATAAACTCTCCTGGAAGTGCTGTTGTGGCTCTCATCAATACACCTTAAGGGTTAGTTAGGACAGATAGTATTATAATCTATATTTTATGGGGAGGACACAGAGACTGAGGAAAGTCAAGTGACTCTCCCAAGACTAGTCAGTGGAGAAATAAAAATTCAAAACCAACTTTAGACTCCCAATTCAGTGCTCTCCTCAAAAGCCTACTATTTGTCAGTATTTGTGTTAGGTACATGGTACAAAAACACATTTCTGCAGTAAATCAACATCTTCTGCGAACTCTGCACATATGGCAAAACATTTAGTACATCTAACATACTTGGATACTCTAAAGAACGCTGAGGCATGCAATGTCCAGTGGCTGACATGATCATTCCAAAATTAACTCAATCAGTATAAATGAGATTACTGAATTTCCTCACAATTCTAGCTTTACTTTAGTGTTTATTATAGGACTAGTGAATGGATCCAAGGGCTAATTTGGTGGCAGTCACCTGGATCTGCTTATTATATTTAAAAATAAATATTGGAAAGAATAAATGCTCTGTTCTCATGCTGCAATAAACCCCTGTGTTGGTAATCTGATGAAAATATTTGGGTTTCTTTCTATTAACCTAGCTGCAAGAAATTCAGGCTACATTGCTATCTGTTTGGAAATAAATCATAAAGTTCAAGTGGCATTTATATCCCAGAAAGAAGGTAGCTACTGTTGAGAAGCAGAAAAATGAAAATATTATTCATTCCAAAGCAGTTCTCCAAAGAACTTTTCACATGTGCACTCAAACATAAACCACTTTACCTATTTCATTATAATTGCAATAAACTCCAAAGCTTTGGGAAGAGAAGTTTTACTCTGCTGTATTGAAAACTGAGGTGCATTTGTACACTGAGAGGAAAATACATTATGTTTTCAATGAGAAAATTACACTCATGCCACTCACTGTGCCCTGAGAATTAGAATAAAATCAGTGGTAGTTTTTGACGGTATTAAGGAAAAGTTAATATAATGCTCAATACATACAGTTGTGCTTTAGTGTCAGTCAAGTGGATGGCTTATTTCCTTAATTATAATTTTTTTAAGTAAAAAAAAAAATTAACCCACTTAATGCATCTATAAATGCTTTAGCATTTAATCAGAAAGTTCTGTAATTGAACTAAAAAATTGACCTCTATGAGTTAAGCTGTTGAATGTTATTCCTGCTTAAATGCTTTGGTGATGAAAGAAAAGAAAGCTTGGGGTGTTATAGTGCCTTATATATAAAAGTCAGCTATCTTCTCTAATTCTTATTATATTAATATCTCTTCAAAGTAAGTTTTTAACCAGAACAAAGTACACTGGTGTCTTTAAGATTTAATATATTGAAAATGTAATAAAACATTTGTGAAATTAAAAAATTAAAAATTCCATTCTATGTCAAGGAATATGTTTAAGTAATTAGAGACAGAAATTTTCATCTGGAGCGGCTTTAAAAGTGATTGAGTCTAATACCTTATTTCACTTGGGAAAAGCTGTGCCACAGCGATTCGTGTGACTTGAGTGCTCCTCCACGGTAGTATCACTCATGCTATTTCCATTATTTGACAGTTGCTAACTAAGCAGAGTGTATACTGGTGTCTGTGAGCTATTTTTCCAATAGCTGCTATAAAAGGAAGTGTAAGACGAAATTGACTTGACTTTACTTTCATCTTAGATTGATGAAGATAAACATAAGTAAGGCCCAGACAAGATGGAAAAAGAGGAAACAGATTTTAAGTACCATCTAACCACCCTACATTCAGGCAAATAAAAATTCTACTAGATATGTTCATGAACAAGCTAAGTACTACAAAAAGCAACTCTTCAAAAGCAATAAGAAAGGCAGGCAGGCAGAATAACAGCAAAAAGGAAGAAGGAAGAAAGGAAAGGTAAAGAGTATGTTCTGGAAAAAATACAGACCTTCAGGAAATAGAAGAAAAATTCATGCCAATTCCATTCCTTTAGGAATGGAAAAGAACATAAAGAATATGAAGCAAGAATAAAAGAATAAAGAAAATTTAAGACAAAAATGACACCATTAAGAAATAATAAATGAGATACTGTAGGAGCACAGGCAGTCACCTAGAAGAAGAAACTAAGATGACTTCTTTAATGAAGTGGAAAAAGAATCATGGTAAGATATTTGGAAATCACAAAACTGTATGGAAAACTGTTATCGTGTTTTTAACTCACACCATTTCTTTGAAATCGCTATTATCAAGATGCTCACATCACTGAAGCTAAAAGTCAATTCTCAAGCTTCCTGTTACTTCACTAGCAGCATCATTTTACTTATCTATTCATTCTCCCCATCAAAACATCTCCCTCACTTGGTTTCCAGGATACTCTACTTGCCTTGCTTTTCTCTTTCACCAGCCTCTGCTTCTCAGTATCTTTGCTGGTACAGCCTCATCTAAAATGGATCTTAGTCCTGCACATAAGACTCACGTATTAACTGTCTTGTTTGGAATTTTAATTTCAAACTTTACACATCTAAAACCAAGCTCCTAATATCCCTCTAAATTGCTTCCTCTGAAGACTATACCATCCAATTTAATAGGTACTCTATTCCTGCTTTTGTTCAGGCCTAAAACTTGAAGTTACCCTTAATTCATTCCTTTCTCTCATACACCACATCCAGTCTATCAATTAAATCCTGTTAACTACATAACTCAAAATATATACAGAAGCACACCACTTCTCACTACTGCTACCACCCTGGTATAAGCCATTATCTTTCACTGGGATTATGCCAGTCAACGCCAAACAACTTGTCTCCTTCCAGAGTGACATATGCAAATCAATTTAAAAATAGAAGTTAGATTATGCCATTCCTAGTTTAAAACTCTCCAGTACATTTGCAAGTTATTCAGATTCAAAGTCTAAATCTTCATTAAGATCTTTGAATTACTTTGTGATCTGACACATCATTACCCCTGACTTTATCTACTGCTACTCTAACCACACTGGCATCCTCACTGCTTCTTGAATACACTCATTATTTTCCTGTCTCAAGTTCCGAATAATTTACTTTACTTTATCTGGAATATTTTTCTCCTCACATATTCACATGTCATATTCATAAACATCTAGTTCTCCATTCTTCTCTGAGCATACTGAAGTTTACACCTCATTGGGCTCCTGTTGTCTGAGGGGCAAGGGGTAGCATGTGACTATTTATAAGCAATTGAATGTAAGTGAAAGTAATGCCATTTCTGAGTCAAGCCCTATATGACATTCTTATCTTTCTTTTCTCTTGTTGTGGTAAATACAGAACAATGTGCTGATTTGGAGCAGGCACAAGATTTCAAAATGTATAATCAAAAAAAAGAAGCATAGACAGAAAATCAAGTAAAGCAGACCCACATTTGGCTTTATAAGCAGAAAAAATTTAATGTAGGGCATCGTGTTTAGTTGCTCAGTTGTGTCCGACTCTTTGCGACCTCATGGACTGGAGCCCACCAAGCTCCTCTGTCCATGGAAGCAAGAATACTGGAGTGGGTTGCAATTTCCCTCTGTCCATGGATGCAAGAATACTGGAGTAGGTTGCTATTTCTGCCTCCAGGGAATCTTCCCAACCCAGGGATCGAACCAAGGTCTCCCGCATTCTCTGCAGATTCTTTACTATCTGAGCCACCAGGGAAGGCCCAATGTAGGGGACTAGGTTTTTACAAAACCAATGTTAAGTGCTAGAGGAGAAATGGACAGAAGAGACCACTGCTACCTTTGCAATTTACCACCATCACTGTGATGCCTAGAAGAAAGAAATCGCTGTTCTTATGCTAGTTAGAATTGTGGGAGCTACCCCTGCAATCAGATACCCTTGGAACAGAGCAGGTTACCTTCAAGGAAACACATAAAGCCTTCTACAAATCCTCACAGTTGCAAGAGCCCATAAATCTATGCCATTACTTTCAGAAAATGGCTTCTGACCCCTGTTCCCCTGTCAGTTCTTATGAGAGTACATCTCCTTGGCAAAGTATGGCAGAATTCAGATCCTTAGAGACAAGAAAGTCTCAGAAATGTAGGTCCTACATTTTTAGCCTATTAGAAAGAAGGAAGATCTATAAAGGGATAATTTTGCTGAGAAAGAAGTAGCACAATTCCTTGCTTTGGTTAGTTAGCATCTATATTCTAACCACATTATCCTTGTAAACAAAAAAGATGTAGAAGAGCTTTCTCTAACTATCATCATGCAGTCAACTCTTGTAAGATAAAAATGTGCTGACTCCAAACTGAGACCCCAAGACTCATCCTCTGTGTGATGATTGTTTCTTCCAATTTAGTTACAACTCACATTCATAAAAATACAATTTACCTATGGATTAAGTCAACAATAACTTTATTATAGTGGCAGGAAAAGAACATCCACAACTATGAATTTCCTCCTTCCTGAAATTGAAATTGATCATGAGGCCATAACTGATATTTTATCTTGTTTTCTACCACATGCTTTGGGTATCCTTACCCTTCATCCATCAGCTCAGCTGGTCATGATTCTTCCTTAGTAGACTAAATCAAATCTCCATTCTTGAAGTATAGGGACTATAGTGGACCTGCCCATATGCTGTTGCTATGTAGACAAGAGTTAACTCTTCAGGTCTGAGACTGCTATCCTTTGAAATGCCTGATAGCAAGGTGAGTTGTCTAGTATCTGAGAACTTGGATTTGGGGAAGGGCTCCCATCATTACCTGATAAGAAAAGCTCAGCTCACTATACCTAAACTGTTCAAACAATGTGGTTTATCTTGAACATCTGCTTTTTTTTTTTTCTTTGAGTCTGCAAATTTGCTGCGTATCTAGTAGATGCATAAGTGATAGCCCCCAATAAAAACTGTGGAAACTGAGTCTTTGTTGAGCTTCCCTGGTAGACAATATTTTCCTGGAATAATTAAGTGCATCTTGTATGACTTCAAAGGGACAGCTGCTGCTGCTGCTAAGTCACTTCAGTCGTGTCCGACTCTGAGACCCCACAGACGGCAGCTCACCAGGCTCCGCTGTCCCCGGGATTCTCCAGGCAAGAACACTGGACTGGGTTGCCATTTCCTTCTCCATCAAAGGGACTAGACTCCTGGAACTTGTGCCTGGTTTCCTCTGGACTTTATTCCATGTGTCTTTTCTCTTTATTACTTTTCCTTGTATCCTTTCTGCTGCAATAAATATTTATGAATAGTACCTTGTACTGTGTTATGTATGTCTTCTAAGCAAATGACTGTGACATTTTATTATTTTTAAAAACCATGTTTTAAAATTTGTTATCCAATCATAGCATCTTACATAGTCCCCTTACATTGAAACAAAGAGCATATTTGTGAAAATTCTCTCATCTTTCATTATTATGCTTTTTTTTTTACCAGAACAAATCAAATTTTAAGTGTTTAACTCAGTGAGTTTTACGATATACATGTAACCCACACAAATCAAGACAACAAATATTTCTAACACCCCAGAGGATTTCCTGTGTACTACCTTATCAATACTTTCCCAAAGTTAAACACGGTTCTGACTTCTAACTTCATTGAATGGTTGTGTCTGTTCTTAAAAGTTTGCAAATGAAATCATATAGTATATAGCATTTTGTATCTGGCTTCTTTTATTCATTGTATCTGTATGATTGACATATGTTATTATATGTAGTACTAGTTTTTAAATTTCTGTCAACAGATCTTAGGCAATTCTTCTGAGGTCATATATGGAGTTTAAGAACAGACAAAGCAAAACACAAAGGTACCTGGGATCCTAGACTTACCCACACTTGCAACTTCTTTGTACCTTGAGGAGCTGCTTAGCACAATTTAAGATGTATTTGATCTCAGGCTGCTATACCTGCCAATTTTATGGAATAATGAGAAGGACAATACCCACTGATGATGAGATTCCTAGAACGAGGGCTCAGGAGTAAAGCTTAATCTCCTTCACAAAAATAGAACAGTTATTTGAAGAAGGCATGACTTTCCCCACACCAAATCCAAAGGGTCTGTGTTACAATTCTACTATTCTAGTAGGCATTTCTAACTACCATAACAATTTCAAGTACCATTGGATATGCTGGGTCAGAAAATTCCAGTGTAGAACCAGCTTCAGAGCATTTTCTTGCTCTTGCATCCTCTCAAAACTGAATTAAATATTAAGCGAACTGTGGAGCACATTCAGACATCCTTCATATCGCCTTTAATATTAAAAAGAGTCCACCAAACTTTCAGTGTTGAGAAAGGGTACAGGGTGCAACATTGTTTTCCCTTGGAGGTGATATTGTAACATAAACCTCACCATTGGAGCTCTAGAAACTTCCTAAGGAAGCAATGCAAGAGTCTTCATGAGGCATAATCATCTCTACCCTCTTGCACCCAGGAAACTTGATCATTTTCAAACAGTAAAATGTCAATATAGTAGACCACACATATGTCCCCAGTAGATGTGGAATGGCAAGTTGATTAAGGTTGCTGAATACTAGATTAAAACAAAGATCCAGAGGTAAGACAACAAATATATGTTCCCAGTACATGTAGGATGGCAGTTTGATCATGGTCACTGAGTACTAGATTAATACAAAGAGGCAAAGGTGATACAACGAGGGTGTGTTTCTGCCTGCCAGGTGAAGGCAAATTGCTTCTGGTGGTCTCTGCTAATCAATACAGAGAAAATAGCTTTTGCCAGATCAATAGCTGCAGACCAGGAACCAGAGCCCAAGTTGATTTAGTCCACCTAAAGAAACAATATCTGAAATAGTAGCAAGACTTGATCTAGTTTATTATGATAATAAACTGTCACTCTCCAAGAACCTATTTTTCTCCTGTACTGGCCAAAAAGAATCATCATATATACTGTTTTTAAGTCTTTGAAGATGGCACCAATCTATGATATTTCTAGAGATACACTATTTTTTCATTTAAAAAATTATACATAAGTATACATCTTGATAAATTTTAAAGAACAAGAACACCATATAACCAGCTGCCAGATTGTCAGATAACAGAACAGTACTAGCATCTCAGAAACCTCCTTTGTGCTCCTTTTCAGTCACTACCAACCCCAAAGGTAACCACCATCCTCACTCTAACAAAATAGGTTAGTTCTACCTGTTTATGTAATTTATATAAAAGGAATAATATATAATGTACTCTATTGTACCTTGCTTCTTTCACCCTATATTTGACTTGGGAGATTTATTCACACTTTTATGTGGAGTTGTAGTTCTTTAATTTTTATTGTTGTGTAATATTACATTCAGAGAAGGCAATGGCACCCCATTCCAGTACTCTTGCCTGGAAAATCCCATGGGCAGAGGAGCCTGGTGGGCTGCAGTCCATGGGGTCGCTGAGGGTCGGACACGACTGAGCAATTTCCCTTTCACTTTTCACTTTCATGTATTGGAGAAGGAAATGGCAACCCACTCCAGTGTTCTTGCCTGGAGAATCCCAGGGATGGGGGAGCCTGGTGGGCTGCCATTTATGAGGTCACACAGAGTCAGACATGACTGAAGTGACTTAGCAGTAGCAGTATTACATTATGAAAATATATTATGTGTTATTTTACAATCTACTATTAGTGGGCATTTGGATCATTCCTAATTTTGGCAAATTCAAATTGCACTTCTATGAACATTCTAAGACATATCTTTGGAGAATATCAGTATACTGTTGAGTATATAACTAGGAACACAATTTCTGGCTCATTGAGCATGAAT
The DNA here is from genome assembly GCF_029407905.1 of Bubalus kerabau. Taxonomy (NCBI): domain Eukaryota; kingdom Metazoa; phylum Chordata; class Mammalia; order Artiodactyla; family Bovidae; genus Bubalus; species Bubalus kerabau. The sequence goes on from NC_073626.1 coordinate 96,126,360, forward strand.
ATGCTCAGATTTACTAAATATTGCCAAACATTTTTTTTCCCAAAGTGGTTGTGCTAATTTTCATAACCACTAGCAGCATATGAGATTTCTAGCTGTTCCATGTCCTCACCAACACTTATTCTCTATCATTGCTACCATGTTCATTTTCAGCCCTTTTGTTGTGTGTGTTTCAATAGAAATTTCACTAAAAAAATCTCATTTAAAAAATTTAAGATAGAGAAAAATTATTTACTAATATTGAGACTCTACTATCCTGTTAAAGTTAGAGAACATGGTGGTCCCTCAAGTTATTCATATTCTAGGAACATTTTCTTCCATCACAGGTTTCCAGACAAGATCAGCAAACCTTTTCCTATAAAGAACCAGATGGTAAATATTTGAGGCTTTGAAGGTCATGCAGTCGCTTGCAACTATTGAACTCTGTATCACAGCAGGATAAGAGCCATATATAATATGTGAATGAATGGATGAGGCTATGTTCCAAAGAACTTTGCTTACAAGAACAGGTGGCAGGTCATGATTTGCTGACCTTCTACTCTCAGGAAGAAACATCCTGAAAAGAATTTGAATTTTACTGCAATTAAAAGCAACAAAACAACTGTGTGATTACTTTGGCATATTTTTAACATTTGGGAGTAATAACTATATCAATGGAATATTTCATGCAAGAATTGGCATGATAAAGGGCAGAATGTTAAGGACCTAAGAGAAGCAGAAGAGATTAAGAAGAGGTGTCAAAAAGGCAAAGAAGAACTATATAAAAAAAGGTTTTAGTGACCCAAATAACCACAATGATGTGGTCACTCACCTAGACCTGGACATTCTGGAGTAGGAAGTCAACTATGCCTTAGGAACCATTACTACAAACAAAGTTGGTGGAGATAATAGAATTTCAACAGAGCTATTTCAAATCCTAAAAGATGATGCTGTTAAAACGTGCTACACTGAATATGTAAGCAAATTGGGAAAACTCAGCAGTGGCCGCAGGACTGGAAAAAGTCCATTTTCATTCCAATCCCACACAAGAGAAATGACAAAGAAAGTTCAGAGTATCATACCATTGGGCTCATTCCACTTACTAGCAAGGTTATGTTCAAAATCCTTCAAGTTAGGCTTCAGCAGTACATGAACTGAAAACTTAGAGATGTACAAGCTGGGTTTCAAAGAGGAGGAGGAGCCAGAAATCAAATTGCCAATATTCACTGAATCATGGAGAAAGCAAGGGAATTCCAGGAAAACTACTTCTGCTTCATTGACTATGCTAAAGCCATTGACTGTTTGGATCACAACAAACAGGAGAAAATTATTAAAGAAATGGGAATAGCAAGCCACCTGACCCACCTCCTGAGAAGCCTGAATGCAGGTCAAGAAGGAACAGTTAGAATTGGACTGGTTCAAAATTGGGAAAGGAGTATATCAAGGCTTGTATATTGTCATCTTGTTTATTTAACTTCTATTTAGAGTACTTCATGGAAAATGCTGGATGAATCACAAGCTGGAGTCCAGATTGCTGGGAGTAATATCAACAACCTCAGATATGCAGATAATACCACACTAATGTCAGAAAGTGAAGAGGAACTAAAGAGACTCTTGATGAAAGTGAAAGTGGAGAGTGAGAAAGCTTACTTAAAACTCAACATTCAAAAAACTAAGATCATAGCATTTGGTCCCATCACATCATGGCAAATAGAAAGGGAAAAAGTCGACAGAATGACAGATTTTAACATTTTCATGGGCTCCAAAATTACTGTGGATACTGACTGCAGCCATGAAATTAAAAGGCACTTGCTCCTTGAAAGGAAAGCTATGACAAACTTATAGAGCATATTAAAAAGCAAAGACCTTTGTCACTTTGTGGACAAAGGTCTATATAGACAAAGCTATGGTTTTCCGATAGTCATTTGTGGATGTAGGCACTGAACCACAAAGAAGACTGAGCATCAATGGATTGATGCTATCTAATTTTGGTACTGGAGAAGAGTTTTGCAAGTCTATTGGACTGCATGAAGATCAAAGCAATCAACCTTAAAGAAAATCAACCCTGAATATTCATTGAAAGAACTATTGCTGAAGCTCCAACTCTGGCTACCTGATGCAGAGCCAACTCATTGGAAAAGATCCAGATGCTGGGAAAGACTGAAGGCAAAATGAGAAAGGAATGCAGAAGATGAGATGGTTAGATAGCATTACTAACTCAATGGACATTATTTGAGCAAACTCTGGGAGATAGTGAAGGACAGGGAAGTCTGGCATGCTGCAGTCCATGGGGTCACAGTCAGACATGACTTGGACACTAACAACAACAAATCAATATTTACCTTAGTGTCTCCTATGATTTTTTGTAAACATGAGATCTTGAAAAGCAGCTGTTAATTTTCATAAACCAGAATGTGAAAGGATATGTAAAAAATATACCCCAAATTGTCTTTTTTTGATGTTTCTTTTTTTTTCATCTCTTCTCATATTTTATTTATTTATTTATTTTTAAATTTTATTTTATTTTTAAACTTTACATAACTGTATTAGTTTTGCCAAGTATCAAAATGAATCTGCCACAGGTATACATGTGTTCCCCATCCTGAACCCTCCTCCCTCCTCCCTCCCCATTCCATCCCTCTGGGTCGTTCCAGTGCACCAGCCCCATTTTTTGTAACTTTTAAAGACAGTCTGTGCTTTGGGGATATTTCCTAAGATACTTATATTTGGAAGATCACAGAGAGATTCTTCTATATATACTAAATCATTTGATTTTTATAGGGTTGGTATTCTTACTTGGCTCCAAGTTACTGCACTACAGAATTATTAAAGCTACATCAGGATTTAGTAAATTACTATGAATTATTATGCAGATGAAAACAGTATACTCATGAGTGAGTGCCAGGCTCCATAATAAGAAAAAAAAAATTAACGTAGAATTCTGAAGAAGAGGTGAATATTTCTTCTTCTTACACTATCAACAATGAAATCAATCAAGAACAAGCAAATAATTTGAGAGAATTATTGAGGCCATAATAAATGCATGTTATAATGATGTTTCACACCACTTGTCACTATTCCTCATGGTTGAATGCCTAATGGAGATTTCTGATACCCAAGTCAAATAATTTCATATGTAATTTGAGTTGATTCTCCAGCAGGAAAAAAAAAAGAGGTTAATTATCTCTTTTGTAGCATTTAGTTGGGATAAAATGGCCCACTTTCCCTTATGAAGCAAGGAGCAGTTCATGAATAATGATAGTCAGAAGAGGCATAAAACAGACACAATACCCCGGACAACTGTTATGGAAATAGACCAGGAACAATGAACAGTGTGAAAACAACATGAAAAGAACATACATATAAATTCACAATAATAATTATCATAATAAATTTCATTCCATTGCTCCCACTATCTCACTTATTTTTCTGTGCTATCTATATCAAATTTTAATTTCCCACTGGCTATCTGTAAAATGTAAAACTTAATAAATACTTTGACTATTTTACTACCCTGTGATATATATGTATTCTTATCATAAAGAGGAAATATTGATATTTCAGTAAGAGTTGATGATTTCACCAAAAACTCCTACCAGGTGATTTTTTAAATTCTGATTTCCAGCTTCTGAAAGACAACGCTAGTTGAATGTGAGGGGTAATATTTTCTTTTAATATACTTTTATCCATTTATTTGCTTCTTTCTAACATCACTGATTTGAAGTGAAAAAACAAAAGCTCCTAGGAGATGTCAAAACATTTACCATTGAAGATATAGAGATCCTAGAAAAAGCAGTTATTCTCAAAAGATTAAAAAAGATGAAAACAGACAAAAGATATTTTTACCATTTAGTTCAAGGCCTATGTCAGCAGATTGTACCTGAAGGCAGTGGCAGCCTCCTTGGAGCAGTGATACAATTTAATAGGCATCAAAAGAGCACTTCTCTCACTGGGTTTGTTATTATATTTATCTACGCTTTCCTCCCAAAAAAAGTATCATAGCAGATAACTAACAATGGAGAATCATAATGGATTAGGATTATAACAGACATTAGACATTATACAGTACAATTCATTAATCCCCTTAAAAGCACTAAGTGTTGAGATGAAGATAACCTTGAACTTTATCAAGAGAAATTTCTTGAAGTTAAACTTTCCAATTATGTACATACAAACTAGACATTTTTATGAAAAGTTTTTAAAGCTAAAATTGGTTTTCTAGTTTTCACTCACCTGAAAATAATTATTGACCACTTAATATGTGTCAAGCATTATGCCTAGCACTTCACTTGTATTTTTCATTTTAATTCTTCTAACCACTTTCCTGGTGGCTCAACTGGTAAAGAATCCACCTGCAATGCAGGAGACACAGGTTTGATCCCTGGGTCGAGAAGATCCCCTGGAGAGGGAACGGCAACCCATTTCAGTATTCTTGTGTGGGGAATCCCATGGACAGAGGAGCCGAGCAGGCTACGGTTCATGGGATCACAGCTTAGCAACTAAACCATCAAACCACCAATCACTTAATGAAGATGTAGGAGCTAAATGTTGGAGATTTAAATGAACTGCTCAAATTTTATACAAATTTGGAAGCTACAGCCAAGATCTGAATCCAAATTTGCTTGCTATCAGAACTTCAGCTTTATTTAGTATGCTATATGTCTCTCTGATCTATACCAAGACCCTTTAAATATTTGAAATCAGTTAATGGAGCCTTTGTGATGCTCCTTCAAGCAAAGTATACTCAGCTTTGTTTTTCTTTTTTCTCTAATAATTTACCTGTCTTTCACAAAATTCTTCTTTCCATTTGTGCACAATCTTTAAGTGTAGGCACTATAACTGAATAATAATAATATAGATGTGTTCTAACTGATCCGGCATAGGGAAAGTCATGCTCTCCCTTCTGGTCACTTCATTTCTAATTAAGTTGGACAGGAATCCTGTTACTTTAGAACACCAAACCATGCTGTTCAAAAATGACAACACATTCTGTTGTGTGTGTGCATGTGTATATTTCAGAACCAAGAGTAAGATTTAAACTTTTTCCCAATTACATTTTATATGATTATACACATAAATGATTTCAACCTGCTAAATATCTCAAGACAAAACTTAATATGCATAACAATAGTACATTATCTGCCATCTGTAGATTTTGTAAGAAAGTCATTTACTCAATTACTCAATTACTGATGAAAATGTTGAATATACATTTCTAAGGAACTATCTTGTTAATTTGTTTTACATGTGCTTATGTGAGGTTAGGTTTTCTCATTGCCTTTGGAAGATAGAAAAGTGTACATAGTTTGCACGAATAGTAGTATATGTATGTGGGTAATTCAAGCAAGCAGTTGGAAATCTAAGCTGGAGTTCAAGAGGGAAGACATTTGTAAGATACTGACTTAGCTAGAAATCTGCATAAGGGTGATGGCTGAATTACAAAATAGTCAAGGATATGAGGATAAAATAACAGGTAAATGTTACTTGGATATTATAGAAATCTAGGTGATCATATGTAACAAGAGAAGTTTAAAGAAGAGAAAATGGAGACTAAAAGAAGGGAATAGTATACTTTCCACTGTTAAGCAAATGTCACAAATACGGCAAAAAGCAAAACAGGGATAAAGAAGAGTTTATGGAGCATCTATAGACAAGTCTCCAAAAATACACTCTGATGATCTCAATATAATTATCTAAAGAGAAACAGCATAGGATACATACCAGTGTCTAAACTATAACACTGAACATTCGAGATGATGCTTAGATGCTAGGCAAGAATGCCTAAAACCCTTATTCCACAGAAAGTGGTCCACGTCATCCAACTCTGGTGCATAGGAGGAATAGCTTAAAGATAGAATCAAGGATTATCTCCTGAAACTGAGGTTTCCATGCTAGTAACTTACTTGTGCATATGTGTATAAGCACTTTATGCCCTGTGGCATTCTAAGGCTAGACCGTTTTGTCTTATGAAGGAAAATCTGACATCATGCCTTTGGTATACATCACTTAAATGTGAACTGCCACCAGGTTTCACAGGATATCACAATGTGATTGATAAAAAGAGCATTTTTAGAATGTTGACAAAAGAGAACAAGTTGCAAAGTGTCAAAAGGAGGGTGATAGAGGAGCAGAATGAGGAAACAGAGACAGTGAATGAAGATTATTCTGAGGAGGACACTGAAGGGGAATTGAGAATGGTGGCAGTACATGAAGAGGAAAATTTGGTTGTCTCTCTCTCTCTTTTTTAATGATGAGGAGTGAGGGGATGAACTTATCTATAGATTGAAGGGATGTCCTTAGTACTGAAGAGGAAAGTATTGAAGAGAGGAAGTGATAATAGAATAGTATTCCATAGAAGATTACAATAATGACAACAAACTGCAGAGATCTCTAAGACTCATAACACCATGGCATAATCCAAGGTCACATTCAGTTCTTTTCAGCACAGAATCCTCTATCTACTTAGTTATAGAAGATAACCTGTAACTCTTAAAGGTATCACTATCAGGAAAATTTTCCCTATTTATATCAAGTGTAATCCCTGCAGGACGCAGAATTTGTTCTCATTTCCCCCTATACAAAATGTCTCTATCTATGATAGACAGGATGGAGCTTTCTTCCAGCTTTCAGTCAATTCAGTTCAGTCGCTCAGTCGTGTCCGACTCTTTGCAACCCCATGAATCGCAGCACGCCAGGCCTCCCTGTCCATCACCAACTCCCAGAGTTTACTCAAACTCATGTCCATCGAGTCAGTGATGCCATCCAGCCATCTCTTCCTCTGCCGTCCCCTTCTCCTCCTGCCCGCAATCCCTCCCAGCATCAGAGTCTTTTCCAATGAGTCAATTCTTCTCATGAGGTGGCCAAAGTACTGGAGTTTCAGCTTTAGCATCAGTCCTTCCAATGAAGACCCAGGACTGATCTCCTTTATGATGGCCTAGTTGGAGCTCCTTGCAGTCCAAGGGACTCTCAAGAGTCTTCTCCAACACCATAGTTCAAAAGCATCAATTTTTTGGCACTCAGCTTTCTTCACAGTCCAACTCTCACATCCATACATGACCACTGGAAAAACCATAGCCTTGACTACACAGACCTTTGTTGGCAAAGTAATGTCTCTGCTTTTTAATATGCTCTCTAGTTTGGTCATAACTTTCCTTCCAAGGAGTAAGCGTCTTTTAATTTCATGGCTGCAATCACCATCTGCAGTGATTTTGGAGCCCCCCAAAATAAAATCTGACACTGTTTCCACTGTTTCCCCATCTATTTCCCATGAAGTGATGGGACCAGATGCCATGATCTTAGTTTTCTGAACATTGAGCTTTAAACCAACTTTTAAACTCTCCTCTTTCACTTTCATTAAGAGGTTATTTTAGTTCCTTGGAACTAAATTTTAGTTCCTGCAGTCAATGTCCCCAGGAAATTTGGTGATATTACATCACCAAATTTGTAGGAGGACTTATCTTTACAACTTTATCTTCACAGGGTCAGAGGTTGGGTTTTGGTTAAAGGCCTGGGAGGTTAAAAAAAGATGCTAGGAAAAAAAAATCTAGCTTCACTAAAGGCCATTTCTGGCAAACTAATGCTAATTGTATTTGGCTTTTATGTTGTTTTAATGGTGTGGACTTATAGTGAAAAGAGCAATGTGATAAGATATCCATACACAGTTGCCCTCCCACAGGATGGACAAATGTTATAATCTTTGTAACTTTTTTATTTATTTTGTATTTTGTATAGCTGATTAACAAACAATGCTGTGATAGTTTCAGATAAACAGCAGGGGACCCAGCCATACATACACATGTATCCATTCTCCCCCAAACTTCTCTCCCATCCCAGCCAACACACAATATTGAACAGAGTCTTAAATGAAAGAAAGTGGCTGGCCTAGGAATACAGAATATGGGTCACATGGGCAGAGAGGTTAAAAAAAGAAAACCCCATAAAGGCAATTAGACTTTTCATGGTCACTCTTACTAAATTTGTAAACAGCAGTCTGAAGATGCTGTGCTGTGCTTAGTCACTCAGTCATTTCTCTTTGAGACGTCATGGACTGTAGCCTGCCAGGCTCCTCTGTCTATGGGGATTCTCCAGGAAAGAATGCTGGAGTGGTTTGCCATGCCCTCCTCCAGGGGATCTTCCTGACCAAGGAATTGAACTGGGGTCTCCTGCATTACAGACAGATTCTTTACCAGCTGAGCTACTAGGGAAAAAAGATTTTATTCATTTTTAAATCAGAGATGATCAAGTTTAAGACATTCAATAGGCATTCTATTATTCTTTGAAATTGGTTATGCATTACATGGAGAGAGGAATCCACAATTTCTGTATTTTTACCACTTACACATTTACACATTGAGTGTATTTCCACTATTATTCAAATTCTCATTATATATATATATACACACACACACACACGCAAACACACACATGCACACACACACACATTTCCTGCTGTTTATTGTATTCCATTTAAAAAAATTCTAATCATTTTTTCTCCAGGTAGGGGGTAAATCCTTTTATTAATTTCCTTTGGGATAGTAGAAATAAGCACATTTATTTTCTCTCCCTACAGGACAAGAGATAAAACAGCTGCTATCTTTTTTATAACTCTGTTTCTCATTTATCACATGCCATGATACAACATTTACCCACTTCATAATGTACTCCACTTATTTTGTTTTTAAACTTTTCTTTTTCCATATCTTTTCCTCATTTACTCATTTATTCAATCATTTGTTTAATAAAAATTATCTATTTAGTGCTTTCTTAAAGATGAAACATGGTCTCTATGCATAGCCTTTGGGGATGGTGGTAGGAGGACAAGAGATAAATATATGAAACAATAAAATCTTGGTGAGACGATAAATTCTACGTGAGAAAAACTATCATAAAGCTAAGAATAATGAAGGATTTCATTAGAGTGGAATTGTTTTGCAGGCAAGGGTATATCTTGAGAAAGTTTAAGCAAAATTCTTTAAAGGAACTGAATTTAGACTGATATTGAAGAACTGAGTGTGGGGATACAAGATAAGTGGGAAAGAATACATGAGAAGCAGTCATATCATATCCAAAATTCAAAGGATTTGTAGAACGAAACTTATAATGATGTAAAGAATTAAAATGATCTGCTGAAGTCTGGACTACTAGTAAAACAACAATACTATTAACAGCTTTAGCAAAAGGCTGAAGTACAGGTCTAGATGGCAGAGTAGGAAGATCCTGAGCTCACCCTCTCCTGCTGCTGCTGCTGCTAACTCGCTTCAGTGGTGTCTGACTCTGTGCGACCCCATAGATGGCAGCCCACCAGGCTCTGCCATAGTTGGGAGTCTCCAGGCAAGAACACTGGAGTGGGTTGCCATTTCCTTCTCCAATGCATGAAAGTGAAAAGTGAAAGTGAAGTCACTCAGTTGTGTCTGACTCTTAGCAACCCCATGGACTGCAGCCTACCAGGCTCTTCCATCCATAGGATTTTCCTGGCAAGAGTACTGGAGTGGGGTGCCATTGTCTTCTCCGTCACCCCCTCCTACAGATACACAAAACTACAACTACACATAAAACACCTGTGTCCTGAGAATGACCTGAAGACTAGCAGGACAGATTTCCTACAGCTGAGGACATAAAGAAAGGTCAAAGCAATATGGATAGGAGTGGCAGGGATAGGGTCTAGGCACTTCTAGTGCAGTGACCACAAGTGGGAGAAATATCACAGACTGCAGAGGTCCCCTTCAGGAGCAAGGGGTCCAGATGCTTGGCAAGCTCCATATCCTGCACCAGGAAGATGATCTTCCATAATATCTAGCTTTGAAAACCAATGGAGAGAATGCCAAGGAAAGCCAGAGGGCTGTGGGAAATCAAGACTCTACTCTTATAAGGCTTGTGAACAAAACTCACTTAACTCCAAGTCCCAGCATAAAGGCAACAGCTTGAAAAGTACTTGGGCCACATGAGAAGACTTGTTGAAGAGTTTAAGGGTATTTTCTGGAAGGGCAGGGAACTCATAGAATTTGCTCTGGGAATAGACTGAGACCAGTGTCATTTAAAAATTTTTTTAAATCTCCTTTCACCTAGCTGACCCAAGTACTGGTGGGAGCCATTTCTTTCATTCTTCATCATCCTAGTTAATACCATGCACCCACCCCTTCTCAGCACTCCCCTGAGGACTTGCCCTTCCAAATTGGCTACCACCCTGTCCTACCCAGAAGGCAACCCTACAAAGTCACAGCCAGCTGTAAAAAGAGCCAACCCTGCATTACAGAATGCACTTGTACCATTTGGATCCAGGCCTCATAGACGAGCTGTATGATGGCCCTGGTGGCTCAGTGGTAAAGAATCTGCCTGCCATTTCAGGAGATGCAGTTTCAGTCTCTTGGTGGGGAAGATCCCTTAGAGAAGGAAATGGCAATCAACTCCAGTATTCTTGCCTGGGAAATCCCACGGACAGAGGAGCCCTGCAGGCTGCAGTTTATGGGATCACAAAAGAGTCGGACACAACTTAACAACTAAACAACAGCAACTCATAGACAGGAGGGGTAGGGATCATGTACCTAATATATAGAAACAAATATAGAGAATTATGCAAAATGAGGAGACAAGGGATTATCTTCCAATGGAAAGAATAAGATAAAACCTCAGGTAAAGAGTGAAATAAAATGGAGATAAGTGATTTACCAGATAAAGAGTTCAAAGTAATGGTCATCCAGATGCTCACTCAATTCAGGAGAAGAATGGATGTACTCAGTGAGAACTTCAATAAAGTTTCAGAAAAAAAAAAAAACTGGAACTGAATAACACAATAACTGATATAAAAATGCACCACAGTGAATCAATAGGAGATTAGAGAATGTAGAAGAATCATCAGTGATCTGGAAGACATGGTAGTGGAAATTACCTAATTAGAATATTAAAAAGTATTTTTTATAAAAAAAAAAAGGGATGCTGTATGGGACCTTGGGAAAACATCAAGTGTGCTAACATTCACATTATAGATATCTCAGAAGGAGAAGAGAGAGAAAAGTAAAGAAAACCTACCCGAAGAAATAACAGCTGAAAAATTCCTTAACCCAGCCGAGCAAACACCCAAGTCCAGAGAATGCAGAGAATCCCAAACAAGATGAACCCAAAAAGATGTACATCAAGGCATATTACAATTAAAACATCAAAAATTAGAGATAAAGGGAGAACCTTAAAAGCAGCAAAAGAAAAATAGCTTGTTATATATAAGGGAACCCCCATAAGACTATTGATGCTTTCGAACTGTGGTACTGGAGAAGACTCTTGAGAGTCCCTTGGACTGCAAGCAGATCAAACTAGTCAATCCTAAAGGACATCAATCCTGAATATTTATTGGTAGGACTGAAGCTGAAGCTGAAGCTCCAATACTTTGGCCAGCTGATTCGAAGAGCCAACACTTTGGAAAAGACTCTGATGCTGAGAAAGATTGAAGGCAGGAGGAGAAGGGGATAACAGAGGACAAGATGGTTGGATGGCATTACTGACTCAATGGACATGAGTTTGAGCAAGGTCTGGGAGATGGTCAAGGACATCTTTTTGTCCTTGTGACACAAGGAGTCGCAAAGAGTTGGACACAACTGAGTGACTGAACAATAGACTATCAGTCAGTTTTCCACAGAAACATCACAGACCAGGAGAAATAGCTGCACTCTCAGGTTGTATGAAATGCTATTCACAATAGCCATGATATGGATGCAACTTAAGTTTCCATTAATAGAAGAATTGACAAGGAAGATGTGAAGCACATACACACACACACAGTGATGTATTACTCCACTATTAAAAAGAGTGAAATCATGACATTTGTGACAACACAAACAGACATTGAAGGTATTATGTTGAGTAAAATAAGTCAAAAGAAGACAAATACCATATGATTTCATTTATACATGAAATCTTAAAAAACAGAAATAAGCAAACAAAATAGAATAGAAACTGACTGACAAATACAGGTAACAAACTGACGGTTGCCAGAGGAGTTGGGAGTGGGGAGTGAGAGGTTAGGCAAAATAGGTGAAGGAGATGAAGAGGTACAAGGGAAAGTGAAAGTGAAAGTGTTAGTCATCCAGTCGTGTCTGACTCTTTGAGACTGCAGGGACTGTAGCCCACCAGGCTCCTCTGCCCATGGAATTCTCCAGGCAAGAATACTGGAGTGGGTTGCCATACTCTTCTCCAGGGGATCTTCCCAACCCAGGGATCAAACCCAGATATCCCACATTGCAGGCATATTGTTTACCATCTGAGCCACCAGGGAGACAGACATCTTGGAATGTGAAGTCAAGTGGGCCTTAGAAAGCATCACTACGAACAAAGCTAGTGGAGGTGATGGAATTCTAGCTGTACTATTTCAAATCTTGAAAGATGATGCTGTGAAAGTGCTGCACTCAATATGCCAGCAAATTTGGAAAACCCAGCAGTGGTCACAGGTCTGGGAAAAAGTCAGTTTTCATTCCAATCCCAAAGAAGGGCAATGCCAAAGAATGTTCAAACTACTGCACAATTGTTCTCATTTCACACATGCTAGCAAGGTAATGCTCAATATCCTTCAAACTGGCCCTCAAGAGTACATGAACTGAGAACTTCTAGATGTATAAGATGGATTTATAAAAAGCAGAGGAACCAGAGATCAAATTGCCAATATCCACTGGATCATAGAAAAAGCAAGATAATTCTAGAAAAAAAAACATTTACTTCTGCTTCATTGATTATGTTATAGTCTTTGACTGTGGTTCACAACAAACTGTGGAAAATTCTTAAAGAGATGGGAATACCAGACTATCTTATCTGCCTTCTGAGAAATTTATATGTAGGACAAGTAGCAATAGTTAGAACTGGACGTGGAACAGCTGGCTAATTCAAAATTGAAAGAGTAGTACATCAAGATGGTGTATTGTCACCCTGCTTATTTAACTTCTAGGCAGAGTACATTATTTTAAATGTTGGGCTGGATGAAGCTTAAGCTGGAATCAAGCTTTCTGGGAAAAATATCAATAACTTCAGATACAGATGACACTATCCTAATAGCAGAAAGCAAAGAGGAACTAAGAAGCCTCTTGACAAAAGAGGAGAGTGAATAAGCTGGCTTAAAACTCAACCTTCAAAAAATGAAAATGATGGCATCCAGTCCCATCACTTCATGGCAAATAGTTGTGGAGAAAGTGGAAATGGTTACAGACTTTATTTTCTTGGGCTCCAAAATCACTGAAGATGATGATTGCAGCCACGAGATTAAAAGATACTTGCTTCTTGGAAGAAAGGCTCTGACAAACCTAGACAGCATATTAAAAAGCAGACACATCATTTTGCCGACAAAGATCCACACAGTCAAAGCTATGGTTTTTCCAATAGTCATGTACAGATGTGAGAGTTGGACCATACAGAAGGTTGAGCGTGGAAGAATGAATGCTTTTGAACTGTGGTGCTGGGGAAGACTCTTGAGAGTCCCTTGGACAGCAAGGAGATCAAACTGGTCAGTCCTAAAGGAAATCGGTCCTGAATATTCATTGGAAGGACTGATGCTGAAGTGGATGCTCCAATACTTTAGCCACTTGATGTGAAGAGCCGACTCATTGGAAAAGACTCTGACTCTGGGAAATACTGAGGGCTGGAGGAGATGGGGGGCAACAGAGGATGAGATGGTTGCATAGCACCACTGAATCAATGTACATGAGTTTGAACAAACTCCAGGAGATGGTGAAGGACAGGGAAGCCTGGAGTGCTGCAGTCTGCAGGGTCACAAAGAGTCAGACACAACTGAGTGACCGAACAACAACAACAACCAAGGGCAGAGACTTTAGAGGATATTTATTCTAAACATTCTCCTCCCTAATTCCAGTATGTGAGGCATCCTGGTTTTTCCTTAAATGTCAGGATCAGTCAACCCATCCAACATCCCTCTTCCTTGCCTATTGATAGACTGGTATGAGAAGCTCAAACTGGCCAGGTAGTCAATACTTGTGTGAATCTGAATCCAATTGTAGGTATCAAATCTTACTGTAGTTACTATTGCTGCCTATAAAAGTGCACAGCCTTGTAGTATAAAATAATAACTATTTATTTTATTTTGGTCACCATAAGTTGGAAAGGGCCCACTTGGGAAATTCTCATTAGGTTGTAGTCAGCTGTTGGCACAGGTGGCAGTGGGCTGCCTGGAGCAATGATTATAAAGAATGGCTTACTTACACGACTGGAAGTTGACACTGGAATTCAGATGGGCTAACTCCAGTGCCTATCCACCCTCTGCTCAGCAGTCTTAGGTGATCATATTTTTTTACATGGTGGCTAGCATCCACCAGAGTGAATATCCTAATAAAACTAGGAAGAAGCTACATGGTCTTTTTCAACTTGGCTTCAGAAGTTAAATATCATTAATTCCACTTTACTGGTCAAAGCAGACACAGGCTTGACTTGTTTCAAGAAAAGGGTGTGTTGACCCTAACTTATTTTTTATTTATTTATTTTAATTTAAATGTATTTATTTTAATTGGAGGTTAATTACTTTACAATATTGTATTGGTTTTGCCATACATCAACATGAATCCGCCACGGGTTACACGTGTTCCCCATCCTGACCCTAACTTCTGATGGAAGAATGTTGAAGAACCTGGGATCATATTTTTAAAAAACTATGATAATGGATTTTTATTCCTTTCACATTCTATAAACTCCTGTTCATTTAGACTAGTCACAATTTTCCAATAACTGTGTTTTTTTTCAAGTATGAGCAGTAGTACTTATTGTGCTTTGTCTTCCAATAACATCTTAAGCCTGTGTTTTTTCCTACCAAGATTTTTCTATTTTTAGATTTTGATTTAATTCTAATTCATTCCTTTATTTTTTCATTCATTCAACAAATATTAAGGTGCTTCAGATTTCAAAAAGCATATTCAAATGCCTTTTCCTAAGGTGAATTTTTCCCTTTCTTGAGTCATCAAGCTATTCATTAACCTTAAATTGTCCTCTCTATCTACTATCTTAAATTATAGCAAGTCTGATTCATGTTATTTTTCTTGTACTTGTTGTATATGTTTTTAATGCAGTGAATATATCTTGTATTTATACCCCTAAATTTATGACATTTTACTGAACAGAAGTTATTAGTGGCATAGATAGCTAGATGATTGGATGGCTGTCGGCAGGACAGGTGGACAAATAGGTAGCTGATAGCTGGCTGAACTAATAGAGGAATATAATGACTTCATTTTAATTTATCACAGTAAATATTAAGATCATCCTTTAATGCCTTAATTGTGCAGAAATGGATTAAGTTCAAAAGTGGCCTTACTTTTTCTACTGTAGTATAAAGCCTCACTTATATAGAATATCTTTACCAACAATATAGAAGTTACATGCTGCAATGACCCCCTTTCTAACACTCATGTCTCTTTCAGGTGTATACCAGATGGTACAGGGAGCCTGGGCTATAAAATGAAATGAGAATTCTGAGAAAGTTCAAAGTCTAGAAGAATTCTATAAGTCAAGCTGAGCTAGTTGACTGCAATACTGAAATAATTTTTTCTTTCAAAATTTTATTGGGTAAATTAACATATTGAATGCATAGTTTGTGCCTGGTACTATGATAAATGCTCTTAGAATCTATGCATACCTATTTTTGGATGGGTATATAATGCATATTTAGTTTTTGTGAATGTCGTTTATCTCAGAATCTGCTAACTGTGTCTGTCAATTTTAGATAACATTGTAATAATACTTCTCTTGGAATTAATTGTGAATATCAGCTGGAATGAAGCATCTCAGGTTAAAAAAAAAAAAACACGCTTTATTCTGCAAAACTAAACTTTAAACTCAAATGTAAACATATGAAAAATTTTGAAAGGATATGTTCTATTAGTTCAAGTCAGTTTTATTAGCAACAAATATCTGTAAATTCTAACTAAATGACCAGCTTCTCAAAAGCTATAGTTGTTTCACCATACCTTACTGCGTATCATTTCAGATCCTTTACCATCCCTATGTGACCACTGAAGGCATTCTATAAATACTTAGAACTAAGTTTGTATGAATGAATTCACACATAAATGAATGCAAAAACGAATACAGGCATGTTTCTTTATGTAGGTAAGCTTGCTCTGAGAAATCTTTGTGTTGTTACTTTCCTTAGCAATTCTGTCTTTAAAGATGAGATAAAATTTGTGGTATGAATGATTAGTCATTCCAAAGGAATCAAATTTAAATTAATAAAGACATTTTATTCATCGCTACACTTGTGTGTGATCGACCATATTGTCTGGTTTAGAATTCTTTGAAGGAGCCATGTCAAGGCCTCTGTTGCTCTGCTTGCTCCTTGGAGAGCTCCGTACACATGGTGTTATTTAATTCCTCGTGACAATGCTTATGACATGTGGTCAGAAAATAAGTTAGGTGACCTTGGACGCATATGCTGTTTAATTCCCAGCGATACTTCTGAGACATGACTTAAAATACCAACCTGGGACTTCAGAAAGAAGTGAGAACTTGAGTGATTTTGTCGAGCCTTAAAAAGACTTGGTGCTGTTTTAAACTATCACACCTAATTTAATGCAATTAAGCATGACTGGCACTTCTTTTCAGGAAGGAATTAGAAGCAAGCTGGCAATGAGAAAGAGTAACTTCCCTGCCCCAAACAGACAGCTCTCCCAGAGTGAAGTTGAGCTCATTAGCAGGGCAGGATGTCAACAGTAAGGGTGGAACACTCTACTCTCAGCTGCTGCCATTTAGGTTATTATCATAAGCACAATGCTGCCCTTCAGTATAGAGCTACAGAAGATTGTTCTTTGCAGGGGGGGAATTCTTTAATTGAATGATACTTGTTGCAGTCATATTTCAAACTGACCCTCAAAATGTCAATCATTTACTTTCAGGTAATGAAATCGATCTACTGTATTTCTGTGCAGTACATGGAATAGCTTAAAGCTCAGTAAACATTTTCTTTTCACTTTTTTCTGACATGGCCAAAATTAAATAGTGATTTATTGTCAATACATTGCAAGGAAGCTTATAAACTTAAAGTATAGTCTTTCCACATCAGCCCTCTCTTACCCACTTAAAGGAAATCTTGAAATGCCTAGCTTTACAACATTTTAGTTATTATATTTACCATACTCTTCTGCTGATTTTACTGGGCACATTTCATATGCTTCTGGATACACTTTTTTTATATTATCTTTATACTTTGAAAGGTAAAACTTAATAGTTATAGAAACTTCTCAAATCAGGTATATCTGTTGAAATGTCAAATATTTTGACAAAATTACTGCTAGATATTCAGTCTCACAGAGAAAGCAATCCCAGAGTTTATTGTTGCTTTGAAGAGTTCCCACCCTGCTGTTTTCCTTCCGTCTTCCTTCCACAAGTCTCCCTGTGCAGGTCTGTACGTATCACTGAAAGGAGAGCTGGGGACACCTCGAAATGGTTGCTATGGGAATGGGTGGCATGCAAGTTCCTACTTAACAATCTGGCTCTGGGAAATAGTATTGAGGTTTGAAACAAAATGGTTGAAATCTAGCTGTGCATAGAAAAATGAAGGTAAATATAAAAACTTTGTCTTTTGGATCTGTATACTTAATAAATATAAATTCTGGTTTGCAAATACTTTGTAAACATTTGCCTCATTTATTGTAAGCAGTAAACCCTTATTTTTCTGACAACTGATATAAAACAAATGATTTACATAAAAATCCTATAACTAGGCACTTTGATTACAGAAGATGATTGTTATTTGAACAAAGTGAACAAATAATTTGTGGCAGTGGGTTTTCATTAGAGAAGACAGTAAAATCAGTAGACAAATATCTGCTGAGGAAGTCAAGCGACAGGATGCGCCCTCCTATGGTAACTATACTTTGTTAGTAAGTCAACAGAGCAATGTTATAGTCTTGACTTCCTGATTGTCAGAAAGACATAAGTAGTCATTGTTCAGACCAGTCTGCCACTGTCACAGGCTGGGTTCCCTGGGGAGCAGAGATACAGATTAGTGGGATTAACATGCAGCAATCTATTGAAGAATACTCACAGTATAGGTACCTGGGAGGGAATGAAGGAAGCCAAATTAGGCAGAAGGAATAGTTGAACTTTGTTGCAATTACAGCAAAGACCCAGTCAGTCATACTGGGAGATCTAGAGCTGGGATTGCCCCTTAAACTTATTCTGGTTTGGGGCAAGAAGACTAGACATTTATATCTCTGTATCAACCAGTCATTAGATGTGAAATGCACTCTTGATAGGGGATTGACCTGTCAAAACTGAATAACTTTGGGGTCATACTCCAATAATTTTGGGGTTATTCAACTCTCTTCATCCAGAGAGGAACTCACCTGAGAGAAGTTAGCCACCAGCATTCCCAGTTGCTGAGAAATGAATGCCATAGTCCTAGAGGGGAGACCTGTGCAATGAATCATGACACTCACTACTGCCACAAGTGAGAGTGCGCAAACCATTGGCACGGCAATCCTTGGGAGGATCTATCATAAAAACATAGAGGCAGTAACATGTAAAGAACTATATGTAGAGATATTTATATTAATGCTTTTATAATAAAAATTTTATGAAGAAAATCTTAATGTGCTTAAATAGGTGGATAGTCAAATGCATTACAGTGCATTCACACCATGAATAATTATAAAGCTAGTGAAGATAAATTAGTATCTAATATATTCTACTCTAAAAGGATCTTCACAGTGTTACATAGTAGGAAGAAAGTTGTGGGAAATGTTTGGTTTAAATTTATTTGCATTATCTGTTTTGTAAGAAGTAAGCACACTTTAAATTATGCATTATAAAAGTGGCTATATATGCTTCCACATTCATGGAAAATAACATGGAAGGATTCATAAGTAAGTGTTAGTCGTGCAGTCGTGTCTGACTCTTAGCAATCCCATGGACTGTATATAGTCAGCCAGGCTCCTCTGTCCATGGAATTTTTCAGGCAAGAACACTGGAATGGCCATTCCCTTCTCCAGAGGATCTTTCAGACTTAGGGATTGAACATGGGTCTCCTGCATTGCAGGCGGATTCTTGACTGTCTGAACCACCAGGGAAACCCAGAAAGATTCATATCAGAGAGTAAATATCAATTATTTACTGGTTGTTAAGACACTATTAATTGTTTCTTTGTATTGGTTTTCTTGTTATTTCAACATGCTTTAATTGAAAAAAAAAAGATGGAAATGGGAAAAAAAAGATTCATTAACCTTGGGGATCCTATGTGTCTCATCAGGTATGTAAGTAATGTTTTAAAAGTTGACTGTAAATATTAAAAGTCATTTCCCCCTGGTTGTTTATACCCTTCTTCAGGTTCCAGTGTTTTGATTACCTGAACATTCTTTTCACAGAACATGTAAATAGTCAGATAGTATCATAAAAAGATAACTATCTATATATGACAATATTAGGGGAGATGAGCCTCTCAAAAGTCAAGTTATTCTTCCCTAAATCTAATATAACTTTATTATTTTACATATGAAGAAAATAAGGCCCAGGTAGGTTAAATGAATTGTTCAAGGTCACAAGTTTGCTAGTTAGCAAGGTTAAAGTGAGCAAGTAGGTTAAATGACTTGCTCAGGGTCACAAATTTGTTAGCAAGGTTAGATCCCAGGTAACTCTTCCTCCTGTTACATGGACATTTGTACTCATCTGTATTCCCATGAACACCTTTTTAGTTTCCCACTTAAACCTATTCCCTTTACCTGTTGTAAAGGATTGTTACTACCATGTATATCCAAATATTTATTCCCTTCTCTTGTAATATAAGCTTATGTTTTGCTGTTTGACCTGCAGCACCTGCCTCCCTAGAGAAGAAGATAGTGAGCCTGTGGCCATGCCTGGCCATGTGACTTGCTGTGACCAACAGAAGTGAATGTGTTTATACCACATCTGGGCAGAAACTTTAAGGGCAATTTCAAAATTAGGCTCCACCTCTTGTTCTCTGTTCTCTGTTTTGAGACTAACATGTCCCAAATAGGTTGCTCCTTCAACTTGACCAAGTGATAAAAAGGCACCAAGAGCAGATCCATACAACAGAACAGCAGCAACTGACAGACAATGTGGTTGAGAAATGGTTTGGTAAACCACAGACATTTTGGGGTTTGTTATCACAGAAAAATTAATACACTCTATAGCTGTTGCTATAGAGTCAATGTTTTCTATCTCAATAAATGAATGCCATCTACTCAGCCCACTTAAGCCAAGGGGACTTTTAAATATGCAAATTATATCATATTGGTTCCTTGCCTAAAACCCATCAATGGCTGCCCGTTACACTTCAGAGGACTTCCAAAGTCTTTCTGCTCATCAATAAGACCGCATGTGATTTACCTTTATTTCCTACCAGTCTCCTTCTTGCTGACCCTGATTCTTGTCCCACTTGTCTTCTTTCTGTTCATAGAATTTGTGAAGCTTGTGTCCTATGCCTGGTTTCCTGATAACAGATCTGGTTAACCCCTTATTACTAGAATTCTGCCCAAATACCTTCTCCATAAAGAGAGTTTGTATGACCAAGCTAAATAATGTTGCTTTCAGTTCTTGCTACTTTCTAGCACATTATCTTATTTTCATATACTAAAATGTTTAGAGACACAGATAACTTTTGTTATCTCCTTTAAAGAACTTGTCATAGTGTCTTTTGCATAGTTATTTGAGTATTGGTCTTGCCCCTTAACTAGACCCAAGAAATATTGGATTAGATCCGGGTTTTGAGGAAGTAGGCAGAATTTAGATAGGCCAAAAAGATGAGAACAAAGGTGCACAGAAGGCAAATCATTTCACTCATTGTTATGTTCTGTACAGCACCTGCTATGAGGTCTCACTCAAAGCTGACATTCAATATATATTAGTTGAATTGAACTGAAATCTAAACTCAGAAAAAAATAAAAAAGAGCAATAAATATACTTTCTTAGGTTTTCGCAAAAAGATGTTTGATTGTTGTAGATATAGAATCTGGCAACGGCTATTAGGGCCTGACAAATATCTGTATTAATAATTCTTCTATAAATTGTATAGTAATTCATGCTAGAACTGATGGTTGCATTTCCCATCACTTCTGAGTTTCAATGAGATAGGAAATTATTCCTCAAATCTTGTTGAAATATTTGCATGGGATGGACTTTTTAAATACTGCTGCTTTATTTTAGAGTACATTCTAGTTTGTAGGAATAAATAGCATATATTAATGCATTAAATTATAATGGTTATGCTTGTGAGTACAGAGTTCTAAATATGATATTGAAATTTCATATACACATATTAGAAGGCACAAACGTGTGGGCTAATAGATGGACCAAAAGATATGCTTATTTTGCCTTGCATGATATTTAAAACTTATTTCAGCAAATATTCATTGAAAAAATGTATCATAAAAGTATGGATTTCTGGATTGTTTTGAAAAATAAACATCTTGTAACACTGAATATGTACTCCATGAAATTAAAAGATGCTTACTCCTTGGAAGGAAAGTTATGACCAACCTAGATAGCATATTCAAAAGCAGAGACATTACTTTGCCAACAAAGGTTCGTCTAGTCAAGGCTATGGTTTTTCCTGTGGTCATGTATGGATGTGAGAGTTGGACTGTGAAGAAGGCTGAGCGCCGAAGAATTGATGCTTTTGAACTGTGGTGTTGGAGAAGACTCTTGAGAGTCCCTTGGACTGCAAGGAGATCCAACCAGTCCATTCTGAAGGAGATCAGCTCTGGGATTTCTTTGGAAGGAATGATGCTAAAGCTGAAACTCCAGTACTTTGGCCACCTCATGCAAAGAGTTGACTCATTGGAAAAGACTCTGATGCTGGGAGGGATTGGGGGCAAGAGGAGAAGGGGATGACAGACGACAGCCATGAGATGGCTGGATGGCATCACTGACTCTATGGATGTGAGTCTGAGTGAACTCTGGGAGTTGGTGATGGACAGGGAGGCCTGGCGTGCTGCGATTCATGGGGTCACAAAGAGTCGGACACGACTGAGCAACTGATCTGATCTGATCTGATGTTAGAATAGTCTGCCCTATAAGGTACTCTTTTCCATCTTAGGTAAGATATGTAATTCCCAAATGACTTGCTAAACTCTTATCTATCTTGTCTTTGAGTCTAGGATTTCAACAATATGTATACAATTTATGCTGCTATTTAATAATAAAATATATTAAATTGATGACTTTTAAAGATGTCAATAAAATAAAAACACTTATTGGAGGTCTATGGGACAATTATTGTGTTGTAGAGTATTCAAAGGAGAAGGCAATGGCACCCCACTCCAGTGCTCTTGCCTGGCAAATCCCATGGATGGAGGAGCCTGGTGGGCTGCAGTCCATGGGGTTTCTAGGAGTCGGACACGACAAAGCGACTTCACTTTCACTTTTCACTTTCACGCACTGGAAAAGGAAATGGCAACCCACTCCAGTGCTCTTGCCTGGAGAATCCCAGGGATGGGGGAGCCTGGTGGGCTGCCGTCTCTGGGGTCGCACAGAGTCGGACACGACTGAAGCGACTTAGCAGCAGCAGCAGCAGAGTATTCAAAAATACAAATGTATGTTAAAGGCAAGACTCTGTTCTAGTTGCCTATAATCTACTGAACTAAAACAGATATAAGGGAATCAAAGATGAAATAACTGATAAATGCTACTTCTAATCAGTGCTGTGCGTATAGAGAGGTAACACCAGATCCTAGGTAGTTGGTCACCAACAGAGGTGGGATGTGATGGTGATTTTGAAGGAGTGAGTGGGATTCAGATATACCATGAATATAGTAAAAAGGATACATAGTATTCAAGCATTTTAAAGAATAGAGGGTGGTTAGGTCAGATGATGGAGAAGGCGATGGCACCCCACTCCAGTACTCTTGCCTGGAAAATCCCATGGACGGGGGAGCCTGATGGGCTGCAGTCCATGGGGTCACTAGGAGTCGGACACAACTGAGTGACTTCACTTTCACTCTTCACTTTCATGCATTGGAGAAGGAAATGGCAACTCACTCCAGTGTTCTTGCCTGGAGAATCCCAGGGACGGGGGAGCCTGATGGGCTGCCGTCTATGGGGTCGCACAGAGTAGGACATGACTGAAGCGACTTAGCAGCAGCAGCAGCAGCAGGTCAAATGATAGAATGTAAAAATGATATAAAATAACAGTAGATGTAGTTAGAGGAGTTTTATAAGATAAAATTCTGGAGGGTTCTTGAATAAGACTGGTGCTGTATTTTTGGACAATAAGTTGTGGATGATCCTATGTTTGAAAGGTCTAGAATACAGCTGCCTGAAAGCACATTCTTTAAAAATTAACTTCAAGTCTGTGCTGCAGAAGGTAGACTTGGGTATATTAATAGATCAGCCTGGATCCTCTACATCAGTTGAAGGATGTTGGCAGCATAATGGAATCAATATCCAAAGTCAGCCAGAGGCTGTGTCTAAGGCTCTAAAGGACATGCATGAAAGGGATAATAAGAGCCCAGGCTTGTTACACTATCATGAAATCTGCCAAATTGGTCTCAAACATATGCCTAATGGGTGTATGCTATAAGAGCTTAACTAGAGATTAAAAAATAAGTTAAACTGTGAAAAACTTGATTCACAGAGCTATTTAGTTCTAAAATGCATAATGAATATAACTCTGGAGGTAGAATGCTCTCCATGGAGGTAATGTGGCTTGTAATTAAGAGCTCAGTCTTAATACTCAAAGAGACACTGCTTCCTAACTGTACTCTCTCATCTTCTAGGACTGTGCATCACATAGGAGTGACTGGCTTCTCGGCTTTGTGTATCACATAGGTTCTCTGTGCTTCACGTTTCTCAACTATAATATGAAGGTTAAAATTATTATCTACCTCATAAGATTATTGTGAGATCAAATGAGAGTCATACACATAAAGTGTTTAGTACTCTGCCTGTCACATAGCAAAGGTTATAATTTCTACTATTGCAACAGTTCCCTACCACTCCAATCTTAATTCTCTTCTCTCTTCTGTTCATTCTAGACACTGTCATAATGTACACTTCTGATCTTAAATCTTTTTTCAAAAAAATTAATAACTCCCCCAATGTCTAGTAATAACTTCATCCATTCCTTACCTTAGACTTCCTGAGACCTGCCTTTGGTGTACATTTTTCTAGAACATCCTCATTGAACCTAACTTGACACATCTTAAATTTTTCTCAATAGGCTCTGTGTTGGCTATTCAAAGCCAATAACTTCATGGAGATTCATCTGAAGGATCACTACTACTTGAACCCCACTACAAAATTCATTCACCCCTCATCCATTTTTTCTTAAAATTTTTTTTAATCTCATCATCTGGCCACTGAGCCCAGGAGCTGCACATCCTGGTCCACCTGTATCCCAGGGTTCTAATCTCACTTAACCTTCATCCCAAGGTCCAACTGTTGCCCACTTCCTCAATAAATTTCAATCCATTCCAAAAAAATTCTCCATCATATCAATAACCTCAGATATGCAGATAACACCACCCTAATGGCAGAAAGTGAAGAGGAAGTAAAGAGCCTCTTGATGAAGATGAAAGAGGAGAGTGAAAAAGCTGGCTTAAAATTCAACATTCAAAAAATGATTATTATGGCATCCAGTCACTTCATGGCAAATAGATGGGGAAACAATGGAAACAGTACAGAATTTATTTTCTAGTGCTCCAAAATCACTGTGGAAGGTGACTGCAGCCATGAAATTAAAAGACACTAGCTCCTTGGAAGAAAATCTATGATCAACCTAGACAGCACATTCAAAAGAAGAGGCATCATTTTGCCAACACATGTCTGTCTAGTCAAAGCTATGGTTTTTCCAGTAGTCATATACAGATGTGAGAGTTGAACTGTAAAGAAGGCTGAGCACCGAAGAACTGATGCTTTCCAACTGTGATGTTGGAGAAGACTTGAGAGTCCCTTGGACAGCAAGAAGATCAAATCAATCAATCCTAAAGGAAATCAGTCCTGAATATTCACTGGAAGGACTGATGCTGAAGCTGAAACTCCAATACTTTGGCCACCTAATGTGAAGAACTGACTCACTGGAAAAGACCCTGATGCTGGGAATGACCAAGGGCAGGAGGAGAAGGGGACAACAGAGGATGAGATGGTTGGATGGCATTATCAACTCAATAAACACGAGTTTGAGCAAACTCTGGGAGATAGCAAAGGAAAGGGAAGCCTGGCGTGCTGCAGTCCATAAGGTTGCAAAGAATCAGACATGACTGAGTGACTGAACAACAACAATTATGATGGAATTTTCTCCCTGACATTTCGTTCCCCTATATAGAAGCCTTAAAATTACCTAGCTGGTATTTATAACAAAAATAATCTAAATTTATTTTTATGGCGTCATTTGTCTTGAGGTTTGATGGTTAAAGGAAGTTTATCATTGTTCCAAAAGCAGTGTCCCCTTTTTCCTCTTGCCTACGATTCAGCAAACACTGAGGGTCTATAAAGCTCCAGCTTAATTGTGGGTTGTGCTAGAAACAGAGGAAAGTTTCTCTTCTCACAGCCCACAGTTCTCTGTTCTGAGGCAGCTCAGTTAAGTTCAATATTTTTCAAACGTAATTTTAATTACTGCCAAGGTAGAATACTTTCTTACATTATAACCACATACACACATGCACACACATAACGGAAGAAGCAAAGGTGGTCAAACACGCAAAAAAGCAATCACAAGGCACTGTGACAGTCACTGTGGTCAACCTGCATGCACATTGTCTAGTTGTCTTATTCATCTTATTTTCTATATCATCTGGGCAGAGCATCCCTGTAAATTAGCTGCTAAATAAATACATGCAGAATTAATCAAACTGTTGGTAGAATTTAAAAATTAGCTCTTTACTACTAAGACATTTAAATTGAATTCATAATCTAATTAAAATATTCAATTGTTAAAATTTACTCTTTATATTTTGTTCAATACAGTAAGCAAATTCTTCCAATGATAAAGATTAAATGAAATACTGATAGAAAATTTTTATATATGAAATCACTGCACCTATTAAAGGATTTACTTTAAAATATCTCAAATTATATTACATACTCCTTGGATATAATTTTGCTCAAATTTGTGGCATCTACCTTAATCTCACCTCTTGAATTTCAGTCACCCTTCTCCATCCATCAATCAGACTTAATACTACAAGAAAATGAATACTTATCAAATATTCTATTAATAAGAGTGAAATTTTTTCTTATATAAAATAGGATTTAAAAGCTCTCAGCTTCTATAATGATTTTTTAATTTCCTCTTGGACATAAAGACACAAATAGTCTATTCCCAGATCTTCAAAGCACCAATAATTCTAAATAACTTTACATGCCCTGTTCTTCCTTCACTTGGGCCATATTTCCTGATATTTAGGGTGGTAGTTTCCAAATCCATAGCTATCTATAATTATTATGAATATGAATTCATAATTTGGATCTACTTATTGGTAGTCATAAAAATCTCCTTTTTATGACTATTTCAATATTATTTAATGGCCAAAAACTGTAAATCTCTTAAATCAAAGGGTCAAAATTTGCTGTCAGAGGAAACCAAAATTTAAAAACATAACTTTTACAGGAAAAAATATACTTGTGGGATCATAAAGTCTACTGAATATTTTCAGTAGTGAGGAAATTATCTGCTTTCTGCAACTGTTACGTTCTCTCTAGTAACACATACAAAAATGTTTAATATGTCAAGTGTTTTGGGGGAGATGAATCATATGTGATGAAGATGTTAACTTTACAGTCTAAATCTGTGTTATTTCTCAAGGGAACACAGAGCAATGTTTGCCAATAGAATAATCCAGGAATTTGGTGAGAAAGGATGTAGAAGACAATTATTTCAATAATGCCACTCCTCAAACTGAAAGTTTATCAAAGTTGGTAATAACATGGATTTTCAAATTATGATATCCTCAGTTATGTACATTTATTCATTCAATAAACATTTAATAAGCATTTACTGAGTCCTGCTGCTGCTGTTAAGTCGCATCAGTCGTGTCTGACCCTGTGCGACCCCATAGACGGCAGCCCAACAGGCTCCTCCATCCCTG
Organism: Bubalus kerabau; assembly: GCF_029407905.1. Classification (NCBI taxonomy): domain Eukaryota; kingdom Metazoa; phylum Chordata; class Mammalia; order Artiodactyla; family Bovidae; genus Bubalus; species Bubalus kerabau. The sequence goes on from NC_073626.1 coordinate 96,153,350, forward strand.
GGATTCTCCAGGCAAGAACACTGGAGTGGGTTGCCATCTCCTTCTCCGTACTGAGTCCTAATGTAATCTAAATAGCAGGCTAAGGTTATTGAGAACTAGAGTAAAATATCTCTAGCAGCAGAAATTTATATGTAATATGGTGGTGGCAAAAATCCAGGTATCACATGAATCTACTAAAGTTTTACTAGCTGCAGTAAAAAGATAATTTTAGGTAGCATACAGTTGAATTTTTTTTCTCATTGTAAATATCTCAAAATACTTTGTTAATGCAAGGAAAAAAAAAGGTCAAAATCATGGTGCTGATAATCATTTCTCCATTTAAATAAATTTATGTTATAAATGGATTTAATATCATAAAGTATATTTTATATATACTTGTATCTATCTATCAAAAATTTGTGAAGAATTTTATACTAATGACTCAAGTTTGGGAAATCTTGACTGGCAAGTATCAAATATTGCTCTTAACCCTTGGATTTTCTAAGCCAAGGACTGAATTTCCAGAGACTTAAATCCAATAGGGAAAAAAAAAAAGTATTACAGTGCAAATAATTACTATGTTCAATAATGTCACTGCTCTGTTGTTAAGTCATCTCCAACTCTTGTGACCCCATGGACTGTAGCCCACTAGGCTCCTCTGTCCAAGGGATTCTCCAGGCAAGAATACTGGAGTGGGTAGCCATTTCCTTCTCCAGGGGATCTTCCCAACGCAGGGATTGAATCTGGTCTCCTGCATTGCTGGTGGATTCTTTACCACTGAGTCACCTGGGAAGCCCACATTTAGTCACAACCCCTTGTTTTTTTGTGTTCAAGTGAGGTGTTTGCTTGTCTCAACTCCAGCTAGCTGGATAAAATTTTTTCAGAGGAAAAAGGGAGACTGAAAAAAATAGAACCTTCCCAAAGAATACCTAGTTTACTTACTCTTGTGAAAGAGAACTATACTCAAACTAAACTTTGAGTTGGAAAAGCAGAGCTGGATTACTCCATTATCAAATATTTGGGCATTTGGGGAGGGAGTATGACCTGAACCCAAGGAGCTGACTAAGTAGTGAGAACTTAGATATGAGCCAAGGAGGCAGTAAGAGTAACAGAACTAGCTACAGTAAAGCAAATTTTTCTACCCAACTCAGTGTCCAAAGGGATTGTCACATATTCAGTAAGTACATTAATGAGCCATGATGATGTTAGACATCAAGACAGTATATAAACTTTGCCCAATATATGCTATTTAAGAGATAAGAAAGCAAATATAAGAATTTTCAAGCTCATTAATCATACCAACTAAAATTGCAGAACTAAGCAATCTCATTACAATGTAAGAACAAAATAAAAGTTACTTCTTCACATTGACTTAAAAAATCTTCAATGTGAGACATGATGTAATCCATTTCAAATAATGTGGGCTTGCTCTTTTTCACAAATTCCAGTTAAGTTACTTACCTTCATCCCGAAAATTTGCAATGCATTTATTCATGTTGAATTTTATTTTGTGGGATTTAGCTTACAGTGATGATTGCCAAGATTCCTTTGAACCAGATTTGTCATTCAACATAGTTTCTGTCATTTATGACATTTTTTGGTGTATTATTTTCATAAGAAATGTCTGCTATATGTTAATGCAAATAGCTTAATAGTTGAACAGTTAAATAAATTCTCCACCATGTAGAAAAGTGAATGTTACAATAATTCTAATGTGCTTGTCATCTGTAAGTCAATTCCAACAAATTTCAACTTTTGCCAATGTTGTTTTATTTATTCCCCTCCTCACCACCAATTTATATCTTTGCACCTAAATAACTTAGTGTATAATATTGCAATAAAGCTAGAAAAAATAACTCAGTGTACATTTATAATAAGCAAGACTTTTTTTTTAACTTTACAATATTGTATTGGTTTTGCCATATATCAACATGAATCTGCCACAGGTATACACATGTTCCCCATCCTGAACCCTCCTCCCACCTCCCTCCTCCCTCCCCGTACCATCCCTCTGGGTTGTCCCAGTGCACCAGCCCCAAGCATCCAGTATCGTTCATCGAACCTGGACTGGTGACTCATTTCATATATGATATGATACATGTTTCAATGCTATTCTTGACATTATCATATTTCTGAAATTCACAATATTTTGTTAATACCATCTAATACTTATTCCATGATAAAATGTCTATATAGTTGATTTGTTCAAGTCAGATCCAAACAAGATTTGCACAATTGCATCTGGATTATATGTTTTAAAAGTCTTTTAAATTTATAACAATTCTTTCCATTTTTTCATATCAATTACTTATTGAAAAAAAAACTGTCTTATAATATTTTCTACCTTCTTGCTTTAGGATTTGGCTGTTATCTGTATGGCTTCTCTATCCCCCATATTTCCTATAAGCACAATTAAAGACTTAATCAGATACAGGATTAATTATTGGTAGAGCTACTCCATAGGAGGTGCCATGTGTGTCTTAATGCATTTTGCCAGGAAGAATATATTTGTCCATCTGGGTAAGATTGAGTAGCTGGTTCAGTTGTTTCATCAATTAGCTTCTCTATCAATGTTTCTCCTAATGTTTGAGCATTCCTTGGTGAGCATTTCCTAAATCCACTATTTTATTGTGTTGCTAAATGATAATTTTTTTCCGATTTGATCATTCCTCCTTAAGAAATTACCTGAAAATATCTTTTTTTTTTTCTCAAATGTTTGGTTACTCTGAGATATATCTGTACAAGAGAGGCAGAAAAAGTGCTAGGTTGTTTCCTTTATTTATTTTCAAAATAATGAGTAGGTGCAACCAAGCAACCTCTCAATATGATGTGTTTTTAAAATATTATTATGAAAAAATATATAAGTAGGTATGTTGATACTTTGTGGTCTTTTGTGGGCAGGGTGGCATGCTCAAATAGTCTCCTCTTTGGTCCTTGGAAAACACTTAAAGTTGATCTTTCTCTAATTTCTCAACTTTATTTTAATGTCACACAACATGCTATTATATTCATAAATATCTTAGTATCTCTTAAAAATAAGGACTCTTTTTCAAACAAAAGCACAATATTTAGAACCAAATAATTTCACAATAATTCCTCACATCTGATGACAGAAATGAGAAAAGTTTATAAAGGTTCAGCCACTTTGTCTCATTGTGGGATTCTCTAAAGGGCAATTTTGTCTTCACAGTCTCCCTTTGGGTTAATGGAGAGTTTGTTGAACATGAATCAATTTTTCATTTTTTTCCTCTGTCCAGTCAGGCTTCTCCTTCCTTTCACATGTATTGATCCTTAATAAACATATTTCATCCCAATTGCTATTTCAGCATCTGCTTTCAGGGAACCAAACTATGGCACAAATACTCCATGACTTTGACCCTCAAACTGCTTGACTATCTGATCCAATTGCAAGAATAATCTCTCAAAATTATGTTCTACCTACTGTATGCATTGTTGTTCATGCACTGCTAGTCTATAAATCCATATAAATGTATGTAAAGCTCAGACTACCTTATTTTTATTACCAATAGCTACACCCAAGATTTTTTTTAAAAGAAAAATAACGTGAATATTTTAATCCTTTCTAGGAATTTTCTACTGCCTCATCATGAATTCCTTGATAACATAATATTAATCAGAATATAGGTTTTTCCTATTTTAGAATATCAGAATTTCAGCTTCAGGTGGTAAAGAAACTTGAAGGAATTTCAAAATGCATATTGGACTAATTACATTTAGAAGAACTGGTATCATTTTGCATTTTATGTTTAAACTAATGGCAAGAGTGCAAAGGAACGCAGATCAGTCATAGTCACTGGGTTTTTGCCTGTAAATTTATGTGTCTTTTTCATAAATTATCAAATTCAACTTCATTGTAAAATACTTTTGCGAATTTTACAGTGGATTTAGTTATTTGAATGTATAGATTTATTACAAAGTGTATTTGCTTAGAGTCTCAAGGTATCACCAAAATGAAAAGCTTAGCATGTCAAGCTTTGTACAAGACCTATGTGACACATACAGCAAAAATGTCATTTATTATAGACTAGACTGAAAGAGATAGAAAAAATTTTTGAAATGATGACTCTTGCTGCCTCTGTCTTTGGTTATAATAGTCACTTTTTTTTCACAACTTGCAACCCCATCATCTAGATAATACTGGAAAGCTTATGGGTCATTTGCTCAGGAAGACACCAACTCATCCTGAAAAAAGTTATGCAAAAGTTATATTGGTGTTGGTAACCAGAAGTGAATATACAAATAAAGGATATACTGATATTACATCTTCTCCCTTGATAAAAGTGTAAGACCACCACCTAATAAATTTTCAGTAATGGATGCTATCAACCTAGTGGCATTTGTCTATTCTGCTCATCAGAGAAGCCTACTTTCCTCACACACCATTTCTCAACCCTTGCTAAAATCTGTTACAAGGAAAAAGAATGCAGTATTAGGAACAGTCTATTTCACCAGTACCACAGTCGGCTCCAATGCTCACTCCAATGGTGAAGATTATCCTTCCCACCTAATAGATGCTTTCCATTTCAAGAGAATTGACAATTTAAGAAAAATTAAAAAAAAATATTTAAGAGTTGTATGCAGGTGGAGTCAAGATAACCTTTACCATGGAAAGAGAATGCCATCTAGGATACTGGGGGAATGCCAGGTAAAGTATTGTCTATTCTGCCCTGAGCATTGAAGGATGTTTTCATTCAGTTACAATAGCCCTGTTTCAAGGGCCAAAAGTTACTACACATAATCAAGCACTATCCCTGGTTTCTTTCTTCCAATTTGTCCTTACATTAATTAAATCTTTATTCTTAAACTGGAAACAGACACTTTCCTATAAATTTGATTCTCCCCTCCGGTTCCTAGCAATTCTCCAGACTCTTCTTTTATACCCCAGCATTTCTTCTCTCTCTTTCTTTATTCGCATGAATACTTTGTTATCTCACTTAAGTCAGATTAATACTTTCACTCTGGATATTGGTCAAGCCAGTCTCAATAGTACAGATTTGACCATGGGAAATAATGCACACCACACCCAAGATTTAATCTTATAATACTTAAAACTGAGTGGGATAAGCACTTTGTTCAAAATAGTTTAAACATGGTTCCTCAGTTAAGAAAACTTGTGACCTTAATATTCATCCAGAGTTCTACCTTATCTCATTTTGTAGATTTTTTTCTTTTAGTTGCTGAACATTTTTCTTTATTATTAGAGTAAATAATACTTTCATTGGAAATACAAATACTTCCAAAATCTTTAGATTATAATCTTCTAGTGAATAATATTTTTCAGTGGCCACTAAAATTTTCTTAAAATGTGTATGATTTTAAGCTGTAAGAAAGTAGTCTATTTTTATTCAATCAATCAGCCAACAACTATTTGAAAGTTGACTGCATGCAGTGAGGGAGAGGAAGAACGAATATGGAATCGGGATTCCTAGGACAAATCTTATCTTCATTATAATATCTGAAACAGCCTCAATCTACTCTATATTTGCAATATTAACTACTAAATAGAAACAAGATAGTATTTTTCCTTCATACCTCACAAGGCAGGGGTCAAGTGAGAGCATGCCTATGTGAACCCACCTTGTGAAGTGTAAAGCACTGTCCACAAATTCAAGATTTTAGTAGCACATTGTGTGAAACACTAGATGGGTGTTCGTTGCCCAGATACTTAGTGCAACAACAGGTCTCCCTGCTGCTCTATAACCTTTTTTCACGACCTCATTTGTTGGGTGGGAAATGAAAAAGTGCACGGGAGAAAGAAATGTAAAATTAAGAGCCCATGAAAGTCTTGCTAAGGAACATTTGGAAATAAGTTTGCTATTGTGAGATAAGCTTTCCTCCCACCGCCTATTAAAATACATTTCCTTATCTATTGATAGTTGTCCCTGAAGTTTTCTGGAGGAACTTTTTTCAAATAAGCTTTCAGTAATACAAAACCCATAAATTTTGATGAATGAAAATAACTCTGTATGTACATATGATGATAGATTTAATGAGTCAATGAAAAGTAGTGTACTTGCATAATCTAAAATTTTTTCCTACCCAAAAGAGGCATAATATTCTGCTTTAAACCATTTTGTTTCAGAGTTTTGTCAGAACTGGAAGAAATTGCAGTGCTATTAAAGAAAAGGCTTTTTTAAAATCAGTGAAAAATATTAATATTATACTAGGGAAAAAACTTTCAACTATGCTCCAAAATATTATTCCTACAATACTATTTAGGCTATTAGAAAAGAAAGAAATTCTGTTTGGGAAAGGCTTATTACATTTAAAATATCATTAAATTTTAATGTGCAAAATTAAGTATATAACTCAAGCTTTGAGCAAAGCCACATCTAGCCTCTTGCTCAGCAGAGAGCATTATACCATGAAGCACAATTTTTCTTCATATTTTTATAGGATATAATCTGAAGTAACCTTGCCTCTAACTCTTTAGAGTTAATTTTTATGAATGTTTTTAATTAGGGAAAATGTTTCACAAGAGTAAGGATCTGGGCACTTACCACATGCAGATAGAGTTTTTTCTCTGACGTGAATTTTAAAAGAAGCACACTGACAAACACTTCACAATAGTGTTGAAATAGTAAAAATGGGAATGTGAGCACAGCAAAGGCACATATAGAATATCATGCCAACAGATTTTGCCCCATGGATACATTTGTACATGAAGCAAAGTGGACAGAAAGAGTATTAAAAGCCCAGGAAGTGAATCTTCATAGTGACAGATTGGTGCTATCATTGGCTGAATGTAGAATTTTCATACACTTTGCCTGATCTTGAAAATATAGTTAAATACAATATTGGAATCTAACGTCAGAAAACTCTACAGGACCAGAAAGACTGAAAATACAATCAGCAAGTCAAGTGGTAGACTCAGGTTTGCCAAGATTGGAAGAAGGGAAGTCAGATAGTTTTACACCTCACTTCTAGAGTGGAAAGTGAAAGTGAAACTCAGTCATCTCTGACTCTGCAACCCCATGAACTATACAGTCCATGGATTCTCTAGGCCAGAATCCTGGAGTGGGTAGCCTTTCCGTTCTCCAGGGGATCTTCCCAACCCAGGGATCAAACCCATGTCTCCACACTGCAGGCAAATTCTTTACCAACTGAGCTATTAAGGAAGCCCTGGACTAATAGACTCGTATATAATGGCCCTGGAGCCTAGGTAACAGTCATAGAGAGGGTTAAGAGAGGCAGATGGACACCAAAATTCTGGAAATCCTACTAGTACAGCTCACATTTCCAGTTTTCTCTCCACTTACCTCAGTCTGAGAGATAACTGAACTGGTCTTAAAATTAACCAGGCTTTAAGCTTCAGAGAAGAGGAAAAGATTTTAATAAAATCAAATTAAACAGTGAAAGGGCCAAAAAAAAAAAAAAATGTGTTCTCATTGTTCAGGAGGGAAAAGTTAAAGAACCATTATTTAGAATATGTTTATTTCCTGTATTTTGCATATATTAGATAGGATGCTCTCTGCTTTAACGTAGTATTTGTATTAATTATGTAGGAAAAATGAAATATACCTTATATATATTTTTTTATATTCAGTAGCTTACTGAAGTTTTTCATTGGTTTTAATAATTTTTTGTTGCTACCTTAGCTTTCTAGTTAAACAATCACATAATCTACAAATACTGAGTGTCTCTCCCTCATTTCCAACGCTCATAGTTTTCATTTCTTTTAAGGACTTACCTTACTAAGATCTCCTCCAAAACAGTGAGCAGAAATGTTGACAATAGACGTTTCTGCCTTCTTCCTGATATTGAAGAGAACAATACAGAAAACTATTAAGAATAATTGTTCTAGGTTTTTGTTAGATATTTTGATGAAGTTTAAAACTATTTTCTTCTACTGTCAATTAGCCAAAATATTTTATAGTGGGTGACCACTGAATTTTATCAAACTTTTTTTGCATTTACTGCGATGACATGCTAATACAATAAATTCAGTGTAATATCAAACTACCATTTCAGTGTTAGGATAAACCAAAATTGATTCTGATGTATTTATCTTTTGAAATACCCTAGACACAGTTTGCTAATATTTCTAAGTGTTTTAATTCTATTTCTGAGTGAAATTAGACTAAAATTTCCATCCTCTTTTATTTTTCTAGCCATTATTAGGGAATGTTAATATCTTAGAGTAATTTCAAGAACTTTACTCTTCTATAATGTAGAAATTTTGTATAAGATCAGAGTTACTTGTTCTTTGAAAATTTGATAGAATATGGGTCTGGTAGTTTCTTTGGGCTAAGATTTTAAATGCAAATTCATTTTATTTAATTTTTATAAAATTATATACACATTCTTTTTCACCAAGAGTCACTCCTGCTAAATTATAGCTTTAAAGAATGTTTCCAGTTATTCTGTTTTAGTATCATTGATATATAGCTAAAAGCAGAGACATTACTTTGCCAACAAAGGTTCATTTAGTCAAGGCTATGGTTTTTCCTGTGGTCATGTATGGATGTGAGAGTTCGACTGTGAAGAAGGCTGAGCGCCGAAGAATTGATGCTTTTGAACTGTGGTGTTGGAGAAGACTCTTGAGAGTCTCTTGGACTGCAAGGAGATCCAACCAGTCCATTCTGAAGGAGATCAGCCCTGGGATTTCCTTGGAAGGAATGATGCTAAAGCTGAAACTCCAGTACTTTGGCCACCTCATGTGAAGAGTTGACTCATTGGAAAAGACTCTGATGCTGGGAGGGATTGGGGGCAGGAGGAGAAGGGGACGACAGAGGATGAGATGGCTGGATGGCATCACTGACTTGATGGACATGAGTCTCAATGAACTCTGGGAGTTGGTGATGGACAGGGAGGCCTGGCGTGCTGCGATTCATGGGGTCACAAAGAGTCGGACACAACTGAGCGACTGATCTAATCTGATTGACTCTTTAATTGCTGATATATTTATAGATATGGTCCCTTTAAAAATCATAATGAATTTTTTATTTATGCTTCTTCCATCTTTTCCAAATCAATCCTACTTGAGTTTTGTCTATTGTACCAGTCTTTACAGAGATTTTTTTTTTTTTTGTAGATCTACTTGATTTTTTCTTTATTTTCTATTTTACTATTTCTGCTGTTAAATTTTACATATCTTTACTTCTAATTTCTTTGGGCTTATGTCACTACATTTTTCTATCTTCATTTTAATTTTAGGACTGCTTTACTCTGCAAGTTACAATGGGCAGTATTTAAATTACTAGTAAATTCTAATACTTTAAAAAATTTATATTACATTTCTTGGTCTATTATTTAGATGTGTTTCTTAACAAATATATATGGTTTTATATATGTTTTATCTAGTTCTAATACAAATGCTTTTGATTGGAGAACAGGTGTGATTATATCTATATTTGAATTTTGTTGAAAATCTCTTTATTACCTACTTTATGAGAAACTTTTGTAAAGGCTTCAGTTATATAATAAAATCATATATGTTTTAATTTTAGCTTTAAGGCAAAATTGTTACTATGTTACTCAATAATTATTGAATGCTTGTTATTTCAATAATTGACAGAAAGTTGGGGAAATCTCTTCCTATATGGTATTTTTGTGTTTTCTTCACTGTAGTCTTATGAAGTTCTGCTGTATATGCTTTTGAAGATACACTATTTGGTACATACAATTTCAGAATTGCTGTATCTTTCTAGAGAATTAAAAACTTTCATCATTTTGTAGTGAATTGAGTTTTGTTTTATAGGAATGACTTTGTCAGCATTTAATCTGATTAAAACCGGCACTTGCTATTTGGATAGTATTTTCCTGCAGTATCTATTTTCACTCTTTTATTTAAATGTTTCCACATTCTTGTATAGTCAATGTCTCTTATAAACAACATATAGAATTAGAGTAAAATGAGTTTTATCACAATTAACATGTGGTCATGCTCAGTCTTGCCTGACTTTTTGCAACCCCCTGGACTCCAGGTTCCTCTGTCCATGGGATTTCCCAGGCAAATTACAGAGAAGGTTGCCATTTCTTTCTCCAAGGGATCTTCCTGACACAGGGATCAAAACTGTGTCTCCTGTGGCTCCTATACTGCAGGCAAATTCTTTACTTACTGAGCCATCAGGGAATATACACATAAAAACACAAAATAAGGCTACCTCAATTTAATAAGAATAAACTTGAAAAACATTAAAGATTTATTAAAAATTATTAAAAGCCCAGGAATTAGTCAGCTAGAATAGCTAAGACATTTTGAGAAAATAATAATAATTGAGGGTTTGAAAACACAGACTTTAAAGTGTAGTATGAAGACAAAATAATTTAAATACCTTAATACTCCCACCAGAATAAACAACCTAGCCAATTTAAGAAAACAAAAACTCTATCCCAAAACCCGTAAATATCTATATGATTGAAGAAAATATTAGTTCTCCAGAAATGTTATTAAGTAGAATAACTGTGATATAAATTTTATATAAAGAATAATATAAATGATAGCTGGAATGTATAACAGGAATAACTGTTTAATGAATTAAAAAGAAATATACAACTTTATTTGTACTTTTTCTCAGTCTATATTCCCAAATAGATTTTAGATTTGTGAAGAGTATCTAAGTAACCATTAAGAAAATGATGTAACTAGAAGATGACATGTATAAAAAGGAAACTGTAAAAATTATCAGAGTTGCTCTGAGAGCTATTGTTTTCAGTTACTTAGTGTGTCCAACTCTTTGTGACCCCAAGGGCTGCAGCACACCAGGTTTCCCTGTCCTTCACCATCTCTCTCAGAGCTAAACCCATAAGCGTAATCTTTTAACATACAATAGCCCCTATCACAAGTACATACAGAGCAAGTATTGACATTACATTCAACTAAAAAAAATTGTAACTCTTCTTTCCTATTTGGGGCAATTACAAATAGGGTGGAGAGAATGAGTGAGAATTAGGAAGAGATGAAATAGACAAAGTTATCAGGATAGTGATATTTTTTAATAGATCATAAAAATATCAATAATGATCCATGGAAAGTTGTATGCTCTTTTATTTTCTGTGTGTCAGTTTGGATAAATTTGAATAAATTTTATTCATTTAACAAATATCTATAAGGAACTTTCCAGTTGTGAGACACTATCAGACACAAGATATGGTATAAATAAGAGTTTCAGCTCTTATGACATTTATATTAGGGTAGACCCTTACTTTTCCAAACTGTACAATAACTCAGAGCATTAAGATTTAAAGTAGATAATATTTGAAGTGCTTACTAAGTTTGTAAGGAATGATTACTCAAATACAAGGTTAGATACAAGAAAAGATTATTTGAGAGAGAATATCTGAAGCACTGCCATCTCACACACTTCACTTTTCTTCTTGTACTAGATATACACAAAGGTATACAATTCAGACTACACCAAAGAGAGTTCCTACAATCTTTTGTCTCCTGTCATGACAAGAAAGAGCTGGAAAGAAATAATGCTATTTTGTTCTCTCTACATATTGTAATCTTTCAAGATTAATATGAACACTGCCACTTCTTTTTTCCTTAAATATTTATTTATTTGGCTGTGCAGGTCTTAGTTGTGGCATGTGGGATCTAACCCTGATCAGGGATTGAACCGGGACCCCTGCATTGGGAACTTGGAGTCTTAGCCACTGGACCACCAGGGAAGTCCAGAAAGTTCTTAAGCCAACATCATTCTCCACAATTTGGCAATAAATGTCTTCCATTGAAGCAAAGACCATCTTGCATCTGACAACTTCTCATATTCCCACAATACCTTTAATTAATGTCTTCTCATTGAATTATACTGAATTTTTATATCCCCAAATAGTCAATATATATATTAGCTCAGTTGAATAACTTCTTCTTCTTCTTTTTTTTTTAGTTGAATAATTTCTAAAGAACACTTTCTCAAAATCAGGGTGGAGCACTAATCTTTCTTGGCTATTTCCCATACCACCTTTTATCCCTGCCTGTACTTTAGAGTGGTCCATGAGCTAAAGATATAGTAACCCTACTGTGGCCACCTGGTCTCCATTGGAAGGAGCCAAGAAGGAATATTGGTGCCCTTTGAGCTTTGCTACAGACTGCCTTTCTCCAGCTTCCTCATCTTCCAGAGCTAGAGACAAGAGGGAGCCACAGAGCTTTTGATGCACCTTTAAGATCAATTCTCTCAATCTCCATGTCACCATTACTAGATGAAGTCAGGCCCCTGGAACACAGTATAATTTGAAACTGCCTCAGCTGCCCTCCTATCAGCTCTCAAGCCTCTCCATCAGTGCCTGCCTTGAGATCATGAGGACAATCCCATTTTGCCCCTTATCCCTGAATGTATCCTCATCACCAGAAGCTAAGAATTCCCAGGTCATCCCTCATCCTCAAAACTAATCCTCAGATTGCCTTGTATTGCCATCAACTCTTCTGCCTCCATCCTCTAAACCCATCCACCTCCTGAAACACTTTCACAACTGGATCCTCTTAACTGGTGGGCAGTCATCAGCAGAATCTCCCACATCCTCCAACCCTTCTGAAGGTTTCCTTCCATTTCTTATTTAACCAAAATCAGTTTAAGAAGGGAAAATATACCCTCACCTTTCCTGTCTCCAGTGTTGCAGGTGGAATGGATTCTTCCTCATTGCCACTTCCAGAGCATTCTTCTCCAACTCTATACCATCTTAGCTTTGAATGTCCTGGCAGAGCTGTCAGGGTCACTTCCTCTCACTTCTTGATAATTTAAGTCCCTTGTATATTGCTGTCACTCTTTCCAACAACACCCCTGTTTTATTCTTGGTGATTTCAATGTTCATGCATGCGGTCATTTAAATTCTTGGCCATCCAGGTCCCTGACTTTTTCTCTTCCAAAAATTTAGTTGTTCACCCTGGATCAGACATTCACAATCCTATTCTTACAAATCTTGGCGTTTATCTATATTACTATATTCCCTCCAAAATGATAATTTATTGCATTTTGATTCATCTACCTGTCACTTCATTGCCTTCAAGCTAACTCAGTTTTGTTGTTCAATTCCAGTAAGTGTTTAATTAGACCCAGATACAGACCTATTGATCCTAAGCTCCTTTTCATTGGCCCTAGTCACCCTCATGTCCTTCCTTTTCACTCATTAAAAACCATGTACCATAATTACAATCACCCACTTTTATTTATTGCTGCCTTCAGCATTCCTCTCTTTACAATAGTCCCTGACATAAATACAATTCTGATTAAATCTAATTCTCTAAGCACTCTTTATCTGCTGCTGCTGCTGCTAAGTCACTTCAGTCGTGTCTGACTCTGTGCGACCTCATAGACGGCAGCCCACCAGGCTCCACCGTCCCTGGGATTCTCCAGGCAAGAACACTGGAGTGGGTTGCCATTTCCTTCTCCAATGCATGAAAGTGAAAAGTGAAAGTGAAGTCGCTCAGTCCTGTCTGACTCTTAGCGACCCCATGGACTGCAGCCCACCAGGCTTCTCCATCCATGGGATTTTCCAGGCAAGAGTACCAGAGTGGGGTGCCCTCGCCTTCTCTGACTCTTTATCTAGACATATGCAATTAAATATGACTGGAGAAAAGCAGATAAATGTATTCTCTAGTTTACATTCATTTCATGACCAAAATTTCAAGTTACTCTTAATGTTGCTCAACAATCCTGCCTCACTATAGTAGTACATTTACTCTCTCATTCTCTTTAAGGAAAAATGCACATTTTGCATTTTCTTCAAATCACTAGGATCTTTAGCCAAACTTTACCTTAGGGAATTACATTTATTCCTACTCCACTGAGAAGGCAGAGACAATAGAAAAGAAAATCTACAGGTCCCATCAGTATACCTAACCACCTCTCAATCATTGTAGTCACATAAATGAGGTTTAAGGTTAAAATTATGGTTACAAACTGTACTCTTACCTTTGTTCTTAGTATGGAGGAACTGCTCATTTCCCTACTCATAACCAACCCCCACCTTGTGACTAGATTTCATCTTCTCTCACCTATGCAAAGATCTACTCTTTCAGAAATTCTTTCTGGTCCTTATTTCATTTGTTGTTCATTCTTTAGTGATTATTCCCATTGACCAAAAATATAATTTAAGCTCTTCTCTGGGTACCACTTCATTTCTCTGTTCCCCCTTTCATCAAACTTTCTCAAGCATTTATATTGGGTTGGTCAAAAATGTTTGTTTGGGTTTTAATGTTTCAAATTCCTCTATCCTTATTCTCTTTCAAACCTCAAAATGTATGCTTTACTGATTCACAAAAAATATATATACATATTTTCAAGGTAAACAATGAACTTAATAGTGTTAAATTCAATGATCAGTCTTCATCCTATATACTTAACAGCAACATTGGACTTAATAAATTATCTTCACCAAAATATTTTCTCCCCTTCTGTGCCACACGCTTGGTTTTCATCCTACCTCAGTGGGGTCTTTTCTGTCCACACTTATCAGTCTATATACCTCTTCTCTTATATTAATAAAATCGTGTAGTTTTATTTTTTAGTTTTATGTTTGACAAGCTATTTTTAAGCTGATGGCTTTCAAAGTTATATTTCCAGCCTATATCTCCCTCTTCACTCAAAACTTGTATGTACAAATATTTTTTCAATATCCTTCCTTGGATGGCTAGTAGGTATCATAATCTAAACATTTCAAAAAATCAAATTTCTGATTTTCCACCAGCCACAATCTGATCCTCATACCACTATCCCAAACACAAAAAATTGAAATGTCATATTTTTATTTAACTACATGAAAAATTTTGAGGTTTATTTTTTATTTCATTGTTTTTCTCCTACTTCACAACCTATATCAAACCCACATCTCCCATATTGCAGTCAGACTCTTTACCATCTAGAGCCACCAGGGAAGGCCTAACTTTAAAATAAAGCAATAATGTAACCATTTTTAACCATTGCCAATGCTACTGTTAATGTCCAGGTAATCAGTTTGTTCAGCCTGGTTATTGCAGTAAACTCATGTGTCTCCTTGCTTCCTTTCCCCACTCACGTTCCCAATGCCCATTCTCAATAGAACACGCAGAATTACTGTATTACAAATAAGTCAGATGATCTTACTTATCTACTTAAATTCCTCCAATGATTTCCCAACACAGAAATCAAGCCATGTCTTTACAGTGATCTACAAGGACTCAGATGAGCTGCCCATCAGTAATCCTCACATCTCCTCTTCTACTCTGATCCAAATTCACTCTATTCTAATCACCTCCAATGTCTCTAAGCCTTTAACTTCCTTCTTTCTGGAATGACCCTGTCAACCTATCTAAAAGACTTGTTCCTTTAGCTTCTACATAAAATGGTGACCTTCTTTCATATCCCATAATACTCCCCAGTTTTCTTAATTTACTTTAGTTTCCTTTATAACACTCACCAATATCTGATTATTTATTTGCATGTTTATTATATATTTTATCACTTCAGTTTTTATTAAAACTATAGCTTCCTGATAAGAAGTCCATGGATTTCTCCAGGCCAGAATACTGGAATGGGTAGCCTTTCCCTTCTCCAGGGGGTCTTCCCAACCCAGGGATCAAACCCAGGTCTCCCACATTGCAGATAGATTCTTTACCAGCTGAGCTACCAGGGAAGCCCAAATACTGGAATGGGTAAGCCTATCCCTTCTCCAGCAGATCTTCCCGACCCAGGAATCAAACCGGGGTCTCCTGCATTGCAGGAGGATTCTTTACTAATAGCTCTGAGGGAAGCCCTTATTATATGTTTTATCACTTAAACTTTTTTTGTTTGTTTGTTTTTGTTTTTGTTTTTAAATTTTATTTTATTTTTAAACTTTACATAACTGTATTAGTTTTGCCAAATATCAAAATGAATCCGCCACAGGTAATAAAAGTTTAAGTGATACAGGATGGGGAACACATGTATCACTTAAACTTTTATTAAAATTATAGCTTCCTGATAAGAAGTCATAGCTCTGTCCTTTATACATGACACTTAGTAGGCACTCTATAAAAGTTTATTGAATGTGTGAATGAATAGGTACAGTGTGTGCTCAAATGTTATTGCATGATGCAATCAATCCTGTTCTCTTACAAGCATCTATAACAAAGTCTGTATCATGTATGTATCATGTCAGCATTTAATTATAAGGTTATTTTTTTATCAATAGTTACTACTAAGAACTTCTCATGCATGGAGACCATATTTTAGATTTATATTTGCCACAGTACTTTAATTACTGCTCAATTACTGATAGAAGCTCATAAAATCTTGTATAGGGGTTAAAATACTCATTGATGGCATGGATCTAAAAGCACCAAGAAAATGCTACAAATTGTCTGTGATATTTGTTTCCCTCTCTTCTTCCTGCAATTTTTTAAAGCAAAGGCAATTAAGAAGTAATCTCATTAAGAAATCCTGAATTCTCAGTTCTACTGTGTTCTATCCTATCATCCAGAGAGGAGCTTATCAGTGATGAAATGTGGAAGAAGAACAACTGAAGCAACAAGAGAAAACAGGCAGAAGAAGGGAAATCAGAATTGGAATTCCTACTGCATGTGCAGATCTTTTGGACTTACTCTGAGGTACTGCTGGTTAACTAAACACCATGCAATAGATTGCAGTATCTTGAGCTTCCTTCTAGTTGGAATATTCATTCAACTGGGATGAGGCCATGTGGACTTCAAAATGAATTAACACACCATATAGATATCTGTATACATAAGATTTAAGCATTTTAGAAATTCAGTAATTTGGCATATGCCCACAGAAATAATATGGCAAGCTTGAAGAACCACAGTGTTGTAATATAGTCAGGTAAAAAGGATTCTAAGAGTATATTTTCTTTACCTCAATATAAAAGGAAGTGTCACTCTTTTTCTTGCCTATTCTTGAATTTAATTCACCCCTTGTCCATAGATGTTATCTTACATGTGACCCAGTAGTTCATCACTGTAATTTATACCATCTCCTTGACAGAGATATAAACCACCTCTCCACAGGAGCATTTTACTTAAAGACACATACATATCAAGTCATCTTTCAACTTTCTCTTCTCCAGGCTAAATGATCTCAACTGCTCCATCTTTCCTTCACAAATTTTACTTTCTTTCATAATAATTTCCTTAAATTCTGTTTTTTCTTTCTTAAATTTCTAGATAGTTAGGAACACATAACTGGACACATCATTTCAGAGGGTCTAAATCATGCACAATGAGAAGTAGTAAGAGCCCTGACCTAAGGGATGAAAGGCCTGGATTGTAGTACAATTTCAATTATTCATTAGAGTTGCCTTGGGCAAAGCACTTACCTCCCTGAGTCTTAACTTTTACAAGTTTTAAAAACCAGAGAAACATCCCATTTTATCTAATGGAGACTTTGGAGTAGGAAAATGCTTCTTGAAATATAAAGCATTTTGTAACTATATATTGTTGTATTTCCTGCTAAACATAGACTAAAGGGAAATTGTGCCAATTAAATAAAAGCCACAGGAGGATTTTTTACACACTAATATCTGAATACTAATTTTCTGTTTTGGGGAGAGTTGCAAATTATCATATAAAATGTGAGTCTTTGAACTTATTTACTAAGACATATTTAATTTTTTTAAATGTGTATTATGCTCTTCACTTCTTCATTAAAGACAGTAATAGGGAGGAGAGAACAAAATAAAAAGATAACTAGTTAACTGCTTGTCTTTGTTTAAACTGTTTTCCCAACAAGATGTGACTACATTTCAATTGTGTGGAATTAAACATAAATGGGTATGTATTCAGCAGGGTGCAGGGGAATTAGAAAGAAAAAAAATCTCCTTATGTAATGGGTATTTTGTGGATGATTTTCTTCCCAGCATGCTAAAAATGTAATCACCAAATGTGATATAGAAATGCACAGAGTCTGGAGTTTCCTCTTTACAATCCTCTCATCACACACACACCCCTCTCGTGTTTACACACTTAGTTTCTGTTTAATATGTTATTCAAATGAAGTATTCCTCTTGTTTCTTTTTCTCCCTGTCTCAAGGCATTTGATATTTAAAAAACTCATTTTCTAAAACACGCACGATATAAATACTAGAAACAAATTAGACACCCCCGTCCCCCCACCCACCCCCGCAAATAATCTGAGTCCTTTGAGTCCACTGAAGTTCATTGACCTACACGATATGGAAACTGTAAAAGCACATAATTCACAGATCTCTAGTCAGTAGCATAAAATTAGTAGAGCCTTGGGCAGAGCAGGCAATGAACAGAACTGTTAGGGGAAGCACACTGACTGAAACCGCACCCTGGCCAGGCACCATAGTAACCATTTGCATGAGTTGTTTTACAGCAAGAGGTCCTGGTAAGGAACAGGGAACTAATAAGCCACCACCAACTGGAAGAGTTCAGGAAAGGTCAAAAGGAGACACCACATGTCTGCCTACCTCCCAGAATCTTTCTCTCTGGCATCCATCTTGGCTGAACAAGGCATACACCACCAGGAAAGACTCTGAGTCAGAATGATTGGCTAAAGACAACCCAGAAACTAATCCCATCACCATAAAACCCAAGACTGTGGCAGAGCTGTTCTCCTGGGTTCCCTTACCCTACTGCTCTTCACCCAGGTGCCCTTTCCCAATAAAATCTCTTGCTTTGTCAGCACATATGTCTCCTTGGACAAGTCACTTCTGAGTGTTAGACAACAGCCCAGTTTCAGGCCCTGGAAGGGGTCCCCCTTCCTGCAACAGAACCACCAGACCTTTCCATGGCAAAGATTATGAATGACTCCTAAGAGAGTGAGAGGTACATCTTTATCTCTTCAAACTTCATCCTTAGCCTAAATATCTTGGAATAAATTTTTAAACATCTCCATTTCCAACTTCTTGCCCTAGCTTAGTCATCCAAAATAATAGTTTTGTTGGCTTTTGAAGGCTGAAAAAGTAAAATGAAAATAAAAATTTTTTTGCAATGCTATGGGTAGAAGGTTATAGGAAAAAAAAAATCTGTATAAAGTTCTTTGGTTAAAATACCAGGAACTCACTTCAAGCTACTCAAAGCAAAAGAAAAATATTGTTATTTTTCTGTTTGTGCTCAATGACCACCACTTGAGGAGTGTTGAAAGTTCTCATAAAAAATGATTTTCAGCTGGGTAGACACCCAGACCTGGGTGTCTCAAAGGACTAGACAAAGGAAAATAATAAAGCATATGTTTTGTTTCAAGAGTCTCACCTCCATTCCCTTTCTCAGAAATTATTTTTTCTTCTCTTTCAATATCCGCTCTCCTCCAAAGTAACTGTGAGTCTCATGCTTCCTAGAAAATCTGCTTTTCAAAAATCACTCTATTTTAGCACCTAATATCTCTCAGCTTCAATGTTCACACTTCCAAATGGGAGCTAAAGATGCCTGCCTCCCAGAGGTAAGATAACACCAAGACAAGACAATGTATGTGAGAAATTTATCACAGTGCTTAGTATATAATCTATGCTCAGTAAGGAACTTTATTTTTGCTTTCTAATCCTTAAATCATATTCACAAGTTAGTGACATAATGTAGGATTTTTCTCAAGGATATATGGATGAAGAAGAGAGTCTTACAGAGATTTTATGTATTTACCTCTTGGAGTGGGTACCATAAAGAACACTAATAAAAATGTGCCAACAGTATATTTATTATCAGAGAACAGTTAGAGTTGAATGGACAGCTGCAACGTTCTATTGCTTTGAACACTCATGCTACTTTCAACAAAAATGCCCTTCTGGATATATAATTGTAGGTAACATACAAGGTAAAAATTCTAGTGCGGTTAATTATTTATACTTAATTACTTAATTGTGCTCAACATGTGTTTCTCCTGGGGAAAATCATAAAAATTACAATTAAATATGACTTTTACTTAATTTCCCCAGTGGTTCTGGACTACTAAGCCCCTATATAACTTCTGTTTGTTTTTCTGACAATTTGTCAATATACCACACAAAGTTATAGAAATTATTCTACATTGCATGTGACATCTTTCAGTGAAACGATGGAAAATCATGATCTTTATGTCAACAGCACTCAAACGATAGCTAATTAGATTTTCAAATCTTTAGGCTCTATAGAATTTAAAAGTCAGACACTGGGAATTATTAAAAGAAAAGAGATTGACAGTTCTGTCTACAGACTTTATTGATTACAACAAGATATTTATAAGCCCACACAGTAGGGAAAAAAGTACTCTAAATATTTTGCTTTGGAGACTTCAGGGGCTTTTATATAGGATGCCAAGGAAATGTTAAAGCCTTTCATAAATCTCCAGTAACAGAATTCAAAAAATTGGTGTATTCTGCAAATAAGCAATGAGCACTATACTTACAAACAGATTACCCACTGGACCCATTACTTAATCACTCTTCAGAAACATGGTAAAGAGGACCAATTTCTTAAGAAACTGCAGTAGGTTACTCACCAAGTGATAAATGTCACTGGTAGCATTGAGGGTGGTGTGATATTGTAATAGGCAAACAAAAAGAAGACATTTTTTGGAAGCTATGGTTTTAGAGTGTCTAAAAATAAAAGAAAGTCCAAATATATTTCTAGTCTCTCTGTAATTGGAACAGTCTTAAAAACTTCAAGGGAAAAAGACTAATATTTACTCGTTTATTATCATCTGCGATGATGAAAGGAAATAAATTGAATGAGAAAAAAAAGACCACTTGGTGAGACAATGCCTTTTTTCCTCTAGCTTAAACACATTTATTTCTTCCAAAAATATTTTATGTTCTCAGCTGTGCAATTTACAAATATGAATTGAACTGTACACAATTTCAACCTTGTGGGGGATGACAAAGCTTATATTTCCTATTTTATATATGTTGGAAATTAAAACTATACTTAGCAATTTCCTTGAATTTCAGTTACATGGCTTGATGAGAAGCAAAAGGCATGACCACTCTTTCAAATCAACACAGCTATTTTGTACCCTGCTGATTTTCTTACAATTCTAGAATAGACAGAAAGGGAGAGTGTTATTAATAATAGAATCAAAAACCTCATAAGAAGTTTCATTAAGCAAGAAACTATCACCCGGGAAGAACTCAAGCAGATCTCCATTAGAAATATAGGAATAATGAAGAGAGATATTTTTAGATTTGTTTCTGTGATGATATAATGTTTGAAAACATCCTTTGTTCTTCACCTCCAATTCTAGTCCTTTTTAAACAATTTCTCCATTTTGGCTGCATCTGCTTGTTCAGAAAGTAAGTCTCTCTGCTGTTAAAAGCCCAACTCAAAAAGACCACCAAGTGCAAAGCACATATTTGATAAAGGACTTGCATCCAAAATATAAAAAGAACTTTAAAAACTCAACAGTAAGAAAACTAGGATCCGCCTGCAATCCAAGAGACCCTGGTTTGATTCCTGGGTTGGGAAGATCCAATGGAGAAGGGATAGACTACCCTCTCCAGTATTCTTGGGCTTCCCTGTTGGCTCAGCTGGTAAAGAATCTGCCTGGAATGCGGAAGACCTGGTTTTAATCCCTGGGTTGGGAAGATTCCTCTGGAGAAGGGAAAGGCTACACATTCCAGTATTCTGGGCTAGAGAATTCCATGGACTATATAGTCCCATGGGGTCTCAAAGAGTCAGACATGACTGAGCAACTTTCACTTTTCAAGAAAACAAACAACCCAATTAAAAAGTGAACAAAATTTCTAAACAGATAACCTCACCAAAATAATGTACTGAGGGCAAATAAGCATATGAAAAGATATTTAGTATCCTATGGTATTAGGGAATTGTGAATTAAAACAATAATAAACTACTTCATATTTTCTGGAATGACTAAATTCCAGCAAACACAACACCAAATGTTGGTGAGGGTATGGAACAACAAAATTTCTTACTCATTGCTACAGGGACCGCAAAACAGAATGCAAAATACTACAGCCACCTTGGAAAACATTTTGACAGGTTTCACAAAGCTAAACACAGTCTTACCATATGATTCAGCAATCATATATCTTGGTGTATATCCAACTAGTTTGAAAACTTATATTCACACAAAAATCTACATGAGAATATTTACAACAGTCACTTTATTCATGATTGCCAAAACATGAATCAACCAGGATGTCTTTTGGTAGATAAATGGATAAAAGAGGGTACATTCAGAAAATTGAATGCTATTCAGTGATAAAAAGAAATGAGTTACCAAGTCATGAGAAGGCGGATGAACCCTACTTGCATATTGCTAAGTGAAACAAGCCATTCTGAAAAGGCTACATGCCATATAATTCCAATTGTGTGAACTTTTGAAAAGGCAAAACTGCAGAAACTAAAAAATATCAGTGGTTTCCAGGGTATGTGGTAGTGGTGGGGGATGAATAGGTAGAACACAGGGACTTTTAGGGCAGTGAACCTATTCTGTAGGATAATGTAATTGTGACCACATGACCTTATGAATTTGGCAAAATCTATCAAATCGTGCAACAAAAGTTAACCCTCATGTAACTATGGACTTTAGTTAACAATGTCAATATTGGTTCATTATTTGTAGCACACATATCACACCAACACAAGATGCTAGCAATGGAGGGAACCTAAGACAGGTGAGGAAGAGTATATAGAAATTCTTTGTATTTTCTGCTTTATTTTCCTGTAAACCTAAAAATACTCTAAAAATAGAGTCTATTAATTAAAAAATAAAGAAAAGGCCACCAGGAAAAGATTTGTAGTAAAAAAAATAAAGGAAAAAAAAACTTTAGAATTCACTTTTTATAGCAAGAAAACATAAACCAGAGAAACTTTAGGGTCTTGGGAATAGCTTGTTATAAAACTGAGCTTGTTAATTTTAAAGAGGAACAAGGGAAGCCATGGTCAGTTTGGGCTTGAATGCTGTCAGAGGTAGGAACAACAAGCATATGAATAATTTTTACTCCAAAAGCTGAAACATTAAAGCTAGTCTATAGATATCACTGGCAAAGAAGCAGTAGTCACTTATGTTAGTCAAAAGAGGGGATGTTCAAGTCATTTTTGTGGTCATGGAAAAGTTTTGTCTCTGTCTTCCAAAACGGCTATAGAGTGGACTTGCCAAGAATGGTCTATATTTTCTGATCATTCATTTTAATTTGGATAATCATGGCTTAGATATTATTAAGCCTGTTTTTCACTTACTCATTATAAGAACATGACAACAATTAAATAAATCACACCACGTCTTCCTTGATAAGCTAAAATACCTGAGGTGCTTTCCTGAGGAGCCATCCGATATTATCTAAGTAGCTTACAAACCTCAAATGGCTATTTCAAAGAATGTCTGACTTCTACTTTACAACCAGATTTTAATCAGAGTTATTATTCAGAATACTTTGAGATGCAAGGAACACAAAATATGAATGGACTAACAAACAATAGGGAGAAATTACTAGTCATAGCAAGATATATACTTATGATTCTTCTAGGTTTGGTGAATTCTGAGGTTTAATGACACTATTAAGGACCCAGGTTTTCTTCATTTTCTCCATTCTACAATCCTCAATGTGTTGGCTTTTATCAATAGGCTTGTCTTCTCATGGTCTCAAGATGGTTACAAGTACCCTCAAGCATTATATCCCCACACAATAATAAAAGAGAAAGACTGCACTTTGTCCCATCTTAAGCCTGAGAGTAACTTTTCAGCATTTTCCTCTTTATGCATCTTCTTGTATTTGCAACATTGTCTCATCATCTGAAATAAAACATATATGTCATTGCATAGGTTCCCTATGTCTGGGACTAAGTCCAGCAAATATTCTTTGAATTTAGACCAAAAGTCAGCAAACATTTTCTGTAGAGGGGAGGACAGCAATCATATTAGGTTCTGCAGGTCATATACAGTCTCTATTGCATATTCTTGTGTTTTATTTTTCTTTACAACTCCTTAAAAATGTAAAAAAGACTCATAGGTTTAAGGCTGAGCAAAAACTGGCTTTCAAAAATAATGATGATAAACTATACTATGTTTTATGTTTTTATCATGAACATAATTCAGTTCAACAAATAATCATTGAGCATTTTCTATGTGCCAGGCATGGAGACTGCAATTATGCATAAGAGAGCCAGGTTCTTATTCTGACAAGAAGTACTGCACTGAGAAAGTAATTATATAATTACAGGAAATCACTGAGTACAGTGAATCTTTAGATTTCAGAGCTTCCTTATAAAAGAGAAGTAGCACCCAGAAATCTTGTTTTAAAGCTCATATTCAGAAGAATGTTCCTTATTTAGCTCTGCATAGCATGCATTCCTTGATTATCTTCATGTCCAAGGCTGTGTGAATAATTGAGTGAGCAGATGATGAAATACTGACATCAACATCCTTGAACATATCCAAGTGGGCAGTGTTTGGCTGCTGCTTCTGTTTGAAATGATGCTGTGTTTTGGTTGTGGCCCAAAGCTTTGAAGTGCTACTTGGCATCTCCTTTCTTCCATGAAGCTCTTAACCATTCAGACATGACGGAGTTGGTCAAATACTACTTAGGTTGAGTCCTGCTTGCCTCTCCTCAGTCATCTTTGTATGAATCCAATGGTTGGTTTTTGTTTATTTTTTTAAACGGTTTTTAGCTGATGTTCATGAAGAGCAGTGAGTACCTAGAACTATGCCAATAAAGAAAGGAAATCCTATCTAAGAAGGTGCATTTCTGTACCAGACCTGTGTCATAACCATCCTTTGGGCCCTCTGCTGGAAAAGTAGAATCAAGTCTCAAATAATGCCTTTTTAATTATATCCTCTAGTATTATAGATGTAGGACAGTACTGTATCATGCCTCTGTGAATGTAAAATATCTTGTACCTGCTTTATGATATGTAGTAGTGACCGTGCTTTATCAGATCTGTTTTTAATGACGTTATTCTAGAATGTTTTCTTTCCAGATGACGATTGAGAAACGTAATTTAAAAAAAAAAAAATGGTGCCAGGTACCACAACAGTAACAGAACTTTGCTGTTTTCTGAGGTTTTGTTTTTTTTACTTTTTTTTTTTTTAATGGAGTGTGCTGGATGTCTCTATAATTTTGTTCAGATGACTGCAGAACTTGGAAAAGCTGTTGCTGCTATTGATGCATAACATACTGCTATTGGTCTTTTTATATAAATAAATAAATCTATATATATATACATATATATATATAATTTGAATTTTTGGAAACTTTAGCTGTGCTGTCAACTTTGGAAAAAGTATCCCAGTTGTACCGTATTGGGTTGGCATTGTTCAGAAATTAACAGCCATATTGGTCTAGAAACGTTAAACATAATTTTTTCCATTTGTACAGGGGTAACACACTGTATTAAATATGTAAGGTCTTATCTACATGGGTTTGATTACAGAAACTAATAAAGTATTCTCTAAATAAAAAAAAAAAATTATGTGTTTCTATGATGATAACACTTTTTCTTTCTGTTGGGTTCTTCTTTTGACTGTTCACCTTCAATGTGCTCCATGAGTAAGTTTATATTTCTTCTTTGAGCAAGTTGGGACAATCTTTGTATATGCATTCAGGAACCAATTCCTTATGTGGCATTATAGAGCTTGTGATCTTGGTGGAACAGTTAGGGTGGCATCTCTATGGTCCACATCTCTCATGAAGGAGCATATATCATACCCTTGAAAGATTGTAGTTTCACTGTAGAACAAGTTTCCAATTCACAAAGTTGAAAGAGTACATATATGTAAGTTAATTTATGAATAAAAGAGATCAATGAGTGAAATGGCTCAATCATGTCCGACTCTTAGTGACCCCATGGACTGTAGCCTACCATGCTCCTCCATTCATGGGATTTTCCAGACAAGAGTACTGCAGTGGGTTGCAATTTCCTTCTCCAGAGGATCTTCCCGACCCAGGGATCGAACCTTAGTCTCCTGCATTGCAGGCAGATGCTTTACCTTCTGAGCCACCAGGGAGGTCCAAAAGAGATGTGATGCCTTAATCAGTTTTGGACAAGAAGCAACCCCAGGATTTCAGGGGTGGTTTACATGATCATTTTTTCCACCTATGTGACATGTACACTGAAGGTAGACTATGCCTGTGTTGGGACTGATCAGCTATTCAACCATCATTTCATTCTGGAATACAGACTGAAGCAAAAGCCCTTATCTGGGACGTTTTGATTTTATGGTAGAGGACAAAAGAGAAGACCAAGCTGAATCGAGAAATCATATTTAGAGATTCTCCATTATGCTCTTTAGATGTGGCCAAGGATGATGATGATATAATAAAGATAAAAGTTGGAGGATCAAAGGTTTACTAATATCATGAACTGTCACAGGGTCTTTGTTCCAGGCTCTTTCTTTTCTTTTGACAATACAAGGTTTTCAAAAACAGGGTCTTTCTAAAAAAAAAAAAAAAAAAAAAAATCTATTTTATTACAGGCAGCTCCATAACCACTCCTCTACAATTTCTTTTCAACATAGTTCCTTCTCCTAACTTAATTTCCATACTTTGAGACTATCAGATTATGGTGGAATTATGTCCTTTTTAGCAGAGCAATTTTCAGAGTCCAACAGAAAGACCACCTTAATCTACTCAAAAATCTTAACATGGTGCATAACAAGGACATGATTGGTATTTAGACTGTAGTTCAAGAGATTTCCTAACTTTTATGTTTTACTGATGGGAATTGAAGAAACATTCCATTTTCCAATTCTGCAAGTTCCCGAAATGCTGGGATCTGTATCTCCTTTCATCCCTACCTTCAAACATCAGTTCTTTTCCAACCTCAGCTTTCTTGCAGTGCTTTCTCAAATGCACCTAATAACAACCAATTCATGCTAGTAATGTACTGTTTTGAAACCTTTTTCCCCAAAGCCACAGCCCTTTACTGTATATCAGCTGCCTTCCAAACAATCTCAAACAAAAATGTTACAAAACATTTTGGCACTGTATAACAATTTTCCAGTTTCCAATAATAGTTTCTCTTCCTCCAGCATCCAGAAAAAAAGCTTTATCACATACATTAGGCATTTTTGTTACAGCAGCCCACAAGGTTTAGCAGCTATTTTGCTCAACTGAACACTTCTGCTGCTGTAACAGATAACCCCCACAGCTCAATGGATTGCCTCAGAAGCATTTTGTTTTTCTCATGTTACATGCAGACTATGGTTGGGCTATGGCTGCTGTGTCAGTGTTTAACTCTGCTTGATTCTGCTGTGGGCCCTCTCATTTCTGGACTCACTGTGGAGATATCTTCCCTGCCTGGGACATGCTTTTATGGCAGCAGGCCAAAGCAAGAGGTTAAAATGAACCGTGAAAGCTTTTTCAAAACCTATGTCATAGTTGTTCATATCCATCACCGTAAAAGGACAGGGAAGTATGTCCCACCAGAGGGAGGCACCTGGTCACAGGGCAATAGGTGGTGGAGAGGTAAAGAGAGGGAGTGAATACACCTTTTTAAAAATTTTTTTGATATGGACTATATTGAATTTGTTACAATACTGCTTCTGTTTTATGTTTTGGTTTCTTGTCTGTGGGGCATGTGGTCTTTTATCTCCCCAACCAGGGATCAAACCTGCACCCCTTGCTTTAGAAGGTGAAGTCTTAACCACTGGACTGAGGGGGAAATCCCTACATTTTAATACTGTTGTTGCTCTTTAGTCACTAAGTCGTGTCCAACTCTGTGCGACTACATGGACTGTAGCCTGCCAGGCTCCTCTGTCCATGAGATTACTCCAGCAAAAATACTGGAGTGGGTTGCCATTTCCTCCTTCAAGGGCTCTTCCTGACGTGGGATGGCATCCATGTCTCCTGCTTGGCAGGCGGATTCTTTACCATTGAGCCACCTGGGAAGCCCCATACAATGTAATATAGTTTCAGAAAAATGCTTTGTAGCAGGAAGCTCCTTGTAAGAAGTACATTTCATGAATGAATTACTCCCTGGATCATAAGAAAAGCTCTCAAATAGGATAGAAAGAATCACAATAAGCCTTTCCGTTTTTCATTTACCTTTGTAATCTTTAGGAATAAAGTGCTCAAATAATCAAGATAGCATCTAAAGTAAGTTAAATAGTTCATTTTCTTCTTCTGCTATCCACATCATCTCCTTCACCTGACTTCTCTACACTATCTTCACTAGAGGAGATAAAGGCATTTTCATGATTAAAACAGAAAGTTGAAGACCTGTAGTTGTCTTTCTTAAATGACATCCACATAACATATGCAGAAGGTGTTATAATTAGGCCCATTTGTGTATGAACTCTGTGGAGTGTACCATCCCTAAAGAAATTTCTACAATTGCTCATCTATCAAACAAGTACCTGCCTCACTAGATCCTAAATAAGAATATTAGTAAAGGTGTAAAAAAACAAGAAGGAAATTCATTTTTAAGGCTATATAAAAATTGTCTCTGATCTTTAAATCATCCCTTACATATACCTCTCCCTAGAAATTCAAATATTTCTTATTTACATGAAATCTCCAAGTTAAACAGCATTTTTAATAAACCAAAGCATATCATTCTTTATCATACAGGTGATGTGTTTCTCTAACAGTTACATTTAATCCTATTCTCTCTATATAAGTTTTTCCACTTTTAATTTAAAGGCCTAAAAAGGTGTTTGCCATCATTTGGAAGGGACTGGCTTAGGTTCAGACATTGTTAGAAGAAAGGCAGTTTCTACTTTGGTAGCAGAACAAACTACTTTCCATTTGTCCTTGGAAAGTACATGTACAGAGAGAGCCATTTAGAAAGATTTCAAAAGAAGATTTGATGCCAAGTGCCATAGTAAAGCAAACTCCACCGAAACTACAATTTTATACTTCAAAAAGTTAATAAGCCTTTAATAAAACACATTTCCTGTTGAGATAAGTAGAGCTAAGTATTTTCATTCTACAGATGAGGGATAGCAAGGTGAGGAAGAGTATAAAGTAATTTGCCCAATGTCAAAGAAGTCCAAAGTAGATCTTGGAATAGAGCCCTAATAGATTATAGAGAAAAAGAGAATAATAGAAATTATAAACCACTCACTCATATTATAGTGTTTCTATTGCAGAAATAAATAGCCTCTGTCACAAGAACCTATTTCAGTGGGGAATACAAATTTAAGTAGCTGAGCATCAAGATTAATAGAGAACAGTCACAGTACCCACATCATTTCAATGCACATATTAAACATAAAAACTAGAAAATTTACATTATCATAGAACTCACGATTTCCCTAAGCTCTTCTATTTGCAACAGAAACGGCCACATCATTCATTTATTTACCAAGAAGTCATTCCGAGGGCAAAGTACATCTGTTAATTTCACATATAAGGTTAAGAAAATTCTTATTATTATTTATCTGCCACATAATGCAACTTTATCATTGAAGGTAAAGATAAAAGCAAAATATAGTTTAGAGATAAGCTCATTATGGAAATTTATGAAGAATCAGACTGCTGAACATTATCTATTAAAGATATAACTTTTATTAATAAGAACTTTTATATTTTGTGTACAATTCTGGGCATGCATAATAAATATGAATATGGTCACCAGAAGGCTGATAAAGGACATTGTGCTTGGGTTTTCCTGAGATATTTGGATCTTTCTAGGAAAATGTATGGAATGTCCATTTTCATATCTATTATGTATGTCTGTGGCACCAACAGTCATAGTGCCTTGGCCCTCTGGCTAGACCATAAATTAAATACACAAATCATCTTTGCCTCACCTCAACCTTGAGAGGGCATGCTCACTCAATTTCTAAAGAAATGCCATAAAATGTGCTTTCATGACTATTTTAATGCTTCATGATTCAAGCAACTACCTTAGCAGGTCTCAGGAATATCTTGAAATATGACCTTACTCTTACCTCTTAGTTACAAATTAATATAACTCACTTACCTGTCAAAATCATTTAAAATCTTTGTAAATAAGACTTTTTATCTCTGAAATTTAAGTCACATTTTTTGTCTAATATCACAATAAAATCTTAGTGTGTGGGGGGGAGTCTTAAAAAGTAGTAATATTTATTTATAATTAATATGCTAGAACTTACATATCCATGTTATTCTTAAAAGTTGTCACCTTAAACACTTTAAGTGAATTCTGCTGATGTTACCTTTTTCAAAACACTAGCCATATCAGGGTAAATACTCGTTAGTTTTGGGTTTCCCTTTATACTCATGTGTGTGTTTAGTTGCTCAGTCATATCTGACTCTGTGACTTCATGGACTGTAGCTGCCAGGCTCCTCTTCCATGGGATTTCCCAGGAAAGAATATTGAAGTGGCTTGCCATTTCCTTCTCCAGGGAATCTTCCTGACCCAGGGATTGAACCTGCGTCTCCTGGGTCTTCTGCACTGCAGGCAAATTTTTTACCACTGAGCCATCAGGGAAGAATCCTTTATAGTCATACTTTACTTTAAAAAAATGGTATGTCCAATCTATCACTCACATTTTACCAGACTAACTTCTAATTAAAATTAAGCTGTTTCCAAAAATTAAGGTTTCACTCTGTATTACCATCCAAGACCAATGCACTCAAGGACTGATAGCATTTCCAAAACAGAAATTCAAAAACATTTTGAGAAAATAACAATATAATTAGCATAAAATTAAATTAGAAACAAAGATCCCAAAAGTCCTTGGAACACAAGTCCTTGTGCCTATGCTCAAGTTGAAGGTAGAACCCTGACCTCTGACTTAAGGCATCAACTCCAATCTTCTAGAGGATGCTAAATCACTTTCCCCAGTACTCTGGAGAAATCCACATTCTTCTACTAGTTTCTTCACAAATGATAATTATAATAATAGTAGTAATCATTAATAATAATTTCAATTTCTATTTATAATGGGCTAAGTACTTCCTGGAGAAGGCAATGGCACCCCACTCCAGTACTCTTGCCTGGAAAATCCCATGGATGGAAGAGCCTGGTGGGCTGCAGTCCATGGGGTCACTAAGAGTCGGACACAACTGAGCGACTTCACTTTCACTTTTCACTTTCATGCATTGGAGAAGGAAATGGCAACCCACTCCAGTATTCTTGCCTGGAGAATCCCAGGGATGGGGGAGCCTGGTGGGCTGCCGTCTATGGGATTGCACAGAGTCGGACATGACTGAAGCGACTTAGTAGTAGTAGTAAGTACTTCCTAAATGAAATATTTCCTGTAATCTTCATAATAATTCAATTTAACTCTCACAACAATCCTATAAAGTAAGGATTGTTTGAATTTCATTTTATGCATAATGTCTTCAAAGCTGAGATGGGACTTCACTCTAATGCTATTATTGATTTGGCACTGGTCATCTGTAGAGGTCCTAGACAATGAGTATTTGCAAATCACTGTAAAAGAATAATCACCCCTTCATTCATTCTTCATCCCCATTTACGAATCACTCAGATAATGGTTCCTGGAATTTCTTCAGTAATAACCATTTTTAAATTTGTCAAATTCTTGGTTATGCTTTTCTTATGTCAGGACTTCTTATTTTTTTTTCTAAAAGATGAACATTTTAAGGTTCTAAGAAGTTAGTAGTATATATATTTTCCTGAACTAATTTGGTTATGAAATCTTTCTTCCTAGACAATGTCTTAGGTTTATTATTAAAAGGAAAATGCCTTCTCATCTCACATAAGAGATAATAACCCTAATAAGGCTGAATTATTGAGTGCCACTCTGTTATGCAGTGTTACACCCAGTAGAAAGATAAATCCAAACTTAATATTCAGAAAGTAATGCATGACTTTACTAAATTTCTAAAATCGATAGCAGAGGGGTAATTATATTAAATTTACATACAACAAAGTTGATTTAAAACTTCCATACACTGTTGGTGTACTCTGTCAAATTCCCATGCTATCTGTTAAAAAAATCTATTTGCTTTCTTGCCTTCAAAATGCTCTAGAAAAATCTCAAATCTGTGCTAATTCTATTTCCTTCTTCTTCAATGTCTCCTTCCTCTCAACTTCCAAATTAATTTTTTGCATGAGTATCTTCCTTTCTGTATCAGCATGCTTTCAGCTGCAAGTAAATAAATATAATTTTAGACAAGAATCACTTAAATAATGAGGAATTTACCTTTATACATAAGAGTAGAGGCAAGGTGAGGGCACAGTGGTTATTTAACAGCTCATCAATGTGAGGCTTTCAGTTTGGTTGGTCTGCAATTTTTTTTTTTTTTTAATGGCAATAAGATGGTTGCAACAACTCCAAATATTACCTTCTTATATCAAAACATCTAAAGGTAGGACTAGGACTAAGCCCCTTATTTATGACCCTTTTTAAAAATAAAGTACATTTTCTCAGAAATATCCACTAATATTCTAATGTCTCATTAGTTAGGATTTTGACATGTACTCATGAATAAATTAACCACAGGAAGGAGGAATGGAGGGCTTCCCAGGTGGTTCAGTGATAAATAATTCACCTGCCAATGCAGGAGACACAGGAGGTGTGGGTTTGATCCCTGGGTTGCGAAGATCCCCTGGAGGAAGAAATGGCAACACATTCCTGTATTCTTGCCAGGGAAATCCCATGGACAGAGGAGCTACAGTCCATGGGGTCACAAAAGAACTGGACACAACTTAGCAACGAAACAACAAGAGGAATGGAATAACTATGATTAGCTGGTCAAGTCACGAGGTTGGCGAAGAGCCCATGTAGTACCTGACAAAATGTTGATTTGTTCAGAAAGAAGAAGTAACATACTCAAGTAAGAAACCATTAGCAGCTATTACCTTCCCTGTCTACCTAGCTTCTCTCTCATTCTTGAAAAACCTCACTATTCACCACTCCTACCTGGGGTCCTACAAAAGATCCTACAAGCAAATGAAAACCTTTATAAGGAGACAAGGAAAGATAAAGTTAAAAAATTATACATTAATTTTTCTAGGCCATATATGTATATATAGCGTGGATAATATTAATGCATAAATTTATCCTATTATTTCCATAGCCTGCCATTTTTCTTTTAACAGTAGGTTGCTCATCTTGCCATGAAATGAAGTCTCACAAGGTCATTCTTACTGACTGGCAATTTTGTGACTACAAAAATTATTAAGCCATTTGTATATTTTCTTGCATGTACTTTGCCTATTTTTCTTCAGGTTTCCTATTAACAAAAGACCTCTAATGTGTTAAGGATATTAACATTTTTTCATACATATTGTAACTATTTTCTCAGTTGAATTTCAATTTTGTTCTGTATTTTTTCACATAAGAAGGATTGCAGTTTTCATGGAGTTAAATCCATCAAGTTTTCCTTATAGAGTCAATCTTCCATGTAACTCTTAAAATGCACTTTCTATGCTAGAATTACATATGGTTTCTTGGTCTTTTTTTTTTTTTTTACCCAAAATATACTTTAAAAGCATTGACCCTGGAGCCAGTTTGCCTAGGTTCAAATCCCAGTCAGCTAAATATTACGTGTCATTTAGAACAGTTAAATTCATTTTGACTTAATATCAAGTTACTTATAACTCACAATACTTGACTATTCTTCTAGTACTTTTATCACATATTTTACAGGTAAAGTTTCAATTCATTTGGATTTAATTTGGTACAGAATACAACTTAGGAGGATAACTCTTTATTTTCAAATGATCAGTCAATTGTCCCCAAACCACTTAAGTCAAATAATAATTCTTTTCCTGCTGATTTAAAATGTGATCTTTATCATAAATGCATTCCTTATCTGAATTATGTGTTTCTGGGCTTTCTATTTGTCTCATTTCCTTGTATTTCCTATAGTTTTTCATTTATTTTCATACTATGCATTTTTGTCCAAGAAAATTTATTGAGGCCCAACGTGGATGGTAATTTCTTACAAAGTTTCTTTTCCTCATTCTGTCATTGAAAAAAGTTAATCTTGGCACTGACATTTTCTACTATTAACAATACAATTCACATTATTGTTGACATTTTCCTAGTATGTCTTTATTCTCACTTTAATGTTTTACTTTATATGTGTCTGAAACATTTTATTTAGCTACATTTATTATATGAAGCTTACAGTTGGGCTTTGATTTTTTTACCCCATCTGTTTATTTATACATATTGAAATACTTTCTTTAATGTCAAGTTTTCTGTTTCTAATCCTTTGTTTTCTTTCCTTTAATAAATAAAGGGTTTTTTGTTTTGTTTTGTTTCCTGTGTGTGTTTGTATGCATTTGTTTAGACAGTATGATATTTTAGATACTTTCTCATCTGTTTTTAATTCTACTAGCTATGCTATGCTACATGCTAAGTCACTTCAGTCGTGTCCGACTCTGTGCGACCCCATAGATGGCAGCCCACCAGGCTCCCCCATCCCTGGGATTCTCCAGGCAAGAACCCTGGAGTGGGTTGCCATTTCCTTCTCCAATGCATGAAAGTGAAAAGTGAAAGTGAAGTTGCTCAGTCGTGTCCGACCCTCAGCGACCCCATGGACTGCAGCCCTCCAGGCTCCTCCATCCATGGGATTTTCCAGGCAAGAGTACTGGAGTGGGGTGCCATTGCCTTCTCCAACTAGCTATAGTGCTAGCTTTATATAGTAGGTTTAAAATCTTAATTTTTCATTAACATTGATAGTATTTATTAACTAATCCTCACTATGAATGATAAGATTACGAGCACCTTCCATGGGACTTTCATCTCACTCCCATCAGTCAACAATAGACATCAGATCAAAAATTTGGTTATACTCCTACACTGTAGCACAGGAAAGCTTTGGAGGAAGAGGTAATATATCTGGTTATGAGTAAAATCATCACTCCGTTTACCCTAACACTCTTTCCTCAGTAAAGGAAAGTAATTCAAGACCCAGAACTTAGTATGGCTTAAAGAATATTTTGTTGTGCTTGTAAACCTCTGGGATTCTCAGATACATATATCTACATATGAATAATATATATATATATATATATATATATATTTTTAAGTCACTCAGTCATGTCTGACTCTTTGAAACCCCATAGACTATACAGTCCACGGACTTCTCCATGTCAGAATACTGGAGTGGGTTGACATTGCCTTCTCCAGGAGATCTTCCCAACCCAGGGATCGAACCCAGGTCTCCCACATTGCAGGCAAATTATTTACCAGCTGAGCCACAAAGAAGATATATGTACCTCTGGGATTTTCAAATTCATATATCTATATATGAATAATACATTAATATGAATATGTATTCTCATATATATATAGGTATATACACACATATATACATATATATACATGTACACACATGCATATATACACACACGTATATGAATAAGGTAGCACTAAAATAATTATCTTCAAACCCTTTACACAAATGCTGCTAAATCAGAAGAACTATCATCATGATGGGTACTTAGTATCATTTTAGAATTTCAAAAGCAGCTAAACCAAACACTGAGTGTGAATATGTTTAAAAAAAAAACAAATTATTTCCCTTTTAATTTTCGACCTGTTTTGAAATCGCCACATAATCTTATTTTTTCTCAATCTATTTTCAGTACATTTTGGGATGTAGGAGATAAAAGTTGTGGGACTTAAAAATTAACACTTGTCACTTTTATTTTTATTAATCCTTCAGAGAAATGAAACACCTTTATATATGTTATAGAAGCAGACAGAAGCTTAAATACAGTTTGTAAGAAGATATTTAAAATGTGATTCATCTGCTATTAATCTCTTAACCTCTTCTGCAGCATATTGTCACTGAACAAGGAACAATCTAGAAGGCTTTAAGAATCTGACTATCTGCCATAAACATTTCAGATTAAAGACCCTGGTGCTAGTTCGGAACAGTCCTTGTTCCTCCCAGTAGCCGCATTTCCACTTTAACAACAGAAAGAGAGTTGATGGTAGGCTGCTACTGCTACTGCTACTGCTAAGTCACTTCAGTCGTGTCCGACTCTGTGTGACCCCATAGACGGCAGCCCACCAGGCTCCTCATCCCTGGGATTCTCCAGGCAAGAACACTGGAGTGGGTTGCCATTTCCTTCTCCAATGCATGAAAGTGAGAAGTGAAAGTGAAGTCGCTTAGACCTGTCCGACCCTCAGCGACCCCATGGACTGCAACCTACCAGGTTCCTCCATCCATGGGATTTTCCAGGCAAGAGTACTGGAGTGGGGTGCCATTGGTAGGCTGCTAAGGGAAAACATTTTTTAAAAAGAAAACTATGTATTGGATACAAACAAACAAAACTTTAGTGGGTCTAGTTAAATATGTGTGGCTTTTTCTTTAAATAACAGCTATGTTATAAAGCACATCTAGCTATTTACTCTAGTTAAGCTCCTTGTTGTTGGTCAATCACAAAGTTGTGTCCAACTGTTTGCAACCCCATGGACTGCAGCACACCAGGGCCCTCTGTCCTCCACTATCTCATGGAGTTTGCTCCAGTTCATGTCTATTGAGTTGATGATGCTATCTAACCATCTCATCCTCTGCTATCCTCTTCTCCTTTTGCCTTCAATCTTTCCCAGCATCAGAGTCTTTTCCAGTAAGTCAGCTCTTTGCATCAGGTGGCCAAAGGATTGGAGCTTCGGCTTCAGCAACAATCCTGCCAATGAATATTCAGGATTGATTCCCTTTAGGGTAACTGGTTTGATCTCCTTGAAGTCCAAATGACTCTCAAGAGTCTTCTCCATCACCAAAATTTGAAAGCATCAATTCTTCAAGGCTCAGCCTTCTTTATAGTCCAACTCTTACATCCATACCTGACTACCAGAAAAACCATAGCTTTGACTAGATGACCTTTGTTGGCAAAGCAATGTCTCTGCTTTTTAATACACTTTCTAGTCTTGTCATAGCTTTCCTTCCAAGGAGAAAGTGTCTTTTAATTTCATGGCTGTAGTCATTGTCTGCAATGATTGTGGAGCCAAGAAAATAAAATCTGTTACTTCTTAGCACCTTAAATTTAAACAAGAGCTCATATATGTATGAGCTGAAAAAAAAATCTTTTTAGCCTGATCAAAATGAGATAATGACTTCAAATTCTACATATTTCCCTTTCCAATAAGTGTTCATAACTTTTTCTGGAATCCCCTCACGGGGCATTTGTTTCATATGTTTAGTTGCCAACACCATAATACAGTTTTCTTTTAAATTATGATGGAAATATCCATGAAGATTTCCCCCCATATTGGGGTATGTCTAAGAGCTATAGAGATCATAACTACAAAAGTTACAAATAATCATTTGATAGTTTTTTTTTAATATCAAACATCACTACCTTTTCCTGCTAAAAATACCTGCTAGCTGAGCTCATTAAATTAAAACAAATGGAACAGAGTTTTGTTCATTTCAAAGAAAATATCTACTTATATTCAACTTAGGCTTTGTCCACAATGTTGTACTTTCTAGGAATTTTTTTTTAATTTTAGATAATACTATAATACTTCAGTTGAAATGAAAAATAACAATAGTTTTCTTAATCTTTTGGCTGTGCTGTTGTGATTATAAGAATTACTTAATTGAATATTTTCTGGCTTTAGTCATACTTGAACCTTTGCTGTGTACTACTCAAGGCAAAAATTTCTTAAACCACAGAATAGTTCATTAATATGATTTTATCTGATGATTTTCTGTATTTAGAAAACAAGGCTATACGTATCATGAAGGGAGTCTGCTTTACTGTCTGTCTGACGTTATCTTTTATTCATCATCATTTATGCAGTGCCTAGAATAATTCTTTGTGTATACAAGACACCAATAAGTATCAGTGATGAAGGAATTGAGCCACTAAGGACTTGCCTAACTTGTAGTGTCATTCAGCAAGTGAGTAATGATGACTACAATTTGTTAATTCTGAGACTTTAATGACAAAGAAGCCATGGAACATAGGGTCCTAGTGGATAAAAATCTGACAAGCAACTTCAGTAACTGCACATACAGAGATTGTGCTAAGCATTATGGAAGGATGCTGAGAGATGGCTCACACACTAGATCAGAGGAATTGGATACATACACTGAAATTTGAATCATGTGTGTGTTAGATTGCTTCAGTCCAACTCTGCTATGCAATGGACTGTAGCCCACCAGGCTCCTCTGTCCATGGGATTCTCCAGGCAAAAATACTGGAGTGGGTTGCCATGCTCTCCTCCAGGGGATATTCTTGACCCAGGGATAGAAACTGCATCTCTTATATCTCCTACATTGGCAGGCAGGTTCTTCACCACTAGAACCACACATAGGTATTATTCAGGTGGAATGAGAAAGACAACAGAAGTGGTTGATGCAGGGCATTGAGACAGAACTCACTGGTATATGAAAAATATTTGCAGAAAGATAACACAGAATGTTTAGAGTACTTGAAGTAGTTCAATAAGTCTGGAGAACAGACTGTGAAGAGGAGAGAAGTGAAAGGGGAGACTACACAGGTGACCTGGAGCCAGATCTCCAACTTGAGGAAGAGAGGACTCAAGTCTGGACCACGTGACTAGTTAGTCACACCAATTTGAAGATTGTTTAGGTTAGGGTTCACAATGGGAAATCCATTAGGCACATTCAGTTTGGCTTGAAAATTCAAAGTCATATCTTCTTGGTCTCCGAAATATCATCTTATAGTAGGGTTTATTGACTGATGCAGCAGACTTTTCTTAAAAGCCTGTTTCCAATAACCAGAAATAGCCTACAGAAACAACATATTCAATAGACCCCCAAGGCTTTGACTATATGCAGAGTAGTATATATAATATACATATATATATATAAAACACATATACACATATTTGATATGTATATATAATATAAATATATATTATGTGTAGTACATATTATGTAATTTATATCATGTGTAATATATATTCTCTCTGGTGAGTGACATCAGAGGTTAGGCAACCTCCCTAGAGTAAATTCAAGGGTGTCTCCTTTCCTTCACTCCTTCATCATTGGGTAGTATTTATTGATGGCTTCTACATACAATGAGCATGTCCTGCTTTGGGTCTAATGGGTACTGATTGCTCTTGCATGAAACTCCTTCACTATTATTGCTCTCAACAGATGGATGTAACAGTATAAATATGAGAAACTGAATATTGCCTGATTTAGAACTGGCCTCTGGTTGCCTTCTTTCCCTCCTCTTTTTCCTCTTCCTCATCCTCACTATTGTTCTAATGATGAGGGCCTTGACAACATCTCACAGACCCTCTACTGTCAGAATTCATCAAGTACATGATCTATAAGGATGCTGCATGAAATCTCAGCATGAATGCAAATTTGGCTCCCTCTTCTCCTCTGAGCTTCTTTCAAAGGGGTTTTGGTTTAACTCAGAACAGCTTAAATATCCTGAATTGTCTAAACACAGAAATATATTTACTTACCATATCCTCAAAACTCTGACCAAACGTCTCTTGGAGACAGTTTTCCTTAAATGTGTGGAAAGAGCAGTTTATTTTTATACAGCAGTGGAAGAAAGGCCAAGAACTGATAACTGATTTTTTTTTTTTTTTAGCTCTGGTAAAAGTAAAGTCTGACACACGCTCACTCGCATTGCTAAAATGAAGACAAGAAATGACAAGTGGCTCCAGAGGAACTGGTTTTAGACTATTTGAATCTGAACCAGTCAAGGGAAAAAAATCTACTAAAAAACTTTCACCAAATATGTCATAGTCTCTCAAAGAGGATCCTTACATATAAGAAGTTAAAAGTTTTTCTTTCTATTTTTTATTGCTAATAATTCACTGCTGCATGCCGAAGCAATTCTTAACAATAGAGAAAACAAGACAATTTTAGGAGCAGGTATGATGGTCTTGGATAATTGAAAAGTCTCTGTCCATAAAGCCAGATGAGCTTGCTTAGCAAGAGAGTTTAATTTTGGTCTGGAGTCAATCAAGAAGTGATTACCAGTTCTGTGTAAAGAGCCTATCTATTACTTGCTACCTGATAGCAAAAAGAAAAGGATTTAGACTGAGCAGAATAGACAGCTGCCAAAAAGCTATTTGGAATTTCAGGAATGGAGGAAAATGGACTGAGCATATAGAGTTTTTCTTTCCTGTGCTTTAAAGCTGTGGTCCCCAATCATTTTGGCACCAGCAAACAGTTTTGTGTAAAAAAATTCTTCCAAGGATGGGTGGGAGGTGGGGTTGGTTTCTGGATGATTCAAGCGCATGACATTTATTGTGCACTTTACTTCTCTTATTATTACATCAACTCCAGCTCAGATCAGCAGGCATTGAATACCAGAGGTCGGGGATACCTGCTTTAAAGCACCCAGATTGGACAGAGGGGGCCAAAATACTGTAGAAGTAGAATTGCACTGAGCAAACAGGTGGTTAGAAGACCTGTCTTTTGGTCCTGGCTAATTATATGATCTCAAGAATGTCATTTAACTTACCTCAGCCTTGTATTCCTCAACCATAAAAATGAAAAAATATTGAATTAGATAGTCTCTAAGCTCTAGTCTATGAGCCTCAGGAAAATAAGGACAAGGTTTGTTCTTTAGCTTCTGTAACTAGCAAGGGGCCCAGCAACAACAGGCATCCAATAAATACTTCTTATGTGAATAGAAAAACTATTTGTTACATTTCTCATATGAGAAAAGCATCATGCTTATTCATATATATTCTAAAGATTAAGATAGTTATTAAAATAAATTGAGAGGATACACTGAATTAGGGCTTCCCTGATAGCTCAGTTGGTAAAGAATCCCCTGATGTAGGAGACCCCAGTTTGACTCCTGGGTTGGGAAGATCTACTGGAGAAGGAATAGTCCACCCACTCCAGTATTCTTGGGTTCCCTTGTGGCTCAACTGGCAAACAATCCATATGTAATGTGGGAGACCTTGGTTTGATTACTAGGTTGGGAAGATCCCCTGGAGACGGGAATGGCCACCCACTCCAGTATCCTGGCCTGGGGAATTCCATGGACAGAACTGGGAGCTACAGTCTATGGGGTCATAAAGAGTTGGACAACTGAGATTTACATAACTGAAGTAGCCACACATAAGTTGAGATATTAAGTTTAATTGAAATAGCACTTTGACATAGACTCTAACTAGTAAGTGTGATGAATAGCTTTCCAGAAGATTTGTCTGGATATAATTTAAGTAGACATCTTACTCAGGAAGTGAAATTTGTTTCAGCTGAAACTTTAACATTAAAAAATAGTCAAAAGCAAAATAAACAAAAGATAAGGCCAAATCATCTGTTGCACTGAAGTCTAACAGTATTTTTTTTCCCTGTAGGTCCCACCCAGATATGGGGGTGGGGAGTAGTAAAAATGATATTTTCATAAAAGTTTCACATGCCTATAATAGACATGCTATTTATTTTTCACAAATTTTCAGTTTATACTAATTCCCCTTTCAAAGAGATGGAGTATGTTGCTAAGTCATTTGTGACACATAGTATAACCAAAGGCTATGGATATATGGTAATGGCCCCAAAGACAGTCAGAATGTAAGTTAGCAAGAGGAGACAATTGCAGAAGGAAAGAGGGAAATCTCAGCAAATGCTACATCTTCTTCTTAGCCAATGATATCCTGACTTCTGGCTACCCTTACATTACAAATAACTCATTTGATGGTTGAGAGTGAAGGTGATTCAACCATTTTACCAATGAAATGATATTACAGACAAATATAAAAGTCATTTGTGTTGATAAGAAAATTCTCCTAACAAAGATACAACAGATAATGATGAATACACAGAATACTCAAGGACTTTCTTTGAATGTTCTTCTAGCCAGCATTTTAAATGTGGGACTACAAGTTGAAATAAGACCCTCAACCACCTGCTGATTTTATTGAGACCTCAGCGTGAAGCTCCTTTACTGTTTCTACATCAGGTATAGTCTCACCTCAAGCTTTTTTAATTTAAAATATTAAAATAGCCTAAAGGAGAACTTGGGTAGTCAAGATTCAACATAAC
Source organism: Bubalus kerabau (assembly GCF_029407905.1). Classification (NCBI taxonomy): domain Eukaryota; kingdom Metazoa; phylum Chordata; class Mammalia; order Artiodactyla; family Bovidae; genus Bubalus; species Bubalus kerabau. The sequence goes on from NC_073626.1 coordinate 96,195,020, forward strand.
GCAACAGAGAACATTCTTTTCTCTTGGCTAACAGGAAAAGTTGAGAGGTAATTACTTTCATAGCAAAGCCTAAGGTAACAAAAATCAAAAATAAATGAAGTCTTGAAAATTTTTAGTCTGTAGACAATCCTGTGGTCACATCTATACAAAAATAAAAAGATGAGGGTGATTATTACCTTGAGACATATCACTATTTTCTAAAAACTGATTACACACACAAACATATGGTGACATCTGGATACCCATTCCAAAATGAATCAAAGTTAGAATTAATCTTGATGCATATATATATCAGGTTTGATTGATAAATTCATCAGGATTCCAGCTATTTTCTTCATTTCTGTGCCGTTCAGTTCAGTTCAGTTGCTCAGTCATGTCCGACTCTTTGTGAACCCATGAACTGCAGCATGCCAGGCCTCCCTGTCCATCACCAACTCCTAAAGTTTACTCAAACTCATGTCCATCGAGTCGCTGATGCCATCCGGCAATCTCATCCTCTGTTGTCCCCTTCTCCTCCTGCCCCCAATCCCTCCCAGCATCAGGATCTTTTCAAATGAGTCAACTCTTCACATGAGGTAGCCAAAGTATTGGAGTTTCAACTTTAGCATCAGTCCTTCCAATGAACACCCAGGACTGATCTCCTTTAGGATGGACTGGTTGGATCTCCTTGCAGTCCAAGGGACTCTCAAGAGTCTTCTCCAACACCACAGTTCAAAAGCATCATTCTTTGGCACTCAGCTTTCTTCACAGTCCAACTCTCACATCCACACATGACTACTGGAAAAACCATAGATGGACTAAACGGACCTTTGTTGGCAAAGTAACAATTCTGCTTTTTAATATGCTGTCTAGGTTGGTCATAACTTTCCTTCCAAGGAATAAGCATCTTTTAATTTCATGGCTGCAGTCACCATCTGCAGTGATTTTGGAGCCCAAGAAAATAGAGTCAGCCACTGTTTCCACTGTTTCCCCATCTATTTGCCATGAAGTGATGGGACCACATGCCATGATCTTAGTTTTCTGAGTGTTGAGTTTTAAGCCAACTTTTCCACTCTCCTCTTTCACTTTCATCAAGAAGCTCTTTAGTTCTTTTTCACTTTCTGCCATAAGTGTGGTTTCATCTGCATATCTGAGGTTATAGATATTTCTCCCAGCAATCCTGATTCCAGCTTGTGCTTCCTCCAGCCCAGTGTTTCTCATGATGTACTCTGCATAGAAGTTAAATAAGCAGGGTGACAGTATACAGCCTTGACGAACTCCTTTTCCTATTTGGAACCAGTCTGTTGTTCCATGTCCAGTTCTAACTGTTGCTTCCTGACCTGCATACAGGTTTCTCAAGAGGCAGGTCAGGTGGTCTGGTATTCCCATCTCTTTCAGAATTTCCCACAGTTGATTGTGATCCACATAGTCAAAGGCTTTGCAATAGTCAATAAAGCAGAAATAGATGTTTTTCTGGAACTCTCTTGCTTTTTCAATGATCAACCGGATGTTGGCAATTTGATCTCTGGTTCCTCTGCCTTTTCTAAAACCTGCTTGAACATCAGAAAGTTCACGGTTCACATATTGCTGAAGCCTGGCTTGGAGAATTTTGAGCTTTACTTTACTAGCATGTGAGATGAGTGCTGATGCTAAAAAAAAAATAGCTTATTTTTCTCCAGCCATAATGTCTTTATGGAAAGGAAGAAAAGGATATATTCCCTCCCTAGAAGATATTTCCTTGAAAATGCATATAGTATTTCTTATGTTCTATTGATCAGAACTTAATTATAAGATTACACCTGACAATAAGTATAGCTAGGAATCATGGTCTTTACTGTAAGTGGTCAATGATGCTGTAAATATGTGAAATAAGGGAGAAGGCTAGAAGACTATAACACAACTCTTATATTTGTGATGAATCATAAATATGTTATTAAACTACCCAAGGTATAATAACTGCATAGTTAAGACAATCAAGACATATTAAATATAGGCCTATTTTTTAATTGTTAACATGTGAACCCATTTTTTTAGGTCCTTGATTAAAAGATGACATTAATAATGCTGGGCTGGATGAAGCACAAGCTGGAATCAAGATTGCTGGGAGAAATATCAATAACCTCAAAAATGCAGATGACACCACCCTTATGGCAGAAAGTGAAGAAGAACTAAAGAGCCTCTTGATGAAAGTGAAAGAGGAGAGTGAAAAAGTTGGCTTAAAGCTCAACATTCAGAAAACGAAGATCATGGCATGTAGTCCCATCACTTCATGGCAAATAGGTGGGGAAACAGTGGAAACAGTGGCAGACTTTATTGTGGGGGGCTCCAAAATCACTGCAGATGGTGACTGCAGCCATGAAATTAAAAGACGCTTACTCCTTGGAAGAGTTATGACCAACCTAGACAGCATATTAAAAAGCAGAGACATTACTTTGCCAACAAAGGTCCGTCTACTACAGGCTATGGCTTTTCCAGTGGTCATGTATGGATGTGAGAGTTGGACTGTGAAGAAAGCTGAGTGCCAAAAAATTGATGCTTTTGAACTGTGGTGTTGGAGAAGACTCTTGAGAGTCCCTTGGACTGCAAGGAGATCCAACCTGTCCATCCTAAAGGAGATCAGTCCTGGGTGTTCATTGGAAGGACTGATGTTGAAGATGAAACTCCAATACTATGGCCACCTGATGTGAAGAGCTGACTCTTGAAAAGACCCTGATGCTGGGAAAGATTGAGGTTGGGAGGAGAAGTGGAAAACAGAGGATGAGGTGGTTGGATGGCATCACTGACTCAATGGACATGAGTTTGGGTAAACTCTGGGAGCTGCTGATGGACAGGGAGGCCTGGCGTGCTGTAGTCCATGGGGTCACAAAGTGTCAGACACGACTGAGAGACTGAATTGAACTGAATAAAACTGATGCTCAGATATAATATAATAGAGTTTCTTTGGTTCTATTTTTTAAATGAAACATATCCCCAAATTTATCCCATAAATGCATCCCCTTAATCACAAAGGAAACCAAGTCAGAATTTCAAATTTAGTATACCCACAAAATTAACAATTTTAGACAATAGTCTTCTAACAGAGAATCAGGAAGTCCATTATATTCAAAGGGGTAATATATGTCAAATTCTATCACAGCATGTTATTATCAGCAGTGCTCAATAAATTTGATTACTTTTCCCTCTAAAAATATTCTTCACTTATTTTCCATGACTCCATACTCTCCTAGTCATTCTTTTTCTTCACTGGTCTCTTACTTTTTTGTTTTGGTTTTCCTTTGATAATTATACATTTTCTCCATGACCACAAAAAACTGGAAAGGTCCAGAGTTCATGTCTTGGATCTTTGCTTATCTTTATCTGTACTCATTTGCTTGGTGATAGTGTCCAGTTTCATGACTTTACAGACAATCTGCTAGTGACTCCAAAATGTATATCCACAACGTAGATCTACCTCTAAATTCCAGACCTGTATATCCAACTGCCTTCTCAATATTTTTATTGGATGTCAAATGGGCGTCTCACACTTATCATGCCCAACTGAAGACTTTGGCTCTCCTCATTGCAAACGACTTCTTTATCGTCTTTTTTAGTTTATATGAATGATAACTCCATCTTTCAGCATCTCAGGCTAATAAATCTTAAAAGTAATCATTCACTCCTCTTTTTTTTTTTTTAATCACTTCCACATCTAATCCAACAGCAAATTATTTGGGTTCTTCGGTCTATCTCCACACAGAAGCTAGAACAATCTTTAATAATCAGATCATGTCAGTCCTATGAGGGAATCTTTTCAACGTCTTTTTTTTACTCAGCAAATTAGTCTCTACTATGATCTCCATATTCAAAAGTAGAGACATTACTTTGCCAACAAAGGTTCATCTAGTCAAGGCTATGGTTTTTCCTGTGGTCATATATGGATGTGAGAGTTGGACTGTGAAGAAGGCTGAGCGCCAAAGAATTGATGCTTTTGAGCTGTGGTATTTGAGAAGACTCTTGAGGGTCCCTTGGACTGCAAGGAGATCCAACCAGTCCATTCTGAAGGAGATCAGCCCTGGGATTTCTTTGAAAGGAATGATGCTAAAGCTGAAACTTCAGTACTTTGGTCACCTCAAGCGAAGAGTTGACTCACTGGAAAAAACTCTGATGCTGGGAGGGATTGGGGGCAGGAGGAGAAGGGGACGACAGAAGATGAGATGGCTGGATGGCATCACTGACTAGATGGACGTGAGTCTAAGTGAACTCCGGGAGTTGGTGATGGACAGGGAGGCCTGGCATGATGCGATTCATGGGGTCACAGAGAGTCGGACATGACTGAGCAACTGAACTGATGATCTCCAAAGCTTATCAAATCAGGTTGCCCATTATCGCTTCCTCTCATGCCCTAGTTCTCTCTGGTTTTGCTCACTCCTGTCAGCCACAATTGTTTACTTTGATACCTTATACACAGAAAGAATATCCTTACTTCAGTGATTTTGCCTTGCTGTTTCCTTTCCTCAAAACTTCTTGCCCCATATATTTGCATGGTTAACTCCCTTACCCTGTTCATGTCTTTCTCCAGTGTCACCTTCTGGTAGGGTGTTAACTATTTGAAAATTAGCCCTTCACCCATCATATAATCTAAATTCCCCCTTCTTGCTTTGTTTTTCTTGCAAGCCCATTTCACCAACTACCACTGATAAGATGTATTTGGTTTATTTTCTGTTTTCTCAAACTAGCAATAAGTACCAGGAAAGCAGGATATTGAGGGGGTGAAGATTTTACTCATCTTTAGTGCCTAAAGTAGTACTTATAACATAGAAGATGCATAAAATTATTAAAAACATGTTTTATATCTTAGCTTAAAAAGCATAAAACATGACCTGTGTGAACTCCTCATATCTACCCTTCTGTTTGCTAAGTCAGATCCATAACTAATGGAGACGTACTAATTTATAATTTGCCTCAGTTTGCTCTTTGCCTTTTCTTAATTTTATTTTATATATATGTTAATAACATATAAGTTGGATATGGATCCATATCAGACTAAATATTTGCTCTTTGGACAATTTACCAATGTGTGCATTTTAGTGGGTGTTTTGCAACTCCATGGACAGTTGCCTGCCAGACTCCTCTGTCCATGAAATTTTTCAGGCAAGAATACTGGACTGGATTGCCATTTCCTACTCCAGCAGATCTTCTTGACTCAGGGATCAAACTTGTGTCTCTGGTATCTCCTGCTTGGGCAGGTGGGTTCTTTACCACTGTGCTACCTAGGAATCCCTATGCATTTTAATTGACCTGTTACACATGGCTGAATGAATCAAGTGATTCACCACGGTTAAATCCCTTGATTACATAGAAATAATGCAGCATTCTACAGCTCTTCCTTGCCTAGATACTTAAGATTATTTGACATATATTCTCTTTCAATCTACAACCTGTCTTCTATTATTTGGTAGAGACATTTTTGCAATTTTCTTTAGAGTAAGGAACATCTTGTGTATGCCCATGTGATACTAAAAAGTAATATAAGGCCTAAGTATATCTAACAGTTGTTTCTGTGCATTGAAATCATTTTCTGGCATTACAGCAGATGTAAGGGTCTATTGTACAATATGCTTTCATTTCATTTATAACCAAACTGAACAGGAGTGACAATGTGGAAATGAATAGAGTTTACTCTTGTTCAGCTTGAGAAATTGCATCTGACATGAAGTGAAAGGAAATATGTGGGAGTGTTGAAACCAAAAGAAAAGTTAAAGAAAAGAAAAACAGTGAAATTTTGTCAAAGGAAAAAAATGCCATTTTTTTGCTCTCTCCTCAAGCAAAAAGCATATATATCAAGTTTCTTAGCAATTAAAAATGTCAGCATCTTTTGCAACCTATTTTTATTATAGTTTATTTAAGTATAATATATATTTTTCATATGGTATAGTCTCAAATCACTGAAGACAATATGTTGCCATAATCACTAATATAAGCTCTGTTTCAGAAATATGTAATATTGAAATTATGGCATAAACACTCTTCACTGGGCAAAGCACTTAAAATAGTTCTTGATTTAGAGAGAAATTTCTAACTGCACTATAAATTGGCAGAATAAAAAAGCCTAAGAAAGAAGTAAATTTGAAGACACTGAGTACATCTAAATATGGTGTGGTAAAGATTTATTGTTCTATTTAACATTCAACATCTTTTTCTATTCTCTAATTAGCAATGTCTTGTATTTCTTTCCCAAAGCCATTATTTCTCCTTTCACAATCTGTTTATGATTGGCTAGTTTTGACTTCTTTTCTGATTGTTACCAACTGAATGTTGGTGTGCTCTCAAAATCTGTATGTTGACACCCTAACCACCAGTGTGATACTATCTGGGAGTAGAACATTAGAGAGCTAATTAGTTTAGATGATGTCGTGAGGGTGGAGTTCCCCCAGTGGTATTAGCATCCTTATAAGAAGAGGAAGGGAGAGAACCATCCCTCTCTCTGTTCCATGTGATGACAGAGAGATAAGGTAGCCATCTGCAAGCCAAGATCCTGACCATGCTAGCACCCAGATCTTGAACCTTAAGCCTCACAAACTGTGAGGAATACATTTCTGTAGTTTAAGCCATCCAGTCTATGACGTTCAGATGCATTAAGTCTAGTCAATTTGTTTATATGTTTCACGTTTCTGGCTATAATGATCGAATCATGGAGGACTATCTGAAATAATTTAAACAATTAAGTTAGATCTGGATACTTTTAGAATTCCCTCCTTCTCAGCTGGAATTCCTCCCTGAACCATATCACAGATAATTATTTCAATATCTACTTTTTCAGTTCTCTCCCAAATAGTACCTCACTATTACCATCTAAGAGGCTGCATAAGAAAATTAATTATTTATGTGTGATACATCCACTGTCTTGAAACAATGAATTTGTTAAGGCAGCAGAACTTAAAGCTCTCATATTTAAATTCTAATTGAGAAAGTCTCCCTTATTAGGGAGTATAAGATTGAAAGAATGTAAAGATCGAGCTATCAGCTCCCATGGAGTCTATTAATTCTTGGATTGAGTGTAAATGATACCTCCTCTTAGAAGCCTATGAAGACCTACAAGACCTTTTAGAACTAACACCCAAAAAAGATGTCCTTTTCATTATAGGGGACTGGAATGCAAAAGTAGGAAGTCAAGAAACACCTGGAGTAACAGGCAAATTTGGCCTTGGAATACAGAATGAAGCAGGGCAAAGACTAATCGAGTTTTGCCAAGAAAATGCACTGGTCATAACAAACACCCTCTTCCAACAACACAAGAGAAGACTCTATACATGGACATCACCAGATGGTCAACACCGAAATCAGATTGATTATATTCTTTGCAGCCAAAGTTGGAGAAGCTCTATACAGTCAGCAAAAACAAGACCAGGAGCTGACTGTGGCTCAGACCATGAACTCCTTATTGCCAAATTCAGACTGAAATTGAAGAAAGTAGGGAAAACCACTAGACCATTCAGGTATGACCTCAATCAAATCCCTTATGATTATACAGTGGAAGTGAGAAATAGATTTAAGGGCCTAGATCTGATTGACAGATTGCCTGATGAACTATGGAATGAGGTTCGTGACACTGTACAGGAGACAGGGATCAAGACCATCCCCATAGAAAAGAAATGCAAAAAAGCAAAATGGCTGTCTGGGGAGGCCTTACAAATAGCTGTGAAAAGAAGAGAAGTGAAAAGCAAAAGAGAAAAGGAAAGATATAAACATCTGAATGCAGAGTTCCAAAGAATAGCAAGAAGAGATAAGAAAGCCTTCTTCAGCGATCAATGCAAAGAAATAGAGGAAAACAACAGAATGGGAAAGACTAGGGATCTCTTCAAGAAAATCAGAGATACCAAAGGAACATTTCATGCAAAGATGGGCTCGATAAAGGACAGAAATGGTATGGACCTAACAGAAGCAGAAGATATTAAGAACAGGTGGCAAGAATACACAGAAGAACTGTACAAAAAAGATCTTCACGACCCAGATAATTACAATGGTGTGATCACTGACCTAGAGCCAGACATCCTGGAATGTGAAGTCAAGTGGGCCTTAGAAAGCATCACTATGAACAAAGCTAGTGGAGGTGATGGAATTCCAGTTGAGCTATTCCAAATCCTGAAAGATGATGCTGTGATAGTGCTGCACTCAATATGCCAGCAAATTTGGAAAAATCAGCAGTGGCCACAGGACTGGAAAAGGTCCGTTTTCATTCCAATCCCAAAGAAAGGCAATGCCAAAGAATGCTCAAACTACCACACAATTGCACTCATCTCACACGCTAGTAAAGTAATGCTCAAAATTCTCCAAGCCAGGCTTCAGCAATATGTGAACCGTGAACTTCCTGATGTTAAAGCTGGTTTTAGAAAAGCAGAGGAACCAGAGATCAAATTGCCAACATCCGCTGGATCATGGAAAAAGCAAGAGAGTTCCAGAAAAGCATCTATTTCTGCTTTATTGACTATGCCAAAGTCTTTGACTGTGTGGATCACAATAAACTGTGGAAAATTCTAAAAGAGATGAGAATACCAGAACACCCAACCTGCCTCTTGAGAAACCTATATGCAGGTCAGGAAGCAACAGTTAGAACTGGACATGGAACAACAGACTGGTTCCAAAAGGGAAAAGGAGTGTGTCAAGGCTGTATATTGTCACCCTGTTTATTTAACTTCTATGCAGAGTACATCATGAGAAACGCTGGGCTGGAAGAAGCACAAGCTGGAATCAAGATTGATGGGAGAAATATCAACAACCTCAGATATGCAGATGACACCACTCTTATGGCAGAAAGTGAAAAAGAACTAAAGAGCCTCTTGATGAAAGTGAAAGTGGAGAGTGAACAAGTTGGCTTACAGCTCAACATTCAGAAAACGAAGATCATGGCATCCGGCCCCATCACTTCATGGGAAATAGATGGGGAAACAGTGGAAACAGTGTCAGACTTTATTTTTCTGGGCCCCAAAATCACTACAGATGGTGACTGCAGCCATGAAATTAAAAGACGCTTACTCCTTGGAAGGAAAGTTATGACCAACCTGGATAGCATATTCAAAAGCAGAGACATTACTTTGCCAACAAAGGTTCATCTAGTCAAGGCTACGGTTTTTCCTGTGGTCACATATGGATGTGAGAGTTGGACTGTGAAGAAGGCTGAGCGCTGAAGAATTGATGCTTTTGAACTGTGGTGTTGGAGAAGACTCTTGAGAGTGCCTTGGACTGCAAGAAGTTCCAACCAGTCCATTCTGAAGGAGATCAGCCCTGGGATTTCTTTGGAAGGAATGATGCTAAAGCTGAAACTCCAGTACTTTGCCACCTCATGGGAAGAATTGACTCATTGGAAAAGACTCTGATGCTGGGAGGGATTGGGGGCAAGAGGAGAAGAGGACGACAGAGGATGAGATGGCTGGATGGCATCACTGACTCGATGGACGTGAGTCTCAGTGAACTCTGGGAGTTGGTGATGGACAGGGAGGCCTGGCGTGCTGAGATTCATGGGGTCGCAAAGAGTCGGACATGACTGAGCGACTGATCTGATCTTAGAAGCCTTCCTTGACCTCTATCTTAATCCATTTGTACTGCTATCACAAAAATATCATAACCGGGGTACCTTATAAACAACAGACATTTACTTCTCACAGTTCTGTAAGCTGGGAAGTCTAAATTCATGAGACTGACAGATTCAGTGTCTGGTGAGAGCTTGTTTCGTCATTGACTCTTGACTACTCTCTGTGTCCTCACATGGCAGAAGGGCAGGGATCTCTCTGGACCCTCATTTATAAGGGCACTAATCCCATTTATGAGGGCTCCAATGTTATGACCTAAAAAGTTCCTAAAGTCCTCACTTCAAAATATCTTCATGTTAAAGATTAGGTTTCAACATATGAATTTTGAGGAAACACAAACACTCAGAACTCAGCAACCTCCATAAATTAAATCTCTCTACTATGGATACTCAAACACATTCCTTTTGCAGGTAGAACAGCTATAATTTTAAAATTATGTTTCTGATTATTTAAAAATGCCTGACTTGCCAATTAAACTTAAAGAAACATGAAAGCAGAAATGATGTTTGGTTTGTTTATTGTTTTATCTTCAGCACTACGTCTGGTCTGTAGCATGTGTCAAATAATTGTGAGATACATGAAATGAATTATCTTAAAAAATAAAATACTCTTTCTATAGTCAATAAATGTATTCTGCACTTAAAAATTTTTACCTATTAAAGTCACAAACTACAATATAATAAAGAAAAAGCTTAAAGTACCATGTATATTCAAGTTTCTTAGTAATAGGAAAATGGATGTTTATTTTTCTGTTATTTTTTATTTCAAGGAGATGTAGTTACTTGAATTTAAAAGACAGTTATTTATAGATCCTGCTGTCAAAGATAGCAATTCTGAAGGCATAAATAATTTTTACATGCTAAGTCACTTCATTCCTGTCCAACTCTTTGTGATCCTATAGACTGTAGCCCGCCAGTCTCTTCTGTCCATCGAATTTCCCAATTTTGAGACATATGAATAATTTTAAACCCTATTCTTATAAATATGTTTAAGATGGTAGAAAGTGGTGCTGAAATTTTTCTAATAGAATACTTCTTAAAATAAGTTTCTGATTTATTTTAAACAGGATAACTATATTTCTTCTGGCCAAAACTTTAAATGGTTTTTGGAAACTGAAGGTTTTGAATTACTGTATTACCTGAGTTTTCCTTATTACTCAGTTATAATCAATTCTAATAGACTAATTTAAAAACACTCTGCTCAGGTATTTGAATGGTTCAAAATTCAATAGCATATAATGGAATAATTATTTACATGTATAAATAAAATCCCTGAGAAATCACTATGTGCCAGACAAGACAAGTGTGTATTTACTCCTGAGACAGTCATCAATGTAGAATATTAAACAAGCCAAGTGAAAATTGAATGCAACTAATGGCTTAGGAACTATAAATAATATCTTGAGTAAGCTGAAAAATGGCTGACTGATTCTGCATTGCATGGTAAACATGCAATGAAACTGGAAATCCTTTGGCAAATATTCAGAAATCTTTGAGCACTTTCCCAAATATTCTAGAGGTTCCCACCAAATAAACATACTGATACTAAAAGGTGCATAGAATAAACTTCCCTCACCTTACAGGAACTGGAGGCTCTGCTTTGCCTTATAAGTGACAGCTGAAGAGAAGACTCAACGTTCTTCCAGTACTTAGTTTTATAAACAATAAATTCTAAATATTTCCATTTATGAAGAGATGTGTGAAGGCCAAAGCAGTGAGTAAATGAATAAATAGAACCAAAATTATTCTATATCCCGTTATTGCAGAAGAGATAGGAAGGGAACCAAATGATCTCTGAGAACAAAACCTAGGCTATTTGCATGCCACCATCTTTGTTAAATGAATGAAGTGAAGGCAGTCCAACTTTTTTCTTATATACCAACCTTTTACTTTTATCTAAAGAATATTCAGACTCGTACTTCTAATTATAATAGATTCAGTCTTTATAGATACTACAAAAGAAAACAGTAAAATACACAGAGATACACAGAGGCACACACAGAAGATGAAAGTCTTATGTTCTAATACTTATTTTTGAAAAGTATTAGCGTTTAGTTTCCTTTTGGGGCACTTATTTTATGCCAACTTGTAAAGAGGATACAGAATTACTAATAACAAAAGGACTAACAGTAAAATACAGGCTTCCCTGGTGACTCAGTCAGTAAAGAATCCACCTGCAATGCAGGGGACGCAAGTTCAATCCGTGGGTCAAGAAGATCCCCTGGAGAAAAAAATGGCAACCCACTCCAGTAGTCTTGCCTGGGAAATCCCATGGACAGAGGAGCCTGGTGGGCTACATTCCATGACGTCGTAAAAGAATCAGAAATGATTTAGTGACTAAACCACCATCACCACAAAGAGAATATGAATTAAGACAAAGTACAAATAAACAGCTCAGTATTTGCCAGTAAAAGAACTGTGGAAGAAAACTAAATAGAAGAGATCAGAAAAACGTCAAAGATACTCACTGTGAACACACTGGAGTAGCAGCATGCCTGAAATTTTAGACACTTAACCAATATTTAGGTATAACCTAAATCAAATCCCTTATGATTATACAGTGAAAGTGACATATAGATTCAAGGGATTAGATCTGATAGATAGAGTGCCTGAAGAACTACGGACGGAGCTTTGTGACATTATACAGGAGGCAGTGATCAAGACCATTCCCAAGAAAAAGAAATGCAAAAAGGCAAACTGGTTGTCTGAGTAGGCCTTACACATAGCTATGAAAATAAGAGAAGGGAAAGGCAAAGGAGAAAAGGAAAGATATACCCATTTGAATGCAGAGTTCTAAGAATAGCAAGGAGAGATAGAAAGGCCTTCTCCAGATATCAATGAAAAGAAATAAAGGAAAACATTAGAATGGGAAAGACTAGAGATCTCTTCAAGAAAATTAGTTATGGAAAGGTAATATTTCATGCAAAGATGGGTACAATAAAGGACAGAAATGGTATGGACTTAAGAGAAGCAGAAGATATTAAGAAGAGGTAGCAACATACACAGAAGAACTATATAAGAAAGACCTTCATGGCCCAGATAACCACAATGGTGTGATCACTCACCTTGAATGAAAAGTCAAGTGGGCCTTATGAAGCATCACTATGAACAATGCTAGTACAGGTGATGGAATTTCTGTTGAGCTATTTCAAATCCTAAAAGATGATGCTGTGAAAGTGTTGCACTCAATATGCCAGTAAATTTGGAAAACTCAGCAGTGGCCACACAACTGGAAAGGTAAGATCTCATTCCAATCCTAAAGAAAGTTAATGCCAAAGAATGTCCAAACTACCACACAATTGCATTCATCTCACATGCTAGCAAAGTAATGCTCAAAATCCTCCAAGTCAGGCTTCAACAGTATGTGAACCATGAACTTCCAGATGTTTAAACTGGGTTTATAAAAGGCAGAGGAACCAGAGATCAAATTGACAGCATCTGTTTGATCAGGGAAAAAGGAAGAGAGTTGCATAAAATCATCTACTCCTGCTTTATTGACTGCACCAAAGCCTTTGACTGTGTGGATCACAACAAACTGGAAAATTCTTAAAGAGATGGGAATACCAGACCACCAGACCTGCCTCCTGTGAAATCTGTATGCAGGTCAAGAAGCTACAGTTAGAACTGGACATGGAACAACAGACTGGTTCCAAATCAAGAAAGGAGTACATCAAGGCTGTATATTGTCACCCTGTTTATTTAACTTCTATGCAGAGTACATCATGAGAAATGCTGGGCTGGATGAAGCCCAAGCTGGAATCAGGATTGATGGAAGAAACATCAATAACCTCAGATATGCAGATGACACCATACTTATGGCAGAAAGCATAGAAGAGCCTCTTGATGAAAGTGAAAGAGGAGAGTGAAAAAGTTGGCTTAAAGCTCAATATTCAGAAAACTAAGATCATGGAATCCAGTCACATCAGTTCAGTTCAGTTCAGTTATTCAGTTGTGTCCGACTCTTTGCAACCCCATGGACTGTAGTACACCAGGCTTCCCTGTCCATCACCAACTCCTAAAGCTTACTCAAACTCATGTCCATTGGGTCTGTGATGCCATCTAACCATTTCATCCTCTTTCGTCCCCTTCTCCTCCTGCTTCAATCTTTCCCAGCTTCAGGGTCTTTTCAAATGAGTCAGTTCTTCACATCAGGTGGCCAAAGTATTGGAGCTTCAGCTTCAGCATCAGTCCTTCCAATGAATATTCAGGACTGATTTCCTTTAGGATAGACTGGTTGGATCTCCTTGATGTCCAATGGACTCTCAAGAGCCTTCTCCAACACCACGGTTCAAAAGCATCAATTCTTCGGCACTCAACTTCCTTCATAGTCCAACTCTCACATCCATACAAGACAAATGGAAAAACCATAGCTCTGACTATGCAAATTTTTGTTGGCAAAGTAATGTTTCTGCTCTTTAATATGCTGTTTATGTTTGTTGTAGCTTTTCTTCCAAAGAGCAAGTGTCTTTTAATTTCATGACTGCCATCACCATCTGCAGTGATTTTGGAGACCCCAAAAATAAAGTCTGCCACTGTTTCCCCATCTATTTCCCATGAATGTCATGTCCCAGATGTCATAATCATAGTTTTCTGAATGTTGAGTTTTAAGCCAGCTTTTTCACTCTCCTCTTTCACTTTCATCAAGAGGCTATTTAGTTCTTCTTCGCTTTCTGCCATAAGTATGATGTCATCTGCATATCTGAGGTTATGGATATTTCTTCCAGCAATCTTGATTCCAGTTTGGGCTACATCCAGCACAGCATTTCGCATGATGTACTCTGCATATAAGTTAAATAAGCAGGGTGACAATATATAGCCTTGACTTACTCCTTTCCCTATTTGGAACCAGTCTGTTGTTCCATGTCCAGTTCTAACTGTTGGTTTTTGACCTGTATACAGATTTCACAGGAGGCAGGTCAGGTGGTCTGGTATTCCCATCTCTTTGAGAATTTTCCAGTTTTTTGTGATCCTCACAGTCAAAGGCTTTGGTGTAGTCAATAAAACAGAAGTAGATGATTTTCTGGAACTCTCTTACTTTTTCCATGATCCAATGGATGTCGGCAATTTGATCTCTGGTTCCTCTGCCTTTTCTAAATCCAGCTCGAACATCTGGAAGTTCACCATTCATATACTGTTGAAGCCTGGCTTGGAGAATTTTGTGCATTACTTTGCTAGTGTGTGAGATGAGTGCAATTGTATGGTAGTTTGGGCATTCTTTGGTATTGCCTTTCTTTGGGAATGGAATTAAAACTGACCTTTTCCAGTCTGTGGCTACTGCTGAGTGGCAAATAGATGGTGAAACAATTGAAAGAGTGAGAGACTTTACATTTGGGGGCTCCTAAATCACTGCAGATGGTGACTGCGGCCATGAAATTAAAAGACATTTACTTTTTGCAAGAAAAGCTATGACCAACCTAGATAGCATATTAAAAAGCTGAGACACTACTTTGCCAACAAAGGTTCATCTAGTCAAAGTTATGGTTTTTGCAATAGTCATGTACAGATGTGAGAGTTGGAGTATAAAGAAAGCTGAGGACCAAATATTTGATGCTTTTGAACTATGGCATTGGAGAAGCCTCTGAGAGTCCCTTGGATAGCAAGGAGATCCAACCAGTCAAGCCTAAATGAAACCAGTCCTGAATATTCATTGGAAGGACTGATGTTGAAGCTGAAACCCCAATACTTTGGCCACCTGATGCAAAGAACTGACTCTTTGGAAAAGACCCTGACACTGGGAAAGATTGAAGATGGGAGGAGAAGGGGATGACAGAGGATGAGATGGTTGGATGGCATCATCGACTTGATGGACATGAGTTTGAGTAAGCCCTGGATGTTTGTGACAGACAGGGAAGTTTGTCGGGCTGCAGTCAATGGGGTCACAAAGAGTCAGACACAACTGACTGACTGAACTGAACTCAATCAATATTTATTCACTAATAAATGACTCTGAGTCAAAAAGAGAATTATTAAAAAGTTAGGTGCCAGTCTAGAGAAGAGTCCTTTGTCAATAGGTTTGATAACCTAATGAATATTTATTAGGCAACTCAATGTCCCATACACTGCCCAAATAATGAAAATACAAACAAGACATTAAGAAAGGTCATAAATATGACATAAAATATGAAGAAGACAAAGACATGTAACAAAGACTTGTAACACAAGAACGCTTGAGCACTAAAATAGAGGCTGCATAAGGATTCCTAAGTGGGAAGGATCTGGATTAGATCAGTGAAGTCAGGAGCAGAGATGTCATTTGAAATTAGGCCTTGAATGATTGTAGGAATGTTTCATTTGGACAATATTTAATAATTCAGAAAAAAAAGGTAACCAAAATAATTCCTTTATATGCAACCAAATATATACCTAAACAGAAGAGACTGGAGAATATTCTACTGCTGGAACTGCTATTACTACTACAATATTCATTTTACTCTTGTCTATGCATGTTGATAACACTGAAAGAGGAGAATGAAAAAGCTGGCTTAAAACTCAACATTCAAAAAACAAAGATCATGGCATCCAGTCCCATCACTTCATGGCAAATAGATGGGGAAACAATGGAAACAGTGACAGACGTTATTTTCTTGGGCTCCAAAATCACTGCAGATGGTGATGGCAGCCATGAAATTAAAAGACACTTGCTCCTTTGGAAGAAAAGCTACAACAAACATAAACAGCATATTAAAGAGCAGAAACATTACTTTGCCAACAAAAATTTACATAGTCAGAGCTATGGTTTTTCCAGTAATCATGTATGGATGTGAGAGTTGGACCATAAATAAAATAAAGCTGAGTGCTAAAGAATTGATGCTTTTGAACTGTGGTGTTGAAGACTCTTGAGAGTCCCTTGGACTGCAAGGAGATCAAGCCAGTCATTCCTAAAGGTATCAGTCCTGAATATTCATTGGAAGGACTGATGCTGAAGCTAAAACTCCAATACTTTGGCCACCTAACGTGAAGAGCTGACATTGGAAAAGACCCTGATGCTGGGAAAGATCGAAGGCAGGAGGAGAAGGGGCTGGCAGAGGATGAGATGGTTGGATGGAATCAATTAATCAATGGACATGAGTTTGAGCAAGCTCCAAGAGATGGTGATGGGCAGGGAAGCCTGGCATGCTGCAGTCCATGGAGTCACAAAGAGTCGGACATGACTGAGTGACTGAACAATAACCGTGCATTTTCAGTTGCTAAGTCATGTCCAACTCTTTGCGACTGATGGATTGTAGCCTGCCAAACTCCTCTGTTCATGGGATTTCTCAGGAAAGAATACTGGAGTGGGTTGACATTTTCTTCTCCAGGGGATCTTCTCCACCAGGGATGGAACCCACGTCTCCTACATGGGCAGGTTCTTTACTGCTGAGTCACCCAGGAAGCTTTCATTTTACTGTTAGTACTTCTGTTAGAAATTCTGTTCCAAAAGTTGTTTCTTTTTGAGAATTTGTTAAAAAAGAGGCCTGTAATTTTATTTTATTTTTAATTTTATTTTATTTTATTTTTAAACTTTACAATATTGTATTGGTTTTGCCAAATATCAAAATGAATCCACCACACGTATAAAGAGGCCTGTAATTTTAAAGCCAAACTTACTTAAAGGTTATATGTGCACTTTTATTTCCCTAATAAGATCCAACAAAACCCCTTTCCTTGATTTTTATAAATTTTCTGAGTTCCAGTCCAAGATAGGGACAAAGGAGGCTCCTGTACTTGCTTCCTCCTATTGGCTCACTGTATCTACACATGCACACGGAGCAACTCCCTCTGAAAGAAATCTAGAAACTGGCTGAAAGATTCATATGCACCAGATCAACAAGAAAACACCCACATCAAAACGGTTGGAGAGGCTGAGACACACTTGCCATAAACCCTATCCCCAGCACAGTGACATGCAGTCAGGAGGCAACTTCCAACTCTAACTTCTTCTTGAAGAGAGAAAGGTTTGCAAACCAACTATACTCCAATTAAAAATTAAAACAATACAAAATACAAAAGATTATACATAAAGATTATATATAAACACACACATATACACACATACAATGAAATGCTATGCTATGCTAAGTCACTTCAGTTGTGTCCGACTCTGTGCGACCCCATAGACGGCAGCCCACCAGGCTCCCCCGTCCCTGGGATTCTCCAGGCAAGAACCCTGGAGTGGGTTGCCATTTCCTTCTCCAATGCATGTAAGTGAAAAGTGAAAGTGAAGTCACTCAGTTGTGTCCGACTCTTAGCAACCCCATGGACTGCAGCCCACCAGGCTCCTCCATCCATGGGATTCTCCAGGCAAGAGTACTGGAGTGGGGTGCCATTGCCTTGAGTACTACTCAGCAATAAAAAAGAATAAATTTTTGCCATTTGTAACAACATAAACAGACCTAGAGGGTTATGCTTAGTGAACTAAGTCATACAGAGAAAGCCAAATACCATGTGTTTTCACTTATATGTGGAATCAAAAATTAAAATGAATGAATACGACTAAACACAAACAGACTCATAGTTACAGAGAACAAACATGCTTACAACAGGAAAGGGGTGGAGGAAGGGGCTAGATAGGGGAAGGGGATTAAGAGGTGCAAATTACTAGGTCTAAAATAAGATACAATGATATAATATGCAGCACTGGGAATATAACAGTATTTTATAACTTTATACGAAGTATAGTTTATAAAAATATCATTTCACTATGCTGTACACCTGAAACTAATATACTATTGTAATTAACTCTACTTGAATTTAAACAGACAGACACACAGATCAATGGAACAGAATACAGAGTCCAAAAATAAGTCCACAGATATATAGTCAATGACTTTTCAACAGAGTAGTCAAGATACACAACTTGGAAAAAATAATCTCTTCAATAAATAGTGTTGGGAAAACTGGACAGTCAACATGGCAAAGAATGATATTGGATTCTAATCTTATACCATACACAAAATCAACTTACAATGGATTGAAGACTTGAATATAAGAACTGAAACCATAGAACTACAAAAAGAAAACTGAGGTAAATTTTGTGTTGTCAGTCCTAGCAATGACTTTTTTTGAATTAGACACAAAAGTGGAGACAACAAAAGCAAAAATGAACATGCAGGGTGATGGCAAACTAAAAAACTTCTACTCAACAAAGGAAACCATCAACAGACTGCAAGGGCAACATACGAAATGGGAGAAATATCTGCAAATTTTACATCTGACAATGATTCATATACAAGAAACTCAGACAACTCAATACCAAAAAAAGAAAAAAAATCTTATTTAAAACATAGGCAGAGGATTTGAATAAATATTTTTCCAAGTAAGACATACAAATGGCCAACAGGTATATGGAAAGAGCTCAGCATCACTAATTATTCTGGAATGCAAATCAAAACCATAGTGAGATATCACCTTGTACTCACAAGAATGCTGCTAAGTCACTTCAGTCATGTCTGACTCTCTGTGACCCCATAGACGGCAACCCACTAGGCTCCTCCGTCCCTGGGATTCTCCAGGCAAGAGCACTGGAGTGGGTTGCCATTTCCTTCTCCAATGCATGAAAGTGAAAAGTGAAAGTGAAGTCGCTCAGTAGTGTCCGATTCTTAGTGACCTCATGGACTGCAGCCTACCAGGCTCCTCTGTCCATCGGATTTTCCAGGCAAGAGTACTGGAGTGGGGTGCCATTGCCTTCTCCACTTGCAAGAATAACTGTTGTCAAAAAGATAGATAACAAGTGCTGGTTAGGATGTGGAGGAAGGGAAACCCTGTGCACCATTGTTGGGGATGTAAAATAGCACAGCCTGTATGAAAAACAGTATGGAGGCTACACAAAATATTTAAAATAGAAATACCACATGATCTAGCAATCTCACTTCTGGATACATAGCCAAAGGAAACAAAATTACTCTCTCAAAGAGATTTCTGTTCCCACATGTTCATTGCAGTATTATTTACAATAGTCACAACATGGAAACTACTATTTACTGATGCATGAATAGATTAAAATGTTGTGATACACACACACACACACACACACACACACAAACGGAATATTCCTCAGCCATAAAAAGGAAAGAATTCTGCCATTTGCAACCTGGATGGACATTTATAGTTTTATGCTAAATGAAATGTAAGAGATAAACAAATACTGTATGATCTCAGTTCAGTTCAGTTCAGTTCAGTCATTCAGTCGTGTCTGACCCTCTGGGACCCCACGGACTGCAGTATGCCAGGCTTCCCTATGGAATATTAAAAACTGAATTCATAAAAAGTGAACAAATTGATGGCTGCCAGAAGCAGGTTGTGGGTGGGGGAAATGGGTGAAGGTACTCAAGAAGTACAAAATCCAGTTATAAGACCATTAAATTCTAGTGTGTAACATATAGCATGTTGACCATAGTTAACAATGGTATATTGTATATTTGAACTTTTCTAAGTTTAGATCTTAAAAGTTCTAATTACAAAAAAAAACTTGCCTCCAAGGTGAAAGATATTAAACTTATATAGTAATCATTAAGTTATGACCAACCTAGATAGCATATTCAAAAGCAGAGACATTACTTTGCCAACAAAGGTTCATCTAGTCAAGGCTATGGTTTTTCCTGTGGTCATGTATGGATGTGAGAGTTGGACTGTGAAGAAGGCTGAGCACCGAAGAATTGATGCTTTTGAACTGTGGTGTTGGAGAAGACTCTTGAGAGTCCCTTGGACTGCAAGGAGATCCAACCAGTCCATTCTGAAGGAGATCAGCCCTGGGATTTCTTTGGAAGGAATGATGCTAAAGCTGAAACTCCAGTACTTTGGCCACCTCATGCGAAGAGTTGACTCATTGGAAAAGACTCTGATGCTGGGAGGGACTGGGGGCAAGAGGAGAAGGGGACGATAGAGGATGAGATGGCTGGATGGCATCACTGACTCGATGGCCGAGAGTCTGAGTGAACTCCGGGAGTTGGTGATGGACAGGGAGGCCTGGCATGCTGCGATTCATGGGGTCGCAAAGAGTCGGACATGACTGAGCGACTCATCTGATCTGATCTGATGTATGTATGTATAATTATTACATTATAAAACTTAAATATGTCAATTATATCTCAATAAAACCAGAAAAAATAATTTTCACTTCCTTCTTCTCTGTACTGTCTTTTGAAACTTATGGTCCCTTCTGTCCCCTCTCACTCTTCCTGCATCAGTTGTCCACTTAAGTTTAGATTTTTCTAGCAGAAAGTTGATTGTCCATATTGCATTATTTTGGTTCTCTTACCAAGTATATAAGCAGATGTTTTGGAGTCCCTCAGCTAGAGTTAAGTTTCCAGGTGGGCCTATGGATTCACTCAGTTCTCCAATGAGAACTAGAAACAAGATGGTGTGGCTTATCTCTAGAGGCACTTCTTTTGAACAAATAAATTTATGTGTTGTTAGCATTTTCAAGTTGGCTATTTCAGAAATTTCTCTGCAACTATGAAATTTTCTACAAAATTAATTAACTTACAGAGGACTCAGGTCTTCTGTAAGATGCCTTACTTGGCAGAAAACTTAGGATCCACTTAAATGGTTCATTTTACCTCCCATTTTGTGTTTCATGTGACTATGACACTTTGTTTCCCTGAAGAGATGAGAAAAGACCAAAAATCAAATTCACCATTGCCCTGCTTCCCACTCAGTACAAACCAACTTGCCTAAGAGACCCTGGAAGTCAGTATAACCTTAAGGTTAAAGTTGTTACTTGAGACTCACTAGGATTTGTTAGACAGATAAATAGCACAGCCAAGAGTGTCTGAGCCAAGTTAAGATTCATGGGAGTTTTCCTTGGGTGCTCGAGATACAATGGTTTCCCTATCTCAAGAAATCACAAAGATGGAAGTAAGTTATAATTCACTAGATTTAAGTCAACAAATTATGAAAAATCCTGTAAAGAATAAACAGGAAAACATCTGTGCCATCCTACTTCTTGTCTCAAATTATACTCCATCATCTTGCATTATGCCTTACAGATCATTTGTTTATTTTATAAATTAAAAATTATTCAAAATAGCATTGTAATCAGAATGGTAGCATATTCCCTCACCAAGTTGTTCCTCAGAAGACATATGACTTTTTATATTTGATTAACCTCACTTCTATTAATGGCTTAACAATATGTTTCATAATCATCTTCATTTAAAACAGAAAGTCATAAGACTTGGAAGCCTGTATTGGCAAATAAGAACTTGAAATCCTGCACTATGGGGAAAAAAAAAAACAAATAACTAGCACAGCCAAGAAAAATTTTATTAATTATCTGATTTAGTTGACATGTTACCAATGAAAACTGTATTATGTAATGCTCGTAGCATTTACATCTGTGTTATGGTTTCTCGTATAATTCTATTTTTTTAATTGAAGGGTAATTGCTTTACATAATTTTGTTGTTTTCTGTCAAACATCAGAATGAATCAGCCATAGGTATACATATATCCCCTCCCTCTTGAACCTCCCTCCCCATCCCATCCCTCTAGGTTGTTACAGAGCCCCTGTTTGAGTTCTCTGGGTCATACAGCAAATTCCCATTGGCTATCTATTTTACATATGGTAATGTAAGTTTCCATGTTACTCTCACCATACATTTCTCTCTCTCGTCTCCCTCCCCCAACCCATGTCCATAAGTCTGTTCTCTGTGTCTGTTTCTCCATTGCTGCCCTGCAAATAAATTCATAAGTACCATCTTTCTAGATTCCATATATATATATATATGTGTGTGTGTGTTCAGTTCAATTCAGTTCAGTTGCTCAGTCGTGTCCGACTCTTTGAGACCCCAAAAATCACAGCACACCAGGCCTCCCTGCCCAGCACCAACTCCGGGAGTTCACTCAAACTCATGTCCATCAAGTCGGTGATGCCATCCAGCAATCTCACCCTCTGTTGACCCCTTCCCCTCCTGCCCCCAATCCCTCCCAGCATCAGAGTCTTTTCCAGTCAGTCAACTCTTCACATGAGGTGGCCAAAGTATTGGAGTTTCAGCTTTAGCATCAGTCCTTCCAATGAACACCCAGGACTGATCTCCTTTAGGATGGACTAGTTGGATCTCCTTGCAGTCCAAGGGACTCTCAAGAGTCTTCTCCAACACCACAGTTCAAAAGCATCAATTCTTCGGCACTCAGCCTTCTTCACAGTCCAACTCTCACATCCATACGTGACCACTGGAAAAGCCATAGCCTTGACTAGACAGACCTTTGTTGGCAAAGTAATGTCTCTGCTTTTGAATATGCTATCTAGGTTGGTCATAACTTTGCTTCCAAGGAGTAAGTGTCTTTTAATTTCATGGCTGCAATCACCATCTGCAGTGATTTTGGAGCCCCAAAAAATAAAAGTCTGACACTGTTTCCACTGTTTCCCCATCTATTTGCCATGATGTGATGGGACCAGATGCCATAATTTTCACTTTCTGAATGTTGAGCTTTAAGCCAACTTTTTCACTCTCCTCTTTCACTTTCATCAAGAGGCTTTTCATTTTCTCTTCACTTTCTGCCATAAAGTTGGTGTCATCTGCATATCTAAGGTTATTGATATTTCTTCCAGCAATCTTGATTCCAGCTTGTGCTTCTTCCAGCCCAGCCATTTCTCATGATGTACTCTGCATATAAGTTAAATAAGCAGGATGACAATATACAGCCTTGAAGTACTCCTTTTCCCATTTGGAACCAGTCTGTTGTTACATGTCCAGTTCTAACTGTTGTTTCCTGACCTGCATATAGGTTTCTCAAGAGGCAGGTCAGGTGGTCTGGTATTCCCATCTCTTTCAGAATTTTCCACAGTTTATTGTGATCCACACAGTCAAAGGCTTTGGCATAGTCAATAAAGCAGAAATAGATGTTTTTCTGGAACTCTCTTGCTTTTTCCATGATCCAGTGGATGTTGGCAATTTGATCTCTGGTTCCTCTGCCTTTTCTAAAACCAGCTTGAACATCTGGAAGTTCATGGTTCATGTATTGCTGAAGCCTGGCTTGGAGGATTTTGAGCACTACTTTACTAGCATGTGAGATGAGTGCAATTGTGTGGTAGTTTGAGCATTCTTTGGCATTGCCTTTTTTGGGGATTGGAATGAAAACTGACCTTTTCCAGTCTTGGGGCTATTGCTGAAGTTTCCAAATTTGCTGGCATATTGAGTGCATCACTTTCACAGAATCATCTTTCAGGATTTGAAATAGCTCAACTGGAATTCCATAACCTCCACTAGCTTTGTTCATAGTGATGCTTTCTAAGGCCCACTTGACTTCATGTTCCAGGATGTCTGGCTCTAGGTGAGTGATCACACCATCATGATTATCTGGGTCATGAAGCTCTTTTTTGTACAGTTCTGTGTATTCTTGCCTTAGTATACAATATTTATCTTTCTCCTTCTGACTTACTTCACTCTGTATAATAGGCTCTAGGTTCATTCACCTCATTGGAACTGACTCAAATGCATTCCTTTTTATGTCTGAGTAATATTCCATTGCATATATGTACCACAGCTTCTTTATCCATTCATCTGTCAGTGGACATCTAGGTTCTTCCATGTTCTAGCTATTGTACATAGTGCTGCAATGCACATTGGTGTACATGTGTCTTTTTCAATTTTGGTTTCCTCAGGGTGTATGCCTAGGATTGGGATTGCTAGGTCAGATAGTGGCTTTATTCCTAGTTTTTTAAGGAATCTCTATACTGTCTTCCATAGTGGCTGTAACAATTTACATTCACACCAACAGGGCAAGATGGTTCCATTTTCTCCACACTCTCTCCATCATTGATTGATTGTAGACCTTTTGATGATGGCTATTCTGACTGGTATGAGGTGAAATCTCATTGTAGTTTTGATTTTCATTTCTCTAATAATAATGAGCGATGTTGAGCATCTTTCCATGTGTTTGTTAGCCATTTTTATCTCTTCTTTGGAGAAATGTCTGTTTAAAAGTGTCTCCCACTTTTTGATTGGGTTGTTTGTCTTTCTGGTATTGAGTTGTATGAGCTGGTTGTATATTCTGGAATTTAATCCTTTGTCAGTTGTTTTCTTTGCTATTATTTTCTCCCATTCTGAGGGTTGTCTTTTCACTTTGTTTATAATTTCCTTTGCTGTGCAAAAGCTTTTAAGTTTAATTAGGTTCCACTTGTTTATTTTTGTTTTTACTTCCATTATTCTAGGAAGTGGGTCATAGAGAACCTTGCTTTGATTTATCTAATCAAGTGTTTGACCTATGTTTTCCTCTAAGAGCTCTATAGTTCCTGGTCTTACATTTAGGTCTTTAATCCATTTTTAATTGTGGGTAACTGCTAATAATTCCAGGAGTGATGTCCATGTGTTTCACACACACCTGGCCAATGTTAGCAATTGTGTGTTTATAAAATATCACTTACTGACCACTACAATAGACCATACAACATTCATCATGCTCTGCTGACTTATAGTCCCCGTGTGTGTGTGTAAGTGTGTGTGTCAGTTGCTCAATCGTGTCTGACTCTTTGCGATCCTTGGACTGTAGCCTGCCAGGCTCCCCTGTTCATGGGATTCTCCAGGCAAGAATACTGGAATGAGTTGCCATTCCCTTCTCCAGGGGATCTTCTCCACCCAGGGATAGAACCAGTCTTGTGCATTTTCGGTCAATTCTTTACCATCTGAGCCACCAGGGAAGCCTGGATCTCTGCAATGCCACAAACAAAAAGGTTCTCATCTCTTAAGATGAAATAACAGTCAAATTTAGTCTTCATCCTGTGTCTTCTGGTTAGGTTTAAACAGCTAAAGCTTTGTACCTTCAGAATCATAAGGTCTTTATTTCTACTCTGACAGGTCTACAGTCAATCTTGTTCCGAATCAGTCTTCCTCATACACTTCATTCTTCCTTTGTAAATTTTCAGCTGGAGAAGAGATTTGACTTAACAAGTGATGCATCATTTTCTACTCTGAGTAATTTGACTTCCTCATGGTCTAATGCTATCAAATCTCCTTGGCTGCTATTACAATCACTCTATGCCAAATGTGCTTTCTTAGTGTTGATATTATAGCTTATGAATTTCAATTTTAGGTTATATACTAGAATAAGGCTCAAGATTAAAGTTAGTTTTGTATATACTATTTTCCTTGAGATAAAATTAAACTATAACAATCTAGCATGAAAGTAAAAATGTTTTATTGACTCAGTTATAGACCTAACCTTGAGGCTTAACCTCAAGAATTGACATAAAATCACTTATTACATATATTGGTGTTGTGATAAATGTGCAAAGAGAACTATTTTAAAGCCAGATTTCCTTAGGAATTTAGAGTTTAAAACATTTTTAAAAGACTCTAAAGACATATGAATACTTAAGAAAATAATATACATAGGTATAAAATTGTATGTAAATTTATGCATAGAAATACATTTTGGTTACAATTTTGTTGAATAAAGAATCTTTTATATGTACTTATGTGTGAATATATATGATTAGAAAGATATATAGAGATGGATTTTCACTATCTTTAAAGTATAAAATAAATTTCAGTCAATATGCCTTTACTTAATGTATTTAAGTAAAATTTTTCAGACATTGCTACACAACATCTTAGATTTATCTTTAAGACATTTTGACTTTTCAAAAAATATTTTGTTCATTACAAGGATGCAGTATTTTATGAAAGAAATGTTGTGTTTGAAATAGTGGCCTGAATCTACCAGTCCAATTTTGTCCAAGACTGTGATTAAAACAGAGCTTCCCTGATGATTAAAACAAGAACATCTTTTGTAAATACGTGTGTGTGTGTGTGTGTGTGTGTGTGTGTATATATAAAGAGAGAGAGGGAGTTTGTAATACCCAAGGAAAATTGAGGAAAGGAATACAAAAAAAGAACATGTTTTCTTTTTTAAAAATTGTTTTAAGGGCTAAATATGGATATTTATATATTGCTTACTTTTTTCTGCTTCAGATAAAGGAAGTAGTTATTCTGTGAGTTAGAAAAGCAAATTAACTAAAATTAATTAATTGACTGGAAGATCAGTAATAAGGAAACAGACTGTCTAAGAAAGAAAGGATGTTTGGCTTCTAAAGGCTAAACAATCCAGCAACTCATTGACACCATGGCCTTAAAATTTTAAGCCACATTACAAGACTATTTTTTGATTGCAATATAAAACTTAGGATAAGTCAAAGAAAATTTTAAGTATCAGTGGGAAAGGTAATGGCATGTGCCTTGAACATGTCTTTCTTTTAAACATTTCTCTAGAAATGAGATGAGAAAATATATCAGTACAATACAGTGGGGAAAAGATGGTGTCTTTAATAAATAGTTCAGAGGCAATTAATATTCATATCAGGTGTGTGAAAATATCTTGACCCGCTACCTCATACCATTTATGAAAAGTAAATACAAAATGGTTTTCATGTGTAAATGTAGAAATCAAATCCATGAAACATTTAGAG
The DNA here is from genome assembly GCF_029407905.1 of Bubalus kerabau. Taxonomy (NCBI): domain Eukaryota; kingdom Metazoa; phylum Chordata; class Mammalia; order Artiodactyla; family Bovidae; genus Bubalus; species Bubalus kerabau. The sequence continues at coordinate 96,221,949 of NC_073626.1, forward strand.
AAAAACAGGGAACATCTTTTGAACCTTACAGTAAACAAAGGTTTCTTATATAGGATATAAACACACCAACAATGACCAAAAATAGAACAATTTAACTGTTAAAATTACTTCTGCTTATCAAAAAAGACCTCTAAGTATGAAAAGGCAACCTCAGAGAGTATCAGAAGACATTTATACCTGTATATTCAACAGAGATGCATATAAAATTTTGCAAAAACTCAAAATCATAAAAAGCAACTAAACAAAAATGCAAAAGAAACCTAAAACAGACAAACTTAAAAAGGAGTAGATTCAACTATTTAATAAACATATAAAAAGCTGCTTAGTTCACCAGTTATCAAAAAAATAAAAGTTAAAACCTCAAACATCAGTAAACAGTTTCCAGAATGGCCAAAATGATAAAAACAGGAAATAAGTATTGACAAGGATATAGAGAAACTCACACTCTCAAGCAATGCTTATCTGGAAGCTTCCTCTAAAACTGAACAAGATCATAATATATGACCCAGAATTCCACTCCACTTAACAGAAATACATTTATAGGTTTTCCAAAAAACATACACTGAAATGTTCATAGCAGCACTATTAACAATAGCCCTAAGTAAGAAATTATTCAAATGTTTACCCAAATAAATGAATGAATGGCATATTTGTCAAATGAAATACTATACAACAATGTGAATAAATGAACTATAAGCTTCTTTCAATATTATGGATGAAATTCAAATGGTACTGAGAAAAGTTTAGACTCGAAGAATATATTTATTAGTAAGAAAATAGACAATATTAGATTAAGGGCTAGCTTTTTATTGTGAGACATATCTTGTTAATAAAAGCCTTGATAAAATATTTAAATGTTAATATGCAAAATAGCATATTCAAAGAAACAAATAATGATACTTTGGCCTCCTGACACAATCTACGCTTAGGATTTGAAGCATATCAAAAGTTAAACCTCCCCTTCATGAGACTAAATCCAAAGTTTGAATTTCAGGCCCAATTTAACATTTGAAAATTTCCTTCAGTGCAGTTAGAAATAACAGAAACCTCCTAGATAGAACTAGAGACAACAATTCAGCAGAAGACTTAAGGACGCTGAAGCACTTCTCTGTCCTGCCCAAACCAAATGCGAATTAAGCTCTGTGACCTACGGGCTCGGCCTGCCACAGATCCTGGAATCAAATGTAGGGAGATCTTTAGAGTCGAAATGTAGGGAGATCTTTAAAGAGTCCTATCCAGGAATTCAGCAGTTTGATAATATCAGTCCTGTAGTTCTTGATATTTCACTAGGCCAGCACTATTTGTTTTTTACAGCTTGTTCTTCTTTTGTTAACATACAACCTGTCTTTATAAGCAGCTCTTACCTTCTCCTCGTAAAACAATTCTCCCCTGGTAACCCAGTTCCCTCGCGTTGGCTGTGCTTGGTGTGATCTGTCCAGGAGTGTCCTGCTTGATGTGCTGCCTCCCTGTCGCGGCATTTTCTGAGCAGATGATCCACTCTCCTTTCCATTTTCCAGAGGCCCACAGTCTGTGTGGTTCTGACCGGATTTGCTTAGTGCTGATAGCCAGTGTGGCCCTGGGTAATGAACTACTACTGCCTATTCCCAAACTTGACTGAAACTCTGATTTGCCTGCAAACCAGGACATTCACCTGTTCCTCCTCACCAGACCTCTGAGTCCCTGCATGGACTTCTACCAACGCTAGTTTCCAACTTTTTCAACTGTCTCACCTCACATGAGAAGGTATCCGAAGACAGCCAAAAGTCTGATAAGCATTATACATTGACCTTCTAGAATCCCTCATACTGCTGACTTTTGAGAGGAATGACAAGCCCTTGGATCCTTCTCAACTCTGGGTCACAACCATCTCAACCAGACCTTTCTGAAAACTTCAGCAAGAAGGTGACAGGAATGAAGAACACAGTACATTTATTTTTGACTCAGCCATACTAAGGATGCAACAGGACAAGAAACACCCTGGAATTCTCCATCGTTGACAATATTTTCCAAATCCTGACCCACCTGGGCTTGCATCAAGGCATTGAGATGGAAATAAAAGATAGGAAAAGCTGAGAAAAGCAAAAGAAAATGTGAGAAACAGAAAGAGGAGTATGAGATAAAAGGAAGAACATGTCACAGCAGTTTTTCACTGCTGCTTCCCATTCAGCTGTTATTTAGAAGTCACCTTTGTAGAAGATATTACTGCTATAACCACTTTCTCCACTATTTTCTTATTCTGGCTTTGCCCTGATTAATCAGTCACTGTGTATCCATTTATCTTTGCTTTAAAAAAGATATGAAAAGCCAGGTTTTTGCTATCCTCGGTTCAGTTCAGTTCAGTCACTCAGTTGTGTCTGACTCTTTGCGACCCCATGAATCGCAGCACGCCAGGCCTCCCTGTCAATCACCAACTCCGGGAGTTCACTCAGACTCATGTTCATCGAGTTGGTGATGCCATCCAGTCAGCTCATCCTCTGTCATCCCCTTCTCCTCCTGCCCCCAATCCCTCCCAGCATCAGAGTCTTTTCCAATGAGTCAACTCTTCACATAAGGTGGCTAAAGTATTGGAGTTTCAGCTTTAGCATCAGTCCTTCCAAACACCCAGGACCGATCTCCTTTACAATGGACTGGCTGGATCTCCTTGCAGTCCAAGAGACTCTCAAGAGTCTTCTCCAGCACCACAGTTCAAAAGCATCAATTCTTTGGCGCTCAGCTTTCTTCACAGTCTAACTCTCACATCCATACATGACCACTGGAAAAACCATAGCCTTGACTAGATGGATCTTTGTTGGCAAAGTAACGTCTCTGCTTTTGAATATGCTATCTAGGTTGGTCATAACTTTCCTTCCAAGGAGTAACCGCTGTCCTAGACATTGACTTATTCTCAAACCTTACCATGTGACTTTGGAGATTATCACTAAACCATGTTGGTTTCCTTATTTTAAGTTGGTTTACTTGAATTAGATCAGGAGTTCTCTATACTTAGGGGAGTAAAATTTCATTTATTTACTAAAGTCATAAGGTTCAGGAGAATAATTAGGGTATGTCCATGACTTAGTCAGAAGGAAATGAGGGACAAACAATTGGCTGCTAGAACCATGGTGAAGACTCTGGATTCCAGAGTTGGATAGATATTGGAAATCTTACTTTCCCATTTACTCATCATGTGATATCAGACACAGATTCAAGCAGCCTCAGTTTCCTCACCTATGAAATGCAGATAATATTAGGGTTGACTCCGGAGAAGGCGATGGCACCCCACTCCAGTACTCTTGCCTGGAAAATCCTATGGACAGAGGAGCCTGGTAGGCTGCAGTCCATGGGGTTATGAAGAGTCGGACACAACTGAGCGGCTTCATTTTCACTTTTCACTTTCATGCATTGGAGAAGGAAATGGCAACCCACTCCAGTGTTCTTGCCTGGAGAGTCCCAGGGACGGGGGAGCCTGGTGGGCTGCTGTCTGTGGGGTCACACAGAGTCGGACACGACTGAAGTGACTTAGCAGCAGTAGCAGCCATTAGGATATTACTCAGAACATAAAAGGCCCACAATAAATATTTACCACCACACATATTTACTTTGGGGTCTTCTGGTCTAACTAGAAAAGTCCCAGAATAATGGAAAGAACAGTGACACAAAAGTAAATCAAGACACAGTTTCAGATCCTACTTTGGCTTCTTGTTACTGTGGTACCTTGGATAAGTGACTTAACCTGACACTTTCTTTTCTAGGAAATGTGATTAAAATAAAAATGTCTAAGGTATCTTCCAATTCTAGATACTACACTTACCTTACCTATTATTTTGGGAAAAGTCTTTAAATACTTGTGGGGCTCAGTAGTGGCTGAATCCTACTTACCATAAGTAGTTCAGCACCAAGACTTGTCATAAGAGCTCCAGGATCCTATGTTATCATAAACATATTTTACAAATAAAGAATTCTGTTTAAAAATGTTATTTAGCATGCTATTTTAAAGTTTATAATTATCATTCATTTCTTTCTGTCAAAATTACTAAATAATTTTGTTTAAAATAGCAAAAGAAGTATTTTATTATTAAATGTGTACTGAATAAACTTTGAAACCATAAAATAAAAAAGTATAAAAAGGCAGATAAAACTATACTAAAAGCATCAGTACAATAAAGTTGCATGTATTTCACAATACATTTATTACCTTCCCATCTTTATTTTGAATTTGTACTTTCTTCTCATTTATTTTTGCATGAAATAATTAATAAACCATGTAGAACAGAATTTTCATTATGTATGTATGTGTATGTACACGCTTGGGTGTGCACAAGATATATTAGAGATATATTATCTTTTATAGAGATAAGGAAAGATATTCCTAACTGAATGTAGAGTTCCAGAGAAGAGCAAGGAGAGATAAGAAAGCCTTCCTACGTGAACAATGCAAAGAAATAGAGGAAAACAATAGAATGAGAATGGCCAGAGATCTCTTCAAGAAAATTAGAGATACCAAGGGAACATTTCATGCAAAGATGGACACAATAAAGGACAAAGATGGCAAGGACCAAATAGAAACAGAAGAGATTAGGAAGAGGTAGCAAGAACACACAGAAGAACTATACAAAAAAGGTCTTAATGACTGGAATAACTTCAATAGTGTGGTCACTCACCTAGAGCCAGACATCCTGGAGTGTGAAGTCAAGTGGGCCTCTGGAAGCATCCCTACAAACAAAGCTAGTGGAGGTGATGGAATTTGAGCTAAGCTAGTTCAAATCCTAAAAAATGATGTTTTGTTGCACTCAATATGCCAGCAAATTTAGAGAACTCAGCAGTGGCCACAGGGCAGGAAAAGGTCAGTTTTCACTCCAATCCCAAAGAAGGGCAATGCCAAAGAGTGTTCAAACTACAGCACAACTGTGGTTATTTCACATGCTAGCAAGATTATGCTCAACATTCTTCAAGCTAGGCTTCAATAGTACGTGAAATGAGAACTTCCAGATGTATAAGCAGAATTTAGAAAAGGCAGAGGAAAATGAGATAAACTTGCCAACATCCACTGGATCATAGAAAAAGCAAGGGAATTCTAGAAAAATATCTATTTCTGTTCCATTGACTATGCTAAAGCCTTTGACTCTGTGGATCACAACAAACTGGAAAATCCTTAAAGAGATGAGAATACCAGACCATCTTACTTGTTTCCTGAGAAGCCTATATGCAGAATAAGAAGCAACAGTTAGAACCAGACAAGACTGGCTCAAAATTGGGAAAGGAGTATGTCAAGGCTGTATATTGTAATCTTGCTTATTTAATTTATATGCAGAGTACATCATATGAAATGCTGAGCTGGATGGCTCACAAGCTGGAATCAAGATTGTTGTGAGAAACATCAACAACCTCAGATATGCAGATGATATCACTTTAATGACAGAAAAGGAAGAGGGACCAAAGTGACTTTTGATGAGGGTAAAAGAGGAAAGTGAAAAAGCTGGCTTAAAACTCAACATTCAAAAAATGAAGATCATAGCATCTGGTCCCATCACTTCATGGCAAATAGATGGGAGAAAAGTCAACACAATGTCAGATTTTATTTTCTTGGGCTCCAAAATCATCATGGATGGTGACTGCAGTCACAAAATTACAAGACTCTTGCTCCTTGAAAGAAAAACTATGAAAAATCTAGACAGCATATTAAAAAGAACACACATCACTTTGCCAACAAAGGTCCATATGGCCCACATGGTCAAATCTATGCTGTGTTTTTTTTTTCAGTACTCATATATGGATGTGAGAGTTGGACCTTAAGGCTGAGCATCAAAGAACTGGTGCCTTCCAACTGTGGTGTTGGAGAAGACTCTTGAGAGTCCCTTGGACAGCAAAGAGATCAAAGGGGTCAATCCTTAAGGAAATCAACTCTGAAAATTCATTGAAAGAACTGAAGCTGAAGCTCCAATACTTTGGCCACCTGATATGAAGAACCAACTCATTGGAAAAGCCCCTGATGGTAGGAAAGATTGAGGGCAAGAGGAGAAGAGGGTGACAGAGGATGAGATGATTGGATGGCATCACTGACTCAAAGGACACGAGTTTGAGCAAACTCTGGGAGATCGTGAAGGACATGAAAGCCTGACATGCTATAGTTCATGGGGTCACAAAGAGTCAGACACAACTTAGTGATTAAACAACAACAACAATTGAGATATAAATAGGTGCTCTTATCTATACACACACACACACACACACACACACACAAACACACAATTTTTAGGCTCTGCTGCTGGTGCTAAGTTGCTTCAGTCATGTCCGACTCTGTGCGACCCCATAGAAGGCAGCCCACAAGGCTCCCCCGTCCCTGAGATTCTCCAGCCAAGAACACTGGAGTGGGTTGCCATTTCCTTCTTCAATGCATGAAAGTGAAAAGTGAAAGTGAGGTCGCTCAGTCATTGGCTCTAAGACTTTCCAAAAAATAATCTGTAAGGAAAGAGATATTGCACAAAACCACTAAGAAAATATATCTACTTCATATTAATTTTAATTCTGAAAGTTCACTATCACTTTCTACTGTATTTGGAGAATAGCCATTGGATTACAGAGGTTCCAGCACTTACTGAGATCACATATTCAAAGCACTCATATCAATGTATATTTTCTTTATTCTCTCACTCTTCCTTCTTCCCCTCCCTTCACTTTTTCTCTTTGTAATGCTGTATATATTTCTTTTCTACTGATGGACAAGAAGCAACCAAAACCTTAGTATTTTAAAACAACACACATCTTTTATCTCACCACTTCCATAGGTCAGAATTCAAGGCACAACAACTTTGGGAAGATCTCTGTTCTTCCATAAGAGAGTTCTGCTCAGCCTTCCACAGGTCCTCATCTGAGAGCTCAACTAGGTAAGAATGTGCATCTAGCCATTAGCTCTTAGAAGAATGCATTTCACTGTGCCTGTTGGGAGACACCCTCATGCCCAGTGGTTCCCACAGCTCCTAGCTGTGTGGCCCTCTCCATAGACAGTTCACAATTTATCTGTTTATTTCTTCAAATCCAGCAGAAGAATCTCTGGGTCCACTCTGCTAACACAACATCTTACACAACATAAACAAAACCATAGGAGGAACATTTCCATACCTGGCAATATAATATAATCTAATGAAGGGAACGACCTTTGGCACAAGGATTTGATTCATTGGGAACCAACTTAGGGTGTGTCTGCTACACTGTATGATAGTAATTTGCTAAGAACTCTTTTCCAAAGATCACTAGTAACCTACATTGCTGACCTTCAGCCATAAAACAGAGTCCACTGAGATTTTTATTTAAATCATAAGCAATGTTTTTAACTTCAAAAAAGAAACTAATGCTAATATGTTGACCCCACTTGAACTTTATCTCCACAGGGTCATTTAAATATTTACATCTACTGTTTTCACGAGTTTGATTGACAAGCACTTTATAAAATATTTATGCTGTCAAAAACCAGCATGGATCTCATGAGAATATCACATTTTGCTTAAAAATTATACCAAAAAGTAATTCTCTGTAATGACAATGAAGATATACTTCTACTTTTCCATTTCTTTTAAAAGCCAAGATGAATGTTATTTTAGTACAGCATTAATATTTGCAGAAATTTGTGAAAGTGGACAGGATAAAGAATTGAGAGTGCAGAGTGTAAAAATGACATTTATTAGTATATTTTTCAAATTTCCCCAATCTTTCCATAAAACAAATAACCAGAATAGGGAAAAGAAAAAAAAATCCATAAACATCTGAAAAGAATCTAGTGACAAAATATTCCTATTCCTTGTATTCAACTTCTGAGAATACAAGTTAGTGGTGTCAAACCATCACTGGTAGCATGATCTGTGCAGGACGAAGATATTTAATAGTATAGAGAAAGGGACTCCAGTGGTAGTAAGAGCTCAGAAACAATAAGTTACCCCTCAAAAAAAATTACATGCAAAAACAAAGAACTCTGTTTCTGGAATCTTTAGCCATCCAAAATTAGGGATACTCCTGAAAGTTGGATAAAGATATACTGGCTCCAATTTGAGACTAGTTCCAAAAAAAGGAAAATATCAGGAGGCACTAGGTAAGTTTGCCTATGAAGGAGTTTGGAATTATTGAACAAAACTCTCTCTTATGGAAGACCAGAGATCTAAAGGGGTAAAAAACAAACAAAAATTCTGTGAATAGATGGAAAACTGACTGAGGAAAAAATCTTAGGAATAAAGGAGCATGAATTTTCAGATTCTGAGTAGCAGATGGGAGAAGAACCCCAGGAAGGAGTTCTTAAAACTGTGGATATGGTCACACAAGGAAGATATATTTTTAATGCTTTATGATGGAAGAGGGCTATCAAGAAATAAAGTTACCCTGATCCACACATCATCACAGGAACATCCCTCTAAAGAACAGAAAACCCATGTCAATAAATATGAATAACCAAAATATTATTATTATGTATGTTTGAATCAAAATTTGAAAATTTAACATAACACATATAAGTATACCTAAGAAAAACATTATTCATTAAATTCATAATTAAAAAGAAATTTCCTAAATATAATAAAATCTCTATTATTCCAATTCAGAAGTTAACAATTAATGGGAATACTCTAGCAGTATTACCAATGAAGTCTGCAACAATAAAGCTATGCTGCAATACCCAGCATCTTCAGTTGTGTTTCACATTAAATTGAAGATATTATTTAACCCACCTGGGATGTGTATGTTTATCTCATAAGAATTTGGAGGACTACATGCAGAAGTTATCATATTACAACTAAAACCCCAAGAATCAATTAAAATCTATTACAAACCATAAGAGAGTTTATAAAGTGTCAAAATATAAAATTAACATTCCCAAACTCTAGCAATAACCACTGTCAATACATAATTTAAAGGAAGGCTCTATTTACATTAAAATGATGATGATGATGTATTTAAGCATAAACTTTCAAAAGTGCATTAAAAGACATGAAGAAAAAATAAATGCTCATCAAAGAAATGAAAGATATATGGCCAAATGGAAATGTATACCATATTTGTAAATATGAAATTTCAACTTTATAAAGGTGTCAATTATAGTTTTGTAAATACAATCAAAGCCCCATCAAATACCATGATATTGTTCTTTGGGAAAAAGGCAAGTTGATTATAAAGCTCATAAAAAGAATAAATGACCAAAGTCAGCAAAGAAAATCATGAAAAAGTACTCAGTGAGAGAATTTTATACCTGATGCTAAAACCTCACATGCACTCAAAAAAAAAAAAAATCCCATAATATATTTACATTGTTTAGCTCTGTCCACTGAGAAAGCCTGAAAGCAATATCAACTCACGAGCAAAGGATACCTTCAGGGCCCAGACTGTAGTCTCTAAATATTGTTTCTCACTAAAAGGAAAGAGTGTTCTTAGGAGAAATGGCTGATGACAGGTCTCAGGTGGGAAATACAGAAAATGATCCCAGGGCACCAGATCTAAAGGTTACAGGAGTGAACCTGGAGGTATTGCACTGATCTAAGTCACCTGAGATTGAACATCAGACATGTAAAAACTGCAAAGTATTGAAACACTTGATAGAGTAAAACCTCTGAGTCAGAAATAATATGTTAACTGATTAAATATAATAAAACTTGCTATAATACAACTTATTGATATTAGCTTGAAAATTGACCTTTTAAGAGAAAAATTTAAAAATATACTAGCCAAATAAAATGAGTTCTTTAGAGAAGAGCTATAGTTAATAAATGCAGATAAATGATAAAGTTAGAAAAATCACCATTTTGCAAACTAATTAAATAATGGATATGAGTAATAATTGAGGATTTTAATTACTAGGAAAAAAGTTGGTGTGAATGCTTTATCAGAGGAATCAGGCTTTTACTACTTAACTGTAAAAATCACTAAAAGTGAAGCCTCCTAAGGTGATGAATTAAGAAGTACAGAACACAACCTACATCATGTCATAACTGAATCTGAATTCAGTTATTTCTCCATATATTACTACAATTTTATAAGAAATACAGGGGATGCCAGGACAAGGTAAATGATATCTCAAGGAAACAATCAGCCAAAGTCAGGGTGTAGGACATTGTACAAGATAAAAGACTCAATTTCTCCAACTAAACTGTGGCATGGAGGAAAAAAAGGTTCCTAGAGCAGAAAACACTTAAGAGTTATAAAAAATCAAAAGCAATATGGTATCTTGCTTGGATCCATATTCGAACCAACTGTAAAAAAGACATTTTAAAGACAATTAGGAAAACTTCAACAAAAATTTGGTACTAAATAGCATTAGGAAATTATTGTTAATTTTGTTAGCTGTAATAATGCTGGTTATATTACAAAAATAAGTGCCTTTTTCTCACTAGAGATGGATACTCATATATTAAAGGGTGAATTAATATAATGTTTGGGATTTGCCCTAATATAGACCTGAAAACACAGTCATCCTTGTTTTCAGAGTTGCTAATATTAATTTTTATCACCATCAAAATGTTTATATGAAATTCCTATATGCCACAATATGTGCCAGCTTCCCAGGCAGACTATCATATCTTATTGCTATAATTGGCCAGTGTTCCTGATGTTCCAGTTATCTATATTTATGAAATTTCCACTGTGTTCAAAACATTGCATATGTTTGTGTTTAAAACACTGCATTTGTCTATTGGAAAAGAAATGAAAGTGAAATTGATGACCAGTTGACCTATAAGAGTTTACAATTTTTCAGTGGGGCTAGAACACAATATTTTGAGAAATATATGACTAAAATATATTTAACAGAAGGTATCCATATACAGGAATTCTGTAGAATTATTTCCCATTTGGAGGAGACCATTGCCTGAAGGCAGTTGATTTCTCCTACACCTGTTTTAGGATTATTCTTTAAAAACAATAGAAGTGGGTGAGGACTTATAAATGTCAAGCTACAATAGAACTTGGGAAGGGGAATACAGTAAAGCTCAACTTGCTGCTTAAGGTACAAACCATTGTTGGAAATCACAGTAAAGAGGTCAGCAGTGGATGGTTACAATGCTATCTCTAAGTGGGCTGCAATAGCTGGAGGAGCTATTGCAAATAACAGAACAACTCTTCCTTTGCCACTGCTGGCTCTGTTCTCAGAGAGCCCGTTAGGTCTAACTGCAAACTCTACCCACAGAGGATAGATGCAATTGCCTTAGGCTCAAGCAGAGCAGTGGAAAATAACAGAATCCCCTAACACATCCCCAAACAGTAAGTGCCTGAGGAGCTTGCCAGCTTATAGGTGTTCCTACAGTTTTTCTAGGTTGAAAGTCTTTCTAAGTACTGGTTGCACTGAGCGGTTACACTTTATTTAAACATCTGTTCACTCAAAATACTTATGATGCATGTAATCTCTGAGCAAAAGCAAAATTCTGCTCTCTGGAGCTTCCAGCTAAGTGAGAGAGACATGCTTTCACCAAATTATCACACTGATGAGCACATAGTCACAAACTGTTATAAGGAAAGACATTTCTTCATGAGAATGAATCAAGGGAATCCTTTTCTAGCTGGACGGTTTCAAGAAAGGTTTTCCTAGGGAATGACACTTAACAGAGGCTTGAAAGAAAAGTGTGCTCTGGGCAGGGTTAGCATAGCAGAAACTTTTCAGGCAGAAAGGACTGATGGAGTCAAGTTGCTGCCACCAGGAGGCCAGATGGGCTAGGGTGCAAAGAACTAAGAGGAGAATGATGAAGTTTGAGAACGAGGTAAGCTGACTCTACAGAACACTGTAGCCACCTTAAGGAGTTTGAATTCTAAGAGCAATGGAAAGTCATCTCATGATATTAAGCAGTGGGGTGATAAGATCAGATTTATATTTTAAAAAGATTAGTTTCAGTGTGGAGAATGAATTGTAGAAAAACTTGAAGATGAAAAGGTTGTAAATGGGTGTTGCCAATGTCCAAGCAAGAGATTATAGAAAATGAAGCAAAGTTGGTGGCAGTGGGGGTGAAGAGAAGGCTGAAAAGACATGTTAAGAAGGTGTAACTGACAGGTCTCGGTAAGAGATTAGATTGGGGAAGGTGAAAGAAGCAAAGGGAAGTAAGGCAGAGGGAGTCATCGGGAAGCCCCTAGATTTCTTTTTTCTTTTCCATTATGGTTTATCACAGGATATTGAATATATTTCCTGTGCTATAAAATAGGAATTTGTTGTTTATCCATTCTACATATAATAGTTTGCATTTACTAAACTCAAACTCCCAATGTATTCCTCCCCAACCCCTTTCCACCCTTGGCAACCACAAGTCTGTTCTCTCTGCCTATGAGTCAGTTTCTGTCTTGTAGACAAGTTCATTTGTATCATTTTTTTTTTTTTTAGAGTCCACATATAAGTGATGTTCTATGGTATTTATTTTACTCTGTCTGATTTACTTGACTTAATATGATACTCTCTAGGTCCACCCATGTTGCTGCAAATGGCATTATTTCATTCTTTTTTATGGCCAACATTCCATTGTATATATGTACCACATCTTCTTTATCCATTTGTCTCTCAATGGACATTTAGGTTTTTTTCCACATCTTGGTTATTGTAAATAGTGCTGCTATGAACATAGGGGTGCATATATATTTTTAGATTATAGGTTTGTCTGGATATACACCCAGGAGTTGAATTTCAGGGTCATATGGCAACTCTGTTTTTATTTTTTTGAGAAACTGCCACATCCTCACCAACATTTGTTATTCGCAGACTTTTTAATGACGTCTTGTTTGTGCAACTTAATAAATGGGAGCCAATTTGTGGAACATGTGGAGAAAACTATATTTGCAAATAGGTCTGAGATATGTTAAATACAGGATACCTTCTTTGAAATGTCAAACAGGCAAGTGGATATTAAAATATAGAAAAATGTGTAGAAATCTGAGAGTCATTAGCCAGATGGTAAATAAGACTGAGGCATAAATGAGATGTACTAAGGGGAGGGAGTCGAGAACAGGGCCCTCAGTGAGCTGAATCAAGCCAATGGTGAGGATTCCTTTTTTAAAAATTGTTCAATTTTTACCAGCCAAATGTTTTAAATTTTTCTGAATTTAAAAGTATCAATATTTAGATATTGCATGAATTTTCCAATTCAACAATTTTCCCTCACTTCAGCCATTTTAACACATTTGCAATATCTGCTGATTTTGAAGGCATTTGAGTTTTCACAATATGGCTTGATAAAGAAGAGGATGTAGGATAGTCTTCAGGAATTTCATTTATATAGGACATTTGAGTAGAGACATATGAAGCCTGCAAAGGAGAATGAGAAAATGGCTGAAGTAGGACGGGTTAGCCAAGAAACCTTTTTTTAGAAGTATTAATATCTTCATGAAAAAATTTATAAAATTATACTATGAAAATGATATTTTTACTCAAAGATGTATATGATAGTATCTGAATTATCATTTATGTATTATAAATATATATGATTTTTTTCTGATGTAACAAAGAATACAAAATATATAGGCTAATGGGGGAGCAGATGTTTAAATGATGTATATAGTTTTTTAATTTAAACTGCATCTTACTGTCATTTTCTCTAATTAGAATAATCTAAACTTTAAATATAATAGAAATTGTTTCATTAGGATATCATATATAATTCTTCATTTCTTCATGGTCTAATTATGAAAAAGTAGAAAGTCATTATAGAATTTCAAGCATCACCATCTATGAAAAGATACGAGATGAAAAATATTGAAAAATGTGTGGAAGCACTTGTCTGAAAAAAGTTATTTTACTGTGATTACAGAAAGAGTTATTAGAATGACAAAGAATCATCATCCATCTGCAAACTTTGTAATAATTTACAGTGGCATTTGTCCTTTCACAACAAATTTATTTTCCTTAGCTTTAGGCAAAGGCATTATGCTATGTTTAATGCAATGAATTAATGAGTATTCAAATTAGTTATCTGCTAATAATAATCTTCTTATGTAATAGTCATCTTTCTCCATTATTTTTAATAGTGCTTGAATTATAAATCAGAAGAAAATTAAGTATGTTAAAAATTATCATTCAGAAGCACTGTAACAAAGCAGTTAAGAGCAGGCACAATAAAGGTCCAGACCCGCCTGGGTTCCAGTGTCCAGTCATTTTCCAGCTGCTTAAATATTAATATTTAGGTGTCAGTTTTCTCATATGTAAAATGGGATAATAACAGTAACTACCTCTTGGGGTTGTCAAAGAATCAAGTTAATCACTACAAATGCTCAGAATAACATCTAGGTATAATTAACACCTGTTATCTTTTATGATTACCTCTCTTGTTATTTAAAGTCAAAGCTTCTGTTTCCCATTAATTAAATTACAAGCAAGATCATACCAAAATATACCTGAGCGATGCTATTGATTGAATGTTTATGACCTCTGAAAACTCACTTGTTGAAAATCTAATTTCTGATTGATGATTCTCTGAGGTGGCATCTTTGGGAGGTGATTGGGTCATGAGGATCAAGTTCATAAACTGCATTAGGGTCTTTACAAAAGGACTGGAGATAACTCCTTTCCTCTTTCACCAAATGAGGACACAGCAGAAATGCAGCAGAAAGCAGGTCCTCATCTGGCACTGAATCTCCCTGAGCCTTATCTTGGAGGACTTCCCAGCTTCCAGACTGTGAGAAATTCATTTCTGTTGCTTATAAGCTGCCTATTTTGTGATATTTTGTTATAGTAACTCCAAAAGATCAAGACAGGAGAACAATGTCATTCATTCCACCCATATAAGCTACAGAAACACTCTAAAATGACATTTTGTGAAAGGCACAGCAGATTTTAATAACATTTTTCACTTAGTCAACCAAATATTGTTGGATATCTACTATGTGCTAGGCAATATGCTATGCCTAAGGATACTGATCAATCTCTACTTGCCCTAGCACAGTTCATATTCTGATGAGACAGACATTAAATACACCCCGCCTCTACCTGCCTCACGCCCCACACAGAGTCTCTTTCTCTCAGATTCACACACAAACAATAATTTCACATTTTGAAAGAAAATTATTAAAGGAAAACATAGGGCATCATGTGAATATACTAGGAGGACATGATTCCTGTTAGGCATTAACACAGGATGAAAATATCACTTCAATTCTGAATAAGTTAGGCAAAAATACAGTCCATAGTTTACACCGTGTGTGTGTGAAGACAAACAAGGGTATGTGTACATGCACACAGCACCCGAGGCCTCTGGTTTTGGTAAAAGCCCTTTTTATTAGACATTAATGATATTTGGTTTAACCCAGTGCTTGATTTATAATGTAAGGACTAGTTTAAGTTCTACAAGCATTTCTTTCAAATATATTTTGGAAAAACTCAGAAAATTTACAAAAAACACACCGAGTTGAGGAGAGAATAACATACATTAAATGGATTCTGTCACGATTGGCTCTCTCATTTGTGTAGCACAAAGTTCCACATTAGAGGCAGCAGACCAAGTTTTGTTTCCTCTTAATTTGAGGGTATCAGAAAACTTTGATATTCAAGCTTGTTCTCAGAAGACCCAGCAGCTCACCCTCATTATTCCCTGTACCTCTGTTTATGCCAAACTTCTAAAGAAACCCGCAATGCTCAGGACATCCCTCATTCCCAGGACTACCATCTACTCCCCAACTTGGGAAACTTCAGTAGATTAGGTCCATTCTTGACAAAGCCTCCTGTACCTGCAGCATCTTTGGAAAACCCTTACCTGCTTGCCTTGTCTGAAACCTGACTCTCCCCTAAAGACATTGCTTCACCTGAGCCCTCTCAAATGAAGCTTCTTCCTTTCACACCCCAGGAACTGGGTAGTTGTCATCCCGATTTCCTTGTATCCATTTTCAAACCTTTGCACTTTCTCTTCCCTAAAATCCATGGTTTTAATTTTATCCTTTCAAACTCTACCATTAAGGTGACCTGTCCTTATTCCTTGACAAGCTCCACAATCACATTCATACCTTCCAAAAATATTCTTGTGTTTTCCTGGTGGCTAAGCAATAAAGAACCTGACTGCCAATGCAGGAGACATGGTTTGATTCCTGGGTTTGGGGAGATCCCCAGGAAGAGAAAATGGCATCCCACTCCAGTACTCTTGCCGGAGAATCCATGGACCGAGGAGCCTGGTGGGCTATAGTCCATAGGGTTGCAAAGAGTCAGACATGACTGAGCATGCACATACATGCAAGAATATTCTCATATTTCTTGATGTTATTTTAATATCCTGCAAACGACCTAGTCATAAATTGACTTGTGCCCTTCCAATGGACTTTACATCCAGTTTCACACACTTGATGCAATCTAAATTTTGTTATTACCAGTAAACATAACCTCTATTTCTTAGTTTCCATCCTCTTACTCACTGGCCACTATATCCTTGTTTTTCTAGTCAGTCATTATAAAACACCTAATTCAACAATTATTTAACCACAGTTCCTTTACTTCCTAGAAAACAATTTTATACCATTCCTTCTCTCAACTTCCCAAATCTCCTTCCCATAATCCTCATCCTCACTGGTGACACAGTACCCAATTTCATGGAGGAAAATGAGGGCAATAAATTAGCAAACCTTCACAAAGTCCCATTAGCACCACTGCTCACCAGTATGCATCTGTGTTTATAAACCTTGAGCACCTTCTTGACATTACAGGGGAACTGGTAGTGCTCACTGTTTCTGTATCAGGATTATTCCCCTGTGTGTTCAGTCCTAGCTCTACCCCTACCCCCCAGCTCAACTACACCACTTTTGGAATTGTTCTTTGTCCCTCTGCATCTTCAATTTGTTCCTCTCTACCTGGTCATTCCATGACATATAAACGTGTTGAAATATCTCTCACTGCAAAAAAAAAAAAAAAAAAAAATGGTTTCTGACCCACATTTTCCTTACCTGTTGCCTTCTTTTTCTTCTATCCTTTATAAATTTCCCCCAGAGAAGTCTGTTATACTGTTAATGCCTTCTGCTTACATTCTTTCTTGAACCCATTTAAACAGATGTTTATGTCCCACCACTCCACTGAAACCTTTTTCAGAGTCTCCAAATAATACCCATGTTGTTAAATCCAGTGGTAAATTTTTTGATCATTACATCTGACCTAGCAAGAAACACTTTTTCCAGCTTTTTTGAGATATAATTGACACACTGCATTTTGTAAATTCTCAGTGTACCACATGAGGATTTGATTTACGTATATATTGCAAAATGATTACAAAATTAATTACCATATCCATTAACTCATAACCTCACATACTTACTCCTTTTGTGTGCTGAGAACTTTTAAGCCCTCTTGTTGTTTAGTTGTCAAGTCATGTCAACTCTTTGCAACCCCATGGATGGTAGGCCACCAGGCTCCTCTATTCGTGGGATTTCCCAGGCAAGAATATCAGAGTGGATTGCCATTTATTTCTCCAGGATTTCTTCCTGAACCAGGGATCCAACCCGAGTCTCTTGCTTAGCAGGCAGATTCTTCACCACTCTGCCATCCCTCTTAGCAACTCTCAAATAAACAATGCAGTATTTTTAACTG
Organism: Bubalus kerabau; assembly: GCF_029407905.1. NCBI lineage: Eukaryota > Metazoa > Chordata > Mammalia > Artiodactyla > Bovidae > Bubalus > Bubalus kerabau. The sequence continues at coordinate 96,239,431 of NC_073626.1, forward strand.
CTGTATAGTTACCATGTTATAGAGTAGATCCCCAGAATTCATTCACCTTATAACTGGAAGTTTGTACCCTTTAACAACCTTCACCCATTTCCCTTACCACCCTATCCTCACCTCTGGCACTCACCAATCTGTTTTTTTGTTTTTTTTTTTAGTTCATTCTTTAAGAATTCATCTCTAGGAGATCATGCATTATGTCTTTTTCTGATTTATTTCACTTAGCATTGTTCTCTCAAAGTTTATCCATGTTGTTGCAAATGGCAGGATTTCCTTTTTCATGGCAGGATTATATTCCATTATGGAGAAGGAAATGGCAAACCACTCCAGTATCCTTGCCTGGAAAATCCCATGGGCTGAGGAGCCCGGTGGGCTGAGGAGTCCATGGGGTTGCAAAGAGTCGGGCACAACTGAGTAACTAACAGAGACAGACTATATTCCATTATATATATATACCAAACTTTCTTTATCTATTCATTCATAGAGACTTAGGTTGTTTCCATATCTTGGCTATGGTAAATACGTTGCAATAAACACAGGGGTGCATAAATCTCTTCAAGGTAGGGATTTTGTTTCTTTTGGATATATACCTAGATTGCTGGATCATATAGTAGTTCTATTTTTAATTTTTTGAAGACCCTTATAGTTTTTCATAGAGGTTGTACCAATTTACATTCCCACTAATAGCCTCTAAGAATTCCTATTTCTCTTATACCCCCCATTACTTGTCTCTTACCTTTTTGACAACAGCCATCCTACTATACATGAAGTGATATCTCCTTGTGGTCTTGATTTGTATTTCCCCAAGGATTCAGTTCAGTTCACTTCAGTCGCTCAGTCGTGTCCGACTCTTTGCGACCCCATGAATCGCAGCACACCAGGCCTCCCTGTCCATCACCAACTCCTGGAGTTCACTCAGACTCACGTCCATCGACTCAGTGATACCATCCAGCCATCTCATCGTCTGTCATCCCCTTCTCCTCCTGCCCCCAATCCCTCCCAGCATCAGGGTCTTTTCCAATGAGTCAACACTTCACATGAGGTGGCCAAAGTATTGGAGTTTCAGCTTTAGCATCAGTCCTTCCAAAGAACACCCAGGACTGATCTCCTTTAGAATGGACTGGTTGGATCTCTTTGCAGTCCAAGGGACTCTCAAGAGTCTTCTCCAACACCACAGTTCAAAAGCATCAATTCTTAAACACCTTGTCATGTAACTGTTGGCCATTTGTAATATGTGTTCCATTTCTCTGCCCATTTTTTAATCAGGATATTTGTTTTTTTCTATTGAGTTTATGTGTTCCTCATATATTTTGAATATTAACCCCTTATCAGATACATGATTTGCAGATGTTTCTCCCATTCGGAAGGGTGCCTATTCATTTTTTTGATTGTTTATTTTGCTATGCAGAAGCCCTTAGCTTGATGGAGTCCTATATGTTTATTTTGGTGTTTGTTTTTGTCTATTTTTGTATTTGTCATACTCCAAAAGCAGTAGGTCACTAGACTAATTTCAAGGGGATTTCCCCTATGATTTCTTCTAGAAGTTTTATAGTTTCAGGTTTTACATTTATGCCTTTCATCCATTTTGAGTTATTTTTGTGAGTGCTGTAATACAGGGAGCCAGTTTAATTCTTTTGCATGTAAATACCCAGTTTTCCCAGTACCATTTAATGAAGAGATCATCTTTTCTTCATTGAGTGTACTTGGCTCTCTTGTCAAATATTAGTTAACAATTTGTGCATGGGTTTATTTCTGGGCTCTCAATTCTGTTCTATTATCCTGTGTGTCTGTTTTAATGCAAGTACAATGCTGTTTTGATTACTATAGTTTTGTAATCAGGAAATAAAAAGTCTCCAGTTTTGTTCTTTCATACAGATTTTAGTACTGTTTTATTTACATAGAAAATGACTTTGGAATTTGACCTACAAGTAACATTTGACAAAGCTGACCATTTCTCTTTGAAACACCATTTTGTTTGATTCTCAGGATCTTCCTCTGACCTAGATATTTTACTACTAACGTGGACCCTCCTTTTGAGGCTCCATTGCTAATTCTTCCTCATCTCCATAAACCATTATGTAGTGCTTCACCCCAGACTCCAGCCTCGTATTCTCTTTTCTATCTGCACTAACTTGATTCAGTCAATCATCCTTTAATTATCATCTATATGCTAACGACTCCAAAACTGACATCTGCGGCATACAGTTATGCCCTGATCTGCAGATTTGTATATCCAACTACTTACTTAAGGTTTGTACTGTGACATAGCGTGGAAGTCACAAATTTAATGTGTCCCAAACTGAATTTCCAATATCCCTCTCATAAACTTGCTAATCTCAGTAAAGGAAACTGCATTTTTCACTTGTTCAGCACTCCAAAGTTTAAGTTATTTTTGTTTGCTTTCTTTTCTCATATCTGACATTTGTCAGTGAATGCTGTCAGCACAAGATTTAGCATCCATTACATCCACTGGATCATTGAAAAAGCAAGAGACTTCCAGAAAAACATCTATTTCTGCTTTATTGACTATGCCAAAGCCTTTGACTGTGTGGATCACAATAAACTGTGGAAAATTCTGAAAGAGATGGGAATACCAGACCACCTGACCTGCCTCTTGAGAAATCTGTATGCAGGTCAGGAAGCAACAGTTAGAACTGGACATGGAACAGTAGACTGGTTCCAAATAGGAAAAGGAGTACATCAAGTCTGTATATTGCCACCCTGCTTATTTAACTTATATGCAGAGTACATCATGAGAAACACTGGGCTGGAGGAAGCACAAGCTGGAATCAAGATTGTTGGGAGAAATATCAATAACCTCAGATATGCAGATGACACCACCCTTATGGCAGAAAGTAAAGAGGAACTAAAAAGCCTCCTGATGAAAGTGAAAGAGGAGAGTGAAAAAGTTGGTTTAAGGCTCAACATTCATAAAACTAACATCATGGCATCTGGTCCCATCACTTCATGGCAAATAGATGGGGAAACAGTGGCTGACTTTAATTTTGGGGGCTCCAAAATCACTGCAGATGGTGATTGCAGCCATGAAATTAAAAGACACTTACTCCTTGGAAGGAAAATTATGACCAACCTAGACAGCATATTAAAAAGCGAGACATTACTCTATCAACAAAGGTCTGTCTAGTCAAGGCTACGGTTTTTTCAATGTCATGTATAGATGTGACAGTTGGACTATAAAGAAAGCTGAATGCCAAAGAATTGATGCTTTTGAACTGTGGTGCTGGATAAGATTCTTGAGAGTCCCTTGGACTGCAAGGAGATCCAATTAGTCCATCCTAAAGGAGATCAGTCCTGGGTGTTCATTGGAAGGACTGATATTGAAGCTGAAACTCCAATACTTTGGCCACCTGATGCAAAGAGCTGACTCATTTGAAAAGACCCTGATGCTGGGACATATTGAGGGCGGGAGGAGAAGGAGATGACAGAAGGTTGGATGGCATCACTGACTCAATGGACATGGGTTTGGGTGGACTCCAGGAGTTGGTGATGGACAGGGAGGCCTGGCGTGCTGTGGTTCATGGGGTCACAAAGAGTCAGACATGACTGAGCAACTGAACTGAACTGAACTGATAACTTTACACCTTGTACCACCACCATTGCTACTCCCCTGATACAAACCATAATCACATCTTGCCTGTATGAAATAGTTCTACCCTGTCTCCTTCTCTCAGCTTCTTTGCCTCCTTCTTACAGTCTATTCACAGCACTAAAGCCATTGTGTTGTTTTATGATACCAGTCATGTTTCATTACTTTTTGCCCAAATGTACTACTGATTCGTGGGATAAACATGAAGATGTACTATCAGGGTCCCATTTAATGAGGAAAGTGTGGTCCAAATGTAGATAGTGTGGTCAGTGGGCAGCTTCAAGTTGTCACTGCCTCAGGATCTGCTTCAACTTCACCTGCATTCAATGACTAAGCAAAGCAGGGTCACTTTGGCCTGAAGTGGGACAACTCTGATGGACTATATTTGCTCCAGAGACTCCAACTAGGTTGGTCAAGGTTTTTGTGAGCCTGCATCATAATTTTTTTTCTTCATTTAAAACTATAGTACCACACCAACAGCCCTCTCTAGACCTCAGTTTTATTTTTCTCCATAATATTTATTATCTGGCATATCTTCTAATCTACAGATTTAATATGTAATCCCCTTCCACTCACAACTAGAGTATATTCCTCAGAAAAGCAGTAACTTTTTATTCATTGCTGTATCCACTGTGTCTAGAAAATTTAGAAAATTGACAAACTTGGTAGTCAATCAATAAATATTTTTCAGATTAATTATATAACATATAATTATATATGAATCATTATTTCATATATTTGTCATTGAAGATAAGGAATTATATACATTGCATGAAGTTGAACATTACCAATGATAGATGTATTTACAGACTAGGTTGGATGTAGATAAGGTTCATTATAGTACCAAGCACTCAGAAAATACCTGCTTTTAGCAATGGCAACAGTGATGGGCATTATAGTAGTACCTACTGAATGCTCCAAGAACCAGGGAATACTGCTCTGCAGACCTTAATGGCTAAATCAAAAGTTGAGACCAATAAGTTACCGAGACTACTTTTATACATTGTCAACCTGCAAATATTAGTATGTATGGAAATAACTGCCTAAAATAAACTTATAAATCACTTTGTTACTAGCTAGCTGGCATCTTATAGAGCCAGGCTCTCAAATGAAATTCTAGTAAACAGGGAGCAGAAAAGGAATGACATCCAGGTCTTTCAGTCAAGATCCTTCTCTCTGGCATTAGGCCAAGTGCCCATTTGGACCTATCCCATGAAATCTCTTAAAAACACTGTGCTTTTTTAGAGGTCAGGCCTTTATTCAATCAGAAGAAGATGGAGCTAGAAACCTCTTACAAAACCAAGGTTGGAGAGAAAAAGGAGGCTATAAAGAAGATATAAAGAAAAGTCTGATCAGATGCTACCAGACATTTTAGTCTGTCTTATTTTTCAGTATGGTCAACAGCAAACTCCTATTAAGAAATGATAGTCATCCTATCAAATAGGAATTTGCTTTGTTACTAATGACCCAGAACTGAGCGTTTTCAAACAGCAACCATAGCAACCATTTATTTGCTCAAGATTCCATGGACAGGCAGTTTGAACTGGGTTTTGCATGGAAAGTCTGTCTCTGCCAATCCCATTTTGGTAAGACAGCTGGGATGGTTGGGAAAACTAAGACTCTTCTCCTATCGCTCTTTCTCATGCTTGGTCACATGCCAGTAGCTATCCAAGAAAACAATAGTGGAAGCACAGTTTCTCCTGAGGCCCTGGCTTGGAACTCTTACATATCAATCTCTGCCACATTCTATTGGACACGGCATGCCAAGCCAAGAGACCTTTCCAGCATCAAGAAGTGGGGAAACAGACCTCACACTGCTTGAGTTGAGGAATCACAATGTATTTGTTTGTGTTTTCAACCTACCATTAACCTATATAATGAAACTGGGTCCTTTAAATCAGAATTAGAGAATATGAGTAAAGTCCCAAGTATTTTATTTGTGGGTCTCCAGTTGTTGAGGCATTTGGCATTTGATATTCTTTTACTTTGGGCATTTTTTATTGATATATAATTAACATTTCATAAAATTCACCATTTAAGGTGTGAAATTCAGTGATTATTAGTATATTCACAGAGTTCCATAACCATCATCATGATCTAATTCCAGATTTTTATCACCTCAAAAGAGAAACTCATGCCTATTAGCAGTCATTCTACATTCTCCCTTCTCACAGCCCCTCCCAACCATTAATCTTTTTTCTGTCTCTATGGATTTGTCTTTTTCAGATTTTATATAAATTAAATCACATAATACATGGCCTTTGGTGTCTAGATTACCACAGTGTTTTCAGAGTTCATCCATATTGTAAGGGTATACAGTATTTAATTCCTTTATTTGGCTGAATAATATTCTATTGTATGAATATACCAGGTTTTGTTTATCCCTTCACCAGTTGATGGACATTTGACTTGCTTCCACTCTGGGACTAATATGATTATGCTGTTATGGACATTTGTCTGCAAATTTTTGTATGAACGTATGTTTTGAATTCTCTGGGGTATACATGGGAATTGGGATTGTTGGGTCTTGATATGCATTTATATTCAGTATTTTTTACTATATGGATGCTTGACTGAGACATACCGATGTGTTTTATACATTCTTATAGACACTGAGATGAGAATAAAATTCCATTTCTATATCTTATAGATATTGAGATGATAATAAAATTTCAGTTTTATATTTGTTTCTAGTAGGGCAAGCCAAATGGAAAAGCTTGAAAGCCCTTATCCCAGCAAGTTCAAATTCACTACTGTGCTCCAAGCTCAGGACAATCCTCCAGAGGCAGAAGCCGGAGGACAGTGATATCTGTTCCCGTGACTGTGAATCCTCTACATACTCCACCACCCACATGGACACACTTATTACAATAAACAAGGTGTCTCTCTTACTGTCCTTTGGTGTTATTAATACCTCACAACTGAGGTCACTGACATCCCCTGTTGTTTGGAGGCATGCACTGTGCTTCACATCAACCCATAGTGCCAGGTCTTATTATTTCTCTTATCATTGTCAAATTAAGGTGCTTTATAATGTTGCTACCTAAGAATGATCCACAGAGCAGTAACCACAGCACATGTATTACCTCTGAGCTTCTTAGAAACGCCAGGCTCTCTAGATCTACTTTATAGGAACCTGCATCAGAACAATATCCCCATGAAATTTCACGTGTATTAAAGTATGAGAAGCAATGCCATATAGCAATCTTAATTCACTGACCTCCTACAGAACAAAGCTAGAGGCCTAGCTTCCTGATCAAAGTCTTTTGTGAATTGGTTGTTCAATAGCTCAGTCATGTCTGATTCTTTGCCACCCCATAAACTGAAGCATGCCAGGCTTCTCTGTCCTTCACTATCTCCCAGAGTTTGCTCAAACTCATGTCCATTGTGTCAATGATACCATCCAGTCATCTCATCTTCTGTCGCCTCCTTCTCTTCCTGCCCTCAATCTTTCCCGGCATCAGGGAGATTACAGACATTAAATAATATACATATATAATGACTGGGTATCAACTGTGCTTCAAGCACTAGCCACATGCTTTCCAGGCCTTTTGTTATTCCATCCTATTGCAGTCAACTACTTTTGCCCTGTCCTACAGATATCTGAATCAAGGCCCAGAGGCTTCAAGCTCCTTACCAGAAACCACAGCTTTTAAGAGAAAAAGCCAGGAGTCAAACTTCAGCTCATTTTGTCCTAGAGCTCACATTCTTTGCCATTACTCTACCTTTCCTAGTAATTTATGCAAAGAGTAGTCCCAGAGTCTGATTCATAAAAAAGGAAGAAAAAGAAATAAGTTCTATTCTGTACAATTTCTAAACTTCCTTAACTAGTTACATATGCTTTTACCTATTCATGAGAACTAAAGCTCCATGAGGGTAGGATTTTTATCCTTGTCACTGCCAGTCTTTAGAATAGAACCTAACATGTATTAAGCCCTTGCCAGACTTCCTGAATAAGGAAACTAATTTGTGCACCAAAACTTTACCTCTAGCTTATTAAAGTGAGCAAAACTTAATCTTTACTTATCTCTTCCAACTGCTCAGCCTTTGACTTTATCTGTGGTGTGAATGTGGATGGCTGGTTTGTTATGGCACCGAGGCATTTCTCCTCAGTGAAAATAGAAGTAATACAGTGTCAAACATCGGCAGTGGCCTCACCATGCCATCTTATCACAAGGCGTTTTGACACATTGCAACCTTCAAGGAGCTATATTGTGGCTAAAAATGTATCTTGTCAGTTGTTCTTTCCTTAGGAAACATCGATGTGTAAACACCAGCCTAGGACTGGCACGTGGGTGTATTTTGCGGGAACTAAAAATGTGCAGCATGCCAGCGGTACAGTATGCTTCAGGAGAAGTTAAGATGTATTACCCAGGGGACAATAGGGCAGGGAGTCTTGTAACCAAACATTCTATTTCATCCATCTTACACATGATTATTCTACAGTGGGATCACTTGTTACTCACTGCCATTTCATTAGGCAACCAAATTACATGCAAAGCTAGCTTTATAAATAGAACACTGAGTAGGTGGGCCATAGCCCAAGGAAAACCAGAGAATAAATTCATTTATATAATCTCATCTTTTAGAGCAGAAATTGTCTTTTCCTTTTATATGTATGGGAACTGTCAGAATTAGAAAGAGGTAGGAAATGGTACAATTACTCAAAACCACTTAGGAAAACACAGAAGATCTTCAATATTTCTTTAATATAATAAAAAGAGATAAATCTATATCAGACATACTGAAAATTTCATTGTGGTTATTGAGGCAGTATACACTGATTTATTGACAAAGCTATTTTGCATCTAACACTAATATCACATTGATCTGCACATAAGTCTTATTGGCATTAATGAGACTATCTCAACTGGCTATGGATGGTGAATGGCTAAATAGGTAATGAAATGAAGGTGAGCATATAATCTTGTTTGACACCTGTTAAGAAGGGCACAGCTGCACAGCCAAAGGGTAGCTGTTCTAATTAATCTCTTCATGAAATTTTACAAACTTGCCTTCAAAACTCCAAAAGCAAAATTTTCTTATATTTCAGTAGGGAAACTCACCACATGAGTGGGGCCAAGTGAAAATTTAAAATGAGGAGTTTACTATTCAAAAAAGCAGAGGTCAAGGTAGGGGACAGAATTCCAGTAAAGGCATTAAAATGTAAGTCTTTTTTCTTATCCTTCAGTCCCTCTTCCAATTTGTCATGATGTTGTACTTTCTACTTAATTTCATTCTAAGTAAACAATATTAACATTTTTTCATTTTTGTGTGAAAGATTTTTATTTTATATTATTTTTTGTTGAAGTATATTTGACTTATAGTGCTGTGCTAATTTCTGCTGTACAGCAAAGTGACTCAGTTATATACGTGTGTGTGTTAAATTGCTTCAGTAGTGTCTGACTCTGAGACTCTATGGACTGTAGCCCACCAGGCTTCTCTGTCTATGGGATTCTCCAGGCAAGAATATTGGAGTGGATTGATATGCCCTTCTCCAGGGGATCTTCCTGACCCAGGGATGGAACCCACATCTCTTATATCTCCTGCTTTGGCAGGTGGGTTCTTTACCAGTAGCGCCACCTGGGAAGCCCATACACATATATACATTTTAAAAATATTTTTTCTGTTATGATTTATCCCAGGAGATGATATAGTTCCCTGTGCTATTGTTGTTTATCCATTCCAAATGTAATAGTTTGATGAAATGCCAGTTTTAAATGCCATTAACAGAGCACTTAAATCATATTAGGAATACTGAAATTAATTTTGTGGCTTATCCCTTGAGAGTGTCTGGAACTGACTAGAAGAGAAAAACTCAAGACAGAGTCAGGAAAATAGTGTTCCCCAAGGTCAATGTGAACACTCAGAGGACAAGTGCAGACCCTCACCGCTGCCAGAGCCTCAGTTCACACCCCAGGGCTAACATATTAGAACCTGACCACAACCGGTGTCTGCTTCCTGCCAGCGACCAGACTGAAAGGCTCCTCCTTGGCCGGGCGGGCAAGTTGAACCAGGCACATACTCTCCCCCAGATATGCCTCTGCCAGTCCAACCCAACACAGCCAAGCCCATCACAACGTCAGTGTTGAGTACCTGAGTCCTGGATCGTGTGGTGAGAGGTGGCTGCGATGCTGCCACACCAGGGAGGGGATGGCTGCTCCCGTGATGCAAGGTTATTACCCCAACCCTTGCCACACCCACACGCACACTCAGGCCCTCTCTCTGGCAGCAGTGGCTGGGGGGGGTGGTAAAGAGGAGGAGGCTGGATGAGCCGGGTTCCAGAGGGTGGAGAAGTAGTAACCTAGCACCCATTCCTGAGGGCTTATGCACTGCACTGGTCCACAGCATGACACAGCTCTGCTTACTAACACATCCTCTCCATACAGGCAGCTGCCTAGGGACTGCTGTTTGTCTTCCAGTGGCCATTTTCCTCTTCTCCTACAGGAACAGAACCCTGGACTTTCAGCTGGACAGAATGACACCTGGGATGTATCAGGCATTTTTCAGTCAGCCTTGCAACTAATTACACAGTGAGACCAAGTCACGGCTAATGATGTGTGAATGGAATCAGTGTGTGTGTCTATCCTTCGTCTTTTCTATGTGGAAAACGGATCAGATATCTGCATCTGCAGATGTCATTCTGAACCTCAAGAGCAAGGGCCATACTTCAGGGATGACTGAACAGGAAGCTCAAAGGAATGGAGTTTCTTAGGATTTCATGTCACAGAGTAACCTCACCAGTAGACTGCCTACCTCATTTTAAGGAAACAGAGAAACAGATGTCCAACTTAAACACTTAATCCTTTCTTTTCTGGATCTCTTTTTCACAGCCAAACTGTATTCCTAAGCACAGCATAAAAAGTACAGCCTAATATTTATGCTGTGTGCTCACCACTGACCCTTGTTGGGAAGATGAACATCCATTATCTTCCTTCAGTATCCCTGCCTCAACAACGTTTGCCTTTAAACTATTTGAGAAGGATATTCTTCAGTGTTTGCACTTTGTCGTTGCTTTATCTTGGGCTTCCCTGGTGGCTCAGTGGTAAAGAATCCACCTGCAATGCAGGAGATGCAGATTTGGTGCTTGGCTCCAGAAGATCCCCTGGAGGAGGAAATGGAAACCCCCTCCAGTATTCTTGCCTGGAGAAATCCATGGAAAGAGGAGCCTGGTGGCCTTTAGTCCATAGTGTAGCAAAGAGTTGGACACAACTTAGCAACTAAACAACAAGAACAACATAGCTTTATCTTCCCTTACAGAACTCAACAGAATTGTAATTGCTCTTACTAAGATTCGATTCCTTTCCAGAAATGAGGCAGCAATAGCTGACATCTGAAATAACTCTATATCCCAGGCTCCCCTATTATTGAGAAACTGCATTCTCAGCTACACACCACTTCATTTTTGTAATCCAGTAGAATTTGTTCAGGAAATTTTTCCAAGTCAATTACAAGTAAATAAAAAATATCTCACTTGAATCATAGGTTGCTGTCTAAATTGGACAATAATTTTTGTTAATTTCCCTCATTCTAGTTATTTCTTCAGTGAACCTGGGAAACAAATTAAAGTGATGCTCCACCCTGGATGTTAGAAAGAAGCAGTCCTTCCACACATATTCAACCATCCCAGTGATTAAGGTGTTAATTTCCTGATTTAAGTGAAACCAATAGAGTTTATGCAATGTTAATATAATGTCCGATCTGTTAAGAATGGTTGTAAATGTTGTAAGTGCCCACAGACTTATGAATTGTTAGTGAGAGGAAGAGATCTAAAAGCAATGGAAGAGAGAGAGGGCCACAAACAAATTATTTCTCCCTGGATATTGGGGATTTAGGAAACTCTAATATTAATCAGCAGCATTTTTATTAACTCAAGCATGAACCCCAAATTCAATGTCTATTTCTTAAATCATACTGTGCTAAAACTAACTTCTTTAGATTTAAGACACAGAAATCATACATTTCTGTTTTTTGTTTTTGTTTTGTTTTTTTCATTTTTCTCTACTGTGCTTATGATCACTCACCAGGCAGAGGCTGATAAAACTCTGAATATTTATGTGGAACACAGGAAAGAGCCCTGCTGTGAGCTATTAGCTCAGCGGATGACGTGTGCTCCCAGTTGGAAGCTGAAGGGATGGGAAAGACACTGTTGCAACCCTTTATAAGAAGCACATAAAAAGCACCTGTTTGCCTGCTTCATTAAACTTCCCCTAATGAACGCCTCCAGGGAGCAGAACAGGGGGAAACTTCTTTCCCTTCTGCTATAAATAGAGAAAGGTATTTAAAACTTCTCATTTAAATGTGAGTACTGTTATCTGTAACAATTTGCAAGAATGTAATACTCTTTAGGAATAGAAATGAGCCAGGACTTGCATGTATTCATGATGACAGACAGCAAGGAAGATGGCTCCTTGTATGGCACTGAAAATTGTGTTCTCCGAGATCAAAGTCACAGATGTTTGGAGCTTTCTCTGCCAAACTCCTGCCCAACAACTGCAACATCAACAACAACAAAACTCCCCTGGGCTACTACCTTTTCTAAGAAACTCTCAAGCATCTCACCTCCCTAACATACATTTTAAGAATGCAGAATATGTGTTTTTTATTAAAGTACTTATTACCCTGTAATATTATCATTGATTTACTTCTTGCCACTCTCAGGCAAGCACAATTTCTCATTTTACACTGAGTCTCCAGCCCTTCACCCTCTGAATGTTTCTGCCACAGAACTCGCACTCATTAATAAAGTGTGGATTGGTGCAATAAACAGTAATCATTGTCTTTCTTCAGCTTCTGTGAGACTGTGCTTAGCCTCTGACCACACCATCTCAGTCTCCTTTGTAGTCAGTCTCCTTTCCTTCTGTTCAATGCTTAACTAAATTCTTAGGTGTGGGCACTGTTGAGCATCCACCTTCCCCTCCCTACCCTTTTCATTCAATAATTATTTGGGGGGCCTCATCTACAGACTTGTTTTAAAGCAGCAGTTTCCAAATTGTAAACTGCAAGGCCATCAGTGGAATGTTGGAAAAAAATATCAGAATTTCTATCTATGGTATTTTTCAACCTCAGTCTTTTACAATTTCTATATGAAATGCACATTACACACAAAATTTATAGGTATTTAAATCATTATAAATATATATAAAGTTGGATGCAAGCTCAGGATTGTATTAGATATGTATTTTTATTGGTGAGGTGAAAAATATGCAAAATAAAAAATATATTGGCTGCCTCTCCAAACAAACAGTGGGTACAAATCATAACCTTTCTCATCAAATCTATTCCTTTTAGTCTCTTCCCCAACTTGGCAGATGACACTGGTACTCAACAGCCACTCAAGATGAAGGATGCCCTCCTCCTCCACATTCACCCACTTACCAAAGAATCTATCCTACAAGCAGAGGTGAATGCTTTTGTTCTGTGAACAGATCTGCCAGCTGCCCATTCTGACAGTCTTATTATACCTTGCAGTTGGGACAGTGTTTAACAGGGTCCAGAGTGCTCTTTGGAAAACCCAGCCATGAACGATCTAAAAATATTTCACTGATTCCCCCCAAATCAAGTTTAGTGTTCATCTTCATGTCCTTTCAGCCCCTGCAGCTCCTGTCTTCCTCTCATGTACCCAGAGAGAAATAGATGTGCTTCCTTGAACACAGGAGACAGCACACGCCTCTGGGCATTCACACACACAGGTTTCTCTTACTGGATTGGCTCTTCCCCTACTGTGCCCACTAAATCCCACTCTCCTTCAAAATGCAGCTCACTATGCACCTCCGATGTTCTACCAATTATCTCTCAAAGCTGGAAAAAAAGTTTGTGTAGTGATTCCCCAGTCACATGCAGTTAGTTTTCAACTAAATGAACATAGCACTGGAGGCAAAATACTGTCAGAGTCTTAATTACACCATTTCATAAGTATGCATTTATTCATAGGTGATTATATTAATTATCTTTTATTTTTTTACTTTATATTTTTTATAATTGTCTTACTTTCACAATTTTATAATTAATTATCTTTGGACTGAAACCTTTATCTCACTGTTAAAATGTTTATGTTAAAATGTCTGTCTTCCCACCAAAATGTAAATACTTTAACAGTAGAAATTATCACTTGTTTCATAATGAAGTGTTCTATATGATTAGATGCTCAGTGTATAATTGAATAAATAAATGACAAACTAAAGTGGGAAGGATTATCATCATGAAAAACAAAAATAAGAAGCAAATATGTGGTTTAACTTAAAAACTGATATACTTTATGCCCTTGGACTATATAAACTTAGGCAGAGAACTTAAGTTTTATGTTGTAACTTTTCTATTAGAAAAATGATCTACTAGCATTTAGCATCCGCTTTGCATAGTGTTCCTGCATAAATTAATTAGACTTTTTAAAAATGCTTGGAGTTCTATCAGAAGAAGCACTATACACTGAGATACCTATCTATACCAAATAATCTTTATAAATATCCTCTGTATGGTGGTTTTCATTAATAGATATACTTTCTAAATGTATATGTCTTCCTTTAAGAGAAAATAAGCACATTTAAGAGTATAAAATGGGATTATAATTAAATTGTTGTGCATCAAAAGGAAATTTTTGAAGCTATAATGGATGACATAAAAATCCACTGATAAAAATGTGCAGTTTAGAAGCAATTTCTATTCAATTATCTCAATGACCTCATATTTATCAATAAAATAACCTATTTGTGATTTACTAACATCTCATGGTGTCTTCTATCCATATACTTTTGTCAATGGCCAGGGAATTACTCTGATAATACATTCTAATGATTCCGATCATGCTAATAATGTGCCACTAAAAGGGTTCTTAAACTGGTTTTGGAAACTATCAAAATAGAAGAGAAAATGTCTTTAAAATGAGTTTTTAATAAGAAAAGTGAAAAGCAGTAGGGTAGCAGTATCAAGAAATGGGAAGAGCCACTATGCCAGCCCTTCAGTATTTATTTTTTTTTTTTGTATAAACAATTTTTTTTATTTTTTTATTTTTTTAATTTTATTTTATTTTTAAACTTTACATAATTGTATTAGTTTTGCCAAATATCAAAATGAATCTGCCACAGGTATACATGTGTTCCCCATCCTGAACCCTCCTCCCTCCTCCCTCCCCATTCCATCCCTCTGGGTCGTCCCAGTGCACCAGCCCCAAGCATCCAGTATCGTGCATCGAACCTGGACTGGCAACTCGTTTCATACATGATATTTTACAAGTTTCTTCTCAAGCATCAGGATGAAACCCATCCCTGGAACAACTAATGAGTTCTCCTCTTAGAGAAGAAAAAAAAAAAAGAAGCATTACTGAGGACAGACTGAGTTCAGATTCCTTTTGATTGCATTTTTGTATAAATCCTTAGATCCTCAATGAAGCTAACAATCCCTAAGCTTTTGAGAACCCAAATTAAGCTTGAAAAAAAGATCTTAACTCTTAAGTCACCAGAAAATTTTGGAAAATTATGAACTTCAAATGACTCTCCTGAGGTCACTAAATTTAGCCACTAATCCTCCTAAGAAATCAGCAACTCAACCTGCCTGAATTGCTTCAGTTCAGCTCAGTCATGAAGTTGTGTCCGACTCTTTGAGACCTCATGGACTGCAGCACTCCAGACTTCCCTGTCTGTCACCAACTCCCAGAGTTTACTCAAACTCATGTCCATTGAGCCAGTGATGCCATCCAACCATCTCATCCTCTGTCCTCCCCTTCTCCTCCTGCCTTCAATCTTTCCCATCATCAGGATCTTTTCAAATGAGTCCGTTTTTTGCATTAACTGGCCACCTTTCGCAAAGGTGGAGCTTCAGCATCAGCATCAGTCCTTCCAATGAATATTCAGGACTCATTTCCTTTAGGATGAACTGGTTGGATCTCCTTGTAGTCCAAGGGACTCTCAAGTCTTCTCCAACACCACAGTTCAAAAGTATCAATTTTTCAGTGCTCATCTTTGTTTATAGTCCAACTCTCACATCCTTACATGACTACTAGAAAAACCATAGCCTTGACTAGATGGACCTTTGTTGACAAGGTAATGTCTCTGCTTTTTAATATGCTGTCTAGGTTGGTCATAGCTTTTCTTCCAAGTAGCAAACGCCTTTTAATTTCATGGCTGCAGTCGCCATTTACAGTGATTTGGGAATCCCCCAAAATAAAGTCTCTCACTGTTTCCATTGCTTCACCATCTATTTGCCATGAAGTGATGGGACTGGATACCATGATGTTAGTTTTCTGAATGTTGAGTTTTAAGCCAACTTTTTCATTCTCCTATTTCACTTTCATCAAGAGGCTCTTTAGTTCTTCTTCACTTCCTGCCATAAGGGTGGTGTCCTCTGCATATCTGAGGTTATTGATATTTCTCCCGGCAATCTTGATTCCACCTTATGCTTCATCCAGCCTGGCATATTGCATGATATACTCTGCATATATAAGTTAAATAAGCAGGGTGACAATATATAGCCTTGATGTACTCCTTTTCCTATTTGGAACCAGTCTGTTGTTCCAGGTCCAGTTCTAACTGTTGCTTCTTAACCTGCATATAGGTTTCTCAGGAGGCAGGTCAGGTGGTCTGATAGTCCATCTCTTTAAGAATTTTCCAGTTTGTTATGATCGACACAGTCTTAGTGTGCATCTTATTCATGATCTCTGGAGATAAAGATGCTATAATTATCCAGTTGTTAGTTGTCTTCCTGCCTGAAATCTAAAGTCACTATACCTATAAAAATAATTAATCTAAATAATAGCTCAAATACATAGTTACATATCATTTTTTAAATGGGTTTTCTTTTTTATGGAAATACAAGTAGGTGTCCAGCTCATATTTACATCATCCAATGTTTACTTACTTAATTTGGCATCTGCAGCCATCCCAACATGGAAAAAGGTTAAAGATGGACATCTGCCGTCATTAATAGCCATGAAAGCAGACATCCTCTAAAAAGCAAAGATCTTCAGGCATGTTACGTGATGCTGGGAGGCTAAGCATCATTTATGAAAGATTCCGAACACTCTAGGTATTCTAGATTTATCCAAGAAATAATACAAAAGTGCTCAACCAAACTCAGAGCAGTCAGATGTAATATATCCTGCCAGTGCCTTGTCATTTCATTTTCTAACTCCCACAACTTTAGCTTCTGAGTGTAGCATTCTATTTGTGATATAACATGGGGGGAAATTGTGTTTTAGAATTTTTGTTACAGAAATATTTTCCATTCAAGCCTATTGCTGTATAATTTATAACAAGAATGAGCTGGCACTGGAACAGCTTGGTTTTTCAAGTAATTGAAAAATAAATTTTATGAGAATAAATTCTACACGCCTAGATATGGTACATGGAACAACCCAAGGGGCAACAAACTCACGAAACAGTACTGAGACATTTCTTCTGACCAGCAGGTGGCGCTGGAATCCACCAATGTTAGTCATTGGAAATTTATGAACTACTTTTGCTGTCTAGTTTACTTACCTCTTTACCTCTAATTTTCTATTTGAAATTTTCCTCTTTTTATCGTGGTTCATTATGTCATGCTGTACCCAGTTTTTTTCCCTAATAAGCAAAGGACTCAAAGGAAACTGTAAAACCTCCGGAACTGATCGATTAACTCTGCTAAAAATATCAACTCTCAATATTTTATAATAAACATATTATCAGTCCTGTGGATTATTAGGCAAAGCCATTTAAACCTTAGAAAATATCAATTTTACAGTTTATAAAAAGAGTCCTATTTAGATGTTAAAATGCATGAACTGGCAGCACTTTAATGTAACGTTAAGCTAAATGGGTAGAGAAAAATCACAGGAGCCTTGGACACAATAGACTCACTTATTAACTCCTAAGTATATGTCGAAGGGACACTTATAGACATAAGTAATTTAACATGTATGTGTGTGTATGCCAGTCACTCAGTCGTGTCCGACTCTGGGACCCCATGGACTCTAGCCCTCCAGGCTCCTCTGTCCATGGGATTCGCCAGGCAAGAATACTGGAGTGGGATGCAAGTTCCTTCTCTGTTAACATGTATAGAATGACAAAATTAATAAAATTAAGGAACAAAATAAGTCATTTAGTCCAAGGCTCTAAATGATCTGGTTAACATATGAGTATTATACACACTTATGTGTCTAAGGCAGAAATCACTAACCAATTATAGTACTGAATTGTTCTGAGTCAAATCAAACCTTTTTTGTTTTTTTTCAATACAGCTTTTCCTTCAGACGAAATCAATTTGTCATCTCTAGAAATGATATGAAAAACAAGCCCCAGAGTGCTATCACCAAAATGGCAGTGTAAGAAACCTTCATCTCCTGACAAATATCAATAATGAAACAGCTAGCCAAGAACAAAAACAGCTCTGGGAGAGCTCTGGAGTCCAGGTAAGAGACTTTAGCAACATGGTGGAAGAAAAAGCCAGAGAATAACCACACAGGTAGAGAAGAAAATCAGCTTAATTTTGCCTGCATCATCTAATCTGGCACTGCTCAGTGCAATCAGCGAACTTCCCACCTAGGAAGTGTTCCTCTCACCAGAAAAAGAAGAGCAAAAGGAGTCACGAGCTTCCATAGCCTTTTAGGGCGCTGCCCAAAACATCCTGCTTCCACCTGGACTGGCAAAGCTAAGACATAAAGAGACAAACATGAACAAGGAAGAGAAGCAGGGGCTACCAGTAGCAGCCACACAGCAGAAACAATCCTGGTCCACAGTGACCTGCTCTACAGATAAACCCAGCAGCTTTCAACACTGAAGAAACCAATGACCAGCAGCCTGCATGGACCCCTTGCAGATTGCACTAGCTTTGACCCACAGGTATTCACATTAACTAAGTACAGCCACCTGAGTCCCTCCCCACCCCCACCACTACCTCTGGAGCCCAGGAGCTGAACTGACAGCTAGTCCAGACTTCTGTGGCTATGTGATTGCAAGATGCCAGCCTAGACCTCTCCAGCTGCCCCTATCACCGTGTGTGTACTTGTGGCTAGCCCTTGAATGAACTTGTATGCGTCAGTCCTGACACCTATCACTGGCCTCCACTGCATGCAATTGCCCAAGGAGAGACCGGGCAGCCGTGGGAGATCACACCAACAGCCAGAACCCGTGCAGCTGCACGTGGGCCCAGATCAGTCTCTGTCTTCTGTCACTGGCTTGCATCACTGTGTTCACCTGCAAGTAACCCTCCAGTTATGTATCTGCACACCTTCAGCCTGAATCCAATCACCAGCCTCCAATACTATGCATCCTCAATGAATCCTAGAAGCCACATGACTGCAAGCCAACAGCCAGGGCCTGTGCAGGTGCTAGTGAGTCCATGGTTGGCCCTGGCCCATGCTATCTGCCCTGGCATCCACCACTACATGTATGTCTGTCCTTCACATACACAAGTACCTGCCACAGGACCCCACAGCTCAGTACGTGCACACCATTGTCTCTAGCCTCAGAAGAAAAGAAGAGAACACATATTTGAAGAAATAATGGCTGCTGCTGCTAAGTCGCTTCAGTTGTGTCTGACTCTGTACAACACCATAGACAGCAGCCCACCAGGCTCCCCTGTCCCTGGGATTCTCCAGGCAAGAACACTAGAGAGCGTTGCCAAATAATGGCTGACGGCTTACCAAACCTAAAAAAAGACTTGGACATCCAAGTACACAAAGTCAACAGGTTATCCCAAAATTTCAATTCAAAATGGCCTTCTCTGAGACATTATTATAAAACAGTCTAAAATCAAAAACAAAGAGAGAATTTTAAATGCAGCAAGAGAAAAAAAAAATTTTTTTTAATACAAGAGAGCCCTCATAAAGCAATCAGCAGATTTCTCAGCAGAGAACTTGGCAGGCCAGGAGAGAGTAGGATGATATATTCAAGGCGCTAAAAGAAACTGCCAACCAAGCATACTTTACCCAGGAAAGTTGTCCTTCAGAAATGAAAGTGAGATAAAGACATTTCCAAATAAACAAAAGCTGAAGGGGTTTATCACCACTAGAACTGACTTATAAGAAACCCTAAAAGAAGTTCTTCAAGCAAAAACAAAAGGATGCTAACTTGAAAACATGAAAATATACAACAGACTGGTAAAGGTAAGAACAGAGTCAGATTCAGAAGTCTAACACTGTAATATGGTGGTGTGTTAATCACCTAAATCTATAGGTTAAAGGACAAAGGTATTAAAATAGCTATAGCTACAATAATTTGTGACTACAAAAAAGAAAAGATATAAATTGTGATATCAAAAACATAAAAGGAGGGAATATAAGGATAGATTTTTATATTACACTGAAGTTAAACTGTTAGTGTAAAATAGACTCTCCTATCTCTAAGACGTTTCATGTAAGTCCATTATAACCACAAATCAAAGACAAACAGTATTTTTTAAAAAGATTGAAAGAAGGGAATCAAAGTGTACCACGATGAAAATATATAAATTCACAAAGGAATGGCCCAGAGGAAGAAACTATAAAAAGAAAACTATAAAAGAGCTAGAAAACAATATAAAAGATTGCTTAAGTCCCTCATGCCCAGTCACTCAGTAGTGCCCAACTCTGTGACCCCATGGACTCTAGCCCACCAGGCTCCTCTGTCCACAGATTTTTAAGGCAAGAATACTGGAGTGGGTTGCCATTTCCTACTCTAAGATCTTCTTGACCCAGGGATTGAACTCACATCTCCTGCATCTCCTGCATTGGCAGGCAGATTCTTTACCACTGTGCCACCAGGAAGCCCCATGTAAGTCACTAACTATCAATAATTACTGAAAATGTAAATGGATTGAATTCTTCAATCAAAAGGCATAGATAGTTGACAAGTGGATTAAAAAACATGCCCCAACTATATGTACCCTTTTATTGTTGTTGTTCAGTTACTAAGTCATGTCTGATTCTTTGCAATCAAATGGACTGTATGTAGCACATTTTAATAATGTTAGTTCTTCCAGTTCATGAATATGGAATAACCTTTCCATTTAAATGTCTTCTTAATTTTTTTAATTTAATTTTATTTTTAAACTTTACATAATTGTATTAGTTTTGCCAAATATCAAAATGAATCCGCCACGGGTATCAAAGTCTGGTAATTTTCAGTGTGTAGATCTTTAACCTCCTTGATTAAAGTTAGTCCTAAGTATTTTTTGTTATTTTTGATGCTACTATGAATGGAATTATTTTATTTTTCAGATGTTTCATTGTTAGTGTATTGAAACATAATTGATTTCTGTATGTTTGCAACTTCACTGAATTTATTAGTTCTAACAGCTATTGTGGAGTTTTTAGGATTTTCTTGATGCAAGATCATATCATTTGCAAACCAAAGCAACTTTAAGTCTTTCTTTCCAATTTGAATGCCTTTTATTTCTTTTTCTTCCTAACTGCCTTGACTTGCACTGCCATGACTATGTTGTATAGAAGAAGTGATAGTACTCTTATTTGTCTCTCTTATCGTAGAGGGTAAGCTTTCAGCCTTTTCACCATTAGTTATGATCTTAGCTGAGGGTCTGTCATATATCAGGGGCTTCCCTGATAGCTCAGTTGGTAAAGAATATGCCTGCAATGCAGGGAATCTGGGTTTGATCCCTGTTTTGGGAAGATCCCCTGGAGAAGGGAATGGCTACCCACTCCAGTTTTCTGGGCTGGAGAATTCCGTAAACTGTGTAGTCCATGGATTCACAAAGAGTTGGACACTCTGAGCTACTTTCACCCTGTCATATAAGGCATTTACTCTATGTAGGTACAGCTATTGGATAAAATGTTCTGTATATGTCTATTAGGTTTATTGGTCTAAAATATAGTTCAATTCTAATATTTTGTTGTTGGTTTTCTGACTGGATGATCTGTCCACTGATGAAAGTAGGAGACTGAAGTTCATTACTTTTATTATATTGTGTATTCCTCCCCTCAGAGATGTTAGCATTTGCTTAATATATTCAGGTGCTCCAGTGTTGGATGCATATATATTTTCATTATTATATCTGCTTAATGAATAGACCACTTTATCATTATATATTGACTTGGTCTTTTGTTTTTGTTTTTGACTTAAAGTCTATTTTGTCTGATATAAGTATAGTTATTCCAGCTCTCTTTTGGTTTCTACTTGCATGGAATATCTTTTTCCATCACTTCACTTTAAGTACACATGTGTCCTTAAAAGCTGAAGTTAGTCTCTTGTAGGCTTCAGGAGAAATATCAACAACTACAGATGATACAACTTTAATGACAAAGAGTGAAGATGAACTAAAGAGTATCTTGATGAGGGTGAAATAAGAGTGAAAAATCTGATTTGAAACTCAACACTAAAATACTAAGATCATGGCATGTAGTCCCATCACTTTGAGGCAAACAGAAGGAAAGAGTGGAAGCAATGACAAATTTTATTTTCTTGGGCTTCAAGATCACTGCAGACAGTGAGTGACTGCAGCCTTGAAATTAAAAGATACTTGCTCCTTGGAAGAAAAGCTATGGCAAACCTAGACAGCATATTAAAAAGCAGAGACACCACTTTGCCAACAAAGGTCCATATAGTCAAAACTATGGTTTTTCCAGTGGTCATGTATGGATAGAAGAGCTGGATGATAAAGAAGGCTGAGCACCAAAGAATTGATGCTCTCAAATTGTGGTGCTGGAGAAGACTTTTGAGAGCCCCTTGGATTGCAAGGAGATCTAGCCAGTTAATCCTAAAGGAAATCAACCCTCAATATTCATTGGAAGGACTGATACTGAAACTGAAACTTCAGTAATTAGGGCACCTGATGTGAAGAGCCAACTCACTGGAAACAACCCTGATGCCAGGAAAGATTGAAGGCAAAAGGAGAAAGGGCAGCAGGGAATGAGATGGTTAGATAGCATCACTGACTCAGTGGATATGAATTTGAGCAAACTCCGGAAGATAGTGGAGGGCAGTGGAGCCTGGTGTGTTGCAGTCTGTGGAGTCACAAGGAGTAAGACACAACTTAGTGACTGAACAACAATCTCTCTAAAAATTCCAAAGGCGTTTTTCACAGAAAAATATATTCTAGATACCTTGATGAACAAAACAAAAGGGGTCCTTTCCATCAAGGAGCACAGAGTGCAGACACTAAGTAAACAAACAGTGTGAGTCTCGTAAGAACTACAAGGAAAGAACTACGATAAAAAAAAAAAAATAGGGAAATATTTATATTGGTTAGTCAAAGAACATGTCTAAATTGTGGAAGAACAGAAATGAAAAATGAGAACCAATCTTAGCAAGAGTACAAAGTATGTGTGTTGGGAAGGTATCTGGAAACAGAGAAAATCCATTCAACAACAACAAAAAATATATGACTGCAGAATTATGTTTTCTCATGACTGTAGATTCTCATTTTCTTCAAAAATTACTAAAAAATGCTGTATCCTTTTCAGTATATCATATCAAATGTTTCAGATTATCTATCTGTTTCATTACTAGTGATGTGTACCTTGATCACATCCTTAAGTTGCTGTGTGCGGGCTGACTTCTATGCACATTTACTACTTTCCTTCTGTAGTTGATAGTTATCTTGATGGAGATACTTGGAGATGATACAAATCCCGTTTGTCTTCAACCTTTGCCCACTAATTTCAACATCCATTGGCAGATCTTGTCTGCAGTATCTATTACTGTGGTACTTGCCTAATGGTTATTTTCTATTTTTCTTTTTTCCTACATTCACTAATTGAAATTCTATTCCGAGGAAATGCTCTTAACTCCCACTTACTCAATCATCTATATTAATAAGGATTCATGGAAATTTATTTTAGGAGTTAAAATTCAATACTGCCATCAGCTTTTTATTGATCAAACTGTTCCCTCTTTGGCCACTAGACCTCCCAGTTTTGCCTCCTTGTGTTGTTTTGACAAATCTCTATCTTTTTGAGCATTTCCTTGTTATCTGGATCCACAAAGGTTTCAAGGCTTATATTTTTACTGTTCTAGACCTAAAACCAACCACTTTGCTTAGAATCTTTGGTTCCTTTTATTGGACAATATAAGTAATACGTAACTCACAGTGCATATTAGATTCACCTGTGGGCCTTTGAAACCACAGAAGGTCTATTGAATCTGAATTTCTGAAGATGCAGCCTGCTACTGCTGCTGCTGCTGCTGTGTCGCTTCAGTCATGTCTGACTCTGTGCGACCCCATAGACGGCAGCCCACCAGGATCCCCCGTCCCTGGGATTCTCCAGGCAAGAACACTGGAGTGGGTTGCCATTTCCTTCTCCAATGCATGAAAGTGAAAAGTGAAAGTGAAGTCACTCAATCGTGTCTGACTCTTAAGAGACCCCATGGACTGCAGCCCACCAGGCTCCTCCATCCATGGGATTTTCCAGGCAAGAGTACTGGAGTGGAGTGCCATTGCCTTCTCTGGAAGATGCAGCCTAGATACCTGAATTTTTAAACAGCTACATAGGTAAGCATGTGCATTTTCCTGGTTGAGAGTCATGATCCTGAATGGCATGGGAAATGTCTGCAATTTTTATAACATGATAAAAATGAAGGTGAAAATCTTTATAGACATCCATCTACTACCACTAGTCTACTTCTAGACAATCCTCTAAAACAAACCAGTAATCTCATTTCCTAGACTCTCCCAGTCTCTTATCCAGATCAGCTATCACCCTCCTTTGACCTAGAATTAAAACCTTGGCAGAGAAGACTAGTTGTAGAGAAAAATGCCAAGAATCTAGGAGAATAATTACTAAATTTTTAAAAAATAAAGAATTAATAAAATGGTAAAAGATACAATTAAACCTTATAAGAAGACAAATTGTTTATTTGTGGGAAGAAAATAAAAGATCCCCCCCTAAATACTTTGCACAAAAGAACTGGAAGAGTCAAGGGAATCCATTAGTATTTTTGTGGGCCCTGAAGTTGACCCTTTTAATGTTCTTCTCTGGATATGAATAAAGAATGGAATTCATGTCTAAATATTTAGATTATTTAACAATTTCTCAAACATAAAAAGGACTTAATGAATAGCAATTCTATCATATTTTTCTAGTATGTTCTCACTTCCCAAAATGGCTATTTCACATCTCTCCTCTTATCCCAAATATCATATGTCCACCCATATTCATCTGATGCTCCCTGTTTATATTCCATTGAGAAAACAGAAGCAACTAGACAGGAAATCCCTCCTCTGCCCACCACCTAACTTGCAATCTACCCAAAGCTATATTCATACTTCTCTTTTCACCTTATTACTATGAGTAAAGCATCTCTATTTCTATGAAAAGCTAACACTCATCCTTTTCCATCTCCCAACTACTGTAAATTCTCTGTCTCCTGATTGATAAGGTCTCTGCCTTCAGACCCTTCACCCCCTAATTCATTCAACCAAATTAATTATCCAGTAAAGTAATTCACTCTCATTCTAAAGATAGTTCCTGAGGATTTATTATATTTTAAGTACTGAGAAGTCATGGTCCAGAAAAGCATAATAGCTACATTAAACAGGTCAAGTATAAATTTTGAAGACATATATGTAAACAGATACTTAAGACACCAAGCTCTAAATATGATAATAATGGGACATTTCTAGTCAGAAGCATTATCAAGGAATGAGAATATTGCCCTTCCTACCCTAATTCAAGTCATATCATTTATTTGGACTAGAATGCAATGGATTCATGATTAGTCTTTTTCTTCTAGGCGTCCCAACACCACAGTTCTTTCTGTATGTAGTAACCAGACTGATTCCTCAGAAATAAACTTAGTCATGCAATTGTCATGGGCCTTTTGTAGATGCAGGCAGAGATCCTTAATGTGCCTACCAGGGTTCACAGTGGCTTGGCACTTGAATATCTATTTAATCTCTTTCCACTCTTCCAGCATACATTCTCACCAAAAAATGAGCTCTTTTAATTTCTCAGACACTTATTTTTCCTCTTACCATTGAATCCCTGAACATAATTAATATTCTTTTTGTCTCTGGATCCCTTTTGTCCAGCTAACTCCTAATTGATATTTAGGTTACTTGGAGCAGCAAAGGTTCCTTAACTCATTGTAGTTATACTACACTGGGCACCAGCACTAAGTGATCCCATAGAATCACATATTGATCCTAACATTCATCACATGGTATTACAACTTTATATTCGTTACTTTATATTGATGAAAAGCCACCTTTTTTCATCCAATGAGATTCTAAGAAACATCTTTCTCACCATTGTTTTCTTATATCTTAGTTTTTGGTACATATTGCTAGCTGAATGGATGATCAGGGTTGTTCATTTTATGCTGGCTATGAATGGTTGGGTAAATATTTTCTAAGAATTATGTGGATAAAGGAGGAAGACTTACAGAGATAAGGGGCTAGCAAGTATAAAGCACCAAACCCTGAAATAGCAAGTCATGTTCAAGGAACTACAAAGGATTCCCTGCTAATGGAGCAGAGGGGGCTGGACCAGAGAAGTAGGGGCATTAAGCTGTAAAGAAGATAGACCAGGAAAAAAAAGATCTATTGAGCAGCTTACACTTTAGAGTGAATCTTATGGAAAGTCATGAAGGGTTTAAACCCCTCTGATTTTGTTTATGAAGAAAAGATAGTGTACAAGCTGGGGCTACAATCCCTTTCTCAAAATCCAACCTGGAAATGGACCAGAAAGATTGAAAGCTCAGTGTATCTTAGGGTGATACCTGGCATTTAACCATAACATTTAGAAACCCCTAGGTCTTGGGGTGGGGTAATAAAAGATCTGTACTTTGAAGAGAAGGCCAAAAGACATGAGACTAGGAAGATGTGGGTCAAGGAGTGGATAGCCATGGGAAAAACATTGTATATGTATAATTGACCCCTGAACAACACGTTTGACCTGGGCAGGTCCACATATACGTGCGTCTTGTTCCATAGTAGACGCTACAGTACTTCATGATCCATGGTGGATAGCATCTGCTGATGCAGAGGAACAGAGGATTTGGAAGAACTGCAGATACAATGGATTTTTCACTGAGGGGAGGGTCAGCTAACTCCAAAACTGATGAAGGGTCAACTGAACATTTCTTTTCCAACATTGCCCTAGACTGATTATTGACCAGAATTACTGGGTAGGAAATTAACATTCTGAGCATAGCACCTGCTAGAGGCAGCAGAATCAGAGTCTTCTAACAGGATGAACAAAGACGTCAACAGCACAAAGAAGCATCTGACCATCCTGGACCCTGACTTTTTACAAATCATGGAAAACTACACAGATGTGATAGTCCCTGGATAACACAGCAAGGACTGGAGCAGAAGTTCCCTGGGAGTGAGTGGAGGTGAGGAATCAGGAGAAGAGATGGGATGGTTTGAAATGAGATTCTAATTCTAGAAATGCTCATCCATTATAAGGCCCTCATCCCCCAAACCTGCAACTCTTCTGGAGGAAAAGAGTCCAAGCCCAGGCTTTTACTTTCTTCCCCTGAAGTTACCTTTATTAGCAAGAAGTAGCTGAAAAGATGTCCAGTCATTACAAAAGTCTGAAACAGAGGTAGCAGAACTATGAAACAGAGAAAAGTAAACATATAGGAAAACCATTTGTTTTCAGAGAGCTGGGAAAGATATGGGCAGGATAAAGAAGGAACATGAAGCAAGAAAACAAACAATTGGTGATGGTGAGCTTGGGAAATACAGTCACTGAAGTAAGGAAATCAATGGATGTGTTTAAAAAGATTTAGTAATTTAATAGACCTAAAGATGATTTCCTAAGATGGAAGATTAGGACAAGGAACTCTTGAAAATGAAATGAGCAAAAGATAGAGGGAGGAAGTATGGCGATAAAATGGATGAGGATTAAGTGAAAAATGTCAATATTAAAAGAATTCCAGAGAAAGAATAAACAGAATTATTTGAAGATAATGAAAAAAAAATTCCCTAAAAGTAGAGAAAAATAAAAAAAAACTTAGATTGAAAATAATGCAAGGTTATAAATATCCTCTAGAAAACAGAACTTAAAGCAACACTCACAGGCTAAAGAGTTTTTGGAAACTGCAATTCAAGGGTGGCAAGAATGAGTGAAAAATGGAAGTGAAGAAGGAGGGAAAGCAGATACAAGGTGGTGTTTTTCCAAGTTCACCACAGCTTTGCAAAAATAAATCACAGCTTGGTGCTCGGTTATATATATTGTATTCCAGACAAGTGAGCATCTCAGAGAACAGGATTTATCTGCCAACTCCTCCAGCTTTCTGACTTCATTGCCTCACAAGGCATAAACTTCCCTGAACTTCTGACTTGTGTTATGTACCCCTCCTACCCTCCAACCAGGCTGCCTACACTTCTGTACTTCCTCTGAGATTATAAGTAGTGGGAAAGCTCATAGCCTCCCTGAGTCCCATCAGGTCAACCCTGATCAAGAAAGCCACAGCAGTGGGCATAATCAAGGCTGTATGGAAGTTCTGGACTTTGTTCAGGAAGGTTGAGACAGCCATCATGCTTAGTGGAGTCCAGGATGTTCCTTAGGTAAGTAGCCAAAAACTGAACAGGAGGGGCCAAGCAATTGTGGGAAGATCCATAAACTGGATCCGGTAGAAATGGATAGAAGACATACTCTCTGCTGCATTAACACCAACAAATAAAATAGTACAGTTATTTTTGAAACAGCCAAAAATGCATTCTTTGGTGTTTACCCAAAGAAGCTGAAAACTTATGTATACATAAAAGCCTCCACACAGATGTATATAGCAGCTTTATCCATAATAATTGCCAGAACTTGTGAACAATCAAGATGTTCTTCAGTAGGTGAGTGAATAAGTAAACTGTGGTCCTTCCAGACAATGAAAAATTATTCAGTGCAAAAAGAAGTGAGTTTTCAAGCCATGAAAAGAAATGGAGGATAGTTAAATGCATCTTACTAAGTGAAAGCCAATCTAAAATGGCTACTGTTGTATGATTTCAATTATATGCATAGCACTAAGAGTGAGCCCTAATGTAAACTATGGACTTAGGGTGGTGCTGCTGCTGCTGCTAAGTCGCTTCAGTGTGTCCGACTCTGTGCGACCCCATAGACGGCAGCCCACCAGGCTCCCCCGTCCCTAGGATTCTCCAGGCAAGAACACTGGAGTGGGTTGCCATTTCCTTCTCCAATGCATGAAAGTGGAAAGTGAAAGAGAAGTCGCTCAGTCGTGTCCGACTCCTAGCGACCCCATGGACTGCAGCCTACCAGGCTCCTCCGTCCATGGGATTTTCCAGGCAAGAGTACTGGAGTGGGGTGCCATGGACTTAGGGTGACTCGGGTTCAATCCCTGGGTCGGAAAGATCCCCTGGAGAAGGGGATCCACTCCAGTACTCCTGCCTGGAAAATCCCACGGACAGAGGAGGCTGGTAGGCTACAGTCCATGGGGTCACAAAGAGTCACAACTAAACGACTGCATTTTCTTTCTTAATGTAGCTTAATCAGCTGTAACCAACATATCACTCTGATGGAGAATGGTGACAATGGGGGAGGCTATGCATGTGTGTGGTCAGAGAATATATGGGAACTTTCTGTACCTTCCACTAAATTTTGCTGTGAATCTAAAATTGCTCCAACTATAAAGTCTAAACTATTATACAGAGTGAAGTAAGCCAGAAAGAAAAACACCAATACAGTATACTAACGCATATGTATGGAATTTAGAAAGACGGTAATGATAACCCTGTATGGGAGAGAACAAAAGAGACACAGATGTATAGAACAGTCTTTTGGACTCTGTGGGAGAGGGAGAGGGTGGGATGATTTGGGAGAATGGCATTGAAACATGTATAATATCATATAAGAAATGAATCGCCAGTCTACGTTCGATACAGGATAGAGGATGCTTGGGGCTGGTGCACTGGGATGACCCAGAGGGATGGTATGGGGAGGGAGGTGGGAGGGGGCTTCAGGATGGGGAACACATGTACACCCGTGGTGGATTCATGTTGATGTATGGCAAAACCAATACAATATTGTAAAGTAATTAGCCTCCAATTAAAATAAATAAATTTAAATTTAAGAAAATAAATAAATAAAATTCAAACATAAACACATACACACACACACACACACACAAAGACAAATCTAAAAGCTTTTAGAGATAAAGCTCACTTAAGAAGGAAAAAAGTGAAAATTTCTCAGTTATGTCCGACTCTTTGTGACCCCATGGACGATACAGCCATGGAATTCTCCAGGCCAGAATACTGGAGTGGGTAAGCGTTTCCCTTCTCCAGGAGATCTTCCCAACCCAGGGATCAAACCCAGGTCTACCACATTTCAGGTGGATTCTTTACCAGCTAAGCCACAAGGGAAGCCCAAGAATACTGGAGTGGGTAGCCTATCCCTTCTCCAGCGGATCTTCCTGACCCAGGAATCAAACCAGGGTCTCCTGCATTGCAGGTGGATTCTTTACCAACTGAACTATCAGGGAAGCCCTTAAGAAGGAAAGTGACACTAAATTTATCATTAACAAAACTAGATTAAAGAGGCTAATGACGTATTCTTTTCATATCTTGGAAGGAAGAAGACTTTGAATTCACATCTTAGAGTTAACATTTCACTCATAAGTAAAACAAAGATATTCTCTGGTATATTAGGTTTTGGGCAATTTACAAAGTAACTCCTTTCTGAGAAACAAAAACACATTTAGAGGTTGCTCTCTAGCACAAATAAAGGGTTGTCCAGGAGGAAGAAACAGATCTGGAAAGTAAAAAGCGATAGTCGCTCAGTTGTGTCCGACTCTTTGCAACCCTATGGACTGTAGCCTGCCAGGCTCCTCTGTCCATGGAATTCTCCAGGCAACAAATACTGCAGTGGGTTGCCATTTCCTTCTCCATTGGAAAGTACAGGAGTAACTGAATTAATAAAAGTTTTATATTCTAGATGAGTGATGGTCAAAGGAAAAATAAACACATCCAAAACTCAGGTACCCAACTGACAAAAGAAGTGTGCAGTTAATGAAAGAGGAAACATTGGGTGGTGATGTATTTATGGTCTTGGTGGTGAGGGTGTTT
Organism: Bubalus kerabau; assembly: GCF_029407905.1. Taxonomy (NCBI): domain Eukaryota; kingdom Metazoa; phylum Chordata; class Mammalia; order Artiodactyla; family Bovidae; genus Bubalus; species Bubalus kerabau. The sequence continues at coordinate 96,269,960 of NC_073626.1, forward strand.
CACAGGTGTATACTTATTCCCAAACTCATTGAATTATATACACTAAATATGAACAGCATTTTAATGTGTTGGTTATACCTCAATAAAGTGTTTTTTTTTAAAGGGTAGAAATTTTCTGAGGGAAGTGAAAATTTGTTCAGATTACTTTCTTATTCACTAGGCATAGATATTGATAAGCTTTAGAGATTAATAAGGAAAACAAGCAAAAATTTTGATCTGAGTAACTTAGACCAAAAATTTAGTAAGAAGCAAAGGAATCTGATTTGTTCAAAGAAAGAAAGTATTGGAAATAAAATCCGCTCAATAGGATGGAAAAGCTAAGTTTTAGGAAAGCAGGAATTTCAATAAATATAAATCTATACAAGTAACTAAATGAGATTAGAAATTCTCAAATTAGGAGGAAAGGACCACAGTAGTGCACTGTCTTTAGCAAATATATTAAACCCAAAAGAATACAGAGACTGAAAATAGAAAAGGGGGAGTAGGATATATGTTCAATTGTTTATCTTTATCAGTATGCATTCAGTGGCTATTTAAAAAATTCAATACTATGTCTGAAGTTCAAGTTTCCAATAGATCGCCTACTTCTTTGGGATTTCTTTCCTTGGAAGATTTTAGATTTTTTTTTTAAATTAACAAATAACATATGTTGAGATTTATTAATTAATATTACAGAGCCTGATGCTACAGATGCCTAATATATATCATATGGAGACCAAATGTTCAAACAACACTGGAGTAAACTCAGCTGGGCAGAAAACTATTTCACTTCTCCTTTGCTCGGCATCTGTTTTTCTCTCCCCAAAGGCAAATTAAGAATGAGTAATAATAATAATAGCAATAATAATCTCTTTTGCTCCTCAAAGGCAAATTAAAAATGAGTAATCATCACGTCTGTTTATCGACCACATGCTCTTAACATGGTCCAGGTGTTAGCCTAAGTCTGCTAATGTGTATTAACTCATTTACTCTGCACAGTAACCCTGTGAGACAGATACTGTTATTCTCCCAGTTTTATAGATGAAGGAGTCAAGGCACTAAGGCATTAATATCACAAAGCTAATAAGTAAAGCAGCTGTGACTGGAATATAAACAATTAGTCTCCAGAGCTCATGCACATCCCTGCTGTCAATGAATTCACAAAGGTTGCTCTATTCTCATCTGTAGCCCTCTCAAATGGCGACTGTTTATCCTTCCACCGACTTAGCTCATTATGCCTCAAAGAGGTGCAGGTATTCTTCATACCCCTCATTGTTGCTTCCAAACAACTGACACTCCTTCTTCCTGAAAAACCCACTTTTAAGTTCAAAACATCAGTCTTTACCATAAACTACTTTGCTTTGTGGCAATCAACCCCATACTCGGTCCTCCTCCCTTCCTTGAACACTGAGCACCTGGGTCACGCCATTCTCACGACTACTACCCTGGTGATGGGTTTTAGCATTCTCAGTGTCTGCACAGATAACCCTCCAATTCCCTGGCCTCTCAGTTCAGCTAGCCCTGATTCCTCCAACCACCCAGTCCCCACAATACCTCAGCCCCTCTCACCCTAGCTCATGCAGTAGGTCGTGCATAAATTAACCATAACTGTACCTCCTCCATTATCTCCTATTCAAGCAACCTGCTCTCTGACCACAGCCTCTTAGCTTTCCAACACACTAATTTTAGTACCCAGAGTCCAATTACTCTTCATCTTCACTGGGACCTGATTTATTTGACTGACTGCCTATTCTTGCTCCTACATCTCCTTCCTGTTTTAGCTTCTCTCTTACCAATGTAAGATTAAATGCTTCATCATTATTAATGCTTTGTATTCACCCGGGAAACTCGGGCTCCCACCTTGTTTTGTTGTTATGTGTTTGGCAAGCCCTCAACCCTGGTAAAAATCAACTTACTTCATTTACAAATTCACTTACTTCATGTACTCTGCACCTGTACTGATATAGACGACAGTGACTAGTGAAAAATATACAACCATACGAGCTAGCATAAACTTAATTCATAGCCATTAATATCATCTAGTCCTGGTCCATTCTCACTCCCTGTCTCCTAGAGTTATGTTATTCTTTTGCCTCAGACATCTGACACATTCCACTCCCTGGCTTTCTATTAATATTTCATTAAGACAAAACAAAAATAACCTGAAGAGAAGTTCCACTGTTTCTCGAAAGCCCCCTGAATCTGTACTCATACATTCTGTCTTCTCTCCTAGGATCTATGGATGACCTGCTTTGGCGCCAAGCTACAGTCACTCCCTTTATTTTTGTACCAAATCCCAGCGCCTCTTCCATATGCAAAGACGTTCTTTTTGAAATTTCTCCTTTGTTCTGTCTCAGTAGTTTCTTCCTTTCTGTGGGATCATTCCCACGAACATACAAACATACTTTAATATCTCCTATCAAAAGAGAGAGAAAGCAAGGAAGGGGAAAAGGAGAGAGATTTTTCGTTCTTACCTTTCCAACAAGTCTGTGTGTCCAGCAGTGACCTCCTCGTTGCTATATAACGTACACCAGCCAAGGCTCTGTTCTGGGCAGTATCTGACTAGTAACTAGATACTCTCTTTCTTGAAACATTTTCTTCGGCTAAAACCTGTAATGCAGCTCTCTCTCCCATTTGCTACTTCACTGACCACATTATCTTTGTTTCCTTTGCTGATACACTCTACCTTCTTTTGCTTCTAAACCAGTGCCTCTCTATTCTCAATGCACATAAGAATCACCTGGTAAGTTTTTAAAATACGCTGATGCCCAGGCTTCATCACGACTAATTAAATCAGAATCTCAAAGGGCAAGGTAACCGGCTTAGGCAATTTTGTTAAAGGTTTCCCAGGTGATTCCAATGTGTAGCCAGGCTGAGAACTACAGCTGTAAATACTGGTGTGCCCCAGGGCTCCATCTCAGACCTTGACTGTTTTCCATCTATACTTCCCTAGGTGATCTCATCCAACCTTCTGACTTCAAATACCATCAGTGCCTGGTGGCTTCTAAATTTATATCTGCAGCTCAAACCTTTCCTCTAACTTGGAATTCTGTATATGACTCCCTGTTGCCATCTACATGTGGATGTAAAATATTTTTCCCAAAGTGACGTGTCCTGCACTCATCCCTGTCTAAGTAACTAGCAATTCCATCTGTCCAGTTACCTGGACCCACACGGAGGTAAATGTTATTATCTTGGAGTCATCATTTATGCCTCTCTCTCTTCTATCTCCAAATTGTCAGCCAATTCTGTTTCAAAATAAATCTAGATATGGTTACTTTTCCCACCAGTCTCCATGTTAAACTCTGATGTTAGCCTTATCTTCCTTTACTGCACTGTTGTCATAAGTTATAGCTGGTCTTCTTGATTCTACCCTTGCACGAAGACAACGGTTATGTCTTTTTATAATGTTATTTAGATCATGTCCTGCCATCCCTTAGGAAGGCTAATGGCATCAACCACCTAAACTCCTTTATAATGTGTGCCCCTGCTTCTACTCCAAACTCATCTCCTTACACTCTTATACTTTCCACTCCAAACACATTAAATATTGTAATATTCCTAAAGCATGGCAGTACACCACTACTTTTGTCCTTGGTCGTCCACCTCCCTTGGAACCTCCTTCTCTCAAATATCTCCCCAACTTACTCGAATGCTATTTTATCACCAAGGTTTTCCCTTGTTGTTGCTTAATCACTCAGTCATGTCTCATTGCAACCACACAGACTGTAGCCCACAGGGCTCCTCTGTCCATGGGATTATCCAGGCAAGATTATTGGAGTGGGTTGCCATTTCTTTCTCCAGAGGATCTTTCTGACCCAGGGATCAAACCAACTTCTGCTGTGTCTCCTGCCTTGAAGCCAGATTCTTTAACCAGTGAGCCATGACAAAGAATCCCTTCAAACTACACTTCCAATTATCCATCTTTGTATTGTATGTGTGTTTCACTCTTTCCAAATAAAATACAAGCTCCTCAAGGGCAGGATATTTTATCTAAGCCTGGAATGATTCTTGGCATATCGTAGACCCTCAGTGATCACTCTTTGAACAAATGAGTCCAGCTGGCAAGCTAAGGATTCTAGCCATAATCTATATGGTGCTATTGTAGGTCATGGAACACCAGAAGACCACACATGACTTTTGGAAACAATATACCTCAGAAATCTTTGCCCTTGCCCCTTTCAATAGGATTATTCCCTTGATTTGGGTGGGGAAACTGGGACAAGACTAAAAAAAAATATTACTGTGGCTTAAAATAAATCACTGTGAGATTTGTATTCTCTGAGTCACGCTTGAGCTGGAACATTTTCTGCTTGCATTTAAGTCCTCTCTTTTTCTTTAAATTCTTTAAAACCCTAAAGAACCATAGCTTCTAAGAGATAAGTCTTGATACTGATACCAAAACAGTCATCATATAAGTAAAATCAAATAACATAGTACAAGATAAAAATGAAATTATATTGGATAACCCAAATTCAGTCCTCTATCTGCACTAAAAAATTTAAATTACAAGAAGAACTCCAGCTCCCCTATCCCCTGCAATTAATGAAATGAAGTTGGACTTCTTCCTGAAAAACTTTATAATCCTGTGAGCCAAAAAAGAAAAGGCCTTTTGCCCGAGTCAATTCTGTGTGCCTCTTAGGGGCCAAAGCTTTGCATATAATAACCCCGAGAAAGGAAGGAACTAGTTGTAATTAGTAACCGTTAGAGTCAGCTTCTCCCTTGGCTACACTAAGATCACACACACACACACAGGGTTAAATGTTGAATACTGAAATTTGACACCTCCTATTTAAGTGGTGGCAACTAAATGACCATCTATAACTATACTTTTAATGAATTCCGTCTACTCAACTTATTTGCTAAACTTTAAATATTTTATCCAGGCTTTTTAATTACTGCCTGTACATTAAATTTTTCTAATTACACAGAAAGTTTCAAGCTCTAGATTATTAACAGAACTTATCATTACCTTTATAACTTTAGGACAAAATCTTTTAAGGTTAAAAAATAAAAAGTTCTATCTTTTTGGGAGTCAGGTGGATATGTGAATCTAGCATATTATCTCATACACACACTAGGTGTCACTGTACGACCTGAAATATTGGCTGTAATTTGATTTTTTTTTTTTCCACTGTTACAGGCAATATTAGCACAGGTATGAAATAATCTCAAGATGTTTCTCCCAAACAGCAGACATTGTCGCTGGTATTTTGTTCAGCTGCATCCATAAAAATAGTTTTTCAACTTCCTCAGCAATTTTATACATTAAACTACAAAACATTATAGTTTTTCTTTTCATCATTAGCTCCCTCCTTCCCAAATTCTAACATTGAATGGAAATGTTTGGATTTGATGACTAAACATGGTCCCAGTTCTACAAAATGCTGGGAGTGGAAGAGAGTTAAAGAAATTAAAAATTAGCTAACTTAACGTATAGTTATTGAGTGCCTTCTATATGTGAAACATCATAGACAGCAAGAGATTGAAACATGGAGTTATACACAAAACCTGTGGGAGCATAGAGGAAGAGGCTCAGAAGGGATTTAAACCATGGACATCAGGCACCAAAGAAATATAGCTCATCTTCATTAAAAAACTCATCTTTTTTTTTTGTAACTTAATTTATTTATTTTAATTGGAGGCTAATTACTTTACAATATTGTAGTGGCTTTTGCCGTACATTGAAATGAATCAGCCGTGGGTGTACATGTGTTCCCCATCCTGAACCCACCTCCCACCTCTCTCCCCATCTCATCCCTCAGGGTTATCCCAGTGCACCAGCTTTGAGTGCCCTGTCTCATGCATCGAACCTGGACTGGCGATCTATTTCACATATAATAATAATACATGTTTCAGTGCTATCCTCTCACATCATCCCACCCTCACCTTCTCCCGTAGAGTCTAAAAGTCTGTTGTTTACATCTGTGTCTCTTTTGCTGTCTCGCATATAGGGTCATCGTTACCATCTTTCTAAACTCCATATATATGTGTTAATACACTGTATCGGTGTTTTTCTTTCTGACTTACTTCACTCTGTATAATAGGCTCCAGTTTCATCCACCTCATTAGAACTGATTCAAATGTATTCTTTTTAATGGCTGAGTAATACTCCATTGTGTATATGTACCAAAGCTTTCTTATCCATTCATCTGCTGATGGACATCTAGGTTGCTTCCATGTCCTGGCTATTATAAACAGTGCTGCGATGAACATTGGGGTACATGTGTCTCTTTCCCTTCTGGTTTCCTCAGTGTGTATGCCCAGCAGTGGGATTGCTGGGTCATAAGGCAGTTCTATTTCCAGTTTTGTAAGGAGTCTCCACACTGTTCTCCATAGTGGCTGTACTAGTTTGCATTCCCACCAACAGTGTAAGAGGGTTCCCTTTTCTCCACATCCTCTCCAGCATTTATTGTTTGTAGACTTTTTGATAGCAACCATTCTGACTCACGTGATATGGTACCTCATTGTGGTTTTGATTTGCATGTCTCTGATAATGAATGATGTTGAGCATCTTTTCATGTGTTTGTTAGCCATCTGTATGTCTTCTTTGGAGAAATGTCTATTTAGTTCTTTGACCCATGTTTTGATTGGGCCGTTTATTTTTCTGGTATTGAGCTGCATGAACTCTTTGTATATTTTTGAGATTCTTTGTCAGTTGCTTCGTTTGCTATTATTTTCTCCCATTCTGAAGGCTGTCTTCTCACCTTGCTTATAGTTTCCTTCCTTGTGCAAAAGCTTTTAAGTTTAATTAGGTCCCATTTGTTTATTTTTGCTTTTATTTCCATTACTCTGGGAGGTGGGTCATACAGGATCCTGCTGTGATTTATGTCAGAGAGTGTTTTGCCTATGTTTTCCTCTAGGAGTTTTATAGTTTCTGGTCTTACATTTAGATGTTTAATCCATTTTGAGTTTATTTTTAGTATGGTGTTAGAAAGTGTTCTAGTTTCATTCTTTTACAAGTGGTTGACCAGTTTTCCCAGCACCACTTGTTAAAGATATTGTCTTTTCTCCATTGTATATTTTTGCCTCCTTTGTCAAAGGTAAGGTATCCATAGGTGCATGGATTTATTTCTGGGCTTTCTATTTTGCTCCATTGATCTGTTTCTGTCTTTGTGCCAATACCATACTGTCTTGATGACTGTAGCTTTGTAGTATAGCCTGAAGTCAGGCAGGTTGATTCCTCCAGTTTCATTCTTCTTTCTCAAGGTTGCTTTGGCTATTTGAGATTTTTTCTATTTCCATATAAATTGTAAAATTATATGTTCTAGTTCTGTGAAAAATAACATTGGTAGCTTGATGGGGATTGCATTGAATCTATAGATTGCCACTCTATTGATTCTTCCGATCCATGAACATGGTATATTTCTCCATCTATTTATGTCCCCTTTGATTTCTTTCATCAGTGTTTTATAGTTTTATATATATAGGTCTTTAGTTTCTTTAGGTAGATTTATTCCTAAGTACTTTATTCTTTTTGTTGCAATGGTGAATGGAATTGTTTCCTTAATTTCTCTTTCTGTTTTCTCATTGTTACTGTATAGGAATGAAAGGGATTTCCATGTGTTAATTTTATATCCTGCAACTTTACTATATCCATTGATTAGTTCTAGTAATTTTCTGGTGCTGTTTAGGGTTTTCTATGTAGAGGATCATGTCATCTGCAAACAGTGAAAGTTTTACTTCTTCTTTTCCAATCTTGATACCTTTTATTCCTTTTTCTTCTTTGATTGCTGTGGCTAAAACTTCCAAAACTATGTTGAATAGTAGTGGTGAGAGTGGGCACCCTTGTCTTGTTCCTGACTTCAGGGGAAATGCTTTCAATTTTTCACCATTGAGGATAGTGTTTGCTGTGGGTTTATCATATATGGCTTTTATTATGTTGAGATATGTTCCTTCTATGTTTGAGGTGGTTTATCACTTGTCCTTCCTTCAGTTCAGTTCAGTTCAGCCACTCAGTTGTGTCTGACTCTTTGAGACCCCATGAATTGCAGCACACCAGGCCTCCCTGTCCATCACCAACTCCTGGAGTTCACTCAGACTCACGTCCATCGAATTGGTGATGCCATCCAGCCATCTCATCCTATATCATCCCCTTCTCCTCCTGCCCCCAATTCCTCCCAGCATCAGAGTCTTTTCCAATGAGTCAACTCTTCGCATGAGGTGGCCAAAGTACTTGAGTTTCACCTTTAGCATCATTCCTTCCAAAGAAATCCCAGGGCTGATCTCCTTCAGAATGGACTGGTTGGATCTCCTTGCAGTCCAAGGGGCTCTCAATAGTCTTGTCCAACACCACAGTTCAAAATCATCAATTCTTCAGCACTCAGCTTTCTTCATAGTCCAACTCTCACATCCATACATGACTACTGGAAAAACCATAGCCTTGACTAGACGGACCTTTGTTGGCAAAGTAATGTCTCTGCTTTTCAGTATGTTATCTAGGTTGGTCATAACTTTCCTTCCAAGGAGTAAGCGTCTTTTAATTTCATGGCTGCAGTCACCATCTGCAGTGATTTTGGAGCCCAAAAAATAAAGTCTGACACTGTTTCCCTATCTATGTCCTTCCTTAGCTTATAGCAAAATTTATCAAGCACTGTTAGTGCTCTATGAGATGTTAATAGGTGTTCAGCAGAAAAGAATCACATAGTTGAATAAGATTGATAAATTTTTGAGTATTTAAAAAGTTGCTTTTGTTGAAGCATAGTTTTAGAATTTCTCAGTTTTTAACGTGTGATTTTGGGCTGTAAATCTCTAAAATGGGAGTGCAATGCTTCTTATGTCTTATTTAACAAATGATACCCTCTTAAGGGGCACCAGTCTTGCACTGAACAGAGTTCTATTGAAAAGCAGTAGAAGAAATGGCAGTGGATGCTTGGAATATGAAGGTTTAATATTTACAGCTTTTAATATTTTATAGATTTATGAAAAAACATGATCTTAATTTTTAATATCAGAAATTAACAGATCTGAAAAGACTATATAAGAAATCTATGGTATGTTTAATTTTGATTTTTTTCCTTTTTGTAAGCAGTTTTGATGTAAAAACAAATGCATGTTTTATGCAGTACGATTCAAAATCCACATAAATTATTTAGCTGAAAGAAACAAAAAGAAACAGAAGACGTTTCATGTGCACTGTACTCTTTAAGCTATGTGCACTGTACTCTTTAAGCTATATGCACAGATTTCCCAGAGGTAAGTATTGATTCTCTTTTGCCATTAGGGCTCCTTGAAAAGAAAAGTATCTAAAAGTATTGTCTTAGGAGAAACTATGGCTTACCTGGAGTTGCTGAGCTACAGAGATTGGGGAAGTGTTATGAAAAATAGATTGTAACAGTCTGTTAATGAGGCTTGGGAAGAGTCAAACCCTAAAATCCTGTCTGAACATTGGTAAACATCAGTGCTGGGTGTTTCCATTTGCCTCATTCATTTCTACTCCCCTCCCTTCACCACCTTGCTTTCTGCTGCTGAAGACAGATCTGTATGGACAACATCAACAGGGCTGCCACAACCTCCGGTTTCCTGTCAGCTATTAGTCAATGGGAGCCTTGTCTGGCAAGAGACAAAAGGAAGAAGACGAGTGAGGTCAGGATATTTATTCTCCTGGCTCCTTCTGTGCAAGGTTGCTTCAGGCAAACTTTTCACGCAGTGGAAAGTTATTCTTCCTATCAAGTCAGCCTTCAGTGAGTTTGGACACACATATAAACACAGAAAACCGCCATCATAAACAAAATCAAGACAAAAAATTCCTGATGCCCTCTTTGCTTTCCATCACTCCTTCCTGGCCGCAGGAAATCACTGTTCTGTTTTTTGATACTATGAATTAGTTTGCATTCTCCAGAATGTTAAATAAACAACACCAAACATTGTGCATTCTTTTGTAAATATATTGTTTTTTTCACTTAGCATTTTGAGATTTGTCCAATTTTCTGTTTGCATCAATAGGTTTCTTTGTGCTATTTGTTTTTCTGAGACATTCTGCTGTATATATAGAAAAGAATTATTTACCCATTTTATATCTTGATGGAAAGTAGGGTTGTTTCCAGGTTTGGGCTACCATGACTTAAGCTACTATTATTACCCTTGGATCAGAGAAGGCAATGGCACCCCACTCCAGTACTCTTGCCTGGAAAATCCCATGGATGGAGGAGCCTGGTAGGCTGCAGTCCATGGGGTCACATAGAGTCAGATACGACTGAAGTGACTTAGCAGCAGCATTACCCTTGGATAAGTCTTTTCACGGACAAATATTGTATTCTCTTGGGTAAATTCCAAGGAACTGACTGGATTAATACTATGGTAGGTGAATATCTAACATTTTATAGATTTATAAAGTAACTGTACCATTGTACAGTCCTTCTTATGATATACGAGCATTCATATCTTCACCAATATTTAGCATTTTCACCTTTTAAATTTAAACCATAACAATAAAAGAAGAAGAAAAGCCAAATAATCAAGAAAATGAAGTAAAGTTGTGTCTATTTTTTCACCTGGTTGATTAGACTGTATAGTTACATCTCATTATGGTTTTAATTGCATTTTCCCAGCTGAAATATTGAGAATCTTCCATTGTACTTATGTCTTCTTCCATTGTACTTATTTGTCGCTGATACATTTTCTTGAGAAGTGTCTATTTAAATCTTCTGTCCATCTATATTAGGTTTCCAGTCTCACTGTTGACTTGTAAGAGTACTGTATATATTTGCTGCTGCTGCTAAGTCGCTTCAGTTGTGTCCGACTCCCTGCGACCCCATAGACGGCAGCCCACAAGGCTCCCGTCCCTGGGATTCTCCAAGCAAGAACACTGGAGTGGGTTTCCATTTGCTTCTCCAATGCATGAAAGTGAAAAGTGAAAGTGAAGTCGCTCAGTTGTGTCCAACTCTTTGCGACTCCATGGGCTGCAGCTTACCAGGCTCCTCTGCCCATGGGATTTTCCAGGCAAGAGTACTGGAGTGGGGTGCCATCGCCTTCTCCGGTATATATTTTGGGTATGCATATTTTCTCCCACTATGTTGCTTACCTCTGTTTTGCTAAAGTTAACTTTCAGAGAGTTAAAATGCCAGTGAAATCTTGAACAGAAATTAATAAGAGCACATGCTCCTCTTGTTCCCAATAAAAGAGAAAATGTTCAGAATGGTATTTGTGAGTTTTTTGTAAATACTTTGTATTAGATTGAGAAAGTATCTTCTTATTCCTAGTTTCTGAGAGTTTTTATTAGAAATTGGTAATTGAACACTATGATATCAAATACTTTATACACATCTCTCAAAAATATGTTGTTTTGTCTTATTCTATTAACATGGTGAACTACATTGATTAATGTTTTTAATATATCAAAACCAAGCTTACATTCCTGTGAGTAAACTCTACTTGACCCAATATATTTTCCTGTTCATATATTGTTAGCTTCGAATTATTAATATTTTATTAAGGATTTTTGAATCTATGTTCATAAGGAGTATTAGTCTGTAATGTTTTTATTTTTGTAATGTCTTGTCAGCTTTTGGTATTAGGATCATGCTGGCCTTATAAAAAGACTTGGGAAGTGTTCTTTCTTTACTTTTGTATTTTCTGAAAGATTTTCTTTAGGACTGTTTTTTCCTCCCCTCTTTAAATTGTGACAAAATTCCACAGTGAAATTGCCTGAAATAAGAAGGTCTTTTGATTTTAAAAATTCACTTTAATAATTACAGACCTAGGAGGATTTTCCATTTCATATTATGTCAATTTTAATAAGTTGTATTTGTCAATGAGTTTGTCCATTTCATTTAAATTGTAAATTTTTTGGAATAAAGTTGTTGACAACATTTTCTCATTTTCCGCTTATTATTTTTAGGATACTTCATTTCTAATATTATGATTTTATTTCTCTCTAACTAAAATAATGATCATTTTTGCTTGAAGTTTATCAGTTTTGTTCACATCCTCAAAGAACCAGGTTTCTGTGTTAATTTTCCCTACTGTTCACTTGCTTTTCTATTTCATTGATTTCTTTTCTTAGCTTTATTACTTTCTGCCTTCTAGTTATTTGGGGATTATTTTGCTCTTATTTTTCTAGCTTCTTCTGGTAGAACTTCAGGTTATTCATTTGGGGCCCTTCTTATCTAACAATATTTAAAGTTATGTGTCCCCCTAAATGCTGCTTTTGCTATATCTCACATATTTTGATATATTGCTTTCTTGTTATCATTAAGTTTGAAATTTTTACCTTCTTTGTATTTTTCCTTTTATTCATGGATTGTTTAAAAGTGGGTTGCTGAATTTTCCAAATATTTGGGGTTTTCACACATGTTTCATTATTACTAAATTCTAATTTGTTTTACCATCAGAAACTATGGTCTATAATATTTTAATATATTTAAATTTAGTGAGATTAGTTTAAGGCCTAACATATGGTCTAGGTTGGTGAATGTATCACATATACTAAAGAAAAGTCTGCTGCTAAGTCACTTCAGTCGTGTCCGACTCCGTGCGACCCCGTAGACAGCAGCCCACCAGGCTCCCCCGTCCCTGGGATTCTCCAGGCAAGGACACTGGAGTGGGTTGCCATCTCCTTCTCCAGTGCATGAAAGTGAAGTCGCTCAGTCGTGTCCGACCCTCAGCGACCCCATGGACTGCAGCTTTTCAGGCTCCTCCGTCCATGGGATTTTCCAGGCAGGAGTACTAGAGTGGGGTGCCATTGCCTTCTCCTAAAGAAAAGTCTATTCTATAGTTATTAAGGGAAGTGAAGTGAAGTGAAAGTGCTAGTCTCTCAGTCATGTCCAACTCTATAAGTCCATGGACTGTAACCCTCCAGGCTTCTCTGTTCATGGAATTCTCCAGGCAAGAATACTGGTATGGGTTGCCATGCCCTGCTCCAGGGAATCTTCACAACTCAGGGATCAAACGTGGGTCTAGCTCATTGCAGGAAGACTCTTTACCATCTGAGCCACTATAAACATCAGTTTGGTCAAAATAGTTCCAGCTTATTTTTTTGAGTTCTCCTAGCTGAGTACCGAAGAATTGATGCTTTTGAACTATGGTACTGGAGAAGACTCTTGCGAGTCCCTTGGACTGCAAGGAGATCCAAGCAGTTCATCCTAAAGGAGACCAGTCCTGGGTGTTCATTGGAAGGACTGATGCTGAGGCTGAAACTCCAATATTTTGGCCACCTCGTGCAAAGAGTTGACTCATTGGAAAAGATCCTGATGCTGGGAGGGATTGGGGCAGGAGGAGAAGAGGACAACAGGTGATGAGATGGCTGGATGGCATCACCGACTCGATGGACATGAGTTTGAGTAAACTCTGGGAGTTGGTGATGGACAGGGAGGCCTGGCATGCTGCGATTCATGGGGTTGCAAAGAGTCAGACATGACTGAGCGACTGAACTGAACTGAACTGAATTGAGCTCTATAACTATCTCCATTTTTACATGAACATTGTTTCCATTTTTCTTTGCTGCTCCTGTTCTGCTCAATTTGTTTTCTATTCCCTATAGGATAGGGCTTTGACATGGATGGGAGATTTGGCTGATTCATCTGAGAGGTCATGATCTCTGACTCTCCTGTTAGCTCCTTAAATGTTTTCTGTGGACCACTTGTACTCACTCATTATTGGATTTTGCAAGCCAACCACTTAAAGCACTAGCTTCACTCAGCTTCACTGATCTTTTGGATGAGTACCTGTGAGCTAATTTGGTGTTCTCATGTCCTTCAGATATTCTGTTGCTTTTCTCAATTTCTTCCTACACAGATGCTGATAATGTATAGCATCTTATAGCTGTCGGCGATTTGCCTTATATTTTAGGGTTAATGGAGATATTTTTGTCACCTCATTTTGTTGTAAATACAGCTCTAGGGTTTGATTTTCATACACTAAGTTGTTCTGTGTCTTTTAATTGAGGGGTTTGCAAAGATACATAAACTATACTAACATCAGCATCATCCTCCCAGAATCCTCTGAACATATTACTTATATTTCTCCCTTTATGTGTAATTTATCATTTTAGTTACTTTTTATAATTTATTTTTAAATCAGAATAGGAATTTTATGTTTCCCCAAACAATCAGTTTCCCTGGGTCCATATATAATAAAATACATTTTTATGTGAAATTCTTAATTAATATAGAAATAAACATAGTATGCTTTGGATCTGTTTCTGAGTTTCTTAATATGCTCTTCTGGCCTTTTTTAATTACTACCGTACTGGTTCAGTTCTTACAGGGAAAGTCTATGCTCATTAGTATAACTATCAGAATGATTTCAAATATTTTCATAAGTATTAAAGTAAGTCCCTTTGGGATTTGACTGAAATAACCCTGTACCTTATACAAGAATTTAGATAGAATCAAGGTCTTTAACCGTATTAACTACCTGATCTAGGAATGTGGTACATTATTTGTTTATGCAAATTTTCTTTTAAGTTTTCCAGTAAAGTTTTAAAGTTCTTCTTTGTAAAGTTTCACATTTAAGTTTATTTTATGCATGGTATGTTTCGTTGCTGTCATGAAGTGATTCATTTCCCATGTATTATAATAAGTTATCACTGAGTTAAAGGAAAATTATTGCATATTGATCATTTGACATTTTTCATGTAACCCCCTAACAAGAAAAATCATATTCATATATTATATAACAAATTAATATATAATATATTAATATGTTTTATAGTATTAATTCACTTATTTCTAATATAATAATTTGTTGGAGAATAGAATTATACTATACAATTGAATTAACAGATATTTTCTTTATAATTTTGTATTTATTCTTAAGTAAGGTTAGTATGTGGTTTACTTTTGGTATATTATTCTTCCAAGCTTAGAGTATCATGGTGAAGCCATAGTTATAAAATCTATAAGGAAACTGTACAGTTTATAGAGCACGAGAGGATTTGCTTCTTGGAAGCCTGATTTAATTCATGAGTAAGATGGTTGAGGGCCAGTATCTTTCTTTTCTTGCCATCTTCCAAGTATTCCTCAAATTTGTTGCTGTTGCTTTTAAATTTTTATTGAAATTCAGTTGATTTATGATGTATAGTTTCATGTATATAGGAAAATGATTCAGTTACATATATTTTTTCAGATTCTTTTCCATTAAAGGTTATTACAAGATATGTGTCTATACAGTAGGTGTCTATACAGTAGGTCCTTGTTGCTTATCTATTTCATACATAGTGGTGTGCATATTTTAATTCCAAAATCCTAATGTATCCCCTCTTTCCCTTTTGGTAACCATTAGCTTAGATTTTTAGATTTCACATATAATCAATATCATTTGATATTTGTCTTTGTCTGACTTACTTCACTCAGTATGACAATCTGTAGGTCCATTCACATTGCTGCAAATGGCATTATTTCCTTCTTTTTTATGGCTGAGTAATATTTCATTGTGTATATCTACCACATCATTTTTGCCCATTCATCTGTCAGTGGACACTTGGTTTGCTTCCATGTCTTAGCTATTCTAAATAGTACGGCCATGAACATTGGGGTGCATGTATCTTTTTGATCTATAGTATTTCCTGGATATAGGCCAGGAGTAGAATCACTGGATCACACTTTGTTTCTTACTGGTCTCCATAGTGGTTGCACCAATTTACATTCCCACCAGCACTGTAGGAAGAACCTATTTCTCCACACCTTTTCCAGCATCTATTATTTATAGCCTTTTTGATGATGGCCATCCTGACTGACGTGAAGTTGTATTCATCGTAGTTTTGATTTGCATTCTTTAATAATAAGCAATGTTGAGCATATTTTCATATACCTGTTGGCCATCTGGATGTCTTCTTTGGTAAGCATCTGTTTCAATTTTCTGCCACTTTTTAATTAGGCTGTTTGTTTGTTTGTTTTTTAAATATTGAGCTGTATGAGTTGTTTGTATATTTTGGAAACCAATCCCTTAACAGTCATATCATTTGTAAATATTTTATCCGATTCTGTAGATTGTCTTTTTTTATGGCTTCCTTTTCTGTGCAAAGGCTTTTAACTTTAATTACATCCTAGTGTTTGATTTTTGGGTTTTGTTCCACCACTCTAGGAGATGAATCAAAAAAGATACTGCTGCAATTTATGTCAAACAGTGTCATACCTATATTTATCTCTAGTTTTATAGTATCTGCTGTTTCATTTAGGTCTTTAATACATTTTGAGTTTATTTTTGAATATGGTGTTAGAGCATATTCTAATTTAATTTTTTTTTAATGGAGCTGTCTAGTTTTTCCAGCATCACTTATTGAAGAGACTGCCTTTTCTCCATTGTATACCCTTGCCTTCTGTGTTATAGATTAATTGATCATGGATGTGTGGATTTATTTCTGGGCTTTCTATACTGTCCCATTGATATATTGTCTGTTTTTGTGTCAGTACCACACTGTTTGTATCATCTTCAGTTTCCTTCATCAGCATCTTATAGTTTTCAGAGTATAGACCTTTGGCCTCCTAAAGTAGGTTTATTCCTAAAGTATTGTATTCTTTTTGATGCGATGGTAAAAGGGATTGTTTCTTTACTTTGTCTTTCTGCTCTTCCATTGTTAGTGTATAAAAATGATCATATATTTTTTCTGAATGCAAAATTTTGATTACCTTTCAAGTATAGTACCTGAGTTTAAACCTGCGAGTTTTTTTTTAATTCTTGGGCCAATTTTGATAATTTACATTTGTATAACAAATCAACAACCCTTTAAATTGTATTTGCATAGAGCTGTAGACAATATTCTTATAAATTTGAAAATTACCTCTAGATCATAATTTTCTATGACCAAAGCAACAAATAATAACAAACTTAATGGTTTAAAACAATATAAATTTGTTATCATGTGGCCTTGGTGTCCAAAATGGGTTTCACAGGCCTAAGATCAAGGTGTTGGCAGGCTTGTTTTACTTTCTAGAAGCTGAAGGGGAGAGTCCATTCCCTTGTCCTTTTCAGCTTCTAAAGGCTCATAGCCCTCTTTCTCCGTCTTCAAAACCAGCAATAGTGATAAAAGTTCTCATTTCATATCACTCTGACCTATTCTGCCTCTCTCTTCCCCATTTAAGGACCATTGTGATTGCATTAATCCTACCCAGATAATCCAGAATAATCTCTCTATTTTATGGTCAACTGGCTAGAAACCTTACTTGCATCTGCAACCATCCCCTTTGCCATGTAAAGTAACATGTTCAAAGGTTCTAGGGATGAGGACACAGATTAATTTAGAGAGGCATTACAATTTCCACACTGTGATTGTAAAATTATTCTTTTAAATTAACTTTTAGAATAATTACATTGAATGTAGTCAAAAAATGTGCTGAGGATTTGTTTGTATGTAGTTTCAGTGTAGTCAAATGCTATTTGTTCACTTTCTGTTACTTTTATTATTAGAAATCCCTTTACAGTAAGTCCCTTACAGACAAACCTTCAAGTTGTGAACTTCCAGAGATATGAACGTACATTCCATCTCTGTCAGGGAAGAGTGAAAATGCAGCTTGCCCTCCCTTTCCTCTTGCTGATGATCCTCAGCTCTACAATCGCCCATCTCCTCTTCTTCCTCCAGTCAGTAACTCTTGCCTATTCATTTGATGTCAGCCCCTGTATGCCAGCTCTTGTACTGTACTACTATAATTTTCAAGTACTACAAGCACTACAACATTAAAATTGTTTTCTTTATTTTTGTTTGTTTTTTATGTGTTATTTGTGTGAAAAGTATTGTAAACCTATTATAATACAGTACCATATAGCTGATTGTGTTAGTTGGGTACCAAGGCTAACTTTGCTGGACTTACAAACAAGCTGGACTTATGAATATGTCCTCAGAACAGAACTCATTTGAATGTAGGGGATTTAAGTATGTATTTGAGTCTAGATATTATGATTCATTTATGGAATGGGTTTTATTTTGATATATGACATAGGATAGGAATCTAATTGGGTTTAATTTAATCCAGACAAATTACAGCACCATTTATTCTATAACTCACCTTCTCTCCGATTTATTTGTAATAGTTCTATTTTCTAACTTAAATTGTTAAGCACACCAGAAGACATATGGTCTATACTGAATGAGAATGTCCTTACACTGTACACAAAAATCAACTCAAAATGTATTAAAGACTTCAACAAAGACCTGAAACTGTTAAATTCCTAGAGGAAAACTTAAGTATTAAGCTCCTTGACATTAGTCTGGATAATGATTTTTCTTGTATTTGATACCAAAAGCAAAGGCAACAAAATGAAAAACAAGTGGAACTACATCAAACTAAAAAGTTTCTGCACAATAAATGCAACAAAATGAAAAGGCAATTTGTGGAATGGCAGAAAATGTTTGCAAATCATGTATCTGATTAGGTTTTAATGTTCAAATATACAAGGAACTCATATAACTCAATGGGCTTCCCAGGTGGTACTAGTAGTAAAGAACCTGCCTGCCAATGCAGGAGACCTAAGGGATGTGGGTTCAAACACTGGGTCGGGATGATCCCCTGGAGGGATCCTGGCAACCCATTGCAATATTCTTGCTTGGATAATTCCATGGACTGCTAAACCTGGCAGGCTACAGTCCATAGGGTTACAAAGACTCGGACATGATTGAAGTGACTTAGCACAACACATACAACTCAGTAGCAAATAAATAAATAATCTTTTAGAAAATGGGCAAAGGACCTGAATAGACACTGTCAAAAAACATATGAATGGATGACAGATATGTGAAAAGATGCTGAACATCACTAACCATCAGGGACATGCAAATCAGAACAAGAGTGGGCTAGCACCTCACACCTGTTATGATGATTATTAGCAGAAAGCTAAAAGATAACAAGTATTGACAAGAACATAAAGGGAACCCTTGTGCGCTGTTAGTGGAAATATAAGTTGGCACAGCTACTGTGGAAAGCAGTATGAAAGTTCCTCAAAAAAAGAAAGTTCCTCAAAAAAAGTGGGATTCAGCAATCCTATTTCTGGATATATATACAAAGGAAAGGAAATAAAATCACTTTCTTGAAGAGATATCTGCATTTTCATGTAAATTGCAGCATTATTCACTACAGCCAAGATACGGAAACAACCAAAGTGCCCATCCATGGATAAATAAATAAATTTTTAAATAAACACAAATATATACATACATACATTTGAATATTATTAATCCTAAGAAAAGAAGCAAATCCTGCCATCTGCGGCAAAATGAATGACCCTGGAGGATATTATGTTAACAAAAATAAGCCAGGCAGAAAAATATAAATACTACATGATCTCATTTATAATGCAATCTTAAGGTAAAAAGCACAGTGACACAGATTACAATAGTGGTCATTATGGGCTGGTGGGTTAGGAAAAATGAGGAAAAACCCATCCAGGGTACAAACTTTGAGTTATAAGATGCTGTTGCTGCTGCTAAGTCGCTTCAGTCGTGTCCAACTCTGTGCGACCCCATATATGGCAGCCCACCAGGCTCCTCTGGCCACAGGATTCTCTAGGCAAGAATACTAGAGTGGGTTGCCATTTCCTTCTCAGTTATGAAATACATATTATTAAATTCTACACACCTAATGTATAACATGATGACTATTCAGTTCAGTTCAGTTCACTCACTCAGTCGTGTCCAACTCTTTGTGACCCCATGAATTGCAGCACGCCAGGTCTCCCTGTCCATCACCAACTCCTGGAGTTCACTCAAACTCATGTCCATCGAGTTAGTGATGCCATCCAGCCATCTCATCCTCTGTCATACCCTTCTCCTCCTACCCCAATCCCTCCCAGCATCAAGGTCTTTTCCAATGAGTCAGTTCTTCGCATGGGGTGGCCAAAGTACTGGAGTTTCAGCTTTAGTATCAGTCCTTCCAATGAACACCCAGGACTGATCTTTTTTAGAATGGACTGGTTGGATATCCTTGCAGTCCCAGGGACTCTCAAGAGTCTTCTCCAAAACCACAGTTCAGAACCATCAATTCTTCGGTGCTCAGCCTTCTTCACAGTCCAACTCTCACATCCATACATGACCACTGGAAAAACCATAGCCTTGACTAGATGGACCTTTGTTGGCAAAGTAATGTCTCTGGTTTTTAATAAGCCATCTAGGTTGGTCATAACTTTCCTTCCAAGGAGTAAGAGCCTTTTAATTTCATGGCTGCAGTCACCATCTGCAGTGATTTTGGAGCCCAAGAAAATAAAGTCTGACACTGTTTGCACTATTTCCCCATCTATTTCCCATGAAGTGATGGGGCCAGATGCCATGATCTTAGTTTTCTGAATGTTGAGTTTTAAGCCAACATTTTCACTCTCCTCTTTCACTTTCATCAAGAGGCTTTTGAGTTCCTCTTTACTTTCTGCCATAAGGGTGGTGTCATCTGCATATCTGAGGTTATTGATATTTCTCCCGGCAATCTTGATTCCAGCTTGTGCTTCTTCCAGCCCAGCGTTTCTCATGATGTACTCTGAATATAAGTTAAATAAGCAGGGTGACAATATACAGCCTTGACGTACTCCTTTTCCTATTTGGAACCAGTCTGTTGTTCCATGTCCAGTTCTAACTGTTGCTTCCTGACCTGCATACAAATTTCTCAAGAGGCAGGTCAGGTGGTCTGGTAATCCCATCTCTTTCAGAATTTCCCACAGTTTATTGTGATCCACACAGTCAAAGGCTTTGGCATAGTCAATAAAGCAGAAATAGATGCTTTTCTGGAACTCTCTTGCTCTTTCAATGATGCAGAGGATGTTGGCAATTTGATCTATGGTTCCTGTGCCTTTTCTAAGTTCAGCTTGAACATCTGGAAGTTCACAGTTCACGTATTGCTGAAGTCTGGCTTGGAGAATTTTGAGCATTACTTTACTAGCATGTGAGATGAGTGCAATTGTATGGTAGTTTGAGCATGCTTTGGCATTGCCTTTCTTTGGGATTGGAATGAAAACTGACCTTTTCCAGTCCTGTGACCACTGCTGAGTTTTCCAAATTTGCTGGCATATTGAGTGCAGCACTTTCGCAGCATCATCTTTCAGGATTTGGAATAGCTCAACTGGAATTCCATCACCTCCACTAGCTTTGTTAGCAGTGATGCTTTCTAAGACCCACTTGACCTCACATTCAAGGATGTCTGGCTTTAGGTGAGTGATCACACCATCATGATTATCTGGGTCGTGAAGATCTTTATTGTACAGTTCTTCTGTGTATTCTTGCCACCTCTTCTTAATATCTTCTGCTTCTGTTAGGTTCATACGGTTTGTCTTTTATTGAGCCCATCTTTACATGAAATATTCCCTTGATATCTCTAATTTTCATGAAGAGATCTCTAGTCTTTCCTATTCTGTTGTTTTCCTCTATTTCTTTGCATGATCGCTGAGGAAGGCTTTCCTTATCTTTCCTTGCTATTCTTTGGAACTGTGCATTCAGATGCTTATATCTTTCCTTTTTTCCTTTGCTTTTCACTTCTCTTCTTTTCACAGCTATTTGTAAGGCCTCCTCAGACAGCCATTTTGCTTTTTTGCATTTCTTTTCCATGGAGATGATCTTGATCCCTGTCTCCTGTACAATGTCACAAACTTCCACTGATACTTCATCAGGCACTCTGTCTATCAGATCTAGTCCCTTAAATCTATTTCTCACATCCACTGTATAATCATATGGGATTTGATTTAGGCCATACCTGAATGGTCTAGTGGTTTCCCCTACTTTCTTCAATTTCAGTCTGAATTTGGCAATAAGGAGTTCATGAGCCACAGTTAGTTCCCGGTCTTGTTTTTGCTGACTGTATAGAGCTTTTCCATCTCTGGCTGCAAATAATATAATCAATCTGATTTCGGTGTTGACCATCTGGTGATGTCCATGTGTAGAGTCTTCTCTTGTGTTGTTGGAAGAGGGTGTTTGCTATGACCAGTCCGTTCTCTTGGCAAAACTCTATTTGCCTTTGCCTTGCTTCATTCCGTACTCCAAGGCCAAATTTGCCTGTTACTCCAGGTGCTTCTTGACTTCCTACTTTTGCATTCCAGTCCCCTATAATGTAAAGGACATCTTTTTTGGGTGTTAGTTCTAAAAGGTCTTGTAGGTCTTCATAGAACCGTTCAATTTCAGCTTCTTCAGCGTTACTGATTGGGGCATAGGCTTGGATTACTGTGATATTGAATGGTTTGCCTTGGAAATGAACAGAAAGCATTCTGTCATTTTTGAGATTGCATCCAAGTACTGCATTTCGGACTCTTTTGTTGAACCTGATGGCTACTCCATTTCTTCTAAGGGATTCCTGCCCACAGTAGTAGATATAATGGTCATCTGAGTTAAATTTACCCATTCCAGTCCATTTTAGTTCACTGATTCCCAGAATGTTGACATTTATTCTTGCCATCTCCTGTTTGACCACTTCCAATTTGCCTTGATTCATGGACCTAACATTCCAGGTTCCTATGCAATATTGCTCTTTACAGCATCGAACCTTGCTTCTATCACCAGTCACATCCACAGCTGGGTATTGTTTTTGCTTTGGCTCCATCCTTTCATTCTTTCTGGAGTTATTTCTCCACTGATCTCCAGTAGCATATTGTGCACCTACCGACCTGGGGAGTTCTTCTTTCAGTATCCTATCATTTTGCCTTTTCATACTGTTCATGGGGTTCTCAAGGCAAGAATACTGAAGTGGTTTGCCATTCCCTTCTCCAGTGGACCACATTCTGTCAGACCTCTCCACCATGACCCATCCATCTTGGGTGGCCTCACACGGCATGGCTTAGTTTCATTGAGGTAGACAAGGTTGTGGTCCATGTGATCAGATTGGCTAGTTTTCTGTGATTATGGTTTCAGTGTGTCTGCCCTCTGATGCCCTCTCGCAACACCTACCATCTTAGTTGGGTTTCTCTTACCTTAGGCATGGGATATCTCTTCATGGCTGCTCCAGCAAAGCACAGCTGCTGCTCCTTACCTTGGATGAGGGGTATCTCCTCACGGCTGCCCATCCTGACCTTGAACATGGAGTAGCTCCTCTCAGCCCTCCTGCACCCATGCAGCCGCTGCTTCTTGGACGTGGGGTTGCTCCTCTTGGCTGCCACCCCTGACCTCGGGCGCAGGGTAGCTCATCTCAGCCTCCACCAGCTAATAATAATAATATATTGAATACTTGAAATTTACTAAAAGAGTAGATCACAAGTATTCTCACAACCCTCCCCCAAAACACAGTAATGATATGAGGAGTTGGACCTATTGATTAGCTTGTGATAATCATTACACAAGGTATACATATATCCAAACATCAGGTCAGTTGTAAACTTTAAAAATAATACCATTTTTATTTGTCATTTATACTTCAACAAAGCTGGGGAAAAATATGTTTGGAGGCAATTTCACTTGTATGTGGTAATTACTATTGACAGTCTACCCTGAAACAATAAAATATAAGCTAAGATTAAGAAAAAGCAAGCATACACCACCAATTTTTCTCTAAATGCCTAAGTGCTATAAAAAAAAAATCCTTGAACATAATAATATGGGGCAAGAAGAGATATTTAACATTTACTGCTACTGCTAAGTCGATTCAGTCGTGTCCAACTCTGTGCGACCCCATAGACGGCAGCCCACCAGGCTCCGCCGGCTCTGGGATTCTCCAGGCAAGAACACTGAAGTGGGTTTCCATTTCCCTCTCCAATGCATGAAAGTGAAAAGTGAAAGTGAAGTTGCTCAGTCCTGTCTGACTCTTAGCGACCCCATGGAGTGTAGTCCACCAGGCTCCTCCATCCATGTGATTTTCCAGGCAAGAGTACTGGAGTGGGGTGCCATTGCCTTCTCCGATTTAACGTTTAGGAATTAACAATTTTGAAAGAGGGATGGGATGAGGCTCTGTTATTTTTTTTTTTCCCTTGGGATTCTCAATTGTCTAACTCTTCCAATATTGAAAATAGCTTTGGATATATCATGGATATATCATCCAGAATTTGGATGAAGTTCAGTAATGCCACTCCATGAGCACCATAGGGGTTAAACACAAGGTAGGCCCTCCAGCAAAGGCTTTGCAGAATGCAGTCAGACTACTAGATGGATTCATGAACCACCAAGGACATCATTAGCTGAGAAGGACAAGGAACTGGTTGATAACTATCAAAGTGAAAGTGGGTCATACAGCAGCCTGCAAAAAAAAAAAAAAAGAGAGAGAGAGAGAGAGATATTTGGAAAGCATCGCAAATGCTCCACTTGAAGCAGAGTATTACGGCTCTGGGTTGCTGAGAGACACGTAGTGCCTAAAAGAACACCCCAGCAGGCAGGACTCAGAGTTACTGCGCGCTGTGAACGTGCGTGACGTGCTGAATGCAGACAGACTGCTAGAGCAGCAGTCACGACAGGAAGAGCTGATGTTTAAAGCGTGTAAATGCCTTCTCTGGCCATTTCAGTCAGCTTCACTCTAGAGACAAATCCTCTTTCACAAAAGCGTCCAGCACCATGGAAGAAACTAAAACCAAAAGCGCATGTTTATCTTCTGGATGCTGTCTTCTGTGAGTTACATAATGAAGTTCTGGAAATGAGCAGCCACCTCTGTCACTGGGCTACAAGGCATCTCTGGTGGGGTTTATTTAATATCACAGGACTGTATACTCTTCATGGAGGCTCATATACCTTAATAATCCTTAGAATTGCCTGAAGAGATTCTTTATAAATTATGACTTTTTCTCTCTGCTACTTAAAACCCTTTAGTGTACCCCTCTGGCTTACAAGTGGGAATCCAAATTCCATAATACATCATGAAAGCCCTCTATGATCTGGCTTCCTGCACTCTTTAATCATTCTACATCTTGTAGTTGTCAGCATCCCCAAAATACAGAATTGTCTGCAGATACACAACAGTATAATGCACCTCCTCACACCTTGATGGGTTCAGCACTCTTCACCTGGCTAACCCCTCTGATACTGATCCTTCTCCACCACTCTTCCAATGTCCAGTAAGAATTAGATGTTCTTCCTATCTCTCCTACAGATCAGATCAGATCAGATCAGTCACTCAGTCATGTCTGACTCTGCGACCCCATGAACTGCAGCACGCCAGGCCTCCCTGTCCATCACCAACTCCCGGAGTTCACTCAGACTCACGTCCATCGAGTCAGTGATGCCATCCAGCCATCTCATCCTCTGTCGTCCCCTTCTCCTCCTGCCCCCAATCCCTCCCAGCATCAGAGTCTTTTCCAATGAGTCAACTCTTCGCATGAGGTGGCCAAAGCACTGGAGTTTCAGCTTTAGCATCATTCCTTCCAAAGAAATCCCAGGGCCGATCTCCTTCAGAATGGACTGGTTGGATCTCCTTGCAGTCCCAGGGACTCTCAAGAGTCTTCTCCAACACCACAGTTCAAAAGTATCAATTCTTCGGTGCTCAGCCTTCTTCACAGTCCAACTCTCACATCCATACATGACCACAGGAAAAACCATAGCCTTGACTAGATGAACCTTTGTTGGCAAAGTAATGTCTCTGCTTTTGAATATGCTATCTAGGTTGGTCATAACTTTCCTTCCAAGGAGTAAGAGTCTTCTAATTTCATGGCTGCAGTCACCATCTGCAGTGATTTTGGAGCCCAAAAAAATACAGTCTGACACTGTTTCCACCGTTTCCCCATCTATTTCCCATGAAGTGGTGGGACCGGATGCCATGATCTTTGTTTTCTGAATGTTGAGCTTTAAGCCAACTTTTTCACTCTCCACTTTCACTTTCATCAAGAGGCTTTTGAGTTCCTCTTCACTTTCTGCCATAAGGGTGGTGTCATCTGCATATCTGAGGTTATTGAGATTTCTCCTGGCAATCTTGATTCCAGCTTGTGTTTCTTCCAGTCCAGCGTTTCTCATGATGTGCTCTGCATATAAGTTAAATAAACAGGGTGACAATAAACAGCCTTGACGATCTCCTTTTCCTATTTGGAACCAGTCTGTTGTTCCATGTCCAGTTCTAACTGTTGCTTCCTGACCTGCATACAAATTTCTCAAGAGGCAGATCAGGTGGGCTGGTATTTCCATCTCTTGAAGAATTTTCCACAGTTTATTGTGATCCGCACAAAGGCTTTGGCATAGTCAATAAAGCAGAAATAGATGTTTTTCTAGAACTCTCTTGCTTTTTCCATGATCCAGCGGATGTTGGCAATTTGATCTCTGGTTCCTCTGCGTTTTCCAAAACCAGCTTGAACATCAGGAAGTTCACGGTTCACATATTGCTGAAGTCTGGCTTGGAGAATTTTGAGCATTACTTTACTAGCGTGTGAGATGAGTGCAATTGTGCGGTAGTTTGAGCATTCTTTGGCATTGCCTTTCTTTGGGATTGGAATGAAAACTGACCTTTTCCAGTCCTGTGGCCACTGCTGAGTTTTCCAAATTTGCTGGCATATTTAGTGTAGCACTTTCACAGCATCATCTTTCAGGATTTGGAATAGCTCAACTGGAATTCCATCACCTCCACTAGCTTTGTTCGTAGTGATGCTTTCTAAGGCCCACTTGACTTCACATTCCAGGATAACTATGGTCTAAAGTATTTGTCTATGTTGGTCAGCAAATTTGGAAAACTCAGCAGTGGCCACAGGACTGGAAAAGGTCAGCTTTGATTCAAATCCCTAAGAAAGACAATGCCAAAGAATGCTCAAACTACCGCACAATTGCACTCATCTCACACGCTAGTAAAGTAATGCTCAAAATTCTCCAAGCCAGGCTTCAACAATACGTGAAGCGTGAACTTCCAGATGTTCAAGCTGCTTTTGAAAAAGGCAGAGGAACCAGAGATCAAATTGCCAACATCCGCTGGATCATGGAAAAAGCAAGAGAGTTCCAGAAAAACATCTATTTCTGCTTTATTGACTATGCCAAAGCCTTTGACTGTGTGGAGCACAATCAACTGTGGAAAATTCTGAAAGAGATGGGAATACTAGACCACCTGACCTGCCTCTTGAGAAACCTGTATGCAGGTCAGGAAGCACCAGTTAGAACTGGACATGGAACAACAGACAGGTTCCAAATGGGAAAAGGAGTATGTCAAGGCTGCATATTGTCACCCTGCTTATTTAACTTATATTCAGAGTACATCATGAGAAACACTGGGCTGGCAGAAGCACAAGCTGGAATCAAGATTGCCGGGAGAAGTATCAATAACCTCAGATATGCAGATGACACCACCCTTATGGCAGAAAGTGAAGAAGAACTAGAGCCTCTTAATGAAAGTGAAAGAGGAGAATAAAATTTGGCTTAAAGCTCAACATTCAGAAAACTAACATCATGGCATCTGATCCCATCACTTCATGGCAAATGGAGAAACAGTGAAAAAGTTGTCAGACTTTGTTTTCTTGGGCTCCAAAATCACTGCAGATTGTGACTACAGCCATGAAAATTAAGAGACACTTACTCCTTGGAAGGAAAGTTATGACCAACCTAGACAGCATGTTAAAAAGCAGAGACATCACTTGGCTGACAAAGGTCCGTCTAGTCAAAGCTATGGTTTTTTCCAGTAGTCATTTATGGATGAGAGAGTTGGACTATAAAGAAAGCTGAGTGCCAAATAATTGATGCTTTTGAACTGTGGTGTTGGAAAAGACTCTTGGACTGCAAGGAGATCCAACCAGTTCATCCTAAAGAAAATCAGTCTTGAATGTTCATTGGAAGGAATGATGTTGAAGCTGAAACTCCAATATTTTGGCCACCTGATGCAAAGAACTGACTCATTGGAAAAGAACCTGATACTGGGAAAGATAAAAGGCAGGAGGAGAAAGGGACAACAGAGCATGAGATGGTTGGATGGCATCACTGATGCCATGAGTTTGGACATGAGTTTGAGTGAACTCTGGGAGTTGGTGATGGACAGGGAGGCTTGGCATGCTGCAGTCCATGGGGTCACAAAGAGTCAGACACGACTGAGAGACTGAATAGAACTGAACTGGTCTTCCTTCCCAATTACTGGAGGTTCAGAGACTGCATCTCTTAGTTCTTGTCTGAGTCCTTTCAGGATGTTATAACAACAGTATCATGGACTCTGTGACTTAAAACAGCAAACATATATTTCTCATGGTTCTGGAGGCTGGAGAGTCCAAGACCAAATTAATGACAGGTTTAGTGTCTAATAAAAGCCCTCTGCCTGGGTCAGAGATGGGTGTATTCTCCACACAACCTCACATGGTGGAAAGGGGTCTTTTTTCCACAGAAAAATGCACTTACTTTTAATTCTGTACAATCAAACAAAATGGAAAACAAAGAGGGATTATATTCAGCTACAAGTAATGGATAGCACCCATACTTTTACTGATATAAGCAAGGGCCTTTTCTGACATAGAAGGAGTGGGTCAAAGTAGCCACTCCACAGGGAACCAGAAAAACAAACTCAGCGACTAAACAACAGTCTTTTTTTTTTTTTTTTTTTTATTTTTAAACTTTACATAATTGTATTAGTTTTGCCAAATATCAAAATGAATCTGCCACAGGTATACATGTGTTCCCCATCCTGAACCCTCCTCCCTCCTCCCTCCCCATACCATCCCTCTGGGTCGTCCCAGTGCACCAGCCCCAAGCATCCAGTATTGTGCATCGAACCTGGACTGGCAACTCGTTTCATATATGATATTCTACATGTTTCAATGCCATTCTCCTAAATCTTCCCACCCTCTCCCTCTCCCACAGAGTCCATAAGACTGTTCTATATATCAGTGTCTCTTTTGCTGTCTCGTACACAGGGTTATTGTTACCATCTTTCTAAATTCCATATATATGCGTTAGTATACTGTATTGGTGTTTTTCTTTCTGGCTTACTTCACTCTGTATAATCGGCTCCAGTTTCATCCACCTCATTCGATCTGATTCAAATGTATTCTTTTTAATGGCTGAGTAATATTCCATTGTGTATATGTACCACAGCTTTCTTATCCATTCATCTGCTGATGGACATCTAGGTTGCTTCCATGTCCTGGCTATTATAAACAGTGCTGCGATGAACATTGGGGTACACGTGTCTCTTTCCCTTCTGGTTTCCTCAGTGTGTATGCCCAGCAGTGGAATTGCTGGATCATAAGGCAGTTCTATTTCCAGTTTTTTAAGGAATCTCCACACTGTTCTCCATAGTGGCTGTACTAGTTTGCATTCCCACCAACAGTGTAAGAGGGTTCCCTTTTCTCCACACCCTCTCCAGCATTTATTACTTGTAGACTTTTGGATCGCAGCCATTCTGACTGGTGTGAAATGGTACCTCATAGTGGTTTTGATTTGCATTTCTCTGATAATGAGTGATGTTGAGCATCTTTTCATGTGTTTGTTAGCCATCTCTATGTCTTCTTTGGAGAAATGTTGGACTGTGAAAAAGGCTGAGCGCCGAAGAATTGATGCTCTTAAACTGTGGTGTTGGAGAAGACTCTCGAGAGTCCCCTGGACTGCAAGGAGATCCAATCAGTCCATTCTAAAGGAGATAAGTCTGGGTGTTCATTGGAAGGACTGATGCTAAAGCTGAAACTCCAATACTTTGGCTACCTCATGCAGAGTTGACTCATTGGAAAAGTGATGCTGGGAGGGATTTGGGGCAGGAGGAGAAGGGGACGACAGAGGATGAGATGGCTGGATGGCATCACCAACTCGATGGACATGAGTTTGAGTAAACTCCAGGAGTTGATGATGGACAGGGAGGCCTGGCATGCTGCGATTCATGGGGTCGCAAAGAGTCGGACACGACTAAGCAACTGAACTGAACTGAACCTTATTCATGAGGACAGATCCCTCATGACCTAATCACCCCCAAATCCATCATAAGATGGATTTCAACATATAAATTTTGGGGGGACACATTCAGTCCATAGTAGCTGCTGCTGCTGCTAAGTCACTTCAGTTGTGTCTGACTCTTAGCAACCCCATGGACTGCAGCCCACCAGGCTTCTCTGTTACCCCTAAATAGTCCATGCTGCTAAGTCACTTCAGTCGTGTTTGACTCAGTGCGACCCCATAGACGGCAGCCCACCAGGCTCCCCTGTCCCTGGGATTCTCCAGGCAAGAACATGGAGCCGGTTTCCATTTCCTTCTCCAATGCATGAAAGTGAAAAGTGAAAGTGAAGTCGCTCAGTCTTGTCCAACCCTCAGCAACCCCATGGACTGCAGCCTTCCAGGCTCCTCCGTCCATGGGATTTTCCAGGCAAGAGTACTGGAGTGGGGTGCCATTGCAAATAGTCCATAGCAATATACTAATTATTTGTCATAAAAATCTTGGGAGGGTAAAGAAAAATGGATTCCAGATAAGGAAATTGAGCAGTGATATTGGTAAGTTTCTTGCTCAGTGACATCTATGACACTGACTTTTAAAAATGTCTTTAAAGATATATGTTTTTCTACTGCAGAATCACAGATGTGTGTTCAGTAAGGTTGGACGACTCCTCTTGCCACTATTATCAGTGTGTGAATACAGAAACAACACCACTCCTGCTTGTTATCTGAAATAGGTGACTTTCATTGTCTCCTTCCACTGTGTGTACACGTTTGCAGAAGACATAAATCTTCTAAGTTCAAATGCAAAAGTCTAAATTTAACATGCTATGGGAAAGATTTTGTTTTCCTTCGCTTCCATTCTGATTTCTCCTTCATATTTTTATATGTTCAAGGAAAACAGTACACACTTGTCCTATGGGAATGAAAGATATAATCCTGCCTCATATTAATTGAGTTGGAGCTGAGAAATTGGACAGATTGCATCTTTCATGCCTCTTTGCAGCCACCTGCTTCTCCCTATTTGGAATCTGGTACAGGCCCTATTTCTCTAATGTGGGAAGGGGATGCACCCAGTGACACTCAAGGCTCTGAGCAGCTTTTTCACTTGAAAGTCTAAAATCATGCAGGTTTTAAACATTGGTCAGACTATCAGGATGAAATAATGACAAAAAAAAATCTGTGGAGGCAAAAACTGCCTATTCTGCAAATCTAAAAATAGGATGCTGCAGGCTACAATGTATCATTCCGAGAACTTCTCCGCATGTTCAGTGGTCAGGGATTTTTAATCAAGCTTGGGCATGAGTTATTGCATGCTTTTCTTGGCCCTTTATTTCAACAGCAGTAAAAAGGTATTAACTGATGAGAACATTGTGGCTGCTACTTACCTTATTACTCCATGTGCCCAAGCCCTGAAAGAACACTCTGACTCAAAGAGGTCACCTGTGGAGCCCAAGGACAATCTTCACTCCTCCCGGAGAAGGAAATCAATCGTCACCAGATGACCTCAGGTCAGAGGTCCAGAGAGTATATTTAAACACAAGAGGAAGGGAAAGACACTTATTGTTTCCCTCACTTGCTGACAGATTTTCCTTGGAATTAACTTTAACAAAGTAGATGAAAAAATCAAAAGATAAATCAGACAAATGCAGTCTCTATACTTTAGAAGTATAAGTTTGTAATTTTCATTAAAAATGAAAGTTTACACATTTTATTGTAAAGCAATTGATACCTGAAATCCCTTAAATTCTAAACTTTAAAATTTTTATTTACCTTTTATGGCCCATTTAGGGTAAGAGCAAACTGATACCAAAACAACTTCCAGATAGATCATTCTGTTAAATATAAGCAATACAAATTCAAAAAAAAAACCTGTTTTAAAAATAAAAATAAGTAAGTAAGTGTTAATTGCTCAGTTGTGTCCGACTCTTTCCAGACCTATGGACTATAGCCTACCAGGCTCCTCTCTGTCCATGAAATTCTCCAGGCAAGAATATTGAAGTGTATTCAGTATTCCCTTCTCCAGGAGATCTTCCCAACCCAGAGATCAAACCTGGGTCTCCTGCATTGCAGGCAGATTCTTTACTGTCTGAGCCACCAGGGAAGCCCCCAAAATAAAAATAATAATACATAAATAATAAATTATGAGTGAGGGTAAACTTTTAAAGTTTAGAAACAATAAAAAACATCCCCCATCAGCCCATAACTACCAGAACACACAACACATACTAGCTTTGACTATGGTAGCAATTCACCAGACAATTTTTTTGCATGGGTTCAGGTGCCTATCTCAGTCTGTTTTCAGTGAATTCTGGGAAACACTTCTATTTCATAGACAACTAATTCATTCTTAAAAAAAAAAGAAGAATAGTATAACATATATAAAGAACTGCATATATTTGATATGTACAATTTGATGAGTTTGGACATATGCAAAGACCCATAACACCATTATCACAGTTAGGGTAATAGACATATCTAACACGTCTCAGAGTTTTTATGTATCCCTTAGTTTTGTGTTTTGTTTGTTTTGTAGTGAGGACCCTTAAAGTAAGTCTACTCTCAATGAATTTTGATGTGCATATTACCTTATTGCTGACAATAGGCTATAGCTGTAGAGTAGATATGTATGACTTACTCATTTGGCATAACTAAAACTTCATACTCATTGACTAACTCCTCAGTGTCTGGCAACTACTGTTTTCTCTGCTTCTATGAGTTTTATTATTGTAGACACTCCATGTAAATGGAATCATAAAGTATTTCTTTTTCTGTGATGGGCTTATTTCCCTTTGTTGAGGTGAGCTTTATGTATTACTAGGGTTAGCTTAACTTTGTACATCATTTTATTTTCATCTCCATGCTAAAGTTTTATGGCTAACCAAGAGAACAAGAGCATAGATGTGTTTGCTGGTATGAATGGACCATCTGCCTATACCATTCACTGCTCACCATTCTTCTCCTAGATTACCCAAGCAATTTACAAGATGGATGTGAAAGGTCTCCTGGGGTGTCTTATTGCTAAATGTCTTCTGGTGGATGGCTGTGGATAATTTATATAATCTAAGATTCAGAATAGCTTTCTTGTACCTAGTGAGGACGCAAACTCAAAGTGCTGGCTATGCATGGGCTGACATTGTATATAAAACGCAGATATGTCTACTAGGGAAACTGTTAATTTTATGGTAGCAATGCTAGACTGTTCTTAAGATGAAAACCCACACATGACTTTGCAACACTTTCACATCCTGGCTTGATGTCTTAGCAGATGTTAGAGCATTCTGCAAGGCCATTAAAGGTGAGTCAGGTCAAAGTGTATGTCCCCAGTGAGCCAGCTGAGAAAAGCTTATGTGGTAGAGACTTGTCTGAACTTGTGTCCCAAAGATGGGTCTTACATGGAAAAACTTGAATATGTGCTTTCCCTTTTAACAGAAAATGAAAGAAATGGCAATGAAAGAAATCACAAATGGAAATGTCAATGTATTTACATATATAAGAAAGTTCCATGTACCCAAAAAGTATATAGCCTAATTTAAAAGGAAAGGGAACTGAAAAAAAATTATAAATTCATCATGCTTAAGGTTAATATATTTGATAGGCTTGTTGTGTACATGTGTGCTCATTCATTCAGTTGTGTCTGACTCTTTGTGACCCCATGGACTGTAGCCCACCAGGCTCCTCTGTTCATGGAATTTTCCAGGCAAGAATACTGGAGTGGGTAGTCATTTCCTTCTCCATGGGATCTTCCTGACCCAGGAGTTGAACCCATGTCTCCTGCATTGGCAGGTGGCTGCTATACCACTGAGCTACCTGGGAAACCCTATAGGTTTGTTCAGATCAGATCAGATCAGTCGCTCAGTCGTGTCCGACTCTTTGCAACCCCATGAATCGCAGCACTCCAGGCCTCCCTGTCCAACACCAACTCCTGGAGTTCACTGAGACTCACGTCCATCGAGTCAGTGATGCCATCCAGCCATCTCATCCTCTGTCGTCCCCTTCTCCTCCTGCCCCCAATCCCTCCCAGCATCAGGGTCTTTTCCAATGACAACTCAATAAACCAGTATGAATAATAAAATATCAAATGAGAAATAGACAAAGGATCTGAATCTTAATATAAAGATTACAAAGTAGGATATACAGCTCTAAAATACATATGTAAAAACATTGGCTGCTACAATTGATAATACACAACTTCAACAAGGTACCGTTTTTTTTTTCCCCTATCAAACATGCAGTAATAATTTTTAAAATCATATGTGGTGTTCAAGAACAGCATTTCCTAAGGGATCCATCCCAGGCCCATCAAAGCAGAATCCCAATGGATGAACCCAGAAAGCAAGTCAGGGAAATTCTAATTCAATTGGCTTGCAATAGTACCTGGGAATCAGTCATTTCCCAGCCCAGACTAGGCAATCTTAAGGCAGGACAAGTTTGAGAACTCTGCTCTGACCAGTGGTTGTCAGTCATAGCTCATGTATTGAATCACCTGGGAAATTTTAAGAAATACAGACACTTAGGCCCTACACTCAGAAATTTTGATTTAATCCTTGTGGGTTAGATTTGGATATCAAAAACTTTAAAAGCTCTTTAGGTATTTCTAACAGTAGTTGAAGTTGAGAATACCTACTCTAGAGGACATGACAAAAATCTAAAATTTGTATGTTTTTCAAATGGTAGTGAAGATTGGTGATACCTTTTTTTAAACAATTTGGCTACGTGCTGCTTTTTCTTAAAAAATACTGTTATCACTGAAAATTGCAATTGTGCAAATTTATCCTGTCAAATATTAATGGGCAAAAATATTCTGTAATTGATTCAATAACAATATATGAAAGGATCATAACTGCAGAGTAATGGTTTATAAACATTAATGAGCAAAAATATTCTCTGTAATTGATTCAATAACAATATATGAGAGGAACATAAATGAAGAGTAATGATTTATAAACAATAGTATCTTCAACAATGAAGTACTACACACTCATTAATAATGTGCATATAATAATTTTTAATGTTATGAGAAAATACAGGGTTAAAGAAAAAAGCAAGATATAAATTGTATTTACAGTACATCAAGACTAAGTTAAAAAACATGGCAAAAGGACAGGAAGAAAAATACTCTACATTTCTGAGGGCACTAATCTTTGAGCCATGGGGAGATGAATAGTGAGGTCTTGGGGTTATTTTCCAACTTCTATGAATTGCAGAAATTTGTATAGTATCTATGCTAGATCTAATTAAAATGACATAAAATTTACCATTTTAGCAATTTTCAAGTGTACAACTGAGTGCCATTATGTACATTTATATTGTGCAAGCATCACTATCATTTATCTACAGAACTTCTTCATCTTCTCCAAATGAAACTTCATTCTTCTCAGTTAAGCAATTTTTTACCATTACCTCCTCACTCTAGCCTCTGATAACCACTATTCTACTTTCTGTCTCTATGAATTTAACTATCTTGATATAAATAGAATCATACAGTATTTGTCCTTTTGTGTCTGGCTTATTTCACTTAGCACAATGCCTTCAAGAATTATCCATGTTATGGCATGTATCAAATTGTATTGCTTCTTAAGGCTGCATAATAGTCCATTTTATGTATATACCACATCTTTATCCTCTCATTCGCTAATGGACATTTGAATTGTTTATACTTTTTGGCTACCGTGAATAATGCTGCTATGAATATGTACAAATTTCTATTTCAGCACTTGCTTTCAACTTTTGGGGGAATATACCTAAAATTCAAATTTCTGGACCATATGGCAATTCTATGTTTAATTTTTTGAGGAACCACCATACTCTTTTCCACAGAGGCTCTACCATTTTACACTCCCATCAGCAACTCAAAAGGGTTCTAATTTCTCCACATCCTTTCAATTTTTTCCTTAACAAGGTTAACTGCTTCATATGGCAATTTTTCTAAAATGTATCACTCACTTTCTAGCTTTCTTGAAAAAAAAAATATACTGAACAAAATTTAGCCTTTTTTTAAATGAACTATACAATTGATGCCTCCTCAGGAGCTACTGCAATATATTTTTATCTAGTAACTATTTTGTTTGATAACTATTTTGTTTAATAATTATTCTCAGCTATTTCCATGGATTAGATCAATCCTTTCAACCTCCTGTGAAATATCATCTCCATTTCACAGAAAAGTAAATAAGGTATGAAGAAGTAAAAGAGACACGTGTACCCCAATGTTCGTCGCAGCACTGTTTATAATAGCCAGGACATGGAAGCAACCTAGATGTCCATCAGCAGAGGAATGGATAAGAAAGCTGTGGTACATATACACAATAGAATATTACTCAGCCATTAAAAAGAACACATTTGAATCAGTTCTAATGAGGTGGATGAAACTGGAGCCTATTATACAGAGTGAAGTAAGCCAGAAAGAAAAACACCAATACAGTATACTAATGCATATATATGGAATTTAGAAAGATGGTAACAATAACCCTGTATACGAGACAGCAAAAGAGACACTGATGTATAGAACAGTCTTTTGGACTCTGTGGGAGAGGGAGAGGGTGGGATGATTTGGGAGAATGGCATTGAAACATGTAGAATATCATATATGAAACTAGTTGCCAGTCCAGGTTCGATGCACAATACTGGATGCTTGGGGCTGGTGCACTGCGACAACCCAGAGGGATGGTATGGGGAGGGAGGAGGGAGGAGGGTTCAGGATGGGGAACACATGTATACCTGTGGCTGATTCATTTTGATATATGGCAAAACCAATACAATATTGTAAAGTTAAAAAATTAAATTAAATTAAAAAAAAAGAAGTAAAGGAATTTTTCAAGATCACACAGCTAGTAATTGAGGACATCAGGATTCAAAGTCCATGTCTTTACACATTTTGCTAGACTCCTAACCATCTAAGAATGTTTGTCTCTGTATTTAATGTCCCCAAATCAATACTGTACACTCTTCGAAAATTTGTGCATGTTGTTTAACGTTTTATTCTGTTTTTCCTTCTGCTTGTTACTGTTATTCCTTATAGTTGTAAAAGCAACTACCTTCAGCCATTTTCTCCTCTGCAACCCATGTGTTGATACTGATATCTGTAATCAAGAAAAAAGAGATAGAAGAGAGAGCTAAAACTGTATGAGACGTCAAAATGCACAGATTTGAGAGAATTTGAGGGATCAACCTCAGGAGAAAAAGGAATGAGTTTAGGTATTTGTCTTTCATGATAACTATTTTGGTAGATTGATGGTCTGTTTGGCTTATTTCTGGCTTTCCTCTTGTGTTCCAGGTGCTTTATGAATGAATATGAGTGCCTGCTCTTACTCCTACTTAAATTATGTACTGCTGCTGCTGCTGCTAAGTCACTTCAGTCGTGTCTGACTCTGTGCGACCCCATAGACGGTAGCCCACCAGGCTCCTCCATCCATGGGATTTTCCAGCCAAGAGTACTGGAGTGGGGTGCCACTGCCTTTTCCCTTAAATTGTGTAATCTGGTATAAATTATTTTTTTGAAGTTTGCCCCAAAGTAATAAATATCCTTTGCTATGCTGCCAAGTCACTTCAGTCGTGTCCGACTCTGTGCGACCCCATGGACTGCAGCCCACCAGGCTACTCCATCCATTGGATTCTCCAGGCAAGAACACTGGCGTGGGTTGCCATTTCCTTCTCCAATGCATGAAAGTGGAAAGTGAAAGTGAAGTCGCTCAGTCGTGTCCGACTCTTAGCGACCCCATGGACTGCAGCCCACCAGGCTCCTCCATCCATGGGATTTTCTGGGCAACAGTACTGGAGTGGGGTGCCATTGATATTCTCTTTTTAAAAATCTCTACTTACTATTTTCATGATATACACAGAGAGAGGCTCAAGGAAAAGATTTTTGATATTGTAACTGTCTTGTCCTACATCAAAACTATTCAAACTATAGATCTAATGACCACTGATCATAGACGTCCATCAACATCAGCCTGGAATATCTTTATAGAATTTTTTAATATGCTATAGATACAGTTTCAGGAAAGAATAGATACATGTTTCTTTCCTTGTATAATATGTATATTGTGAAATAATGAGCATTTAACTTTTTGAAATCAAATATCCTGTCCGATAAAGTAGGAGAAGTCACTGGTTAAATAAATATAACAGTGAGTCGTATGTATCAAAATCCTTTTATTTGAAGTGAATTACCAGTACCAACACATTACCCCATTTCACATCAATATC
Source organism: Bubalus kerabau (assembly GCF_029407905.1). Classification (NCBI taxonomy): domain Eukaryota; kingdom Metazoa; phylum Chordata; class Mammalia; order Artiodactyla; family Bovidae; genus Bubalus; species Bubalus kerabau. The sequence goes on from NC_073626.1 coordinate 96,307,773, forward strand.
TGCTTTTCCAGAAATCAAAGTTTCTCTATATAAACATTTCTTAAAGAATTTTTTCACATCTTTAAGATTTTTCTAGGAAATAGGTGAAAAACAAGAGTAAAGCTGAAAGAACATTTTTCACTCAAAATACCAAAGGGAAAGATAAACAATTTCTATAGAAAACGTCTAGCTATTCATATCCCTTTAAGTCCAGTAATAAGTGTGTGATAAATGTTAGTTTTGTACTACTTGGTTTATAGCTAATTTCCCTGTAAATACTTTGATGAATTTTATCCAACAAAATCAGACTGGTGGCAGTGCCAGGTGGGATATAAAGGAAACAAAACTACATTCCCAGAGTTCTGAACTAGCTGATGGGAATAGCAATTATTTTATCCACAAGTTTGTGGCTGTAAGTAATTAAAACTGAAAGGAAATAATGTCAGAGTGTTCCATTATTTCTTTTAAAAATGTACTCCTTAAATCTACAAGTTTAAACCTTTGAAAAATGAAATAAGTGTTAGTCACTCCATAATGTCCAACTCTTTGCAACCCCATGGACTATAGTCCACCAGGCTTCTCTGTCCATGGAATTCTCCAGGCAAGAATACTGGAGTGGGTAGGCATTCCCTGTTCCAGGGGATACTCCCTGACCCAGGGAGCAAATCCCGGTCTGCATTTTGCAGACAGATTCTTTACCATCTGAGCCATTAGGGAAACCCTCAAATCTAGAAGTTTAATGATACAAAACCTCTACTGGATGGCAAAATTTGATTATTTTTTATAATAACTTCTGACTAAAGTAGTAATATTGTTAATATCAACAAATATACTCAAATTCTGAAATGATTCAATTAACACTTTTAGGAACTTTTTGTAACCAGACCTTACAAATGTATCATCTCTTTGTTTTTGTTACATAAAGAGATGGCTAAGGTCTATAATCAGTTGTACCCAGCTTCTACTAAACACACAATCCTATGCAAGTTAATATCCTTCTGTGGGTGTGTGTGTATGAAGTTGCTTCAGTTGTGTCTGACTCTTTGCAACCCACTGGACAGTAGCCTGCCAGGCTCCTCTGTCCATGGGATTCTCCAGGCAAGAATACTGGAGTGAGCTGCCATGCCCTCCTCCAGGGGATCTTCCCGACCCAGGGATCAAATCCACATCTCGATGGCTCCTGCATTGGCTGGCAGGTTCTTTACCACTAGTGCTACCTGGGAAGTCCCAATATCCCTGTAAATGACCTCTATTCTCCACCTTTTGCTTTTCTAAATTCTAACTACTTGCCTCCATCATTCATTGTAGTATTTGCTTTATATTATCTTAAATTCTTCTATAATTTTTCACATATGAATTACGTTTTACTCTTAAGTATCACCCATATTAACTAAGACAGGCTGAATGTATAGTGAGATTTAAATAATTTTTTCCAATCAATAAATAATAAATTTGTCCAAAGAAGAAATAATTGGGACTGGAGCATTCTTCAGGGCAATTATAACCATGGGAAATTAGAGCAATAAACCAGATGAATTATGGATGAGGCCCAGAAGGCTTCAGCTGTGAAACATCCCTCCAAAATAAAATTAGCCACTTAGAAGCATCTAAACTTATTGAAGCTGGTATACAATCAACATCCCAGAGTTGAAAACTCTTCACTAAAATACAGTTCACTCTATTCTATTGTGGTCACAAAGTAGCACTAAACATTTAAGGAAAGCTTTGAACATGGAGTAAATAATGTTTGGGGAGCCAAAAATCAGAGGGTTTAACAAGCAAATATAATGGAATTGAGAATAGAGCTGAAAATGGCAGGACAGCTACTTTGTTTTAATAGAAATTTAATAAATGTATTCTATGAAAAGCTTGAACTGGGCTTCAAGTTACTGGTTTCCAGCTGTTACCGTTGAAAGAAAAAGGACGGGAGAGAGGAAGAAGTGAAGAGGAAGAAAAAGAGTAGAAAAGATTAAAAAAAAAAAACAAAAAAAAAAACCTGAAGTATTCTTCTAGAGCTCAAGAAACAATCTGACAAGTTTGTAACATTTCACTGAAACCAGAAGCAGAATCATAATGGACTGAAGTCTCTATCAGGCCCTTAAAACATCTGTAGCTTCGTTTAAAATGACTAGGGTGAAATACATCAGCTTACGGAAAATGGGCAGATCTTCCAGGAGTTGGCCAGTGTTCTAGGTGATGGGTGCTGATGAGCAATTCCCTTAAACAACTGATTTACTGCCAGCAGAGAAAAACACTGGAAGCGCATCCAAAAACTCATTAGCAATTGAGATTACAAGGGTAGCCATTCTGTCCACCTTCTCCTCCCTTACCAAGGAGGTGACCCTGTTCTTGGCAACCACAAAGGCCACAGAAGAACCCTTCCTTCCCTAAACCCTTTTCTTTTGCCCAAGAGTCTCTATAAAATCTGCCTTACTCTGTTTTCCAATCGTTTTCTCTCTCCCTCGTTTTCTTTCTCTCCTTCCTTCCCTCCCGGCTTGTCGCAAGCGAGACAAAGTCAGGCACAGGCGGCGGGCCCATGTATTCGCTGACACCATCTGCCACCTGCGATTCATCGCCACTTTCCACCTCCCGGAGGTGAGAGGGGCGGGAGGCCAAGGACACGCAGAGCTTGTGTGACCCAGTTTTTAGGAAACTTTGTTGGTCGCAACCCTTCCCCCACCCGAAACTCTTCAATCATCCATCAAGCCAGAAAAGCCAGAAAAGTGATCTCTGCCTATCCTTGGAGTTGGAAAAGAGGCGAAGCAAGAAAAAACAAGAGGTTCGCCCTATTCCTTTCCCCCACCACCCAGCAGCGGCGGGCGCAGAGCAGCGGTGCGGCCAGAAGGGGCCGCTCTGCGCTCATAGCAGCGGCCCTACCACCGCGGTCCGCACCTCCCACGGCCGGGCTGGCCCAGCCCCGCCAAGTTCCAACAGCCCCTAGTCGAGCGAGCGCCGGGAACGAGCACCGCCCGGGCAGAAGCACACGGCGCAGACCAGCCAGACTGAGGCGCGCGGCGGGAAGGTTCCGGCGAAACTCTCACCAGCCAGGGACTTTGGAAACAAGCGAGCGAGCGGTCCCCGCGCGCGCGAGTCCACAAGTGAGCTCTTAGCTCACCTGTTTCTGCCGCGCCACCGCCTTCCCACCCCTCGGACCCTCGCCTCCCGGGTTGCCGGCCCGCTCCCGCGATGAATCCGGCACTGGGCAACCAGACCGACGTGGCCGGCCTGTTTCTGGCCAACAGCAGCGAGGCGCTGGAGCGCGCCATGCGCTGCTGCACCCAGGCGTCCGTGGTGACCGACGACGGCTTCGCGGAGGGCGGCCCAGACGAGCGCAGCCTGTATATCATGCGCGTGGTTCAGATCGCCGTCATGTGCGTGCTCTCGCTCACCGTGGTCTTCGGCATCTTCTTCCTGGGCTGCAACCTTCTCATCAAGTCCGAGGGCATGATCAATTTCCTGGTGAAGGACCGGAGACCGTCTAAGGAGGTGGAGGCGGTGGTCGTGGGGCCCTACTGACCGGCCCCCGGCCCCCGCGGCAGCCGCCCTTCGCCTCCCCACTTCGCCAGCCCGGCCGCGCCCCCTCACCATGCGAGACTGGGCGAAGCAAACCTGTCGGAGTCAGTTTTTTTCTCTCGACTTCTGCCTTTCGGGATGAAGCGAACCCGTTTATCGCTCGCCCTCTGAAAGTCCCCAGGCCTGGCAGTAGAAGAGAGCCCTGACTCTGGACTCAGCAGCAAGTGGCAAGAGAAGGCGATTAGGGCGCAGAACTTGGGAAGCTGCCGCTAGCGCAGAATGCGGGGACACCGACCCAGGCCAAGGCCCCTTTCCACCCGCAGGTGACCAAGCTCGGGGGGGCAGGTGGAGAGGGCGGGCAGGCGGAGACCAACGGCACCTATTGCCTGGTGACCGGAAAAGTGACCCGCATATATTCTACTTAACCGAACTAACGGAGACACGCAAACCGTGTCCGGGTTCGCGCCCATTCCCTCCCGCTCCTTGCAGCCCTGGCAGGACAGGCGATAAATACCTTTGATTGATTGTAACGTGCCGTTTTAAGGGATTTTGTGTTTGTTTGCTTGAATACAAGTATTTGATAAGTCTTTTTTCGCCCTAGTGGCCTGTTTCCCTGCCTGGGGGTTAGAGTTTGTGTTAGGGGAAGGGGTGGGGGGAAGGGGAGCCTGCGAATGTGAATGGGGTGAGTTGTTTCTTTTATTGCATTTCCAACTGGGTCTTTGGGAGGGGGAGTGGGAAGGGGGTGGGGACTGGCACTCCAGCTGGCCCCGGGGCAAAGATCCGGGATAGAACTCCTAGCTCGTGACTGCACGGTTTACACCACAAAAGTGCTCTTGACATTGGTGACACCGTTTTGACTTTTTTTTCTCCTTATTTAAAATTTCCTTAATAAATGCAACGTTTAAGTGTTTTTTTTTCCTGGCCTCCTGGTGATCATTCTACGCTCCGGGCAGAAGGGAACGGGCGACGCTGAGGGGTCTGGTTACCATTCCGAGGTGGAATTCGCTTTGGCGAGCTGCGATTCAACTCGTGGATCCTACGCAGGCACGAGGCGGGGAGCGAGACAGAGAGGCCCAGGGACGAGTGCCCTGGCCAAGCCTCTGGCCCTGGAGCCGTCCTGGAGGCAGCATCCTTTGTTTTCCCTTTCAGTTAGTATTTTATATTTCATTTAGGCTCAGCGCTCCGAGCCAGGCGAGAAAACGGGAGGCCCCCGCGGGAAGATTACACTTCGGTGCAGGGCTCCGGTGGGAACACAGGGTTACACCGCTAATGAAAGGAAGAGACGGCTTGGCTAGGCTTCAGGCAGGGCATCTTCTCCTGACCAACGTCAGCAAGCAGGCGTCAGGATCCTGATCAAAAAAAAAAAAAAAAAGACGAGGAAATGTAGTTCCTAAAGTACAGAGTGACAGAGTGACGCTGATTCTCCCCGGGGTACACCATTGTTACTAAAAACAAGACGTGTATTGTCTTTGTCATATTACATTTTATATCTGAAGGGCGAAAGTAAAAGATAAACGCGACCTAGGTAATCAGTCCCAGGTCCAGCCAAAAGGTTCAGAGGAGTTAACCGAGGTTCTGAACGTCAGAGATGTGTGTAACCCAAACTTGGAAGTTGGCCAGAGAGGAGCTACAGATGGTCTTTGGGCTCAGAAATTGAAGGGGATTTGAAAAGAAAACCCGGGAAAACTGTGAATGTGAAAATAACCCAAAGGATACAATAGCTTCGAGCTGAAACTTGACAACAGGTTTTGAGCAGTTTGTTTTTACACCTGGGGTAGGATCCTAAATATTTTCAAAAATATAAAGAATCCTCTACTATGATATAGCAATTAAAGGCTTCACTGTAGCAGATACAAGGTGGACTAAAATTTAAAAAAAAAAAATGAAGTGTCCAATTTAATTGAGAAGAGGCACAACTGGTACAAACAGTGTAAGTGTCTGAACAGTTGGGATCAAATGTTTGTGTCCCTTAACATCCTGTCCACTCAGGTATCTGTTTCACTCCCAAAGTAAGTCTTTGTCTATGTCAGGATATGACATAGAATGTTGTTTTTTGTTTGTTTTTTTTTTTTGAATGCTAATAGATATTAGGCTTGAAAAAGAAAGGATTTTGAAGTTTTACCTATTGTTCCTGTATGTTTGGCAGGTAAGCATTTGCTTGTTTTCTTCTGTCTGGGCAGGGGAGCAAGGGCAACATGTAGTCAAGAGTGAGTCATGGAGGGCACTTTACTTTGTTAATGAGTAAGATAGGAAATGGAGACTTTCTATTCTGTAGCTAGTTTCTGTGGCACCAAGTTAATCTGCTGTCTCCATGTTTCAAAGAAAGCAGAACAACCAGTTCACTTAGGGACAAACCAGACATTTAAAATCAAACTCAGTGTGGAAACTGATTTGGGATCAAAAACCAACCTACCAAGATTCCTATCGAAAGTGTGTAGGAATCTTCCACTGTACTCTGCTGTGTACAAGTTATTTGCTAATAGTGAGTTTCAGGTACAGAAAGGTCTCAACCTGCAGGTCAATTTGCATTTGTATTGAAGAGCTCTTTCTATTTAAAGTCAAATTCCTGAAAATTGTCGGAGGGGAGGAAGCTGCCCTGCCCCCTACTATTCTCTCCTCTACTAATGCTCTTAAATCTCTGCTATCATTATGATCCTTCTCCATCCTTTTTCCTCTTAATACTTCTTCACAGCACTTTCCTCTTCCTTGCATCTCAAAGGCAAAATTTATCATTTTTCCTTTACTATCCAGATTTATTCTCTTAACCACCAGAAACTGTGATAGTCGACAAATCAGAACCTGCAAAATTTAGCCCTTTAATAGAAAAGTTATGTGAACAGAGTTCTGTAATCCATGATCTATGCATTATAGGTAAATGCACATGATCTGAAAATATCATAGCCCTGGGGACCATTTCCTGCCAACAGCTCCTCTCTACAGCCTTTAGATCCATTTGTTACTTAGATGCCAAGTAATTCTGGTTTTTATAGATGAGGCAATGTGTGCAAGAAGCTCTTTACACTCCCTATTCCCCGATGGCCACACGGCAACCACTTTCTCAGGCCCCACACCACTGTCTTACTCTGCCTTTGATTGTCTTTTATCTTGATCCTAACAAATGCATTAAATGAAACTTTTAAATCCTGCCTAGAGTTTATGGGGCATTGATCCTTTCTTACAGGTGTGCTGCAAGGAAAGTAAGTTTTAAAAGTCACTTTCTGAGTTTCATAGAAGAAAACAATGTCGGACTTAAGAGACTGGGAATTGGGAGGGATAGATGCACACAGGCAGATTTTATCATCCCACACACTTAGGTCCACCATGTGGTCATAATTAGTGGGAAGTCCAGAGAGAGAGGCAGAAAGATGGCTTCCTGTAAAAACTCGCTGGCTCTGGCAGATGGTCCATGGGGAGGCATCTGATACTTTCTGAAACCCTTCTGGAAATACAGCAGAAAGAGGGAGAGGATTTTGTGAGACACAGCAAGTGGATTAACAGGGTTGTAACCCCTCTCAGGCTGTGCAGACAGCTGCAGATGCCTCCGAGCCTAACTGGGTGGCCACTACTTAAGTAGCTCGCTGCTGCTGTTGCTGTCGCTTCAGTCGTGTCTGACTCTGTGCGACCCCATAGACGGCAGCCCACCAGGCTCCCCCGTCCCTGGGATTCTCCAGGCAAGAACACTGGAGTGGGTTGCCATTTCCTTCTCCAATGCATGAAAGTGGAAAGTGAAAGAGAAGTCGCTCAGTCGTGTCCGACTCTTAGCGACCCCATGGACTGCAGCCCACCAGGCTCCTCCGTCCATGGGATTTTCCAGGCAAGAGTACTGGAGTGGGGTGCCATTGCCTTCTCCGACCTAAGTAGCTTAGCCAATTGTTAATAAATGTTATTTTTCTTAAGATTGTTGTTATGACTCTTCCCACTTTCTCTGAAAATGTATAAGGACTTGAGTGTTGAACCACTTTAGGCCTGCTTGAGGGAAGTCTAAGCATAACATCACATTATTGTGTTAAGTCTGAGACATGGTGGTTGGTGATGGATGATCCCTGTGCCTGTTTTCTGATTTTCAAGCCACCCTGGCTTCTCAAGGGATCCTCAGTCAGTCCTGTTATGTCTTCTTACACTAATTCTGAGTGAGGGAGGAAAAGGCACACTGGACGATGATATAAGAAATTTTGCTTTTGGTCTCTAAGTAACTGAGAGCCATCAGCCCTAAAATGAGGAAAATGTGTTCTAAAAGGACATTCCTATTCTATGATTCTATTGAATTAATTTGCTTACTATTCCCGTGTCTCTTAATGTGTTTCTCAGCTCACTTCAATAGGTATTTTAGAAATCTATTTTGTGTTTCCAATCTTGTTCTTTTAGGTAGGAGACACCCTCCCCCTAAAGTCCAGTGCTCCTCAACACGGGATGTTATTTACAACAGCCAAAGCAAAATTTCAGACACCTAGCCAGGCCTAGGTAGAGAGCAGTTTCTATGCTGACAGGTTACACATAATCTAACTAGTGCCTTAAATATCCCAGATCTCTGTGTTCTCACTGGAGAAAGCAATGAAAGGAAAGTCCAGTGAATTGGGGAGCATGTGATTAGCAAGTGGTTCCTTTAACTCTGTATACACTTAGACTAATGTGCATTTTTGTTTGCAGAAACTTTCGTGTGTTCAAAGACTAATTAACAGCCACTTTTTCTCCTCAAAGCATTTTTCCCTGTGAGCTTCTGCAAGAGCACACAACAGCTGTTCCGCATGTAGTTTAAAGCCTTCCTTAGCCCTGGCTTATTAGACTTGTCACTTTGGGGGTTACAATGCCAGGAAAGGATTCCAGGGTTCAGTTTGTTCTGGAAGACTCAAACCTCTTTTGAAAGCCCACTGAAGCAGTAAGTCTACAGTAATACCCCAAACAGGAATCCTTAAATCTTTCACCCACCTGCCACATCCCATTTAGATATGTGCACAATAGCTCAAATAGGATGTTTTCAAGTCCACTCAAACAGTAGTAGTTTCCTAATGTCTGAACTTAAAGGCTCAATGTTAACTGCTTCCTTGGCCAACATCACTCTGTCCTTCTTTCCAGATATTTTTGTATTTTTTAAATGCTTAAACTGTTTAAGAGTCCAGGATTAATTTTATAGCATTAGCTTAGATTTTGAAAATTCAGGAAAAAGTCAAAGTATGTAATATTATCAGCAAGTCATGTAACATATCTGGTGATCACAACAGAATAGTCTAAAATTATTACTTGTATTTGAGAAATTCAGAATATATCAGAGGAGAGTTTCTACAAGGACTATTATTGTAAGGGTAAGTAAATGCATTTAAAAATACACCTCAGATTGCAGACAAGTGGCTTACTTCCAACTCAAATAACAACACATAGTAAATGAGAGTAAATAAGTTACATTTTCATTTATTTGACTATATATAATTTGAAGGGGTTATGAGTAAATAGTTTCCTTTTCTAAATACATGTAAGTGCTCAGTTGCTGAAATATTTCTGAGTGGGTAGATGCAGGCACAGAGTGATCAATATATAGAAGGTCAAACCATCTGTGATAATGTTGCAACGAAACTCTGCCCTGCCCCCATTTTAAAACTGATTTCCATCACAAAGTAATATTTTCTGAGCTTATAATTCAAACAATTAGCATTTGTCAAGCACCCATGTGTATGTGGTACGTTACAACTTCTTACTAAAAAAATGAACTGTTTTCTGCTTATTTGACCCATGAAGCACAGGCACAGATAAATACACATAAAGGAAGGCATATGATCTGCCCAAAGAGTCAAACAATAAAGAAACTGTTTCTGTTTACTATTTCTGAGGTCATAGTGATATAAATATACATACCTAATTATGCTATAGCCTGTGCCCTGATATGGTTAATTACAGGGAGACAGAGTTACAGTTTTTCTTACCCATGTTTTTTTTGTTTGCCTCCTACTGTCACAAATTCCTCTCTCATTATGTACTTCTTCCCTCCCCCACATCTAAAGATATACTGCCTTGAAAGTCATTGATTTTTATCAGCCCAAGACTCCAGATGTCTGATTGCTTTGGAAAAGAATCCCTCTGGGATCCAGAATGTCTCTTTGGCTTTATTTTCCTATAAATTGAGCAGGATCAAGTAGTTCATATTCTAAATAGTATTGATTAGGCAGGCATGCATGCGCACACTTACATACTCTGTGTTTCTTGTATTGTATACCAATGAAAACACATCCATTTCACTACAGACTAAATTGAAATATCACATATTCTCCACTTCTTTGTTTAACACTATTTATAAACCAATGCACAGAAAAAGTTGCAGAGAAATACATCCAAAATGTCCAGTAAATAAAGATTTATAGGAGGTGCCTGGAGTCTTACCATACATCTATATCTTGAGATGTATGGTTCAATCTTCATCTAAGAAATGGAAAGAAAAAGAGGCTAAATCCTCAAGAGACAGAAAAGTCAAAGATTATGTATTGTGAAGGCTTGAAAATCTTTAAAAGCTAAGCTAAGAGAAATGAGATGAGACCCTAAATTTGAAGAAGATCAATGAAAATGAAAAGAACCTATCAAGTCTCTAGAAATTGACAAGAAGAGTGTGAATTCTCAAAACAGTGATTAGAAAATTTTACATTTAGAGGACTTAATAAAAGGATCAAAGACTATTGAGCTCAGCAATGCAACAAAAATGTGGAAGACGCTAATTCCTTCTCCATTTCTCTCTGCTAAGTCTTGGACTAATTGCAAGCATCCTGTTAGCCAGCTCAATTTTCTTATACCCAGAGGTCAAAGAGGCCTTGCCAGATCTTCTTATCTTCATCATCAATAAATATGTATTATTTAGTATCCATTATGGCTTGACTTTGCACTAGGTACTAACTTAGATCTTGAAAGCTGAGTACAAAGTATCATGGGATTTAAAGGGGCCTTCTCATATGTTTCCATCCTGTCTTCTGCTTGATTTGTGCTCATATATCCTTGGAGACCCAGCTGTGTGAACCACGCACACTTGTGACTTTTCCTCTTACGGATGAGGTACCCTCCATTCTTCTCTATATTGATTTGGAGGATGTGACCTACTCAATTTGACTTTTCCCTTTCTTTAAGGCAGCACACACAGGGTTCACTGTACATTATATACTCAAGCTCGAGATGAGCATGAATGTGGAAGGACTGAAGAAAACACTCCAAATGAATTTCTGGAGTCTACTTGTATTTTTCTACAAATTCAGGTCAGGAATGAGTGTTTTATTTCCTGCCCCTACCACGAATGTTCAATGAGTGATAAACAAAAGGATCAAGTGTGAATTTCCCTCCCCAACTTCCATAGGTGAACTTTCTAAGAAAATGTTTTCTCCTTGTTTTAAGCAACTTAAATATCCTCTAAATTCATGAAATGTTCAAGCAAGAATGAGCTGGATTAATCAAGACTCTTTGGGTGACAACAAACATGAATGCAATTCAAACGAATTAAAAACAAACAAACTAAATTTACTGACCTGTGTGACTCCCACATCCAAGGATACAGGTTGCTTGAGCTGTCTGAAAAGCTGATATATGATATTATCAGATTCTTCCACTCTCTCCATCTTTCAGTAAAGCTGTTTCCAAACATGTCAGGAAAAAGAAAAAAAGCGATTCTCTTAGGCTCACACTCACATCTTACCAGCTTAACAACCACAGCAGAAAGAAATTGTCTTTTCCTGGGTAAACTCTGGTCTGTTTGGGTCATGTATCCATCCCGGAACAAAACTCTGTGACTGAGGCAGGTGCCAGAAGAAGGGTGGCTCAGTGAATATCACCTGTGTGCTGATAGGGGAAAAGCAAGGGGAAGTAGAGTCAGTTCAGCTTCCGCATGGAGTCAAACCCCAAGGCCAGGAGTCCTTACAAGAGAAAGCGACTCTATTATTAGAAGAAGCAGTAGGGATGCTGCTGGACTGCCTAAAATGATTGCCATTTTGTTTAAGGAAACCAAAGACTGGAGAAGGTAAGTCTTTTCCCCAGGGTTCTACAGTTAGCTAGTTGTGAAGTCAGTAATGGGATCTGCATCTCCTGACTCTTACATTCTTTTTAGAATTATTTACTCTGTTAATTCTATCAACTATTTTTCAGCAAGGCTCAGAAGCCTTTTATAATTTCTTTCAAAAGTCTCTGTGTCTGTATAGCACGTGGAACTCAGCTCAATGTTGTGTGGCAGACTGGATCGGAGGAGAGTTTGGGTGAGAATGGATACATGTACGTGTATGGCTGAGTCCCTTCACTGTTCACCTGAAACTATCACATTGTTAATCAGCTATACCCCCATATAAAATAAAAAGTTTTTTTTTTTTTTTTTTTAAAGAGTCTCTGTGTCTGAACTGATGTAATTCCAAGAGCCTGGACAACAGCCTGGATTTTGGGGCCAGGCATTGCTACCACCTTGTACCTGGTGATATGAATTTCTACCAATCGTTTGACATCCTGTTTATGAGAATAAAATCATCTGTCCTCCCTGGACCTGGCAAGGCAAAAAACATCTTCAAGATGAGATGGTAAATTTTATGTTAAAAAAGCTTTAATATAATAAAGTACTAGACAAAATTAAGAAGATTCATTTGCTATAGGATAGCTCTTCTCGACTCCATGACTCTCCATGGGATAAACAAAATATTTAGCATTTCCCACATTGATCTTGGCTTCCCTTGTGGCTCAGCTGGTAAAGAATCTGCCTGTAATGTGGGGAGACCTGGGTTCGATCCCTGGGTTGGGAAGATCCCCTGGAGAAGGGAACAGCTACCTACTCCAGTGTTCTGGCCTGGAGAATTACATGGACTGTATAGCCCATGGGGTAGCAAAGAGTTGGACACAACTGAGCAAGTTTCACTTTCACTTTCATATTGATCTAACAAACTCACTTTCCTGGAACTTCTCTTGTGATCCATCTTCCTTGGAATTGGGGACACCCTATAGAAACATGTGATGATTTTATCACCATTCTTTGAATCCATCCTTATTCTATACCTAAACTATCCCTCATCTAAATTCATCCTAATCCAGAGAGTTGGCTTAACTTTTTTGTCTGTATAGACATTGAACCATCAGTGTTCATTTGGTGGTGGGGGGGAGTAGGGTGGGAGTGGGATGGGGGTGGGGGTAAGGTGGCAGGGGCCGTGGTTTGAGCTGCTTTGCCTGATCCATACTTCTAACTTGGAGAAATTACCTTGCTAACTGTAACTAGCTGCTTTGCAAGTATCTTCCCCCCGCCATGAGACTTGTAGAAGTGGGCCTTTTCATTCTTATTCACTTGTGGAAAGAGGAGATGATGGTGTGGCTCAGAAAGGAAATCTATCAACCATACAGACTGGTGTTTAGGAGTGTTTTCTCATATGGCTCATCACAACAGGTAAGCTCATCTTATCTTCAGACTTCCAACTGTGAAAGCCTGAATCTGAACACAGAGAAACACAATGTTCACAGTAGAGGGTCTCTGCATTTGCAACATACATAATGGCCTCAAAAGCACATTTGTTCAAATATAAGAGCACTCCTTGCTTTTGGCAATGTATACCCTTTTCCTTGGCATGATGGCCTTCCTACCTTTTGACTTTTTTTCAGGAAATGGTAACTTTAAAAATAAAAGCAAATTTCAATAATTAATAATATAAGTCACTATGCTACAAATATGATTCAGTTTGAGGTTAAACTTTGATTGATTGCTATGTATACAATAGCTTGATTACCCAGTTTTTGCTCAGTGGTAGTTTTTCTAAACCATTTTTTATTTCTAATTTCCTAAGTTGCTTTTTGGTGTCTAGTCTTTTTGTACCAATTTAGCACAATACATTACACGTGTGTGTGTGTGTGTGTGCTCTGGCACTCAGTCGTGTCCAACTCTGAGACCCCAGGGACTGTAGCCCTGCAGGCTCCTCTGTCCATGGGATTTTTCAGGCAAGAGTATTGCAGTGGGTTGCCATTTCCTCCTCCAGAGGATCACAGTGATTCACAAAATCTTGTTCTTACTAGGACATAGGAAATAATATACTATCCTGGTTTATTTGAAGAAAGATCTGGATCTAGGTCTATTTGAATTTCTCTTAAAAAATTAAACATCTAAGTTTGTATATTTTCTCAATAAATAATAAATGTTTCTTTAAATGATATATAATTAATATATAATATTATTCTTACTTCATTTGTATTACATAGTGATTTGACATTTGCATACACTATGAAATGGTCACTTGATGAGTCTAGTAACCATCTGTCCCCAAAGTCATTACCATATAATTAACCATATTCCTTTTGATGCATGTTACATCCCAATTGCTTATCTATTTTATAACTGGAGGTTTGAACCTCTGAATCCCCTTCACCTGTTTTGCCCAACCAATATTCCACTCTGGTAACATCCCACTATTCTCAATATTCATGAGTCTGTTTTCATTTTGATTGGTTTGTTTTTTATATTCCACATGGAAGTGTGATTATATGGTATTTGTCTTTCTCTGGCTTATTTCACTTAGCATAATACTCTAGATCTGTCATGTTGTCACAAATGCAAGATTCTATTTCTTATGGTTCAATAATATTCCATAGTGTGTGTGGAATATTCCATTCCAAAGTGTGTATGTATATATATGTATGTGTGTGTATGTGTTTGTGTGTGTATGTATATATCACATCTTCTTATCTATTTGTCTACCAGTGGACGCCTAGGTTGCTTTCATATCTTGGCTGTTGTAAATAATGCTGCAGTGAACATTGGAGTGCATATATCTTTTCAAACTAGTGCTTTTATTTCTTCTTATAAAGACCTAGAGTGAAATTTCTGGATTATATGGGTAGTTCTTTTTTAATTTTCTGAAGAACCACCATACTTTTTTCCATAGTGGCTGCACCAATTTACAATCCCACCAACAGTGCACAAGAGCTTTCTTTTGACCACATTTTTGTCAATATTTGTTATTTGTTCTCTTTTTATGATAGCAGATCTGACAGGTGTGAGGTGGTATTTCTTTGCGGCTTTGTATATTTCTGATGATTGCTGATGTTGAGTATCTTTTCATGTGACTATTAACCATATATTTGTCTTCTTTGGGAAAATGTCTTAAGGAAACTATCAACAAAATGAAAAGACAGCTTACTGAATGGGAGAATTTATTTGAAAATGATATCTTAAAGGGGATTAATATCCAAATTACACACACAAAAAACATGCAACTCAATGTGAAAAAAACAAAAAACTCAATTAAAAAATGGGCAGAGGACTTGAACAGAAATTTTTCTATTTTAAAGAAGGATTTGTTGAAATATTCCTTTAGCTTTTGGACAAACATCTACTTAAAAATTGCAGTAAATCCATATTCACCTTTTGTATGAGATTGAATAAAATTTTATTGAATTCTTTGCATTTGTTAAATGTATTCTAATTTCCCAGTATCATATTTCCATTCTACAAAGTAAACAAAGACTTCACTGACTATTAAGATAAAGAAAAGCTATTCAAAGAATGAACCTTTGCTATTGGTACTGAATTTCAATTCACATTTAATGTTCTACGTATTGAAAGAAAGAAAATGCTAACAGTGTTCCATGATTCAGTGATTTTTGAGATAAAAATATTTTCAATTTACGATTCTATGGATTCTTAAAGAGTGCTTTAGACTTTGGATGAGTGCTATGAGAAAGGTTTTATGATCACCAAGGGCATTTTCTTCTTAGAATGTGGGTTACCTGGCATGTAACAGTCACCTAAGAAAGGTTGAGTGAAGTCACAAGATTTTATTGGGTTGGCCAAAACATTCTTTTGGGTTTTTCTATAAGATCTTACAGAAAACCCTGATTAAACTTTTTGGCCAACCCAAAGTAGTTTCATGTTTTAATGAAATTACATACCAGAATATTAGGTCATTCTATATAAGCTCATCTGATTTTCTTCTATCCTATGTTTTCATTTAAGAAAAGTTATTCTTTGGGAATCTCACTTTCACACTGATTCCAAAACAGTTAAAGAAAAAGAAAGTTGCTTAGTCATGTCTGACCCATGGACTATATAGTCCAAGGAATTCTCCAGGCCAGAATACTGGAGTGGGTAGCCTATCCCTTCTCCAGTAGATCATCTCAACCCAGGAATTGAACCAGGGTTTCTTGCATTGCAGGCGGATTCTTTACCAACTGAGCTATCAGAGAACACAATACAATATATCCCTATTTTCTATATTCTCTTACTGTGGTTTTCCATTGGACTGTATTATTAGCATGGCTTCAAATTCTGCTCATGGAAACTAGGAAGGCATCACATAAATTCTTGATTACTGTCATCATCATCCATTCATATGAGTGATTGATAATAACCTCTAGTATTAATCATAGTTGCTACTTTGCACATGTTACTTCAAATTCTTTGCAAATCTAGAAGGTACTGTTACCCTACTCCCATAAGTGAGAAATGGGGAGACTGAGGATTAATAACTTTCCTGAGGTCACATAGTTAAAATGATCTTGTGCTATGATGTGAACCCAGATCTCAAACTGTCACAAGCCAAGAGCATTTTCAATATGTCATCCTGCTAATTCTTCTGGTAATGAATTGACAGTAAGGAAAATGTCAACTTTCTCACACACGTGGTGATTTGTCATTAACAACTCACCCCTACAGCTTTGAGTAATGATTTCACATAGAGGAAATGCAAAGCAGTTTATCATTTTGGTAGATTTAGAGTTTGCTAGTAGCAGATGACTCTAGGAGGCAATTCAAAATGAGTCTCAGCTTGTCCAATTAGGTAGACTTCTGACTTGGAAATGCATAGAGATTTAATTTGTTTTCTCTTTGAATTCTGTAATTATAAAGGCCTCTAGGATTCACTTATTTCATGTTGCTCCAGTAATTTTTTACTCAAGCTCTGGTGACAATATAGTTTTGACTGAAATACTTTATTCTAAAATGTTGGGATTTATATATATGATGTCAACAAATTTAAGGTTAAAAGACTCTTTTTAGACTAGGCTTGCTTACAAAATGATAGTAATACAATTTATTGAGCACTTACTAAGTATTTGTCTCCATGCTAAGCACTCTTCTTGTGTTGGATCACAGTCCTCACAATCATTTCATGAAGCAGTTTGTCTTTATTTATGAGGAAACTGAGGAGTAGAAGGAGAATATATTGATTGACTAAATCTAGGTACCAAAAGATTCTGAGAAACTTCAGTAATAGTCTGATTTTCAGATCAGATCAGTCGCTCAGTCGTGTCCGACTCATTGCAACCCCATGAATCGCAGCACGCCAGGCCTCCCTGTCCATCACCAACTCCCGGAGTTCACTCAGACTCACGTCCATCGAGTCAGTGATGCCATCCAGCCATCTCATCCTCTGTCGTCCCCTTCTCCTCCTGCCCCCAATCCCTCCCAGCATCAGAGTCTTTTCCAATGAGTCAACTCTTCGCATGAGGTGGCCAAAGTCCTGGAGTTTCAGCTTTAGCATCATTCCTTCCAAAGAACACCCAGGGCTGATCTCCTTTAGAATGGACTGGTTGGATCTCTTTGCAGTCCAAGGGACTCTCGAGAGTCTTCTCCAACACCACAGTTCAAAAGCATCAATTCTTCAGTGCTCAGCCTTCTTCACAGTCCAACTCTCACATCCATACATGACCACAGGAAAAACCATAGCCTTGACTAGACGGACCTTTGTTGGCAAAGTAATGTCTCTGCTTTTGAATATGCTATCTAGGTTGGTCATAACTTTCCTTCCAAGGAGTAAGCGTCTTTTAATTTCATGGCAAAGATGAGCTCGATAAAGGACAGAAATGGTATTGACCTAACAGAAGCAGAAGATATTAAGAAAAGATGGCAAGAATACACAGAAGAACTGTACAAAAAAGATCTTCATGACCCAGATAATCATGATGGTGTGATCACTGACCTAGAGCCAGACATCCTGGAATGTGAAGTCAAGTGGGCCTTAGAAAGCATCACTACGAACAAAGCTAGTGGAGGTGATGGAATTCCAGTTGAGCTATTCCAAATCCTGAAAGATGATGCTGTGAAAGTGCTGCACTCAATATGTCAGCAAATTTGGAAAACTCAGCAGTAGCCACAGGACTGGAAAAGGTCAGTTTTCATTCCAATCCCAAAGAAAGGCAATGCCAAAGAATGCTCCAACTACCGCACAATTGCACTCATCTCACACACTAGTAAAGTAATGCTCAAAATTCTCCAATCCAGGCTTCAGCAATATGTGAATGGTGAACTTCCTGATGTTCAAGCTGGTTTTAGAAAAGGCAGAGGTACCAGAGATCAAATTGCCAACATGCTCTGGATCATGGAAAAAGCAAGAGAGTTCCAGAAAAACATCTATTTCTGCTTTATTGACTATGCCAAAGCCTTTGACTGTGTGGATCACAATAAACTGTGGAAAATTCTTCAAGAGATGGAAATACCAGCCCACCTGATCTGCCTCTTGAGAAATTTGTATGCAGGTCAGGAAGCAACAGTTAGAACTGGACATGGAACAACAGACTGGTTCCAAATAGGAAAAGGAGTTCGTCAAGGCTGTATATTGTCACCCTGTTTATTTAACTTATATGCAGAGTACATCATGAGAAACGCTGGACTGGAAGAAACACAAGCTGGAATCAAGATTGCCGGGAGAAATTTCAATAACCTCAGATATGCAGATGACACTACCCTTATGGCAGAAAGTGAAGAGGAACTCAAAAGCCTCTTGATGAAAGTGAAAGTGGAGAGTGAAAAAGTTGGCTTAAAGCTCAACATCAGAAAACGAAGATCATGGCATCCGGTCCCACCACTTCATGGGAAATAGATGGGGAAACAGTGGAAACAGTATCAGACTTTATTTTTCTGGGCTCCAAAATCACTACAGATAGTGACTGCAGCCATGAAATTAAGACGCTTACTCCTTGGAAGGAAAGGTATGACCAACCTAGTCTGATTTTAGCAAGATACAATTTAATCTAGAAAAACACACAGTCCCGTGCTTGGGCCTAAAACAACTGTGCAAGTATAGAATGAGTAAAATTTGATTTACCATCAGAACATAAATATAGAAAATGTATTAATAGCGTTTTGTTCAAGAAGAATTTCTAGACAATGAAATATTGACATTGCCAAATTAAAAAAAGAATAGTGTGAACTTAGTCTGCATTAATGGAAGCAAGGGGAGGCAAGAGGCCAACTTTCCTGTTTCTAGATTTTTCCTGCTTTAGAATGATTCTGGTCTTAATGCCATTTTTTTAAAGTTATAAATGGATTCAGTGTATTTAAAAGAAAACTATTATGCTGGTAATGGTTCTGAAATCATGTTAGATTTGAAAAATGGTCAAAAGAGACAACAGTGTTTTCCACTGAAGAAAAATAAATAAATAAAGCTTCAGGGATAACAAGATAGCTGGGCTTCAACATTTGAGAAACTGCCACAGACATTACTTTTGTTTAGTATAAATTCAAGTAGTAATACTGGCAACAGTGAGGAGGAGGAAGCTACAGACGAAGAGAATTCAACTCTTAACAAGCAAGATTTCTCTAATAGCTGGAGCTGCACAAATATGAAGTGAACTGCCTTTGGAAGAATAAATGTCTTGTTTCCGTATGTCTGGATACTCCAGAATGAGTTCCTTGGACTAGAACCGTGTGACACCTTCCAACCTTATGACTTCATTATTCTCAACTCTTCTTGGGGGACGGGGGCACCTGGAAGGTGACTCTGCTGACTGGTTTGAACAAGCAGCAGCCTTAGGAACTTTGGAGAAAGCCTGCCAGTGTTACAGGATTTTATCAGAAGTAGCCAGACCTAAGGTACAAATAAAAAGGCTGAATCCTCCTTTCTCACTCACTTGACTGCGTTTTCTCATAACTCCCCCGTTGTGCTAAAACCATCTTTCATTATGTCTTGGCCACACACACACACACACACACATATATAAATAAGTTTCTGGTCCCAGCTCTAAAAGGATCACTCCTAATTGGTTCATCTAGAAGTTACACTCAAAATGGCTTTGATATCATTTTACTGAGGCTGGTGCTGACATACCTCTCAGCTTTCTTCAAGTTCAAAGGCTAGTTCTTACATTAAGCTCCCTGCCTCTAAAGATAAACTAAGCTGGCTTAGGGACACCTATTTATCCCAAACAAAAGGACACCTGAGGTACAGAGTCTCATGAATTTAACAGGATTTCGTTTCCTTATTATATGGGTGAAAGGTGTTAATGGATAAATCATTCTTTCTAATTCAGCACAAAATGTGGTCTCTGCCACTCTAAATAATCAGATATAAGAAACCCTTTATTGTTTCTAGGGAAGAAAATTTAATATTTTTATGTCTCAAGGCTTGAGAACATGCACAGAATCAAACCTGTAATTATAACACTGTGTTTAGAATACAGTTACTCCTCTGAAGGATGTGTATGTGGTTTTTGCCAGTGTGCTATCAAATTCCAAAACACCTTTCCACAATACTATAGTTTGTCATGCCTCCTAAAATTTTTTTAAAAGACACTTTTCCAACAAGAGTAATGTTTTAGGATAGAGCTCTTTCCGGATCACAGAGACATTCTTAGTTGACACAGACACAGTAGAGACATGAAGACCACCTTTCTGAATACAGATTGATTCTGTTCATTGTGTTAGAGAGGAGGTAATAAGTTTCACTGAGCAGGAGACTACTCATTCATCCTGAATCAAAATCAATCGTGTTGAAATTGTGTCACTGTGCTGCTTGTCTGATTCCTGGCATAAAAGCCTTAGTTATGAGTTTTCCAGTATGCAAATATCTAGTTTTGGCAAAATTTATAATAGTCTCCATATGTCATCTGCTTTTTATCATTTATTTCAATGAAGAAAATGTTATACATTTAACGTTGGTTAAATGTCTTCTTAACGATGTTATGTTTTACATTTTATGGTAAAGTGAGAAAGATCATTGAATCCTAAGACCTGAATTGTCTGTTTCTAGGTGACGTTGCTCTTAAACATACCTTGTTATTGAAAATGTCCTGACCTAATTTTACAGCCTCGTGTGCACTCTCTGTCCTGTATTCCAAAGTCACTGTAATTAGCATTACCATCTTAGGATCTTGCTTAAATGCCCCTTGCTGTGATATAATTTCATGTCCTGTCCTCGGAGTGGGCTTTATTTTGAAATTCTGCCAAGAACACCATCATTCTGACTGCTAGAGTTTAATTAAACATAGCCTTAAAGAATGTCTTTCAAAGGATATATCTCACCCAGTTTCCATTTATAAACCACAAAGTTGCATATGCTTTGAAATGACAATAAATCATCTTCAAACCAAGACTTAAAAATATGGGATGATTTGATGTTAAGCTCTGCTGGGGTGAGAAATGCTTCCTAGAAGGAATCTTGTGGTTTATCCACATCCTAGATCTCTCAGGCACCTGGAAGCACAGTGTTTGGGTGGGAGAGGATATCAAATATCTGGCTAATAGAAACATTTTAATAAGTGATGCTCTTAACTTTCTCAGCCCAGAGGCCCTCCACCAAACACTTATTTCTGCTCAGTTTCTGGACCAATTAGAGAACATTATAGTAGCTTCCAGGGAACTAGGTGATGGGACCTTGTAATAGCTGGTGTGCTCAAAGTAATGCCTGGACAATCTTTAGTCCAGAGAAACACAGCTCTTTCCCTGAAGACCACTTGTTTGTCTGGTCTATGTACCTGGTTTTTTCCCAGTGTCCTGGCTTCTGCTGCAGAATTTCAGTGGCCCTGACATTCAGCCAGAATTTTTCTCTCTCAGGAAACTGGAACTTGGATGTAATCCTAGCTGTTGCTGTGGCAATCTAGCATTGTGATGCTCTTTACATAGAGCATAACGTCCCTTTGAAACTATGTCTATTATGTCTCCACAGTGTCAGCACATGCTCTGGGGTACTTATGACTGTCAGGATCAACTCAAGTTAACCATATTTCTATGGACACGGGGACTTGGACACCTGCTGAATGCTCCATCTGGCGCCAACATTTCAGTTGAGTTAGCTTCCCAGCTTTGCTCACTCATTCCCTATTCCTTTCCCATTCCCCTGATCTGCTGCAAAGACCCTGGTGTGCTTTTCATCCTGGGGTCCATATGCTATGGCATGCTGACTGATATAAATCAAAAGAAAAAGGAGAGGTATAAGGCTGAGAGCTACATCTCCTCATATCAACTGTACATTTACACTGTTTTCTCTACCTCCATATTCAGTGAGATCCAAGGCAAGTGACAAAGTGTTCAGAGAAAAGCAATGTGCTCACAGAGGCCAAAAAGATAATTTAAGATGCTATTTTGATCCTGAATTTGATGAGCATTAAATATGGCCACTCCTTTAATACACACCTGAATTTTGTGTAATAATAAAAGCTCTTAAAAATATTACTAAGATACCATTACTTTGTTCTTCATTATGTAATGGTCCCACTGTACTGCAGGGCAAGGTTAAATTACTTTTTGAATTATTTATCATTCTGTACTCACTGGTTCACTCATTTTTTCCATTAACTGGGTTAAGTCAAGAGTTGATTTTATGGGGAAGAAATTCCTAGAAGGAAGCAGAGTGAGGCTATAAATTATATCTTTAGAGGAACTTCTTTCCTCCAGATATAAAATAATCTGTGTAGAAAAAATTTCATTAACTCTTATGTGAGAAGAATGAATCATAAGATTTCTGCAAAATGTTTCTAGGAACCTATGAAAAGATACATCTACAGTTTACATGTCAGCCATTAGGAATTAGAGATTCATGCAGTAATATTCTGACTTAGCCTATTCATGTGCCAGGACCATAAGCAATGCTCCATCACTTTCATATTTATAGAGAAATATGCCAAATTCCATTTTTTTCATGGCAAGACGAGTCTTTTGAATGGTGACAAATCTGAAATCCCTTTGGGAGTGGAGGCTCAGTAGTGTGGCTCGGTGAGTCTCATTTGGATTACATTTCCTTTGTCTTTAGGGAATCAGGAAGGTGAGTGTAGAATGACTTTTATTCCTGACACCAGTTGCATAGATTTATTTCAGTGATTGATTAAAAGATCACATGGTTTTGCTAAGCACTGCAGTGCTGCATCAATCTTTAAGAGAGCTGAAACTGCCATTAATTCTGCCCTGCTGTCTTAGAAAATTCTGAAAGACTGTATTCTGTCATTAACAGACATAAACAGAGTTAAACGTGGCCTCAATTGCTGTGAAAATTGTGGCTATGAAAAGAAGCAGGTCCAACAAAAGCATTTCACAGTATTCTTTTTTTTAAAGCTTCATATATTTTGTTTGGCTAATTAATTTAAACTTAAATGCAGAAAATACAAATGATTACTGCAGCTAATAATTAAAGGGATGCTTATTTTGGAAACATATAACCTTCAAGTCATTTGAGATTTATTTTACCCTGCTGTTTTACTTGGATGGCAGTGGGAGAATGTCAGTTATTGTTTTCTTTATTATTTTTAATTACAGGAGAAGTGTGTACTGCTGAAAGAATTTCAACATGAAACAAGTTTATAAAGTAAAAAGTGAAAATCTCCATCTGCTCCCTAAAATATTTTGGTGGGGCAGGGGGAATACGACTACAGTGAGAGATTGCCATTTGAAGAAAGAGAGATTCATGATGATGGCAGATACAGGTCTCACTCTACAAACTCCATGATATGAAAATGGTAATGTTCTTTTTCTACAACCACTTAGAGTAGGAGCTTCTGTACTACTGAATAATTTCTTCCCCTCAATCACACCCCACCTTTTTCCTCAGAGTTGGGCCCACAGTTGTGGACTTACAAAACCCAGAAGCCCACCAGGCTCCCCCATCCCTGGGATTCCCCACGCAAGAACACTGGAGTGGGTTGCCATTTCCTTCTCCAATGCGTGAAAGTGAAAGGGAAGTCGCTCAGTTGTGTCCTACTCCCAGCGACCCCATGGACTACAGCCTATCAGGTTCCTCTGTCCATGGGATTTTCCAGGCAAGAGTACCAGAGTGGGGTGCCATTGCCTTCTCCGCTATTGAGATGATTCTTGTCTAGTATGGTGGTGGGTGGTGGATTCATATAGGTCCCTCCCTGCAGAGCCTCTAAAGGTCAGGCGGATACTAGTTTTAAGTTCCTGCTCTCCTTGGACTGGTAAGAAGCCCTGTGATCTTCTCTCAGGAGTACAGGAACTTCCCCCACTCTTGCACCATCCTGGGTATCCTGACACTGCGAAATTGACTCAGATCTATGTGCCCAGACACTCTACACAGCCACTTTTCTGGAAGGGGTTTGCAGACTGTCGTTGCCCCACCCTGGTCTGCCTTTGCTTGAGGATGGCTGAAGAATGGGATTCTGAGTTTCTGTCTCATAAACCTAATTCGATCAAGATCTTACTGTTTACCTTCTAACTCTTCTCTTTCCTCTTTGATGACAGAAGTCAGCTGAGTAGTACCTTCTGACTTCACCATGTCTTTTCCAAATCTCTTCACCATGTCCTGAGTTATGAAATATTTCCATTTCTTCCTGAATGTTAAACTTGTAAAATTCAAAATTCAGTACTTTCCCTTCTCTCTGCTGGGTCATTTCTTCTGTGAGGCAGGAAGGAAAAGAGACCAGCTGATTAGAGGAAGTGTTAAGACATATAAGAAAATATGATGAGATTTAAATAAAAGTATTAATATGAATTATTAATTAATATTATTACATATTTCAAAATGTTTTGCAAAATATGTGTACCACACTCTGCCATAGAAATGAAAGAATAGTTTTTTTGTTTCTTTTATTTATCACTAAAAAATGAAATCATTGAAAGTGTATAGATAGAAGTCTGCATGCAAATTACTCTATTTCCCTTAAATAGCATATTAATATTATGGACATCTTCAAGTGTAATTCACACAAATCAGACCTAAATTTTAAAGCAACTATCTAAAATGATGCATCTGTGACTGAAAACAAGTGAGTAAACAGTTGTATTCTTGCGCCAATTATTCAGAGTCCATGTCTACTCTGATTAATCATTGTATTTATTTAACACTAGTGTTACACTGTTGTTTATTTCAATTACTGTTTGCTCTTCTATCACCCATGGAAGTACCTTAACTCAACCATAGAGATAGGTTGTTTCTGTGTGCTTAGTCGCTCAGTCATGTCGACTCTCTGTGGCTCCATGGACTGTAGCCTGCCAGGCTCCTCTGTCCATGGAATTTCCCAGGCAAGAATTCTGGAAGGAGTTGCCATTTCCTTCTCCAAAGGATCTTCCCAACTCAGGGATGGAACCAGCATCTCTTGCTTATTCTGCAGTGGCAGGTGGATTCTTTACCACTAGGACCACCTGGGTTTTTGCTATTAAACGATACTGCTGGGAACATGCATCTTCATAGTATTTCTCCACTATAAACATAGTATTTCTCTGTTGTTGTTCTTTAGTTGTTAAGTCCTGTCCAACTATTTGCTACCCTATGGACTGAGAAGCCAGGCTCTCTCAACCTTCACTATTTCCCGGAGTTTGCTCAAACTCATGTCCGTTGAGTTGATAATACTATCTAACCATCTCACCCTCTGCTCCTCCCGTCTCCTTTTCTCTTCAATCTTTCTCAGCAGCAGTCTTTTCCAGTGAGTCAGCTCTTTGCATCAGGTGGCCTAAATACTGGAGCTTCAGCATCAGCCCTTCCATTGAATATTCAGGGTTGATTTCCTTTGGGATTGATTAGTTTGATCTCTTTGCAGTCCAGGGGACTCTCAACAGTCTAGTCCAGCACCACAATTCAAAAACATCAATACTGCGGCAATCGGCCTTCCTGATGGTCCAGCTCTGACATCCATTCATGACTATTGGAAAAACCACAGCTTTGACTACATGGACCATTTTCGGCAAAGTGGTGTCTCTGCTTTTTAATATACTGCCTAGGTTTGTCATAGCTTTCCTTCCAAGGAGTAAGCGTCTTTTAATTTCATGGCTGCAGTTACAGTCCATAGTAACTTTGCAGCAAAGGAAAATAAAATCTGTCACTGCTTCCACTTTTTCCCCTTCTGTTTGCCATGACGTGATGGGACTGAATCCCATGATCTTAGTGATCTGAATGTTGAGTTTTAAGCCAACTTTTTCACTCTCCTCTTTCACTTTCATCAAGAGGCTCTTTAGTTCCTTTTCACTTTCTGCCATAAAAGTAATATAATCTGTATTTCTGAGGTTTTTGTATTTCTCCTGACAATCTTAATTCCAGCTTGTGATTCATCCAGCCTGGCATGTCACATGATGTACTCTGCATTTAAGTTGAATAAACAGGGTGACAATATACAGCCTTGTACTCCTTTCCCAGCTTGGAACCAGTCTGTTGTTCTATGTTCAGTTCTAACCGTTGCTTCTTGATCTGCATACAGGTTTCTCAAGAGGCAGGTAAAGTGATCGGGTATTCCCATCTCTTTAAGAATTTTCCATGGTTTGTTGTGATCCACACAGTCAAAAGCTTTAGCATAGTCAATGAAGCAAAAGTAGATGTTCTTCTGGTATTCCCTTGCTTTCTTTATGATCCAACAGATTTTTACAATTTGATTTCTGGTTCCTCTCCCTTCTCTAAAACCAGCTTGTAATCTTAGAAGTTCTCCGTTCCCATACTGCTGAAGTCTGACTTGAAGGATTTTGGCATAATTTTGCTAGCGTGTGAAATGAACATAATTGTAGATAGTTTGAGAATTCTTTGGCATTGCCTTTCTTTGGGATTGGAATGAAAACTGTTCTTTTCCAGTCCTGTGGCCACTGCTGAGTTTTCCAAATTTGCTGGCATATTGAGTGCAGCACTTTCAAAGCATCCTCTTTTAGGATTTGAAATAACTCAACTGGAATTCCATCACCTCCACTAGCTTTGTTTGTAGTGATGCTTCCTAAGACCAACTTGACTTTGCATTCCAGGATGTCTGGCTCTAGGTGAGTGATCATACCATCATGATTATATGGGTTGTAAACATCTTTTTTGCAAAGTTCTCCTGTGTATTCTTGCCACCTCTTCTTAATATCTTCTGCTTCTGTTAGGTTCTTACTATTTCTGTCTTTCATCATACCCATCCTTGCATGAAATATTCCCTGATATCTCCAATTTCTTGAGGTAATCTCTAACCTTTCCTGTTCCATTGTATTTCTCTACTATATGTGAAAGTAGAATAATTGGACTGAGGTGTATGCACATTTAAAATCATCCACCTTTTTAATCAGTTTCTCACACACCAAAAGAATGGGTATACTCCATTGTCCACACCCTTGATAGCACTAAATATTATAATTTTTAAAATGTACACCAATTCTTAGGTAAAGAATATTAGCTATTATTTTAATTTTTATTACTCATATTTCAAGTATGACAGGGCCTGTGTTTTCTGAGCACTGGTACACTTTTTCTGAAATTTACCTCTATATTCTATTTGTTTGGCTTTTGTTATTGACTTATAGATGCTCTCTGTTAGTGATATGAGATTTTTGGAATCCTATATATGTGGGAATATTGTCTCTGCATCTATCAATTACATGTTTTCCTCATATAAAACTTAGGTCATATCTATTTATCTTTTCCTATTTAACTGTTAAATTTCCTGTGTTAAAATTCTTTCATTTTAAAATTATTTATAATATTTGGTTCTTGAATTAGATTTTTAATTTTTGCAGATGATTTAACTTGATGTAAAATAAATGCTAACATGTTTTCCACCAATTATCCCAATAGCTTTTCAAATCTTATACTATTTTCACAACTGAACTGAATAATTAGCATATTCTTCCAAGTTAATATATTTGTCTAAGAAAAATACTAAACTGCTTAAGTTATTGTAACTATTTCTTATACTTTGATTATGTGCTGGGGCAAGTCAGAATTCATTGCATACGTGTGTGCTAAGTCGTTTCAGTTGTGTCTGACTCCTTGCAACCCTATGGACTATAGCCTGTCAGGCTCCTCTGTTCAAGGAATTCCCAGGTAAGGATACTGGAGTGGGTTGCCATTTCCTACTCCAGGGGATCTTCCCTACCCAGGGATGGAATCCACATCTCTTATGTCTCCAGCATTGGCAGGGGGTTTCTTTACTAAAAGTGCCACCCAAGTCAAAATTCATTACTTTTTCCAAATATACTTGGCAATTCTGGAGTACAGTTGACGCTTGAACAACAAAGATTTAAACTTCACAGGTCCTCTTTTTATATGTAAATTTTTTTTTCAATGAATACAGTACTTGAGTTTTTATTTTACATATTTTAAATTATTAAGTGTAGGGAAAAGTTTTTCTTTGATTAGAGATCAAAATATGTGGAATCAAAAGAACAAAGTTTTGAGTCCTAATTCAACTGCTTCAGCTTCTTCCCCTTAGGTTTTTTGGTTCCTTTGTTTCTAAGTCAGATAAAACATTAGATGGATTTTTGACTATGTCCGGGGTGGGTGCCTCTAACTCAAAACATTTTCAAGGGTCAACTGTATTTCCTCTTAGATTTGAACTGTAGAATTAATTTTTCAGGTTAAAGTCATAGAATAAATTTTGGGAATGAGAGAAGCATAAATAACATAATTAACTGGGATATATATATATACATAAGACTGGGATATATCAGCATACAAGTGGTGGTGTCAGGTGCCTTTGGAGATGGAGGGATAGCTACGTTTTGTTTTTTTCTATATCCTCTATGGTTATTCATCAGTTTGAATCTTCTCACTCTTCTAAGTTGAATTTATCCTTTATATTTTTAAAAAAATTCTGTCCCTTTAGTTCATAGGTTTAAAAACATTAGTAAAAGATTGCATATGCTTTCCTTTCATTATCAGTTAATTCTATTTTTATGATTATCTTAATTTCTTCTATCATCATTTGCATTTGCCCTCTTCTTCATTGCTAAGACAAGAAGTTTGTCAATTTCTCTGGCGGCTCAAAGCGGCAGCTCTTGTCCTCTGTATAATTTTATCATTGTTTAGTCATTAAGTTGTGTCGACTCTTTGTGACCCCATAGACTGTAGCCTGCCAGGCTCCTCTGTCCATGGGATTCTCCAGGAAACAATAATAGAGTGGGTTGCCATTTCATTCTTCAGGGGATCTTCCTGACCCAGCTATTGAACCCACGTCTCCTGCATTTGCAGGTGGATTCTTTACCACTGAGCCACCAGGGAAGCCTGTAATTTCTGATTAACTCATCTGATTTTGTTCTTATCATCATTCTTATCGTTTCCTTTTAACTTAAAAAAATAGTTTCTCTAATTGAACACTTAGCATTTTCAGGCTTTTTATTTTGTAGTAAACATATTTATTATACTAAAATGGAGATTTATATTTAATAAAATATACAAAGTGAAAGAGAAATGGCCAACTAGGAGAAAATGTTTTCAGTCTCCACAACAACAAAAAATGAGAGTCCATAGTAGCTAATGATCTCATGAGAATATGAATAATTATATGACTTAAAAGGGCTTCCCTGATGACTCAGATGGTAAAGAATCTGCCTACAATGCAAGAGACCTGGGTTCAGTCCCTGGGTTGGGAAGATCCCCTGGAGGAGGGCATGGCAATCCACTCCAGTATTCTCACTTGGAGAATCCCCATGGACAGAGGAGCCTGGCAGGCAATAGTCCATGGGGTTGCAAACAGTCAGACACAGCTGAGCAATGAAGCAAAGCACATGATTTAAAATGATGAATGTATATGAAGTAACCTGAAGAACCAAATGCACAAGAAAATCAGTTCAACATAATAAACAGGGAAAATGCAAATTAAGACAAGGAAATAGCTATGTACCTATCAAATTGGCAAAAATAAAAATGTATTAAAAACACTGACTTAAGAATTTGATGAAATGGGAACTGAACACTGTAGTATAAATATTGCAACTATTTTAGGGAACAATTTCACAATATCTAGCAAAGTGGAAGAAGGTGTACCCACCATCTGTAACTACAGGATGTAAATCACTTTTTAAGTTTAATGTATACCTAATTAATGCCAGTTCTTAGGTATAAATCTACTTTTAGGTATAGTGAAATTATCTCACAAATAAACAAAGAAATCAGTACAATGATCATTTTCTCTGTTGTCTGTAATCAAAAAATTTAAAAACTACCTATAAGACTAAGAGTAGAAAAATGGATTAAATAAACTAAATGGTATATTGAAAAACAGATAGGATGAGTGAATATGATCTCTATATTCATTTATCAATGTGTGTTGATCCTAAAGACATGTTAAGCATAAAAACAAGTTGAATTTTGTTACCTACCATATATGTAATTAAAAGCAAAATAATACTATGTTTTTTTAATCCTGTAAATAAATATTAAGAGTATAATAAATAAGTTTTTTTAGTACATCAAATTTGTGATAGACAGTGATGGATCTTGGAGGAAACTGGGGAAACAATCAACCTTATATGAAGTTGTTTATTTATAATAAAAATATCTAAAATGTCATAAAGTATCAACATTAGTCCACCTGTGTATTTTATCTTATGCATTTAAATATATTTATTTTAATTTTAAAGTCTCCTTGTGCTACAATAAATTTTCTTCTAAATACCACATTTTTGTATTCAGTATAATTTGCTTATATAGTCCACTCATTCAGCTTTGTGATTTCATCTTTAAGATTTAAAAAATTAATCTGTGCTTTTTCCAAGTAATTAGATAACTTTTCACTATACTATTCAGTTATTTACACTATCTCTATACAACATAGCTTTAATAGTATCTAGGTTTAGCAATTTATGGGAATTTTCTTTGACCCTTGCATATGAAAAACTTCCTTAAGTGCCATGAAGGCATTAGCAAATGATGTGAGGTCCCTACTTACTGGGTTCAATGTCATATGTAAGTATGTGTGTGTTCACATGTGTATGTATGTGTGTTCATATCTGTGTGTGTACATGACCATTTCTAGGATAAGTTAAAGCTTTCTAGAATAATTGTTATTTCAGTTTATCCTTGTATTTTTGTCAGTTGTCCTACATTTATGATCTTATATTCAGTGCATATGAGTTTATATGCAAGAGGTACTTAATGGATTGGCTCTTAATCAATATAAACTATTTTCATTTAAAAAATAAATTTCCCCTTAAGTTTCATTCTGTATAGCTTTCATATTTCTATTCTTAGTTTGTTTGTTGACAATTGTCTGTTATTTGGTTTTCATTTTTCTCTTCTCATTACATCTTTGTATGTTGTAATACTATTTTTTAAACTTCCAAAGTCAGGTACACACTGAATTTCAAAAACAGAGTCATGTTAATTTGCCAGAGTTGTTTCTCTCACACTCCCTCCCTCCATTTCCTAAAGAGTTTTATGAAACCTCACATCTATTATTATTTATTTAATACCAAATCTAAAGTAGTAGTGTTTGTGGGAAAAGGTGTAATATAATATGGAGGGATGCAGTGGAGCAGGTAATCAACAAAAGTGTATAGGATGACCCTTTGTTTTAAGGGGCATATCACCTAGAGAAACATAAAAAACAAGTAAATGCCAATAGTATGAAATTTATAATTTGTGTGATATTCAAAGAAGATAATGCTTATTGGAACAGTCAAAACAAACATCATGGACCTTTTAAAATTAGTGAATGGAAATAAGGCCAATTTGGTTTTTTATAGAGGAACAGCATAAACAAAAATTTGCATTCAGCAGACACTGACTGAAGCCACTTTTTCCAAAAATTGAGATAGGTCTTGGGAATTCAATAGTGTACCACAATGGCTCCATAAAATGAAGCTTAGAGTCTATCAGGAGATTATATCATCTGAGTAGTTATAAAATTAAGTTCTGTACCAAGAAGCTGGAGAAGGAAATGGCAACCCTCTCCAGCATTCTTGCCTGGAGAATTCCATGGACAGAGGAGCCTGGTGGGCTCCAGTCCATGGGGTTGCAAAGAGTCAGACACGACTGAGCAACTGTCAATCACTCACTCACCCAAGAAGCAAAGTGCTGGATCATCGGTAGGGGGGAAAATCTAGTTAGGAAGGCTGGGAAAGGCTTTCCCAAAGTACAAATATTAAACTGAGGTCAAAAGAAAGAGTGGTGGGAGGGAATTTATGAAGCAGAGGAATATTGTAGTCTCAGACTCCAAGGCAGGTGGCATCTGGCAGTTTCTACCTCTCCTGAAGCTTGAATGAAAAGAGAAAGGAATTGGATGCCTTGGGAAGCAGTGAGAAGTACACTAGAGCCAATAAGATAGGCATTTTAGGTCAGGTTAAAGATTTTGATCTTTAGGTCAGCAAACCACTGAAATATTTAAATAGAATAAGGATTTGAGGGTAGAATAAGGATGATTGACTTGATCAATATTTGCATAATAGGATCTCTGTAGCTGGATGGATGGATCTTCCAGGCTCTTCCTCTATGGAGAATGGATTTGAGGCATAGAGAGAAGTCTTAGGGGAAGGGGCTGCTGCAAAAGTGCCACTGAGAGCTCACAGTAGTTTTGTCTAGCATGCTAGCATTGAAATGGAAAGAATAATTTGTTCAGTTCAGTTCAGTTGCTCAGTCATGTCGAACTCTTTGTGACCCCATGGATTGCAGCACTCCAGGCCTCCCTGTCCATCACCAACTCCCAGAGTTTACTCAAACTCATGTCTGTTGAGTCAGTGATCCCATGAAACCGTCTCATCCTTTATCGTCCCCTTCTCCTCCCACCTTCAATCTTTCCCACCATCAGGGTCTTATCAAATGAGTCAGTTCTTTGCATCAGGTGGCCAAAGTATTGGAGTTTCAGCTTCAACATCAGTCCCTCCAGTGGATATTCAGGATTGATTTCCTTTAGGATGGACTGGTTGGATCTCCATGCTGTTCAAGGGACTCTCAAGAGTCTTCTCCAACACTACAGTTCAAAAGCATCGGTTCTTGAGCGCTCAGTTTTCTTTATAGTCCAACTCTCACATCCATACATGACCACAGGAAAAACCATAGCCTTGACTAGATGGACCTTTGTTGGCAAAGTAATGTCTATGCTTTTTAATATGCTGTCCATGTTGTTCATAACTTTTCATCAAAGGAGCAAGCATCTTTTAATTTCATGGCTGCAGTCAACATCTGCAGTGATTTCAGAGCCCCCACAAATAAAGTCTGACACTGTTTCCACTGTTTCCCCATCTATTTGCCATGAAGTGATGGGACCGGATGTCATGATCTTAGTTTTCTGAATATTGAGTTTTAAGTCAACTTTTTTACTCTTCTTTTTCATTTTCATCAAGAGGATCTTTAGTTCTTCACTTTCTGCCATAAGTGTGATGTCATCTGCATATCTGAGGTTATTGATATTTCTCCTGGCAATCTTGATTTCAGCTTGTGTTTCATCCAGTCCAGGATTTCTCATGATGCACTCTGCATATAAGTTAAATAAGCAGGGTGACAATACACAGCCTTGATGTATTCCTTTCCCAGTTTGGAACCAATCTGTTGTTCCATGTCCAGTTCTAACTTACTTCTTGATTCACATACAGATTTCCCAGGAAGCAGGTCAGGTGGTTTGGTATTCCCATATCTTTAAGAATTTTTGACAGTTTGTTGTGATCTACACAGTCAAAGGCTTTGGCATAGTCAATAAAGCAGAAGTAGATGTTTTTCTTGAGCTCTTTTGCTTTTTCAGTGATCCAATGGATGTTGACAATTTGATCTCTTATTCCTCTGCCTTTTCTAAATCCAGTTTGAACATCTGGAATTTCATGGTTAACGTACTGTTGAAGCCTAGCTTGAAGAATTTTGAGCATTACTTTGCTAGCGTGTGAGGTGAGTGCAATTGTCTAGTAGTTTGAACACTGTTTGGCATTGCCTTTCTTTGGGATTGGAATGAAAACTGTTCTTTTCCAGTCCTGTGGCCACTGCTGAGTTTTCCAAATTTGCTGGCATATTGAGTGCAGCACTTTCAAAGCATCCTCTTTTAGGATTTGAAATAGCTCAACTGGAATTCCATCACCTCCACTAGCTTTGTTCGTAGTGATGCTTCCTAAGGCCAACTTGACTTTGCATTCCAGGATGTCTGGCTCTAGGTGAGTGATCACACCATCGTGATGGTGTTAGGTCGTGATGGTTCTGTTAGGTCCATACAATTTCTGTCTTTTATTGTGCCCATCTTTGCATGAAAGTTCCTTTGTCATCTCTAATATTCTTGAAGAGTCTTTCCCATTCTATTGTTTTCCTCTATTTCTTTGTATTGATCACTGAAGAAGGCTTTCTTGTCTCTCCTTGCTATTCTTTGGAACTCTACCTTCAAATTGGTATATCTTTCCTTTTCTCCTTTGCCTTTCATTTCTCTTATTTTCATAGCTATTTGTAAGGCCTCCTCAGACAACCATTTTGCCCTTTAGTATTTCTTTTTCTTGGGGATGGTCTTAATCACTGCCTCCTGTACAATGTCTTGAACCTTCATCCATAGTTCTTCAGGCACTCTGTCTATCAGATCTAATCCCTTGAATCTATTTGTTATTTTCACTGTATAATCATAAGGGATTTGATTTAGGTCATACCTGAATGGTCTAGTGGTTTTTCCTATTTTCTTCAATTTGAGTCTGAATTTGGCAATAAGGAGTTCATGAATAATTTGTAGGGGGACAATTAGGAGGGTTTTTAAAATGGAATTGGATGTGGAGTGAGAAAAGATGGATGAATCAAGGAAGAAGTCCAGGGTTTCTGTTCTCTTCAACAGGATGGGGAGGGTAGGAGCATGAAGAGATCATGAGGTTTGTTGAGGACATGATCATGGTTATTGAGAAAGGAGTGAAGATGCAGGTGATGA
Organism: Bubalus kerabau; assembly: GCF_029407905.1. Classification (NCBI taxonomy): domain Eukaryota; kingdom Metazoa; phylum Chordata; class Mammalia; order Artiodactyla; family Bovidae; genus Bubalus; species Bubalus kerabau. Next base: position 96,341,955 of record NC_073626.1, read on the forward strand.
CAACGATACAGTGTGCCAGCCGCTGACAACACCTAATGGAGGTTGGCCAAATTAAAAATGAAAATTCAGTGGGTTGGAGGGAGGTATAAAAAAGCAACTGAAATAATATGTACAACCACATTGTGTATGAGCACTTAGTTGGTGACTTTTTTGACACAATTACTTCTCAGAGTCATGGTTTTATCATATTAACAGTATAAAATTCTATGCTTTCACAGGGTCTTTGTGAGAATTAAATAGAATAATATGGGTGAAGCATCTAGTTCAATAGTGCTTAATAACTTCTTTTTAAGAGTACAGGGAGAGAGAAATGAGGTCCCATTTTCAATTTGAACTCCAACCTTATACATTGTTTATCACTGTCTCTATTTCAGATGTTTGGAAAAGAAAGGAGATTAGATGATTTGTCTCCAGTCAAAAGACTTTTATTTGTTAAGTCTGTTCTCTGAGTATTAGACCAGCAGGCAAGCAGGCATTTTCTGAGCACATGCTGTAGTAACATAAATTTTGAGACTGAGATTGAAAAATTATTGACCCTTTTTAATGAAACTTTCCCAAATTGTCTCCACACAAAACACAGTTGTCATTTTGATGATATACCCAAATATAAGGCACTCAGGAGGCATGAAAATTTTCAGGCTGTGGCAAATTGGTTTATGCTGAAGAAACAGCCAGTTGCCTAGTTATCCTCTGTCAAAATACCCAAGAAAGGAAGCACTAATCCAAAATAAGGCAATTAAGGCTTGAACCTACTGACTCTAAAGAAACGATTCTGAGTTCTGGCTTTGTATAAAAAATCAGCTTCTGCTTTTGGCTGTCTAGTTCACATTGTTTCTACCACTTCCTGTTTGATATCTTACATCTGATTCTTCATGTTCACTTGTACTATCTGCCTAGGACTCTGCATTTATCCACCTGCATCACCGAAACTTTCTTTTCCTAATAACTGGTTTAAATTCTGACTCTGGTGCTTATTATCTGACCTTAGGCAATTTTATTTAACCTCTCTAAACTGTGTCTTTTTCATCTCTACCATGGGCTTCCCTGATGGCTCAGACGGTAAAGAATCTGCCTGCAGTGCAGGAGACCAGGGTTTGATCCCTGCATCAGGAAGATCCCCTGGAGAAGGGAATGGCAACCCACTCCAGTATTATTGTCTGGAGAATTGCATGGACAGAAGAGCCTGGTGGGTTACAGTCCATGGGGTCACAGAGAGTCAGACATAACTGAGCAACTAACATAAGGACACTAATACTTAATTTAAAAGTTGTCATGTGGATTAAAAACAACTATAGAACAGTACATGACAACAGATTAGTGCTCATGGCTGTGTACTGAGGAAGTAAGTGATGTTTTTCTTAGCTGTTCTGAAAGCACGTACAAATGGATGTTTTTGAGGTCAACCTGTTCTCAGGAGGCCACTCCAATTAACACCATTCACATTCTGGAGCTTCTCTGAACCATGGTTTACCAATACTCATCTATACCTTATCAGCACATCTAGATTTCAGCACTTGCAATTCATGCTTTCTGTTTTTTCTTCCAGAGGATGAGCCAAATCTGGGCTCCTTGAAAGCCCAGACAGGGCCCATTTTAGTGACTCTAGAAAAAGGGGTCAGCACTTTGATTCAATTTCAGTGTTTCTGTGAAGATGTTGATACTTACCAGCTATGCACCTAACGCATTCATCTCTTGTAATGTGTTTTACTCCTATAGTTAGGTTCCTTGAGACTGAACTTTGTTCCTTCGTTTCTAATCCTTATAAATTATCATCATATGCATGAGTTCATTGGAAGTTTTAAAATTATTCTTTATGGAAGAACTGTATTTAAACATTTAAACACCACCTAAAACAAAGAAAAGAAATGGAAAATCTTCCTACCTTACCCAATCCTTTATTCCTTTCTTCAACATAACCACTTTGTCAGTTTTAAGTTATGTTCTTACAAAAAGAAAAAAATCAAGTTTGCTCAAAATCACTGCAGATGGTGACTGCAGCCATGAAATTAAAAGATGCTTACTCCTTGGAAGAAAAGTTATGACCAACATAGATAGCATATTGAAAAACAGAGACATTACTTTGCCAACAAAGGTCTGTCTAGTCAAGGCTATGGTTTTTCCAGTGGTCATGTATGGATCTGAGAGTTGGACTGTGAAGAAGGCTGAGTGCCGAAGAATTGATGCTTTTGAACTGTGGTATTGGAGAAGACTCTTGAGAGTCCCTTGGACTGCAAGGAGATCCAACCAGTCCATTCTGAAGGAGATCAGCCCTGGGATTTCTTTGGAAGGAATGATGCTGGGGCTGAAACTCCAGTACTTTGGCCACCTCATGCGAAGAGTTGACTCATTGGAAAAGACTCTGATGCTGGGAGGGCTTGGGGGCAGGAGGAGAAGGGGATGACAGAGGATGAGATGGCTGGATGGCATCACTGACTCAATGGACGTGAGTTTGAGTGAACTCCAGGAGTTGGTGATGGACAGGGAGGCCTGGCATGCTGTGATTCATGGAGTCGCAAAGAGTCAGACACGACTGAGCAACTGAACTGAACTGAACTGAACTGATGTGTGCATTTTTTTTAAATTACAGATGGAATTATACCATACTTTAAAACTTTAAATATAAATATATACATATCAGTATTTTAATGGCTGCACTGTATTCTATTGAATGAAATATGTATAGATGATTTGTGTAACAAATCCTCTGTTGTTGGACTTTAAAATTATGTTACTGTGTGTGTGTGTGTGTATATATATTCATGCATATTGGTATATTTTTCATTCAAGACATGCTGGAGACCTGAATTTAGTTGCTGAGAAGTGGAGATGGCAAGATAGTATATGAAGTGGCAATTTCCAGATTTCTTTCTTGGATAAATAATTATATGGGATGACACTCACAGAACTAAGGAATGCCAGCATAGAAAGGTTTTTCATAGGCGGAAATCATGGCTTCAATTTTTTACAGGTTAAGTTTCAGTTAGTCTATGGGGCATCCAAGTTGAGCTTTCCAATAAGTAATTAGATATAGTTGCCTGAAATTCAAGAAACAGGTCGTGGCTGCCAAGTTTCTTCTGTAGCAGACTAAAAATGGACAGTGATAGAAATTAGTAGCCTGATGTAGGAATTCAAGTGGGACTCTAGATGAGTCTGAAAGAAAGAAAGTGATTCTATTATGACTTGAATAGTAATGCCTATAAGACAAAAAAAGACTACTTTCAACTTGAAAAGACATACTGCTATATTGTAAGCATGCATTTCATTTATTAAGGCTAAATTCATATCATTTGATAGTTATATTCTTTTATATTTAAATTATGGAAAGAGTATAATTAAATTCTTCAATTTGGTCACAAGCCCACATGTTAATTTCAGGAAAATTAGCGTATTCTTTTGCCATATGTTTTGTTGTTTGGTCCACTGTGCCAGTTGGAGGGAAACTCTGAGCAGGCAGAAAGAATCAAGTACTGAAACTGTAAACCCAAAGTGTTAAAATTCTCATAGAACCATGTCAGTCAGAGACAGGACCAGTATCTACTGTAGAAGATTTATGAGAGATGCTTTTTAAGAGGTTGTCCCTTATAAGCTTTCCAACTCTTAACTCTAATTCTGACTGATCTGAAGGAGAATCCAAGTATTTGTTTAGTCAGGAATCTAGGGCTTATTCCAAACCAGCCCTGAAGGCAAAGGAATTCTCCACTTACTCCTAGGAATCCCCCAGCAGGCTTCATGAGCCTGTCAATCAAGAATGAACGCCCTGTGTCTGTACCTACCCCGTCACCTGGGGCCACAACTCTCTAATTGCCAAGAGAGGAGAAAGCAGCAGTCATTTTGACACTACTGGGGACATTTCTTCCCATTTCTTGCACAGCAAATTCACAGTGTAGAAAGTGAAATTTTCTCCCAAGCTCAGTTTTAGCTCAGAAGAAAACATACAGTATACTTCAATTACTGTAAAATACTGGTTGTGCAGTGGAGCACATGATCTGGATCTGATAGTTAATTCTCACTTTCTCTTTTTATACTGCATAACTCTCGGGCAGATTTCTCTTACAAAAAAAGGGACAGAGGCAGTTAACATAATTAGTTGTTTTCAGCCCAGCATCATGAACCTGGGGGAGACCAGTAAGTATTATTTGATAATGGTAATGGTGATGAAGATACTGAGAAATCGGTACCCTCTTCCCAAGCTTGAGAAGAAAAGGGTTCTGTAAATTTAAAATTCTGGTAATTTAGCTAAGTGAGTCTTTGTGACAATGATTGGAGTTACACATGGGTTGGAAGAGATTTTTGAGGGCAAGCTAATGACATTCCCAATACTAGTTGAGAAAACTGTCCTATTTGCTTAGTTGAAAGTTTGGATGAACAAAGGGGCATAGAATTTGTTATAAATACAGATAATTATAGATTAAAATATGTTTTTGAGGTTATAACTTAGATTACTGTCATAATTTCAATTAAAATATTGGTATATTAACATTTATATAATTAAACAATACTTTTTTTAGTTGAATGAAGCAAAACATTACAGCAATTGAGAAGAAAGCATATCACATCTCCTGGGGGCATTAAAAAATATTGAAATATTATAATGAATTGTGTACAATAAACACTTTGTATTCATGATCAAAATCTATAGAAAATCCTTTCCTGTGGGATGCTGGACAGTTAAGTCTTAATTAAAATCTTGTATCTCATTTTCTTGCAGTCCTCACTTGAAATATGCTAAAGAAAATCAAGGCCCTAAGGAAAGAAATCAAAGTGAAAAACATATTCAGACAAATTTCCAGTGGAGCTGCATCAAAGTTTCTCCTAGTCAATTGCAACTGTTTACTATGACCTAAGAGAGACATTTCAATGGCCTTTGTGCTGCTATATTACAAAGTTATCTTCACTCTAATAGAAGATGCTTTGGATGACTCAGCAGATATATGTTCATCAGAATATAATAGGCATCTATAGACAAATTCCATCCAGAGAATTTTCTAGGCACAATGTAAAGTGTAGACAAAAAAAAAAAAAAATAAGTAAACTATCTATGTGAATCAGAACTCATCTCCTACTACAACAGCTTAAGGACCACTGCTTAGAGAAGCAATCACAATGACAAAATCAATGTCTGAGTATGTCTGAGTTCATGATTTCTCTGAGTCTCTTAGCAGTAAATTTTATCATGGATCATTTTGGTTCTATCATTTTTTAATTCAGACTGACAGATTTATAACAAAAAATAAGTAAGCAAGAAGGAGAAAGAGCATGAAAGAAAATAAAAAGTGAACACCATAATTTATGATATGCCAGAGGAAGCTTTTAAGCTGCTGTTTTGCTCTTTTAATGCATATGATTTATGAGAAAGAGAGACTTAAGCAGAAAATGAGAAACAGATTTCACATTACCAACTCATCCAGTCAAAGTGGATTGTGAGGAACTTCCAACAATTATTGCCTGAGAGATGCATTACCTAGAAGCCTCATTCTAACCCCTGAAAAAATAATCTTGTTAAGTAAAATGCCCTTATATTAGTCAAACTCTATCCAAGAAAGTAGAAGCCACCCTAGGTCTTTAATCCAGAAATATTTATATAGAAAATTGCTTCACAGATGATAGAATTGTTGAGGAGCAAACAGAAGCAAGTAAGGCAACCTCAGGAAGACATTACTACCTCAAGAGCAGGAGGAACCATGGCAGGCAGTGTAACCCACCTGGGAACCAGAGTCAGAATGGAAATGTCTTGGCTGTAACTGTAGCCTCAAAGTGAAGGGCTTCCTGGAGGGGAATTGGAGTTATGGAGAAGCAGTAACTCATAGAGACACCACAGGAGCAGAAGGAATGGGGGCAGAAACAGCTAGGCTTTTCTCCTCCTTAGGCCCTCTAATATTGAGCCAATGCCTTCCTGTATAAGTGGGCTTGGGCTGACTTAATAAAATACCATAGACTGGGTGGCTTAAAAAAACAAACTTATTTTCTCACAGTTCTGAAGGCTAGAAGTACAAGATCAAGATTTCTGTGTGAGATTGCTTTTCCTGGCTTATTAGACTGCCTTCTTGCTGTGTCCCCGCATGGCCTTTCTTCAGGCATAGGCAAGGAGACAGAAAGAGAAGCATTCTGTATGCTGTCTGACTATAAGGACACTAATTCTATCAGACCAGGGCCCCACCCTTATGACCTCACAATCTCAGTTACTTTCTTAGACACTCCATCTCCACATACAGCTGTTGGTGTTTAGTCACTAAATCATGTCCAACTCTTTTGTGACCCCACAGACTGTTGCCCGCCATGGACAGTAGCCCACATGGGATTTCTCAGGCAAGAATACTAGAGTGGGTTGCCATTTCCTTCTCCGGGGGATCTTCCCAACCCAGGGATCAAACCTATGTCTCCTTCATTTGCAGGCGTATTCTTTACCACTGAGCCACCAGGGAAGCCCATGGTTAACTTATTAGAGGTCAGGGCTTCAGAATATGAATTTGGGGGAGACAGTCCATAATGCTGCTTCTGGCTGAAATGTCAAAGGGCAAAGGACCCCAGGAAATGTTGTGAGATATAGAAATAGGGGAGAGGCAGAATAGACCTGAGGATGTTAACCTGTAAAATTGCCATCAGAATTATTTTAATCTTATTTTTAATGGAACCTGGAGAAAAATAATAACATTGAATGGATGTAATATAATTTGGTGAAATATGTGTTCCTTAATTACTATAAATGGAAGATCAGTATATACTCATAAATTTGACAGTTGTAATCAAAATCTTGGCTATAGAAAATGGCTAATTTATCACTAAAAATAATTTCCCCTAAACTTGAAACTTAATGATTACTGAAGCATTGTAGAAATTTTGTTTCTAGACAACAAAGATGATTTGCCTGTCTGATGAAAAAGATAAACTATTACAGGAACAAAATAAAAATAAGCTTCTACTCTAAAAAGCTAGAAAACACATAAGAATAAATTTCAAGATTTCCTTATTAATCTCCCCACTCCACCCACTCATATGGTTGGAGATGCTGTTGACAAATATAGAAAAGCAGTATTTCTCACTTCAGTTCAGTCACTCAGTTGTATCCAACTCTTTGTGACCCCATGGACTGCAGCATGCCAGGCCTCCCTGTCCATCACCAACTCCTGGAGTTTACTCAAAATCATGTCCATTGAGTTGGTGATGCCATCCAACCATCTTATCCTCTGTTGTTCCCTTCTCCTCCCGCCTTCAATCTTTCCCAGCATCAGGGTCTTTTCAAATGAGTCAGCTCTTTGCATCAGGTGGCCAAAGTATTGGAGTCTCAGTTTCAGCATCAGTCCTTTCAATGAATATTCAGGACTGATTTCCTTTAGGATGGATTGTTGGATCTCCTTGCAGTCCAAGGGACTCTCAAGAGTCTTCTCCAACACCACAGTTCAAAAGCATCAGTTCTTCTGTGCTCAGCTTTCTATATAGTACAACTTTCACATCCATACATGACTACTGGAAAAACCATAGCTTTGACTAGATGAACCTTTGTTGGCAAAGTAATGTGTATGCTTTTTAATATGCTGTCTAGGTTGGTCATAACTTTCCTTCCAAGGAGTAAGCGTCTTTTAATTTCATGGCTGCAGTCACCATCTGCAGTGATTTTTGAAGTCCCCAAAATAAAGTATTTATTTCTCACTTAAATAGGATCAATAAGCAAGAAAATCCATTATAATTGTTTGTACAAGGGGTCTTTTATCCAAATCAGTACCCTAAATCTGATAAGTCACAGAAAATCCAAATCCAAATGCATAAACCTAACTTCCAGTTATTACACTGACTTTCATAAAAAGTCTGAAAAAGCTTTACACATAAAAGTATTCATTAAGTCATTATTCATAATATTGCAAACTAGAAATAGTCTAACATTTTTGACAGTAAGACAATGTTGAAAGAAGCCATGATACAGAGAAATAATGGATGGTTACATAATTGATAAAAACAGTAATTATAAGGGGAATTTATAACATACCGCTGCACAAGCACTACTAGAGCAATGTTATATGAAAAAACAGGGTGGAATACAGCAAGTGTTAATATTAAGGTTATAATGTTACAAATGTTAATTGTGGTTTTCTTTGAGTTTGGGGATTATGGATTCTTTCCCCCCTTTTCTGCTTTTATCTGTGGTATATATTTTTCACATTGATCATTTAATACTCTCAGCAGGAAAGAAGGTGATAAAAATTGATCATTGCCAGTACCCCACACCTTTCATCTTCTTTGGTATCTCTCCAGTCTCCTTAACTTGACACAGTAGATTTGAAGGTCAGAGCTATGAGTGCTTAGCAACACGTGTGGCCAGCTGCTCACTGCTTCTCAGTGCTATTCCAGCATCTTCAAATAAATTCATGTATTTAGAATCTGTTATCCACTGAGCATCATATTAATGCAATAGGAAATTCAAAGAAGTATGCCATGTCTGTGATTTAAACTTACAATTTGATTGGGGACAAAAGTCATATACTTGGAATAAAAATTAGGGAGTAAAATAACATTTAATTTGACACACTTTGGGCCATGTATTGGAGATACTATTGACAGCAGAAGTTATTCTGAAAAACAGTTATATTTTTTTCATTTATTTAGAGGCATGTTTCCAATTATTTAAAAATCATAAATATAAAAATCTGATAAGACTATATTCCTGCTTTTTTCAAATATTAAAACTCTTCTCCCTTAGAGCAAAAAGTTGTTAAAGGGCATGGAATTTTTCCATTTAACCTGTCTAATTTACAAAAGAAAAGCTCTGTTTTCCTAAATTTTGACTGAATTCTAAGGTATTGCTAAGCATTTTTACAAAGAATATGTTTCACTCTATGATAAACAAATTTATTATTTAAATATGAAGATTTTGCTTACAAATTATGTGGAAAAGTTAATATTTATTTCAAAATAATTAAAACATTTATATAGAAAGTGGAAAAAAAAGAAAGTTTAGATTATTCTACAAGAAAAATTATACAATGGTAAGAGTTGCCAAACCTAATTTGGTGTGGAAAATTAATTATCAAATGTATTGTACATAACTGTCCACTAAATTATACTAGACTTTAAATCAAATGGAAGCAGAAACACCTTAAATCTCCCCATTGTCACTTCATGTAAACTATGCAAGAATGTAGTAGATGAGAACTTTGTAAGATCACAATTTATTATTTTTCAAAAGAGGGTAGCAAGGTTGAACTGTGTTTCAAATTCTCTTCTTAACTCAATGAGACTTTTTTTTGCTATTTCCTTTCCTCTTAGAATAAACAGAGAATCTTTTAACTCATTCCTTAAAAAAAATTTCCCTAATTATCTCAATATTCTCTTACAGTTAACACCTGACTCCCCAGCTTGCCTTACAAGATAATATACAGAGGATAGTTTCTAAATGCTTGTGTGTGTGTATGTGTGTGTGTGTATGTGTGTGTATGTGTGTGTTGTGTATGTTTAGACTCAAGAAAAAAAATTAAAGTTACTGCTGAAAAATAGGCAGACCATTTAATCAAGTGAGATTTTATGAAACTGATAAACACATTCTGTTTGCTGTCCATTTAATATTTTTCAGAAGAAAAAATTAATCTGGGTAAGACCATTCTTTATCTTATTTTTAATCATTGCATATTATGATACACCTTTGGATAAAATGAAACTTTAGAAGGCACTGACTGCAATGCCTAATGAACAAGCCCTCTCCCCACTCATAAGACAAGGCAAAATGCTGCTAAGAGTTTCTGTGAGAAAATGTTGGTCCAGAGAATAAAAGTGACAGAAGACCAGGTAGATGACAAGCAGTGTGGGGGAGGGGAGAGCTCCAGCAAGCAATGGTTGAAACTGGAAACCCAGGGCGCATTAATCTCAGCTACCCATCAACTTGTAGGGTCATTGACCTTGAATAAATGAATTTATTTCCTGGTCAAATACTTTCTGAATAGGAGCTCACAGTTTAATCAGTTTTCAGCCCTCACTCAGGTCCAGATGAATCTGTGTGGCTCAAAAGTTAATTAAACCCCTTCTTCCAACAAAACAGATTCGTTCCAAACCATTTGATGCTAGCTTACAACCATTTCTCAAAAATGCTTCTGAAAAAAAACAACCGCTGGTGATAACAGAAGCTGAGAATCCTGGGGAGCCCTTGTGGCGTTGCCCATATGGGTTGCAGAATGCTGCCCTGCGGCTTTTAGACAGGAGTGCTAACAAATGTCACTGACACAGAAGTGTACTCTTGACCTTGGTCTGAATCCACTCCAGCAGTCTCAAGAGCAAGGTTGTTGATTTTATGGAAATTGAAAAATCACGAATAAGTTCCTCTGTGATTTTTTTCTTTCATTTCCAGTTACCTTAATATTTCCCAAGCCAGAAGACTAAAAAAGAAACAAAAGAAATACTTAATTATTTAAAGATGTTATACAAGAAGAAAAAGCAGTTTGAAGTCTGAGTGTTCCTGGAGGTTTAAAATGTTCTGCTTCCTAGCAGCTATTCCAGCTGCAGTGCTTGAGGGGGAAATAAATGAAGTATGCAAGTGCTGTTCAATATAATGTGATTGTCTTTTGGCTGATTTTCCAACTGTCTTCAGCAATTGTTGAGAAAGCAATAGTTTTATGCCCATATAACTGGTTAGTTTTCCATAGCCCTTGCATGTAGAATATACTAGATGTTTAAAAGAAGTGGGTGACTCTTAAAATATCTCGTTTAAAAAAGAACTAAAAAGTAACTCTTTCCCATGACTTTGGCAGAAGCAGAAAGCTCAAGAACAACCTGCTTTAGTCCCATGGCTACTTGTCTGTTCAGCAGAGCTCTACCTGAAACAAAGATCTGAGGGGCTAGAAGCCTCAAGAGAGAAGGGAAGACGACTCACACATAGAGTCTTCTTTAATGGGATCAAACATACCTCAAGAAACAAGGGACAAAACAACTGCTATCTCCTTTACCTTTCTGTGCAGTTGTGATTTGAATCAGTGCCCTTATCTGAATAACCACCATTTACAGGCTCAGTTTGAGGATTGCCACTTATTACTTGAAAGATTTTGACATACAACATCCCTCATGTTTGTCTGTGACATGTTAAATCTCAAACCCAAATAACAGGGAACTCAACAGAGAAGATCTGGAATAATGTCTAAGCTCTAAGACAAGAAAGGGTGAAAGGAGGTTATTCATTTAAACTAGGAAATCCTAGGTTTGCCTAGTTTAATAACATCAGTTTAAAACTGTCCTAGTAAAATAGAATGCTCTGAAGTATATTAAGACTTTTAAATATTGTTCCTCTTCATAATTCTAAATGGTTTTTCTGTATAAAAATATGAGTAACTGGTAAGAATTTAGATTCAAATAAATGTATTTTATTTGTGAAATAGTAAGTGGTGAGTAAATCAATCAGAGATTTCATATCAAGATAATATAACTATCTTCAGATGAATTCTCTATACCCAGGGTCTAAGCAATTAATTGACATGTTATAATAATGAAGCCAAAGTCACATGTGATCAGTGGAAACTTAAAGACTCAAGTGGTCTATGACTCCCTGGAAATATAAACTAGATATAGTATCTATCTACGTATCTAGATATCTACCTACCAAACTACCCACCTTTCATCTATTTATTAGAGGGAAAAGGACCCTAGTTTTCATGAGGATTCTCCAGGCAAGAATACCGGAGTGGGTTGCCATTTCCTTCTCCACATGAGAAACTCAAGAGAATACAATTACCGCAACATCTTGTGAATCACAGAGTTGGTTATTAATGCTATTTATTTCAATGTCTAATCATGATGTTATAACAGCAGACAGTATCATAAACACTATCACTAAAAGACTCTTTCCTTAAAGCAATAGCTATAAGTGTTTAGCAAGCTTTCAATATAATATTTAAACATCACTTTCCTCTACAGAGAAATTCAGATTAAAACTGGCTACTCATTTTGAAAATCATGCCTCCAGTTATTTCTTATAAGTCATGTGCTCTGGGATTTAAAGTATATAATTTTTTTCTTAAACTTCAATAATCTATACTGCTGGCTGTCTATAGAAATTATACGTTGATGGGTCCAATCCAAAACTTGTCACTCAAGGAAGAGACAAGGCTTCCCATACTGTGAAAATGTAATGACTCACACAATTCCAGTGACTCTAGTTCCCGCTTGCAATATGAATGCATGCAAAGAAACTCCTATAAAATTCCTTGTACACAGAATACATTCCTGTACCTATTACTATCTCACTCTCTTCCTGAGGACACAGTTTACATTTGCTGTGATGATTTTAGTGATTGCTATCTTTTTATACTGAAATATGGGTAAAACCTTTTGAAAAAATATATAATTGTGAAGGCAAAGTGAGGTAATACACATCAAAGCATTTGGATGAAGAAGGCAAGTGTATTTTATAAATGCAAGATATATTAGCAATAACATGAGATAGAGAAATTTTAAACTTCAGTTTATTAAATATTTTATGATGTTATAAGATTGCTGAATTTCAGAGAGAAATAGGTAGCACATTAAATGAAGTTACTCCATGAAATAGGGGGCATAAAAAATTCTAATTTTCTTTAGTAAAGTACCAATAGCAAGTAAATAAAGAAAACTAATTTTTTTTCCATATTTGACGACTGAGATTAATCTTGCTCTAAGATTTTAACTCCATGCTGCTGCCTCTGTTTTGATAAGGTAGGTGATATTGTAAAGTGGTATTGCCAAGATTTATATGTTAAATAATCAGAAATGTAACTTTAAAAGAGAACATGGTGAATTTTATCCTAATTTAGTAGATGGTAGTTATATCATCTTGGCAATACCATTTTACAATATCACCTACCTTATCAAAACAGAGGCAGCAGCATGGAGTTAAAATCTTAGAGCAAGATTAATCTCGGTCGTCAAATATGGAAAAAAAATTAGTTTTCTTTGTTTACTTGCTACTGGTACTTTATATATTGGAGAAGGAAATGGCAACCCACTCCAGTGTTCTTGCCTGGAGAATCCCAGGGACGGGGGAGCCTGGTGGGCTGCCGTCTATGGGGTCGCATAGAGTCGGACACAACTGAAGCGACTTAGCAGTAGCAGCAACATATTTATATATGCGTATCATTTTTGTCAAATTAACTCAAAGCCTATGTTAAATAAAAGTTCTATAAAGTTAATTATATTTGTCTTTGTAAAAGATCAATCACATTAAAAGCTTTCCAATTCACTAGTGGTCCACATACGTTTGTTATGTCTGTTATGAAAGTGTGAAAGTGAAAGTGTTAGTTGTGCAGTCGTGTGCTACTCTTTGTGACCCCATGAACTGTAGCCTGCCAGGCTTCTCTGTCCATAAGATTCTCCAGGCAAGAATACTGGAGTGGGTTGCATTTCCTACTCCAGATGATCTTCCCGACCCAGGGACTGAACCTGGGTCTCCTGCACTGCAGGCAGATTCCTTACCATCTGAGCCACCAGGGAAGTAACATACCAACAAATAAGCTGGGAGAATCAGGACATTCAAAAGAAATAGACATCTCTGACCTCCTAAAATGAACTTTATGCCAACAAAATTTTGTTTGCATATGTTTGATGTTTTCACACACAAAAAATATAGTAATGAATTAAACATTTTTCAGGCTTAAGTCCTTGCAATACTAAAAAAACAAAAACAAAAAAAACTTACTCATTTACTCTTTTAAATCGTGATGAGTGGACTCCAGAAAGTATTTGATGACCACTGTGTGTTTGTGGGTTTTTTTTAACATTATTATTCTATTGACCATATGAGATAATGTATCTGGGCACTGTTGTGCAGCAGGAAAAGGATTATTAAATCTAAAAAAGAAGATACCTAAACCACAGTAGCTATAGGGAAAAGAAAGGAAGAAGAAAATGTTTGATGACTGGTAAAGAATATCACCTACTTCCATGGAGCTTAGCTTCTTAAAATACAGGCAATGTTCTCTCACAGTAAAGGAGATGCCTGTTACATTTCTTGTTTTAGAGTCAACTTACAAACTCAATCACCATCCATGCCTCATCAAACTTAGTTCTTCCTTTCTGAAACATGATTTTCAACTTCCCCAGACCCACTGAAGCTTCTTTTTTATTTTATTTTTGTTGTTGTTGTTCAGTCACTATTTCCTAACTGTCTCTTTGTGACTCCATGAACCGCAACACACCTAGCTTCTCTTTCCTTCGCTATCTCCCAGAGTTTGCTCAAACTCATGTCCACTGAATCAATGATGCTATCTAATCCTCTCATCCTCTGCCTCCCTCTTCTGCTTTTGCCTTCACTCTGTCCCAGCATCTGGGTGTTTTCCAATGAGTTGACTCTTCGCATCAGGTGGCCAAAGTATTGGAGCCTCAGCATTAGCATCTGTCCTATCAGTGAATATTTGGGGTTGATTTCCTTTAGGATTGACTGGTTTGATCTCCTTGCTGTCCAAGGGAGCTCTTAATAGTCTTCTCCAGCACCACAATTTGAAAGCATCAATTCTTTGGTGCTCAGCCTTTTTTATGGCCCAACTCTCACAACTGTACATGACTCCTGGAAAAACTATAGCTTTGAATAGATGGATCTTTGTTAACAAAGTGATGCCTTTGCTTTTTAGTGTGCTGTCTAAGTTGGTCATAGCTTTTCCTCCAAGGAGCATGTGTCATTTAATTTAATGGCCACAGTCATCATCTGCAGTGATTTTGGAGCCCAACAAAATAAAAATCTGTCACTATTTCCACTTTTTCCCCTTCTATTTGCATGAAGTGGTGGGGCTAGATGCCATGGTCTTAGTTTTCTGAATGTTGAGTTTTAAGCCAGTTTTTTTCACACTCCTCTTTCATCCTCATCAAGAGGCTCTTTAAATTCTCTTCACTTTCTGCTATTAGAAGCGGCATCGACTTCTTTCACTTTTCATTTTCATGCATTGGAGAAGGAAATGGCAACCCACTCCAGTGTTCTTCCCTGGAGAATCCCAGGGACGGGGGAACCTGGTGGGCTGCCATCTATGGGATTGCACAGAGTCAGACACAACTGACTGGACTTAGCAGCAGCAGCAGCATCTGCATATCTGAAGTTGTTTATATTTCTGCCTGCAATCTTGATATCAGCTTGTGATTCATCCAGCCTGGCATTTCATATGATGTACTCTGCATATAAGTTAAATAAGCAGGGTGACAATATACAGCCTTGTCATACTCTTTTACCAATGATGAACCAGTTTTTTTTTTTTTTTAATTAGGTTCAATTGTCAATGGATTACCCATACTACCATTTTCATAACCTTCTGCTCTATTAGAAAAGTTTATGTGCTCTTTGCCCATTCCCTACACTACTCAATTCCTTTTCATATTTATCATCTCTAATTCAATTTTTGCCCACCATTGGAATTTTATAAAAGTATTTAATAATAAAATGTTTCTTTAGATTATCCAAGAAATACAGAGATCTTGTTCACTGCTGAGTTTCTTTGGAGGAAATAATCCTTTTGATCATCTTTGATTCTGCAATGAATGCGCATTTTTTTATATATATAATTTCAAATCCCTCTTTAGTTAGAAAACAAGAATGAGACAAACAAAAAAGAGAAAGAAAGAGAAAAAAGTCTTCTGGGGTCATTTATTCTATAAATATTTATTGTCCTTTAAGTGCCAGTCATTGTTTTATGTGCAAGTATTTTTTCAATTAATAACAAATTAGAAAAGATCCCTGTTTTGGTAAAATTATTTTCTAGCTGGGAGAGGCAATAAACAAGTATATAATATTTAAGTTGGTGATGAAAACTGTGGAGAAAAAATAAGAATAGGTTGAGCCATATGTATTTGATGTTTTCTAAGTGAAAAAATAGTTTAATATCTGCAATTTTATATGTTTCAATCAATATAAAGGATGAAATAATTTTCTAAGTTCCAAATATCCCAAACATTTGCCCATCTTCTTCTCCTTCTCTCCTTGCTCTGAATAGAGAACTCATTCTTTCCCCAAGGATAACCTCTAACTTTATCTGCTACCTGTTAATTTCCTTTCTCCTTCATCTTTCCTTGATCTTGTCTTCTTAGCTAACTTTTACTATCTTAAAACAGAAAAATACCTTCACAATGTAGGATACTATTAATATACTTAAACATTCTGAGTTGACTCAGTCAGACAACAGGAGGAATAATTGTTCTAAACCATCCAACTTTACACAGAGCTATATCTTAAAATGACATGGCTTCCCTGTTGGCTCGGATGGTAAAGAATCTGCCTGCAATGCGGGAGACCAGTGTTCAGTCCCTGGGTTGGAAAATCCCCTGGAGAAAGGAATGTCAACCCACTCCAATAGTCCTGCCTGGAGAATCCTATGAACAGAGGAGCCTGGCAGGCCACAGTCCATGGGGTCACAAATGTCAGACATGACTGAGTGACTTTCACTTTCAAGATGACATAGACTTACCTCAAGGTGTGTGTGTTAACAAAGCAGGTTTAAACATGCAAGATGGAAAGATAAATTGACACTAGAATTGGGTTTACAAGAAGTCTAGTAATGAACATAACTTTGAAGATTGCAGTATAGATGAAATCTACGTGAATGTGTGAACATGGTGTAAATAAAATGATTTCCACTTAGGATGCTTTTATTAATAGTTCTCTTCTTAGGACTGTAAAGAAGAACCAGGACTTACAATGTTAGCTTTAATCTGTAGCACTATTTCTTACACAAATAGGTCTAGGATCAGGGAGAGTCATTAGTGAAGAATCCCATGTTAAGAGCACAAAATCTGAGTCTATGTTCATAGTAATCATTGGTAGCAAAATTAAAACATATGGAAATCAGTACTCTGTGCTTGATAGAAATGCAGTGCCCTGTTGTCTTACACTTTAAATATTTCATCTTTATGTGTTTTTAAGACAATGGAGGCTATGAAACTGAGCAAGTATCAATTTAAAAAACAATGATCTAAAAACCCTAAATCTCCTGTGCTGATTAATGGCAACAAAGATAGCCTAGATGGAGCTAATGTGAGATGGCTGTGTTTATAGAGCTTTCAATTTTAAAGGCAAAATGTAATGGTCAAGTCATTATTCATATTTTATTTTTACTCTTGCTATTAATATTCAAACATAAATTCGACTAACTTAGAATTCGACCTTATATTACCTAATAAACAAAATTGGTAACATCTAAGGAAATATAAGGCATCAAGATGAGCTCAGAGGGCTTTTTGTTTGTTTTCAATACCATAACTGATTAGAATAATTACTTCTGAGGGAAGATGAGGTAGTAAAGTAAAATGACTCAGAAGAGGAAAAAGCCAATCTTGTATTACTAAACTCAAATAGAAGGTAATGGGATAAGTATTGATTATAATTACTCACCATGCTTTTAACATTTTAAATGACAAATTTTTAGACCATGGCTTAGGGCACTGTTTGTTAGGCTAAATAAACTGTCCTTATTTTCAGGTATAGCTATAATGTCACTCTATACACATGTAGCACTGTGAAAACTTCCATTAAAGTGCCATATGTGTACTCTGTTTCATTTTCCCATTAATATGTGATCTCAGATCAATGTTTCTCCTTTGGTGTGGCAGGTAAGCGAATGGAAAAGAAGACTTCACAAGCCAAGATTTTACCATTTATTTCTAAGAGAATCATAAGTGAAGTGAAAGTCGCTCAGTCGTATCCAACTGTTTGTGACCCGATGGACTATACAGTCCATGGAATTCTCCAGGCCAGAATACTGGAGTGGGTAGCCTTTCCCTTCTCCAGGGGATCTTTCCAACCTGGGGATCACACACAGGCCTCCCACATTGCAGACAGATTCTTTACCAGCTGAGCCACCAGGGAAGCCCACCTTTAGCAATTTCCTGCCCATTGTATTTATTCCTTCCTGAGTTCATGTAGCAATGGGCACCAAATCAAAATGGTGCCCACATTCACTGAAACCCAAAGTATGATTTTCACATGCAGTTCTCAGTGATTCTATAGAACCAGAATGTTTAAGCCACAGTGGTTTATATATTCTTCTTTTAAATTGTGGTGATTGATGTACTTTCAAATTACTTTTTAAAAATGTTTATAGGTTTTATACAATAATTTCTTTGAGTTTTTAAAAATATTGACCATTCTTTGTAGCTTCCATGAACTTTCATTTGCATAATCATAATATCTACAAATGATAACAGCCTTCTTTCTTTCTAGTCCTTATGAATTTATTTATTCTGCATACCTCATTGATTTAGCAGAGACTCCACTACAATGATGTATAATACAAGGCCTTAAATCTTGTTCCTGACTTTAAAGACATTGTTTTAATATTTTATCATCAAGTTCTTATTTCATGTAGGTAATGTTTGCTGGCTAAATTTTAAACACAGTAAATTAGGGTCTCTATTTCTATTTTTCAAGTGTTTTTGTCACAAATGGGCCCTGACTTTATCCAGTGATTTTCCTTCAATTGTTGGGATAATCATATGTTTTAAAAACTTTTAATCTATTATTGTGATAAATCATACTAATAAATGTTTTAATATTGTTTTACCAATATCCTTTAGAAAAAATTTTCCTTTGTCATAATTTATATATACATATATTAATATTTCTTTGTTTTAGTAATATTTTAATTAGGATTTTTACACCTGTGTTATAAAGTCTGAAATTCTACTTTAGTAATTATCCTTATCAAATTATATTAAGGTTATAGAAAATGTTCCATTTGCTTTATAAAAACAAAATTGTTGAGGAAATTATTTTTTTCTCTTCTTCTGAGCCGTATGAATAAAATACAGATTATCTAACCTCTGATTTTTGGTGAAATTGTTGTAGCCACATGTGCTGGGAAACAAACTCACGCAGAAGGACAATGTAGATAGTGGAGTGCGGTTTATTACACCCGGCAGGCCCAAGTCAGAGTCTCCTCTTAGCCAAGGACCCCAACAAGTTTTTGTGAAGACCTTGAAGAAGCACAAGCTGGAATCAAGATTTCTGGGAGAAATATCAATAACCTCAGATATGCAGATGACACCACCCTTATGGCAGAAAGTGAAGAGGAACTAAAAAGCCTCTTGATGAAAGTGAAAGAGGAGAGTGAAAAAGTTGGCTGAAAGGTCAATGTTCAGAAAACAAAGATCATGGCATTTAGTCCCATCACTTCATGGGAAATAGATGGGGAAACAGTGGAAACAGTGTCAGACTTTATTTTTTTGGGCTCCAAAATCACTGCAGATGGTGATTGCAGCCATGAGATTAAAAGACGCTTACTCCCTTGTAAGAAAAGTTATGACCAACCTAGATAGCATATTGAAAAGCAGAGACATTACTTTGCCAACAAAGTTCCATCTAGTCAAGGCTATGGTTTTTCCAGTGGTCATGTATGGATGTGAGAGTTGGGCTATAAAGAAAGCTGAGCACTGAAGACTTGATGCTTTTGAACTGTGGTGTTGGAGAAGACTCTTGAGGTCCCTTGGACTGCAAGGAGATCCAATCAGTCCATTCTAAAGGAGATCAGCCCTGGGTGTTCTTTGGAAGGAATGATGCTAAAGCTGAAACTCCAGTACTTTGGCCACCTCATGCAAAGAGTTGACTCATTGGAAAAGACTCTGATGCTGGGAGGGATTTGGGGCAGGAGGAGAAGGGAACGATAGAGGATGAGATGGCTGGATGGCATCACCGAGTCGATGGACGTGAGTCTGAGTGAACTCCAGGAGTTGGTGATGGACAGGGAGGCCTGCTGCTGCTGCTGCTTAGTCGCTTCAGTCCTGTCTGACTCTGTGCAACCTCATAGACGGCAGCCCACCAGGCTCCCCTGTCCCTGGGATTCTCCAGGCAAGAACACTGGAGTGGGTTGCCCTTTCCTTCTCCAATGTGTGAAAGTGAAAAGTGAAAGTGAAGTCGCTCAGTCATGTCCGACTCTTTGCGACCCCATGGACTGCAGCCCACCAGGCTCCTCCATCCATGGGATTCTCCAGGCAAGAGTACTGGAGTGGGTCGCCAGTGCCTTCTCCGCAGGGAGGCCTGGCGTGCTGCAATTCATGGGATCGCAAAGAGTCAGACCCGACTGAGCAACTGAACTGAACTGAACTGAACTGTATACCCTAAGTGTACGTGCCCAAACTCACCTCCCCAAATTCCCTGAAACTAGTCTGAACAAAGGAAAAGAAAGATACAATCAAAGTTAACCCCTGATTCATATGCCTTAGGCCTAGGTAGTTAACAGTAGACAATTATAAATAGGCCTGTGGTCGTACCCCAATAAACAGAATATATAATTCTATTGGGTTACACAGATAATTAGGGTATTATTTTAGGCGATGGGGAGTCTAGGTACGAGCCCTGGGGCTCCTCTTTCTGGGGGCCTGGTTTTCCAGTTGGTATGTTGTTTCCATAAATACTGGAAAAATAGCTCAAAGTCCACAGTCCGGCCGAAGATGGAGTCCTGCTTTCAAGATGGAGCCTGTTCTGTCTCTTTCCTCCTTCAAAATAATCCTGTAAATATATTATAGGATCATATTGCTTTGTTTGTTTGGTGACTTGTTTTCATTTTGTTATCACGGTTTTTGTTGTTGCTGCTTCTCCCAGTGGTTAAATTGTTGACTGCTGATTCAAATTAATTTATTTTAATAGGATTTAACAAATTTTATATTTCTTCTTGAATCTATTCTGTGAACTTTATATTTCTAAGTAATTTACATTGTCAAGATTATTGGCAAACTTCTTTTGTAACTGTGGTCTAATTTTCATTATAGTTTCTCTCTTTCTCTTGCTAACTCTGACAAAGATTAGCATTAGTTTAGTTTCTCTAAAGAAAGCAACTTTGGGTATCCTTTGCCTCTCTGTTGCTTCTTTATTTTCTATTTTCAAATTTCTATTCGTTTACTTACTTTTCCCCTTCCTTTTACTTTCTTTGAATGATATCATTATTGTTTTTCTGTTTAAATTGAAAGTTGTGTTGATTTATTTCTAGTCTTTTTTCTTTTCTAATATGTGCAGTTAAGGTTCTGCTTTCTATTTGTGGTTTCAGCTATTTCTTGCATATTTTGATTTATGGTGTTGAATTATCATACAGGTCTAAGTATTTTCTAATTTTTATCACTATTTCTTCTTAAAGTGTTCCATGAATTATTAAAAGTCTGGAGTTATACATATTTTAGATCCTCAAATATATGGGGATTTCTTGCTACTTTTCTGTTTTTTTATAGGCACATGCATAAACTGTATTCTTTATGTCTAAATATTTTGTCATTTGTTAATGGTTTCATATATATTTGAAGAAATTTACACTTTAATTCTTGGGTACTGGCTTCTGTTAATGTCAACCTTGTATCTTTTTCCCACCTCTTCTATATACCTAATATACATATATAGTATGTGCCTGCATGTTTAGTTGCTTCAGTTGTGTCCAACTCTGCTACTCTATGGACTGTAGCCCTCTAGGTTCCTCTGTCCATAGGATTCTCCAAGCAAGAATACTGGAGTGGGTTGCCATGCCCTCCTCCAGGGGATCTTCCTGACTCAGGGATTGAACCCGTGTGTTTTATATCTTGTGCATTGGCAGGCAGGTGCTTTACCACTAGCACCACCGGAAGTCCATAACATGTGCATAATTATGCATATATGTAATATGCATATACATATGTCAGTTCAGTTCAGTCGCTCAGTCGTGTCCGACTGTTTGCGACCCCATGTACCGCAGCACACCAGGCTTCCCTGTCCATCACCAACTCCCAGAGTCCACCCAAACCCATGTCCATTGAGTCGGTGATGCCATCCAACCACCTCATCTTCTGTTATCCCCTTCTCCTCCTGCTCTCAATCTTTCCCAGCATCAGGGTCTTTTCCAATGAGTCAGCTCTTCTCATCAGGTGGACAACGTATTGGAGTTTCAGCTTCAACATCAGTCCTTCTAATGAACACCCAAGACTGATCATCTTTAGGATGGACTAGTTGGATCTCCTTGCAGTCCAAGGGACTCTCAAAAGAGTCTTCTTTAACATCACAGTGCAAAAAGCATCAATTCTTTGGCTCTCAGCTTTCTGTCCAACTCTCACATCCATACACAACCACTGGAAAAACCATAGCCTTGACTAGACGGACCTTTGTTGGCAAAGTAATGTGTATAATAGATCTGAACATTACACAAAAAAAACGTATGTTGAAATCTACTATGATGGTTGTCGATTAGATTTTTATTTTTTGTAAATCAGTCCATTTTTGTTTTATGTGTTTGGGGCAACACCGTTGAGTATGTATTATGAATTGTTCCTCTTACTATTTTGCTACAATCTTCTTTTTCCTTAAAATTGCTTTTGGCTGTAAAGTTTACTTTGTTTGATGTTATTAGTGACATCAACTTTGTTTAGTATTTATCACAAATATAATTTTCTATTCCTTTACATTCACATTTTTGTGTCTTTATATTTTAAGCAGATCTGTTATAAATGAAACAGGCAGATGGATTATTTCTTTTTTTTTTAATTTTTTTAAATTTTAAAATTTTTTTTAAATTTTATTTTATTTTTAAACTTTACATAATTGTATTACTTTTGCCAAATATCAAAATGAATCTGCCACAGGTATACATGTGTTCCCCACCCTGAACCCTCCTCCCTCCTCCCTCCCCATACCATCCCTCTGGGTCGTCCCAGTGCACTAGCCCCAAGCATCCTGTATCGTGCATCGAACCTGGACTGGCGCACTGTTTATAATAGCCAGGATATGGAAGCAACCTAGATGCCCATCAGCAGATGAATGGATAAGAAAACTGTGGTACATATACACAATGGAGTATTACTCAGCCATTAAAAAGAATACATTTGAATCTGTTCTAATGAGGTGGATGAAACTGGAGCCTATTATACAGAGTGAAGTAAGCCAGAAAGATGGATTATTTCTTGATTTAGTATCAGAATTCTTGTCATTTAACTTGAAATTTTAGTCAAATTACTTTGGATTTATTTGTATCGTTTCTTTAACTTCAAAAAAATGTTTTTAACCTTTTTAGGCATTCATTAACCTTTATTTTGAGATCATCATAGATTGATGTGAAGTTATAAGATATACCTTTCACTCAGTTTCTTCCAGTGATAATATCTAACATAGCTATAATACAGTATCACAGCCAGGAAACTGACAATGATACAAACCATTAACCTTATTCAATTTTTACCAGTATATAAATGTGTGTGTGTTTAGGTTTATGTAGTTTTATTACATGTGCTGATTTGTGTAACTACCACCATAGTCAAACAGAGAACAGTCCCATTGCAGATTCCTCTTGTCACCCATATTCCTCTTCTTCTATCCCCCTTCTCTCCCAATTCCTGCAAACCATTCATCTGTTCTCCATCTCTATCATTTTGCTATCTCAAGAATGTATATAAATGGAATCATAGAGTACACAGAATTTTGCAATTGACAAATTTTTCACTCAACATAATCCTTGTCTTAAGAACCATACAAGTTGTTACATGTACCAATAGTTCCTTTTTGTTCCATGGCACAAGGACCACAGATCCTCTCATTCGAAAAGAGAAAAAAAAAAAAAAAAAAAAAAAAACACCAGTATGCACATAGCAGTAATCATTTCCTAGCAGTTGTCCTCAATTCTTTCCCTCCATTCTTTCTTGAAGCCATTTCTGTCTTTCCTTATAGTATCTCTACAAAATCTCCCATTGTTAAGGTTATCAATGACCTCCATGTTGCTAAATGATCATTTTTAGGGTTTTATCTTACCCAACTTATGAGCAGCATTAAACATACTTGATCATTCCTTCCTTCTTAAAACACTTTTCTCATTTGGCTCCAAGACATGACAGTCTCTCATTTCTCTACTTATTTCACTAACTGCTCTTTTCTCAGTCTCTGTATTTGTTTCCAATTGTTACTAAAACAAATTACCACAAACTTAGTGGTCTGAGCATGCACATAGTGGTCTAAGGCAACACATATTTACTATCCGGGAGCTCCTGAGGACAAAAAGTCCAAAATGGATGTCACGGACCTAATATCAAGGTCCAAAGCCTTCTGGAGGCTCTAGGGAAAAACTTGTTTCCTTCCTACTTTTAAAGATGTTTTTCAATCCTTTGCTCATGGCCCCTTCTAGCAATCATAACACTCAGACCTCTGCTTCTTTCATCACTCCTCTTTTTCTCATCATAACCTTCCTGCCTCCCTCTTATAAGGACTCTTGTGATTACTTTGGTCTCATCTGGACAATCCAGGAAAAGTCTCCCCATCTCAAGATTGTTAGTTTATATTTGAAAAATCCCTTCTGTCCTGTAAGGAAACAGTCACAATTTGGGGGGGATTAGGACCAATATCATTGAAAAGTGATAGTCTCTTAGTAATGTCTGACTCTTTGTGATCCCATGGACTGTAGCCTGCCAGGGTCCTCTGTCCATGGAATTTTCCAGGCAAGATTACTGGAGTGGGTTGCCGTTCTCTTCTCCAGGGGATCTTCCCAACCCAGGGATTGAACCCAGGTCTCCTGCATTGCAGGCAGATTCTTTACCATATGAGCCACCAGGGAAGCAAAATGAAATCTTTGACTTAGCCTGCTAAGTCACTTGGCAGCAGTAAGCTGTGAGTCTTACTTTATGGCTGAGATTAAAGCCCTGGAAGTGCTGGGAATTGAACCCTCAACCTTGTGCACACTAACCATGTGCTCTACCAAGGTATCTTTGGTAGGCCATTATTCTGCCCACAATATTTTCCTTGCTAATTGTTTTACATCTGTTTAACCCACTCCAGTGTTCTTGCCTGGAGAATCCCAGGGATGGGGAAGCCTGGTGGGCTGCTGTCTATGGGGTCGCACAGAGTCGGACACGACTGAAGCGACTTAGCAGCAGCAGCCTAAACTTGGCATGCTCCAAGGGCTCAATCCTCAGATCTTTTTTTCTGTTGTGTCTATTCTTATTTCTTAGGTTAAGTGATATAGTAGCTCATCTACTTCACATATCATATGGTTTATAAATTTAGTAGCTCATATAGTTCATAATCATATGGTTTACAAATTCCAAATATATGCTGATGGTGTTCAAACGTACATCATAAGTCTGAACTTCTTATTGAATTCCAAGTGCATATTTGACAATTTTCACTTGTATTTCCAAAGGGCATCGCAAACTCAATATACCTACCTCACATGGAATTTCTCATTTATCTTGTACCCAAAAGCATATTCTCTGAAAGAGTTCTTCACATTATTAATTTAAAATTTCATATTTGCTTATTTAGGATAAAACCTGTAGTTCTTCTTCTGATGTCTGCCTTTTTCCACAACTTACAGACAATATTCCAGAAAATCTAGTTAGTTCTACCTTCAAGACACATTCTGAAACAAAAAAATGACATGTCTTCACCTCCACTAGCAGCTAGTCCAAGCCACCAGGACCTCTTGCAGGATTGCTGTAATAGTCTCTATATCCATCTCCCTTTTTCTCTCCTTTCTCCCTCAATTTATTCTTAAGTCAGCAATGAGAGTGAAATCATACATCTAATCATTTCACCTCTAGTAACTTCTCCTCAGTCAGAGAAAAAAAGTCAAGAAAGCTTATGGAGGCCTGCAAGGCCCTATATCATCTGCTACCCTCTCCCACAGCCTGTCTTTTGTTCCTCTGTGACTCCTCTTCTGTTCCTTTCTCCTTGGCTCTCTCTGTTTCTGCCCCACCAAACCTCTCTCCATTTCTTAAACACCATAGGTACACTCTTCCTGTGGGGATTCTGTACTTCTCTATTCTCCTGATATGCTGTCTCCCAGACACATCTTGGTATGCTCCCTCCCTTCCCTTGGTGTCTTTGTTTAATGGTCTTCTCAATGAGGCCTTCTCTGACCATTCAATGGGAAACTCGGATCTCCCCATCTGCCTGAGTACTTCCTAGCCTTCTCCCCAGTTTATTCATCTCCACAGAACTCATTCTAGTGCTCTTCATTTGCATGGGTTCCTTCCAAGGCCTGGTATCTTGTTTCATATTCTTCCTCTTAAAGGCAGCTTCCAAATTACATAAACTTCAGGTGTTGCAAAGCTTGGATCTGCCTTACTTGTTTATTGTCTGTCTCCCTCTATGAGTGTGAGTTCCATAAAGCCAGGGATTTTTGTTATTTTGGATTCTGCTGCATCCATAGCACATAGAGGAGTACCTGGCCTACAGTATATGATAGATATTTCTTGAACCAGCTATTAAAATCAGTAGGAATCACAAAGAAATTTGTGGATATAACCAACAGATACAACTCTATATTTTTTAAAAGAAATTGTTAAAGCAGAATGAAATAGCAGTCAGCAGTATAGGAAAATATTTGCCATGACTAGATAGATAAAAGATAAAAGTTAAGATAAAAAACAAAACATATACACAATAAAAATAAATTTAAAAAAAGCAAACAAAAAACAAGCGAATAATAATAATAATAAAAAAACTCATGCAATATACAAGGCAAAATCTAAGTATGGGAAAATATGTAAGCAATTATTTGCCAGCTTTAATGAAATGATGCCTTTATGACCTTGAAATAAGGATTCATGTAATTTTGATAGAAACCAACAAGTAATAATTAAATTATTTTGCTCAGTACTTATTCTTCATCAATATTCTTATGTTGGCTATATTCCAGGATGTCTGCAGCAAACCAAGATACTGTGGACTGCTCTCACAAAACAGAAGCAGTCACATTACTGTGGTCTTTGCATTTTTTCAAAGAGCACACAAGTACATTTTCTTATTCTTAATACAATAGTAATTTTAGGAGTAATTTTAATGTTGAATAAGAAAATGATTGGTTATGAATCACAAGCCACAAAACCAGGGAGCTGCTTTTGTACTGCTGTCTTTAGTTATAAGCAACATTAATATATGTTTTCTAATAGAGGCCCCAAATTCCAGTGGAATTGTTGCTAGGCTTGTTTATTTATAGCAAATGTTCTTTTAACAATTACCTAGAATGATTAAACATTTTTAAATGGGCTGCATGTATCGCTATTGCAGAACTTTTTTCTTTTCTTTTTGCTTTGTAGACATTTAGTTAATTCTTTCCTGATTATTAAAATAATTTCTATTACTTCATTGTAAAGAAAATTACAATGTATAGATACATATATGAAGAGGAAAGTTTTTCCTACTCTCACCCACATAAACAGTTTCTATTTTTGTAAATTTAGTTTACAATAAATTTTAAACTATATTTTAACAAAGCTAGGATCTGACTCTAAATATTATTTTGCTTCTCAATTTTGTGATTCAATTTCGTATTGTGAACATTTTCTCATATCATATGTTGTTCAAAATTTTAAAACTCATTGTTTTAACTTTATAGATGCATTGTATTTTATTAATATGATAAAACTGGTCATGTACCCCTATTTTTATGCAAACCAAAATAGAACTGATTAACGTTTAACATAATAGTCTGTAAGTAATTAGAATCAAAGTTTCACTTAAATGAAACCAGAGCTAAGGGCCATTTTCATGAAATTGTTTTGCCTTTAATACAAAGAGTCAGGTTGCATAAAGTACATGAGCCCATTGCTCTCTTTGGTAATTCCAATTCAGACTTGACCAACTACTTATCAAAGGTTGTGAATCAGTTGGCCTCACCAACAGTGAGATATTGTAACTCAACTAATTGGCATCCTTTTAATGATGGAATCACACAATTTTGGCAGTGGCTTTGGATGGTTCTTCTGAACGGGCAAGATTATGTGTGAATTTTCTAACACTTGGAAGATAATAAAAAGCCAATATCCTTTCCAATGTTTTCTGTTTTTTAAAGTTTTTTTTTTTTTTTTTTTTTTAATTAGTAAGTCACTTATATCAACTAGTTCATTCTAAAGGAGATCAGCCCTGGGTGTTCTTTGGAAGGAATGATGCTAAAGCTGAAACTCCAGTACTTTGGCCACCTCATGCGAAGAGTTGACTCATTGGAAAAGATTCTGATGCTGGGAGGGATTGGTGGCAGGAGGAGAAGGGGATGCCAGAGGATGAGATAGCTGGATGGCATCACTGACTCGATGGATGTGAGTTTGAGTGAGCTCCGGGAGTTGGTGATAGACAGGGAGGCCTGGCGTGCTGCAATTCATGGGGTGGCAAAGAGTTGGACACGACTGAGCGACTGAACCAAACTGAATTTTATAGAATGGTCAAATTTACATATTAAGAAACCAAAACCATAAATAATATTATGTCAGTGCTTTCCAGAAAAGTCTGGAATGCCTACTACTTGGGGCAGTAAAGCAATTATAATTGGCCATGTCTTTAAAACACTCTCCTTCTTCCCAAGGAAAACACTGCCCTCTCCTTACCAGGGCTCTGCAACCTGGTTGGCCTAAAATATTTTAAAACATAGTTTGATTTGTAAAGATCAACAGTTGGTCTGAGGAAAATCCCATACATTTTAACCTTTCAAAGTTTATAAACTTTAAACGTTGAAGGTGGGAATTTATTTTTAGAGTTAAGAAGGACCCCCAGAGTAGAGTAGGGGAAAAGAGAGTATTTTTTAAGCTGTAAAAGCTAGTGAATAAATAGATTGCTAAATCTGAATCTTTTGCTTCATAATCTTAAAGTCTCATTCCAGTATTGTTGCATGTCTAATTCCATTTGTTTATATACAAATCCAACCAAGGGTCATTAGAGTGATAAGATTTTTCTTTCTGAATTACTTGGATGTATTTCACTTAGTGGTTCTTGTCATGACTTCACCTTTTATTTTTGTGGCCGATGTAAAGATCATTTAAAGAAAATCTTTCTACCCTGTTAGCATTCTTAACTTAGATGCCTATTATTTTTATCCATTAAAAAGGGCTTGGTTCAAGACGGCACAATAGAAGGACATGTGCTCATCACCTCCTCCAAGAGCTCCAAAATTGCAATTAACTTTTGAACAACCATAGACAGGAGGACACTGGAACCCAACAAAAAAAGATACCCCATGTCCAAAAACAAAGAAGAAGCCACAGCGAGACAGTAAGAGGGGAAGCAATCGTGAAAAAATCAAATCCCATACCCACCAGGTGGGTGACCCACAGCCTGGAGAACAGTAATACCAAAGTCCTTGACTGTTGTGCAGGCTCTAAACCCCAAGTCAGGCTTCCCAGCCTGAGGATCCAACAAGAGGACTGGGAATCCCCAGGGAATCCGGCCTTAAGGGCCAGGGGGGTTTGATTACAGGACTTCCAGAGGACTGGGGGAAATAGACTTAGACTTCAGTCTTGGAGGGCACACACAAAATTTTACAGGAAGAAGACCCAGAGGGCAGTGACCCCACAGGAGACTGAACCAAAATTACCTGCTAGTGTTGGAGGCGTGGGTCAGCAGGGGCTCCCCACAGAGAAAGGGGCACTGGAAGGAGTTTGCCATAAACCCTACAATAGAGCCATTAGGGATTAGATCTGAGAGACAGAGTGCCTGAAGAACTATGGATGGAGGTTCGAGACATTGTACAGGAGGCAGTGATCAAGACCATCCCCAAGAAAAAGAAATGTAAAAAGACAAGCTGGTTGTCTGAGGAGGCCTTCCAATAGCTGAAAAAAGAAAAGACATGAAAGTCAAAGGACAAAAGTAAAGATATACCTATTTGAATGAAGATTTCCAAAGAATAGAAAGGAGATAAAAGAAAGCCTTCCTAATTGATCAATGCAAAGAAATAGAGGAAAACAATAGAATGGGA
Source organism: Bubalus kerabau (assembly GCF_029407905.1). NCBI lineage: Eukaryota > Metazoa > Chordata > Mammalia > Artiodactyla > Bovidae > Bubalus > Bubalus kerabau. The sequence continues at coordinate 96,371,555 of NC_073626.1, forward strand.
AAGACTAGAGATCTCTTCAAGAAAACTGGAGATACAAAGGGAACATTTCATGCAAAGATGGGCACAATAGAGGACAGAAACAGTATGGACCTAACAGAAGCAGAAGATATTAATAAGAGATGGCAACAATACACAGAAGAACTATTAAAAAAAGATATAAAAGACCTAGATAACCATGACATCCTTGAGTGTGTCAAGTGGGCCTTAGTAAGTATCTCTATGAACAAAGCTAGTGGAGGTGATGGAATTTCAGCAGAATTATTTAAAATCATAAAAGATGATCCTGTTAAAGTGCTACACTTAATATGCCAGAATATTTGGAAAACTCATCAGTGGCCACAGTACTAGAAAAGGTCAGTTTTCATTCCAATCCCAAAAAAAGGCAATGCCAAAGAATGTTCAAAGTATCACACAGTTGCACTTATCTCACATCCTAGCAAAGTAATGCTCAAAATTCTTCAAGCTAGACTTCAACGGTATGTGAACCAAGAAATTTCAGATGCTCAAACTGGTTTTAGAAAAGGCAGAGGAACCAGAGATCAAATTGCTGACATCTGTTGGATCATAGAAAAAGGAAGAGAGTTCCAAAAAAAATCTACTTCTGCTTTGTTGACTACATCAAAGCCTTTGACTGTGTGGATCACAACAAACTGTGGAAAATTCTTTAAGAGATGGGAATATCAGATCACCTGACCTGCCTCCTGAGAAATCTGTATGTATGTCAAGAAGCAATAGTTAAAACTGGTCATGGAATAATGGATTGGTTCCAAATAAGGAAAGGAGTACATCAAGGCTATATATTGTTGCCCTGCTTATTTAACTTATATGCAGATTTCATCATGTGAAATGCTGGGCTGGATGAAGCACAAGCTTGAATCAAGATTGCATGGAGAAATATCAACAACCTCAGACATGCAGATGATACCACACTTACGGCAGAAAGCAAAGAGAAAGAAGAGCATCTTGATGAAGTGAAAGAGGAGAATGAAAAAGCTGGTTTAAAATTCAACATTCAGAAAACTAAGATCATGGCATCTGGTCCCATCACTTCATGGCAAATAGACAAGGAGGAAAAGGAAACTCTGACAAACTTTATTATCTTGGGTTCCAAAATCACTGCAGATGGTGGCTGAAGCAATGAAATTAAAAGACACTTGTTCCTTGAAAGAAAAGCTATGACCAACCTGGACAGCATCTAAAAAGCAGAGACATTACTTTGCCGACAAAGATCCGTCTAGTCGAAGATATGGACTTTCCAATAGTCATGCATGTATGTGAGAATTGGACCCTAAAGAAGACTGAGTTCTGAAGAACTGATATTTTTGAACTGTGGTGTTGGAGAAGACTCTTGAGAGTACCTTGGACTGCAAGGAGATCCAACCAGTAAATCCTAAATGAAATCAACCCTGAATATTCATAGGAAGGACTGATGCTGGAGCTGAAACTCCAGTACTTTGGCCACCTGCTGCAAATAACTGAGTCATTGGAAAATACCCTGATGCTGGGAAAGGTTGAGGACAGGAGGAGAAGTGGACAACAGTGGATGAGATGGTTGGATGACATCACCTACTCGATGGACATGAGTTTGAGCAAGCTCTGGGAGTTGGTGATGAACAGGGAAGCCTGGTGTGCTGGAGTCCATGGGGTTGCAAGGAGTCAGAAATGACAGAACGACTGAACTGAAGCTGTAAGTCTAGTAAGCCCTTTATATCTGTAGATACTCTTGCATATAACTGGATCTGTCCAGTTCAAATCTGCATTTTTCAAGGGTTAACTGAAATCATTTTTTTTAGAAATATTTTCTGAATTATCCTAATTTATGAGATTCTGACTGTTACATATCCTTTTAAAAAATTACCCCTCTTCTGGGAGATAGCCCCATCTGCACACTCATATTAGTACATGAACTCACTCACTGCCACTGTCTGTTGGGTACACACACAAGACCATGATGAGCAAATAACATATATACAATGGAATATTAGTTAGCCATAAAAAGGAAAGAAATTGTGTAATTTGCAGAGATGTGGATGGATCCAGAGACTGCCATTCAGAGTAAAGTAAGTTAGAAAGAGAAAAAGATATTATATTTCAGCAGATAGATGTAAAACCAAAAAAAAAGTGGCATAGTTGTTCTTATTTGCAAAGCAGAAACAGGGACACATGCATAGAGAATAAACGTATGGATACCAAGAGGGAAAGAGGGCTAGCAGGATGAATCGGGAGATGGGGATTGATATATATACACAATTATGTATAAAACAGATAACCAATGGGAACCTACTCTATAGTTCCCTATGTAGTACAGGGAACTCTACTCAGTGCTCTGTGGTGATCTTCCTTTTTTGGGAAGGAAATTCAAAAAAGAGGGGATATATGCAAAGAGATAGCTAATTCACTTTACTATACAACAGAAACTAACACAACATTGTAAAGCAACTATATTCCAATAAAAATGAATTTTAAAAAGATGAGCAAAGAAGAATTTCATCCAAGAAAGTTGGAAATGAAATTATTAATAAATTGCAAGTAAAACTGTTACTCTTGTACAGGAGAAACATCAACCCCAAGTTTTTGGTGGGTACAATTAGATGTCAGATCCTAGGGAATGAGAACAAAAGGCAACTGTAGACGACAAGTGCTGGATCTTTTGTTTTCAGGAAAGGTGAGCTCATTCTCACCCTTGGCTTCTGGGAGACTCGCCAAGGCGCTCTCACAATTTCCTCCCTTTGACTTCATCTAGTTAAGATTGGGCTTCTGTTTCTTGGAACAAAAGATCCCGCATACAGCCAGCACTGTGCTTAATGCTTTCATATTAAATTCTCATTTGCAGCTCTTGATTTAAAAAATGCCCTGCAAGTAAGATATAAGTATTTTCTTTCATAAGATAAAAATTGAGGTTCAAAGAAGTTAAATAACACATTTGAGATCACATGGCTAGTAAGTGACAGAGCTAAGAATTGTACCCCAAATTACAAACTCAAGGTACATTAAATAAGTTATTTACAACAAAATTGTATTGGATTTAGAGGCACAAAAGAATATATTTGTATTATGTTTAACCAGAAGTTGAGTTAACTCACTGATATGCAAATCTATCATGTCAATCTCTCCTCTGCTTAAAATGTTTCAATAGCTGTTATTAAAAGACTGACATGATCCAGCCCATTGCCTTTCCAGCTTCATCTCATGCATCTTCATCCCACTGAAATCTATATTCCAGCCAACCTGAAAATGTTCTAGTTCTTTAAAAGCACCAAAAACTTTCTCATTGTCACACCCTCAGACGTACATTTCTTTCTTTCCTGGATAACTTTTTCTAATCTCATATTGGATTCATTTCATCAAGAAATCAGTTGCCCTTCCCACCCCTCACCAAGACTGGGTCAGGTACCCCACTGTGTGCTCTTGGAGCATCATGAGATTTCAGGTCAGATCTCTCATTCACTGAAATATATCCCAGGCTCCTGTGGGAAAGGCCACAGGTCCCTGTTGTATCCCCTGTACTGAACCCAGGCCTTTGCAGGGACAAGTATTCAACTAATCTTTATTGAATGAATGAATGAATTTACTGTATTAATCCCATTAATCCCTGAATGTATTACCCTTCCACTTAAATATATATGCATTTAAATATTTTTAATCAAATTCTAGAATTTAAAATATCTTAGTGCTAAAACTATGTAATCAATACAAGATTTTTAGCATGTCTTTTTCTCCATCTCTTAACCATGTTTTATTCAAACTATCTGGAATTTTAATTGAGATTACAATTGTCCCTCAGCATCCAAAGGAGATTGGTTTCAAGACTTGCCACAGAGGCTCAAGTCTCATAGTCAGTCCTCTGAATCCACAGATGCAGATCCCAAGGAAATGGAGGGCTGACTGTTTATTGGGAAAAAATCCACCTTTAAGTGGACACGTGCAGTTCAGTCCTGTGTTATTCAAGGATCAATTGTATTATTAATGGTTTTATGCTGTGTTGGCACATTTTTGGAAATACTTTCTTAACAAAAGTACCATCCCACAAAATAGTATTTAATCTAGGTGTTGAACTTGATAAGTTTTATAGGTTATATCATCACTGCTTTCTGTCTTCTGTATCTTCTTTCCCTTTTTCTGAATGAGTTTTTTGATCAATCGGTTGACATCATCATATAAAACGAACTTTTCTAAAATGCTCTTCCTGTTTGTATAAAGGTCTCTGCTGTACTCTCACTTTTGAATACTATTTGTGTGATAGCAAATTCTAGGTTTGAAAGCATCCATTCAGAACTTTGAAGACTTTGCCCTGTGTTGTCTCCCAGTATCCCGAGTTGCGTAGGAGACTAAAACCACTCTGATACTCATTCTTGTAAGTAATCCATTACTTCTCTCTAGATATTTTTAGGAATTTGTTTTTCTTTCCCCTTGAAGTTCACAACTTTTACTAAATTGTGTCCAGGTTTGGAACATTTTACTTTATGCATGCTTGAGACACTGCATGAGCTCACGTCTGAAGGGGTGTGTGTGTGTGTGTGTGGGTGTTTTCAGTTAAGAAATTTTTTGTTTTATTATATATTTCCTTCTTTTTTTGTTCTTAATCATTTTTAATGCTCTTTTTAATTCTATACTCTGGGAAATTTCCTTAACTTTTTCTTTCTCATCTCTGGTAATCTTTAGCTCTGTCCATTACATTGTTTTGCATTTCTTCTGTTTTATTTTAGTAATTGTGTTTATTTATTTTAGCAATTAATATGTGTTTTATTATTTTGTATTCTTTCTTAGTAGTTTCTGGTGACTTGTTCTTCATGGTAGTCAGTTCTTGTGTTTATGAATAAAATATCCTCCTAAATTTCTTCTAACTGACTAATTTTTGAGAATTATCTTTTATTTTTGAGTATCCTTGCTTTTATTGTGGCTATATGACTTGTTTATTATGTTTTATTCTCTTCTGGAATATTAGTTTTTTCTAAATATTTTAAAATCCGTAGTTGCTGATTAGTATTTCTGCCTCAATTAATAACTGACTGGTTTAACTCAGTAGCATGTGTTTCCTCACCATTTGTCTATAACATTTTCACAAAAAGCCTGCCCCCAGCTTGAGAGGGCCAATGGTAGGCTCTGGACTGTATGGGTAAATACAGTGGGCATATTGTCATCGTGCTTATTTAACTTCTATGCAGAGTACATTATGAGAAATGCTGGACTGGATGAAGCACAAGCTGGAATCAAAATTGCCGGGAGAAATATCAATAACCTCATATATGCAGATGACACCATACTTACGGCAGAAAGTGAAGAGGAACTAAAGAGCCTCTTGATGAAAATGAAAGAGGAGAATGAAAAAGTTGGCTTAAAGCTCAACATTCAGAAAACTAAGATCATGGCATCCAGTCCCATCACTTCATGGCAAATAGATGTGGAAACAATGGGAACTGTGACAGACTTTATTTTCTTGGGCTCCAAAATCACTACAGATGGTGACTGCAGCCATGAAATTAAAAGACGATTGCTCCTTGAAAGAAAAGCTATGACAAACCTAGACAGCATATTAAAAAGCATAGACATTACTTTGCCGACAAAGGTCCTTCTAGTCAAAGCTATGGATTTTCCAGTAGTCATGTATGGATGTGAGAGTTGGACCATAAAAAAGGTTGAGTGTCGAAGAACTGATGCTTTTGAACTGTGATGTTGGTGAAGACTCTTGAGAGTCCCTTGGATAGCAAGGAGATCAAACCAGTCAATCCTAAAGGAAATCAACCCTGAATATTCATTGGAAGGACTGATTCTGAAGCTGAAGCTCCAATACTTTGGCCACCTGATGTGACGAACTGACACATTGGAAAAGACCCTGATGCTGGGAAAGGTTGAGGGCAGGAGGAGAAGGCGACAACAGAGGTTGAGATGACTGGATTGCATCACCGACTTGATGGGCATGAATTTGAGCAAGCTCCGGGAATTGGTGATGGACAGGGAAGCCTGGTATGGTGAGGTCCATGGGGTCACAAAAAGTCAGACACGACTGAGTGACTGAACTGAACTGAACTGATAGCACAGTTAGATGGACTCTCTTTACAATACATGGTAGAAACAAGCAAGTGAACCGGGAACCTTTTGATTGTCAAATAAGGAAAGTTTACTGAAGTTGGAGGGTTAAAGGCCTAACCACTTTATTTTTTTCCTTCTTTCCTGCCTTCTTCCTTCCCTTCATCATTCCTTTCTTCCTGCCTTCCTCATTTCTTCATGGTTTTTGCATATTTTATCTTGTTCTATTGTTCTACCTCCTTTTATTATTGTATTGTTCTAGCTTGATCATATGCTCATCATTTTTCTTTCTAGATGTATCTCATCTTATTAGCTCTTTTGTACAGGTGTCATTCAGTGCCTGCCACACCACCCCTCCTGATAATAACAACCAGATATCAGTTCCCTGGACTGGAATTCCTTCTGAAATGAGCCACATTCTCTTCCTAACAAAACAGTGCATAGTCTAGCCCTCCACCTCTGTAACGTGGTCAACTGTCCTGGTGATGCTTTTCCTGACAGGCCTGTGGGTACTCTTAGCTAATCATATCATCCACTGGAGATACAGGAGAAGCCAGGGGAAATTTAGGGTCTCCTCCCCACTCCTGTTCAGACACAGGGCTGCTTTGTTGCACAGTTCTGAAGGGTAACATTGACAGTTTTTTCTTAGCCATGCTACACAGGTTTCAGGAGCTTAAGAATCTTACTTGGTCCCCAGCAGTGAAAGCACTGAATCCTAAACTACTGGCCAACCAGGGAATTCCCATATCCATATTATTATTATTTTCAGTTCAGTTATTATTTTACTATAAATAAGGCCTTTGGAAAACATGACACCAGTTCCACTTCTCCTTCCATGCTTTTGGTTTGGGGTACCTCTACAGAGCCCTCTTTACAAAATTTCAGATGAAAGCAACACTAAATCACCTCCTTCTTCTTGAAACTTTCTGTTACTAGCAAGATTTTAATGCTGAGTCTAGAGACACAAAAACTTTAGAGTTAGGCAGAATCAAAGTGGATAGCACTTAAAAATAGAAGTGGATATCACTCAGATACCTATAGGGACTACCTAACAGGACTACCTCTTGTAGTCCTACCAGTGAAGAGTATACATGAAAAGAATCCAGAGGACTAAGCAAGATAAAAATTATTTGAATCTAATAAAGTGGCAGAAAGATAGGAGCTGCAGCCTTAACTCAGATATGATAGCCAATTAGTGCATGATTTGAGTACAACAGGTGGGGACTATGCAGTAACTATGAGGATACTGGCCTAGTTTACATGAAGCTCCAACGTGTAACCCATTGTCATTAGAAAACTCACCGGTGATAAACTTCCTGTCTGGCCCCTCAAAATTCTCTCATTAAAATGTAGCTTCCACCAGCTAATTTAACCCCAGATTTATCTGAGAAGGTAACTCCAAATGTTTAGGATAGTTTAATTATTTTTATGGTGAATGCCTTACCCTTGAGGAGCTTTCAAATTAAAAATAGCAGTTGTCAGGTTTAGTGTGCAGACTTTAGAATTAAAACACAAATTGTTGGACCTCATGACTCAGTTTCAGATTCAGGAAGGCTGGAGTTGTTGTTTAGTCACTAAGTCAAGTCCAACTCTTTTGCAACCCCTGGACTGTAGCCTACCAGGCTCCTCTGCCCATGGGATTTTCCAGGCAAGAATACTGGAGTGGGTTGCCATTTCTTTCTCCAGGGGTTCTTCCTGACCTAGGGATTGAACCCTGGTCTCTTTCATTGCAGGCGGATTCTTTAAGTCTCAGCCACCTGGGAAACCCAGGTCTAGAGTGCTACTGCTGCTGCTGCTAAGTCGCTTCAGTCGTGTCCGACTCTATGCAACCCCATAGACGGCAGCCCACCAGGCTCCCCTGTCCCTGGGATTCTCAAGGCAAGAACCCTGGAGTGGGTTGCCATTTCCTTCTCCAATGCACAAAAGTGAAAAGTGAAAGTGAAGTTGCTCAGTCATGTCCGACTCTTAGCCACCCCATGGACTGCGGCCTACCAGGCTCCCCCGTCCATGGGATTTTCCAGGCAGAAGTACTGGAGTGGGGTGCCATTGCCTTCTCTGAGGTCTAGAGTAGAGGCTGAGAATTTGGATTTCTAACAAGCTCCTGGGCTTCCCAGGGGGTTCAGGGGTAAAGAATTCACATGACAGGCAGGAGACATGGGTTTGATCCATGAGTCAGAAAGATCCCCTGGAGAAGGAAAGGGCAACCCACTCCAATATTCTTGCCTAGAAAATCCCAAAAACAGAGCAGTCTGGCGGGCTATAGTCCATGGGTGTTGCAAAAGAGTCAGACACAACTCAGAGACTAAACAACAAGTTTCTACACGATGCTGATGCTTCTTTTATTGGGACCGCATTTGAGAACTAAAACTGGAAATGGTCATAAAAATTATAACAATATTTTGTGCTAGATTTGGGAGTAGCCACTGTACATTTATTGTTTTAGTTGTTTTAATCTTTAAGAGAATTTAGAATATTAGAAAACCTAAAACCACCCTTATGCTTCCAATTTAAGTACATAATTGAGTTAGTGATTTAAGTTTTAGGTTGTAAGTGAAATAGTGTTTGGCCAAGCATAAAAACAGTGTTGGAATATTTAAGAGATTTTTTATTTGTTATAAGTACTAAGCTATATATATATGTTTCATTCATTAGATTTGCAAGATATGCTTTGGTATTTAGGAAGGATTGCTTGTTACACAAAGCACTTAAAAAGAAATTTGAATATATTAAATTTGTAAACTTAAAGTACTTAAGAGAATTTAATTAGGTTGTAAAATCTCCCTTAAAAGTGATGTTAAATTTTGTTGCAGTAATAAGCATATGAATTAATAAAATTATAAGATTTTTAATTTGGACTTCAAAGTATAAGGAAGAGCTAGAATTTAATCTGAAATTTCAATGACACAAGTAATAATTGAAAAAAAAGAAGTCATCTCTGGATAATTTTGTTTGTGCACACAAAAGCAACCAACAAAAATGTTAAAAATACATTGAAACCCCCCAAACTGCATGGGGAATTGTTTCATGCTCCCCTTTATTCCAACACTATGAGATTGGGGAAGGAGGTATGTTAGAATGCCTGTTCATAGCTGCTTCTAACATTTTTGTTTTAGCACTTCCCCCCTCTCTAGTTCAAGGATCAGAGAGGGAATACTAGTTCTGCTATTTTAGGTTACCTGTCAGTCTTAGCTTCCTTGCACTTGATCCCAGGGCATCATAAGGTCTGAGGTGTAATAAAGTTGAAAGTTGAAATGTCAAAGGAAGGCCTATGCAGGGTAGTTAATATTACATACCTCCATCCTGTGCTGCAATCATAATTAGTATTCCTCAGGTTCCATCAGCTTAATACCAATAAGATCATATTTATATTAGTCTTTCAAAATCCTGTGTTTCCCCCATCCTCTGCTTGATTGCCAAAATTCCAATATTTTCTTAACATTTCCACTTTCAACTATTTCTGAGAATTCATAGTCATCAATCATTCCAAATTACTCTCAGTGCTCCGTGGGAGAACAGAAATGTAGGTATCCTTTAAAGTTGAGCTCCAGTATCCTCAGTGACAATTACATGGGAACCTGATCAACAGCAGCTAACTGCTGAGAACAGCTCTGCAGTCCCTGTCAAAGTGAGGAAGAATGCTTCCTTCCCCTGTGCTGTGGTCAGACAAGGAGGGTCCTTTAGCCAAGGTACACAGTCCTGTATACCAACAACAGCACAGGCACTCACACAGGTGTACATGCGCACACCCACCCTGCCCTTGGGCCCCTCTCCGTGAAGTCAGACTGACTGAAGTGGATCCCGGTCTCAGCTTTCTGTGGAGTTGTGAAGCATGAGTCCCTTACCATCCTTAAGCTCTGTCTCTCAACCTTCGCACAGGCACCGACCTCTTATTCCTACGTAGAAATCCCGTTGTCCTTCTTGCAATCTGTATACCCACCCAGCAGATGAATTTTTATATTAATATATAAAATTTAGGAGACTGAGGTCAGAGATCCAATCCTTTTGTGCGTGCAAGGAAACTTATCAGTCTCATGTGTAACTTATTGGATATAAAAGGCTTTTGAGGGGAAGGACACCACAAACTCTGTCCACTTATAGTATGCAATCACCAAATGCAAATGCTTGTAGGAAATGGGACACCTGCCTTATCCAGAGCCAACAAACAGAGGCTGTGCCCTGGAACCCTGAAAGTGAAAGTCACTCAGTCGTGTCGGACTCTTTGCAATGCCATGGACTCTACAATCCATGGAATTCTTCAGGCAAGAATACTGGAATGGGCAGCCTTTCCCTTCTCTGAAGGATTTTCCCAACCCAGGGATCGTACCCAAAGCCTATCTCACAGCTAAAATGAGCATTTCACACACATGTGAATATTTGTGTAAAACTTTGCATTTCACTGTTTCATGGGAAAATTAAATTTCATCTTAAAAACTGGACTAGAAATGTTTGCTACTTTAGCATTTAACCAGTTTTGTTTCCTTAATTTATTTTCAAATACATGTTCATGTATTTATTAAATAGTAAGTTATTTTTTCATAGTCACTAATACCAAATACACAGAAATTGTAGAAATTGATCCTGAAGTGGTGTTCATTGCATAATTGTAAAAAAAAAAAAATGTATCATTCTTCCCTAGGTCCTAAACTTATTATCAGAAAGAGATGATAAGAACTAATAGTTTATTATTGTTTTACATGGTAATAGCAGTAAAATGAGAAACACTACTCCCAGATTCTCCTTTTTCTAATGGCAAGAACATATAACTGAATAGAATCACAGTTAGGTGTATCAATTTAAAAGCTTTTACCTCCAAGGATCAGAAAATACAACTTACTTAAAAAATAAGGATACTGATTGTCACATAACAAAAAGTCCAGAGGCAGGGCGGCCTTCTGGATTAGTTGATTGATGGCTCATTTTGTTGTTAAGATCTCTGGTTCATTTTCTTCTTCTGCTCTAACAAATACACACTGGTTTCATCCTATGGCTAATTACCCTCACTTTTGTGAGATGGCTGTCAGCAGCAACTGGGGCAACACGTCTCTTTGTTCAGGATAAAACAGCAGAAAAAAATATTCTCTCAAAAACATTGAAACTAACAACCTTCCTATCAGTCAAGTTGGACCACTTTGAATCTCCAGCCAGTTTTTGCACTGGGTTTTGCACCAATAGGCCTATATCAGCATTTATTACAACTTCCCTAAAGGCAGGAGATACTTGCAATGTTCAGAAAAAACAGATTTCTGAGACCCACCCTCCCCCCAACTGAGACTTATTGTTGCTTAGTTGCTAAGTCATGTCTGACTCTTGTAATCCCATGGACTATAGCCCACCAGCCTCCTCTGTCTATGGGATTTCCCAGGTTAAGAATACTGGAATTGCCAATTCCTTATCCAGGGGATCTTTCCAACTCAGGGATTGAACCCGTATCTCCTGTATTGGCAGGTGGATTCTTTACCACTGAGCCACCAGGGAAGCCCAGGTAAGACCTACAGAGTGGAATTTAAATGGAAGAATCTGGTAATCAATATACGTAATAAAGATCTCATGTGAGTCTTATTATCAGGGAAATGTATCATCATGCAGATGGATTAGAATCCATGACTAGAATTAGACAGAGTCAGCTCTCTGAGTCATATAGGGGACATATAGATTCTGTAATAGACTGGAGTTCTTTTAAGATGGAGGAAAACAGAATAGATGCTGGAGACCGATCACAAGTAACAAACAGATGAGCAGATTTCATCTTCGTAGTACTGTAGTCAATTTCTCCCCCTTGGAGATGCCTTTCCCACTCTGCTTCCACAGGCCCTCCTTCCCATGCCACTGTAGGGTATGGAATTAGATATACCTAATTCCAATTCTGGGTGCCAGGCTGGGACCATCTATTGAAAATATTGCAGCCATGGGTTATCACTGGGTGAGGTTGTTTTTTTTTTTTTTTTCTGGGCTTCTCTACACCCTAAAAATATCAGCACATAAGTTCTGACCTATTTGGCTTGTACAGAAGGACAGTTCTCCTGGTGACATACAACCCTGTAATGGAGAGGTTTTTACAGATTTGTATTGATTCTTCCCATGCTCTGCATTAACTCATAGAGTCCTGCACCTTGTTGTTAATAAAATATTGATAAAATATATAAAGTCTCCCGAGTTTGAGCATATATCTCATGTAAAATGCATTGATTTGAAGATTCATCCAGGAGACACAGGAAAAATAAAGATCCCACAATAGAAATGAACAGCATCCTTTTACTCTCTGACACTAACAATTTTAAGGGCATTTTTATTAGAGCAGATGCTGATTATAGAGCCACTGGTTGGAAGTTTTATATATAACCAACTATAAGCTTAGAGAAGAATCGATTATTAAGCCTGTGGTTACTTTCTAAATATGACTCAGAGGGTGAAAGCATATGACAAAACTAACCTCAAGTTACTCTCCTGTTATCCATGCCATAATAGTTTCTCATTATTTTGCATCATTATTCTTTGCCATATTCACACTCAACATATGTCATGAGCGTGTATGTGCGTGCTAAATTGCTTCAGTCAAGTCCAATTCTTTGCAACCCTATGGACTGTAGCCCACCAGGCTCCTCTGTCCACAGCATTCTCCAGGCAAGAATACTGAAGTGGGTTGCCATGCTGTCCTCCAGGGGAGCTTCCTGACCCAGGGACCGAATCTGTGTCACCTGCAACTCCTGCACTGCAGGTGGATTCTTTACTACTGAGCCACAGGGGAAGTCCCAACACATACGCCATAGCGAGAAACAAATTTTTCTTGCATTTTTAGCTACGAGGAGCTTTTTTCACCTGGGCAGCTAGACAACACAAAGGGTTGGCAAAGGTCAACAAAAAACAGGGAATCCAATGTTCCTAATAAACCAAAGTTCTATTCATATTTTCCTTAAAAGAGGAATAGATCATTCAGCCTTTCTATGAAATTTGCTGATTGATTTCCTAGGAATGGCTGCATGCTTAGTGTTGTACATAGGAGCATCTGTTTTATTACTCTTTGCTGTGTGGTTCTTGTACAGTTCATTGTTTGGTCACATTATTCATCCTTGTGCAAATTTAATTTTCTAGCCGAGGCTCCATTTCATTCACATGGAAATATTTTCTTATGTATGCTGATTATGTTTTACACATTACATTGAACAGAAAACATATTGTAATATATGTTTATGGATTTTGAAAAATGAGATAGTGTGTAACTGAGGAAGTTTTCTTTAATTAAAACCATGTTCTTTTGCACCATACCAGACCAGCCACAGTGGATTTTTGTGAAATGAAGTAGATATTTTCCACATGCCCCAACTTATGTATCTTCATTTCTTTACTAATAGGTAATCTACAAGATAGAACGTTTGTATTTAAAGATTTCCCAGAATGAAAACTATTTAAGAAGGCATTTTTGTCTGGTTGGTTCACTGCATATCTCCTTGTGAAAATGAAAATCTCTCATTTGTGTCCGACTCTTTGCAACCCCATGGACTATACAGTCCATGGAATTCTCCAGGCCAGAATACTGGAGTGGGTAGCCTTTCCATTCTCCAGGGAATCTTCCCAACCTAGGGATCAATCCTAGGTCTCTCACACAGCAGGTGAATTCGTTACCAGCTGAGCCACCAGGGAAGCCCAAGAATACTGGAGTGGGTAACCTATTTCTTCTCCAGCAGATCTTCCTGACTCAGGAATTGAACTGGGATCTCCTGCATTATAGGTGGATTCTTTACCAGCTGAGCTATCAGGGAAGCCGTCTAGAAGGACACCCAGCCCAAAATAAGTGCTCCACACATAAAAAACTAAGTCAATCAATTCCATCTCTTGTCCACCTCTACTGTCACTGATTAGAGCAGTAATAGTCTATTCTATGTGTCAGCAAACCACAACCAGCGATCCAAATCCAGCCTGCTGCCTGGTTTTGTAAATAGAGTTGTGTTGAAACAGAGCCACACCCATCTGTTCACATAAGATTTATGGCTGCTTTCACACTACAACAGCAGACTTGAATCACTCTGGCAAAGATCCTGTCTGGACCACAAAACCTGAAAAATTTACTATCTAGCTTTTTATAGAAAATGTTTGACAACCCCTAGCTAGTTGCAGTAGTCTATAATAGTCATCTTCTACCCACTCCATCCCTTCCTACACATACGCTCCCACCCCAGGCCCCTCTTCACGGGTCCCAAAGAAATCATTCTTATATACAAATATGATCTTGTCAATTTCCTACCTTCTTCCCTGAGATAGTTATCAACTGACTCCCTTCTTCTGTGAATATGTGGCATTTTCTCAATCTTCATGGAAAAACAAAAAAGAAAACCTTTCACAATGAAACTCTAAGCCTACTCTCATACATGCCATAAACATACATCTCCACCCATCTTGTAATTATACAATTTTTCTAAATAGAAAGACTTGAGCTGTTACTCCTAGCACAATGAAAGGATTTAAAAAAGGAAAAGGCTGCAAGAGAGTTTCTGAAAATAAGAAACAAGAAACAGTGGGAAGGGTATCCAAAAGGAATATCCCTCAATATCTATGAAGGTCTCTGCATCATGGTCTTATGCATTCATGTGGTGAAAGGGCTCATAATTGTTCAATTAGGAATGTCACCTGATCTGTTACCCCGACTTCTCCTATCTATTCTGTATAACTGTGACCCTGTGTCTCTAAGATGACCAAAATAATTATTACCTTGTGTCCATGTCTTGTATAATTTCCAGCCCTTGAGTGTGGATGGAACTTGTGAACATAATGGGATAATAGTCTCTTGACTAAATTATGCTATATGGCAAATGATGATGGGATAGTCTTTTTGTGATTACTTTTAACTCCTTAAGAATCCTTCATAACAGACTGCAGAGGGATGCAAGTATGATAGGGTTCTTGGCAAGGACCTGGGAGTGGCTTCTAAGATTTGACAATGTGAACCCCAATAGTGCAACTTCAGGCAAATTTATTCTGCCAACAAACTGAAGGAGCTTGGCAGTCTATCTTTCCCTAGAGCCTCCAGGTAAGGACATAGATGGCCAGCAAGTTCAGTTTAGCCTTGTGAGAGCCTCAAACGAAGATACAGCCAAAATATGTCAGTATCCTGACCCTGGGAGGATCAGGACAATGGCAACCAGAGTTGGGGGGGGTGTGCCATCATGGCCAGGCCTAAACCCAGTGTCACTGAGGTGGGAGAAGAGGTTGACCCCTCCACACCATGCTCACCAGCCTTTTCCAGGAATATCATCAGCCCCACTGTGACGTCTGCTTCTTCTGTCATGAGCCTGTGACTTTGAGAAGCAGATTTGTGCCACTGTATTGCCAGATGGGACAGCACCTAGCATGGCCTGGAATACCACAGCTCTCTGTAAGATCAGAAATTTATGTTGTCCTAAGCCTCTAAGTCTGTGGTAATTAGTTATACAACAATAGAAAACTAAGATACCCTGTGACTGGAAACAAAAAGAGGATTACTTAAATTTTTCCTTAGGGTTACAAAGACATTGATTTGAAATGACAATACATATATTTTGATCACTGTAATTGTAACATTTCTATACAGCCCCTAGGTTGTCAAGTATCAGAAGCTTGTGATTAGGATATACTAAGAGAGAAGTCCATGATCAGGCTCTGCAGGTGCAGAGTAGTCAGATAGTTTTATAAGTCTGGGAAGGGAGGATAAATTATCATTTGCATAGCCTGGATTGGTTGGTTCCATACTCCTGAGGAGACATTTTCTTCAGAGTCAACTGGACTAGTGGTTCAGATATCTGCATGAACTCAACTTAAATTCTTGAAGTCCCAAAGCTAAAAAGAGAATTGTGTGAAATAGTAAAATCTAGAAGGAGAAGAAAGTTCTGACCCTGAAGTGTAAATTTAGAGATTTTTGTATCTTATGAAAATATAGGTGATGTCATGGTAACAGTCTCCAAATCATAGAGGCTTGCAAAAATGAAAGTTTAATTCTTGTACAAGCTTTAAGTTCATCATGGTTTGCTCTAATGGTGCCATTTCTCTGCTTTCACATTTTCTGAGGCAGGAAAATGTGAATATGGCAAATCATGCATGGAATCTTAAATCTTATGCTTGAAACAGACACGCATTATTTCTTTTCACATTTCATTGTCTAAAAAAGTCTTGTTGGCCTATATTAGTCAGGGTTCTCCACAGAATAGAACCAGTAGAATGTGTGTGTGTCTTTATTTTAAGAACTTGGCTCACATGATGCTAGAGGCTTGCAAGGTCGCAATCAGTAAAGCAGGCTGCTAGGCTGGAGACCCAGGTAAGAGCTATTATTGCAACTTGAGCCCCAAAGGGCATGCATGCTCAGTTGTTTTGACTTTTTATGACCCCAATGACTGTAGCCTGCCAGGCTCCTCTGTCCGTGGAATTTTCCTGATAGAATACTGGAGTGGATTGCCATTTCCTACTCCAGGAGATCTTCCCAATCCAGGGATCAAACCCACATCTTTTACACCTCCTGCATTGGCAAGCAGATTCATTACCTCTGAGATACCTGGAAACTGGGTTGAGAAGATCCCTTGGAGAAGGAAATGGCAACTCACTCTAGTATTCTTGCATGGAAAATCCCATGGATGGAGGAGTCTGGCAGGCCCCAATCCGTGGGGTCTCAAAGAGTCAGACATGACTGGGCAACTAACACACGCACCATATTATGGAGGGTTATCTACCCTGTTCATTATCTGCTAATTTAAATGTTAATCTCATCTGAAACATGCTTTCACAGAAACAACTAGAAAAATAGTGTCTGGCCAAATATTTGGCTACTGTGGCCAACAAATTGACACATAAAATTATTCCTTGTGTGTTCATACCTAAATTCTGCTGCTAAGTCGCTTCAGTCATGTCCGACTCTGTGCGACCCCATAGACGGTAGCCCACCAGGCTTCCCCATCCCTGGGATTCTCCAGGCAAGAACACTGGAGTGGGTTGCCATTTCCTTCTCCAATGCATGAAAGTGAAAAGTGAAAGTGAAGTCGCTCAGTTGTGTCCGACTCTAGCGACCCCATGGATTGCAGCCTATCAAGCTCCTCCGTCCATGGGATTTTCTAGGCAAAAGTACTGGAGTGGGGTGCCATTGCCTTCTCCGACATAAATTCTAAGGAAGTGCAATACTACCATAGGTTTGGTTGGCAGAGAGCTGAAAACATTGGTGAACACCATGAAAACAAACTGCAATCAGCCAAAGAAATTGGAGAGATCTGTCTGCCATGTATCTATTTCCCCAAGAAGTACAAAATATTAACAACTATTGAGCTGGTTATTGAGATGACAAAGTAAATTAAGATTTAATGTCTAATGAGAAGCTGGAAAAGGTTTCTGGCTTACAGTTATATAGCAAACCACAAGGACAGCTGTGGCTCTGAACTTAATGATTAAGTGGGACAAGGTTTGAAGATCTCAAGAAGATAATTGAATTGGGGAGAGTAAGGCTAAGCGAATTGGGATTCACATGATTATGGAATACTAACACTCAGAGATTCAAAGGATCTGACAACCTAAATAGCTCTAGTCTAATTGGTAAAACCTTGTCAACAAATTCAGTGACTGCCAACATCTTTCCCTAAGAAACTATGTAAGATCCTCAACTAAGGAGGTTAATCTGCTTTGAGATGCAAACAAATGACCTCTTACTAGCAAAGTTTTTTTTAATAGTTTGATTTCTTTTTTATAGTGAAAATTTTGAAGATAATAAATTAAAGCACTTCAAAAATCTTATGGTTCTTAAAACGCTTAAAGAAAAATGTGTATAATGCTTACAAATTAGGTTATTTGTGGAATTTACAAAAGTACTGTAATGTTTATTTCATGTTAAAACATAAAATATGGTACATATTTAATATAATTTATATATTATACATATACATTAAACATATTGCTTATCTAATGTTATTAAATATTATTCATATGTGTATATAATATATATATATCCCAAAGGGTAAAGTTAGGTTCAGAATCATTTAGTTGGAAGACATAGGGGTTAGAAATGATGACTTCCCATTGAAAAGTTGTTTTAAGGTAAATATCTATATTATTACCAATACAGATGTACTAAAACCAATAAAAATATCCTTAGCAAAGTGGTAAAGAACCCACCTGCCAATGCAGGAGACGTAAAAGATGTGGGTTCTATCCCTGGGTTGGGTCCATCCCTTGGAGGAGAACATAGCAACCCACTCTAGCTTTCTTGCCTGGAAAAGCCCATAGACAGGGGAGCCTGCTGGGCTATTATCTTAGGGTCGTGACTTAGCACACTCAGGTAACAAAATATGCAAGTGAAAAGGCACAAAAGCAAATCTTAGCTCTGAAAAAAAAATCTTGCAAATTTCTTATTGGTGGGCTCATACTCTACCATAAATTTAAAGAATTCATTCTTTTCATGGAGGAGATCAGGGGGGTGGTAAAAATGACTTGATTTCAAGACCCGTATGACAAATCTTTTGTTTCAAGTCTAAAACGATAAATTAGAGATATATTCTTCCTATTCTTAATAAAAGACATGCCCATAATATTGCCAGTAGAAATGTCCTACAGTCTCTCTTATTTCAGGATATACCCTAAAAATCCCTTCCCCAGCTTCTAGTTTTAAGTATAAGTGAACCCTAAATAGATGATACACTTGTTACCAAAATAACAGTATGTCAGCTAAGCTATAACGTAGTTCTACTTTGAGTGTATCCACCTCTATGATGTGGAATGAACTACCATCATTTTGCTCCTGGACTCCTACAGTTACCTCTTAACTTCTATAACTGCTGCCACCTCTGTCTCACTGAAGCCAATTCTCAAGAGAGCAGTCAGAGTGATAATGTCAAAACATAAGGTAGACCATGTCACTCCTGTGTTCACACCTTCCCAAAGACTTTATTTCCCTCAGAATAAAATGTCACGTTGTTGCAACCACATATAAGACCTTTCATGATCTCACACTGTAAAACTTCAGTAATCATTCCTCCTGGAATGCTCTTCCCCAGTTATAGGAATGGCAAATTCCTTCACCAACTTGAGTTCTTTGCATCTTCTCAATAAAGCCAACTCTGATTACCCTATTTAAAATTTCCCCTAATTATGACATTTTGATTTTTCCTTACCATGTTCCATTTTTTCTTTTCTCTATGCATTGGTATGAAACAAGTAGACTGCCAGATACATTTCTAGCAAAGCTGGGTTTTTTTCTTAAGATCAGCAGAGAATTGCAATTCTGGGTCTGCAACCATGAAGAGCCATATACAAATTCCCTCATGGCAAGAGACAGAGAAGGATTTTATAGAGGGGAAAGGAAGTTGGAAGGACTACAGTAAACAAAGGGTCAATGACCTTTCATTGACTGAGTTGTGACCAGGAAAGCAGAGGAGTCTTTTTTTTCCCTCTTGGGTTCTACTATTGGTGCAGTGTGTGAATTTCCCCTTCTGGTCTTGCAACTCTATTTAATTGAGGCGTCTAGGGAATTTTTTTTTTTTTTTTTTACATTTTCCCCTTTTGATCAAAATCTTTCTCTGAAGACATCACTGATCAAGAGTCAGTTTTTATAGCTTCATCTACTTTTTTCTGTCAATGTCAGGAATGACATTTTCTGGGTATATTGTCTTACTTTGGAGAAAAAGTGCACAGACTAGAACACTACAGAGTCAGACATGACTTGGCAACTGAACAACAAGGTCACATTCATATAATGACAAGAAGGAGAGAGGACTCTCAAGAACTTTTATCTAAAATGCATATGTTATCAAGACCACATGTGAGATCATTTAAAGCATTATGTCATCATCAAACATTTGGCAAAATCTTCCAACAGGCATGGTTTGTATTACCTTGGGAAAGCTGTCTCATTAGATGTTCTCTGCTTCAGTTCTGGGATATCTTCACTTTCAGGTCACCAGACGATGTCTAGTTCAAGTCAGGGTTTGACATTTTCTTTAGGTGTTTTATTTGAATACAAGAGTCTCTTCCTTGGAGTTAGTGGCAGAAGAATTCATTAGTAGTACCTAATAGGGGATTCTCCAGCAAAGTTGAAAGAGTTCATTCAGAAGCATCTTTTCTAATAGACAAAATCTCCAGGTTGCAAAGTGTGATGCTTAGGGTCTTGATCTCCTGGGAGTGCAATCAAGATTGCTATACAAAGTCATGGTTATTTTTTAAATAAAAAGCAAGGAAAGCTTTGCAATACTGTAGTATTTTTTTTTTTATCAGTTGTGGGTAAAAAAAGAAGGAGCCAAGTACATTGGATCGCCTGTCACTACATCAAAGAGTAAGAGCTTTTGAGTTTCAAAAAAGGATAAATCTGATTTAGAAAAACCAACAACAATGCTTTTGGCCAAGATGGTAGGAGAGCTTGCCAACTGAGTCTTAATGTTGATAGAATATTCATCTAAACCAGAAGATTGAGAGTAGCAAGCAGAGTGTAATTGTTGTAAAATAGATCAAACAGCATAGTTGTGGAAGCATCTCACCATTAGAATGGGATCACTATTGAGTTCAAGAGTTCTTCCAAGTAAGGATAATCTTTTCCATTTTCCAAAAGGACTTTAGCCACAGCAGCAGTAACTGCTCTACAAGGGAAGGTTTCAGTCAAGTGTTGAAAACATACAAACCATGACTAAAACATACGTATATCCATTAGATGGAAGAAGTTGGGGAAATTCATTTGCTAGAACTGCCCATTAGACAGTTCAAAATGTCTAAGAGCAGGTGGAGCAGAGTTTTCTAGGCTATGCTTTGGATGAGTGGGAAAGTGAAGTAGGCACTTTTTGTGCCTTGTTAATATTTCCCCTTCAATATTGATTCATGACAGCTATCATTTTGTCAGTAAACAAATGGTTTAATGCACATACAGTGATGAAGAGTGAATATTTTAGAGTCTCATTTGCTCCAAAGCAAATCTTTCTCTTTATCAAACCAACAATTGCTGAATTTATAGTTTGGTTTTTCTTTTTCTGAGGCCAATTCTTTCTCTCTAAAGAGAGAATAAACCCAGGAATTGGGTGTTTTTCTCTAAAGACAAAAAATCCTTTTCTAAATTATTGTTTGGGGAAATGTCCCTTTGGACATGACAGAGTCCATGACAGAGTCCTTTGGCTGTACTTGGTCCCTTTAAGGACAGCATTCATTGAAGGAATATCATCAAAGTGATTTCTCTTAGGTTCTAGAGAGTCAAGTTTAGAATGTATTGGCTTAATAATAGCTAAGGCAGGGGTAAATTTTTGTATTCAATATTCCTGAACATATAAGCCACTTCTAATTTTATTTCTTTTGGAAGTAAGGAAGCCACATTGCTTCCATAACCTTCCAAAATTATGACCTACTCCAAAAGTATATCCACTATTAGGATAAATTTTGCCAGTTTTGTCCTTGGCTTAAGTACCAGCCTATATAAGAGCCTATTGGGCCAAAGTAATCATAGGTAAAGGTGCTGCCTCAATAGCCTCAATAGGAGTTATAATAGCATATCCAGCACATATTTGCCATTGTTACCTTTTTAATAAGAACCATCAGTGAACCATGAGAAGTTAAGGGTACCCAGTGGATTTCCTTTAGATCATTATAAGCAGTTAGGAGGTGGTCTGCTCAGACTATCCTACAAAGCTACAGTCATCAAGACAGTATGGTACTGGCACAAAAACAGAAATATGACCAATGGAACAAGATAGAAAGCCCAGAGATAAATCCACCCACATATGGGCACCTTAACTTTAACAAAGGGGGCAAGAATATACAATGGGGAAAAGACAGCCTTTTCAATAAATGGCACTGGGAAAACTGGATAGCTAGGTGTAAAAGAATGAAATTAGAACATTTCCTAACACCATACACAAAGATAAACTGAAAATGGATTAAAGACCTAAATATAAGACCAGAAACTATGAAACTCTTAAAGGAAAACATAGGCAGAAAACTCTATAACATAAATCACAGCAAGATCTCCTATGACCCATGTCCTAGAATAATGGAAATAAAAACAAAAAATAAACAAATAGGACCTAATTAAATTTAAAAGATTTTGCACAGAAAAGGAAACTATAAATGAAGTGAAAAGACAACTCTCAGAATGGGAGAAAATAACAGCAAATGAAACAGCTGACAAAGGATTAATTTCCAAAATATACAAGCAGTTCATGTAACTCAATATCAGAAAAACAAACAACCCAATCAAAAAGTGGGCAGAAGACCTAAACAGACATTTCTCCAAAGAAGACGTACAGATGGCTAATAAACATGTAAAAAGATGCTTAATATTGCTCATCATCAGAGAAATGCAAATCAAACTTACAATGAGATATCACCTCACCCTGGTCAAAATGGCCATCATCAAAATATCTAAAAACAATAAATACTGGAAAGGGTGTGGAGAAAAGGGAACCTTCTTGCTGGTTTGAATGTAAACTGATACAGCCATTACGGAAGACAGTATGGAGAGTACTTAAAAAACTACGAATAACACTACCATATGACCCAACCTTCCCCCTAATAGGCATAAACCCTGGGAAAACTGTAATTGAAAAAGACACATATACCCCAGTGTTCACTGCAGCACTGTTTACACTAGTGAGGACATGGAAACAACCTAGATGTCCATCAACAGACGAATGGATAAAGAAGCTGTGGTGGTCCATACAATGAGGTACAAACACACAATGGAATATTACTCAGCCATAGAAAGGAACACATTTGAGTCAGTGCTAATGAGGTGGATGATCCTAGAGCATATTATATGGAGTGAAGTAAGCCAAAAAGAGAAAAATAAATGTTGTATGTTAATGCATATATATGAATCTAGAAAAATGGTACTGTTGAACCTATTTTGCAGGGCAGCAATGGAGATAGAAGGGGGTGGAGAGGGTGGAATGAATGGCAAATTAGCATGGAAACAGATACGCTACCATATGTAAAATAGATAGCCAATGAAAATTCGTGGCATGATTCAGGGAACTCAAACCAGGGCTCTGTGACAACTTAGAGAGGTGGGATGGGGTGGGATGGGGTGGGAAGTGGGAGAGAGGTTCAAGATAGAGGGGACATGTGTATACCAATGACTTATTTATAGTGGTGTGTGTCAGAAACCAACATAATTACTGTAATTATCCTACAATTAAAAATAAATAAAAAAAGAATGTGCTGTGAAATCAATTACAATAAAGAATTTACTTATGCTGGCAATGGATGTTCATAACATATAAGGCCTAGTAAAAACAGGGTGTTGAGGAATAATAATGTTGTTTTTTGTTTAGAGGTCATGGAGAAACCTCTATGGAGTGTTAAAAAGTTGGCACAAAGGATAATGAAATTTGTAATCTTCTGTTATGGGCTTTATGCCTTGAAAGACTTCTTTCCTACAGGGTATGGATTAATTCTGGAAAGAAGTTTTGAAGGGTCTATTTGAATTTTGATGGACGGTGTGCTGTGAATTTTGCCAACTTCAGTTGGAGATTTTGCCCATAGGAAGGTGGTAGCTGATTCAGCAGGGACAAATGATCTGTGTTTCCAGAATCTGCTCTAGTACTGTTAGAGAAGGAATAAATAAAAGACATCAGAGGTCATGTAATTCACCTGATGGGTTGCTTTGATGACTATTGTCAATTTCTAGAATTATTTCTCCCTTCTGGGAGAAAGAAATTCCAGCATAATACTAAGAAGTAGCAGCCTAATGAATGGAAAGGGGTGGAGGAGCTAAGGAAAAAAGAGTGGGCACCTTTTAAAGAGACTAAATAGAAGGAAATTATAAGTTCAGAGACAAACTTCTTGAGGTTGATAAGAGATTTCCTAGTATTTGAAATATTTTAGTACTCTGTGGAAGAGCTGCTTTACAGTCCTGTGATTGAGCACTTAGGATGTAGCTCCAATGTTAATTAGACTGGCGGAGATTCACCTCAGAACTGAAGAAATGCTTCACTAAGTCAATTAAGAAGGAGGACTGGAAAAAATCCTGTAGTTCCTTAAAGTCCTTTCAAAGAGAATTAGGAAGACATAGGAAAGGCACCCAGAGTACTTTGCAACAATCTCTTTTCCAGTGTTCTGGGTCTTTGCAAGAGGGTTTTGATTTTGTTTGACGTGAATGTCATTCAGTCGTGTCTGACTCTTTGCAACCCCATGGACTATACAGTCCATGTAATTCTCCAGGCCAGAATCCTGGAGTGGGTAGCCTTTCCCTTCTCCAGGGGATCTTCCCAACCCAGGAATTGAACTCAGGCCTCCCACATGGCAGGCAGATTCTTTACCAGCAGAGCCTTCATTTGTTAGAGGTGAAGATGAAGAACTTTGATGGTCTTCTTTGGAGGTGACTCATCTAGAGGAAAAAAGGCTTCCCTGGTGGCTCAGATGGTAGAGAATCTGCCTGCAATGCAGAAGACCCCGGTTGGATTCCTGGGTTGGGAAGATACCCTGGAGGAGGGCATGGCTACCTATCCCAGTAATCTTGCCTGGAGAATCCTGATGGACAGAGGAACCTGTTTGGGCTGTAGTCCATGGGGTCACAAAGAGCTGGACACACACACATACACACATCTGGAGGAACAGAGAGCTGCTTTGCCAGGTTAACTAAATCTGGAGTGGACATTGTTTCTCATTCCATTCTGGTCCTTTTTACTAGAAGGGAAAGGTCCCAGGTCAGTCCATTAATAAATGTAGAATTAAAAGCTATCAGTTGGAATCAACATCTGAAGGAAGACCAGAATTTTCTTTAGAAACAATCTGAAATCAATTATAAAAATAATGAACAGTTTCAACATATGTCTGTGTACAAACTTGTATTTTGTTCTAATCAACAGACTACTGAAAAGCTCCAAGAATTGCTCAATAAAGTCACCTATCAACTACTGATGCCTGATAGTATAATAAGTTAGCAAGCTAGTCTCTCAGTTATAATTCTAGAGACTTTTCAGGATTTTTCCAATTGGTGGTTTTCATACAATGCTGTGCCTGGCCTTTGCTGACAAGCATAGAGACTAGCTGATATAAGTCAGACAAACCAGGTGATAGGTTTGATTGGCTATATTAAATTTATTAGCAAATCTGTGGAGAGCTTCAGTTACTTTGGGAAAATATTTGTGACTCAAAGTTCAGCTTTAGTCCTGCGAGTTTAAGAAATTAAGGGTTTAGCCTCTGGATCCTCAGAAGGCTTAGAGGGAGAGGTTCTGACAAGTTCAGAAGAAAAGGGAGAGGAAAGAGTTCAGAGGAAATGGAAAATCTGGTGAGGTAATTAGTATAGGGGAATTGAGGGTGTAGAGGAGGAGTAAGTGATGTAGAAAGGAATGAGGAAGATAACTCCAGAGGCAAAGTGAAGTCGCTCAATTGTGTCCGACTCTTTGCGACCCCGTAGACTGTAGCCCATCAGGCTCCTCCATCCATGGGATTCTCCAAGCAAGAATACTGGAGTGGGTTGCCATTTCCTTCTCCAGAGGCAAAGCCCGAGATAAAGAAGTCAAGAGAAATCTGAGGCTTTGGGGACCCTTTTATCTTTTTAAAATTGTTCATTTGCCTCAATTAATCTTAAAAATGTATTTTGCACACAGGCAATTTTTGACTCCCAATAACTTTGGAAAGCCTCAAAATACCCACTGAAGTAAGTAAGTAATCTTACTTACTTACCCACTGAATTACACACCCATTGAAGTAAGTAAATAAGCTTACTTACCCATTAAGTAAGCTTAACCATTCCATACAGTTCTGGAAATTTTTTAATGATGTAGTCCAATTTGGTCTTAAGGAAATTATGTTTGAGGATTTCAAAAGTTCCCAGTAGTGGCCATTGGTATTCTAAATTACCTTTAGTCAGGTTGGTCCATTTAATTAGAAATGCACACGAGGAAGAACTACAGTTTTTAGACATAAAATTGGCTAAAGTCTCTGTGGTGGAGATGCCCTCAAAATATTTAGATAACTTGGATCTCATTTCTCAGATTTTTTTTTTCTCCTGGAGTAAAGGATCACTCAAATAGCTTAAACAGCTTACAAAATGAATGGCTTAATTCAAATAGCTTGTAAACTAATCCTAGCCATCCTTATAAGACGGATTGGTCCCAGTGGGGCAGGCCAAAGATTTTTTTCAATCATACTCCAGAGGACAGTCTTTCCAAGCAGTGTGACAAAGGCTGAATAACCAGCACAGATTAAAAGAAGCCACCCCTTCCTGATGGATCTGGGTCAAAGGCATTTTCAGCCACTAGCTTGGGTCCAAACAGTCTGATCTTGAGAAATACCAAGCAAGTACTTGAATATAGAACAAAACCTGAACCAGAACGATAAAACATTTAAATAGATTCCCCAAAAAAGTCTGGAGAGCTTCAAATGCAAAGGTGGCATGAGCCCTGATCCAGGAGAAAGAGGTACCTTCAAACTCTAGAGTTGGTGAGAAAGATAGAGTGACAGTCAAGATCAGCTGAAAATTGCAATTTAAGGTCTGCAAGCATGATGAGTCACCTGCAAGTCCCCCCACAGCAAGAGAGAGAGAAAGTTTTTATAGAGAGGAAAACAAGTTGAGAGTAATCAAAGAGTCTATGACTTTCATTACCTTAGTTATTCCCAAGAAAGAAGAGTTGTTTTTCTTCTTCTTGGCTCTGCTATCATCACACTGCAAGAGAGCTCTTCTTTCTGATCTCTCAATTCTATAGTTTTCATTTCAATCCCAAAGAAAGGCAATACCAATGAATGTTCAAACTACTGTACAACTGCACTCACCTCACACGCCAGCAAAGTAATGCTCAAAATTCTCAAAGCCAGGCTTCAACAGTACATGAACTGTGAACTTTTAGGTGTTCAAGCTGGATTTAGAAAAGGCAGAGGAACCAGAGATCAAATTGCCAACATCCATTGGACCATTGAAAAAGCAAGAAAGCAAGAGAGTTCCAGAAAAACATCTACTTCTGCTTTATTGACTATGCCAAAGCCTTTGACTGTGTAGATCACAACAAGCTGTGGAAAACCCGAGAAGGGAATACCAGACCACTTTACCAGCCTCCTGAGAAACCTGTTTGCAGGACAAGAATCAACAGTTAGAACTGGACGTGGAACAACAGACTGGTTCAAAATCGGAAACGGAGTACATCAAGACTATATATGGTCACCCTGCTTATTTAACTTATATACAAAGTCCATCATGCGAAATGCTGGGCTGGATGAAGCATAAGCTAGAATTAAGATTGCTAGGAGAAATATCAATAATCTCAGATATGCAGATGACACCACCCTTTTGGCAGAAAGTGAAGAAGAACTAAAGAACCACTTGATGAAGGTGAAAGAGGAGAGTTAAAAAGCCAGCTTAAAATTCAATATTCAAAAAACAAAGATCATGGCATCCAGTCCTGTCACCTCATGAAAATAGATGGGGAAACAATGGAAACAGTGACAGACTTTATTTTTGGGGGTTCTAAAATCACTGCAGATGGTGACTGCAGCATGAAATTAAGACGCTTGCTCCTTGGAAGAAAAGCTATGACCAACCTAGAAAGCATATTTAAAAGCAGAGACATTACTTTGCCAACAAAGGTCCATCTAGTCAAAGATATGGTTTTTCCAGTAGTCATGTATGGATGCCACAGCTGGACTATAAAGAAAGCTGAGAGCCAAAGAATTGATGCTTTTGAACTCTGGAGTTAGAGAAGACTCTTGAGAGTCCCTTGGACTACAAGAAGATAAAATCAGTCAATCCTAAAGGAAATCAGTCCTGCTTCTTCATTGGAAGGACTGACTCTGAAGCTGAAACTCCACTACTTTGGTGACTTGATGTGAAGAATTGACTCATTTGAAAAGACCCTGATACTGAGAAAGATTGAAGGCAGGAGGAAAAGGGGAAGACAGAGAATGAGATGGTTGGATGGCATCACCTACTTAATGGACATGAGTTTGAGCAAGCTCCAGGAGTTGGTGATGGATAGGAAGGCCTGTCATGCTGCAGTCCATGGAGTCACAGAGAGTTGGACATGACTGAGCAACTGAACTGAACTGAGATTTCTGTGTATTAATTTTTTTACATATAATACTAATCACCATGCAGTATGTTTTATAATTTTCTTCTTTATTATGTTTCATAGTTTTCTTTTTTATTATGCTTTATAATTTTCTTCTTTATTAAGTTTATCATCTTCCCTCTACCTTCAGTCTGTGGAATTCTCCAGGCCAGAATACTGGAGAGGGTAGCCTTTCTCTTCTCCTGGGGGGGGATCTTCCCAACCTAGGGATCAAACCCAGGTCTCCTGCATTGCAAATGGATTATTTACCAGCTACCCACAAGGGAAGCCCAATTTTCTTATTTATTATGTTTATCATCTTCCCTCTATCTTCAGCTCTCTGCTAGAATGTAAACACAATGAAGGCAGTTTGTCCTCTGAATTATTATAGCAGCCAAGAATAGTACCTGGTACAGAACAGAAACTTGAAAATATGCTTTGGATGAAAAATGTGACTGCATTAACTAGTGAATGGGCAGAGCTTCATGAAGTTATGGTAGGGAGAAATATTAATATAACATGAATATTAATACATGAAATATAATACTAATATTAATCACTGCTTTCTGATCTGTATTGTAGTGGAACCAGTGCCTATATATGAAATGTGAAAAGTCTTCTATGACTGATATTATTATGAGGTAGAGTATATTTGTTTGGATCTTTATCATCTCTAAAGTGTTTTATACACACTGTTATTCTAACTTGCGAAATAAGTAACAATTATTATTTCATTTAATGGATTAGAAGCTGCATCTCAGAAACTGAGCTTTTTAAAGAAAGTCACCTAAGATAAACAAACCCCAGTATTTTGCTCCCAGTCTGGAGGCCTCTCCAAACAGACTCTCTCCCAAGAGGTATCATGGAAAATCCTATTTATGTGAGTTGGTTCACAATTATTTCACCACCTTCAAGGCAATTTTTGTAGAACTCTTTCACATCTGTATTTTAAAATCTACAAATGAAACTTCAGGGCCTTCTTTCATCTTTTAAGACTTCCTGATGCTATTGTTTTAGTTCATTCTGTTGACATCACAATAGAAAATGTGTGTAATGGTGGTTTAGCATGATTGGTAAATAATGTAATTGGCTTTAGACCCTATGACTCTTTGGAGCTGAACCCCTAGTCTGGAGTTAGTTGATGTGAGTGTAGGCTTAGGGGCTGCCAAGGTGAGTCTTTCCTCTTATAACTTTTTGGTTCAGACAATTTATTCCCCAGCTATATCTCCTTGCTGGTACCTGTGCTCAGTTCAGTTCAGTTCAGTTCAGTCGCTCAGTCGTGTCTGACTCTTTGCGACCCCATGAATTGCAGCACGCCAGGCCTCCCTGTCCATCACCAGCTCCAGGAGTTCACTCAAACTCATGTCCATCAAGTTGGTGATGCCATCCAGCCATCTCATCCTCTGGCGTCCCCTTATCCTCCTGCCCCCAATCCCTCCCAGCATCAGAGTCTTTTCCAGTGAGTCAACTCCTTGCATGAGGTGGCCAAAGTACTGGAGTTTCAACTTTAGCATCAATCCTTCTAATGAACACCCAGGACTGATCTCCTTTAAAATGGACTGGTTGGATTTCCTTGCAGTCCAAGGGACCCTCAAGAGTCTTCTCCAACACCACAGTCCAAAAGCATTAATTCTTCAGTGCTCAGCTTTCTTTATAGTCCAACTCTCACATCCATACATGACCACTGGAAAAACCATAGCCTTGACTAGACAGACTTTTGTTGGTACCTGTGCTACATGTACGTAAATCTCCACCTGGGTAAAGAAAGACAGGTCTTCCCAGGTGGCTCAGTGGTAAAAAATCTGCCTGTTAATGCAGGAGACATGAGTTCAATCTGTGGGTCGGGAAGATATCCTGGAGAAGGGAATGGTAACCACTCCAGTATTCTTCCCTGGGAAATCCCATGGACAGAGGAGTCTGGTGGGCTACAGTCCACGGGGGTCGCAAAAGAGTCAAACAGGACATAGCAACTAAACAACAACAGAAGAACGATAAACTGGAACAAACTATCACTAATGAAGAGTATTTGCAAAGGACTGTGGCTGTCAAGCTGGCTATGCTGCAAATAAACACTGTACATATTCGTAACAGAAATGACGTAGTCTGGATTAGTGTTATATGAATACTCTAAGGCAGGTATTAGCAAACTATCCACTCCATACATGTAGGCAGTGAGTAGAGCAGCACCCCCTCAGAGCATATGATGAACTCTATTGACGTGAGGTCATGTTACTAAGGGTCTAATTCTATTGAAGACCTCATGCACCTTCTTATGGTCAAGATTTTTCATTGTGGTCCCTGGGGAAATACCCAGAAGCACTATGTGAGGGGCTACTTTTATTCTCTCCAAGTAGACCTCAGTTGTTCAAAAGAAAACCCCCCAAGGAATAGTAGTGGAAAGGTGTCTGGATATCAAAGCAGAGAAACCTGTATTATGACACTCAGTCCTTTGGCATTTCTAGGCTTGTGTTATTTCAA
The DNA here is from genome assembly GCF_029407905.1 of Bubalus kerabau. Taxonomy (NCBI): domain Eukaryota; kingdom Metazoa; phylum Chordata; class Mammalia; order Artiodactyla; family Bovidae; genus Bubalus; species Bubalus kerabau. The sequence goes on from NC_073626.1 coordinate 96,402,019, forward strand.
GAAATATACCCTGGACTGGGAGATAGGAGGCCAGAATTTTACTCCTGGCTTTGCAACAAGACCACTGAATGACCTTAGCAAGTCAGCAAATCTTAGAATTTCTGTTCCTTAATTAGTAATGATGAGAGTGTTGGACTGAAAGATAGCAAGACCCCTTCAAAATTCAAAATCTAATTACTCTATGCTCTGGCTAATGAATTAATAGTTAATCCTTCCTTGATAGATGCCTAAAAGTTCTAATGAAGATTTCCTCTGTATCAAGAATGTGCCATATGCCTGAAATCCTGCCCATGAGCCAAATGCATGACACCGAGCCAAATGCATGACATCAAGCTAAATACTTTGCTGTCAGTCCTCACCTCAAGCCAGTGAGGCCAGCACACCTGTGCTATATTGCTGAGGAAGTTCAGGCCCAGGAGAAATCTGCATAAGGGATGTCTGACTCTGGGGCAGGTGTCTGTCCTTATTCCTTCCACACCACAAGAAAGTGAAATTGTTAGTTACTCAGTCATGTCCAAATCTTTGCGACCCCATGGTCTATCCATGGAATTTTCCAGGCAAGAATAATGGAGTGGGTTGCCATTCTCTTCTCCAGGGGATCTTCCCAACTCAGGGATCAAACCCAGGTCTCTTGCATTGCAGGCAGATCCTTTACAATCTGAGCTACTGAGGGAAGCCCCATACCACAAAGCCTCTTATAAACAACAGGCTTTTGAGACCTCTAGAGCTTTGAAGAATCACATGCAAAAATATTACTGTTATTTATTTAGATGAATGACTCAATCATAGAATGTGGAGTTAAGGTACCCTTGTGTGCGTGCTAAATCGCTTCAGTCATGTCCAGTCTTTGTGATCCTATGGACTTAGTCTGCTGGCTGCTCTGTTCATGTCACTTTTCAGCCCTAATTTTACAGATGTGGAAAATGGCATCAAGGGAAGAAGTTTAAAAAACTAAAAAGTAACAAAGCAAAGAATATGACCCATATTTCCTTTCCTTCCTTTCTCTCTCCTTCCCTCTTTTCTTCCTTCTACTTCCCTTCTTTTCATTCATTCCATAGTTCCCAAAGTAACTGTATGATATTACGTGTAGATTAGAAAGAATTTTTATGTGCTATAAATACTCCTTTCCTCCAAGAGGCTACCTGAGGACTCTTTGAATTCTACTATAACATACCCTTGTTTTCTTTACTAATTTAGATACTACAATCAAGTCCTCAATATTTAAACCAGAAGAATATGAAGCATTTTTACCTTAGCTAATTTTAATTACACCATCTCACTTTCAAAAATTCACCTCTTTGTACACATGGATAATGGGAATAATTGAAATCTATAGCTTTGAAGGTATAAAAACTAGTTTTAGCTACTATTTAAAAGTCATGCTAAGTGATTTTTATTTATCAGTTCAGTCTCTCAGTCGTGTCCAACTCTTTGCGACCCCATGGAATGCAGTATTCCAAGCCTCCCTGTCCATCGCCAACTCCCGGAGTTTACTCAAACTCATGTCCATTGAGCTGGTGATGCGATCCAACCATCTCATCCTCTGTTGTCCCCTTCTCCTCCCACCTTCGATCTTTCCCAGTATCAGGGTCTTTTCCAATGAGTCAGTTCTTCATATCAGGTGGCCAAGGTATTGCAGTTTCAGCTTCAGCATCATTCCTTCCAATGAATATTCAGGACTTATTTCCTTTAGGATGGATTGTTGTATCTCCTTGCTGTCCAAGGAACTCTCAAGAGTCATCTTCAATACCACAGTTCAAAAGCATCAGTTCTTCGGCACTCAGTCCAACTCTCACGTCCATACATAGCTACTGGAAAAACCATAGCTTTGACTAGCAGGACCTTTGTTGGCAAAGTAATGTGTCTGCTTTTTAATATGCTATCTAGGTTTGTCATAACTTTCCTTCCAAAGAGCAAGCGTCTTTTATTTTCATGGCTGCAGTCACCATCTGCAGTGATTTTGGAGCCCCCCAAAATAAAATATGTCACTGTTTCCAGTTTCCCTATCTATTTGCCATGAAAATGATGGGACCAGAAGCCATGATCTGAGTTTTCTGAATGTTGAGTTTTAAGCCAGCTTTTTCATTCTCCTCTTTCACTTTCATCAAGAGGGTCTTTAGTTCTTCTTTGCTTTCTGCCATAAAGGTGGTGTCATCTGAATATCTAAGGTTACTGATATTTCTCCCAGCAATCTTGATTCCAGGTTGTACTTCATCCAGTCCAGCATTTCTCATGATGAGCTCTGCATATAAGTTAAATAAGCAGGATGACAATACACAGCCTTGACGTACTCCTTTCCTGATTTGGAACCAATCTGTTGTTTCATGTCCAGTTCTAACTGTTGCTTCTTGATCTTTACACAGATTTAATAATAAGTAAAAATAAACATTTTTTCCTGCATCTTAAACAGCTATGAACATCTCAGAGACAGCAAATAAATCCAATAGGTTGCTAATAATGCATAAATTTCCCATAATGTTTGATGTCCAGTCTTCTAAAGAGAAGGGAAATTCACTAATAGCTTAAACACTGAAAATGAAACTCCTTTACAACAAATTTAGTCAATGAAATCCAAACAAAGCAGCTAACAGAAAAGCAATAATTAGAAGTCCAACTTCTAGGACACTGAGTGCGATATGGGGGCAGATTTTAAATGAAAGTACCTGATGGTAGCAAATTTTAAAAAGCATACCTGCACAATCTAGTTACATGTGTGTGTGTTTATGTGCATTATATGTGCTGCAAAATCCTATTCTTATTTTTTAAACATATCATCATTTAAATCTGCTCAGAAACCAAAATAAGTAACTGGAGATTTTTATAGAATCACACTTCATTCTGCCTTCTCTTTGTCTCAGAAGGAAAATGGCTTCCTTTCAGGGAATATCATTCATCCCTTCTCTTTCAAATGCATGTCTTTACTTTTTAGTCTCTGGAATAAAGTGCCAGGGCCAAATACTATGGGTAATGATGAATACAATCATTTTTCTTTTTCATTCTCCAAATCAGAATTTCTGAGACTGGATTGTCAACAATAAGATGTCTGGAGAGAGAAGGACAGAAATTTATTTATTTTTTTAAGTTTGCTCCGCATTATAAACCTGAGATCTTTGCTGAAATTATTATTTTTATTTTTACCTACCACATTCCAGGCCCAGGTGGAGACTGTGGCCTGGAGCACATGCAGGGGATAAGCAAATGCACAAGTGTTAGGAGGCCTGGATCTAAATATAATCTCTGGAGACCTGGCCACTATTACATGTGGAGATAAAGTGTTGTGTCCAACGAGAAGATCAATTATACTAAATACATGTGGAGGGGCATGTGGACCTAGGCCCTGGGCCTTGTTAGCACTGATGAATCTAACAGTTTCTAAGCTGCGAGTGGAAGCTTGAACACATGGGCTAAGGAATACTCTTTCCTACTTCCCCTTTGGTTGCTTTCACTGCCTGGAATATTCTCCCCTTTTTCTTCCTTCAAAGACATCAGGTCCCACATCACCACCAGCCAACTTTGTCTAGTCCAGTTCCACTCATACTTCATTTCTAGAGCTCACAGAGTCCAGAAGAGTGCATTAGCACTTTACCAACTTATATTTTTCTTTTATTTCTCTCTGTTGCTTTGTCTTTCCTTTTTTATTCTAATTTTTTAACTAAAGGATAATTACTTTACAATATTGTGTTAGTTTCTGCTGTACAACAACGTGAATCAGTCATAACTATGTTTATATCCCCTCCCTCTTGAGCCTCCCTCACCCCCACCCAACTCCTCAAGGGCATTACAGTGTGCCAGGTTGGGCTCCCTATGTTACATATAAGCTTATACTAGCTATATATTTTACACATGGTAGTCTATGAATGTCAATGCTACTTTCTCAATTCATCCCACCCTCTCTCTCTCTCTTTTTTTTTTCTTAAAGCTCATTTTGCTTCTCTGGGTAGGTGATTCTAGTAAAGATCATACTTTAACTAGACTCTGAGCAACACTCAGCACATACTAAATACTCAACAATTAATTATAACTTTCTATCTGATAGATTTTTTAAGAAAGATCACAATGATGGAGTAAAACTTAAGTATGCTTCAAATTTTATATTCTGAGGTATGAATGATTATAGATGGCTTTCTGGGTCTTACACCATAAAACTTCTTCAACACTTTATACCACCACTGGGGATAAAGCTTTGCCTCCAGATGTCTCTGAGCACTCCCGAGAAACCAAACAGCAAGACAGAAAAGAAAAATTGAAGTTAGCAGTAGGGTTGAACAGAAGGGAAGAAAGTCAAGTCCCACAAACTACTAGGCATTATTTAATTTCATTCTAACAAAAAATCTTCCCTGGTGGCTCAGACAGTAAAGCATCTGCCTACAGTGCAGGAGACCCGGGTTCAATCCCTGGGTTGGGAAGATCCCCTGAGGAAGGAAATGGCAACCCACTCTAGTATGCTTGCCTGGAAAAATCCCATGGATGGAGGAATCTGGTAGGTTATAGACCATGGGATTGCAAAGAGTCAGACACGACTGAGCAACTTCACTTTCACTTAACAAAAAATCTTACAATGTATATATTTCTTATCTCTACTTCACAGGTAGAGTTTCAGAGAGTTTTAAATCAAATGTTTGATCCCTACATCGGGAAGATACCCTGGAGGAGGGCATGGCAACTCACTCCAGTATTCTTGCCTGGAGAATCCCATTGACAGAGGAGCCTGGTGGGCTACAGTCCAGAGGGTCACAAAGAGTCAGACATGACAGAAGTGACATAGCACACAAAGCAGGACTGGGGTACACACCCAGAGTTGACAGGCTCCTTAGTTCAGAGCTCCAGGAGGTTAATCCTCCCTAGCTGGTGGGCAAGAGGGAAAGAGAAGAGAGAGCAAAAATACTTAGCTGTATTGGGAGAGAGTGTGTTACATACTCAAGTTATAAGGCACTCTGAGCTCTGATCATCCTTGTTCACTCTTGGAACAGAAGATGGAAAGGTTACCCTTGTTGGAGAAAGAAAAAATAAATCTACTAGAGAACTTGGGGGGAGGAAAATGCTGCCTCTTTCAGTAGATTGGAGAAATGTTCATTTCAAAGCTATTAAATAAAATATCAATGCTTTTCAGGTCCCCTAAAAATTTTTCATTCCATTTAATGCAGTTTTCTGCTCAACTATAAAGAGAAAGACTTACAAATGAATCACCCAATTAAAATTGCTCTTAGTTCAAGCCAACTACTTTCAGATTAATTTTCTTCTGCTTATTTAAGATAAGGGTTCACTGCTTTGCTGTCACATCAGTTCAACACAGAATTTCTCTTCATGCTTAGAAGTTATTCAGATCTCCTAAAAATCTAACATATGTGGACCACTGAGTACTGAATTTAGAGCGCTGTACAAAAAAAATAAATAAATAAAAATTTCCCTTTAAGGGGTCAGATGGTATTTTGAGTTTGACATTGATTCTTTAGAAAGCAAAAATTCCCAGAAACAAGAAATTTTATCATGGTATGAAAGCCACTACTTGTTTTTATATGAAAAAATACAAGTTACTACTGTCTTTATTTTTCCCCACCAAGAATAGATTTTAAATAGATTAATTTGCCACTGAAGTGTGTGTGTGTGTGTGTGTGTGTATAGAAAAGTGGTCAACATAAACACTGGTGATCCATTTTATGCTTCTAGTTTGATGTATTCTTACTTTTCTCAAGTTTTTCAGTCTGTGGTCCTCTCATACTCATTTTTTGTGTGTGTCCCTCACAATACCTGGGACATTGCCATGCTTAAATTTACACTTGTTAGGTAGTTAGAATAGGAAACAGGAGTCCAGAATGGTGGCGGCTAAAAGACAAGGAAGGGAAAAGCCCGTGAAAATAGAACCAAGGAAGGTACGAGGACCGGAGTGAGGACCTCATGTAGAACAAAGAGCACTCCTGGCTAGCCCAATTTATTTAGGGCAGGCCCAGGGGGAGGAAAAAAACATAAAAAGAGGAGCCAAAGGATTGGGGCTCTCTCTTTTCTTGTCTTTTGGGTCGGCATGCCCTCTCACCTCGAGGATGTATTTTCCTTTTATTTTCTAAATAAAACTGAGCTGTAACATGGAGCTGTAACACTGATCTGTCTGAGAGCTATAACACTGTCTGGTCTATCTGAGAGCTGTGACTCGCCGAGGGCTTTCATGTCCATCGCTTCAAATTTTTGTTGTGACGAGACAGAACCGAGCAGATTACACGCCCCTGACACACTAATAACTAGTTTCTGGATTGATTTTAGAATAAAGAGTTTTTTGGGTGTTTTTTGAAACAAAAGGTAGTAAGTCAGATAACTGGACAAGGTACACAGATGTGTTTTATTTGGTTGAGATATTATTCTTTAGATTTTTGCAAGAGTGTCTTTTAAAAATCAAAAGATGTTTACATAAAGGTTCAAATTTTTGTCTTGCTTTTAAAAACTGGAAGATCTGGCAAGATAGGACATCAATATGGCAACAATGAGCTGCAGTGAGTGGTAAATGTCTGTTTTAAATAGGATGTTCTCTTTAATTCACTGCCTCCATACTCCCTACTTGTCTTCTAACCAGCCTGATTCACTCATTTATGTTACCTGTCTGATTAAGAATCCCTGCTTTCAAGAATAACTCTACTGCTTTCAATATTTCTTCAAAATGGGCCTGTAAGGATGAAGCTTTGCAGAGAAATAGGATGTCTTAAAATTTCATTTGGTCACAGTAATTAATCATTTACCTCTTCTAGACAGAATCATTTCTACAACTAACAAAGATCTTGTAAATAGGGAATTACCACAGGAAATCAACATTATTTTGGGGTGGGGAGGAGGAAAAAAAGAAAAGAACTCATACATTTGAAATATTTTTATCCACAAAAATGTTCCTGGTATTTTTACAAATGAAGGAATAGGAAACAGGTGTTTGTTATTTAAATTTTCCCATAATGAACTTCTCTTCAAATTTCTACTGGTGAGAATTCAAAACTTCTGTCCCCAGTTCCATATCTTATCCTATTGGTATTTTTTTTTTAATATTCACCCATTTCCACTCCCTTTATTCATCATACTACTTCAAATACCAAAGCTCATCAAAATATATTCTGTATCTTCTCAGTGAGACTGAATATTCTTCTGTCTTATGAAGCATTACAATTCATTTGATTTATCTGCCACTTGCTGCTGCTGCTGCTAAGTCACTTCAGTCGTGTCTGACTCTGTGCGACCCCATAGACGGCAAACCACCAGGCTCCCCCGTCCCTGGGATTCTCCAGGCAAGAATACTGGAGTGGGTTGCCATTTCCTTCTCCAATGTATGAAAGTGAAAAGTCAAAGTGAAGTTGCTCAGTCGTGCCTGACTCTTAGTGACCCCATGGACTGCAGCCTACCAGGTTCCTCTGTCCATGGGATTTTCCAGGCAAGAGTACTGGAGTGGGGTGCCATTGCCTTCTCCAATCTGCCACTTATCAGTGGTTCAAATTAGCTCTGGACATGGTAATTTGGTAATGCCTTCTTCCCATTGATACTGTAGTGCATCTTAATTGTAAACTGGAGACTTTACTGAAAAATCAATCAGGGAGCAAATTTATTCTTAGGTATATATGTTATCATGATACTTTATATGAATTAATTAAAACAGATCAATTAAGTAACTTTAAGATGGCAATGCAGAAAGCCAAAGAGAAACTTGGAAACACACCATATTTTTCCTCCTTCAACCCCAGAATAAACTGCTTTCCTACCAATATACTGTTAAGTTGTTTTCAGGTCACAATTTAACTCGTGGCATAAAACAACCCCCATTCTAATTCAAGCTTATGCTTCTATAATTATCTGTGACTAAATTTTTTAAATACTCTCAAAACCAATGAAATTAAAATGTTCATTTAGGAAATGAATTCAACTAAATATTAAGTATGGATATTTCAAAATGGAAATATTTTATATGATTCTATATAACCTTCTTAGGGATATGTGTGTGTGAGAGAGATCATTACATATTACATAAGTTCAGCAGATAAGTCCTCTGAATTGTGAACTCCATGCTATGTGGATACTGGGAAACTGGTTTCCTAGGCAGTGGTCACTAAGTACTTGGAAGACAGTGGGATTTCCTTCTACCTTTTTGTACTACATACTATACATTTTTTCCCAGAGACCTTATTAATTCAAATTTGTTTCAAAGTAAGGAGCAGTGTCTCATTTATGAATTTTCTACTGAAAGAAATGGATATTTGAACAAGTTTATTAAATATATTAAAATATAGCTATAGAAGTCAATTTCAAAATTAGTTCCATTACCTTCATGGATCACAGCCTTGGTTGTGGTGAAAGGGCATGAGTAACTCAATGAAGCTATGAGCCATGCTGTGCAGGGACACCCAAGATGGATGGGTCACAGTGAAGAGTTCTGACAAAATGTGGTCCACTGGAGTAGGAAATCATAACCCACTTCAGTATTCTTGCCATGAGAACCCCATGAACAGTATAAAAAGGAAAATAAATATGAAAATGAGGCCCCCCCAACCCAGGTAAGAAAGTGTCCAATATGCTAATTGGGAAAAGGAAAGAGCAATTAAGAACAGCTCCAGATAGAATGAAGCAGCTGGGCCAAAGCAGAAATGACATTCAGTTGTGAATGTGTCTGGTGGTGAAAGTAAAGTCTGTTGCAGGAAAGAATAATATTGCATGTTAGGAATAAGTTAAGAATAAGTTAAAGATAATATTGCATGTTATGGAATGTTAGGTTCATGAATCAAGGCAAATTGAATGTGGTCAAACAGGAGATGGCAAGAGTGAAGATCCACATCTTAGGAATCAGTGAACTAATTGGATGGAAATAGCAGACTCAAATGATCATACCTATTGCTGTGGGCAAGAATCCCTTTAAAGAAATGGAGTAGACCTCACAGTCAACAAGAGTCTGAAATGCAGTATTTTGGTGCAGCCTCAAAAATGACAATGATCTTGGTTCATTTCCAAAACAAACCATTCAGTATCACACTAATCAAAGTTTATGCCCCAATCACTAATTCTAAAGAAGCTGAAATTGAATGCTTCTATGAAGACCTACAACACCTTCTACAATTAACACCAAAAAAGATGTCCTTTTAATCATAGGGGATTATAATGCAAAAATAGGAAGTCAGGAAATACCTGGAATAATAGGCAAGTTTGGGCAAAGGCTAACAAAATTTTTTGAAGAGAACATGCTGGTCATAGCAAATACCCTTTTCAAACAGATTACTCTACACATGGACGTCACAAAATGGTCAAAAACAAAATCAGATTGACTATGTTGTTTGCAGCCAAAGATGGAGGAGCTCTATACAGTCAGCAAAAAAAAAAAAAAAAAAAAAAAGACCTGGAGCTGACTGTGGCTCAGATCATGAGCTCCTTATTGCAAAATTAAGGCTTAAATGGAAGGAAGTAGGGAAAACCACTGGGCCATTCAGGTATGACTTAAATCAAATCCGTTATACATATACAGTGGAGGTGACAAATAGATTCAAAGGATTAGATCTGGTAAACAGAGTGCTTGTAGAACTATGGATGAAGGTTCATAACATTGTACAGAAAGCCATGACCAAAACCATCCCACAGAAAAATAAATGCAAAAGGGCAAAGTGGTTGTCTGAGGAAGCTTTACAAGTAACTAAGGAAAGAAGAGAAGCAAAAGGCAATAGAGAAAGGGAAATATATACTGAACTGAATGTAAAGTTCCAAAGAATAGCAATGAGAGATAAGAAAGCCTTCTTAAGGGAACAATGCAAAGAAAGAGAGGAAAAGAATAGAATGGGAAATACTAGAGATCTTGTCAAGAAAATTGGAGATATCAAGGAAATATTTCATGCGAGGATGGGCACGATAAAGGATAGAAACATAAGGACCTAACAAAAGCAGAAGAGATTGAAGAAGAGGTAGCAAGAATACACAGAAGACATATACAAAAAAAGGTCTTAATGACCTGATAACCACAATAGACATCTTGGAGTGAAAGGTTGTTGTTGAATCATGTGAATACACCGGGATTCTTGGCCCCCGGAGGAGAAGAATTCAATCCGGGGCCAGAGACGAGGCTTGATCGCTCAGAGCTTTTGTGTAATAAAGTTTTATTAAAGTATAAAGGAGATAGAGAAAGCTTCTGACATAGGCATCAGAAGGGGGCAAAAAGAGTACCCGCTTGCTAGTGTTAACAATAAGGTTATATAATCCAAAGAATGTCTGGAGGGTGTAAAGACCTCATCAGACCTCCTCCCATAATTTACATTTTAAGATAACACTGTCCTCAGGCAAGATACATCCTTGTAAAGACCAGGTCTACTCCCATAATTTTAAGACAACAGAAGGTTGAATCCAAAGACTATCCTTAGGCAGGATACATTATTGTTATATAATCCTAAGGAATGTGGAGAAAGAAAAAAAGTTTGTCCTTTCTTCCTCCTTGAGAATTCCAGACCCCTCTCTCCTTGGGGACCCCTAGACTCCCTATCAACCTGCCTAGGAAATGACTCTCTCAGGAGTATGAACTCAAGTGGGCATTAGGAAGCATTACTATGAACAAAGTTAAAGAAGGTAAGCTATTTCAAATCCTAAAAGATGATGCTGTTAAAGTGCTGTACTCAATATATCAGTAAATTTGGAAAACTTAGCAGTGGCTACAGGACTGGAAAAGGTCAGTTTTCATTCCAATCCCAAAGAAGGACAATGCCAAAGAATGTTCAAACTACTGCATAATTGTGCTCATTTCTCATGCTAGCAAGGTTATGCTAAAAATTGTTCAAGCTAGGCTTCAGCAGCACATGAACCAAGAACTTCCAGGTGTACAAGCTGGATTTAGAAAAGGCAGAGGAACCAGAGAACAAATTGCCAGCATTTGTTGGATCATGGAGAAAGCAAGAGAGTTCCATAAAAACATCTACCTCTGCTTCAGTGACTACACTAATGCCTTTGACTATGTGGATCACAGCAAACTGGAAAATTTTTAAAGAGATAGAAATTCCAGACCACCTTACCTATCTCTGGAGAAACCTGTATACAGGTCAACAGTTAGAACCAGACATGGAACAATGGATTGGTTCAAAATTGGGAAAAGGAGTACAACAATGCTATATATTGTCACCCTGCTTACTTAGCATCTATGCAGAGTACATCATGCAAAATATTGAGCTGGATGGATCACAAGCTGGAATCAAGATTGCCAGGAGAAATACCAATAACCTCAGATATGCATATGATACCACTCTAATGGCAGAAAGTGAAGAGGAATTAAAGAGCCTATTGATGATGGTGGAAGAGGAGAATGAAAAAGTTGGCTAAAACTCAGCATTCAAAGAACTAAGATCATGGCATCTGGTAGTATCACTTTATGTCAAACAAAAGGGGAAAAAGTAAAAGCAGTGATAATTTTATTTTCTTGTCCTCCAAAATCTCTATGGACTGTGGTTGCAGCCATGAAATCAAAAGATACTTGCTCTTTGGAAGGAAAGCTTTGACAAGCCTCAGCAGCATATTAAAAAAGCAGAGACATCGCTTTGCCAACAAGGTCCATATATTCAAATCTATGGTTTTTCTAGTAGTCATGTACGGATGTGAGAGTTGGACCATAAAGAAGGCTGAGTACCGAAAAACTGATGCTTTCAAATTGTGGTGCTGGAGAAGACTCTTAAGAGTCCCTTGGACAGCCAGGAGATCAAACTAGTCAATCCTAAAGAAATCAATCCTGAATATTCATTGGAAGGACTGAAGCTGAAGCTCTAATACTTTGGCTACCTGATGTGAAAGCTGACTCATTGGAAAAGACCCTGATGCTGGGAAAGATTGAAGGCAAAAGGAGAAAGGGCAACAGAGGATGAAATGGCTAGATAGCATCACTGACTCAATGGACATGAATTCGACCAAACTCTGGGAGATAATGGAGGACAGTGGAGCCTGGCATGCTGCAGTCCATGGGGTCATGAGTTGGACAAGACTGAGCAGCTGAACAACAACAGCATAATTACCATATGTGTATTATGACAACTTTTGTGTTTTCAACAAGAATTTTCATAATTTCAAATAGACTATTCACCCTTATTCACCTTGAGATCTTAACTATTGCTTTTTATTAATAATCCATTTCACTTCCAATTTTTAACTTACTGCCCATTGGTTAATTTTTCATTCTGCCACATACATATTATGCACAATTTTATCATATAGTCAGTAAAATTAAAGTTTCATTTAACGTACATAAAAGTTTACTTATTGTCTATTATTTCAGATTTGTCCTTGATTTATGCATTTATTATTCAGACCTCAATGTTGCACTTCAGTTACACACCAGTAAAAAATAAAAAGTTGAAAAATACTGAAGTAAGAATATTTATTCTGTTGCTAGGTAAAAATGGTTTGGTCCTGAAGTAGGTGTTTAAGTAGGTAAAATAGGGTAGGACCAGGGAGAAAATTCATTCTATCAATAGACCATCACTAGCAGATTGAGTTCTTTATTAGACAGGCTGAGAATCACTCCAATTTGTTAGAAGAAGCATAGTCTTGGCTATTGGCATAGATACTTGCTGCATTACATTGAGTTTTTACTTTTGTGTCATTGGGTTTATGCATTATTTTCCTGCAGACCACAATTTCACTGGGATAAAGTGATTATAAAGTCCTTTTTTTTTTTTTTTACTTTACAATATTGTATTGGTTTTGCCATACATTGACATGAATCCACCATGGGTGTACATGTGTTCCCCATCCTGAAACCCCCCCCCACCTCCCGCCCCATCCCATCGTTCTGGGTCATCCCAGTGCACCAGCCCCGGGCACCCTGTATCATGCATCAAAAGGACTGGCAATTCATTTCACATGTGATAATTTACATGTTTCAATGACATTCTCCCATATCATCCCACCCTTTCCCTCTCCCACAGAGTCCAAAAGACTGTTCTATACATCTGTGTCTCTTTTCTGTCTTGCATACAGGTTTATTGTCACCATCTTTCTAAATTCCATATATATGTGTTAGTATTCTGTATTGGTGTTTTTCTTTCTGGCTTACTTCACTCTGTATAATAGACTCCAGTTCCATCCACCTCATTAAAACTGATTTAAATGTATTCTTTTTAATGGCTGAGTAATATTCCATTTTGTATATGTACCACAGCTTTCTTATCCATTCATCTGCTGATGGACATCTAGGTTGCTTCCATGTCCTGGCTATTATAAACAGTGCTGCGATGAACATTGGGGTACACATGTCTCTTTCAATTCTGGTTTCCTCAGTGTGTATGCCCAACAGTGGGATTGCTGGGTCATATGGCATATGGAATGGGTGAATTTAACTCAGATCACCATTATATCTACTACTGCGGGCAGGAATCCCTTAGAAGAAATGGAGTAGCCATCATAGTCAACAAAAGAGTCTGAAATGCAGTACTTGGATGCAAACTCAAAAATGACAGAATGATCTCTGTTCGTTTCCAAGGCAAACCATTCAATATCATAGTAATCCAAGTTTATGCCCCAACCAGTAAAGCTGAAGAAACTGAAGTTGAATGGTTCTATGAAGACCTACAAGACCTTTTAGAACATCCAAAAAAGATGTCCTTTTCATTATAGGGGAGTGGAATGCAAAAGTAGGAAATCAAGAAACACTTGGAGTAACAGGCAAATTTGGCCTTGGAATACGGAATGAAGCAGAGCAAAGGCTAATGGAGTTTTTCCAAGAGAACATACTGGTCATAACAAACACCCTGTTCCAACAACACAAGAGAAGATGCTACACATGGACATCACCAGATAGATGGTCAACACCAAAATCAGATTGATTATATTCTTTGCAGCCAAAGATGGAGAAGGTCTATACAGTAAGCAAAAACAAGACCGGGAGCTGACTGTGGCTCAGATCATGAACTCCTTATTGCCAAATTCAGACTGAAACTGAAGAAAGTAGGGAAAACCACTAGACCATTCAGGTATGACCTAAATCAAATCCCTTATGATTATACAGTGGAAGTGAGAAATAGATTTAAGAGGCTAGATCTAATAGAGTGCCTGATGAACTCTCAATGGAAGTTTGTGACATTGTACAGGAGACAGGGATCAAGACCATCCCCATGGAAAAGAAATGCAAAAAAGCAAAATGGCTGTCTGAGGAGGCCTTACAAATAGCTGTAAAAAGAAGAGAAGTGAAAAGCAAAGGAGAAAAGGAAAGATATAAGCATCTGAATGAAGAGATCCAAAGAATAGCAAGGAGAGATAAGAAAGCCTTCCGCAGTGATCAATGCAAAGAAATAGAGGAAAACAACAGAATGGGAAAGACTAGAGATCTCTTCAAGAAAATTAGAGACACCAAGGGAACATTCATGCAAAGATGGGCTCGATAAAGGACAGAAATGGTATGGACCTAACAGAAGCAGAAGATATTAAGAAGAGGTGGCAAGAATACACAGAAGAACTGTAAAAAAAAAGATCTTCATGATCAAGATAATCACGATGGTGTGATCACTCACCTAGAGCCAGATATCCTGGAATGTGAAGTTAAGTGGGCCTTAGAAAGCATCACTATGAACAAAGCTAGTGAAGGTGATGGAATTCCAGTTGAGCTATTTCAAATCCTGAAGAATGATGCTGTGAAAGTGCTGCACTCAATATGCCAGCAAATTTCGAAAACTCAGCAGTGGCCACAGGACTAGAAAAGGTCAGTTTTCATTCCAATCCCAAAGAAAGGTAATGCCAAAAAATGCTCAAACTACTGCACAATTGCACTCATCTCACACGCTAATAAAGTAATGCTCAAAATTCTCCAAGCCAGCCTTCAGCAATATGTGAACCATGAACTTCCTGATGTTCAAGCTGGTTTTAGAAAAGGCAGAGAAACCAGAGATCAAATTGCCAACATCCGCGGGATCATCAAAAGAGCAAGAGAGTTCCAGAAAAACATCTATTTCTGCTTTATTGACTATGCCAAAGCCTTTGACTGTGTGGATCACAATAAACTGTGGAAAATTCTGAAAGAGATGGAAATACCAGACCACCTGATCTGCCTCTTGAGAAACCTATATGCAGGTCAGGAAGCAACAGTTAGAACTGGACATGGAACAACAGACCAGTTCCAAATAGGAAAAGGAGTAGGTCAGGGCTGTATATTGTCACCCTGCTTATTTAACTTCTATGCAGAGTACATCATGAGAAACGCTGGGCTGGAAGAAGCACGAGCTGAAATCAAGATTGCCAGGAGAAATATCAATAACCTCAGATATGCAGATGACACCACCCTTATGGCAGAAAGTGAAGAGGAACTCAAAAGCCTCTTGATGAAAGTGAAAGAAGAGAGTGTAAAAGTTCTCTCATTCAGCTCAACATTCAGAAAACTAAGCTCAACATTCAGAAAACTAAGATCATGGCATCTGGTCCCATCACTTCATGGGAAATAGATGGGGAAACAGTTAAAACAGTGTCAGATTTTATTTTGGGGGCTCCAAAATCACTGCAGATGGTGACTGCAGCCATGAAATCAAAAGATGCTTACTCCTTGGAAGGAAAGTTATGACCAACCTAGATAGCATATTCAAAAGCAGAGACATTACTTTGCCAACAAAGGTCTGTCTAGTCAAGGTTATGGTTTTTCCAGTGGTCATGTATGGAGGTGAGAGTTGGACTCTGAAGAAAGCTGAGCGCCGAAGAATTGATGCTTTTGAGCTGTGGTATTGGAGAAGACTTTTGAGAGTCCCTTGGACTGCAAGGAGATCCAACCAGTCCATTCTGAAGGAGATCAGCCCTGGGATTTCTTTGGAAGGAATGATGCTAAAGCTGAAACCCGGTACTTTGGCCACCTCATGTGAAGAGTTGACTCATTGGAAAGACTGATGCTGGGAGGGATTGGGGGTAGGAGGAGAAGGGGATGACAGAGGATGAGATGGCTGGATATCATCACCGACTGGATGGACATGAGTCTGAGTAAACTCCAGGAGTTGGTAATGGACAGGGAGGCCTGGTGAGCTGCAATTCATGGGGTCGCATAGAGTCGGACACAACTGAGCAACTGAACTGAACTGATGGCAGTTCTATTTCGTTTTTTAAGGAATTTCCACACTTTTCTCCATAGTAGAAAGTCCTTTTTGAACCAGTTGTTTCTGTCAGGAAAGAATTCTCACAGATAACAGTGTAAATACAAGATGATTGGCTGGATCAATATTCAATATTGGTTTCCAGTGGGTGCTTGTAAAATTTAGATGGTGGTTCAATAAAATGTTAATTCCTAAAATTATCATCTGCCTAGACATTTTTAAGGCTTATGGAGCTCCTTTATGTCCTAGTTAATCAATTTCTTCCCATCATTCTCTAAACACCTCACTGCTACTTTCAGATCATATGTTCTATCTCACCCCATTGCATCATAACTCATTGCAAGCTTCCTCCCCAGGTACCAGTGCTCTGAAACTTGCTTACTCAACTTCATATCACTTTTTAAAAAAATTTGACATGAATTCTCTGCAAAATCCTTTTTGGGTTCTGTGACCCTACTGTGCCCTGGCTTTCCAGCTCCATCTCTGACCAGTCTTCACAGTCTCTCACTAGGTCCTTTTCCTCAGTTGGCACACTTAAATGTAGCAATTCAAGATTTTGCTACATATCTTCTCTTGGCCCACAGTGGTTTCACTGTTCCCCACTGACTCAAATTCTATATGTATATGGATGAATTTCAGCCTTACATCTAGTGTTATTCAAATCCCAGGTTTAGATTTTATTTTATTTTTTTGTTGTTGTTGACTTATAACTTATTCCATCATGAATAAAATACTCAGTTCTGATCCACTCAGGTGAAAGAAATAATTGTGAAGGTATCTCCATAGGCAGAAGCCCTTACAGAAATCCTGTGTGGAACTCTAAAATAATCACCCTCTGCCTTGTCTCGTTCCTAGACAGCCCCACCCCATAGCATGTCCAGTATTGGATAATTAGATCTGCGAGGCTTTGGCAAAGTCAGTTTTCTAATGTAAAGCATCCTGGTTGCAAAGGAGAACACCCTTTGGTAAAAGCATGAGATAGGATTGTTACCTGGCGGCTGTGAGTTCTCATCCTGGTTCCTCCCAGCCTGGTTTCCACACATCTGGGGCTGTGAATTGTTTATTTATTGTGTTTTTGGCTGCAGCACAGAGGTCAGGCACCTTTGCAAATTGCAGGCAGCGATGACTAAATCTCAACATTTCTACCACCTCAAAAACCCTGGAGAAGAGAGTGTGTCACATGTACACCCGGAAAAACAAGTTCCCAAATTTAAAAGAAATCAGAAACTACTGGTTGAGAAACACTGAACGTCTAGATGTTCTTCGGTTTTCACCTAGAAATGTACAATTTGGTCCTCTGTGCTAGGCTTGGAGCCTCCAGAGCTCAACTGTATCTCTCTGGGTTTCTGGGAGAGCTCTCATGGTCCACACTTGGGTGGCCCACAGAGGACCTCAGTAATGGATGAGGCATTGGTAGCAACCTTGTGGGCAGGTCTCATGGTTCAGCCTGGCCAAGTAGCAGGTAAACTGAGGAAAGCAACTGTGTTTTCATGGACAAACAGGCTTATGCTCACAACAGAAAAAGGTTTCTGTGCTGGGAGCCCGGTGGTCAGTTCTGGAGGCTGAGGGCTGCAGGGAGGACCAGCTTCTCTGACTTTCTTAGACCAAGGATGGAGGATGGAGTGAGAGCCCTGGCCCACGGGGATGCACCCATGTGAACATCCCAGTGCTGTCAGCAGTAGCTGGGTTTAGCTTCAGCAGAGTGGGTGCCCTGGGGAACCTTGTCATCCCTAGATTGGCTCCTACCACATGACACGCTCCATGCTTGCTCCTTGGAAGAAAAGCTATGATGAACCTAGACAGCATATTAAAAAGCAGAGACATCACTTTACAGACAAAGGTCCATCTAGTCAAAGCTATGGTTTTTCCAGTGGTCATGTATGGATGTGAGAGTTGCACTATAAAAAAGGCTGAGCACTGAAGAGTTGATGCTTTTGAACTGTGGTGTTGGAGAAGACTCTTGAGAGTTCCTTAGACTGCAAGGAGATCCAATCAGTCTATCCTAATGGAAATCAGTCCTGAATATTCATTGGAAGGACTGATGCTGAAGCTGAAACTCTAATACTTTGGTCACCTGATGAGAAGAACCGACTCACTGGAAAAGACCCTGATGCCGGGAAAGATTGAAGGCAGGAGAAGGGGATGACAGAGGATGAGATGGTTGGATGGTATCACTGACTCAATGGCCATGAATTTGAGCAACTCTGGGAGTTGGTGATGGACAGGGAGCCTGGCATGCTGCAGTCTATGGGGTAGCTTCTCGGCCTTTTGGCTAAGATCAAGTCCAGGTTTAGATTTTAAGTTTTATATTGCATACAGAGAAACCTGAATTCCACAGACAAGATATCTATCATGATACTCATTTTCTCTACCACCTTCTTTCTTGCTTTCTCTTTCTGATAAATGTCATCATTTTCGAAAATTTCTGCAGTAACTATTAATGACATTTACCAATATTTCTGTTTCTTTACTTTTCTCGGCATACAAGAGGATGACACTTCTACAGTCTTTTAAAGTTAGGCATGATCATGTGACATAGTAAGAGAAAACCCTTTGTTTCTCTGAGCCATTGAAATTTGAGGAGTGTTATTAAAATGTAACTAGTCCACTGACTGCTATAGAACTTCTCACATATGAAATCTCATGTCACTGCATTAATCAGGAATAAATATAGGTGTATATACACAAAAAACTAAAATGCGAATGACAGAATACTATTACCTTTGTTTCTGTGACAGTTGAAAAGTGTCCACAAGCAAGCGTCCTTGAGCTATCCAGCAATCAGCAGTGACTTGGGCTCCTGCTTTCTGGCTGTTCCTCAGCAGGGGCATCCTCTGCAGCACATAGCTTCCACATCAGGACACGTGATGGTTGGTGGTGCTATAACAATCCCATCCACGTCTCAGCACTTGGAAAAAGGAAATGGGAGAAGGAAACGTTTCTCTTTTAATGAGAATTTCTATAAATTGCATTTATGCCTCAGGTTCGAGTTTAATCCCACAGCCACATTCAGCTATGAAATCCCTAAAGTATAATCTTTTAGCTGAATGGCCATGTGCTCAGCTAAAATTCTGGGCAATGTTATTAAATACAAAGGAGAGAATTAATACCAAAAGGTAATCATGAGTCTCAGCCACAGTTATGCTTGACTTTAACATTTACCTCATTCCTCACATCATACAATTTCTTTCTAAAGGCCCCTCAATTCTGATTTATGTTATTCACCCAAATGGTATTCTAGAAATGGTTTTCACTTGGACTATTACAATCATTTGATGATTGCTTTTCCTCCATCTTCTTCCTACTTTCCTTTGAAATTTAAAACTTCTCAATGAATAATACTTCAGGCAACTTTAAGAGTTCTTATTCTGTATAATCACTATTTTATTAATCCTTAACTCTGTCATTATACATTCTTCAATGATCTCTGCATTAACAATAAAATGGAGTTTAAATTTTTTAACTTGAGACTCAGCATCCTTCATTGTAAATGTGGTTGTAATATACATTTATATAATCATTTCCCACCATGTGATGTACATTCACATATATTCCTCCTTTATAGCATCGCTCTTTCTACTTCCTGGGGTAAACAGAGTCCTATCTCACCATTGCTTATCACTGTTGCCCTCATCTTTCAATCACCAACTGAAAAATCACTTCCTTTGGGAACACATTTCATACACCCCCAGAGTATTCACACTGTTCTCTCTTCCTTCTTCTATCAGAATTTTATTTATATTTCTTTTCAGTACTTAGACTTACATTTTGTATGTATTTATCTCCTTCATCAAATCATAAGATCTTTGATTGTAAGGAATATCTTTCTTAATTTTGTACCTTTAAGTTCCATACACATAATAGACATTCAGGAAGTGATTTTCAATGAGTATTTTTATGAAACTCTGTGCCACAGAGACAATATTGTATTCATGTGATAAATATTGGACTTCCCAGGTGGCGCAAGTGATAAAGAACATGCTTACCAGTGCAGGAGATGGAAGTTTGATCCCTGGGTAGGGGAAGATTCCCTGGAGGAAGACATGGAACCCACTCCTGTGTTCTTCCCTGGAGAATCCCATGGACAGAGGAATCTAGCCGGCTACGGTCCATAGGGTCGCAAGGAGTCAGACGTGACTGAAGCGACTTAGTACGCATGCACACGATAAAGATTAAGACATGAATATACATGATGTCTCTTTTAGCTCTTATGTGGAAACATCAGCTCTAAATCATGTGCCCAACTTCTTTCTACACCTGTCATCATTTATCTTAAATACCTTTCATGCCCTAA
This sequence comes from Bubalus kerabau, assembly GCF_029407905.1. Lineage (NCBI taxonomy): Eukaryota > Metazoa > Chordata > Mammalia > Artiodactyla > Bovidae > Bubalus > Bubalus kerabau. The sequence goes on from NC_073626.1 coordinate 96,422,350, forward strand.
TTGAGAGTCCTAATCAGAGTAAATGAAACAATATTGTCTTCTTAACTGCTTTATTTAGAATACAAAGAAGCCTGATTGCTTCCTAATCAGCTAGATTAACACCTAATAAAAAGTATTTCCCTAAAGGAGCCTTGTAAGTACTGATTTTTAATTCCTCATCTCTACATTAAATCAACCAGCAGCTCCTACTTAGAAAACCTAGGCTCATTTAGATGGCCTCCTACCCTTTTCAAAATAAGCATAGTAGTAGCGCTGTCAAGAAATGAAAATACTATTTATGTCATAGATTTGGTTGCTTATTGTAGACAGATATATACTATACTTGTATTAATCTAAAAGCAAACTTGTGAAGTCTCTCTCTCAGTTGTGCCTGACTCTGCGACCTCATGGGCTGTAGCCTGCTAGGCTCTTCTGTCCGTGGGATTTTCCAGGCAGGAATACTAGAGTAGGTTGCCATTTCCTTCTGCAGAGGATCTTCCCAACCCAGGGATCGAACCTGAGTCTCCTGCATTTCAGGCAGACTTTTTACTGTCGATGAGTTCAAATTCATGGACTAATGACTCATTCGAAATAAATTCTGCTAATTTTTACTTTAAAAGGATCTTACAAATATCATATTTTAATTCATATATATGGAATCTAGAAAAATAGTACTGATGAACTTATTCGAAAGGCAGGAATATAGACATAGAGAATGGACATGTGGACACAGTGGGGAAAGGAGATGGTGGGACGAATTAAGAAAGTAGCATTGATGTGTATACAGTACTGTGTGTAAAATAGATAGCTAGTGGGAAGCTGCTGTATAGCACAGGGAGCTTAACTGGGCTCTCTGTGAAGACCTAGAGGAGTGGGATGAGGGGAGCGGGAAGAAGGGGATATATGAATACATATAGCTGAAACCCGTTGTACAGCAGCAACTAACACAACATTGTAAAGCAATTATATTCCAATTAAAAACTAAATTAAAAAGTATAAAATAAATTTCTAGATTTTTTTCAAAAAAAAGGTGGGTGCATGATTGCATGTAAAGATAGAGGGGCTTTTTTAGTATCTCCTTTCTTTGGGCTACTACTAGGAATTATCACCACTCCAGGCTCTGGGTTGAGTCCTATATAGCCACAATTCATGTAGTGACGTCAAGAGTGCTGTAACTCTTCTGAGACCCTGAGAGAATATGGCCAAACAAGCCAAGAAAGGATTGCCAAAAGAGTTCTGGAAAAATGGAATGGAAGCTTGATTAATCTGTACCTGTAGTCTGCCAATACTCTGGACTTTTCAGTATGGGCACTGGCAAATTCTATTGTTTAAGCCAGTCTGATTTGGCTTCCAAATTAATGAATTACCTGAATCAGAGGCCCAGGGTCACAGAAACCTGTTCATCTCTGTAATCTCAATTACATATTTTTCAAGCACTATAAAGGGGAAATCATATGCTTTTAAAACATAATTTAAGTGATACTTCTTAAAAAAGTAAATTCATGAGTGGTGAAAAACATAGCTTAAATCTTGGTATCTGGAAACATTTAAAGGTGGACACTGTTGACAAACTTGTGTACACTCCAGCAGAGAGGCAATGATTGGAAATAAAGTATCTTGAATTTAAGTGGCCTACAAAAACTTCTCTTGGCTGACTACTACTGATTCAGCTTTCTCAGTCCAAAGAATCTGAGAAAATTATGCTCACAAAAGATGCATTTTCTTTTCACAGCTATTGTTTTCATATTGATATCACAAACTGTTTTCCAGGAACAATTAAGTATGAGTTTATTTCCCACTAATAATTTGTTAAAGGCTGAAGAATTAGCATTTACTAGAAAATAAAACTACAGCAAGTTATTTTATTTACCTTTCTGGAAACATTACTTCTGTATAATACACTAAGAGTCATGCTTCAAAAATTATCTTATAAATGAAAGATCAGCATACTGAAGCATAACATCTAATAACCATGTCACAGAATAAGAAGCATTTTATTTGCATACTTTATCCTTGGATTGAATTATTCTGAATTTCTAAACAATAATATGAACTTTATTTGTCACCAAAGAAAATGGCAAAGATAATTAAAAAAAGTGATTCAAACATTTCCAAGTTCTATTAATAAATTATAATCTTTGCTGAAAAAATATTAAATACTGAGTTACTCTGAAAGTATTTAAGAAAAATAAATCACTATAGTTTGCATTATTTCAAATAGTATTGCATTATTTCAAATATAGCATTCTTGAAAGGCCCTGAGAGTAGATTTTAAGTATTATTACCACACACACATATAGAAGTTAAGTATGTGAGGTGATGGATGTGCTAATTGTCTTGACTTTGAAAATCATTCCAAAATGTATATGTATGTCAATCATCATGTTGCACATTTCAAATATATATATATATATATATATATATATAGTTAAAAATAAAGTTAGAGAAAAGAATCCACATTCATCTTCTTTATCTGGTTCTTGATCTCTGTTTTATTAATTTATTTGCTTTGTGTGCACGTGAATATATGTTGTAATCATCAGTCATTATTTCTTTGCTAGGGCTACCATAACAAAATAACACAGATGCTGCTGCTGCTGCTAAGTCACGTCAGTCATGTCCAACTCTCTGCGACCCCATAGACGGAAGCCCACCAGGCTCCTCTGTCCCTGGGATTCTCCAGGCAAGAACACTGGAGTGGGTTGCCATTTCCTTCTCCAATGCATGAAAGTGAAAAGTGAAAGTGAAGTCACTCAGTCATGTTCAACTATTAGCGACCCCATGGACTGTAGTCCACCAGGCTTCTCCGTCAATGGGATTTCCCTAGCAAGAGTAGTGGAGTGGGGTGCCATTGCCTTCTTCCAAATAACACAGATGGAAGGGCATAAATAACAGAAATTTACTTTCTCCCACATACAGGAGCATGGAATTCAAGCTCAATGTGCCAGCAGGGTTGGATTCTACTGAGGCCTCTCTCCTTGGCTTCCAGATGGCTGCCCTTTCATTGCCTCACCACATAGCTGGCCCTCTGTTCATGAGCATTCCTGATGACTCTTCCTCTTGTTACAAGAAACCTAGATATGCTCAATTAGATCTACCCTAATAGCCTCATTTTAACTTAATCACATTTCAAAAGGTCTTCATATATCCTTATATTCTGAGGTACTGGGGATGAGGACTTCAACATATGAATTTGGTGGGGGGTATAATTCAGCCACGATAGCCACTTTTCTTTCTTTTTAGACACAGAATGTTTGGATATAAAATTACATTTTCATACTTCTTATTCTCAATTAGTTGTTACAACAGAGCAGGGAGCAGCAGTATTCTTGCCTGGACCAACTCATGGATAGAGGAGCCTGGCAGGCTACAGTCCATGGGGTCGCAAAGAGTCGGACATGACTGAGCTTGCACATGCAACACATAGATGTATTTAGTAAATGAATATGTAAATGTTCCACAGGCTCCTCAAATGCACCCTCACCAAAATCACACTCGTCCCCTTCCTCTCACAATCCTTTCCTCTCCAATCACCGCTCCAGAGAGCATCATTAAACTTTCTCTTTCCTTTCCTCTCCCTGCCAGTCAGTCATCAACTCTTGGAGATTTTATCTCATTAATATGACTTTGACTCACACATTCCTCTTTATTCATATCATAAAATTTACCTCTAATTGTATTGCAACACACTTGTACCAGCCATCTTAAGCCAAAAACAACCAACCATTCTCTACATTGGCAGTGTCTTCCTAGTTCCATTTATGTTAAAAATCCTTCAGTTTCTTGTTCTCAGCATAAATCCTGGCCTCCATGCTTGTAAGGTCCTAAATGAACTCATCTCTTCTTATCCTCCTCATGTCCACAACTCTTTACTTCATAGCCCATTGCTCCATGAAACTGAACAGTGCCCTCAAGTCAATGATATGCTTTGTCTCTTCTGTTATTGTATGGTCCTTCCTTAATCTATAAACATCCTCATATATTCCTCTCACCTTTACTCATGAAAGGTTGTTGTTGAATCACGCAAATACACTGGGATTCTTGGCCCCCGGAGGAGAAGAATTCAATCCGGGGCCAGGGACGAGGCTTGATCGCTCAGAGCTTTTGTGTAATAAAGTTTTATTAAAGTATAAAGGAGATAGAGAAAGCTTCTGACATAGGCATCAGAAGGGGGCAAAAAGAGTACCCCCCTGCTAGTCTTCAGCTGGATGTTATATAGTCACTAGCAGTCTGTTAATGAAAGAAAGGAATGTCTTAAAATTTAGAATGGCACCAGGCCCCTCACCCATAAGATGCATTTTGGGATAATCTTGGCACCAAATGGTTTATCCTGGGCCATAAAATGATTAACTTGAATCTTGAAGAAGGGCAGACCACCATACAAATAGTTTCATTTACATAGATTAGGGGAACAATATCTGAGTATAACATACTGGTTTGTCAAGTAGGTTCTGGGCCAAGAGGCAGAACCGACTTGGAGACAGAGTTTGGGGTAAAGGCATAGTACATTAGCATAGCTTAAGACAAACATTTCCATAAGAAAAAGGCATTGGTTATCTCTAGGCTCAAGAATAGCTAACTTCAGGCGAAACAAGGTGTCATTATGGCAACACAGTATTTTGAGAGAAACCTCCCTTTAAATTTGTATAGAGAAGGAAAAAAATATTGCTAGTTTGTTTCCTCCTGCCGCTTAAGAGAGATAAAAATGTCTGACACTTGCAGGCTATTTCCTCCATTTGGAGAACCCTGGACTTCCTGACTGTTATCCCCTCATTTTCATCGACTCCAGTCCCCAGGTCCTGGTCTACAAAGACTGAAAAGTTTGTCCTTTCTTCCTCCTTGAGAATTCCAGACCCCTCTCTCCTTGGGGACCCCTAGATTTCCTATCAACCTGCCTAGGAAATGACTCTTTCACTCACAGCTATAAAAATCCCACTTGAACCTGGGGACTCAGCTAAGCAGGGCTACCTCCTGCTGGAAACCTTTGTACAACACACAAAAGCTGAGTACTTCTATATTTCTATTATCCAAGACTGGTTAAAGAAAAACACAGAAAACATATAACTATTAGGTCCATGAAGATAACTCAGTAAAGTGGCTGGGTTCAAAACCAAAATAGTCACACTAAGAATCACTAGGCTTTATATGCACAAACAAAAACCTACAACAAGTTATAATGAAAGAAGACAACGTTTACAATAACAACTTTGATAAAACAGCTAGAGTAACGAGAATTGTAAACAATCTTTGCAAAGAAAACTCTGAAACCAGTGAAAATACAAATGAAGACTTGAACAAATAGAATAGTGGTATCCACACTCATGATTAATTGGACCCTTAAAGATTTATTTATCCCTAAATTAATCTATAAATTTTATACTTGTTTAATAGAAATACCAGAAACATATTTTTTATTTAATAAGCAGATTTTAAATGTCAAACATAAAATAAACAAGAATAGTCATAAAAATTGTAGGAAAAAATGAGTCATCTCATTTTTAGTATTACAATAAAACACCAAAAATTTATCATAGATTAGAATATAAAATTTGAAGCCATGAAAGCAAACCATGGGATACTTTATTTAGACAATATTTGTATGAAAATGACCTTTGAAGTATGACAAAATCCAGAAACCTGTCAACAAAACATTGATAAACCAAGACATTCTATATGTAAAATCCACCATAGTCAATGTCCCAGCAAGAAAAAGATGATGCACCCAACTGAATGATTTGAGAAGTGTTGAATGAGAGCACTATTTGCAAAGCTAAGTGTAGAATATCAGGAAAGCACGAGAGTTAGAGCACTGTCTCAGAACTGGTACTAGCAGGGCACATTGTCTCCTTTAAGGCTGAAGAAAAGAAGGAATAACAGTTTTGAAGTTAGAGAAATCCATGTTACAGCGCTTTCTGGTAGAACCTGATCCTGCAGGAAAGCAAATAACCCTCAGGGATGGAAGGAGGCGACCAAGGTGAAAAATAACCTGTCTTCACTTTCCTCTTTCTTTAATCTCTTGTTTAAGTACCACTGATTGATGAAACTTAACTGATATCCATCCATCGGGCCATAATGTTCATTTTCTTAAGGCATTGAAACTAAAAGATACAGTAAGAAAAATTAAGAGTTTAACAGCTGGGTTTGTTAGACTGGACACAGCACAGATAATTAGGAACTAGACCCTAAATCAGTGTAAAATACCAGATTAAATCATGGAGAGAAAACGGGAATGAAAATCATAAAAGAGTAAGAGATGTAGTGTATACTGTTAAATGTTCTAAAAGAAAAATAGGCCAAGAAGGTATGTAACAAAAGCAATATTTGAATATATGCTCAAACAATATTTGAACAAATTTTCAAAAATTGATGAAAGTTTTAACAAGTGGTATTAGGGAAATGATATTCTCATGCAAAAGAATGACAGTGAACTCTAACTTTGCATCATAGGCAAAAATTAACTCAAAATGGATCAGAGACCTAACTGTAAGAGCCAAAACTATAAAATCCTTATAAGCAAACATGGGGAAAAGCATTACAAACATAGGGGAAAAATATTAGATTTGATAATGATTTCCTGGCTATAATATGAAAATCATAAGGAACAAAAAGAAAAATAGATAAATTGGAATACATTGAATTTTAAACCTTTTATACATCAAAAGACACTATCAAGGGAATGCAAAGCTAACTCAAAAAATGAGAGTAAAGACTTGAAAATCATATATGTGATAAGGGGTTATTATCCAGAATAAAGTACTACAATTCAACAAAAGCAAAAACAATTAAAAAAAATACCTCATGACTCAATTTAAAAATGGGCAAAAGACTTGAACAGATGTTTCTCCAAAGATCTACAAATAGTTACAAAACACATGAAAAGCCGCCCCACATTGCTAATCGTTAGGAATATGCCATTAATAAACCACAATGAAATAACATTTCATAGTTAGGATGGCTATTATAAAAAACAAAGAAAATAACAAGTGTTAGATAAGATGTGGAGATATTGGAGCCCCTGGGCACTGCTAGTGGGAATTTAAAATGATGCATCTGCTGTGGAAAATAGTATGGTAGTTTTTCAAAAAATTAAAAATAGAATTACCATATGATCTAGCAATTCCACTTCCAAAACAATTGAAAGCAAAACTTCAAACAGACATTTCTATACTCATATTCATAGCAACATTATTCACAATAACTAAAGGGAGAAAGTAACCCAAGCAGCCACTGACAGACGAATGAAAAAACAAAATATGGTATACAATAATACAGACAACCTAATATTATTCAGACTTAAAAAGGAAGGAAATTCTGACATAATCTATGCCACAAATATATTAACCTTGAAGACATTATCCTAAGTGGAATAAGCCAGTCACAAAGGGGCTAGTATTGTAGGATTTCACTTATACAAAATACATATAATCACATTCATAGAGACAGAAAATTGAATTATGACTGCCAGGGGCAGGGGCCAGGGGGAAATGAAGAATTAGTATTTAATAGATAAAAGTTTCCATTGGGAAGATGAAGAGTTCTGGAGATGGATGATAGGAATGCTTGCATGAAAATGTGAATGTATTTAATGCCACTAAACTGTACACTTAAAAGTGGTTATAAGGGCAAATATTCAATGTTATGAAAAATACAGTTTTGTAAAGAAGTAAATTCCCACAAATTGGTCTATAGAGTCAATGCAATCCCAATCATATACATATATAGTGATGCTCAAGTTAGAAGCAGTCAAAAAACTGAGGTCATATGGGCAGATGAGGCTGAGTGCACCTAAGGGAGTACAGAAATTAAACCTTGTACTTTGAGGGAAAAAAAAAAAACAAAACTCAGTATTTCAATTTCCACCTGAGAGAGTGTATAATATATAGTAGAAGCTTTATACATCTTTTTATTTTTTTTTTTTTAAATACTGAGTGGTTTACAGAATCTTAGTTCTCAGACCAGGAATTGAACCTGGGCTCATCGCAATGAAAACACCAAGTCCTAACCACTGCACTACCAGGGAATTCCCTCTTTTTATGATTAAAAAGTTTTGTGGTTAGTATATTGATATTTTTATTTTCTTAGTGAAAGGGACCTCATGTTTGTCTGTATTGTTGACCCAACTTTCTTTCTTGTTCCAATTATTTGTATCTCCCAGGAAGTAAAGACTATCTACAAATGATAATATATACACATATGCACACGCTCACACAACTTAATGAAAAATGGGCAAAAGCTGACAGTTCACAAGAGAAAAACAAATAATCATAAGAAAATCATATCAACCTGATATAAAATTAAATGGCTTGAGTTAAAATGTTCATTTATCTCTGCTGTCCTATGCAATTCTACTAAAATGACACCATGCAGATATAAACAGAAAAGAAATTAATAGCCTATCAATAAGAGATGTATATAAATAATTACAAGATAGAAAGTGGACAAAGCCATGGTTATTAACTTGAATAAAGAGAGTTTAAGTCTAAATACTAGTATCAGTTCAGTTCAGTTGCTCAGTCGTGCCCGACTCTTTGTGACCCGATGAATCACAGCACGCCAGACTTCCCTGTCCATTACCAACTCCCGGAGTTTACTGAAACTCATGTCCATCGAGTCGGTGATGCCATCCTGCCATCTCATCCTCTGTCGTCCCCTTCTCCTCCTGCCCCCAATCCCTCCCAGCATCAGAGTCTTTTCCAATGAGTCAACTAGTCACATGAGGTGGCCAAAGTTTTGGAGTTTCAGCTTTAGCATCAGTCCTTCCAATGAACACCCAGGACTGATCTCCTTTAGAATGGACTGGTTGGATCTCCTTGCAGTCCAAGGGACTCTCAAGAGTCTTCTCCAACGCCACGGTTCAAAAGCATCAATTCTTCGGCACTCAGCTTTCTTCACAGTCCAATTCTCACATCCATACATGACCACAGGAAAAACCATAGCCTTGACTAGACGGACCTTTGTTGGCAAAGTAATGTCTCTGCTTTTGAATATGCTATCTAGGTTGGTCATAACTTTCCTTCCAAGGAGTGTCTTTTAATTTCATGGCTGCAGTCACCATCTGCAGTGATTTTGGAGCCCCCCAAAATAAAGTCCTATACTGTTTCCACTGTTTCCCCATCTATTTCCCATGAAGTGATGGGACCAGATGCCATGATCTTCGTTTTCTGAATGTTGAGCTTTAAGCCAACATTTTCACTCTCCTCTTTCACTTTCATCAAGAGGCTTTTTAGTTCCTCTTCCCTTTCTGCCATAGGGGTGGTGTCATCTACATATCTGAGGTTATTGATATTTCTCCCGGCAATCCTGATTCTAGCTTGTGCTTCTTCCAGCCCAGCATTTCTCATGATGTACTCTGCATAGAAGTTAAATAAGCAGGGCGACAATATACAGCCTTGACATACTCCTTTTCCTATTTGGAACCAGTCTGTTGTTCCATGTCCAGTTCTAACTGTTGCTTCCTGACCTGCATATAGGTTTCTCAAGAGGCAGGTCAGGTGGTCTGGTATTCCCATCTCTTGAAGAATTTTCCATAGTTTATTGTGATCCACACAGCCAAAGGCTTTGGCATAGTCATAGAGATGCCTATACAGAACACAGTAATTCACCAAGTAAAACCATTATGAGGCTCAGGGTAGAAGCAGTACTTATTTCTGAAGGATATGAAAGAGGGGATAAAAGCACAGGGACAAATGAAAAGCATAAAATGGAGATAAAACCAAGTTCTCCTCTGTTTCCCTACAACCATGTGTATTTTCCTCTCTATGAACAAACCAGAAGATTGTCCTGGAAAAATTAAAGTATAGAAACAACAAGTTCAGAGAAAATAGTCAGTTGAAAATGGCAGTGAGGCAATGGAATAAAAATAAGAGATTAAATAAATTTTACCCATTAAAAAGTAACATTCCCCATGCCAACCAATCTTATTTTCCAGCAGAATAGAATTTTGGATGCTTGGGGCTAGTGCACTGGGATGACCCAGAGGGATGGTATGGGGAGGGAGGAGGGAGGAGGGTTCAGGATGGGGAACACATGTATACCTGTGGCGGATTCATTTTGATATTTGGCAAAACTAATACAATTTTGTAAAGTTTAAAAATAAAATAAAATTAAAAAAAAAAAAAAGAATGGGAGCTACTGAAGGATTTTTAACGAAAAAAAAAAAAAAAAAAAAAGACTTTTGACAGCCCAGCATGGCATTTATCAGCAAATACTAAATCAGGAACAGATTTTTTTTTTTTACAAGAAAAATTGAACATCCCAGAGAAAAATCCAGCAAATACCAGCATTTAGGTCCCCAACAAAATGCAGAGCCACTGTGCTGTCATCCAGAGGTGAAGCCACTAATGGACAAGCCTCACCCAAACACACAGAGGTTTCAGAGACTCTTTTAGAGTTTAGTCCTCACATTTTAAAATTTATCTGAAAATCATCAGATGTTTGGAGAAAGGATAAATTTCAGAATCAGCTTGTCAATATCTATGAAAAGTCTGCTGGGATTTTGACTGGGATTTAGTTGGATTCAGCAATCAAGTTAGGGAGAACTGATATCTTAACAATAATGAGTCTTCTAATCCATAGACATGAATATTTTTCCATTTATATGTTTTTAATCATATAATTACTATATTTTGGTAATACTTCATAGTTTTCACCTTATAGATACAATATTTCTCCTTTCGAGTTATACCCACCTGTTAAATTGGTTGGTGCTACCAGACACAATACAGTTTTTATAGTTGCATATCATAACTGTTTACTTAAGGTATAGAAACACCATTGATTTTTGTGTGTTCACTTTGCATCCTGCAACCTAGATAAGCTCCATTAGTAAACTGGATAGCTCATTTATTAAATCTGAGAGTTTTTTGTAGATTCTCTGATATTTGCTAAACAATCATGTTACTGAAAATAGTTTTATTTCTTCTTTTCTAATCTCTATGTTTTTAATTTCTTTTCTTTTCAGCTCATTGCATTGGAGTAGTGAAAAATGACACTGTGATGGTCTCTGAATTTCTGGATCTATGATTTAGTGTCTGTCATTAATTTTTGAAATTTTTGCTTGTTACTTCTTCAAATACTTCTGCACATTTTCATTCTTCTGGGATTTCGGGATCCCAATTATACTAGTTTTAGAATATTTAATATCATCCCACAGCTTTTGAAATTTCTGGTTCTGTTTCTTTCTCTCTCGTTTTTTCTCTTTGTGTTTCAGCTTGGATCATTTCTATTGCTCTATCTTCAAGTTCACTGATCCTTTCTCTGTGCCAAATTTACCCATGAATCTTTTATTCTTCTATTACTGTTTATCATTTCTTGTATTTCAATTTGCTTTTATTTTATAATTTTGTCTCCACACTGAAATTATCCATTTAACTTTGCATGTTTTCCATTAGCATTTTAAATATATTAATCATAGTTATGTAAAATTCTTTGTCAGTGAGTTCCAGCACCTGTGTCACATATGAGTTTGACCTAATTATTGCTTTGTCCTTTTTGTGTTCTTCCTACCTTCTTATATGTCTCATAATTTTTGGTTAAAATTTGAATGTCCAGCCAGGTGAGTGAGTGCTCATATCTCCCCTTTCTCTATAGGTACTATCTCTCTTTATATCTTGGGCTAGTTGTTTGCCATGAATTCAATGAATTTTTTTTAAGTTGTAATACTAAAATTAATCTGGATCTTTTTCCTTGAAGTGGTGAGATTATTGCTTCTTCCTGCTTTCTATATCCTGAGACAGAACTGGACATATTGTTTGACTCTCTTCAATTATATATTGATACCATTTTAATTTAACAAACTTTTTCATGAAGTATAAAACAATTATTTCATATTCATAACACTGACAAAAGTTTTAAAAGTATTGTTTATTAAATACTTAATAAGTATTAAGCCTCTACCTGCTTTCTGTGAAGCAGCAGGAATTTTTTTTCACTGCAAATCAGAGTATGGTATGGAAAATCACTCTGGAGGGCAGCTGGCAGTATTTATTAAAATTGCAAACTGTAAACCTTTTGATCCAGCCATCTAACTTAGGATAAATATACTAGAGTATTACTTATATGTGTGCACAGAACACAGCATTTTATGAAATGGAAATCATTAATAATGTCCTTCAGTAAGAAACTAAAAAAAAACAAATGAGATATCAAGTGTGTTTTTCATACAACAGAATACTCTACATATCAAAATGAATGAACTAATCCACATGCACTAAAACAGATAAATCTCAAAAATAAAGTTCAGTTAAATTAGCAGATAACAAAGGAAAGTATGTATAGTATACTATTAATATAAAATGGGAAAATGTCTAAACAATTCCTTTCATCATTTACAGTTTTACAACTGTGTTTTTTAAAATTTATTTGGCTGCACCATGTCTTAGTTGTGGCATGTGGGATCTAGTTCCCCGACCAGGGCTTGAACCTGGGTCCCCTCCATAGGGAGCTCAGAGTCTTAGCCACTGGACCACCAGGGAAGTCCCCTACAACTGTGTTTTAAAATAATAAAGGCATGTTTGAGTGTGAGTCACAGTAGCCACAATATAAAGATAATCTCTGGTGGGAAAATATGAAGAAAGAGAAATACAGGAGAGATGATTTAGATGCATCTGTGTTTTTTTTTTTTTTTTTTTTTGTAAATGGATATTGTCTTAGTCCATTGCAAAATACCACAACCGTATAGCTTATAAGCAATAGAAACTTATGTCTTACAGCTGGGGAGGCTGGAAGTCCAAAGTCAAACCTCCAACATGGTTGTGTACTGGCCGAGACAAACTTCCTGGTCCAGAGCCACTACCTTTTCACTGCATCCTTACATGTTAGAAAGGGAAAGGGACTCTATAGAGTCTCCTTCTTAAGAACATTAATCCCATTCATTAGGGTTCCACCATCTTCTAAAGCCATCATCTTTGGGGTTTAGGACATCAACATATGAATTTGGAGGCAACACAAACATTCACATCATAGCAGATACCAGGTAACATCTGGTAAATATGGGTTATGAACATGTGGACATCATCTATACTTTTTCTGCACTTTTGAAATATTTCATAATTAAACTTTTCTAAAGAAATTCAATTTATATTGCTCCCATGTGAATTATTCCAGTCTAATAAGAGATAATTTATTTCTAATTGCTTGGACCTACCATAGATAAGAGCTGCTTATATCAACTGTTTTTCAAACAGTTTATGACTTAAAAGAGAAAAATTTTTAATCTCACTAGTATAAAAAAATCATCATTAATGCGTGTACCTCTCACCAGGTGCTTCCCTGATAGCTCAGTTGGTAAGAATCCAGTTGCAATGCAGGAGAGCCCGGCTGGATTCCTGGGTTGGGAAGATCCCCTGGAGAAGGGATAGGCTACCCACTTCAGTATTCTCAGGCTTCCCTTGTGGCTCAGCTGGTAAAGAATTTGCCTGCAGTGCGGGAGACCTGGGTTCGATCCCTAGGTTGGGAAGACCCCCTGGAGAAGGGAATAGCTACCCACTCCAGTATTCTAGCCTGGAGAATTCCATGGACTGCATAGTCCATGGAGTCGCAAAGAGTTGTACATGAATGAGCGACTTTCACTTCACTTCTCGCCAGGTACAGATTTAACTAGGAGGTGACGACAGTCCTTGGATGTTATGAAGTTCACTGCCATGTGTTCACGGTGAATGGCTGAAATGGTTCTGTACGTGGTGGGGTAACGGTTCTGGTTCCACATTACTTTCTACTAGTGGTGCACTTAGGCATTTTAACTGCTGTGTTTTTATTACACTCTGGTCAATTCAGAGAGATTTAGAGTGATAAAGACATCTGTATCAGATTCATATTTAAATTATCTTCTTCTTCAAACACCTCATCATAGTGCATGTACCTAACACTAGGCTTAGACAGCAGTACATTTCAGGGTAAGATAAAAATGTAAAGGTGAACCAGGGCCTACAATTATTTTTGAAGGCCTCTTGCATAGCATTTTTCAGTAGCCTACAGAACAACAAGCAGCTGTATACATTCCTTGTGCATCTGTAAACCTTATTTCTTGTTTTGTTTAAACCCTTAAACATCTCTAGCTTTATGTGCATACACAGATATTCAATTCAGTCTTAAATAGGCTGTAAGTCTAAATGTGTCTTGATAGGATATGTATTGATTTCATATTACAGGAATTTATCATGACAGTATAAAAATGACACAAATTTAGTGTTGTAGCTAAGACTTAACTCTCATTAAAATCACTACAAATAATAGTAAGATAATTAGAACCAATTTATGCTACTTTCAAATGCATCAATTTGGCAAATAGGTTTACAAATATACAAAGTATTTTGATACTATTATCACAAGTAAGGGCTAATGTAACAGACTCAAAGCAAGTGAATATAGAGAATTAGGCTTGGAGTGGCTTGAGCTAGTTCAGGTTTCTGCTTCCATTTTCAAATTTCAATATTTATAGAAGTGATATCGTATTAGTTCTTAGGCAAGCAAACTTTATAAATATCTCAAAGAAAACAAAAATGATCAGAACAGCTTATGTCCCCAAATTGCTTCTGCTCTTCTTATTTTGCAATCTCTTATTCCATTATTTAGTACACAGGCAAGATGAATTTCTCATAAATGTTTCATTCTTACTAATGTGGGAAAATTAAAAAATTTAATTATAATCCCTTAATAGCATAGGACATTAGCATTTTAATCTGTATAAATTGGTAATGCAATGTAATAAAGAATTATCAAGTTGAAATAAACACCTTCAGTAATCAGGTTTCACACAAATTGCTTGCTGAGGTATATAGTGCTTAAATCAGAATGATTTTTTCCGTTAAATATATTCCCAATTCTGAATCAAGATGATGTATTTGTAAGATGGAAAGTACTCAATTAAACTATCACCTATTATATGCATTACATTCCAGCACAGCAGGAATATGCCTACAAAGAAAAATGAGATAAATATCCATTATCTAGAATCATAAAATTAATTGGAAAATTACCAGATCTCTGTTTTCTCTCTATTTTCTACAGACCTAGCTTTTCTGTCCTCCATCTTTCCAACCTGCAGAGTGATAAAGCACTCCCAAAACATGCTTGCAAGCAATCTATTTATATTTAGGAAATTGATTCAAACTTTAATTTTTAAAGTATTTTATGATAGGAAAACTACACTGAACTTTAAACATTATAAGGTTGGGCATATCATTGGGCAGTGTCTCACTTCAGCAACTCAGGGTAATAAATCAGAAATTAATCAATTATCGGTGAACAGTTCTGTGTTGATTTCCTGTTATGTATCTCTCACTGAGGGAAACAGGAAGATAAAAAAAAGTTGTCAGACAGCCTCTCTGCTCTAAATACAACATTGCCACAAAAGTGAACTTTCTATTCCATTCAAAGACTTTCCAGAAAGACAAAATCACCTGAACAAGGGGAGAGAATATCTTTGACATGCAACAAAGTATGTTTTAATTATTTCTCTTAGCAACACAGTGTGCATCTATGCAACTTTATTATTACTGTTGACTTGATAAGTAGACTGCCAGATATTTCTCCAGCAAAGACAAGTTATTCAGGCCCAGCAGAGAATTGCTATTTGGAGTCTGCAACCACAGTATATGCTAAGTCGCTTCAGTCATGTCTGACTGTTTGATACCCATGGACTGCAGTCCACCAGGCTCTTCTGTCCATGGGATTCTCCAGGCAAGAATACTGGAGTGGGCTGTCACGCCTTCCTCCAGGGGATCTTCTGGACCCAGGGATCAAACCCAAGTCTCTTATGTGTCCTGCATTGGCAGGAGGGTTCTTTACCACTAGCACCACCTGAGGAAGCCTGCAACCATAGTGAGCCATGTACAAGTCCCGTGGGAAGGGAAGGAGAATGTTTTTATGGAGAGGAAAAGCAGTTGGGAGGACGACAGCAAACAGAGTCCCTGGCTTTTTATTGGCTGAACTGTTGCCAGGAAAGAAGCTAAGTCTTTCCTCTTCCTTCACAGTAATCCAAGTCTATGCCCCAACCAGTAACGCTGAAGAAGCTGAAGTTGAACAGTTCTATGAAGACCTACAAGACCTTTTAGAACTAACACCCCAAAAGATGTCTTTTTCATTATAGGGGACTGGAATGCAAAAGTAGGAAGTCAAGAAACACATGGAGTAACAGGCAAATTTGGCCTTGGAGTACAGAATGAAGCAGGGCAAAGACTAATAGAGTTTTGCCAAGAAAATGCACTGGTCATAACAAACAACTTCTTCCAACAACACAAGAGAAGACTCTACACATGGACATCACCAGATGGTCAACACCAAAATAAGATTGATTACATTCTTTGCAGCCAAAGATGGAGAAGCTCTATACAGTCAGCAAAAACAAGACTGGGAGCTGACTGTGGCTCAGATCATGAACTCCTTATTGCCAAATTCAGACTGAAATTGAAGAAAGTAGGGAAAACCACTAGACCATTCAGGTATGACCTAAATCAAATCCCTTATAATTATACAGTGGAAGTGAGAAATAGATTTAAGGGCCTAGATCTGATAGATAGAGTGCCTGATGAACTATGAATGAGGTTCATGACATTGTACAGGAGACAGGGATCAAGACCATCCCCATGGAAAAGAAATGCAAAAAAGCAAAATGGCTGTCTGGGGAGGCCTTACAAATAGCTGTGAAAAGAAGAGAAGCAAAAAGCAAAGGAGAAAAGGAAAGATATAACATCTGAATGCAGAGTTCCAAAGAATAGCAAGAAGAGATAAGAAAGCCTTCTTCAGCGATCAGTGCAAAGAAATAGAGGAAAACAACAGAATGGGAAAGACTAGGGATCTCTTCAAGAAAATCAGAGATACCAAGGATGGGCTTGATAAAGAACAGAAATGGTATGGACCTAACAGAAGCAGAAGATATTAAGAAGAGATGGCAAGAATACACAGAAGTACTGTACAAAAAAGATCTTCACGACCCAGATAATCATGATGGTGTGATCACTCACCTAGAGCCAGACATCCTGGAATGTGAAGTTAAGTGGGCCTTAGAAAGCATCACTATGAACAAAGCTAGTCGAGGTGATGGAATTCCAGTTGAGCTATTCCAAATCCTGAAAGATGATGCTGTGAAAGTGCTGCACTCAACATGCCAGCAAATTTGGAAAACTCAGCAGTGGCCACAGGACTGGAAAAGGTCAGTTTTCATTGCAATCCCAAAGAAAGGCAATGCCAAAGAATGCTCAAACTACCGCACAATTGCACTCATCTCACATGCTAGTAAAGTAATGCTCAAAATTCTCCAAGCCAGGCTTCAGCAATATGTGAACCATGAACTTCCAGATGTTCAAGCTGGTTTTAGAAAAGGCAGAGGAATCAGAGATCAAATTGCCAACATCCGCTGGATCATGGAAAAAACAAGAGAGTTCCAGAAAAACCTATTTCTGCTTTATTGACTATGCCAAAGCCTTTGACTGTGTGGATCACAATAAACTGTGGAAAAGTCTGAAAGAGATTGGAATACCAGAACACCTGATCTGCCTCTAGAGAAATTTGTATGTAGGTCAGGAAGCAACAGTTAGAACTGGACATGGAACAACAGACTGGTTCCAAATAGGAAAAGGAGTTCGTCAAGGCTGTATATCGTCACCCTGCTTATTTAACTTCTATGCAGAGTACATCATGAGAAACGCTGGACTGGAAGAAACACAAGCTGGAATCAAGATTGCCGGGAGAAATATCAATAACCTCAGATATGCAGATGACACCACCCTTATGGCAAAAAGTGGAGAGGAACTCAGAAGCCTCTTGATGAAAGTGAAAGAGGAGAGTGAAAAAGTTGGCTTAAAGCTCAACATTCAGAAAACGAAGATCATGGCATCCGGTCCCACCACTTCATGGGAAATAGATGGGGAAACAGTGGAAACAGTGTCAGACTTTATTTTTCTGGGCTGCAAAATCACTGCAGATGGTGACTGAAGCCATGAAATTAAAAGACGCTTACTCCTTGGAAGGAAAGTTATGACCAACCTAGATAGCATATTCAAAAGCAGAGACATTACTTTGCCAACAAAGGTTCATCTAGTCAAGGCTATGGTTTTTCCTGTGGTCATGTATGGATGTGAGAGTTGGACTGTGAAGAAGGCTGAGCACTGAAGAATTGATGCTTTTGAACTGTGGTGTTGGAAAAGACTCTTGAGAGTGCCTTAGACTGCAAGGAGATCCAACCAGTCCATTCTGAAGGAGACCAGCCCTGGGATTTCTTTGGAAGGAATGATGCTAAAGCTGAAACTCTGGTACTTTGGCCACCTCATGCGAAGAGTTGACTCATTGGAAAAGACTCTGATGCTGGGAGGGATTGGGGGCAAGAGGAGAAGGGGACGACAGAGGATGAGATGGCTGGATGGCATCACTGACTCGATGGACATGAGTCTCAGTGAACTCCGGGAGTTGGTGATGGACAGGCAGGCCTGGCGTGCTGTGATTCATGGGGTCGCAAAGAGTCGGACATGACTGAGCGACTGATCTGATCTGATCTGAATGAATATTACAAAAAAGAAACAGACTCAGAGAGATAAGAAACAGATATAGAAAGTAAACTAGTGGTTATCAGTGGGGAGAAGGAACTGGAGAGGGAAAAAATAGATAGGGGATTAAGAGGTAAAATTACTGTGTATAAAATAAATAGGATACAAAAGTATATTCTACAACACAGGGATATAGCCAGTATTTTATAACAACTATAAATGGAGGGTAATCTGTAAAAATTTTGATCACTATGTTGTACTAATATACTATAAATCAACTATACCTCAGTTTTTGAAAGAGACAAATATTTCTCTGGGGGAAAAGACGGCTGTACCCTCCAAGTTACATATGCTTCCTCCCTTCAACTAGCTTAGTGATAATTGAGACAATATAGATTAAAACCCTATTATGTTTAAATGAACAACTGATTATCCTGCAATACATGTAGGCTACAAAAATTATTTAGTAAACTGTTACTGAAAAGACATGTGAGGTTGGCAGTTCTGGTCTAAGCAAAGAAAGCGTCCAGAAACTGTTTTCTTTATATAGCCCTTAAATTTGCTTATTATTTCATTTTAAAATACACTTTTCTGACTATGAAAAAATGTATGGCTATAACATGAAAGTTAGACAGCACAGAAGTGGGTAAAGGTTAGAATCCAATTGCATATAATTCAGCCACTCCCAGGCTGCATGTGGTAAAAACCAGAGAAGGGAGAAGGTCCATGCCTAGGGAAGCGTCTGTACACTATTCAAGATGGGGAAGAGAAAGTCAGTACAAGTCGTGCGGAAGGGAGGTGCAGGTATGTGAAGTGACTTTTCACTGTGAAATAATCGGTGCTTTGAGACTTTTGAGAAGACCATTAAGTTTCAGTTAAACCTTGTGTCCAAATCACCTATTATTTGGAAAGATACACATGAGTTTTAAAATTCTTTATGTTTAACTGAACTCTATGATCACTCCCTTCCAGTGCTGAAGGGAGATGACCTGTGTGGAATTCAAGCCAGAGAAGTTGGCAAAGAGAAGCATATTCTGCATCCACAGCATATTTCTGTGATTTGGCTTATATATTGTGAGGAGCATGGGGGCAGGTAAATCTCCTTCAGCTAGTAGATGGATTACGGCAAATTTAGGAGTGGTTCTACGTTGTCAGTACATAAGAACAATGAGCTCTGAGCACTTTTCAGAAATGCACCTCAACTCTTCACATCATACCTGGGACTCTGCTGCACTCTTTAAGAATTGTCACTTGAGGACTTTCCTTCCTCTGGCTACTCTTCCTCTTATGTGTAGGCAGGATAAATGGCAGCAATTCCAAGCACTGTTTTGAATGCTTTCTTTGTTGAAACCATAGCAATGCAAATTTTTGTAGTCTGTGGATCCTTTTGAAGTATGTAGAAATATTGTCTTAATAATACTGGGGACTATCAAATAGAGAAATCATAAAGTTGAGTCATTGCACCAACAAAGCTTGTATGCCCATCACATAATCCAATGCATCCTTTACACTCCCTGATGAGTCAGAGGCATAATTATTCATTAAAAAAAAAAAATGCATGGTTCATGGAGCTTGTCTTTCTTATGAACTCTCCTCTCTGAAACCAATATTCTGAAGATGCTGTAACAGAGTGCCAGCTGATAAATGCATGACCCATCAAGCTCCATATTTCTTTCTGACAGTCCATTAGGTGCAATCTAAGGCCTAGGAGTTGGAGATATACTTAATTATAATTATTTCATTGTTGGGAAGTGTGGCCTGAGTATTTATAGCTTTAAGATGTTTTGTCACTCTCTGGAAAGAAACTGTGTTGATAGTAGTGATACACAATAGACACTTAGAGGAGGATGTCAAGATACAGAAGATCCTTGATCTCAGGCTAACGGCTAAGTCACTTCAGTCGTGTCCGACTCTGTGTGACCCCATAGACAGCAGCCCACCAGGGTCCCCCATCCCTGGGATTCTCCAGGCAAGAACACTGGAGTGGGTTGCCATTTCCTTCTCCAATGCATGAAAGTGAAAAGTGAAAGTGAAGTCGCTCAGTCTTGTCTGACTCTAGCGACCCCATGGACTGGAGCCTACCAGGCTCTTCCACCCATGGGATTTTCCAGGCAAGAGTACTGGAGTGGGGTGCCATTGCCTTCTCAGGAGGCCAGCTCAAATCCCTTAAGCTCTGCTCTTCTGACTCCTATCTGATGGAGAAGACTGCTGTGTGCTCAGAACAGGGTCACAATTAAATCCCAATGCTTTTAACTGCAGTAATTCATTTAGAAATTAAGGGTGCTTTAATGTCTATGATATTAAAATAAGCCTACATATATGAATTTTAATATGTTTCTTAAAAACCCAAAAATACACAACAGACTGTATCCATTGCTTTCTCAAGTCAGGCACCACAGGAGAACTGGGCTACCCTATGCTTTTGGAAAGTATGTTTTATTTTCTATCCATAATTTTCTACATCATGCTTTAGTTACAAACATTTATTCCACAGAATTAATTTGTCACATTGTTAAAAACAAACTTTTCAAGAAAAACAAAGCCTATCATTTTCAAAAGAGAAAAACGGGGAGCCTAATGAATACAAATTCATTTCTGAGCACAATTGCTCACAAAATGAAGGAAATTTCACAAAGTATGCCCTAGAATTCATCGTTATAAGTCGCCCAGGTTGGTTTACATATTAATCCACTTCCCCAGCATCTCCCTTTGTGACCTGCCAGGCTTCTGTTACGCACAATGGCATAGAGACAGTCTGCTGAAAGGTCTATTCTTTCAAAATGTCACTCCTCACTATGGAATATATTTTATTAAGGGTAACGGGAAACGTGCGGCTCTGGTAGTGAATTTGCTTTTCTTTCCTGAGATGAAATTTGAACACAGACTTAAAAGGGAAGTTTGTCATTAAATTCTAACAGCAGCGTGGGCTGGGGCTGGGTGTCAGCCTCATCTCCAAACAGAGGACTCCAGCCTAACTTCTTGAGGACTTTGTCCATCACATCCAAGGATGGCTACTGTCTGAGGCTGAGAAGCACATGGCCAACATGAAGCATTGCTTCCAAAAAGAGAGAATTAACAGATTAAGGAGGAAAATGTTCAGGTCACTATAATAGCAAAACTGTTTCTAAGCAACGGAAGTGATGCATGAACACGACTCATATTGTATGCTTTCATAGAGATATGCAGGTCAAATCATTTGATTGAAAGCATGATGACAATCAAGAGTCAGAGCCTTCAATGACATAATTGCCTAAAAGGTGAGGGTTATTCCTCCCCAACATCAGACTTCTACGACAATTCCTCTTATCTTAGTAAAAGCCTTTAATGGGTGGTTTTTGTGAACTCCTGTTGCCTCTATGGAACGACGTGATTTCCAGGACATGAAGGTTTGGAATCCTACATAACTGGGTTAGATTCCTAACTTAGTACTAACCATGCCAGCTTCATGGGAGGGTAAGGTTATAAAGTTTTACGAACTTAAATCTTCTTTTTATGAATGCTTCCTCTGGAGGCAAGGGTTAGAAGAGGCTCCCATGTTCGGGTTTTAATGTTTCGCCGTGGTTGTCTTGAAGTTCTTCATAAATTTATTCTGAATTTGTGATTTGTCAAGCAAAGTCAGGGTGGACAATAGCACCCTGCCTCTCTCAATGTTCTGCCTTCCTGGGACGGGCTCTAAGCTACCTGCTGCCTCTCTCCTGGTACCCAAGCCATACTCCAGACTTACCCTCCCATCTCTGCCACGATGATGCTGTATTGTGCCCCTGGCAGGGCCTGGGCAGGGGAGGGTGAGGATAGGCATGCAAGCTCAGGGCAGCAAGTTACAGGGAGGGGCTCCAGGCACCTGTTAAAGAGTTCATATGTATCACATGAGTATCCTCATACCCAAGCAAGGATACATTCAACAGAGAATAAAAAACAGAGACAACTTGAGACAGAGAATATAAAAGAACAGGAAAAGATTTTTTCCTACTTTTTGAAAAAGGGGCCTACATTTTCATTTTTCACTTGGCCCAGAAATTATATGGCTAGCCATCCTATTAGAATGATCATATGCAAAGCATGTAATATTTATAAACCTGTTTCCCCATCAGTAAAATGTAATGACAACATCACCTATAATACAGAGATGTAATAGGATTGAATATATTTTAAATTTATATAAAAGGCTTGACATAGAAACTGGTGCACTGTTAGGGGATTAATAACATTAGGTATTAGTTTCAAAAGTTACAAAACAAACAAAAACTTGCTTTGAGTTCACATAATTTTTTGGACAATATAGTAAGTACAAGACAAACTTGTAATTCAGGATATCTCAGAAAATACAGAGTCTATGTTAAAAATGTTTTGGTACACAATTTCTTAAAGTTCAAACATATCAAATAAAAATGGATTTTTTTTCAGGCTTGCTGAATAGCTTGGAATTGAAAGAACAATACCTCTTTCATTTAAAAAAATAAATCAATTTATAAATTAGAAATATTAGGAAAATGAACCTATTAAGAAACAATTACTAGAACATCACTCTACTGTGGCTGGGACCACATGGAAAGAACGTATGATACAAACCCTGAGAATTAGGGTTTCTAGCCTCAAAGGATGGCCAGTGCAGCCCTCAATGGCAATGAGCACCTCATTTTCCACTTTTAGAGTACTCTTAAGGAAAACGTTCCATCCTAATCTCTAAAAACAATTTGCATAGAGGAAACGGACAGTGAGGAAAAGAGTTAAGAAAATGAATAAGAATAATTTGCGAATTTCCTATGTTGGAAAGCAAAGTGTCCATTTTGTATAAAGTTGGGGGCAAACTTTTAATGTGTTACATGTGAGTATCAGATCAGATCAGTCGCTCAGTTGTGTCCGACTCTTTGAGACCCCATGAATCGCAGCACGCCAGGCCTGCCTGTCCATCACCAACTCCCGGAGTTCACTGAGACTCATGTCCATCGAGTCAGTGATGCCATCCAGCCATCTCATCTTCTGTCGTCCCCTTCTCCTCCTGCCCCCAATACCTCCCAGCATCAGAGTCTTTTCCAATGAGTCAACTCTTCGCATGAGGTGGCCAAAGAACTGGAGTTTCAGCTTTAGCATCATTCCTTCCAAAGAAATCCCAGGGCTGGTCTCCTTCAGAATGGACTGGTTGGCTCTCCTTGCAGTCCAAGGGACTCTCAAGAGTCTTCTCCAACACCACAGTTCAAAAGCATCAATTCTTCAGTGCTCAGCCTTCTTCACAGTCCAACTCTCACATCCATACATGACCACAGGAAAAACCATACCCTTGACTAGTGGACCTTTGTTGGCAAAGTAATGTCTCTGCTTTTGAATATGCTATCTAGGTTGGTCATAACTTAACTAACATAACATAACTCCTTCCAAGGAGTAAGCGTCTTTTAATTTCATGGCTGCAGTCACCATCTGCAGTGACTTTGGAGCCCCAAAAAATAGAGTCTGTTTCCACTGTTTCCCCATCTATTTCCCATGAAGTGATGGGACTGGATGCCATGATCTTCGTTTTCTGAATGTTGAGCTTTAAGCCAACTTTTTCACTCTCCTCTTTCACTTTCATCAAGAGGCTTTTGAGTTCCTCTTCACTTTCTGCCATAAGGGTGGTGTCATCTGCATATCTGAGGTTATTGATATATCTCCCGGCAATCTTGATTCCAGCTTGTGTTTCTTCCAGTCCAGCGTTTCTCATGATGTACTCTGCATAGACGTTAAATAAGCAGGGTGACGATATACAGCCTTGACGAACTCCTTTTCCTATTTGGAACCAGTCTGTTGTTCCATGTCCAGTTCTAACTGTTGCTTCCTGACCTGCATACAAATTTCTCAAGAGGCAGATCAGGTGGTCTGGTATTCCCATCTCTTTCAGAATTTCCCACAGTTTATTGTGATCCACACAGTCAAAGGCTTTGGCATAGTCAATAAAGCAGAAATAGATGTTTTTCTGGAACTCTCTTGCTTTTTCCATGATCCAGCGGATGTTGGCAATTTGATCTCTGATTCCTCTACATTTTCTAAAACCAGCTTGAACATCTGGAAGTTCATGGTTCACATATTGCTGAAGCCTGGCTTGGAGAATTTTGAGCATTACTTTATTAGCGTATGAGATGAGTGCAATTGTGCAGTAGTTTGAGCATTCTTTGGCATTGCCTTTCTTTGGGATTGGAATGAAAACTGACCTTTTCCAGTCCTGTGGCCACTGCTGAGTTTTCCAAATTTGCTGGCATATTGAGTGCAGCACTTTCACAGCATCATCTTTCAGGATTTGGAATAGCTCAACTGGAATTCCATCACCTCCACTAGCTTTTTTCGTAGTGATGCTTTCTAAGGCCCACTTGACTTCACATTCCAGGATGTCTGGCTCTAGGTCAGTGATCACACCATCATGATTATCTGGCTATACCCCCTACAAAATTCCAGAAGTCACTTTGTACCCTATTTTATCCTGAGAGTCATTTCTTATCAAGAAAAACACAAACAAACAAACAAAAAAACCCTTGCCTCTCCATGAAACGCATTAAACTCCTCAGAGCCATTCAGTATGAACCAGACCCTTAGGCAGGGCATCATCCGGCAATAGAATCATGGCAACTTTCTGGTTCATGGAGCTCTGGGCCCTCCTTGCCTCCTGGCTAATGATCCTTTAAGGACACTCTATAGGCAGCTACAGTGACCAAACCCATGAGAAGGAAATCTATGACCCCTTTTTAGATTTATGGTTACTATTGCTAGACTATAATAGCCAGAAGATGAAATCACCTGTTAAATAATGCCCACTTTCTACATAAAACTCATAAAAAAAGATTGTTGTTCACCTACAATGTGATAAAAGCAAGAAAAATATAACAGAAAAGGCATGCCATAAAACACATATGAAAAACAGAAGCATGACTCTAATATTCAGAAATCATTTCCCCAAGGTAAAATTAATATCCTGTTGGAATTTAATGTCTCCCAGTTCAGTGTTTTCAAACATCCTATTTTTAACCTCTGTTATACTTTTTTGTTCTGCCTACTAACTTATATACATATGTCTTTTCTTGAGATTTTTAAGCTCTTGAAAGACAAATATCATTTCTAACTGATCATTGTATCTCCCATATCTGCTTGTAGTTTGATATTTGATACATGAACAGTTTAGATTAATGCTCGAATACTTGAACTAATATTTCCTAAGCAAAAACCTTTCATTATTAACAATATTAAAAATAGCTCCCATATTGTTATTTATTATAATTAGAGTTTTCTTGCAGTTTAATTTTATTCAAACTTTAATATCCATTAGCCCATTTTCCTGAATTCAATTTACTTTTTAGAAGAGACAGCATGGTATAGAACATTGAGTCTCAAAGTGTGGTCCTCAGATGAGCAAGCATGAGCATCAACCAAGTATGACAAGTTAGGAATGGAAATTCCTGCATCCCAGCCCAGACCTACTGGACCACTGGCTATGGATTTAGGTTTAGAAATCTTTGTCTTAACAAGCCCTCCATTTAATCCTCATGAACACAAAAGTTTAAGGACGACTCATGTAGAATAAGAAATTATGGTGAAGTGACTTGAGTTTTAGTCACACTCCATACCTGGTTTTATAAATTTGTACAAATTATTGTGCCTCTTTAAGTATCCATTTCCTTCTCTGCAAAATTAAGGATAATAATTTCTCTTCCATGGGCTTTCCATAAAGACTATATATGATAATATATGTTAGGAACCTGACACATAATAAGCACTCAATAAATGGTGTGTGTGTGTGTGTTTTAGTCACTCAGTCGTGTCCGACTCTTTGTGACCCCATGGACTGTAGCCCATCAGGCTCCTCTGTCCATGGGATTCTCTAGGCAAGAATACTGGAGTTGGTTGCCATTTCCTTCTCCAAGGCATCTTCCTGACCCAGGGATCGAACCCAGGTCTCCTGCATTGCAGACAGACACTTTACCATCTGAGCTACAATAAATGTTAGTCATTGCCAAAAGATGATTCATTCTGAAAGGTCTAGTTTACAGCCCTTCACAAACACCTAATCCACTTCTTCATATCTTCTATGACTTTTCAGTAGCTAATATATCATTCTGAGTTGAGGATCAGAATCATCTTTCATATTTGGAAAAAGTGTTCCTGATACAATTAGCTTTTCGCAACTAAAGAAACTGTTAGTCTGTTTAAGTACTAACCAAATACTCCTTTTCACAGGGTATCAGAGATAAGCCCTAGACTTTGTATAAGGCACACATTAGGCACTGAAAGTGGATAACCCATTTCCAGAGAAATCCAGACAGTGGTAAGCAAGAAGGAAAACTGAATGCGCTGGATGAGGAATACCTGGGTTTTGTCAGCAAGAGCAACAGGAAAAATTACACTAAATCCTCCCCTTCTAATTGGCTCCTCTGTTAGAAAATAAATCTCTTGTGCACAGCTATATGTCAGTTGACTGACAGGAGAAAAGGTTAAAAAAAAAAAAGAATTGTTTTGAAAAGGGCCACTTCCTTGGCAGGCTCACCAGGCTATTATACTGTTACCGAGCTGAACTTTCCCCAAGGCATTAATTACCAGAAATGACCACCTGGAGGCTGGGCGGCCCCTTTGTTCTGTGTCTCCGGTTGCACAGCTCTGTGATGAAAACCCTCACCATCTGTGATAACCACCACCAGCAGCAAGGTAATGAGATCAAATCATTCCCCTTGCACTTTAGCCTGTCTGGATAAGACAAAGGCTCAGCAAAGAGAATACGTCATTCAACTCAATTTAGACTTCTCAAGTTGAGACTTTTGTTTGCCTCAATAAAATAAATGTTTAAATTTAAAGGCATTTGCAGGGGCAAAAGCAATGAAACATCATCTTATTAGTTTCTACCATAATGCTAGGTTTTTGCTAGTACATTCATTCCTAATAAAAGCAAGAAAGATTCAAACCACAAGTATTACCTATTACCATTTAAAAGCTATATTCTGGCCCATGTGTCCAGTAATTTTATACACATAAGTTCTACTTTTGGGATGTTTATAATATTTATCTTTGAGTTTGTGAATAATATTGCAATTATGTTGAACTTAAATTATAGTTTTACATTTGCTAAGCGGAAGATACTGTCTGCACTGAATGACTTTTTAAAGACTTTCCTAATGAGCAGGGTGTTCAAAATGTTGGGAGCCATAAGCACCACATGTATCAAAATGCTAGCTATTAAAATAGGCTTCCTTAATTAAAAGGAATTAAATTATCTTTAAAGGAGCCATTTGACTTTACCAAATAAACAATTACAATGATACAGGGGAGGAAACAGGCTCATTGCAGGTGTTAAAGAAGTGACTGAAGAGGAAATCAATTAAAGTTTCTCATTTTCTTTCTCCTTCTCCCTGCATCAGCTGATTTATTTGCTAAGTTGACAGCAATACAGATGCCTCATCTTTGTGTTGACCCTGGCTTATGCTCAAGGGCTAAATTTGCCTTTGGATTTTTGATTCCACAATCACCCCAGGTTACTCCATCATCTCAAACTTGCACATCACCATTCCATATCGTAGACTATAAATATTTTAAACATGAGTCAATTGTACTATGTGTTTTAACAACTATGCAAATTAACATACACATATGCCAAGGGAAAGACTTGGCAAAAGGAAAAAAAATTCATTTTTTGAGGTATAACATCGCATCATATGGTTACACTATCATTTCTTTAAACTTTTTATATTATTAATCATCCCCCCTTTGTTTGCTATTGTAAAAAGCACAATGTTAAGCAAAGAAATCAGTATAGCAGAGAAATTGAAAGTATGAATCTTTTCATTAAAAAAATGGGGAAGCAGGCACTATTAACAATAGTGAAGTGAAAGCCCCTCAGTCATGTCCAACTCTGCGATCCCATGGACTGTAGCTCACTGGGCTTCTCTGTCCATGGGGATTCTCCTGGCAAGAATACTGGAGTGGTTTGCCATGCCCTCCTCCAGAGGATCTTCCCAACCCAGGGATCAAACCCAGGTCTCCTGCATTGCAGGTGGATTCTTTACCATCTGAGCCACCAGGGAAGCCCATTAACATAGAAGGTATGTTAGATGATATTTCTGAATTAATGTTAAATGTTGTACCTGCAAAGATGTTTGTGTGCTCAGTCACTCATTCTTTGCAACCTCATGGAGCCATAGCCCACCAGGCTCTACTGTCATGGAATTTTCCGGGCAAGAATATTGGAGTTGGTTGCCATTTCCTACTCCAGGGGATCTTCCCAACTTAGAGAGCGAACCCACATCTCCTGCATCTCCTGCTTTGGCAGGTGGATTCTTTACCACTGAGCCTCCTGGGAAGCCCAGCTGCATGATGGCAAGTGTTTAAGCAGAAGAATGTTCTTATTCTTTGTGATACATGCTGAAAGAAATATTTGGGGTGATATATATAGAGAGAGCAGAGAAAGCAATGGCACCCCACTCCAGTACTTTTGCCTGGAGAATCCCATGGACGGAGGAGCCTGGTGGGCTGCAGTCCATGGGGTTGCTAGGAGTCGGACACGACTGAGCGACTTCACTTTCATGCACTGGAGAAGGAAATGGCAACCCACTCCAGTGTTCTTGCTTGGAGAATCCCAGGGACGGGGGATCCCGGTGGGCTGCCGACTATGGGGTCGCACAGAGTGGGGCATGACTGAAGCGACTTAACATAGCATAGCATAGCATGTATAGAGAGAGAGTGAGAGAGAGAGAGAATAAGAGAGAAAGAGAACAAATATTGCAAAAATTTAACAATTAGTAAATTTGATTGACAGTGAATTCACTATACTCTGCTCTCAACATTTCTACAGACTTAAAATTTTCAAAATGGCAAGTAAACTATAGACCTTGAATTTTTATACACTTAGATTTTAACCTCAGCTTCACTATTTATTTGTTGTGTAATTATTGGTAAAATGACTTCATTGAGCACATTGATGTTTTTACAGTATTGGATAATCTGTGTCAGTGAAGTGAGTGAAGTGTCTGACTCTTTGTGACCCCACAGACTGTAGCCCACTGGCTCCTCTGCCCATGGAATTCTCCAGGCAAGAATACTGGAGTGGGTTGCCATTACCTCCTCTAGGGGATCTTTCCGACCCAGGGATGGAAGCTGTATCTCCTGCAGCTCCTGCATTGGTAGGT
This sequence comes from Bubalus kerabau, assembly GCF_029407905.1. Taxonomy (NCBI): domain Eukaryota; kingdom Metazoa; phylum Chordata; class Mammalia; order Artiodactyla; family Bovidae; genus Bubalus; species Bubalus kerabau. Next base: position 96,451,940 of record NC_073626.1, read on the forward strand.
GGATTCTTGACCATGAGCCACCAGGGAGGGAAGACATACTAAGATAGCAAACAATTAATGCAATCAGTTATTCACCACCCTTAATTTTAAAAAGTAAAAAATTTTGGTGCTGAAAGAATCTACCTGCCAATGCAGGAGACGCAGGTTTGATCCCTAGGTCAGGAAGATCCCCTGGAGAAGGAAATGGCAACCCACTCCAGTATTCTTGCCTGGAGAGTCCCATGGACACAGGAGCATGGTGAGCTACAGTCCATGGAGTCACAAAGATTCGGACATAACTGAGCACACAATATGTCTTAATTATAATCAGAGTCAAATAAATATTTTCAAATCTTACTGCCCTCCCTAAATTTGAGAAACAATGCTGACATTCACTAGAAGTGCTTAAAAATAAGAGAGTGAAAAGAGGATTGTTGTCAACTCTTGAATATCCTGAATTTAACAATTTCTGAGTGCTGTGGATTGTACCTTTTCCCCTTGATTTTCCTGTTTCTGATTATTCTGCTTTGAAATAAACATTGATTATAGTCATTAGTAAAAGAAAAAGATCCTCAATTTTCCCAAAGCAAATTTTTTTAAAGTATAGCAAAATAGGCAGCTTGAAAAGAGTGAGTACAGTGAGCACTGGTGAAGGTGGTGGAGGTTAACAGTCCCACTGATTGTAAGTGAACTGTAAACCTAAAGAAATTCTGTTTCTCAGGCTGTTGGCAAATTATATCTCACACAAACCTACCTTGTGTTAATCACAGATTTGTAGTCCTATCCATATATTTCTTATACTTGCCATGCACAGAGCAAACTTAATCACTCAGAGAATAGTCCTCAAGCGTAGGAGGCCATGAAAAATGAACTCTGTATTTAAAGAAAAAAGAAACAGAAGAAGCCTTCCGATAACTATTTAATCAAAATATTTCAGATAGACTATTACATTTTTATAACATGTCAAGTTATTTCATCTGTAGTTCAAAGCACTGGGACATAAAGAAAGGATTCTCATTTTGAAGGCAAATAAAGTCATAAAACACCAAAAGTTTTGGCCTTTATCTAAGATTTTCATTTCAGTTCAGACACTCTTGTTTTGCCAAAAAAAAAATTTAGCTGAAATTTTGTCTGTTAAGGAGAATGCTGGAGTAAAATCAATTAATTGATAAGTAAAAGTCTTTAATTAACTTCGATCAGTTTCAGAGAGAATTTATGAAGGTTTCTGTGGAACTACCTCTACTGGTTCAAGTACAGTGAATCTTGATGTAGTATATATAAGTCTATACTAGGAGCACAACTTTTATTATCCATCTAATAAAGAAATTCTCATTAGATGAACAATGTTCTCTTCATCTTTGACATAATGACCTACACCAATCAAATATGGCTTTTCTAATTTGAGACTGCAGACATCTCCATGTTTCCCGCAATGCATCTTTCAATTCAATCCAATGAAGATTATTAACTGCACAAGTCATGTATGTTTACCTGGCTTCACCAAAATCTATTTTTCTCATTTCTTCTTTCATTGAGGTTTTGAGTGTACCAGGTCTTCCAAATTTCTGCCATATTCTCTAAGCTTGTATGTGTGTACATGTGTATGCATATTAGCTATACCCTTGACTTCCAGCCAGAGGTTTCCAAAGTGGCGCTAGTGGTAAAGACCTCACCTGTCAGTGCAGGAGAGGTTAAGAGACGCAGTTTCAATCCCTGAGTCAGGAAAGATCTGCTGGAGGAAGGCATGGCAACCCACTCCAGTATTCTTGCCTGGAGAATCCCAAGAACAGAGAAGCCTGCAAGCTACGGTCCATAGGGTCACAAAGTCAGATAACACTGAAATGACAAAGAACTCACGCACTCGTGTGCTAGCCAAGAGGTTGCTTCTAGCCAAGAGGTCTCTTCTTCTAAGAGTATATCTAAGTCCTCTAAAAGGAGAATTTTCAAACATAGATAAGAGTCAGAGAAAACCTGTATCGATTCTAGGATTTAGAAAATGACCCTTTGAGCACAAGGCCACTTTAAGATCCTCACTAACCCCAAGTTTCTTACTTTCAGAGGTACCACACAAAGTAGAACAAACATTAAAATATATTCACTTGTCACAATAAATATGATTTTTTTGGTAAATATATTTCAAAGAATTTTATAATTTTGCTTTTGAAATTATTTGGCCACATGTAAATTTCTTAAGCTTGATTTTAATTTTCCTGGCAACTAATGCAGATGATAGTTGGGAGTTTTTGTGAAGTGAAAAATATTGATTTGCCAACAGTTATGACATCTTCATTTCATTTAACACTTCATAAGCCATGAATTAAAATATTGATAATTTTTCAGTACATAAAATCAAGAACACATGCACACACACTAAAATATACAAAGAATATTAAGCAACTCTCATGCACCAGTTCAGACTCTCTCAGCTTCCACTGTCTCTTTTTCCAGTGATGGCTGGTCAGGAGGAAAAACCCAGTTTTCATGAAGGAGGAGACTTAATTTGACAGTATTTTACCTCCTATTCACACAAAGCATCCCTTGCATCCTGCCCTGAGCCCTTCCCAGGAGGCACTGCCCTGCATGTAGCATGCTCAACATGGAAGTTTCAGAGAGTGACAGTTGTCGGGCCAATCGGGCCAAATTTTCACAAAATGGAAATAGAGGCTGTTAGGCAAATTTTTTCCTTCTCCCTTTGGGGGAACCAAGGCTACAATGTTATCGATATATAAAATTTCAGGAAGAGGTACTTAAGAAATAATTAGGACTGGTTAACTTCTATGGAGTAGGATTGGTAGCGAGAAAACAAAGGTGATTTATTTTCACTTTTTCATACAGTTTGCATCTTTGGGGAAAATTGACATGTTTGTATTATGCTCACACTAAAAATAATTTAGGAAATACTTATATTTTAAAAAATGATTTTTTTTAAACAAAGTAAACAAAAGAATTCTAAAGAACTAAGGCCAAGGCACTTCTAATAGGCATTTTTATCAACTCATTTCAGAAGCCCTGTTAAAAGAAAGTGCACATGAAAACTGGGAGCTATAAAAACTCAGGAATGTATAAAACCAGTAGTATGAAGCAATGGATTTTTGAAGGAGTCTGACAAATCCTTCTCTCTCGTTAAATACAAAAATGACTGTAAAATGTACATTATACTCATAGGAGTACAAGTTCTTTAAGAATACTTGGATTTAGCAAGTGAGAAAGATAAAATTGGTATTGATGTTCAAGAACATGTAGTACTTACATCCTGTTCTCACTCAAAAATAAACAGTAACCGTAGACTCTGTAACATGATCTATATTAAGGTTGAGTGAATAAGTATAAATAAATAAGCAGCAACTAAAACAAAGCATATCAACCCAAAACTTGGCTCAATTCAATAAGGAGGGAGGTTGGAGAAGTTTTAATTGAATGGTTTAAAAGATATATAAATGAGCCTTTTATAGGAATTAGAAATATTTGGAAATAGAAAATGGACTAAGAACTGAACCAAAGTTAATTATAGTGATTATCTGCATTTTTTTCAGCTGAAGATAATACACCAAAACTTTCTTTGGTGTGAGGTGGGAGGGAAGTGGCAATTGCACATTATTTATTTATTTTCCTCAGTCATCATTTCACTTTAGTAAATTTAAAATTAGAACTTCCAGTATCCTTAAGTGTGTCAGAGATTCAGAGATATTACCAATCCATGTAAATGACATTAAAAGAAGAGTTTTCATAACTTCAACCAGTGTTTCTCATAATCCCTCTTAATAAGGCAGAGAAATAACCTCTCAGCACACACTGTGAGGAGCACTGCCACAACTAACTGGCAGTTTTGAAAGGCATTGACTGATTTTATTGTATTCACTTATCTCTGGAAGCGGAGTTTAGGAGCTTGATAAATATTAGTGGACTGAGTACATGCTTGACTGACTCTAAGCCAGTAGATGAAAGAACAAATAAATGGGTAGCTGATCAAATGAGTGCATAGATGAGTAACTAAAGAAACGAAAGGACAAATGAATGAATGGATGGATGGATGGATGCGGGAATTAGTGAGCTGATGAATTAATAGGTGGATTAAAATTGAAACATAAAAATAACTACAATCATATAAATTGAATGAATAGCACCACTTTTTCTTTTATCCCAATGGCCTTGCAGCCTGCCTGTACAATGGAGTCATCTGTGGAGCTTTAAAGTCAAATGTCTGTTGCTTCAATCATGAAACCTAATTTCATTGATCCAGAGTGAGTTCCAAGTATGATTATTTTAAAAAATATCCATCAATAATTCTATTGTGTAGCCAGAGTTGAGGACAGTAGCTAGCCTATGCTTTGGATCACAGAACTCCTTTGTACTTCTCCATCTTTTACACTTCATCGCTTTCTCTAAAAAGCCCCTTATTTTCATATGCAAGTACTAATTTACATTCTCTTCTCACTTTGCCTCATTCCTGAGGATTTGGTTGAGAAACTGGGACTATAAAAGCTAATATATTTTTTAAATTAGTTATGATCCTACACACTTTATTTCAAGTAAACAGAGTGAGAATCTTCAGTCAGAGGGTCAAAAATAAAAGGTGGGTATAGCAGATTTTGTCAAAAATTTAACAACTATATAAACAATGACTTTCACAGTCCCAAGGCAATAGAAATTCTAAAAAGCAAATAGTACCTAATCGAGATTACAAGCTTTTTGCAAAGCAAAGGAAACTATCAACAAAACAAAAATACAACCTATAGAATGGGAGAAAATATTTGCAGATGATACAACAGCTGCTGCTGCTGCTAAGTCGCTTCAGTCATGCCCGACTCTTAGTGACCCCATGGACTGCAGCCTCCCAGGCTCTTCCATCCATGGGATTTTCCAGGCAAGAGTACTGGAGTGGGGTGCCATTGCCTTCTCCAGATGATACAACAGACAAGAGCTCAATTTCAAAAATATACTAGCAGCACATACAATTCAACAACACAAAAACAAACAATGCTATTCAAAAATGGGTTAAAGACATAAATGGACATTTCTCCAAGAAGATGTATAGATGTTCAATCAGTTCAGTTCAGTTCAGTTGCTCACTCATGTTGGACTCTTTGCGACCCTATGGACTGCAGCATGCCAGGCCTCACTGTCCATTGCCAGCTCCCAGAGTTTATTCAAACTCATGTCCATTGAGTCCGTGATGCCATCCAACCATCTCATCCTCTGTCGTCCCCTTCTCCTCCTGCCTCAAGCTTTCCCAGCATCAGTGTCTTTTCAAATGGGTCAGTTCCTCACATCGGGTGGCCAAAGTATTGGAGCTTCAGCTTCAGCATCAGTCCTTCCACTGAATATTCAGGACTGATTTCCTTTAGGATGGACTGGTTGGAACCCTTGCTGTCCAAGGGACTCTCAAGAGTCTTCTCCAACACCACAGTTCAAAAGCATCAGTTCTTTCGTGCTCACCTTTCTTTATAGTCCAACTCTCACATCCATACATGGCTACTGAAAAACCATAGCTTTGACTACATGGACTTTTTTTGGCTAAGTAATGTCTCTGCTTTTTAATATGCTGTCTAGCTAGGTTGGTCATAACTTTTCTGCCAAGGAGCAAGTGTCTTTTAATTTCTTGGCTGCATTCACCATCTGCAGTGATTTTGGAGCCCAAGAAAATAAAGTCTGTCATTGTTTTCACTGTTTCCCCATCTATTTGCCATGAAATGATGGGACCAGATGCCATTATCTGAGTTTTCTGAATGTTGAGCTTTAAGCCAACTTTTTCACTCTCCTCTTTCATTTTCATCAAGAGGCTCCTTAGTTCTTCTTGTGCCATAAGGGTGGTGTCATCTGCATATCTGAGGTTATTGATATTTCTCCCGTCAATCTTGATTCCAGCTTGGGCTTCCTCCAGTCCAGCATTTCTCATGATGTACTCTGCATGTAAGTTAAATAAGCGGGGTGACAATATACAGCCTTAACGTACTCCTTTTCCTATTTGGAACCAGTCGTTGTTCCATGTCCAGTTCTAACTGTTGCTTCCCGACCTGCACACAGATTTCTCAAGAGGCAGGTCAGGTGGTCTGGCATTCCCATCTCTTTCAGAATTTTCCAGTTTGTTGTGGTCCACACAATCAAAGGCATTGTCAATAAGCAGAAGTAGATATTTTTCTGTAACTCTCTTGCTTTTTTGATCATCCAGTGGATGCTGGCAGTTTGATCTCTGGTTCCTCTTCTTTTTCTAAATCCAGCTTGAACATCTGGAAGTTCACGGTTCATGTAAAGTTGAAGCCTGTCTTGGAGAATTTTGAGCATTACTTTACTAGCGTGTGAGATGAGTGCACTTGTGCGGTAGTTTGAGCATTTTTTGGCATGGCCTTTCTTTGGGATCAGAATGAAAACTGACCTTTTCCAGTCCTGTGGCCACTGCTGAGTTTTCCAAATGTGCTGGCATATTGAGTGCAGCACTTTTACAGCATCATCTTTCAGGATTTAAAATAGCTCAACTGGAATTCCATCACCTCCACTAGCTTTGTTCATAGTGATGCTTCCTAATGCTCAAAAGGAACATGAAAAGATGCTCAAAATCACTAAATATTAGAGAATTGCAAATTAAAACTATAATGAGGTACCATCTCACATGACTCAGAATGGCCATCATTTAAATGTCTACAAACAACAAATTCTAGAGAAGATGTGGAGAAAAGGAAATCCTCCTACACTGTTGGTGGGAATGTAAGTTGGTGCAGCCACGATAGAAAATAGTATGGAAGTTCCTCATAAAGCTAAAAATGGAATTACTATATGATCAGCAATCCCACTCCTGGGCATATATCCCGGACAAAACTGTAGTTCAAAAAGATACATGAACCACCATGTTTATAGCAGCACTATTTACAACAGTCAAGACATGGAATAACCTAAACCCCCACTGGCAGATAAGTTGATAAAGAAGATGTGGTACATATTTACAGTGTAATACTGTTGCTGCTGCTAAGTCGCTTCAGTGGTGTCCGACTCTGTGCGACCCCATAGACGGCAGCCCACCAGGCTCCCCTGTCCCTGAGATTCTCCAGGCAAGAACACTGGAGTGGGTTGCCATTTCCTTCTCCAATGCATGAAAGTGAAAAGTCAAAGTGAAGTCGCTCAGTCCTGTCTGACTCTTAGCGACCCTATGGACTGCAGCCTTCCAGGCTCCTCCATCCATGGGATTTTCCAGGCAAGAGTACTGGAGTGGGGTGCCATTGCCTTCTCCGACAGTGGAATACTACCCAACCATAAAAAGGCTTGATACCATTTAAAATAAAAGATAATGTAAATAATAAGTGATGGAGAATTTAAACCCTATCTTTCTTCTCTTTCACTATAGAACCTTATCACAAAACATGTTCTAGATGTTCTCACATGAGTTCATCTTACTAATCTTATGTCATACATAATATTTCCTGTATCAGTGCAAATTCTTTCAGTTTCATAGAAAACTCAGTTTGAATTAGCTTCAAGTGAATAATGGAATACATCGGTTCTAATAACTAAATCATTCAAGGGTACATCTGACATCAGGTCCTCCTAGAAACAAAGGGTAAAGCAATATCATCCACTCATAGTTTCATTCATTCCAGAGGGCTCTTTCCTCAGGGCTGAAAAATAACTGCTGGAGATTATGGAACTGGCAAATCTAGTCAAATCCAACTTAAAAAAAAAAAGAAAACAGTAGAGTCTTTCAGTTCAGTTCAGTCGCTCAGTCGTGTCCGACTCTTTACGACACCATGAATCGCAGCACGCCACCTGGGAGCTATTACTCTGGGAATTCCATGTAAAGATTTACTCTGATTGGCATGGCTTAGGTTACATGCCCATTCCTGAACAAATTGATGCAGACATGCTGCTGCTAAGTCGCTTCAGTCGTGTCCGACTCTGTGCGACCCCATAGACGGCAGCCCACCAGGCTTCCCCGTCCCTGGAATTCTCCTGACAAGAACACTGGAGTGGGTTGTCATTTCCTTCTCCAATGCATGAAAGTGAAAAGTGAAGTCGCTCAGTCGTGTCCGACTCCTAGCGACGCCATGGACCGCAGCCTATCAGGCTCCTCCATCCATGGGATTTTCCAGGCAAGAGTACTGGAATGGGGTGCCATTGCCTTCTCTGGATGCAGACATAGGGCAGGACACCTCAATTACCTTAAATCCCTTTTATACATTCACCCTCAGACCTTGTTATTAGAACTCTACTCAGATGACATGAATAAGGAGAGGAGAGGAGTTGAATTTCCAAATAAAAATGGCGATTCTTTGCATCAGACTGAATCTTTTTATGCAGAATAAGGGATAGATGCTAACGCCTACCATGTTTTTATTTTACAAAGAAACTTTGTCCTAATAAATCTTTGTCTATCCTGTTCTAAAAAGATATTGTTAGCACATATTTTCTTTAGCACTCATACTATTGGCTTTTATTTTTAGGTCCAGTATAATATTGCAAAACCATTAATGTATTATATACTTCAAAGCTGCTGAGAGACCAGATCTTAAATGTTCTCACCACAAAAAAGAAATGAGAGAATTAAGTGATGTTATAGAGGTATTAGCTAACACTATAGTAGGAGTCACATTACAACATATAAATTGTATCAAATCAACATGCTACAAAACTTAAACTTACACAATGTTGTGTGACAATTGTATCTCAACAAAAAAAATTTAAAAATTGGTACAGCCATTATTTGCAGCAGGTTTTCTTTCCTGGTTTCACTATGTCACTGACACACACAAATTTGCCAATCAAGAGGTGGGAAGTAGATACTCCAGCTAGGATTAAAAAAAAAAAAAAAAGCTATGCATTTGGGGAAAAATAATCTCTTTCCCATAAGGTATGATGTAGGAATAAACTAGTAAGGATAGGTTCCAAAACCTGTATTTTATCAGCTGTTTTTGTTTCCTGTATTCTCTGTTTTTTTTTTTCCTCTTTTCTCAGTTATTAGGTTAACCAAAATAGTTTTGAAAATTATAGGCTATCTCAGTTGTACTGAAAATATCAAGAGGAGGTGGTTTTATTCACACTCAACTGAAAGCTTTAAAAGGTGGAGAAATAGATCTGTGGGATAAGTGTGAAAATGGCAGTGGGCTCTTCCTATCAAGAGATTCTCTTGGCAGGACAAAAAAATAAGGGATTCTAGGCTTTGTGTTAATAAGGGATATTTCATCAATAATCAATTTCTCAGAGAATATTGAAGATTAATTCAAATGTTAGCATTAAATTTTTTTAAAGTATGATAATTCCATGGAGACAGCTTCAATCTTAGCAAATAATATAGAAAAAATTTCCCCAAAGAATTACAGTTTGTTTGATTAAAGATTCTCCTTACTCTCAAAATCAGCAGGTGGGAAAATCATAGAGCTTTTAAATATTTCTTGCTTCTGCTTACCTACCAGGAACTTTAAAGATACAACACTCTACAGGTGCTGGGGGAATGAAAATAAGCATCTCTTCAACAACCAGGTATTTTGGGAACATGAAATATATTGAATGAACTATAACTTCCATCTTGGCAGCATAAAACAATGGGAATTCAAAAGGAGCACAACACTAATGGTAGATTTCTAAGGTGTTCTCTGACTGAGCGGATTTCACTTTCACTTTCTGACTTGCTAAATTTCCATAGCCATGAGTTTTGAAATTTTCATTCTGTCTCTCAGTTCAGTTCAGTTCAGTTGCTCAGTCGTGACCAACTCTTTGCAACCCCATGAACTGCAGCATGCCAGGCCTCTCTCTCCATCACCAACTCCCGGAGTTCACCCAAACTCATGTCCATTGAGTTGGTGATGCCATCCAACCATCTCATCCTCTGTTGTCCCCTTCTCTTCCTGCCCCCAATCTTTCCCAGAATGTGGGTCTTTTCAAATGAGTCAGCTTTTTGCATCAGATGGCCAAAGTACTGGAGTTTCAGCCTCAGCATCCATCCTTCCAATGAATATTCAGGACTGATCTCTTTTAGGATGGACTTGTTGGATCTCCTTGCAGTCCAAGGGACTCTCAAGTCTTCTCCAACACCACAGTTCAAAAGCATCAATTCTTCGGCACTCAACTTTCTTCATAGTCCAACTCTCACATCCATACATGACCCTGGAAAACCATAGCCTTGACTAGACATACTTTTGTTGACAAAGTAACGTCTCTGCTTCTCAATATACTGTCTAGGTTGGTCGTAACTTTCATTCCAAGGAGTAAGCATCTTTTAATTTCATGGCTGCAATCACCATCTGCACCATCTGGGCTTTTGGAACCCAGAAAAATAGTCAGCCACTGTTTCCACTGTTCCCCATCTATTTGCTGTGAAGTGATGGGACCAGATGCCATGATCTTAGTTTTCTAAATGTTGAGCTTTAAGCCAACTTTTTCACTCTCCTCTTTCACCTTCATCAAGAGGCTCTTTAGTTCTTCTTCACTTTCTGCCATAAGGGTGGTGTCATCTGCATATCTGAGGTTATTGATATTTCTCCCAACAATCTTGATTCCAGCTTGTGCTTAATCCAGCCCAGTGTTTCTCATGATGTACTCTGCATAATATATAGGCTTGATGTACTCCTTTTCCTATTTGGAACCAGTCTGTTGTTCCATGTCCAATTCTAACTGTTGCTTCCTGACCTGCATACAGGTTTCTCAAGAGGCAGGTCAGGTGGTCTGGTATTCCCATCTCTTTCAGAATTTTCCACAGTTTATTGTGATCCACACAGTCAAAGGCTTTGGCATAGTCAATAAAGCAGAAATAGATATTTTTCTGGAACTCTCTTGCTTTTTCCATGATCCAGTGGATGTTGGCAATTTGATCTCTGGTTCCTCTGCCTTTTCTAAAACCCGCTTGAACATCTGGAAGTTCATGGTTCACGTATTGCTGAAGCCTGGCGTGAAGAATTTTAAGCATTACTTTATTAGCGTGTGAGATGAGTGCAATTGTGCAGTAGTTTGAGCATTCTTTGGTAATGCCTTTCTTTGGGATTGCAATGAAAACTTACCATTTCCAGTCCTGTGGCCACTGCTGAGTTTTCCAAATTTGCTGGCATATTGAGTGCAGCACTTTCACAGCATCATCTTTCAGGATTTGAAATGGCTCAACTGGAATTCCATCACCTCCACTAGTTTTGTTCATAGTGATGCTTCCTAAGGCCCACTTGACTTCACATTCCAGGATGACTGGCTCTAGGTCAGTGATCACACCATCATGATAATCTGGGTCATGAAGCTCTTTTTTGTACAGTTCTTCTGTATATTCTTGCCACCTCTTCTTAGTATCTTCTGCTTCTGTTAGGTCCATACCATTTCTGTCCTTTATTGAGCCTATCTTTGCATGAAATATTCCCTTGGTAACTCTAATTTTCTTGAAGAGATCTCTAGTCTTTCCCATTCTATTGTTTTCCTCTATTTCTTTGCATTGATCGCTGAGGAAGGCTTTCTTATCTCTTCTTGCTATTCTTTGGAACTCTGCATTCAAATGGGTATGTCTTTCCTTTTCTCCTTTGCCTCTAGCTTCCTTTCTTTTCACAGCTATTTGTTAAGGCTTCCTGAGACAACCATTTTGCTTCTTTGCATTTCTTTTTCTTGGGGATGGTCTTGATTCCTGTTTCCTGTACAATGTCACAAACCTCCATCCGTTGTTCATCAGGCACTCTGTCTTTCAGATCTAGTCCCTTAAATCTATTTCTCACTTCCACTGTATAGTCATAAGGGATTTGATTTAGTCTAGGTTTTCCCCACTTTCTTCAATTTCAGTCTGAATTTGGCAGTAAGGAGTTTTATGATCTGAGCCACAGTCAGCTCCCAGCCTTGTTTTTGCTGACTGTATAGAGCTTCTCCATCTTTGGCTGCAAAGAATATAATCTATTGGATTTTGATGTCGACCATTCTGTCTCTAGTGTAACCTTAAAAGTGAGAGGGAAAAAAGAACTATATTTAGATAGGAAAAAAAATAGAAGTTTGCATTTATTTGTAACTATCTTGCCCCAAGAAGGATTTCTCTTTTTATTATTCATAAAGATATGTACAGATTATCAGAGAGCAGTTCAATTAATTTTGGTTAATACATATACCAGTGGAATTCATATACTTAGCAAGATATATTTGTGTTACTCTAGAACTTTTTCTCTGGAAAATTACTGAGACAGTCCCTACCATGCCACCTACCCCTCACCGCCATCTGTAGTCCTATTAGGGTCATTCATTTGTTTCTTTTTTGTTGCTGAGTAGTCTTATGTTTCTCCATTCTCCTACTGATAGTTGGATTGCTTCCAAAGTTTGGAGACTTTACAACTAAAAATTCTGTTAGCATTCTTGTACAAGTGTTTTTGTGGACATATATTTTTATTTCTATTGAATAAATAAATGATAGGAGTAGGAATGCCAGTTCGGGTGGGCATTTAACTCTACATTTCCAAACAGTTTTCCAAAGAGGTTCAGCTGTAGGAGTTGCTTGTATATTTTTGAGAATAGTTAGCGACTCCTACAGCTCAATTCCAGAAAAATAAATGACCCAATCAAAAAATGGGCCAAAGAACTAAACAGACATTTCTCCAAAGAAGACATACAGATGGCTAACAAACACATGAAAAGATGTTCAACATCACTCATTATCCGAGAAATGCAAATCAAAACCACTATGAGGTACCATTTCATGCCAGTCAGAATGGCTGCGATCCAAAAGTCTACAAGCAATAAATGCTGGAGAGGGTGTGGAGAAAAGGGAACCCTCTTACACTGTTGGTGGGAATGCAAACTAGTACAGCCACTATGGAGAACACTGTGGAGATTCCTTAAAAAACTGGAAATAGAACTGCCTTATGACCCAGCAATCCCACTGCTGGGCATACACACTGAGGAAACCAGAATTGAAAGAGACACGTGTACCCCAATGTTCATCGCAGCACTGTTTATAATAGCCAGGACATGGAAGCAACCTAGATGTCCATCAGCAGATGAATTGAAAAGAAAGCTGTGGTACATACACACGATGGAGTATTACTCAGCCATTAAAAAGAATACATTTGAATCAGTTCTAATGAGGTGGATGAAACTGGAGCCTATTATACAGAGTGAAGTAAGCCAGAAAGAAAAACACCAATACAGTATACTAATGCATATATATGGAATTTAGAAAGATGGTAACAATAACCCTGTATACGAGACAGCAAAAGAGACAAAAGAGACTGATGTATAGAACAGTCTTTTGGACTCCATGGGAGAGGGAGAGGATGGAATGATTTGGGAGAATGGCACTGAAATATGTATAATATCATATATGAAACGAGTCGCCAGTCCAGGTTCGATGCACGATATGGATGCTTGGGGCTGGTGCAATGGGACGACTCAGAGGGATGGTATGGAGAGGGAGGAGGGAGGAGAGTTCAGGATGGGGAACACATGTATACCTGTGGCAGATTCATTTTGATATATGCAAAACCAATACAATATTGTAAAGTTAAAAAATAAAATTAAGAATGCTGGAGAAAAAAAACAAACAAAGAGGTTTGGCAATTTTACATTCCATTAGAAATACATAAGAGTTCCAATTGCTCCATATGCTCATCAATACTTGGTATTATCAATCTTTTAAACTGTATACCATTCTATATGCTTTCTCATTCATATAACCCTGGTGATTAATGATGAACATGTCTTCACGTGCTATTGGCCATATCATTCTGTGAAAGTGTCTCTCCGAGTGTTTTGTTTTTTATCCATTACAGAGATTTTCTTCCTATTACTGAATTTAGTATTTTATATCACCTAGACATACGTTCTTAGAAATAAATAATGCATGTATTCCCTCCCAGTATGCAGCTTGCCTATTCATTTTCTGATAAGTTTTAAATTTTTATACAGTCCAATTTTTAATCCTTTGTACTTATTTACACTTAATTTATGGTCAATCATAGTGAATGTTTAATGTACACTTACAAAGAATGCGTATTTTGCTATGTTTGGGTTTAGTGTTCTTTTTGTGTACTTATTCTATCACTGAAAGAAGGCTTTTAAAATCTTTGTATTTATAGACTTTCTCTCTTTAGTCCTCATAATTGTTGATTATCATATTTTAAACACTTATTTGGTTCATACTCACTTAAGTTTGTATAACAAGGCTGTTTATTGTCACCCTGTTTATTTAACTTATACTCAGAGCACATCATGCAAAATGCTGGGCTGGTTGAGTTACAAGCTAGAATCAGGATTGCTGGGAGAAATATTAACAACCTCAAATATGCAGATGATACCACTCTAATGGCAGAAAGCCAAGAGGAACTAAAGAGCCTCTTAATGAGGCTGAAAGAGGAGAGTGAAAAAATCAGCATAAAACTCAATATTAGAAACACTAAGATCATGGCATCTGGTCCCATAACTTCATGGCAAATAGAAGGGGAAAAGGTGGAAGAAGTGACAAATTTCTGCTTCTTGAGCTCTAAAATCACAGCGGGTTGTGCCTACAACCTTAAAATTGAAGATGATTGCTTGTTGGCAGGAAAGCTATGACGAACCTAGACAGTGTGTTAAAAAGCAAAGACATCACTTTGCGACAATGGTCCATATAGTCAAAGCTATGGTCTTTCCAGTAGTCACGTACGGATGTCAGAGCTGGACCATAAAGAAGGCAGAGTGCTGAAGAATTGAGGCTTTCAAATTGTTGTGCTGGAGAAGACGCTTGAGGAGTTCAAACCAGTCAGTCTTAAAGGAAATCAACCCTGAATACTCTTTGAAAGGACGGATGGCTGAAGCTGAAGCTCCAATACCCTGGCCACCTGGTACAAAGAGCGGACTCATTGGAAAAGACCAGGATACTGAGAAAGATTGAAGAAAGAAGAAGAGGGTGACAGAGGATGAGATGGTTGGATGGCATCACCAATTCAATGGACATGAACTTGGGCAAACTCTGGAAAATGATGAAGGACAGGGAAGCCTGGTGTGCTGCAGTCCATGGGGTCACGAAGAGCTGGACATAACTTGGCGATTGAACAACAACAAAAATTCTTCCTAATAAATTGGCCATTTATTATTATAAAATGTCTCTTTTCTCTCATGGTTTTTTTCTTGAAATCCATTTTCTTAAATTAATACATTTGCTCAGCATACTTATATTGTTCATCTGGCCTCTTAATTTTCATTAAAGTGTTTAGTCCATTTTAATGTAATTATTTATATGTTAATATTTAGTTATTGGCAACCCACTCCAATGTTCTTGCCTGGAGAATCCCAGGGATGGGGGAGCCTGGTGGGCTGCCGTCTATGGGGTCGCACAGAGTCGGACACAACTGAAGCGACTTAGCAGCAGCAGTAGCAGCATCCTCTCTTACTACTTGTTTCCTATATGTCCCATCTGCTTTTTGTTCCAATTTATCATCCATTACTCCTTCTTATGGGGTGAGAATTTCTAACTATTCCATTGTATATTCTCTACTGTCATTAATTTTACCTCATAGTAATTTTATTGGGGTAACACACATCCCTAACTTTTGAATTAAATATCATCTAATTTCTATATAAGAATCCCTTATTACTATATCTGCATTTATATATTATTTCCTTTCTTTGTGCTATTGTTGCCATGAATTTTACTTCTACACATTTTAAAATGCACCAAGATAACATTTTCTCACTATTTTTGTTTGAACAGTCCACTATCTTTTAAAGAAATTTAAATTTAAGCAAAAAAATTTATTTTCACTCACGTATTTACTTTTCTTTTTTTTTTTATTAATGCATACTTGAGCTTCTATCTGGTATCACTTTCATTCAGACTAAAGAACTGTCTTTAATAACAGGATAGTGTAGGTCTGCCGAAAATAAACTCTCATGTTTGTCAACCTAAATATTTTGCCTACATTTTAAAGGTTATTTCCACTGTATATAGACATAGACTGTCAGCAATTTTTTCCCTACATTATTTATGATAAGAAGTAAGTAGAAATTTTATTCATTATTCCAGTTTTTTAAAGGCTTTTAAAAATCTTTTTCAGCAATCGAACTGCAATACTTTTTAGATGCAATTGTGTTTACTCTGCTTGAGATTCTTTAAGTTTCAAAGAGATGTGGACTTATACTTTTTACTGAATCTGCAAACTATTTAGACACTGTTTCTTCAAATATTTCTTTCATACCAATTGTCTCCCTCCTCTTCTCTGAACTCCAAAGATTTCTAATCCATGAATGCAAAATGCTTTTTCATTGTTAAGTTTTAATTTCTTACAACAATATTTTAGGGTTTCCAGTGTACAAGTGTTGCACACTTTGCTATCACCTATGTTCAAAAAACTCTCTCTCTTCAGGTTAAGATTTTAGCAAGCATTTTTACTTAATGGCTATATCTCCATGATATGGGAGCTTTAATTCAACTCCAAAGAGTTACCCTTGTAGCTCAATCTACATGTTTATCTAAATTATCCTTTACCCTCTACTGGGATAATGCCATTAGGACTGGCCCATCGGAAGTCAGAATCCTGGGCCAGTGCCAATTCTTTCACATTCTTATCAATCCCTATGGTGATAAATTATTTAATTATGAGACAATACTGAGTATTCACCTACTATGAGGTCAGATTTTAAAAATCACCTTGATAATTTCTTATTCATTTTTATTCTTGCTCTTTAGACTAGTGACTGTCATTTTAAAAAATTAAAAAAAATACAGATGTGTACAAAACAAAAAGTGAGAGTTGTACTTATCCATGCAGTGTCTTTCATAATCTTACCTTATTCATTTTCAGAGTTATGGATTTCCCTAGAAATGTATGGAAATTGACACTTCTGTGTCAAGCACCTTCTGAAATGGGCCCTGATGATCTCTCTCTGAGATTAGGTTGAAAAGATTATGGCTTCCTTCTTGGGCATAGTCTCACTCTCTCTTAGATGACTTGCTCTGTGGGAAGCCAGTTGCCAAGATACGAGGCAGCCCTGTGGAGAGGCATGTGTGAGCGAGCTTTGAAGCAGATCTGCCAAGGCCTGTCAAAGCCACGTGAGTGAGCTTGGAAGCGGTTCTTCCCCTAGTCAAGTTCAGGACAGCTGCAACCCTGCCCAACACCTTGAATGCATCCCATGAGACACCCCGAGACTAAACTACCCGGTTAAACTGCTCTCACATTCCTGACCCAGAAACTATGAGACAATAAACATTTGTTGCTTTATGTTTCTATTTTGGAGCAATTTTTTTTTAATGCAGCAATAGAAATCTAATGCACCTTGTAAACCCCTGGTTCTACCTTTCTTCATATTGGAATATTTGTTTATTTAAAGTACATTCTTCCTTTTGCATATTCCTAGTATGAGTCACAGTCCTCCAAATCTAGATGATGTCCAAACCACCAAAATTTTAAGGATTTTTACTTCTTTGTATTTAGATTGCTCCTATTATTATACAAAGTTTCACTGTATATGAGCTTCTAAGTCTATAGGCATTGTTTATGATCCTTGTCTATGTTTGCTCCTAAAAATTACATTGCCTTTTTATTATGTTGTATATTTTATTCCCCAAAAATATGATGTTGCTTTTTATACAAGGTATTGCTTTAGCCAGGATATGTGGGTGATTTTAATGACCATCACAACTACTTCATTGTGAAGCTTTGGGAGGTATCACAAGTTTTCTCCAGCACTTTTCTGTCACACAATGTAGTGTCCTAGATGGGGATACGCATTCTGCCTGGATTGTAGAATGAGAAATCAAGTGGATCAGAGCTGCTACAGAGATGGAGTCATCCTTGTATCACTGATTTATAATCCAAAATTATTAAACAAAATATTATCTTATTCAGGAATATTTTTTAGAATGAATAACTCATTTCTTTGACAATGCAAAGAAAAACCAGAGGAGGAATTTGAAATCTGGGAGAATGATGTGTCGTGGAAGTATAGTTTCAAGGTGGTATTAGTCAACTTCTTCCTATACCATGCAAAAGTTGTGAAAGATGATGCCTTTCTATTTGAGCTCCAAAAGGAGCCTCTACAGGATTCGATTCCATGCCTCATTTTACAACTGACATTTAAAATAAGGAAGGAAGGAAAAGAGGGAAGAGGGGATGCAAACAGGGTGGGAGTGAATCAGGGAAAGAGGGAGGAGGGAAGGAAAGAAGGAGAAAGTAAAAGGTCCAGAAAGAGGAAAGAATTTGTACTATGCTCTAGAAAAGTAAATCTGGAAATAAAATTGAGTTCTTTTTTTCTACCCAGTCTTAGGACATAAAATTTTTGTTCTGGCCAGAGTGGGTGGGGTTATAATATTTCATAAGTTTATACAGGTTTTCTATCAAATCTCTGATACTGGCCTCAGAATGTAACAGTTAGAAATGCCTCTTTTATTTAAAGATACTATAACATTTTTGTCTCTTCCATTTGGGGAGAACTTTTGTAGTCTCCTAGTTCTTTCCTTCAGTATTATTAATAATTGCTGGGCATTCAGAAAAGCTTACATTCAGCTGCTATGGGGGAAAACCTTATACATACTGAATATTGAAAGGTCTTGTGATAGACAAGACTTCACTTTCTCTTCTGCATTTATTATATGTGCCAACGTCTGCCTACTTGGAAGCTTTCCAGTTCCTGGCTCCTTTTAGGTTACTTTTTCCATTCTACCCATTAACATAACATGCACTAAACATAATTTGCTTATCAGCATTTTCCCTGTTTTCTACTGCTTCTGTATTATAGTAGTTCTGTGGCTCTACACTTATCTGGGAGCCAGACTCCCGGAAGACTGACTATACCAAAATATAATTATACACTTGGAATTAAGAGCACAGAATTAAGAGCACAGCTTCCAGTCCATCAAATGAACTTTGCAAGAACTCAGACCTTTATTCCTCAGAATGCCAAATGATTTACATGATTAACAACATAACATGCAAAGCTCAAAAAAAGCTTATTACAGAGGTGATCTGATTAGAGAAAATTGGACACAGGAAATTCAAATGGCAGTGCTAGGTGGTTCTATTGAGACAGCTTCATTCCATTTGTTAAAGTAGTATCATTTGATAGCAAGGGAAGAGATAGAGCAAGTGCAAAAACAAGAATTGTACAAGCTTGGCAGTGTAGAGCCATTAATGTAAGTTAAACCAAAAATGGCCAGATTACATTCAGTGGAAACCATTTAGGAAGGCAGGGAAGTGTGTAATACATTCCAGAAAGATTCTCATCAAAATATTTGTTCATGTTTATTTGCTCTTTAGTTTTAGTGCTCAAAAGACAGGTTTAAGCTTTATTAAGAACTCCTCAGCACTCAGCAGTATTAGAATGATGAGGCATTCCTGTACCAAAGAAAATAAAAATAGCCCCCATGTTTCCATCAGTTGCATCAGCAGCATCTTTTCCTGATTATTTTTATCTTGTTTTTCAAATGAGATAATGAATAACTACCTCTGTCTCTCACCCACACAAATACTAATAAATCTAGTTTTTCCCTTGTTTGTATCTGAAAATCTGTTTATTTGCAGTAACATTTTGCATGAAACATGCACTACAAAAATAAAAGTAAATTGTTGAGCTCATTTGCACATCTGATTAGATTATAAGAATAATGATGATAATTTGAAATTTGATAATAATTTCAAATAATAATTTGAAATTGTATACAGATTCAATCTATTCCAATACATTTTTAAAGTGCTAATGCTTGTTTTCCTGTAAAGGAATGTTTAAAAATATTGAATATGTAGTAGAAGAAAAATCCCCCATGATATTACTACTTTAAATAAAACAAATTTATTTTTTAATATATTCTTTTTTCATCTGTGTGTATATTCACCATGATTCTATTAATTCTATATGCATAACTCATTCTGATTTTCATCCAGTAGTATATGCTAATAAGCATTGCTCCCATATTTTATAAGAATTTTTTTCTTGTGGCAAAATACATAATATAAAATTTGCTGTCAATCATTTTAAGTATACAATTTGTAAGATTTTTAAAATATTCAATTTTAAAACTTTACAATTGTTCATCCAGTAAAGGTAATGTCATTTACCTTATTATTGTTCAATTGTTATATATTTAGGTCATTTCCTTTTTTTCCCCAAAGCCTATGTAATATAATGATAAACAAATTTGTGTACACAGTTGGAAGGTTTTAAAATTTTTTCCCTTAAGCTAATTCCCCACATATGAAAGATTGTTTTAATTTACCATGTCCTCAGCAATGTATGAAAGTAAAGCCTGATGTTGTAAAGAACAATACTGTATAGGGATCTGGAATGTTAGTTCCATGAATCAAGGTAAACTGGAAGTGGTCAAACAGGAGATGGCAAGAGTTAACATTGACATTTTAGGAATCAGTGAACTAAAATGGACCAGAAATGGCAAATTTAATTCAGATGACCATTATATCTATTACTGTGTGCAAGAATCCCTTAGAAGAAATGGAATAGTCCTCATAGTCAACAAGAGAGTCCAGAATGCAGTACTTGGGTGCAGTCTCAAAAATGACAGGATGATCTCTATTCATCTCCAAGGCAAAACATTCAATATGACAGTAATCCAAGTCTATGCCCCAACCACTAATGCCAAAGAAGCTTAAGTTGAATGGTTCTTTGAAGACCTACAAGACCTTCTAGAACTAACACCAAAAAATGATGTTGTTTTCATCATAGGGGATTGGAATGCAAAAGTAGGAAGTCAAGAGATACCTGGAGTAACATGCAAGTGTGACCTTGGAGTACACACTGAAGCAGGGCAAAGGTTAACAGAGTTTTGAAAATAAGTTTAACAGTTTCATAATTAACTTTCCAAAGCTTCTATGACAAAACATTTTCAAAATGCAAACACTTGTTCCTGGCCTATCAGATGTGTTAGTTCTTATTTTGTATTTCAGATGATCTTTTTTAAAAATTCATTTTATTTATTTATTTTTTGGCCATGACATGCAGCATGCAGCATGTTTGATCCCCAACCATGGATCAAACCCATGCCCTCTTGCAATGGACCACCAAGGAAGTCCCTGAGATGGTCTTAAGTGAAGGCTACATGAATGCTCTGAAACTAAAGTTCTCCAGTATATAATCAATCCCACTGACATACAGAATAAATTGACTTTCTACTATTTTCTGTGAAAGTAATTCATGACCAGTGAGGCTTAATTGTTCCTATTTTTATTCTTAAAAAAATCATTATATTATGTTTCAAAAAATTGCAGCAGAACATTTTCGGGAATGGTGATGGCTAGCAATGATAAGAATAGCTGCTTTGAATTCCACTGGAAATTTTCAAACTTGTCTTCAACATCAGGTAGACAAGCAGATGATTAATCATTTTAAAATTCAGTTTAAAAGTTGGAAATACACTTTTATCAAAGGAAAAGGTAAATATAAATGGGCTAATAAATAAAGTAGGCAGATATTTAGCAAAAGTAACTGGAAACTTAACACCAGTTTTCACATGACTAAAATTAAATTCTAAACACACACACATATGGCTATATATGAATTTATCAAATATTGTATTACTCATGAGTAATTTACACTAAATACATTCTTGCAGAAGAAAAATAAGCTAAAGTTAATTAACTTCTTTTCAGTGCAGCACTGTTCATGATTGTAATGATAAAATTCCAGCCAAGTTGTTTCAAAGACTAGAGTATTTTGACTTAACACACCAGAGGAGGCAGAGAATGATCTGACTGCTGGGGACTGGGCAAGATAGAAAAGGAGACACTGCAGGAAAATGCAACATCAGAATATTCTAAAAGGTGTGGATCATAAAGACAGCCCTTATCTTAGATTCTACTGCTGTTTATGATTCTGAAGCTTAAAATACTCCATATTAGTACCTTCTAGTATGTGCCTGAGTTGGCAATATGCTCATTTCATTTCTGAATCATGACTTCTATGACTATTTCAAGGTTGTTCCTCATAGCTAGAAAAAGGCAAATCCTACAAGAGGCCTCAAATGTTCTGCGAAGATACCCTAGCAAATATCTTCCTGGAAGCTGAAATCCCTTAAAGGTTCCTACTCTCAAATTTTATGATGAGATCTAAAATTTAAAAAAAAAGAAAAGAGATTCATCTATCATAGGGAAGTAATGAATTCTCTCAGGAATAAAGCAGTGGTCAGCACTGGTGGCCCAATAGAATTACTGGAAAGTTTCTAAAATATTCTGAAGCCAGGACCCCAACTCAACAGGATCAGAATCTCTAGGGGAGGAGTCTGTCACTTTTGAAAGTTCTCTATACACAGGTTTATCCAGGTTTCACACACAGGCTGTAAACAATTCTGCTCCAAGTTATTCATATTTTTTACAGCATTTTCTCTTTCAGTACTTCATTTGATCTTCATTGCTGCTGCTAAGTCGCTTCAGTCGTGTCTGACTCTGTGCGACCCCATAGACGGAAGCCCACCAGGCTCCCCCGCCCCTAGGATTCTCCAGGCAAGAACACTGGAGTGGGTTGCCATTTCCTTCTCCAATGCATGAAAGTGAAAAGTGAAAAGGAAGTCGCTCAGTCGTGTCCTACTCTTACCGAACCCATGGACTACAGCCTACCAGGCTCCTCCATCCATGGGATTTTCCAGGCAAGAGAAGTGGAGTGGGGTGCCATTGCCTTCATTAGCAGCTGCAAAATCACTGCAAATGATGACTGCAGCCTTGAAATTAAAAGATACTTGTTCCTTGGAAGCAAAGCTGTGACAAACCTAGACAGTGTATTAAAAAGCAGAGACATTACTTTGCCAACAAAGGTCCATCTAGTCAAAGCTATGGTTTTTTTCAGTAGTCATGTATGGATGTGAGAGTTGGACCATAAAGAAGTCTGAGTGCTGAAGAATTGGTGCCTTTGAACTGTGGTGCTGGTGAAGACCATTGAGAGTCCCTTGGACTACAAGGAGATCAAACCAGTCAATCCTAAAGGAAATCAACCCTGAATATTCATTGGAAGGACTGATGCTGAAGCTGAAGCTCCAATACTTTGGCCACCTGATGTGAAGAGCTGACTCACTGGAAAATACCCTGATGCTGGGAAAGACAGAAGGCAGGAGGAGAAGGGGACAACAGAGGATGAGATGGTTGGATGGCATCACCGACTCAATGGACATGAGTTTGAGAAAACTCCAGGAAATAGTGAGGGACAGGGAACCCTGGCGTGCAGCAGTCCATGGGGTGGCAAAAAATCGGACATGACTCTGAGCGACTGAACAACAACAGCAAAGCAACACAATGAATTAGCATTTAGAGACTAGTATCCCTTACTTTACAAATCAAAAACTTTGAAGTTCTAAGAAATAAGAAAACTTCTCCCCAAAAGTACAGCATGCAGATTTTACGATGAGAAAGAATTAACAGAATATGAGATGCAGAAATAGGAAGGGATGTGATGCAAGAAGTCCAGAACCTAGGAAGAATGTGTAGAAAAATGAGACTGAGCTCACGTAAGGCAAATTTTGCTTGTATTTTGTTGTTGTTGTTGTTCCTACTGTAAATTTTAGAAACCCAGAATGTGTAGGGTCCATCACTTAATACTGATGAGGATGGATATGAAGCAAACCACAAGAAACCACAATATACAACATACCTGCAAGGTGAATCCCATGAGAGCCAACATTTGGTCACCCTTTTGTTATCCTACTGCTCCCAGTTGATTTCTAACAACATATTTTTGTATGACTGATTCAAAGTAAAATATTGTTACCTAAAAATATTAAATTGCATTTTTCCAAAGCTGTATACAAGATTAGATAATCTTCAGAAACACTAATGTAAAATCTTTTGTTTCTGGCCTACTCATTTCTCTCAACTTTCAGCTATTTCACCTAAAACTTTCTCCACCAATCTCCTGATGTGCCTTTTACCCCAGACTTCTTCCTGCAAATCCTCTCATTACCAACTGCACTAAGAGAGAATATTTCCATTTTAGAAGAAAGGAGGGAGGGAAATTGACTTAGAAAACTTAGGATTGCTATTGATGGGATGGAGGAGAGGTAAAATCTGTGACCGTCCCCATTTTAATAATTTATGTTCAGTCACACTTTTGCTTAACTGAGAAATGGGTAATTTCCCAGGAAACAAACATGAGACACTGGCATTTAATACCTCGTTCTCCAAGGCTTTGCTTTCACTCAAGGGAGGACATATTGCACATGAATATTTAGCTATGAGACATCCCACTGTGTCACAAGTCACTGTAATGCTGCTTATGCCTCACTGGTAGCATATTAGCAAGTCTAGTTCCCATCAGCCTGGCTGTGGGGCATCCTATAATTAAGACTAGTGGACCTCCTTACACCACTTGATGGGATTTCAGTTCAAGTGTTAACTTTCAAGGAATAGGGGAATACTTGGGTGATTGTTGCCATCTCACATTTGCTCTAGCACCTCTGGCTTGAATTTCATCCTGTTTCTTGATGGTCAATAGATTTTATACCTTTTCTGCATTAGTTCAGTTGAGTTCACCTGTAGATGAGATTGGCAAACTTGGCAGACAAGCAATCTAATTCTCACTAATTTCTGCAAATTGCTCTCTTATGAAGTAGACTGAGGTTCTTTTGAGTATATAATTTTCATACTGTTTCCTGGCAGATGGCATATTATAGCAGTTCTTCTATTCTGGACATAAAAACAGACCAATATTCTCTTGTTCACAAATATTTACTAATAGTTGTGACACCTGATTTATGAATAACAGTCTATCTCACCATACAATTATTCTGGGTAATGAGCCAGTATCTCCAGAAACCTCGTTCTTTGTAACTTTGAGTTCATGCAATATTTTAGAGTTATACCTGGCAGTCTCTTCCAACAATCATGATCATTCTCTAACTCCAAATGGCCAATTCCTGAACCATGCCTATCTTAATTTAGGGAATTCTCATTTGATTATTTCAACCATATCAGTATGATCTTTATAGTTTCCTTTACATTATACCAATAATTGTCAGCTCAGATATGAAACCCCTTTCTGCCAATACCCTTTCCTAATCTTTCCACAATTGTTCCAACAATTTGCCAATTGTGATAAATAATCTCTCTGCTCTGGTTCAGTATGGTCATGTGCCTATGTAAGATCTAGAATTCTGACTGACATTCTTCAAAAGAATAACTTTTATAAATTTGGTATCTCTATAGTCTGGGGTCTTCCCACATAGCTCAATAGTAAAGAATCCACATGCCAGTGCAGAAGACACAGGAGACATGGGTTTGATACTAGGGTGGGAAGATCCCCTGGAGGAGGAAATGACAACCCACTCTAGTATTCTTGCCTGTAAAGTCCTATGGACAGAAGAGCCTGGTGGGCTACAGTCCATGGGGTCACAAAGAGTCAGACACAACTGATCACACACACACAGTAACCAGAACTAGTTTGACAGGAAGAGAATGAGGCTGGCTAAGGGTTTTATTTTTCCAGCTCTCTCCTACCAAGTCACTACTACATACTTGTACCACAGAAGGTCATAGGCCTATCAGCCCTTCCCATGCATTTTCTTTTTTCTTTTTGTAGGGGGTAGCATTATATATATTTAAAATTTTTTTAATTTTTGTTTTACATTAGAATAGAAATGATTAGCAATGTTGTGCTACTTCCAGGTATACAGAAAGGTAATCAGTTACACATATCCTTGTATCCTTTTTCAAATTCTCTTCCCATTTAGGTTACTAGTTCCCTGTGCTGTACAGTAGGTCCTTGTTGGTTATCTATTTTAAATGTAGCAGTGTGTACATGTCGATCCCAAACTCCCAACCTATCACTTCCCCCGAGCTTCCCATGCAGTTTCTCAGTCTTGTTTCCTCCTGCCCATCCTTGCACACCTTTTGGTACTGCTGTATCCCTTGTAAACTCTTTTACAAAAGAGTCCTCTACCAAATTCCCATCAGTTATTGAGTTCAAGTGTGCTATTTCCTTACAATGACCTAATTCAGATTTCTTAAAGCAAACAAATAAAGATTGCCATGCTCTGAAACAACATTGTGGAAAATTTCCAAACAAAATTATTTTTTATTATTGTTTTTATTCTTTGTTCCTACATGAACCCCCAACAATTTTCTCCCGTCATTATTCTTTATTTTTTTGGCCACACCCTGCAGCATGTGGGATCTTAATTCCCCCACCAGTATCCTGCTTAGTTCCCATACCTGCTGCACTGGAAATGCAGATTCTTAACTACTGGACCATCAGAAAAGTCTCTCCCATCATTATTCTTTATAATGTGACATACCCTCTTATATCCAAGCTAAAGGAAAAAAAATGTAGCTCATAAAATACAAAAAAAGGTTTTATTAAAAATTCTATTATTTGTCTTTGTTTTGCACTATAATTTTTGATGTCAAATGGGGAATATATTTGCCTTCAAAGATTTCTTACGTTTGTGCCCCCAAATCAGTTTGCTTTTGAGGTTTGAGAGTGAGAAAACTGCTGACTGGTAGAAAAAAATCTATCCTGACATGAAAAATATGACTGCATTTTTAATAAAGTATTGACCTTACTTTAACTTCCTCTTAAATGCAAGCCATGTTAGCCTCACACAGAAAAGAATGATTTGAAGAATGTTAGGGGAGCCTCCAGTAACACCAAAATATCTCCCTCTTGCAGGTGACATAATGCTCAAAAGGTTTCCATTAGTTATTCTTTGGATTTGGTCAAGCGTTTAGTTAACCTTTTCTTTCTATTCTCTCTCTATCCTCTTTTTGGCAGAAACATTTATCTATATGGCAGGAACTATATAATAAATCATTAACAGCTTAGAGTGAATTTTCTATCAGATCTTCTCTTGTTAGCAAAAGTAAGGCCCTCAAGCTGTCTAAGAGAACACAGCTTTTATAAACATGAAATGTTGGACTAGCAAACAGAGGAGGAAGTGCAGCATGGAGATGCTCTAGGTTCATCATAATTGACATCATTTACAATGCACATTTCTGTAGGTGGGCAGCAAAAGTTTCTGAGTAAGGCTCTGAAAAAGAAGATAGAGAAGGAAGAACAAAGAGAGAAAAAGAAAAGAAAAAGAGATAGCATTTTTGAAACTTCTCATTAAATCCATGTAGTAATCCATGAGTTAATTGCCATAAATTATGAAATATTTTCTGGCTCCCCCTATTCCCTACTTGTAATATACCAAATTGTCCTTTAACCTCTTGCTAAAGACTGAGCTTGGGCTTCCCAGGTGGTGCAGTGGTAAAGAATCCACCTGCCAATCCAGAAGATACAAGGGACCCAGATTTGATTCCTGAGTTGGGAAGATCCCCTGGAGTAGGAAACAGAAACCCACTCCAGTTTTCTTGCCTGGAAAATTCCATGGACAGAGGAACCTGGTGGGCTACAGTCCATGGGATTGGAAAGAGTTGAACATGACCGAGCACAATCACAACAACAACGAAAGTCTGTCACAATGACATAGAACACCATTCTTACAAACTTTTGCCTGCACATGGATAACTGCAAGACCCTGAAAAAGTCTTCAAGGACTCAATCTCCAACAGTGAAACATTAGTCCCAATGACAGATGGCTTGCTCTTCAGGAAGCCTCAGGTGGTTCTCAGTCCCCTCACACAGATGATCAGAAAGCCTGCAAACATGTAAGTCAGGCTTCATCTGGGTAACAGTGTTCATCTGCCTGGCTTCTCTGCAAAATTCCACTCAAGTTGTACACTTCCAACTTCTCTACATTCCATGGCTTAAAGTCATAGACTGTCTAGTAATAAGAAAGTAAAAAGTCATCAGATTTAGGGAGCAGGGTAGAGATATGCTAAGAATACCCACAATAAAAACAACAGAAGCAGGTGTAACAAAATCCTGGTGCTGGGGAGAAAGAAGGCACGTCCTTTGATTCTCTGAGATAACCTGCTCATTTTTTTGACTATGTTCCAACTTTCTCCTAAATTATATGCTCAGAACAAGTCTGGTTTAGCTGCATACCGGCCTCTCTGAGAACTCCTTTATGTCTGGGTGTGTGTTCAATTCTTGAAGCATAATTTTTTTCTTTCTCTGTTGAATTTGTTGAATCACTCAGTTTGAACAATTTTTCTAACTCAAATATCATTTTGGTTGTTACATGGTGACACTCTCTGAGAGACCTGCTCTTGCTGTCTTCAAAAGGAATACTTCGCTCTGCTCAAACTCAAAGCATATTTATTATTATTGGCTCAGCAATTGCACTACAATGATTTATGTCCTTTAGCAGCACCCTGAATGGCTGTTCATTATTTACTTCTTTTTTTCTGATTTAGTATCATGTACAAGACAGAAATCTTACTTTATAAGCCATCAATCAGCTCATCCTTACAGATAATGATAAAGTTAATGTCTAAATGTTCCCATTTGCCATTGTAAAGACAAATATAAGGGGTAACATTTCCATATTTTAACTGCAAGTTTCTAATTCCACGTTGTCAATTCCTTAAAGGAGTATTCTTTTCCTTCACTACTGTGAGCTGAATCACAGGTAAAATCTTTTCCTGTTCAAATATTCTGCAATTTCATGCCTCTTCCAGCTTCCCCTTAATACATTTTCATGTAACTTTTCTGGTTTTCATATCTTAAATTATCTTGCCTGCTTCACAGCTGTAAGTAGAAAAATAAAGACTTCCTTTGGGTTGACATTTAAAGGTTTATTATTCTCTCTCTGATATATGAGCTTAATGCTCATTAACACTAAAATGAACCAGCTGAGGAAAAAAACGCTGCCTTCAAAGATCCTGGAATAAATAATGTAGCACAGTCTCTTCCTTTCCTCCTCACTAAAATGATATTAAACAATTCCACATTCCTTCAAAGTAAGCTTTTAAAAGTTTAATACTGTCTGCTTTTACTTTTCAAGGTAAAAGTCCTGTCCTGGAGGCTGATTGCTTTGTTAGGAATTCCTTTTCCTCAGAATAGATTTAACACATCTGCTTGCATTCCATTTATATATCTGTCCTATAAGATTAAATTTAAAGCAACCTCAAATTCTTTGAGATTAAGTATAAAGCATGTCATCCTTTGAGAAGAATGTTTACTTGGTCCTCAGGATTGTGGGAGCTTCAAAAATTAACGTAAAATTTTCAACTGAAAACAACACAGGTATTTAAACCAATATTTGTCCTTAATAAAAAATGTTTTCAGAATCCCTTCCCACTGTGTATTTTTTTTAACCAGGTTTCTTTCTGTGTACATTTATTTCTCTCTTCTATTAGAATATCTTAGGCTAAAATAAAAATATTACCCAGCCTGTGCCAGGAACTACTAGGATCACAATTTGTTTCCCTGGCCCTTTAAATAGTGCCCTTCATCCCACATCAGCAGAGAATACATCCTGCCAGATGAAGCTAATGGTGAGTTCATATAACTTTTCACAGGTGACCTATCATACAAATTATGTACTGGAAGTAGTTCAAGAAGTCTGTTGTGTTCTCTGTCTCCATCATCAACCCTAATTACTAAATGATGTTACAACCTGGGATTTTCTGAGATGGAAAATGTTTGGATTTTCTAGAACAAATATTAAATTCCCCAAAGTGACGTAAGAAGTTGTTCATTTCGCAAGGTACATGCCAAACATCAGAAGTCTTTCCTCTGAGATTTTAATCTCAGTGGAGAGACTTCTATCCACTATGGTAGTTTTGCAAACAAAAGTTCTCCAGGGATAGGAGGAACAGGCACTTGCCTTGTTACTAACTTCAATTTCTATCTGGAGTCCCCTTTCCAGAATTTTCCATTTGCTCAAATTCTCCTTCCTCAAGTTTCAGTTGTTAGTGCTGATCAGGACTATCTCACAGTTCAGTTTGGTGTAACAGACTGTATGCAGAGATAACAAGATAGCTAGGGCTTTCATATCTGATGGGCCTCACTGTTTCAGCAGTCTAGATAGTGGAGCAACATTTTCCATAAGCTTGCCTGATACGTACAAACACCGAGTAAGTCCTCTAACGTATGCCTTGATCCTTCCTATGTCAGACCTAGAAATGAGGACTGGCTAACTTGGGCTTCATTCAGGGAAAACCAAAAGTCATATGTATTAAACCCCAATTGTGCTTTCCTCAATTTGACAAGACATTAATTAACCTTTAATGCCAAGCTTAATTGGAGTTTCTCAGACGTTCATGTGTCAGATGCTCTGCAAATCTTCTTATGATACAAATTTTGATCCAGTAGGTCTGAAATTTGGCATGGGGCTTTCTAGTTCTAATAACCTCCCAGGTGATGCTGATCCATAGATCACACTTTGAGAAATGAGACTCCAGAAGCTTAGATGTTCTCAGATTTTGGTGTGCAAAAGAATTTCCTTGTGAACTCATTTAAAATGCAGAGCCCTAAACTCCATGACCAGAGGATCTCAGGTAGAGCCCAGGCATTAAATTTTTGAAAAGTATTTCTGATGCTGAGGCTTCAGGGCATCAGCAGAACAACTCTTTAAGTAATTTAAGTTCAGTATGAACTGGATTCAACTTCAGACAAGGCATCAGACCAAGGTGCCAATCTTGGCTTTACAACTTACCAAGTCTGTGATCTGAGATACAAGTAACATCTTTTAGGCATAGTTCCCAAGATTTTAAAATGGTTTTTATATCATCTGCTCCATTGGCATCCTTGCACTGCTGCGAAGTTCCAAAGGGATCATGAAGTATGTTCTTGAGCTATACGACTATAAATCCTCTGGCCACCCTCTGTAATCATTCCAAGAGTCATTTGATACCAAGATGTCATCACCTTCTTCCTCAAGTGGTGCCAGCCCCGCTTTTCCATGCTGTGAAATATTCAGAGAGGATCACGGTAAAATGCTTCGAGGGAGTTCTGGAACCTCACCAGTAAGCCTCAGATTTTGGAAAACACAGCAGAGCATTTACTTAGGACAGTAAGTCAGAGAGAAGGCTCCAGCTGTGTCTGTGAGAGTTGGCTATCGTTCAGGTCAGGAACAATTGCAAAGGCAAATTTGAATCTATAAAGCCCCAATTTTCTAAGAGATCACTTTTCACGCTCCAATAATATCTTTGATATTCTTTTGTTCTTGGAGCCTAAGGCTTTGGTTCAGAGACCTGTATGATACTGTGATAAAACTTCTTCTTTCCTCCCTGATGAGTATAAAAGAGGATAAAACACCTTTGATGTTTGCATCAGACACGCCTCTGAAGCTAAAGTGATGACCGTGTTTTTGATAAATTGAAAACAATGCAAGTGACAAGTGATACTCCAGCTCTTCTATTTCTTCCATTTCACTGAACATCTATTCAATCTCATGGTCCCATCAGCCAACAGAATTATCCTCTCATCTTTCACAGTGCATCTCCTTCCACCCCCAGCTCCCTCACATTTGACATCTGGTGTCTATTCAAGATGCAGGAAATTCCCTTTTTTGAGAGATAATAACTGAAACACACATGAATGTAAAATCCCTTGTAAATAAGTATCTGAGCCAATACAAAATCTAAACTATTGATATTAAAAATAAAAGTGAAATTGTGTGTAAAAATGCACTGGAAAGTATCTGAATCCTCATTCATTCCAAATTATAGACACACACACATGTACACATATATGGACAAAAGCTTTTAAGCCTTTATAACTCAAAAGAAATTCACATGGAAAGCTTGCATTGAGTGCAGTTGAGTTGGTGAATATCTCTGAGACTTGCAGGAAGGAAGATGACTCCTGGGAATCTAAGGACTGTGAAGACCTCCAGGAAAGTCCTTCTCATCATAAATGCTCACCACTCCTCTGCCTGAACCCAACCTCACATAACTTCCCTAGAAGACTGATTCCTGAAATTGTAACATTTGACAGTCTTTGGACTTTATTTGGGGTTAAAAAAGGAAAGACCAAATGTTAAACTTTGTCATTTGAATATAACTCCATGTGAGTCAAGCTGTTTCTTTCTAATCACATCACATCAGATCAGATCAGTTGCTCAGTCGTGTCCGACTCTTTGCGACCCCATGAATCGCAGCATGCCAGGCCTCCCTGTCCATCACCAACTCCTGGAGTTCACTGAGACTCACGTCCATCGAGTCAGTGATGCCATCCAGCCATCTCATCTTCTGTCGTCCCCTTCTCCTCCTGCCCCCAATCCCTCCCAGCATCAGAGTCTTTTCCAATGAGTCGACTCTTCGCATGAGGTGGCCGAAGTCTTTCTAATAGATTTTGGTATTGTGTGAACCAAATTGTGTGAACCTGTTGTGAACTTCCTGATGTTCAAGCTGGTTTTAGAAAAGGAAGAGGAACCAGAGATCAAATTGCCAACATCCGCTGGATCATGGAAAAAGCAAGAGAGTTCCAGAAAAACGTCTATTTCTGCTTTCTTGACTATGCCAAAGCCTTTGACTGTGTGGATCACAATAAACTGTGGAAAATTCTGAAAGAGATGGGAATACCAGACCACCTGATCTGCCTCTTGAGAAATTTGTATGCAGGTCAGGAAGCAACAGTTAGAACTGGACATGGAACAACAGACTGGTTCCAAATAGGAAAAGGAGTTCGTCAAGGCTGTATATTGTCACCCTGCTTATTTAACTTATATGCAGAGTACATCATGAGAAATGCTGGGCTGGAAGAAACACAAGCTGGAATCAAGATTGCCAGGAGAAATATCAATAACCTCAGATATGCAGATGACACCACCCTTATGGCAGAAAGTGAAGAGGAACTCAAAAGCCTCTTGATGAAAGTGAAAGTGGAGAGTGAAAAAGTGGGCTTAAAGCTCAACATTCAGAAAACGAAGATCATGGCATCCGGTCCCATCACTTCATGGGAAATAGATGGGGAAACAGTGGAAACAGTGTCAGAATTTATTTTTGGGGGCTCCAAAATCACTGCAGATGGTGACTGCAGCCATGAAATTAAAAGATGCTTACTCCTTGGAAGGAAAGTTATGACCAACCTAGATAGCATATTCAAAAGCAGAGACATTACTTTGCCAACAAAGGTTCGTCTAGTCAAGGCTATGGTTTTTTTCTGTGGTCATGTATGGATGTGAGAGTTGGACTGTGAAGAAGTCTGAGTGCCGAAGAATTGATGCTTTTGAACTGTGGTGTTGGAGAAGACTCTTGAGAGTCCCTTGGACTGCAAGGAGATCCAACCAGTCCATTCTGAAGGAGATCAGCCCTGGGATTTCTTTGGAAGGAATGATGCTAAAGCTAAACTCCAGTAGTTTGGCCACCTCATGCGAAGAGTTGACTCATTGGAAAAGACTCTGATGCTGGGAGGGATTGGGGGCAAGAAGAGAAGGAGACAACAGAGGATGAGATGGCCGAATGGCATCACTGACTCGATGGACGTGAGTCTGAGTGAACTCCGGGAGTTGGTGATGGACAGGGAGGCCTGGCGTGCTGCGATTCATGGGGTCACAAAGAGTTGGACATGACTGAGCGACTGATCTGATCTGATCTGATCTGATCCTGTTGTTTAACAAATTACTATGGATTTAGTGGCTTAAAACAACAAAAATTACTTATCTTACAGTTCTGGAAGACTGAAGATCAAACTGGGATTCACTGGACTACAATTAAGGTGTTAACAAGGCTGTATTTCTCCTGGAAGCTTGAGGGAAAAATTCATTCCCTTGCTTTGTAGCATGTTGAGGGCACCCACATTCCTTGGCTGGTGGCCCCAAATTACATCTCCCTAGCCAATTGTATAAAATCTTCAAATATCTTTTTCTTTCTCTGACCTATTTTTTCACCTTCCTGTCTCCTTTTCTGACTCTTCTGTCTCCCTCTTCCATCTTTTAAGGGCCCTTGTGATTACAATGAGCCAACCCACACATAAACCAGGATAATCTCATCTCAAAGTCCTTAATCACATATGCAAAATCTGTTTTGTAGGAGAAAGTAACATATTCACAGGTTTCAGGGATATGAATGTGAACTTCTTCGGGAATCCATTATTCTGACTACCACCATATCTAGAAAATTACCCTAGAAAGAGGTTGATTTTGATAATAGAGCACGGGGAGCAAAGGATTTAGGAGGGCAGGAACTGAAAAGAATGAGTTGACACCGAAATAAAAATATTGCACACTTGGGAAAGTGAAGATTAAATAGGGAGAAAAGCCCTACCAAAAAAAAAAAGTGACTAGTGATGAAAGCAAACTTCACTTACTTCATAGTCTTACTTAAGCTCTGCTATAAAATAACAAATACGTAGGCGAAAGCACAAATATGCTTATGATTTCACATACAGGGATGCTTTCCAGGTGGCTCAGTGGTAAAGAATCTATCTGCCAATGTAGGAGATGCAAGTTCGATCTCTGGGTCAGGAAGATGACCCTTCTCCCCCGCCCCTGGAGAAGGAAATGGCAACCCACTCCAGTATTCTTGCCTGAAGAATCCCATGGACAGAGGAGTCTGATGGGCTATAGTCCATGGAGTCGCAAAAGGGTCAGGTATGATTTAGCAACTAAACAACATATATACATATATGTACATATGTATAAACATTTTTTATGGGAATTATACTGGTTGCTTATTGGTGGTGATATGTGGGTGATTTTTTCTTCTATTTTTCTATAATTTCTCTTGATTCAACCTTCCAGTATTCTCTGCTCCTGCTGTAAGCTACTGTGGTCCAAATTATATCTCCTCTTCCTGGGATTACTACAGTAGCCTCTAAAATTGTCTCTTTACTTTCATGTTTGCTTATTTAATATCTTCTCCAAGCATCACCCAAAAATACAATTCTAGACTGCATATCTGCCATCCTAGTCCCCGCTGCTTCTCTGGCCTCAGCGTTTTGCTGGCTTGCCTCACATACTCTGCTTCAGCCACACTGAACTTCTTGATGACCCTTGAAACCAGACTACCTGCTGTCTTTTCCCAGAGAACCCTGAATACCTCTCCTACTATTTCATGCTGTCCTGACTTTTCACAAAGGAGATTTTCTATCTCCTTAAAAGCAGGGATTGTTACACCCAGGATTTGACATGATGCCCAGCATATAATAAGTCTCAGTAAATGCACTTAATAAATAATTAATTACCACTTTTAAAATAAAAATACAGATAAGGTACTCCTTACTTGACTCTTAGACAAGAACACAGAGCATGCCTTTGCTGACATCTTGCCAACTACTCTTTCTAAGAGAGAACTTTGTCCATGAGAGCCCAGTAGCCATCATTCTATATCCTTTGGCCAATAGTGATATACCTCAGACGGCTAATCATTAAGACAGCAAAGAAAATACTAATTATATATGAACTCTGGTGAAAGTTATATGAACCAAATATATAAGCAAGCACCAGAAGCATCTATAGAAAATCTAAGATAGCTTTGTTACTCTAGTGGCATTATGTGTAGTGAGCTTTCTATTTTTAAATTGCTTTTTAATTTGGTTCATGCATCTCCTCACATAGAAAGTTACTTGCTATTATTTAAAGTGAGCTAGCTAGACAGAGCATTAAACACACACACACACACACACACACACATACACACACACAGTTCAACTCAATCAAATAGGTATTTTCTTGTATGTCTCCAGACAGTTAGTTATTTTATACAAATTTGACAGATTTGATACTTTGCTGCTGCTGCTGCTGCTGCTAAGTCGCTTCAGTTGTGTCCGACTCTGTGCAACCCCATAGACAGCAGCCCATCAGGCTCCCCCGTCCCTGGGATTCTCCAGGCAAGAACACTGGAGTGGGTTGCCATTTCCTTCTCCAATGCAGGAAAGTGAAAAGTGAAAGTGAAGTCGCTGAGTCTTGTCCGACTCTTAGTGACCCCATGGACTGTGGCCCACCAGGCTCCTCTGTCCATGGGATTTTCCAGGCAAGAGTGCTGGAGTGGGGTGCCATTGCCTTCTTCATGTGATACTTTGCTAGCCCACAAAAATGTAAGATAAACAGCCTAATAGCAAATATCCAATAAATCCATTAACTATGCTATGGACATGTTTTTTATCCTGTGACTGAGACCATCTGCCAGAAACTTTAGAGCAAGAGGAAGGGTCATGCATTGCACTTCAGCTCAAGAAGCAAAAGTCACTGTAAAGTTTTGGGTGATTCTGTGGCAGGAATAGTAGTCTAGGGAGGCAGAGGCCAGGCACTGACCAGAGTAAAACTAAGGGAAAATGTTGACCTATGAAATCTTTTGAAAAAGTTCCTCTGTGTGTGTGTGTGTGTGTGTGTGTGTGCATCACTATGTGACTCTAGTGCTTTCCTAGCAGCTCAGCTGGCTAAGAATCTGCCTGGAATGCAGGTGACCCTGGTTCAATTCCTATCCCTGGAGAAGGGATAGGTTACCCATTCCCGTGTTCTTGGGCTTCCCTGGTAGCTCAGATGGTAAAGAATTCGCCTGCAGTGTGGGAGACCTGAGTTCTATCCCTTGGTTGGGAAAATCCCCTGGAGGAGGGCATGGCAACCCACTCCAGTATTCTGCCTAGATAATTCCCATGGACAGAGAGGCCTGGTGGGCTACAGTCCATGGGGTCGCAAATAGTCGGACATGACTAAGTGATTAAGCACAGCACAGGACATGTGACCCTAGGTTTGAATAAAACAAATAAATTGCAACTTGAGCGAGTGAGGAAGACAGATACTATTTGAGTACTCTCTTCACAGTACAGATGTCGATATCTTTTTCAGTCTAAAACTTAAGTTGTAGCATATTACATAAGTATTGCAATAATTCTTTTTAAGTGCTATTTTAAAAAAATATATTTTTTAAAAAAAAGAATCAGGGCTATTTTCTGAAATGATTCAGAAACTGTAGTTAGTTAGTCACACAGTTATGTCCAACTCTTTGTAATCCCATAGACTGTAGCCTGCCTATCTCCTCTGTTTATGGAATTCTCCAGGCAAGGGAGTACTGGAGTGGGT
Organism: Bubalus kerabau; assembly: GCF_029407905.1. Taxonomy (NCBI): domain Eukaryota; kingdom Metazoa; phylum Chordata; class Mammalia; order Artiodactyla; family Bovidae; genus Bubalus; species Bubalus kerabau. The sequence continues at coordinate 96,488,610 of NC_073626.1, forward strand.
TGCCATTTCCTTCTCCAGGGGATTTTCCTGACCCAGGGATCGAACCCAGGTCTCCTGCATTATAGGCAGATTCTTTACCAACTGAGCCACCAGGGAAGATTCAGACACTATATCATTCTGTAATTACAATCCAACTGGTGAATCATCTGTCTTAATCTTGATATTTCTATCAATACTGCCCAATTACCAGTCATGACTGAAACTGGTGGCCAAAGTCAGCATTAATAGATTATTGAACCTCTGTCAAATCAATCCCTAGGGATCAATTTAGCTTATTTTTTAAGAAAATAGAATATTTGTTGGTAAAGATTTTTTTTAATTTTATTTTATTTTTAAATTTTACATAATTGTATTAGTTTTGCCAAATAATTTATAATAAGCAAGTAAAAAAGGCAAGGAAAATGTAAAAAAAAAATCTAGATTTACATCTTTTGGATTTCATAGAAAACAATTTAGTAAATGCTATTTGTTCTGTCATATTTATAGCTATATGATAGTTAGTTGCAACATCAGGTTATCTTTTTTACAAATGGATAGCACTAAGTAAATCTAGACAGCATATTCAAAAGCAGAGACATTACTTTGCCAACAAAGGTCCGTCTAGTCAAGGCTATGGTTTTTCCAGTATTCATGTATGGATGTGAGAGTTGGACTATACAGAAAGCTGAGCACTGAAGAATTAATGCTTTTAAACTGTGGTGTTGGAGAAGACTCTTGAGAGTCCCTTGGACTGCAAGGAGATCCAACCAGTCCATCCTAAAGGAGACCAGTCCTGGGTGTGTATTGGAAGGACTGATGTTGAAGCTGAAACTCTGATACTTTGGCCACCTGATGCAAAGAGCTGATTCATTTGAAAAGACTCTGATGCTGGGAAAGATTGAGGGCAGGAGGAGAAGGGGATGACAGAGGATGAGATGGCTGGATGGCATCACCAACTCAATGGAGATGAGCTTGTGTAAACTCCAGGAGTTGGTTATGGACAGGGAGACATGGCGTGCTGCAGTCCATGGGGTCACAAAGAATCAGACATGACTGTGCAACTGAACTGAACTGATCTGAAGTAAACCTACTATTGCATTTTCCCTTGCATATAAAGTTATAGCACTAAAGTATATCATCAGTTTTTCTAAAGAAACTGTAAATAAACTTCTCCATGCAAGGTGCAAGATAAGGCTTTTAAGGGCAGAGGAGCATAATATGCAGGAATTCAAACAATCATGCCTTGGTCTTACCCTCAGTTATTCTACATGAAAAAAATGTTCATCACACAGAGTTACAGAAGTGCAATAGAAACAAAATGAGGAGATTGGGTCCTGTTAACACAGGAGGTGCTTTATAAGAATGATTTGGTAATGATGTATATAATAAAGTTAATTGTACTCAAAGGTAACTGTTTTAACACTGACAGCATTTTTGTACCAATGCCACCAAAATCCTTTAATAACTTTTTAGAAAGTGAATCACTTTTACAAAAATGTAATAGTCATGAAGAAGCAAATAGGGAATGGTTCTCAAATTTTAATTTTAAATAATGTTATCTGTGTGAAACAGCCATGCTCTCAAATCCCTTTGACACTTCAAACATCCCTGCTTAGATTAAGTTCAAGGTTAGCCTACCTTGTACTGAAATTCTTAGCTAAAAACAATAGTCACTGTATTAAAAAATGTAGCTAAAAATTTGAGGACAAAACAATTTAAATTTTAAAAGACCAGGTCTCTGTTTATGTCTGATTGCATGTATTTAGTAATTATGCTAAAAAAATCCTATGGATTTTTAGTATATAATAACAACATGATTTTGAAGTTAAGAGGACGATAATAAAAATACAAAAACAGATTTTTTTTTCAAAATAAATCAACTTCGCAAAATTGTTCACATGTGAAGACTGAGCTTCACAGAAGTTAGCAACCTGCCTTTAATCACACTATTAGGAAACGATTAACCAGGATTTTGACCCATGTCTGTCTGATTCCATTTTCATGCTCCTAACCACCTTGTTGTATTGTTCTAAATATAAGAAAACAAGCTAAAATAAAACTCTTCTGTGATATTTCATTGCATTTGTTCATTGGAGAGGTCCCACATGTTGGCTGCTTATTGTGCCAAATTGTGCCCAGGGTATATTCTATTTGGCTGGCAAATTACCCCTTTCCCACTTCATTCATCCCTGAGTCTGAAGGTATTTGAGTTGCAACCTCTGAGATAGTGTGGGCTTTCTTGATGGCTCAGTGGTAAAGAAATCCCCTACAATGCAGGAGACATAGGAGTCTGGATTTAATCTCTGGTTCTGAAAGTTTCCCTGGAAGAGGAAATGGCAACCCACTCCAGTATTCTGTCCTGGAAAATCCTATCGACAGAGGAGCCCAGAGGGCTACAGTCTATAAATTTGCAGAGTTGGACGTGACTGAGTGCACATGCATACTCTGAAACAGTGTGGTCTGTATTTCAAATTATTTTTGAAGTATTTCGCCTATTGTACTTGCTACTCAGAATAAACCAAAAGGTTAACAGGAGATGCAGTGCCATCCCCTGTGCATAGCACAGAAACACAGAAAATTTAAATAACTCACCAAGGAACACGTGTAAAATAGTTGAAAGAGCACCAGCTCTGACATGGATTCTCATTCGACTTTGGGAAGGTTTCTGAAATGGTCTGTGCCTTCGTTTCATCACCTATAGAGTGGAGTCTGTATTACCTTTCTCACAGCATGTGGTGAGACTTAAATGAGATTTCACAGATAAACCCTCCAACAGAATGTCTATCATCTAAAAGACTCTCAATAAAAACTTTTTTCTGCTGTTAATGATTCAGGACCAAGTTAAAATGTGTGAAGAAATGAGGTCATTAGATAAGATAATAAAACTCCCTTCTGCTCTCTCTCCTGGGTATGATCCTATTCACCACTGTGAATACAGATTAGAAGCTTAATTAAAATGGAAGAGTAAGATCAATATATTCTTGGACTAAATGAAAAGAGAATCAATGTTTAACTAGATTTTTAATTACAAAAATGAATATATGCTTATGGCAAAATGAAATCCAAAGATTAATAGGAATAAATCTACAAGTCATCTGACTCAAATCTTCAACAACACATCAGAAATAATTACTGCTGGTAACATTTGTACTCCTATACTTTCCATGTTCTTTCTAAGCATTTTTATAAAGTAACAATAATGTATGCTAGCATTTATATGAAGCTATTTACATAAAACAGATTATAAATACATAATTACATATATATACACACATACATATTTAGAGAATTGCTTTATGTTAGATAAAGTAATTCTTTATACCATCTGTGTACTACTCCATAATTTAGAATTATTTGGCCATCTTTAAACCATTTGAGGTATTATAAACAAGACTGCAATAAACACAAATCTTTGCATATGAATAAAGCTCAATCTGCAGAATACATTCTAAAGGTAAGTCTCAGACATGTCATTGTTAACTTTGACAGGTTTTGCCAACTGTACTCAAAAATTGGCTTAGCCCCCCAACAGCGTATGAGTGCCTATTCATTCACAACTCTCCATTATTGTTTAATATTGGACAGTTTGAAAAAAAAATATTATCTTGTTGCATTGCCTCAATCATTGGTGAGGCTGAAAATACTTTTTTGGCCTGTGTAAATCTTTTCCTGTGAACCACAATTAATTCATTTTCATATATTTTCTTAATTTGTGAGAAATTTTGTAAATAAAGAAAATAACCTTTCTAAAGCATGGCTAATTAAATTAACCTTTTAAAGCACTGCAATATTTTCTTATATTGTTTTTTGTCCTTTGAGTGTGTTTCCTTAACAATTTCTTAGTACTTTTACATTAATTTTATTTGTCATTTTACTCACAATTCGCTTGCTCCTTGGAAGAAAACCTACCACCAACCTAGAGAGCATATTAAAAAGCAGAGACATTATTTTGCTGACAAAGGTCCATCTAGTCAAATCTATGGTTTTTCCAGTAGTCATGTATGGATGTGAGAGTTGGACGATAAAGAAAGCTGAGCGCCGAAGAATTGATGCTTTCGAACTGTGGTGTTGGAGAAGACTCTTGAGAGTACCTTAGACACCCAGGAGATCAAACTAGTCAATCCTAAAGGAAATCAGTTCTGAATATTCATTGGAAAAACTGATGCTGAACCTGAAACTCCAGTACTTTGGCCACCTGATGTGAAGAACACTCACTTGAAAAGACCCTGATGCTGGGAAAGATTGAAGGCGGGAGGAGAAGGGGATGTCAAAGGATGAGATGGTTGGATGGTATCACCGACTCGATAGAAATGAGTTTGGGTAAACTCTGGGAGTTGGTGATGGACAGGGAGGCCTGGCATGCTGCGGTTCATGGGGTCGCAAAGAGTCAGGCACGACAGAGCAATTGAACAGAACTGAACTTACTCATGGTTTGAGATACTGGTTCATTTGCAGAAAGACCTTTCCCACTCAAGATTATGTTTTTAATCCATTCACATATATATATATATATGAACTCCATCTGCAATTTTATTTTGGAGAATCTAATGATACAGAAACACAGTAGTTTTTTTCCCACATGATATACCGTTCTCTCAACACAAATTGAAGATTTTCCCATTGATTTGCAATTGCTCATGTTCTAAACTCTTAAACACAATGTGTTTATTTTTGAACTCTATTCTATTCATTAATTTTCCTTTGTGTTTTTTTACCTTTATTATATATGTTAGCTTTAAATGTATCAAATGCACTTAATTGTTCATATTACTCCTCTTTCATGAAATTTTCTTAGCTAATCTCATATTCTATCATATTCTAAAGGAATTTGTTGAATGCAAATAAAGTTTGATTGATAATTTTGAGAGACTGTGTGGCATATTTAGGTTTCCTGGGCTATAATTAGCTGTGTGAATATGAGAAAGTTATTTAAATGCCCTGTGCTGCAGTTTCCTCATCATATGATGGCCATAATGCTTAGATTTTTTCATAACATTTTTATGAAGATCATGGGGAAACAGAAGTAAAACACTTAATATTATGCCTAGCATATGGTAAACATTATAAATTTTGGTGATTGTATCATTGTTTATAATTTATAGAATGGTTTAAGGAAATTGGCATATCTACAATATTAGGCTTTCTACAACTGAATGGGTTTTAAGCCTTCCATGAATTCAAAGCAGGTTTCTTTTAAATCATTTTCTAGGGCTTTACATTTTTATTTAAAACTACTTTCTTATTTAATCCATCATTGAGTTTTCTGTCCCTCTCAGACAAGTTTAAAGCTAACTATTTCAAGACCACAATTATGCCATAATTCTAATATGTTTATAAGCATTTGATTTTTATTATAGAATTTAAAAAAATATTATTATTTTAAAAATAAAAAATTTTCATTTAAATAGGATCTCAAAGGTTATGTTCAGCTCATTTTGAAAGTTTTTCTCTGCTATTAGACATTATATTTTCTAATATATTAATTTTATTGATCGCTGCTTAAATTTTCTTACAATGTACAACAATCCCTGGGTTTATTCTTCTGTGTGTCCTAGATATAATTATGTCATTAAAAGTAATGATAAATCATTGATAAAATAACAATCAGCTTATTTTTAAAGTTTTTATACTTATATATTTCTTCTAATTACTTGACTAAAATTTAAACATATCGTTTATCATTAAAGACACCTTCTATTTTCTAGTACTCATATATATATTCTGACTAATCTAATTAGATTCGCTAGTTTTTTAGGAAAGTATCAGAAACTTTTATACTTTCATAAATTTTATATTGCAAGTATGATAACTGAAATCCTTCTATAGAGATTGTCTTTAATGGCATTGCTTCCAATATTTCAACATTTAACACAATAGGAATTTTTATATGTATTTCACCATTTAACACAATAGGATTTGTAATGTAATATGTATTTTATAATATTTAGCATATATCTATTATATACTAATGAATTTTTCTTATAAATAAACACCAAAATTTATTCAGTTCAGTTCAGTTCAGTCACTCAGTCATGTCTGACTGTTTGCAACCCCATGAATTGCAGCACGCCAGGCCTCCCTGTCCATCACCAACTCCCAGAGTTCACAGACTCACGTCCATCGAGTCCATGATGCCATCCAGCCATCTCATCCTCTGTCGTCCCCTTCTCCTCTTGCCCCCAATCCCTCCCAGCATCAGAGTCTTTTCCAATGAGTCAACTCTTCGCATGAGGTGGCCAAAGTACTGGAGTTTAGCTTTAGCATCATTCCTTCCAAAGAACACCCAGGGCTGATCTCCTTCAGAACGGACTGGTTGGATCTCCTTGCAGTCCAAGGGACTCTCAAGAGTCTTCTCCAACACCACAGTTCAAAAGCATCAATTCTTTGGCGCTCAGCTTTCTTCACAGTCCAACTCTCACACCCATACAAGACCACAGGAAAAACCATAGCCTTGACTAGACGGATCTTTGTTGACAAAGTAATGTCTCTGCTTTTGAATATGCTATCTAGGTTGGTCATCACTTTTCTTCCAAGGAGTAAGCATCTTTTAATTTCATGGCTGCAGTCACCATCTGCAGTGATTTTGGAGCCCAAGAAAACAAATTCTGACACTGTTTCCACTGTCTCCCCATCTATTTCCCATGAAGTGATGGGACCGGATGCCATGATCTTCGTTTTCTGAATGTTGAGCTTTAAGCCCACTTTTTCACTCTCCTCTTTCATTTTCATCAAGAGGCTTTTGAGTTCCTCTTCACTTTCTGCCATAAGGGTGGTGTCATCTGCATATCTGAGGTTATTGATATTTCTCCCGGCAATCTTGATTCCAGCTTGTGTTTCTTTCAGTCCAGCGTTTCTCATGATGTGCTCTGCATATAAGTTAAATAAGCAGGGTGACAATATACAGCCTTGACAAACTCCTTTTCCTATTTGGAACCAGTCTGTTGTTCCATGTCCAGTTCTAACAGTTGCTTCCTGACCTGCATACAGATTTCTCAAGAGGCAGGTCAGGTGGTCTGGTATTCCCATCTCTTTCAGAATTTTCCACAATTTCTTGTGATCCATACAGTCAAAGGCTTTGGCATAGTCAAGAAAGCAGAAATAGATGTTTTTCTGGAACTCTCCTCCTTTTTCCATGATCCAGCAAATGTTGGCAATGTGATCTCTGGTTCCTCTGCCTTTTCTAAAACCAGCTTGAACATCAGGAAGTTCACGGTTAGCATATTGCTGAAGCCTGGCTTGGAGAATTTTGAGCATTACTTTACTAGCGTGTGAGATGAGTGCAATTGTGCGGTAGTTTGAGCATGCTTTGGCATTGCCTTTCTTTGCGATTGGAATGAAAACTGACCTTTTCCAGTCCTGTGGCCACTGCTGAGTTTTCCAAATTTGCTGGCATATTGAGTGCAGCACTTTCACAACATCATCTTTTAGGATTTGAAATAGCTCAACTGGAATTCCATCACCTCCACTAGCTTTGTTCATTGTGATGCTTTCTAAGGCCCACTTGACTTCACATTCCAGGATGTCTGGCTCTAGGTCAGTGATGACACCATTGTGATTATCTGGGTCATGAAGATCTTTTTTGTACAGTTCTTCTGTGTATTCTCTTCTTAATATCTTCTGCTTCTCTTAGGTCCATACCATTTCTGTCCTTTATCGAGCCCATCTTTGCGTGAAATGTTCCCTTGGTATCTCTAATTTTCTTGAAGAGATCTCTAATCTTTCCCATTCTGTTGTTTTCCTCTATTTCTTTACATTGATCACTGAGGAAGGCTTTCTTATCTCTTCTTGCTATTCTTTGGAACTCTGCATTCAGATGTTTATATCTTTCCTTTTCTCCTTTGCTTTTCACTTCTCTTCTTTTCACAGCTCTTTGTAAGGCCTCCCCAGGCAGCCATTTTGCTTTTTGGCATTTCTTTTCCATGGGGATGGTCTTGATCCCTGTCTCCTGTACAATGTCACGAACCTCATTCTGTAGTTCATCAGGCACTCTGTCTATCAGATCTAGTCCCTTAAATCTATTTCTCACTAACACTGTATAGTCATAAGGGATTTGATTTAGGTCATACCTGAATGGTCTAGTGGTTTTCCCTACTTTCTTCAATTTAAGTCTGAATTTGGTAATAAGGAGTTCATGGTCTGAGCCACAGTCAGCTCCTGGTCTTATTTTTTTGACTGTATAGAGCTTCTCCATCTTTGGCTGCAAAGAATATAATCAATCTGATTTCGGCATTGACCACCTGGTGATGTCCATGTGTAGAGTCTTCTCTTGTGTTGTTGGAAGAGGGTGTTTGCTATGACCAGTGCATTTTCTTGGCAAAACTCTATTAGTCTTTACCCTGCTTCATTCCGTATTCCAAGGCCAAATTTGCCTGTTACTCCAGGTGTTTCTTGACTTCCTGCTTTTGCACAGCCCCCAAATTTATTAAGTATGCTTATATAGATTGTTGTAAATTTTAATATTTTCTCCTCCTCTGATCTGTCAGATCTATATGTCAGATTTTTAAATATTAAACATTTATAACTCCTTTTTATGTAATTCTACCTTCTTTAGTGAGAGAAACAAAAAGGAAAGTGAAAAAGAGAGACAAAGAGTCTGATTAGGAGGAGGAAATATTTTATACATGACTATCCTTCTATTAGGACTTCCCTGGTGGTTCAGATGGTAAAGCATCTGCCTACAATGCAGGAGACCCAAGTTCAATCCCTAGGTTGGGAAGATCCTCTGGAGAAGGAAATGGTAACCCACTCCAGTATTCTTGCCTGGACAATCCCATGGACGGAGGAGCACTGTAGGCTACAGTCCATGGGGTCGCAAAGAGTCAGACATGACTGAGCAACTTCACTTTCATCCTTCTATTAAATACATCTGGTCACTAATCTAGATTGCCGGGAGAAATATCAATAACCTAAGATGTGCAGGGGAGAAGGAAATGGCTACCCACTCCAGTTCTTGCCTGGAGAATCACTTGGACAGAGGATCCTGGTGGGCTGCTGTCCATGGGGTTACACAGAGTCAGACATGACTGAAGGAACTTAGCAAAAACAACAACAACAGGTATGCAGATGACACCACCCTTATGGCAAAGTGAAGAAGAACTAAAGAGCCTCTTGATGAAAGTGAAAGAGGAGAGTGAAAAAGTTGGCTTAAAACTCATCATACAGAAAACTAAGATCATGACTTCTGGTCCCATCACTTCATGGCAAATAGATGGGGAAAGAGTGACAGACTTTATTTTGGGGGGCTCCAAAATCACTGCAGATGGTGACTGCAGCCATGAAATTAAAAGACACTTGCTCCTTGGAAGAAAAGTTATGACCAACCTAGATAGCATATTAAAAAGCAGAGACATTAATTTGCCAACAAAAGTCCCTCTAATGAAAGTTATGGTTTTTCCAGTAGTCATGTATGGATGTGAGAATTGGACTATAAAGGAAACTGAGAGCTGAAAAATTAATGCTTTTGAACTGTGGTGTTGGAGAAGACTCTTGAGAGTCCTCTGGACTCAAAGGAGATCCAACCAGTCAATCCTAAAGGAAATCAGTCCTGAATATTCATTGGAAGGACTGATGCTGAAGCTGAAGCTCCAATACTTTGGCCACCTGATGTGAAGAACTGACTCGTTTGAAAACACCCTGATGTTAGGAATTATTGAAGGCAGGAGGAGACAGGGATGACAGAGGATATTTTTGGATGGTATCACTGACTTGATGGACATCAGTTTGAGTATGCTCCGGGAGTTGGTGATGGACAGGGAAGCCTGGTGTGCTGCCGTCCATGTGGTTGCAAAGAGTCGGACATGACTGAGTGACTGAACTGAACTGAGTCACTAATCTGTGCAACATGGTAATGCAATTAAGTTGGAATTTTAAAATCTATATATTTTTTCTAATGACTCCATAATATACTATGAATGCTTATCATTATATTTAGTAATAGGTATTACAAAAAATATTAAATCAACGTATTTTTCACCTAGAAGTTTTTATTTAAAATTAGTCAAAGGAGAAGATTACAACAATTTATAGAGCAGCCAACCGTGAAAAAGACTCGAATCTAATAGAAAAGATCTTCTGCAACAAAGATAAAAATGAGAAACCACAAGACAGGTAGGAGGGGCAAAGTTACAGTATAGTGAAGACCACAGGTGGGTGACCCATAAGTGAACAAATTAGTACAATTGCAGAAGTTCTCCCCAAGGAGAGAGTTCTGAAGTTCACACCTGGATCCCCAGTCTAGCAGGCGGGGGAGCCCTGTGCTGGGAAGATGAACTTTGGCTTTAAATGTTTGGCTTTGAAGGCCAGTGAGGGTCACTTTCAGGAGACCCAGAGTTCTGTGGGAAATAGACTTTTTTTTTAAAAGAGCACACCCATATCTCACATGCTCTGGGACGCAGGGCAGAAGCTGTAATTTTAAAGAAGCTTGGAACAGATGGGGAAACCCCAGCCCTGGAATATCCTGGACCCTGACTGCACCCCCAGACCCAGCACTAATCCCAACCCACCAGTGTTCTATAGTCAGCCACCTTGTGACCTGACCCCTCGAATCAGCGGTCAGTAGCCTTCACACAAGATAAAGTCTGGCAATCAACCAGACAGGCTTAGCCAAGAATACCAAATTGCCCACAGTAGTCATCCCACCTAGCAGAAGGACCCACACAGCCCACATAGGGGGGCATCCCAAGAGCATAGAGCTCTAATGATGAGAAGGGAGTGTGCTGCTAAGATGTTTGGCACACAAAGCCACTTCTTCATGGTTATGAAACATAAGCAAAGTACCAGATATATAGAAATAAAAACAACAAGCTAGGCAAAATTAGGTGATGGAAGAACATATTCCAAATGAAGGAATAATATAAAACTCCAGAAGAAGAATTAAGTGAAGAGAAGATAGGCAATCTACTTGAGAAAGATTTCAAGGCAATGATGGTAAAGATAATCAAAGAACTTAAGAGAAAAACAGGTGCATAGACCAACAAAAGCAAATACAAACAAATGGAGCTATCATAAAATTTAAAAGTTTGTACATAGCAAAAGAAAACATAAACAAAAAAGCAGCCTACTGAATGGGAGAAAAATATTTGCAAATTATATATCTGAAAAGGATCTAATATCCAACATCTATAAAGAACTCATACAATTCAATAACAACAACAAAAATCTGATTTTTAAATGGACAAAACTTGAACAGTTTTTCAAAGAAGAGATACAGATGGCCAATGGGTGCATTAAAAGATGTACATAATTATTAATCCACAGAGAAATGCAAATCAAGACCACAATGAGATATCACCTCATACCTGTTTGAATGATTATTATCCAAAAAAAAAAAAAAAAAAAAAAACCAACAAGAGATGAGTATTGGGGAAGATGTGAATAAAAGAGAATCCTTGTGCACTATTAGTGGGAATTAAATCATGCAGCTATTACAGAAAACAATATAAAGTTTCCTCTAAGAAAAATACAATCTGATATTAGAAAAAGACAAACACTAGAATAATAAATCAACAGGAAATGAAATGCAAATATGAAAAGATGCTCAACTTCATTAACAGTTCAGAAATGCAAATTCGAACAATAGGGAAGTATGAATTGTTACCATTTTAGTAAAATTTAACAAATAGCCTGTATTGGTGATGATGCAAGGAAACAGATACTCTCATAAATTCTTGGTAGGAATGTGAACAGCATATTGGCAATTTCAGTGTTTCAATCTCAATAGGAAGAACCAATAAAAATTTTTTGTTTTTACTTTAGCATTAAGTTTCATTTCCTAGATTTGACCCTACAAAAACACTGGCACATATGTATAAAAGTATATTATTTGTAATGGTAAAAATCTAGAGCAAATTTAAATACTTATTAATAAATCAGGACATAAGCTTATCATGAAATACTTTGTCAAAGAGAATGATGTAGTAATATCTATTGAGACATGTGAGAGAGACATGAAATAATATCCAAGACATAATTTTAAAATCAAAGAGCAAGTTGTAGAAGAATAGCTTACTATGATGCCATTTATGATATTAAAAAAGATCCCTAAGTTTAAATGTGTGTGTCCTTATTAAAAATAACTGGATAAATACACACCAAACTATTAGCAGTAATTATTTTTGAGAAACTAGGCTAAGAGAAGCAGCAGAAGTTAGTGATAACTCAATTTTAAATTTGTTATTTGACTTGTTTATATCTATCTGTATTTCACATATTAATTTATAATTTTAAAAACTACTTACAGTTAGAAAATTGTAATTTATCAATGATTAATAATGGAAAAGAATGCTAACATGCCAAGTCTGATTGACCTCAGCTTTGGTAACATCTATAGTCTTTGTAAAATGGAACAGGCAAAATTTTTGAGACAGTTCTTCATCATGCATATCTTAAAAATACACTGATCTGAAGGGAACAAGAGGTGGAAGTAAATAAGAGGCTGAGAGTAAGTGGAAGTAGGGGACATGAGGTCTTTTTTAAACCCCTTGTAGCCAATGAAAGACCAAGAAAGGTAAGAGCAAAGAGAGTGCATCTACACCTACAAAATCAGGAGCTTTTGACAGAAGGAGGAAAGGTTCCACGTACATAGTCTACCAAATACAGGAATTTGGATCTCCAGCTCCAAGCCATAGAGAAGCCATTTATGGAGTAGTTACAAACCAACTTCAGGTACTAAAGTCCCAGATTTACTTTATCACCACACCTTCCCCCCTGCCTCTTTTCTCCTGCAGTTAGAACTCCCTAACTGTAAGCATCTCCTTCACTTTGCACACTTTTGCCCACTAGTAGCAAATGAGTTCGGAGAAGGCAATGACACACCACTCCAGTACTCTTGCCTGGAAAATCCCATGGACGGAGGAGCCTGGTGGGCTGCAGTCCGTGGGGTCACTAAGAGTTGGGCACGACTGAACAACTTCACTTTCACTTTTCACTTTCATGCATTGGAGAAGGAAACGGCAACCCACTCCAGTGTTCTTGCCTGGAGAATCCCAGAGACGGGGGAGCCTGGTGGGCTGCCATCTATGGGGTCACACAGAGTTGGACACGACTGACCCGACTTAGCAGCAGCAGCAGCAAATGAGTTGGCAAGAGAATGTACTGGTACAAAACAACAAGAACAGAAGAAAGGTGGCATACATTTCTAGGTGAGCACTGCTTCAATCTCATAGTCTCTGTCCCCAGTGTGATGTTCTTACAATGAAAAATCCAGTGAGCCAAGTCTCAAATAATGGCAGGCTGGCCGTAATTAAAAACTATCAATTATCTTAACAACATTTACGAGAATTCCCTGTGACATCCCCAAGAAGTCTTCCTACATGCTTGCTATGGTAAACAGTAAATAGTAAACTGAGCCGAAAAGCAAAACAGCCTATTCTTCAAGCTATTTCTGACATTTAAGAATTAATTAGAAATATAAAAAATATGAAATTTAATTTCAAATATTATATAAATCAAGAATCTAAAAAATTTATTTAATCACATATACATGCTATATTTGACCAATAGCCATGCCATTTGATTGTTCTCCAGTTGAGACAACTAAATGAAAAACTAGCAATAGTTTAATGTAATCCTCCATGTGATATCTTCATGAGCAAGGCCATTTAAAGCAACATATATTTCTGCACCAAACATGACTCCTCAGATACTTTTTAATTATCAGTTAATTATAATCACTATGACCATCATCAGTATCACCTTCAGTTCACACCATTACATCAGCAGATGAGAAATCCAAGCTATCATGGAGGCCATTCTTCGGACTTTAGTAAGTAACAACTATGGGCTTTCTCAGTGGCTTGGTGGTAAATAATCCACCTGCAATGCAGGAGACTTAAAGAGACCTGGGTTCGATCCCTGGGTTGGGAAGATCCCCCGGAAATGGCAACCTACTCTAGTGTTCTTGCCTGGAGAATCCGAAGGACAGAGGAGCCTTTCTACAATCCATAGGGTCTCAAAGAGTAGGACGGGACTGAAGCAACTGAGCACTCAAATAAGAAGAATAAGGTAAACAGCATTCTATAGGAGACAATTTAATTAAAACCATAAAGACAACTCTAGGGAAAGGATAAAGAAACAGCGCTTAATTTTTACCTGCTGCTGCTGCTGCTAAGTCGCTTCAGTCGTGTCCGACTCTGTGCGACCCCATAGATGGCAGCCCACCAGGCTCCTCCGTCCATGGGATTTTCCAGGCAAGAGTACTGGAGTGGGGTGCCATTGCCTTCTCCAATTTTTACCTAGTACTATTTAAATCTGTTATTTTTACCTCATATAATCTAATCTCCTTCTTTTTTTTTTTTTTTTTAACTGAACAAAGTCATTTGTTAGAAATGGTAAGCATCAGTCTGTTATCACACTAAATAAATCTGAAATTTTTTCCAAAAAAAAAAAAAAAAGAAGAAGGAGATTAGATTATATGAGGTAAAAATAACAGATTTAAATGGTAATTTTTACCTAGTACCATTTAAATCTGTTATTTTTACCTCATATAATCTAATCTCCTTATTCTTTTTTTTTTTTAATTTGTTCAGTTTTTGTGTCTCTACAATTTAAATTGCATTTAGAACCAAAGCAAAGAAAACTGTCTAAGAGGTAGACACTACATACAGTAGGTCAGAGTTTGGGCACTAAAATCAAAATGCCTATTTAAAAAAAAATTTTATTGGAGTATAGTTGATTTACAATGTGGTATTAGTTGCAGGTGTACAGCAAAAGTGAATCAGTTATATTTATATGTGTGTGTGTGTGTCAGTTTCTCAGTCATATCCGACTCTTCGAGACCCAATGGATTGGGACTCTCCAGGCTCCTCCAGGCTCTTCCAGATTTTCCTCCTGGAAAATCTGTGGGATTTTCCAGGCAACAATACTGGAGTGGGTTGCCATTCCCTTCTCCAGGATATATATCTATCTATATCTATATCTATATATCTATATATATACCTATATATCTCTATATCTCTCTATATATATCTATATATCTATCTATATATATATCTATATATAGATATCTATCTCCACTCTGTTTTGTTTTAGATTCTTTTCCCATATAGGCCATTACAGAGTATTGAATAGAGTTCCCTCTGCAATACAGCATGTTCTTATTAGTCAAACTACCTATTTTTGATCTCAGCTCTACCACTTGCTAGTGCAGAATCTTAAGAAAAGTAACTAAAATTCTAAACAGCATCCAGGAAACAGGGTTAATTCTGGAATTAAGAGAGCTGACTTGCAGTGAGAACTCAGTTTAATGCCTGGCATTAGATTATTACTCCATGGGAATAGAAGTTCTGACTGGCTCAGCACAATATTTTCAGTATTTAACATATCTTACAAGAGCAGTTACTCAGAAAGTATATCACATGTTGGAATGTTTCTATGGAAACCCAGTTTGCTACATGTGCAGATTACTACATGTGGACTATGGTTTACTTGCATCAGGATTGGAAAATAAGCTTTTAAAACCAAATTCTAGATTTCAATAATGGTCTTTTGAAACAATCATGTGAATAAACAAGGTCTTCCATTCCTAGACACCCACACTCTATTTTAATTAGCCTAAGGCTTCTAAATAACCCTGTCTCTCTGATTCATGGTTACATTTTGGGGCTGTAAGTCTAAGTAAGGGAGCAAAGTTGGCTTGGAGAAGTACCTTTTTCAAACTTGATCAAATGTCTCAAATCAACATTCCAGTTGAAAATCTCACATACATTTCATCAAAGTAGTGCTAACAGATAGTAGTGCTATCTGTTCTCAAACAGATATCAGGCAAATGATACCAGTCATAGATTTCAACATTTCATACAATTAAAATTTATGTCTGGATTGGGCCACTATGAGATAATCAGGATTATTCTGGATTCCAGTGAACTTTCAAAATTAGATGCAAAGAGGAATGTCCAACCTCAGGACAGTGTGCTATGCTCTACTCTGAAAATCCAGGTGGACCTTCTTGGGAAGCGTGAGAGCATGTTTCAAAAAGAAGGCCCAGTACATCCATGTTCTGGTTGAGGACAAATGAACAATCCCTTGAGTAGAAGATACTATGGTATTACATTGGGATGCTTGCTAATGTGATTCTTGAAGTTTTCAATTAGTCCCTTTGAAGAATTACTTCTGACCAACTTGTGAATACCATTGTTGTTGTTCACCCATCTCAGATATTTGTTAGCCAGACTACTCCAGCCACATAACACTCTTCCTGTAAATCATAAAGGTGGAATCTCAAGTGCCAGCTAGTGGCCTAAACAGTTGCCAGGATGCTGTGTCCCCGGCCTTGCTGAGTTTCGCCTGACCTGAATCCTGAACTGAACTCTGATGTGTCATCACGTCTGCCCCTCCGGCTCCACGTGGCATTCATCAGTACTCTGCGCAGGCACCTGGAGCATACTCTGCAGCTAACCGCTCTTTCTCCTGGGTTGTGCTCAAGGTAGAGACCCAAATCCATGGAATGAAACCCTTCCCCTCAAGGCAAACAACCCAAAACCTGATCCTACATAAAAAGAGGAAAATTTTTCAAAGCAGAATATTTCAAACTTGAGCACTAAATGTACCCTATTAAAGGAAAATATTTATTTTTTTTTAATCAGTTCAGTTCAGTTCAGTCACTCAGTCCTGTCCGACTCTTTGCGACCCCATGAATCGCAGCATGCCAGGCCTCCCTGTCCATCACCAACTCCCAGAATTCACTGAGACTCACGTCCATCGAGTCCGTGATGCCATCCAGCCATCTCATCTTCTGTCATCCCCTTCTCCTCCTGCCCCCAATCCCTCCCAGCATCAGAGTCTTTTCCAGTGAGTCAACTCTTTGCATGAGGTGGCCAAAGTACTGGAGTTTCAGCTTTAGCATCATTCCTTCCAAAGAAATCCCAGGGCTGATCTCCTTCAGAATGGACTGGTTGGATCTCCTTGCAGTCCAAGGGACTCTCAAGAGTCTTCTCCAACACCACAGTTCAAAAGCATCAATTCTTCGGTGCTCAGTCTTCTTCACAGTCCAACTCTCACATCCATACATGACCACAGGAAAAACCATAGCCTTGACTAGATGAACCTTTGTTGGCAAAGTAACGTCTCTGCTTTTAAATATGCTATCTAGGTTGGTCATAACTTGCCTTCCAAGGAGTAAGCGTCTTTTAATTTCATGGCTGCAGTCACCATCTGCAGTGATTTTGGAGCCCCAAAAAATAAAGTGTAGTAACCTAAATTATTTTTAGATAGAATGTGGCTTTAAAAAGTACAGATCTGCATTTCAGTAATGTCTTTTTTATACTTTTTTGTAACTTTTCTTCCCCATGAGTGCATCCTCAGTTGTGCCTGACTCTGTGACTGTAACTATGCTTAAATATCCGTAAAACCAAGTTAAGTAGAAACTACGAAACAAATACAATTCAGATTAACAAAATTGATATGACCATGAATACTGTTTCACTAAAAATAAATTGTTGCTTTTGGTGTGAATATAACACTGCTTCAAGAATGTTTCACTTGGGATCTTTCACAATTCTAATGCCATGTGATGATTCATTTCTACCATCCCCTCTTCAGATTAAGTTATTGTGAAACCTTGTGCATAGAGCACCATATGACATTTGGCCTTTATTTCATACAAATGTATCATTTACCTTTAAGTTATCATATATTCTTTTTATGTTAATCCAAAGCATTTAAAGTAGTTTGGGAATAATAGGTTAGTATTAAAGGCATCATCTAGATAATTTCATAGACAGAACAATCAGTTCAGTTGCTCAGTTGTGTCCGACTCTTTGCGACCCCATTAACCACAGCATGCCAGGCCTCCCTGTCCATCACCAACTCCCGGAGTTCACCCAAACCCATGTCCATTGAGTCGGTAATGCCATCCAACCATCTCATCATCTGTCATCCCCTTCTTCTCCTGCCCTCAATCTTTCCCAGCATCAGGGTCTTTTCAAATGAGTCAACTCTTTGCATCAGGTGGCCAAAATACTGGAGTTTCAGCTTCAACATCAGACCTACCAATGAACACCCAGGACTGACCTCCTTTAGGATGGACTGGTTGGATCTCCTTGCAGATAGATCAATTGCTCAATTGATAAATAATCATTGAACTAAAAGAAAATAAATTAAGCTCCTGCCATAGGTTGAATGTTAGTATCCTCCAAAATTTATACATTGAAACCTTACTTCCAATGTGAAGATACTGAGAGGTGGGGCCTTTGGGAGGTGATTAGGTCATGAGGGCAGAAGCCTCAAGAATGGGGATTAGTGATCCAAGAAAGATTCCTTGCCTCTTATGAGGATACAGTGAGACAATGGCTGTCAGTGAAAATGCAAGCCAGACGTTGAATCTGTTGGTGCCTTGAACTCGAACTTCCCAAGGCTCTAGGACTGTGAGAAATAGGTTTTTGTTTTTTTTTTTTTTGAGTCATTCAGTTTTTAGTATTCTGATATACTATATGCTCTGCCTGAAGAGACTAAAACAGTTCCCATGATCAATTCATATACCACTGAGAAAAAGTCCAAGGGCACTGAATGGGTCTACAGACTCCCATTTGAGATCCTGTGAACTCCCCTTTAGAGACAGAGTTTTAGTAAGAGTCCTACACAGACTTGAATACTTACAGAAATCGGAAATATAACACAAGTATAATTAGCTCAGAAGTCATCCTAAGGGATGTGTGCTCTATCACAAACTACAGAGACAAAGACTTGCCTAAAGAAGAAAGTTCCTTTCACTACCAGAACATGGTGGTCATGTAAGAACCACCATGCCATCTTTAATTTTGCATGGATTTTAATATTTTTAAGGAGAAATGGAAATTAAGATTTTTATGTGAAACCTTCTACTTCTAAATCTTGTAATTTTAAAATGTTAAACACTCTATGGGCCAAGAAAATTTATATTTGTAGGCCAAATGTTCCTTGAGAGCCACAGTTTCTAATTCAGTTAATGGGCTTCCTCAGTGGCTCAGCAGTAAAGACTCTGCCTGCAATGCAGGAGATGCAAGAGATTTGAGTTTTATCTCTGGGTTGGAAAGATTCCCTTAGAGGAGGAAATGGCAACCCACTCCAGTATTCTTGCCTGGAGAATACCATGGACAGAGGAGCCTGGCGGGTTACAGTCCAAAGGGTCATAAAGGGTTGGACACAACTGGGTAACTGGGCACACACATTGATAGTTAGGATTAGTACCAACTTTATATTACTACTGTACAGTTTTGTTCCCTCTCCCCTCTGTGTTGTTGTGGTCACACAGTTTATATCTTTATAAACCCATCCACATATATTTGTGCACTATGTAGAACTGTTTTGCAGGTCAAAAGACAAACATTGCCTTGTAGGAGTCATAAAGGAAAGGTTTTAAGATGCAGCTACTTTAAAGAGACACAACTGATTCTAGCCAGCAGGAGAGACCACTGGGACCTGTGGCATTACACTGCTAAGAACCTGGAGAAGAATTTCTGGAAGCCATTGGTTCAGAGTGAGCCTCCTGGACAGAGAATAGCTAGTCAGTGCTGCCAAGAAAGAAGATCTGCTCTTGGGAGTAGCAGATAAGAGGGTTAAGTGGGGGGACCACATTCCAAGTATTGAGAGTCTTACAACAACCCTCTCATGTGCTATTCTGAAAACTATCTCCAGTTTCTCAGATGAGTTACCACTGATAGCTAAAGGCTGTAAGCTTTGCCATTTTTCCAATATACGACTCACTGTAGAGATGAAAGAACTCTTTTAATGAGAAAACAAGTAGAATAAGATCCTGTGGAAGTATGGAGAAGCCTTAAAAGATATAGACTTTCGTTGTGGTTGATGTGGCCCAAGAGAAAAGGGTTATATATAAAATGAGCAAATTCACTTTATTAGAATTTCTACCCAGGTAGTAATAGAAATGAAACACTCTCACTTAGGTACAATGTGACCAATGACAATTAAAAACTCTAAGCAGCCTCTGAGGTTTTTAAACAGAGAATCTGTGGTTTTAAAATATCTTGCTTTATTCAGATCTGAATTTAAGGATTAGGTTTGTGCCCTTGCAATGCACATTCTGTGCTATGAATGAAGTATCACTTCCTCTGTCTTTACCACAGCTTATTTTACTAATATCTATTAATTCTTGAAAATATCAAAGCATGCATTTGTGTTGTATTGAAATTGATTAAAAAAAAAAAAACAGGTGCTGAAGTTGGAATGAAAGGTTAATATTATTCTGACATCTTCCCTGAGTATTGACAAGGGTCAGTGCATGTTTTGGTATTTTTTTTCCAGCAGTTGAAAACCACCACTCAGCGCAATGGAAAACATCAATAGCTGGGCATATGCAACCAGGGGAGGAGATCTTTTCTAAAAGTCAGGTCCTCGAAGATCACAAGTACAGCTGATGAAACCAATCTAATTTAACCCTTTACTAAACATTCCCTTGCTAGCGGGACCTCTGCATAAAGAAGAGGTAAATTGTCTTGTCTTCCTCATCTAGGAAAACTATGTGTTGTTTTGAAGTTCAGGACAATAATATCCAGAAATAAAATTTGCTGTGTCTATATTTCTAAATAATCCTTTATGAACTATTTCTTTGTGATTCCTTCAGTAAGAGAAAAATTCTGAAAAAAAATAATAGAAGTAATAGCTGAGAGTTTATGTGTTTGTGTCATTTATTTCATAGGATAAAGGAACTCTATTTGGGCAACTGAAAAATATCTACCCTATTTTTAGTGTATATGTTTAGGCTAGAGTCTTAGCAGTGTACTCTGATGTTTCTTTTTAAAAATTTATATAAATTCTACAATTAAGCTTTTCTGTTTTCCTCTCATAAATAAGATGCACATGCCATACAGAATGTTAAAAGAACATGACTTAATGGCTGAGTTAATATTCTGTTGTGGACACTGCAGGGGAAGGAGATATGGATGAATTGAGAGAGTAACATTGGCAATATATACTCTACCACATATATATTGTACCTATCTGTACAGATAGGTAGCAGGAAGCTGCTTTAAAACACAGGGACCTCAGCTCGGTGCTCTGTGATGACCTAGAGGGGTGGAGTGGGAGGGTGGGAGGGAGGTTTAAGAGGGAGGGGATGTATGTATACATATGGTTGATTCATGATGCTGTACAGCAGAAACTAACAGAGCATTGTAAAACAGTTATATTCCAATTAAAAAATTAGAAAATAAATTAAAAAGGAGGGGACTTCACCATGTCCAAATGAGAACCCTATTCCATACTAACAGCACTATCACATCACTTTGCCATCTGCAAACTCTTCTCTGAAGAGATGTGAAAAACCAAGGAAGATGTGAACTCTCTATGCCCTAGAGCTAATATGCCTCTATTTTTTTAACTGAGTTCAAATTTCAAAATTCTCATTTAAAACCTTCAGAGGATTGGTTTGGAGTAGGAGAAGAAACCTAATGCGTCTGCTGGCATTGTTCCAGCCTCTGTATCATCAGCCTCCATTCCTGGGAGTGTCTCCATTAGCTGGAGGTGAAAAAGCTAAAGTGCAGTTTAAACCAAAGACAGATATTGGAGAAGAAGGAAAATGCCTAACATGCAAAGCAGTGGAAGAACATTCATCAATCTCTCCGGCCAGCCACAGGTTAGGACGATCAAGAAAAGCATCAAGAATTTCCATGCCCAGATCTAAAAGAAATCTGAATGAGCCTAAAGGAAATCAGACAAGAAGATTTTACAAGCTAAGGCTTTCCTTAGATAATTTAATAAGGTTTCTAGTTTATCGTGTAGATTTCTTGGTAATGTATATATGGGAAAACTCTCCCAATCCATTTCCTGGAGACTGGATGCGTGTGTTCTTGCTTTCTAAGTCTAGAATCAAAGAGGGAAATTGAAGAGGGTAGTGAAGAGGACGTGAGCGTGGCCTGCCACCTCGCTAGCGGGAAGATGGATGTGGATTCTTAATTTTGAAAATATTCCAAGATGTGTTTGCATCTGTCTAAATCATAAGTTGTAATCATTCTAGGAGAAGGTTTCTTTACTGCAGTCCTGAGTATTGGACTGGCCTCTACCAGCCACTGTGAGCAACAGAAAAGAAGTTAGTTATGACATTGCGATGAATTATTTGGCTTTCTCTGTATCACAACTAATAAGATTGTGGCTTTGTGCCATTATTAAGTCAACTTCAGCTTCAGGCAGAGGCTGATTTAAGGCAGCAAGATATATCTTCATCACAAGAGGAGTTGCTTTAAAATGGTATAGAGTGCAGGAAGATATTCACCATTGTTGTATGGAAAGGTAAAATTTTTCTCTAGTCATAATAGTTTTATATTTCTGAGCATGTCAGATTGATTAACTCAAAAGAAAGTCATATGCAAGCTTCTTTATTCACTCACAAGGAAATTTTTAAGAGTCATAATAAGAGCCATCCTTCCCCAAATTTCTCTAAAGACCTCTATTCATCTCTAGCCTCAAAATTACAGTAATCTTTCAGTTCAGTCACTCTTTAGCACAAATAAATGAATTAACAGGCCTGACAATTTATTGCTTAAGTCTATCCCTCCCAACCCCCATAACCACCCAGCATGTACTCTGAGGCTTCTAGAGAAGAACTTATGAATTTATTTGATCAGATATTTAATTCCTCTATCAAATTTCTTGAGTAGAGAGTCCACAACTTTCTAATATCATCAGACACCTGGAATACACTTTAATGGGTATTTGGGTACCAAGGAACTGAGTATATATGTGTGTGTGAGTGTGTGTGTGTGTTTATCAGTGAAACTCCATTAAAGAAAGAGTTTAGCCAATGTTCCCCGCTCCCTTACCATTTAAGACTGGCTTCTTCTTCTGCTATGCTATAAAACTGCTATAGTACATTCCTCCATCAAACTTCATGGCAACTTGTAAAATAGAGAAGATATTTAAAGACTTTCCAAGGAATTTAATTGCCAAGTGTTTTCTAGACAGATAGAAATGTGGATGTATTCTTTCCTGACTGACCATTTACTGAACGCATGCTTTGTAGACTGCTATCAAGTCATCAGAAGAAAGCATATTTACCAGTCTAGAAATATTATTCATACTTGTAATAAGAGGAACAACTAAAAATGAGTGATGAAATTAAGCATATCCTGTATGGACCCATTCAACCAAAGATCGTTTTCAGGAAATAGAATTGGTTTTGCCTGAAAAATGATAGATGATTTCTGCAGATTAGTCTGCAATTTACTTGCATTTTACAAAAGGCTGCTGATTTAACATTACATAAAGAATTCATCCAGAAGGTTAATAAATATGGACTCAAGAATAAGATCCTTTGGCATGATAGGAGGCAGCCTGGCTAAGGTACAGAGGGTAAGGAAGAAGTTTAGCCTAGAGGTAAGTGACCAGCCAAATGTCACAAGCTTTAGTATTAGAACCAGTTTGCTTATTTACTTGAAAGATTAAAGTCTTGAAGAAGAAAGGTGAGGGAGCGATGACATTTCTGATATAAAACTGGAGAACTCTCAAACTTCCTTTCATGGAGAAGATGAAGAAGGAATAAAAAGCTGTGCTTTAAAGTGCATGCACCATTCACACCTGAGAACTAGATCTGGTAGAAAAAGCAAGACCAGAAAGAACCATACCCTTGCAGAATGTACTCAGAGAAAGCAGTGGGTAGAATGAAAAATAAACAAAACAAAATGTCAGTTCACACTCATCTCAGAGTCTTTGGAGCCCAGTTCCCTGTTTTTCAGTGAAAACAAAGTTGGCAAAGTAGTTTTCTGCCTCAGACCACTGGATTTGTATACAAGGTAATTAATTACCAGTCATTTCTACATTCTTACTACGCATCCTTATAATGCCAGCTGGAATCAAGATTGCCAGGAGAAATACCACAACCTCAGACATGCAGATGATACCAATCTAAAGGCAGAAAGTGAAGAGGAACTAAAAACCTTCTTGATGAAGGTGAAAAAGGAGAGTGAAAAAGCTGGCAGAAAACTCAACATTCAAAGGACTAAGATCATGGCATCTGGTCCCATCATTTCATGGCAAATAGAAAGGGAAAAAGTAGAAGTAGTGATAGATTTTATTTTCTTGGACTCCAAAATCACTATGAATGGTGAGTGCAGTCATGAAATTAAAAGATGTTTGCTCCTTGGAAGGAAAACTATGACAAACCTAGACAGTGTGTTAAAAAGCAGAGACAATCACCTTGCTGACAAAGGTCTATATAGTCAAAGCTATAGCTTTTCCGGTAGTCATTTGGATGTGAGAGTTGGACCATAAAGAAAGCTGAGCCTTGAAGAACTGATGCTTTTGAATTGTGGTGCTGCAGAAGACTCTTGAGAGTCCTTGAACAACGAAGAGCTCAAACCAGTCAATCCTAAAGGAAATCAACCTTGAATATTCACTGGAAGGACTGATGCTGAAGCTCCAATATTTTGGCCGTCTAATGCAAAGAGCCAACTCACTGGAAAGACTCTGATGCTGGGAAAGATTGAAAGCAAATGGAGAAGGGGTGGCAGAGGATGAGATGGTATAGCATCACCAACTCAATGAACATGAATTTGAGAAAACTTCAGGAGATAGTGGAGGACAGAGGAGCCTAGCGTGCCTGCAGCCCGTGGGTTCGCAAAGAATTGGACACAACTTTAACAACTGAACAATAAAAACGACTGTCTCCTACTGAGAAGTTCCTGGTACTGATCAAAGAATTTAATTTTTCTGCCTAAACTCAGAGAACTTAGAGATGGAATGAAACAAGTGTAAATTTATGTTAGAATTGAAAGATAATAAAAATGAGTGTAATTGTGTTTTGTCTATATCCTGGTATAATCTCCATTCATGGAGGTACTGAAAATAATTAAATACAGGCATTTTCAATATTAAAAAAAAAACTAATCTATTCCCCTGACATAGAAGAGTAATAGAATTTCAAAATTAGAAAAGATCTAAGATATCTTTTTGATCTCTTATTTTATAAATCATATAACTACAGTCCTACAGTGTCACTTACTCAGGACCAGTCAGGATTTTAATAACCAGAGCACAGAATTCAGAATTTATGACCCTTATCCTACATATCCATCTACCACACATGTGTTTCAATTGGGTTTTCTTTTTGCTTTGTGTCCTTCAACAACTCTAGGTACAGAATCTTAAAATTCAGTATTCTGTGTTTCATTACTGAGAGCTTTGTTAGGTATTATACCAACCCACATCCAGGTCCAATTTGTAAGAAACAGAGCAACTTGAGTCTGTCAAAAACTTTGCCATTCTGACAGCTGCCCTTAATTATGCTTAAACTGTGAATAGAAATAATGAATTTTAAATTTCTCAGACTCTGAATTTACTCTACATAAGCCAAAAGAATGTGCATATTTACTCTAGGATTCACTAGTAATTTCATCAAAGCATCATTTGTAGGAAAATGGATCATCCAGCAATTTTTCATTATCTTGTTTCAGCTAAAATCCCCACAAAGTCAGGACTATCTTTTGAAGATAGTCAAAATCCTTTGAATCCTATTGGATTCCTAGAAAAACTAGAATATGAGTACATCATCTAAGCAGGCAGCCAAGTATATATTAAATTATGAGAAGAAGTTGAAGGCTTTGAAGTACAGATTTAGTTACTGTTATTAAGTAGGGTTGGAGAAACTTAAACTTTTAAAAATAGTGATGGCATTAAACCACATCAGCTTTTACCCATGCATGTGTGCTCAGTCGCTCAGTCGTGTCTGACCTTTGCAACCGAATGGGCTATAGCCCCAGAGAAGGCAATGGCACCCCACTCCAGTACTCTTGCCTGGAAAATCCCATGGATGGAGGAGCCTGGTAGGCTGCAGTCCATGGGGTCACTAAGAGTCAGACACAACTGAGCGACTTCACTTTCACTTTTCACTTTTATGCATTGGAGAAGGAAATGGCAACCCACTCCAATGTTCTTGCCTTGAGAATCCCAGGGACGGGGGATCCTGGTGGGCTGCCGTCTATGGAGTCACCCAGAGTCAGACACGACTGAAGCGACTTAGCAGCAGTAGCAGCAGGGCTATAGCCCACCAGGCTCCTCTGTCCATTGAATTTTCCAGGTAAGAACACTGGAGTAGGTTGCCATTTCCTACTCCAGGGAATCTTTCTGACCCAGGGATCAAACCCACATCTCCTGCATCTCCTTCATTGACAAGCAGATTCTTTACACTGAGCCATTTGGAAAACCATCAACTTTCACCCACATTAATATAATTTTATGTCAACTCCTGACATCACCATAGGCAGTGACAGCAATCATGTGATTGATTCATTCAAGCCCTATGGTTCTTTTACCTCATCAACTCTAATAATGGTCTTCATTCCCACTCCAACTACAATGACTGATCATCTAAAAACTTCTGTCACAAGCAATCTCACCCTCCTTACCTTCTCTCCTCCTACTGCATTGGCCCTAAAAATTCCCAGTCAGAGGTCCATCCTATTCTCCTGCTCTGTACACATATTCATCTACCTGGGTGTCCTAGAAAATACCATACAATCACTTGAGTCAATGCTATGACAGATTTGAAAATTATAATTTTAGCGGCCCACTCAAATCCCTTTTGTCCCCACCTGGCAAATTTCATTCTCATTCCTCTGGTGTCTTTTCTAAAACTTTATCAGTTTGTTCAATTATCTTTCTCATCAAATGATATGATCTCCTACTTCACAAAGACAGTATAGATGAATGAGGGTAATCAGGCTTGAACTGTTCCCATGCCCCTCAAGAAAGAAAGCAGACCTCTATCAGTACTGGTAGGGTCCTCCAGTTTCAGTGGATGAAGTAGCCATATTCCTGCTCAATACCAGCCCTAGTCCCAAGATTCTTTATTCTCCCCCTTCCTCATTCTCTTCTGGGACCTTCCTACATGAGTTATCTCTTCCTCTCCTATGTCTTCAGCCACTCCCAGTCAACTGATCCTTTCCTTCAATTTATAAAACTGCCTATATTCTCTTGTACTTTTTAAAAACAAAGCCATTCTTTGACTCTGTGTCATTTAAGCTTCTCTTGTCTCTTCTTCCCATAAAGGACAGACTTCTTAAGCTTGTCTTCACTTACTGTCTTTATTTCCTTCATCTCTTTATACCCATTCCCTTAACTAGCTTCTGTTTCTGCTCCCTCTGCGCTTGAAGGCAAATGTCACAAATCACTTCTTTAATGCTCTCACCTGAAACTGCACTTTTTGAGGTTACCAAAGACATAATATCCAAATCCAATGGGTATTTTTCAATCTTAATCTTATTAGCCTCCCCCACTCTGAACTTCTATTATTGACAATCAACTTGTTCTCAAAATTCCTTCTTCTCTTGATTTCTATAACCTCCATCTGTTTTCCCTTAATCTCTCAGACCATTTACTTAGTCTTCATAATAGACCCTACCAGTTTAAATGTCTTTCCTTCTTTCATTTTTTTATTATGATAAAATGTATGTAATATAAAATTTACCATCTTAATCATTTTAAGGGCTTCCCTGAAGGCTCAGATGGTAGAGAATCTGCCTGCAATGCAGAAGACCTGGATTTGATCCCCAGGTTGGGGGCATCCCCTGTAGGAGGGTATGGCAACCCACTCCAGTATTCTTGCCTGGCGAATCCCCATGGACAGAGGAGCCTAGCAGGCTATAGTCCATGGGGTCGCAAAGAGTTGGACATGACTGAGCAACAAAACACACAGAACAATCATTTTAAAAATACAGTCAATGGTATTGAGTACATTCATATTGTTGTGTAAACATCACCACATCTCCCTGAACTCTTCTCATCTTGAAAAGGCTAAAAGTCTGTATCCATTAAACTATATATGTTCCATTTCTTCCCTTTTTCCAACTCTTGGCAAACACCATTCTACTTTCTTTCTCTATGGTTTTGATTATTCTAGATACCTGTACAATCATATAGTATCTGTTTTTTTGTGACTGGCTTATTTCACTTAGCATAATATTCTCAAAGCTTATCTATGTTGTAGCTTATGCCATAATTCCCTTCCTTTTTAAGGCTGAATAATATTCCATTGTATTTATATACCATATTTTGCTTATTTATTCATCTGTCAATAGGCACTTGGGTTGCTTCCTCATTTATCTACTGTGAATAATGCTGCTAACAACATGGGTGTATCAATAGCTCTTTAAGGCCTTGCTTTTAATTCTTTTGGATATATAGTCAGAAGTGGAATTTCTGGATCATATAATAAGTCTATATTTTATTTTTTGAGAAGCCATCATACTGTTTTCCATAGCAGCTTGACCATTTTACATTCCCATGAATGGTGCATAAGGGTTTCAGATTGTCTTCATCCATGCCAACACTTGTTTTGTTTTTGTGGTTGTTGTTTTTGATAGCAGTGATCCTATTGGGTGTGAGGTGATAGGTCATGATTTTGACTTGCATTTCCCTAATGAGTAGTGATATTGAGCATCTTTGCATGTGTTTATTGACCATTTGTACATCTTCTTTGGAGAATTAGCTATTCAAATCCTTTGCCAATTTTTAAAAAAAATTGTATTGGAGTATAGTTGATTTATAGTGTTCTATTAGTTTTAGGTGTACAGCAAACTGAATAAGTTATCCATATACATACATTTACTATTTTTTAGATTCTTTTCCCATATAGGCCTTTACAGAGAATTCAGTGGACTTCCCTGTGCTACACAGTAGGTCCTTGTTGATTATCTATTTTATATATAGTAGTGTATATGTCAATCCCAACCTCCCAATTTATCGCTCCATGATCCCATAGCTTTCCCCACTGGTAACCGTAAGTTTGTTTCTATATCTGTGACTCTATTTCTATTTTGTAAATAAGTTTATTTATACCACATTTTTAGATTCCACATAAAAGCAATATCATATAGCATTTGTTTTCCTCTGTCTGACTTACTTCACTCCATTCATGCAAATGACATTATTTCACTTTTTTGTGGCTAATTATTCCATTGTATATATACCACATCTTCCTTATTCATTCCTCTGTCAATGGACATTTTGTTTGCTTCCATGTCCTGGTTGTCATAATAGGCACTTTTTAATCTGTTTTTTCTTTATATGTTGCTCCTCCCCTGGAGTCTATCATCTCTCTGCTTATTTTCTCATTGTGCCTTTATCCCCAAAGGCTCATGACTTTTCTGTGCTTTACATGCCTATGACTTCTACTCCTGACTTAGATTTCCTGTCTACCTGCATCTTTCTCTGTTTCCCTAAAGTGAAAGCTTAGGTTATTAATTTTAAATCTTTCTTCTAGCATACCTATTTAATACTATAAATTTCACTGTGAGCTCTGCTTTCATGGTATGTCACAAATTTTGATAAGTTTTATATTTACTTAAATTTAGTTTTTAATTTTTTTATATAAGAAAATATTTTTAATTTGAGAACTCTTTTTTGATCCATGTGTTCTTAAAAATGTTTTGGTTACCTTCCAGAGATCTGGGGATTTTCCAGCTTTCTTAATATTATTGATTTCTAGTTTAATTCTCTTAAGGTTTTCTATGATTTCTATTCTTTTAGGTTTTTATGGTGTATATGGTATAATTTATGCTCAGAATGTGTTATATACTAGTGAATATTCTGTGTGAATCTGAAAAGAATTTGTATTGTTATTGTTAGGTTGAATATTCTTTACTGTCAATTAGGTAAAGTTGATTGATAGTGAAGTTCAGGTCTTCCATATCCTTGCTGCTGCTAAGTCGCTTCAGTCGTGTCCAACTCTGTGTGACCCCATAGACAGCAACCCACCAGGCTTCCCCGTCCCTGAGATTCTCCAGGCAAGAACACTGGAGTGGGTTGCCATTTCCTTCTCCAATGAGTGAAAGTGAAAAGTGAAAGTGAAGTCACTCATTCATGTCCGAATCTTCGCGACCCCATGGATTGCAGCCTACCATGCTCCTCCATCCATGGGATTTTCCAGGCATAATATCTATAATGTTTGTTAATATTTTTCATTAATCCTTTGTTCCCTCCCTCATTTGTTTTAAATTGTTTCTTTCTCTATTTCATCTCTTCTCTTAGCCTATCAAGAATGTGTGTGCGTGCATGCATGCTAAGTCACTTCAGTGTCTGACTCTTTGTGACCTCATGGCCTGTATCTTGACAGACCCCTTTGTCCATGGGACTCTCCATGCAAGAATACTGGAGTGGGTTGCCAGGCTCTCCAGGGGATCTTCCCCATCCAGGGACTGAACCTGCATATCTTCCATCCCCTGTGCTGGCAGGCAGGTTCTTTACCACTAGCACATCCTGGGAAGACCCCTATCAGGTACATGTCTCTTTAAAATTACCTTATAGCCATTATCCTAGAGTTAATAATACACATTTTAAACTAGTCTGGTTCACTGTCAAATAATGTTATACTGCCTCATGTAGCTCAGGTACCTTATAACAGGATATTCCCAATTTCTCCCTTTGATCTCTTATGACATAATTGACATTGCTTTCTCTTATTCAATTGTAAACTCACCAATACACTACCGTCAATTTTGCTTTAAATAGTTATCTTTTACCTTAAGAATGAAAAAAATTATTTAATAGTCACTCATTACTTCTCTAATGCAAACTTTTTTCTATGTATATTCATGTTTCTGACCCATATTATTTTCCTTATGCCCGAAGAATTTCTTTTAGCATTTCTTATAGGAAAAATCTGCTGTTGACAAGTTCCCTAATTTTTCGTTTGTCTGAGAAAGCCTTTATTTCTACTTTGCTTCTGAAGAATAATTTCACTGGATGTTGAATGCTAGGATAGTGATCTTTCTCTTTTAACACTTAACATATTTCACTCCTCTGCCTTCTTACTTCCATGAGTTCTGATTAGAAGTCTGCTTTAAGGATATAAAGTCAATATACAGAAATTCCTTGAATTCTTATATACTAATAATGAAAAAATCAGAAAGAGAAATTAAGGAAACAGTCTCATTCACCATTGCAACAAAAAAAGAATAAAATACCTAGGGATAAGCTGATCTAAAGAGACAAACGACTTGTATGTAGAAAACTATACGATGCTGATGAAAGAAATCAAAGATGACATATACAGATGAAAAAATATACCATGTTCCTGGCTTGGAAGAATCAATATTGTGAAAATGACTATTCTACCCAAAGCAATCTACAGATTCATTGCAATCTCTATCAAACCACCAAGAGTATTTTTCACAAAAGAAGAAAAAATTTTTCATAATTTGTATGGAAACACAAAAGGCCCTGAATAACCAAAGCAATCTTGAGAAAGAGGAATGGAGCTAGAGGGATCAACCTACTTCCATTCAGACTATATACAAAACAACAGTCATCAAGATAGTATGGTTCTGATACAAAAACAGAAATATAGACCAATGGAACAAGATAGAAAGCTGAGAGATAACCTTGCGCACATATGGGAAAACCTTATCTTTGACAAAGGAGGCAAGAATATACAATGGAGAGAGATAGTCTCTTCAATAATTGGTGCTGGGAAAACTGGACAGCTACGTGTAAAAGAATGAAATTAGAACACTTCTTAACACCATACACAAAATAATTTAAAGTCCTAAATGTAAGACAAGAAACTATAAAACTCTTAGAGGAAAACATAGGCAGAACACTTTTTGACATAAATCACATCAAGATCCTCTATGACACACCTCCTAGAGTAATGAAAATAAAAACAAAAAATAAACCAAATGGGACCTAATTAAACTTAAAAGCTTTTGCACAGCAGAGGAAACTATAAACAAGGTTAAAAGACAATTCTTAGATTGGGAGAAATAATAGCAAACAAAGTAACTGACAAAATATTAATCTCCAAAATATACAATATATAATATAGTATATTGTATATATTGTATACAATATAGTATACAATATATACTATATACAATATAGCTAATTCAGCTCAATATCAGATAAACAAACAACCCAATCAAAAAGTGGTCAGAAGTCCTAAACAGGCTTTTCTCCAAAGAAGACGTACAGATGGCTAATAAACACATGAAAAGATACTCAACATCACTCATTATTAGAGGAATGCAAATCAAAACTACAATAACATATCACTGCACACCAGTCAGAACGGCCATCATCAAAAAATCTACAAACAATAAATGCTGGAGAGGGTATGGAGAAAAGGGAAACCTCTTGCATTGTTCATAGGAATGCAAATTGATACAACTTCAAGGGAGAATAGTATGGAAATTCAACTGGGAATAAAACTACCATAAGATCCAACAATCCTACTACTGTGAGTATACCCTGAAGAAACCATAATGGAAAAAGACACACACACACCACAATGTTTATTGCAACACTACTTACAATAGCTAGGATGTGGAAGCGACCTAGATGTCCACCGACGGAGAAGTGCATAAGAAAGTTGTGGTACATATATATAATCGAGTATTATTCAGCCATAAAAAGAATACATTTGACTCAATTCTAATAAGGTGGATGAAACTAGAGCCTGTTATATACAAAGTGAAGTAATCAGAAAGAGAAAAACAAATATTGTATATTAATGCATATATATGGAATTTAGATGGAGAAGGCAATCGCACCCCACTCCAATACTTTTGCCTAGAAAATTCCATGGAGGGAGGAGCCTGGCAGGCTGCAGTCCATGGGGTCGCTAGAGTCGGACACGACTGAGTGACTTCACTTTCACTTTTCACTTTCCTGCATTGGAGAAGGAAATGGCAACCCACTCCAGTGTTCTTGCCTGGAGAATCCCAGGAACGGGAAGCCTGGTGGGCTGCCGTCTATGGGGTTGCACAGAGTCGGACACGACCAAAGCGACTTAGCAGCAACAGCAGCAGTATGGAATTTAGAAAGATGGTACTGAGGAATCTATTTCCAGAGCAGCAGTAGAGATGCAGACATAGAGAACAGACTGTGGACACAAGGTGGGAAGGAGAGGGTGGGATGAATTGAGAGAGTAGCACTGAAACATACATATTACCACATGTCAAATTAGATAGCAGGTGGAAATTTGCTATATGACACAGGGAACTCAAATCTGGAGCTCTGTGACAACACAGAGGTGTGGGATGGGGTGGGAGGTGGGAGGGGTTGAATTGGGAGGGGGCATACATGTACCTATGGCAGAATCATGCTGATACATGCCAGAAACCAAGACAGTATTATAAAGCAATTATTCTCCAATTAAAAATAAAGAAATTTAAATTAAAGAAAGAAGTCTGCTTTAATTCTTATTCTTGCACCTCTATAAATAAAATATATTTCCCCCTCTCCCCTCTGCCTTCTTTCAAGGTTTTTCTTTTGTCTTTAGTTTTGTACGGTTTGAACATGAGATAGCTAGGTGTATTTGATTTGGTTTGGTATTTGTCATGCTTGGAGTTCTCTGATCTCCTTGAATCTATGGTTTTCTGTCTGTCATTAGTTTTGGAAACCTCTAATCTATTATTACTTCAAATATTTCTTCTTCTATTTCTGGTTTTCCAATTACACATATGTTACAACTTTTGATACTGTCTCTGAATTCGTAGATGTTCTGTTTGCTTTTATTCTATTTCCTCTTTGCATTTAAGTTTGGGAAGTTCCTATTGCCACATCTTCAGACTGACTGAAGTTTGCATCTTATAACTCTTCCAGCTGTAATCCACTCTTTCTATATTAGGGCTTTGTTGGTACAGTGGTAAGGTGTGGGGGAAGTGAGCATTCTATAATTTTTGTATTAAATTTCAGTATTGACTCAGCCTGGTAGCTCTGGGCTATGAATTTCACGTGAGTTTCCCCAGTGCCAGCGCCCTACTCCCTTCCCTGGCAGTGGTGTTCACAATCCATTTTCTTTTTTAAAAAAAATTATTAAAATATTGAAGTACAGTTGATTTGGGCTTCCCAGGTGGCTCACTGGTAAACAATTCACCTGCAGAGCAGGAGACATGGGTTCAGTCCCTGGGTCAGAAAGATTCCCTGGAGAAGGAAATGGAAACCCACTTCAGTATTCTTGCCTGGGAAATCACATGGACAGAGGTGTTAGAGGGCTACAGTCCAGGGGGTCACAAAATAATCGGATATGACTTAGCAACTAAATAACAACACACCGTGGTTGATTTACAATGTTTTGTTAATACAATATATATCCTTGAAGACCTAACCCATGTTGACTATTTTCTTCCCTTAGATAAGAGAGGAAAGCTGAAAGGGTCTGGCATTGGAAAAAACTCCTTTCCTCAAGCTGGGTTAAAACTGGCCATCTTTTATTTAGAGCAGATCTTGTTATGGAGAATGCTCTAGATGGGTAGCATATCTACTCATTAGCTCCCCTTGCCAGAGTCATGAAGGGATAATTCTTAAATCTTCACCATGAATTCCTGATGGTAGAACCCAGAAACGTGTGAGAAGTTCCTTAAAACTGTGCCCCAGGAGTTTAAACTGTCTCCCAAAGTAGTTGAAAGTGTCTTATAAGATAATGTACCTAAACCACTGAACTTAACTACTGAAACATAATACTCAATAAAGTCAGGTTTTACTGTTATAGTAATTACAGCCTTAGGTTATACATTATATTTGAGGAATATAAGAATAATTAAACTGCCTTCAAGGAGTTAACTACCCAGAAGGAAATTCTAGACATAGAGAGATGATTAATATATATTACAATAATTACTAAAAGGTGCTCTAGTTGCGTGCGTGCATGCTGAGTCTCTTCAGTCATGTCCAACTCTTAGCAATCCTATGGACTGAGTTCTTCTGTCCATAGGAACTCTGCCCACCAAGTTCCTCTGTCTATAAGATTCTCCAGGCAAGAATACTGGAGTGGGTTCCTGTGCCCTTCTCCAGGGGATCTTCCCAACACAGGGATTGAATCCATGATTCTTTTGTCTCCTGCATTGGCAGGTGGGTTCTTTACCACTGGTGCCACCTGGGAAGCCATCTAATGGCCTGGGAGGAGCAAGAAAAGGTATATTGGGGATGTACTATATCCTATTTCCTAATAAAGTTACTAATATACTAGCCAACCAGGTTTTATTTAGCACCTACTAAGTGCTAACCTTAAGGATTAATTAATTAATCCTTAATCCTCGGTAGGATTTCTTAATACTCAACAAATCCCTAATTTGATTTTTGATCTTTAAAAGCAGAAAGAGCATGTATCATTTTCATTCAAAAACTGGAAATCAAAGAAGACAAGTGACTTCCCCAAGTTTTCACAATAAGCTTTTGTTATAATGAAGACAAGATTTCAGGGCACATAAACTTTAGAGCAGATCCTATCAATTATACCAGAATAAATACATTTACTCCTGTATAAAAGAAATGAGTCATTCTGTATTTTTTTTCCTCTCAGATTAAGCACTCAGTTTAGAGCACTTTCAAAAAGAAAAGGGTGAAATTTTTCCATATCAATGATATAGTTTGAAACAGATTTGTTATCTAGGGCTTTCTACATCAGCTAAAAAGTTTCAGTTAGAAATGATCATATTGCAATAACTGGTTGTTCTAGTATATTTTTCCCAGTCTTCAACTGAATCATACCTAAAGTAGATACTAGACTGTACACTGTAAAATGAATGGGAAACTTGATCTCACTGGAGTCAAAATACCAAAACAGTCTAAAGTGGGCATAAAATTGGAAAATTGGTACTCACTTAGCTCAGCACTTAAATCACCTACAGTGCAGAAAGGCAGCTCTAAAATCCTTGAGACAGCTGCTCTGCTGAGAAACAATTAAATCACCTGTTGGTTTCTTTATACTGAAGATAATAATACCCTAAATATTACACAACAGAGAAATGGCTTATAGATCTGCCATGAAGTGAGTAAGAAAAATAGTTTGGACTTCAAAATGGGTTTCCCATTTTCTGCCATTGAACCAGAGCATATTCAGCTCACAGAGAGATTACCAAAAACATTTTTTTCAAACTTATTTTATAAGTTTCCATTTGTGCTCAGTAATAACAATTGCTGTCATCTCAGAGCCCTAGCTTCCTGCTGGTTTCTTGAAGAAGATTCAGAGGTAATGACTGAATGAGTAAATGATAAATTCTTTATTGGATTGGATGCTTTGGGACACAGTCTATTAATTATCCTATTAGGTAGTCATCCTAGAAGGAGACTCTGAGATTAAATCTGATTGAAAGTGCAACAATTCTGTGGTATGTACACATAAGCTAAAATTAAGGCATGTTTCTGCTTGGAATGTAGAGAACTGTAAAGAAGCCACTTACTTCCTCTTACAGCAACAGCAACAAACACAAAAGCCAAAGAAACTGCACATTTTTTGCTTTTTTGAACCTATCAGAGAGTTGAACCCATCTAGTCCAAAATCTAAGGAGATAAAATACAGAACACCAGCCCTTTTTTACCAGGAGCGGATGTTGCTGGAAAACTGTGAGAATAATTTGGTCAGAATTGTTAACATGTTGGTAGAAGTCAAGTGTGGATTGGGCAAAGTGTGGAATCTCTGGACACTGGAGATACAGATTCCACATATACTTTTAAGCTCTTTTCCATGGACCTCACAGAATAAAAGGGAAAAAAAGAAGAGGAAAACTTGGTGATTCCAAAGAGGGCATCCCTTGTGGTACAGCCTTGAAGAGGGGAACATCAGCCACCATGGGAAGAGAATGAAGCCCCACTCAGATCCTTCTTCCTGGCTTTCCTTATCACCACTAAGGAACCAGAGTCTTGGGATGGGAGGGAGGACCCATTGCCCTTAGCATACTGGTGAAAACCTTTTCTGTCTGGGGAAGAAAATAGGGAAAATTTCTTAAGAGAGTAGGTCTTAAATGTTATTACTACACAAAAAGGAGATAATTACATGAGAGGATGGTGTTGTTAACTATCTTTATTGTGTTAATCATTTTTTAATATATGCATGTATCTAACCATCAGGTTGTATATCTTAAACTTCTGTATGTTATATGTCAATAACAATAAAGCTGGGGAAGGAAATAATAGGAAATTCTGCTCAATATTCTATAACAACTTCATTGGGAAAGGAATTTGAAAAAGAATAGATTAATTGTATATGCATAACTGAATCATTTTGTTGTATACCTGAAACTAACACAATATTGTTAATTAACTGTTCAGTACAGTTCAGTCGCTCAGTCATGTCCGACTCTTTGCGACCCCATGAATTGCAGCACCCCAGGCCTCCCTGTCCATCACCAACTCCCAGAGTTCACTCAGACTCACATCCATCGAGTCAGTGATGCCATCCAGCCATTTCATCCTCTGTCATCCCCTTCTCCTCCTGCCCCCAATCCTTCCCAGCATCAGAGTCTTTTCCAATGAGTCAACTCTTCGCATGAGGTGGCCAAAGTACTGGAGTTTCGGCTTCAGCATCATTCCCTCCAAAGAAATCCCAGAGCTGATCTCCTTCAGAATGGACTGGTTGGATCTCCTTGCAGTCCAAGGGACTCTCAAGAGTCTTCTCCAACACCACAGTTCAAATGCATCAATTTTTCAGCTCTCAGTTTCCTTTATAGTCCAATTCTCACATCCATACATGACTACTGGAAAAACCATAACTTTTATTAGAGGGACTTTTGTTGGCAAAGTAATGTCTCTGCTTTTTAATATGCTGTCTAGGTTGGTCATAACTTTCCTTCCAAGGAGTAAGCAGCTTTTAATTTCATGGCTGCAGTCACCAGCTTTTTAATACGCTGTCTAGGTTGGTCATAACTTTCCTTCCAAGGAGTAAGAGTCTTTTAATTTCATGGCTGCAGTCACCATCTGCAGTGATTTTGGAGCCCAAGAAAATAAAGTCTGACACTGTTTCCCCATCTATTTCCCATGAAGTGATGGGACCGGATGCCATGATCTTCGTTTTCTGAATGTTGAGCTTTATGCCAACTTTTTCACTCTCCACTATCATTTTCATCAAGAGGCTTTTTAGTTCCTCTTCACTTTCTGCCATCAGGGTGGTGTCATCTGCATATCTGAGGTTATTAATATTTCTCCCAGCAATCTTGATTCCAGCTTGTGTTTCTTCCAGTCCAGCGTTTCTCATGATGTACTCTGCATATATTAACTGTAGGCCAATATAAATTTAAAAGTTTAAAAGAATAAGTCTTCATGATTGATACATATACACTACTATATGTAATATAGATAACTAATAAGGACCTACGGTAAAGCACAGGGAATTCTATTCAACAGTTTGTAATGGCCCACAAGGGAAAAGAATCCAAAAAAAGAGTGAATATATGTATACATATAACTGATTCACTTTGCTGTACACGGGAAACTAACACAATACTGTAAGTCACCTATATCCCAATAAAATTTTTTAATAATTTTAAAAAAGGAATAAAATAATAACATTATTGAATTAGAATTGCAGAAAAAAAAATAAACAAATGGATCAATGAAACAAAACAGATTTAAGAATATATCTACATGGCAACTTATATAGTGGCAAATAACCCACACAGGAGATGCAAGAGATGCAGGTCACTCCCTGGGTTGGGAAGATCCAATGGAGGATGTCATGGCAACTCACTCCAGTATTCTTGCCTGGAGAATCCCATGCACAGAGGAGCCTGGTGGGCTATAGTCCATGGGGTCGCTAAGCGTCAGACATGACTGAAGCAACTTAACACACATGCATGCATGGATCTGGGTCAAAAGTACAGAAAGCAGTTGAATGGATAAAGACAGTCTTTTCAACCAATGATGTTGAACAATCTGATATTTATATGCAAAATATTTTAAAAATT
Organism: Bubalus kerabau; assembly: GCF_029407905.1. Lineage (NCBI taxonomy): Eukaryota > Metazoa > Chordata > Mammalia > Artiodactyla > Bovidae > Bubalus > Bubalus kerabau. The sequence goes on from NC_073626.1 coordinate 96,527,186, forward strand.
TGACCCCTTCTTCACTTTATATACAAAAATTAACTAAAATTATATATTTAAATGTAAAGCCTAAAACTATAAGATGTCTGTAAGAAAAGATAACAGAGTAATTAATATGACAGTGGACCAGGCAAAATTTATTTTGATATTTCATCAAAATATTACTCATAGAAGAAAAAATTAAACTATATAAAATGAAAGGCTTTCACTATTAAAAAAAAAGCCATAGACTAGTAAAAAATATTTACAGATCACTAGAGATTTGTATCTAGGAATCTATATATAGAAAACTACCTCTGCCTATATATGGAGAACTCTAAAGCACAACAATTAGGCAACATTGCAATATAAAAATGGTTAAACTAGAACACTTTCTAAGACCATACACAAAAATAAACTCAAAATGGATTAAAGATCTAAACTTAAGGCCAGAAACCCGTGGTGGATTCATGTTGGTGTATGGCAAAACCAATACAATATTGTAAAGTGATTCAGTTCAGTTCAGTTCAGTCGCTCAGTCATGTCTGACTCTTTGCAACCCCAAGTATCGAAGCACACCAGGCCTCCCTGTCCATCACCAACTCCCGGAGTTCACTCAGACTCATGTCCATCGAGTCAGTGATGCCATCCAGCCATCTCATCCTCTGTCGTCCCCTTCTCCTCCTGCCCCCAATCCTTCCCAGCATCAGAGTCTTTTCCAATGAGTCAACTCTTCGCATGAGGTGGCCAAAGTACTGGAGTTTCAGCTTCAGCATCAGTCCTTCCAATGAACACCCAGGACTGATCTCCTTCAGAATGGACTGGTTGGATCTCCTTGCAGTCCAAGGGACTCTCAAGAGTCTTCTCCAACACCACAGTTCAAAAGCATCAATTCTTCAGCACTCAGTCTTCTTCACAGTCCAACTCTCACATCCATACATGACCACAGAAAAAACCATAGCCTTGACTAGACGGACCTTTGTTGGCAAAGTAATGTCTCTGCTTTTGAATATGCTATCTAGGTTGGTCATAACTTTCCTTCCAAGGAGTAAGCATCTTTTAATTTCATGGCTGCAGTCACCATCTGCAGTGATTTTGAAGCCCCCAAAAATAAAGTCTGACACTGTTTCCACTGTTTCCCCATCTATTTCCCATGAAGTGATGGGACCAGATGCCATGATCTTCATTTTCTGAATGTTGAGCTTTAAGCCCACTTTTTCACTCTCCACTTTCACTTTCATCAAGAGGCTTTTTAGTTCCTCTTCACTTTCTGCCATAAGGGTGGTGTCATCTGCATATCTGAGGTTATTGATATTGATATGTAAAGTAATTAGCCTCCAATTAAAATAAATAAATTTTTTTAAAAAAGAAAAATATCTCCTAGAGGAGAACATAGGCAAAATACTCTCCAACATAAATCACAGCAGGATCCTCTATGACCCACCTCCCAGAATATTGGAAATAAAAGCAAAAATAAACAAAGGGGACCTAATTAAACTTAAAAGCTTCTGCACAACAAAGGAAACTATAAGCAAGGTGAAAAGACAGCCTTCAGAATGGGAGAAAATAATAGCAAATGAAGCAACAGATAAATAATTAATCTCAAAAATATACAAGCAACTCCTGCAGCTCAATTCCAGAAAAATAAGTGACCCAATCAAAAAATGGGCCAAAGAACTAAACAGACATTTCTCCAAAGAAGACATACAGATGGCTAACAAACACACGAAAAGATGCTCAACATCACTCATTATCCGAGAAATGCAAATGAAAATCCCACTAAGGTACCATTCCACGTCAGTCAGAATGGCTGTGATCCAAAAGTCTACAAACAATAAATGCTGGAGAGGGTGTGGAGAAAAGGGAACCCTCTTCCACTGTTGGTGGGAATGCAAACTAGTACAGCCACTATGGAGAACAGTGTGGAGATTCCTTAAAAAACTGGAAATAGAACTGCTTTATGATCCAGCAATCCCACTGCTGGGCATACACACCGAGGAAACCAAAATTGAAAGAGACACGTGTACCCCAATGTTTATCGCAGCACTGTTTATAATAGCCAGGACATGGAAGCAACCTAGATGTCCATCAGAAGATGAATGGATAAGAAATCTGTGGTACATATGCACAATGGAGTATTACTCAGCCATTAAAAAGAATACATTTGAATCAGTTCTAATGAGGTGGATGAAACTGGAGCCTATTATACAGAGTGAAGTAAGCCAGAAAGAAAAACACCAATATAGTATACTAATGCATATACGTGGAATTTAGAAAGATGGTAACGATAACCCTGTATGTGAGACAGCAAGAGACACAGAGGTATAGAACAGTCTTTTGGACTCTGTGGGAGAGGGAGAGGGTGGGATGATTTGGGAGAATGGCACTGAAACATGTATAATATCATATAAGAAACGAATAGCCAGTCCAGGTTCGATGCGTGATACTGGATGCTTGGGGCTGGTGCACTGGGATAACCCAGAGGGATGGTATGGGGAGGGAGGTGGGAGGAGGGTTCAGAATGGGGAACACCTGTAGTGGATTCATGTTGATGTATGGCAAAACCAATACAATATTGTAAAGTAATTAACTGCCAATTAAAATAAATAAATTTATATTAAAAACAAAACAAAATAAATTATACACTAATTTAAACTGAAAAAAAATGGTTAAGCAATTGGACATTTCAATGAAGACATTATATAGATGCTAGAAAAGCACATGAACAAAATGCTCAACTTCATTAGTAATTAGGGAAATGTAAATCTAAAACACAATGAAATACTACTACACAACTGTTAGAATGGGTAAAGTTTTAAATTTAAAAGAAGACAATTCCACACACTGATGAGAATACAGAGTAACTGTAGATCTTATATGCAATGATTAGGAATATAAAATGGTATGACTGCTTTGGCAAACAGTTTGAAAGTTTCTTACCAAGGAAGATAAAAACCTACTCTATGACCTAGCAATCTCACTGCTATAGATTTATCCATGAGAAATAAAAATGATGCTCTCACACACACACAAAAAAAACCCATATGTAAATGTTTATAGCAGCTTTATCCATAGTCACTAAAAACTGACACAACTGGTGAATGGATCAACAAACTGAGGAACATTGATATAATGGAATGTTACTCATCAGCTAAAAAGGAATGAAATACTGATACATGAAATAATGTGGGTGAATCTCAATGCAATTTACTAATTGTAAAAAGCCTAGCCAAAACACAGAGTGTACAATCTTATTTATGACGCTCTGGAAAAGGTAGAACACAATGGATGGAAAATATCAGTGGTTGCCAGGGGTTTGGGTAAAGGGAAGAGCTTACTTCAAGGGAGAAGCCTGAAGAAATTTTAAAGGTTGATGGAACTGTTCTGTATTATGATTATGATATAAATACTGATCTCAAAGTATTTATAAAACTCTATGGAATGGAATACCACACACCGTGAGTTCTACTTTTATATACCTTTTTTAAAATTTTAAACTATACTGAAATCAAATTAGATAAAGCATGTTTTAAAGGACCAGTGGGCAGAAAAAATGCAGAAAAGACTTATTTTGAATTTTCAGTCTAATGGAAAAACAGGGTGTATGACCTCCCCACTGGCTCAGCAGTAAAGAATCTGACTTCAATATGGGAGACACAGGAGAAGCAGGTTTGATCCCTGAGTTGGGAAGATCCCCTGGAGGAGAGCATGGCAACCCACTCCAGTATTCTTGCCTGTATTCTTGCCTGGAGAATCCCACAGACAGAAGAACCTGGCAGGCTACAGTGTATAGGGTCGTAAAGAATCAGACACAATGGAAGCAACTAAGCACCAAATAATACTTAAACACATACCAGCAGAAAATTAAATATCAATAAAAACAGACTGAAAGTGTAGTAGAAATAACATTAGAGAAAGCATCAGAAAATCCAGTCTGAAGCCTCAACTTGTATCACCTTCCTCTATGTCCTGGGAAAGGTCACTCGACCATCTCAGTTTCATCCATGGTAAAATGTTAATATTTTATAGGGGAACTACATGGACTTTTCTTTTATTCAAACAGGACTCATTTCAAATCCTACTACTTTCAATTTTATGTTACGCAATGTTGAATAAGTTATGAAACTTTATGGAGTTACAGTTTCATCTATAAAATGGCAATAAAAATACTAATGAATAAATTGATTCACATTTAATAAGGTGCTGTATTTGGTGAGGCTGTGTGGAAATAAGTACCTTCTGCATTTGATTGCATTTTTTTTTTTAAATCTCCGAGATTTTTACAGTGACTACTTCTGTGGGAGGGTGGAACAATGGGAATCTGGTGAAAAGGAGCAAAGAGCAGGAGGAGAATTTTCAGAAAACTTTGGTAATAAATCATACAAATGATTTCATTATCCAAAATACAAATATAAAAAATTAAATAGATGAGATGTAAAGAACCCATCTCGAGACTGGGCACACAGAAGACATTTATAAGATATTCCAAAAACAGTGGCGGCAAGAATGGCCATGATAAAACTAGCCTAGAAAGGATTCAGGAGGATGGTGTTCATTCTAACATGTAAACACTTTCACAAAATATAATCATAGTCTTATTGGTAGATGTTATTTGGGGATTCAATATCATTTAGGTAATTTTCAAGGGTATTTACAAATCACACCTTCTCTAATAAAACATCCTTATTAGTGAAACACTTTACTTTCACTTTTCTAGTATCTCATTTTTCAAATCTAGCAGGCAGATTATCTACTTTAATTGAATGCTTTTCACAAATCAACTAAGTCTTATTCTTAAATGAGCAAACTATGTTATTCTAAATATTAAAATACTGGCCTTCCTTATTGAAAGTTTTGAGAAAATGTTTGAAGTTGCATTTACTTCATATAGTAGCTATTAAATGAGAACATTTCAGCATGGTGGCCTGTCATATAACACAGTACATGGCAGTTTAATATCACATGCTGTAATTCCTTGTGACAACGTGCTTCCGTGTGTCTACAGTATACCATCTGCTTTTCATAACAGTTGATTTCACAAAATGTGGGTAAATTTATGCAATAGGAATTATGATGGTGGAATATCTAGTTTCTTATTGTGCTATGCTCAGTCGCTTCAGTCGTGTCTGACCCAGTGCAGTCCCATGGACTACAGCCCTCCAAGCTTCTATGTCCATGGGATTTCCCAGGCAAGAATACTGTAGTGGGTTGTCATTTCCTTCTCCACGGGATGTTCCTGGAGAAGACCAAACCCAAAGATTGACTCCGAGTCTCTAGTGTCTCTTGCATTGCCAGTAGATTCTTTACCACTGTGCCACTTGAGAAGCCCAAAAGTGGATTGCCATTTCCTTCTCCAGGGCCTGTCAAACTCTCTTTTCCCATTTCAAGCTGTCACTGAGTCATCATAAAAGTACTCCCATACAGAAGAGCTGCATAGGATGCTGTCTTTCATCAGCTACTGTCATATTCTTAACAAGGCAGATGTCTCTCTGGTTTAGCTTTGTCAACATAGAATTAATCATTGAAGTCTACTATTGCCCAAGAGTCAAACATTCATGAGTATGATATGCTGTGTATCATTCCACTTTCCAGGGCCCTATTCAACATCTTACAGGATTCTTAATCTCTGTTTAGGTCAAACCCACACTATTTCAAAAAACTTTTAACTTATAGCAGTTTTGCATCATGAGACTGAGGATGAACTGTATTATGTCCAGCATAAGGGCTTATCTTCTTCTCTTTTCATTTATATGGAAAGTACTACTGCTTTTAATGAATACTAGCTCTCACTCCAGTACTCTTGCCTGGAAAATCCCATGGACGGAGGAGCCTGGTGGGCTGCAGTCCATGGGGTCGCTAAGAGTTGTATACGACTGGGCGACCTCACTTTCACTTTTCACTTTCACGCATTGGAGAAGGAAATGGCAACCCACTCCAGTGTTCTTGCCTGGAGAATCCCAGGGATGGGGGAGCCTGGTGGGCTGCTGTCTATGGGGTCGCACAGAGTCGGACATGACTGAAGCGACTTAGCAGCAGCAGCAGCTCTCATTAGCATCTCAGTACTTTCACTGTTGGCCAATAATTGCTCCACAGTTCACTGCAATTTATTTCATTTCATCCTCAAAGAAAGGCCAGAGAATAGATATTGTGTCCATTTTACAGATGAGAAAACTGAGGCTCAGAGAACTAAACAAAATTGACTAAATATCACACAGCTGTAAATAGAAGAAATTGGATTGGAACCTCCATTTGTGTGATCTTCCAAATAACCTCTTTCTAGTATAGTATGTTTTCTTCCCTCAAGACCCATTACCATCATTGGTATCTTCTTCCTTCTCTCATACTGCTTACTGCATCTAGTGTAATAAGTACATAATGCTGAGAGGAAATTCTTCATGGCATTTCTGCACATCTTTAGACAAGTTTTCTAATGACATTCATATAGCAAACAGCCTTGGAAAATAGAGATATGTCTCCTTCTGAGGCAAAGGAAGATTTGTTTCCTCTCAGGGATAATAAAGATCGTAGCTCTCTGTAGGGAAAAAGCAGATTTTGCTAACAAGTCTCTTACAAGAATGAGGGAAGCAGTGTTTCAAAGCTCAGTGTCATTAACTCGGACACAAAACCACTGTGTGTACTTTACCTATCTGGGCCTCTTTCTACACCCCCTGAAAAAGTGTGGTCAACTGGAGAGCAGAATGGCTAACCACTTCAGCATTCTTGCCTTGAGAACCCCATGAACAGTATGAAAAGGCAAAAAGATAGGACACTGAAAGATGAACCCTCCAAGTCAGTAGGTGTCCTACATGCTGCTGGAGAAGAGCGGAGAAATAGCTCCAGAGGAATGAAAAGACTGAGCCAAAGCGGAAATGACATTCAGTTGTGGATGTGTCTGGTGATGGAAGTAAAGTCCAGTGCTGTAAAGAACAATATTGCATAGGAATCTGGAGTGTTAAGTCCATGAATCAAGGTAAATTGGAAGTGGTCAAACAGGAGATGGCAAGAGTGAACACTGACATTTTAGGGATCAGTGAACTAAAATGGACAGGAATGGGCAAATTTAATTCAGAAAATCATTGTGTCTACTACTGTGGGCAAGAATCCCTTAGAAGAAATGATGTAGTCCTCACAGTCAACAAAAGAGTGCAGAATTCAGTACCTGGGTGCAATCTCAAAAACAACAGAATGATCTTCATTCGTTTCCAAGACAAACCATCCAAAATAACAATAATCCAAGTCTAATGCCAAAGAAGATGAAGTTGAACGATTCTATGAAGACCTACAAGACCTTCTAGAACTAACACCAAAAAAGATGCCCCTTTCATCACAGAGGGCTGGAAAGCAAAAATAGGAAGTCAAGAGATACCTGGAATAACAGGCAAGTTTTGCCTTGGAGTACAAAATGAAGCAGACCAAACAGTTTTGCCAAGAGAATGCAATGATCATAGCAAACACCCTTTTCCAACAATACAAGAGATGACTCTACACATGGACATCCCAGATGGTCAATGCTGAAATCAGATTGATATTCTTCGCAGCTGAAAATAGAGATGCTCTATACAGTCAGAAAAAAAAACAAGACTGGGAGCTGACTGTGGCTCAGATCATGAGCTCTTTATTGCAAAATTCACACTTAAATTGAAGACAATAGGGAACACCACTAGGCAATTCAGGTAAGACCTAAATAAAACCTTTATGATCATACAGTAGAAATGACAAATAGAGTCAAGGGAGTGCCAGAGGGACTATGGACTGCGGTTTGTAACATTGTACAGGAGGCAGTGACCAAAACCATCACCAAGAAAAAGTAATGCAAAAAGGCAAAATGGGTGTCTGCGAAAGCCTTGCAAATAGCTGACAAAAGAAGAGAAGCAAAAGGCAAAGGAGAAAAGGAAAGATACACCCATTTGAATGCAGAGTTCTAAGGAAGAGCAAGGAGAGATACAAAAGCCTTCTTAAGTGAACAATGGAAAGAAATAGAGGAAAACACTGGAGTGGAAAGACTTATCTTCAGGAAAATAAGAGATATCAAGGGAACATTTCATGCAAAGATGAGTACAATAAAGGGCAGAAAAAGTATAGACCTAATAGAAACAGAAGACATTAAGAAGAGGTGGCAAGAATACACAGAAAACTATACAAAAGGTCTTAATGACCAGTTAACCATGATGGTGTGGTCACTCACCTAGAGCCAGACATCCTGGAGTGCGAAGTCAAGTGGGCCTTAGGAAGCACTACTACGAACAAAGCTAGTGGAGGTGATGGAATCCCAGCTGAGTAATTTCAAATCCTAAGAGATAAGCTGTTAAAGTGCTGCACTCAATATATGCCAGCAAATTTGGAAAACTCAGCAGTGGCCACACGACTGGAAAAGGTCAGTTTTCATTTCAATCCCAAAGAAGGACAATGCCAAAGAATGTTCAAACTATCACGCAATTGCACTCATTTCACATGCTAGCAAGGTAATGCACAAAATCTTTCAAACTATGCTTTAACAGTACATGAACCAAGAACTTTCAGATGTACAAGCTAGATTTATTTTCTTTTTCTTTTCTTTTCTTTTAAAACTTTACATAATTGTATTAGTTTTGCCAAATATCAAAATGAATCTGCCACAGGTATACATGTGTTCCCCATCCTGAACCCTGCTCCCTCCTCCCTCCCCATACCATCCCTCTGGGTCATCCCAGTACACTAGCCCCAAGCATCCAGTATCGTGCATCGAACCTGAACTGGCAACTCGTTTCATACATGATATTTTACATGTTTCAATACCATTCTCCCAAATTTTCCCACCCTCTCCCTCTCCCACAGAGTCCATAAACAAGCTAGATTTAGAAAAGACAGAGGAACCAGAGATCAAATTGACAACATCCCTTGGATCAGAGAAAAAGCAAGGGGATTCCAGAAACACATCTATCTCTGCTTCATTGCAGAGAAGGCAATGGCACCCCACTCCAGTACTCTTGCCTGGAAAATCCCATGGACGGAGGAGCTTGTTGGGCTACAATCCATGGGGTCACTAAGAGTCGGACATGACTGAGCGACTTCACTTTCACTTTTTACTTTCATGCATTGGAGAAGGAAATGGCAACCCACTCCAGTGTTCTTACCTTGAGAATTCCAGGGACGGGGGAGGCTGGTGGGCTGCATCTATGGGGTCGCACAGAGTCGGACACGACTGAAGCGACTTAGCAGCAGCAGCAGCAGCATCTGCTTCATTGACTACGCTAAAGCCTTTGATTGTGTGGATCACAAAAAATGTGGAAAAATATTAAAGAGATGGGAATACCAAACCACCATACCTGTCTCCTGAGAAACCTGTATGGAGGTCACGAAGCAACAGTTAGAACTGGATATATAACAATGGATAGGTTCTAAATTGGTAAAGGAGTATGTCAAAACTGTATATCGTCATCTGCTCATTTAACTTACATGCAGAGTACATCATGCGAAATGCCTGGCTGGATGAAGCACAAGCTGGAATCAAGATCACCAGGAGAAATATCAATAACATCAGATATACAGATGACATGTCCTTAATGGCAGAAAGAAATGAGGAACTAAAGTGCCTCTTGATGAAGATGAAAGAGGAGAGTGAAAAGCTGGCTTAAAACTCAACATTCTAAAACTAAGATCATAGCATCTGGTCCCATCTCTTCATGGTAAATGGATGGGGGGAAAACAGAAACAATGACAGACTATTTTCTTGGGCTCCAAAATCACTGCAGATGGTAACTGCAGCCATGAAATTAAAAGACACCTGCTGCTTGGCAGAAAAGGTATGGTAAACCTAGACAGCATATTATAAAACAGAGACATCACTTTGCTGACAGAGGTCTGTACAGTCAAAGCTATGGTTTTTCCAGTAGTCATGTATGGATGTGAAATTTGGACAATAAAGAAGGCTGAGTGCCAAAATATTGATGTTTTCTAACTGTGAAGCTGGAGAAAACTGAGTCCCTTGTACAGCAAGGTAACCAAACCAGCCAATCCTAAAGGAAATCAACTCTGAATATTCATTGGAAGCACTGATGCTGAAGCCGAAGCTCCAATAATTGGCCACCTGATGCAAAGAGTAGACTCATTGGAAAAGACCCTCATGCTGGGAATGATTGAGGGCTGGAAGAGAAGGGGACAACGGAGGATAAGATGGTTGGATGGCATCACTAACTCAATGGACATGAGTTTGAGCAAGTTCTGGGAGAGAGTAAAGAATAGGGAAGTCTGACCTGCTGCTGTATATGGGGTAGCAAAGAGTTGGACATGACTGAGCAGCTGAACAATAACAACTACACCCTCCACTATGGGACCTGTGGCATATGGGACAGAATGGAACCAATGAAAATATGACCTATGGAAACAAACCAATTATAGAAGTTCAGCCTTCCTGATGTGCTAATAATGATGTCCTGGTGGTCTTATGTGGCTGGCTAATTTGTTAGCTTGCAAGCAGGGCAGAATCATTGTCCCCTTACAGTTCTTGACAACTGCAGGTACTCTATGTACACCTGCTGAATTTTTAAAGTATATGAGGCAGTATTCAAATATTTTTCAATTTAGTGAATCATGGATATATAAAAAATCTCCTATGAGTAATGTTTCACTAAAGAATATTTTGCTTAGGCAGATAATTTATTTTCTGATACACAGTAACAGAACTTGATATAACCAACTGAACAATCTTATGATACATTACCTGTTTTATAATACTAAAGAATAATTTCTGTAGGAATAAATAAAGCCAATATTTTATTCTGAGCAGCCAGACTGTACTGTAATCTAGTTAAGATTATCAGATTAATACTTATAATAATAAATAAAAAGAATCTTTGAGTCCCACTGTCCAAAGCCAATGAGATTAGGTTCAGATTCTATTTTGCTTTATTATGAAAAGACAGAATATAATATTTAACTCTAAAAACAAGTGTTGTTGTTTTTTTTTTTCTAGCATCGTTTCAAGTGTATTTTTTGCCTAGTGAAGATTCTCACTTCAGTTGAGTCATGAGTTACCTACCATTGTTTTTAGGCATTTTAAACTGCAAATACCAGCAAGAATTAATCAACCTCTATTTCTTTTGTTCTCAGATTATCTTCCTAAATCAGAGGCTTCTGATCTTTAAACTCCTTCGACTTAATTTATGAGCATAATAACACAATGTGCACAATGAGTTGAGCACACTGTTTTTTAGAAGATAATACAGAGTAATAAAAAATAAAATAAAGGGGAATTTGAGCAGGGGGGAAATAAATCAAGAAGGTAGTATTAAAAGATTTTTGTATGATATATGTTTTCCTTTCTAGGTTAGTCTTGAGCTATTAATATATTTGTAAATGCTACTAGACTGGGCTTCCCTGGTGGCTCAGTGGTAAAGAATCCATCTGGCAGTGCAGGAAACTTGGGTTCAATCCCTGGGTCAGGAAGATCCCCTGGAGAAGGAAATGGCAACTCACTCCAGAATTTTTGCCTGGGAAATCCCATGGACAGAGGAGCCTGATGGGTTACAGTCCATAGGGTCTCAAAAGTTGGACACAACTTAGCAACTAAGCAACAACAAATTTTACTAGGCTATTAATTTGAAGAGGATTGGAGAAGGAAGGGCACCTAGAAAGAAAGAAGGTCTATTAAACACTGGCAAGTTTTTGAATATTCTTAGGCATTTAACAGTTGAATATGCTGGCTGTTAGGAAAAGTACAAGATAGGCACAATACCCAGATTCCTGAGTATCTAGTTTTGAAACAAATTTCTCTATTCTCTCTGTAAACTCTTATTTTTTTCCTCTCAGGGTCACTTTCCACAGATGTCATACATGGGGAAAGAAGAGAAGAGATGTTCTTGAGTGTGTTACCTACTGCGAGTTACCTGTGCCTTTTTCTGTGGTTCAGACTGCAGCTGACAACACAGTGTATTTTAAATCAATAAAGGGGGACCAGCCCTCTTCTTAATGCACATTGTTTAACTCTTACTGATTTCAACCATCTCATACTCCACCAACCATCTGCTCAGCCAGTGCTCCCAAGCTCTAGTTAAACCTCAGAATCATGTGGAGAGCCTGTTAAACCTCAGACACTTGCCCCTGTCCCTTGATTTCATATGCAAGGTGGGGACATGGATTTGCTTCAGGAATAGCTCCTAAGCGATGTTGATGCTGCTGATTCTGCAAGCATCACTGTGGCACACCCCATCATCAAGAGCACAGAGCAGCAAATGGACCAGACTTTGAGGCTTTTACCTTCTACATTTTTCTCCTTATGAAGATTAATGTTAAGACTGGGCGAGAGGGAAAACTATGGCTTTTATGCTACCTTATCACTGTGATAGCCATGGAAAAAAATGCCGCATTAGGGAAGCCTGGCCTGCTACAGTCCACGGGGTTCCAGAGTCAGACAAGACTTAACAACAACAAAAAGAATTTTTGTTTGAATTCCAAGGGCTATACTCAAGCTATCTTTTTAGCTTTAAAATTCCATCAAAGCCAAAATGATTGTGTGGTAAATTGCCACATAGTGGAGTACTAGAAATGTGTCTGGTCTCTGATATGTTCTATGTATAGCCATTTTCTGCATAGCCTAAGGTTGAAAATGTGGTAGCTACTAATAGCTCATTGAATTAATAAAAATAATAACAATTATTATTATTATCAGTACCTAAGATCATGGCATCTGGTCCCATCACTTCATGGGAAATAGATGTGGAAACAGTGGCTGACTTTATTTTTTGGGGCTCCAAAATCACTGCAGATGATGACTGCAGCCATGAAATTAAAAGACGCTTACTCCTTGAAAGAAAAGTTATGACCAACCTAGATAGCATATTAAAAAGCAGAGACACACAAAAAAATAAAAAACAAAAAGCAGAGACATTACTTTGCCAACAAAGGTCCATCTAGTCAAGGCTATGGTTTTTCCAGTAGTCATGTATGACAGTGTTGGACTGTGAAGAAAGCTAGCACTGAAGAATTGATGCTTTTGAACTGTGGTGTTGGAGCAGACTCTTGAGAGTCCCTTGGACTGCAAGGAGATCCAACCAGTCCATTCTGAAGGAGATCAGTCCTGGGTGTTCTTTGGAAGGAATGATGCTGAAGCTGAAACTCCAGTACTTTGGCCACCTCATGCAAAGAGTTGACTCATTGGAAAAGACTCTGATGCTGGGAGGGATTGGGGGCAGGAGGAGAAGAGGACGACAGAGGATGAGATGGCTGGATGGCATCACCGACTCGATGGACATGAGTTTGAGTGAACTCTGGGAGTTGGTGATGGACAGGGAGGCCTGGTGTGCTGCAATTCATGGGGTCACAAAGAGTCGGACACGACTGAGTGACTGAAATGAACAGAACTGAACTGAATATTATTACTGATATTATTATCAGTACCTAATATTTATTAAGAGTCTACTAAGGATCAAGGGCAGAATGAGTGCTTTCTCAAATATTATGTAATGTCACTAAATAACACCACAGTAGAAATAGAAGTCCCGATTTTTACTTTGGTCATATGATATGGTATGGTTCTCTGAAAAATGAAAGTGTTACTTGCTCAGTGGTGTCTGACTTCTGTGACTCCCATGGACTGTAACCCTCCAGGCTCCTCTGTCCATGAAACTCTCCAGGCAGGAATATGGGAGTTGGGTAGTCATTCCTTTTCCAGGGGATCTTCCTGACCCAGGGACTAAATCCAGGTCTCCTTCATTACAAGTAGTCTCTTTACCCTCTGAGCCACCAGAGAAGCCCATGACTCTCATCATATATAAAATTGCCTATGAAACTTATAGAACTCCATTTAATTGTGTGTAGACATAGCCTTTGAAAAATAATTACACTCCCAACCCATTTTTTTAGGTCAGCATTATCCTAATACAAAAACTAGACAAAGACTTCACCACAGAAAGATTATAGACCTTGTTCCTGAGCACAGACACAAAAATCCTTAACTAAAATACTTCTGGAAAACAATCATAGAAAAAAATCTCATAACTCAACACAACAAAGAGATACCACTACAAACCTAAGTTCAGTCACTCAGTCGTGTCCGACTCTTTGTGACCCCATGAATCGAAGCACGCCAGGCCTCCCTGTCCATCACCAACTCCTGGAGTTCACTCAGACTCTTGTCCATCGAGTCGGTGATGCCATCCAGCCATCTCATCCTCTGTTGTCCCCTTCTCCTCCTGTCCCCAATCCCTCCCAAGCATCAGAGTCTTTTCCAATGAGTCAACTCTTTGCATGAGGTGGCCAAAGTACTGGAGTTTCAGCTTCAGCATCAGTCCTTCCAATGAACACCCAGGGCTGATCTCCTTCAGAATGGACTGGTTGGATCTCCTTGCAGTCCAAGGGACTCTCAAGAGTCTTCTCCAACACTACAGTTCAAAAGCATTAATTCTTCGGCGCTCAGTCTTCTTCACAGTCCAACTCTCACATCCATACATGACCACAGGAAAAACCATAGCCTTGATTAGATGGACCTTTGTTGGCAAAGTATTGTCTCTGCTTTTGAATATGCTATCTAGGTTGGTCATAACTTTGCTTCCAAGGAGTAAGCATCTTTTAATTTCATGGCTGCAGTCACCATCTGCAGTGATTTTGGAGCCCCCAAAATAAAGTCTGACACTGTTTCCCCATCTATTTCCCATGAAGTGATGGGACCGGATGCCATGATCTTCGTTTTCTGAATGTTGAGCTTTAAGCCAACTTTTTCACTCTCCACTTTCACTTTCATCAAGAGGCTTTTGAGTTCCTCCTCATTTTCTGCCATCAGGGTGGTGTCATCTGCATATCTGAGGTTATTGATATTTCTCCTGGCAATCTTGATTCCAGCTTGCATTTCTTCCAGTCCAGCATTTCTCATGATGTACTATGCATAGAAGTTAAATAAGCAGGGTGACAATATACAGCCTTGACATACTCCTTTTCTTATTTAGAACCAGTCTGTTGTTCCATGTCCAGTTCTAACTGTTGCTTCCTGACATGCATACAAATTTTTCAAGAGGCAGATCAGGTGGTCTGGTATTCCCATCTTTTTCAGAATTTCCCACATTTTCTTGTGATCCACACAGTCAAAGGCTTTGGCATAGTCAATAAACAGAAACAGATGTTTCTCTGGAACTCTCTTGCTTTTCCCATGATCCAGCAGATGTTGACAATTTGATCTCTGGTTCCTCTGCCTTTTCTAAAACCAGCTTGAACATCAGGAAGTTCACGGTTCACATATTGCTGAAGCCTGGCTTGGAGAACTTTGAGCATTACTTTACTAGCATGTGAGATGAGTGCAATTGTGCGGTAGTTTGAGCATTCTTTGGCATTGCCTTTCTTGGGGATCAGAATGAAAACTGACCTTTTCCAGTCCGGTGGCCACTGCTGAGTTTTCCAAATTTGCTGGCATATTGAGTGCAGCACTTTCACAGCATCATCTTTCAGGATTTGAAAGAGCTCAACTGAAATTCCATCACTTCCACTAGCTTTGTTCGTAGTGATGCTTTCTAAGGCCCACTTGACTTCACGTTCCAGGATGTCTGGCTCTAGGTCAGTGATCACACCATCATGATTATCTGGGTCATGAAGATCTTTTTTGTACAGTTCTGTGTATTCTTGCCACCTCTTCTTGATATCTTCTGCTTCTGTTAGGTCCATACCATTTCTGTCCTTTATCAAGCCCATCTTTGCACGAAATGTTCCCTTGGTATCTCCAATTTTCTTGAAGAGATCTCTAGTCTTTCCCATTCTGTTGTTTTCCTCTATTTCTTTGCATTGATCGCTGAGGAAGGCTTTCTTATCTCTTCTTGATATTCTTTGGAACTCTGCATTCAGATGCTTATATCTTTCCTTTTCTCCTTTGCTTTTCACTTTTCTTCTTTTCACTACAAATTAAACAAGTAATTAAAAAAATTTAAAAGACTATACCAAGTGCTGGTAAGAAGGCAAAGCATAGACCCTTCATATATTTGAGGGAAATGCTAAAAAGTACAACCCCTTTGGAAAATAGTTTGATAGATACTTTAAAAATAAATATACATTTATACAACCCACTAATTTCACTCTTAGATTTGTACTCAAGAGAAATGAAAATGAATTCTCACATAAAGACTCATTCAAATGTTTAGAACAGCTTTATTTATTGTCACCAAAAACTGGGATCCGGTAAAATGCTTGGATCTGGTAAAATGCTCACCAGTTAGATAAAGAAGGTACACTGCAGCCATGCGATGGAATCTCACTCGGCGGTAAAACAATCTACTGATACATGCAACATGCTGAATGAATCTAAAACACATTATGCTAGGTAAAAGGATCCAGACATGAGGGGTGACAAGAATATTCTGCTTCCATATATATTTTTTATTTAGATGACCTTTTGGAAAAGACAAAACTGTAGGCACAGAATTTAGATAAGTGGTTGCCATGGACTGGGAATATGAACAAGTAATTGATTGTAAATGAATATGGGGAAATTTATTAAGACAATGGAAATATTTTATATTTTTTAGAGCAGTTATACAACTCTATGATTATTAACATCATTGACATATACATTAAAATATGTGCTAAATGAAACTTGTCACATTTTTATTATTTTTTCTTTTGGGGGGAAAAAGTTTGTATTAAGAAGTGTTTGTGGGTGGGATAGGGTGGGAGGTGGGATGGCTGTTCAAGAGTGAGGGGACATATGTATACCTATGGCTGATCCATGTTGGGGCTTCCCTGGCTGATCCATGTTGATGTATGACAGAAACCAACACAATATTTTAATCATTCTTCAATTAGAAATACATTTAAAGAAAAAAAAAGAAATGTTTTTGGGCATCCCAGATGTTAGAAGCTGGGAAAATCTCCCCATCTCTTCTGATCCTCTGAGAAATCCACATTTCAGTTGTCAAGAGCCTAATCATGGTCAAATGATGCATTAACTTTAGTCACAAAAATCTAGTATCGCAAAGAATTTGTTATGGCCTAAAATTTAACAACAAAGGATTAATTTTCCTCAACCTAGCCTTAAGTATTTTTAGATTACAGGGAGAAAGTGTTTTCTCTAGTAGGATTATATAACTGCACTGTTATTTCCCTTATGCCTTTTCATCAGAGAAATCTAGAACAAAATTATCTCTTTGGGGATTGTATGTTTCCTAAAGCTCTAAAGAATAATCAGCACAGGGTGCTATCCTCCCATTTTGCTAACAGAGCCCACAGAACTTTACCCTCTCCTGGTTTGGCTTTGTCACTGCTGACTTCTCAGTCACGATTGGCTTCTTAATCAGGACTGGCTTAATCCATTCAGCCAGTTCCACGGACTGTCTGTGATTTGCAAACCCACCTTTAGTTATTAATTTATTTTCCAGTTGTATAAACATCCAAGGCTCACAGAGTCTAGCTCATGTAAGTGAGAAGGCCAGGAATTGTAATTTTTAAAATCTTTTCATTTTCTTTTTTGAGACCCTTAACTCATTTTTCCCACCCTGCAACCCTACCTCTGGCACTCACCAATCTGTTCTTTGTATCTGAGCTCGGTTTGTTTGTTTGCATTTTGGATTCCACATATAAAAGAGACCATAGGGCATTTATCTGTCTCTGTCTGATATGTTTCACATAGCATAATGTCCTAGAGGACCATCCATGTTGTTACAATTGGGAAGATTTTATTCTTTTTTAAAGCTAAATATTATTCCATTGTGTGTGTGTGTATATATCAAAATTTTCTTATGTTTTTCTTCTTTTAGCTACACCAGGCAGCTTGTGGGATCTCAGTTTCCCAACCGGGGATTGAATCTGGACTACAGCAGTGAAACCTTGGAATCCTAACCACAATATTACAAGGGAACTCTCAATATACATTAAAATTTCTTTATCCAATTACCCATCAATGGTCACTTAGGCTGTTTCTATGTCTTGTCTTGAAAGAGGAGAGTAAAAAACTCACTTAAAACTCAACATTCAAAAAGCTAAGATCATGGCATCCAGTCCCATAATTTCAGTTCAGTTCAGTTTAGTCACTCAGTCAAGTCTAACTCTTTGGGAACCCATGAACTGTAGCACACCAGGCCTCCCTGTCTATCACCAACTCACGGAGTTTAATCAAACTTATGTCCATTGAGTCGGTGATGCCATCCAACCATCTCATTCTCTGTCATCCCCTTCTCCTCCCGCCTTCAATCTTTCCCCAAATCAGGGTCTTTTCAATTGAGTCAG
This sequence comes from Bubalus kerabau, assembly GCF_029407905.1. Lineage (NCBI taxonomy): Eukaryota > Metazoa > Chordata > Mammalia > Artiodactyla > Bovidae > Bubalus > Bubalus kerabau. Next base: position 96,545,333 of record NC_073626.1, read on the forward strand.
TTCTTCACATTAGGTGGCCAAAGTATTGGAGTTTCAGCTTCAACGTAAGTCCTTCCAGTTAACACTCAGGACTGATCTCCTTTAGGATGGACTGGTTGGATCTCCTTGCATTCCAAGGCACTCTAGCGAGTCTTCTCCAACACCACAGTTTAAAGGCATCAATTCTTCGGTGCTCAGCTTTTTTTTTTTTTAAACTTTACAATATTGTTTTGGTTTTGCCATATATCAGCATGAATCCACCACAGGTATACTTGTGTTCTCCATCCTGAACCCTCCTCCCTCCTTCCTCCCCATACCATTGCTCTGGGTCGTCCCAGTGCACCAGCCCCAAGCATCCAGTATCGTGCATTGAACCTGGACGGGCAACTCATTTCATATATGATATTATACATGTTTCAATGCCATTCTCCCAAATCATCCCACCCTCTCCCTCTCCCACAGAGTCCAAAAGACTGTTCTATACATCAGTGTCTCTTTTGCTGTCTCGTATACAGGGTTATTGTTACCATCCTTCTAAATTCCATATATATGCGTTAGTATACTGTATTGGTGTTTTTCTTTCTGGCTTACTTCACTCTGTATAATAGGCTCCAGTTTCATCCACCTCATTAGAACTGATTCAAATGTATTCTTTTTAATGGCTGAGTAATACTCCATTGTGTATATGTACCACAGCTTTCTTATCCACTCATCTGCTGATGGACATCTAGGCTGCTTCCATGTCCTGGCTATTATAAACAGTGCTGCAATGAACATTGGGGTACACATGTCTTTTCAATTCTGGTTTCCTCAGTGTGTATGCCCAGCAGTAGGATTGCTGGATCACAAGGCAGTTCTATTTCCAGTTTTTTAAAGAATCTCCACACTGTTCTCCATAGTGCCTATACTAGTTTGCATTCCCACCAACAGTGTAAGAGGGTTCCCTTTTCTCCACACCCTCTCCAGCATTTATTGCTTGTAGACTTTTGGATCTCAGCCATTCTTACTGGTGTGAAATGGTACCTCATAGTGGTTTTATTTGCATTTCTCTGATAATGAGTGATGTTGAGCATCTTTTCCTGTGTTTGTTAGCCATCTGTATGTCTTCTTTGGAGAAATGTCTATTTAGTTCTTTGGCCCATTTTTTGATTGGGTCATTTATTTTTCTGGAATTGAGCTGTAGGAGTTGCTTGTATATTTTTGAGATTAGTTGTTTGTCAGTTGTTCATTTGCTATTATCTTCTCCCATTCTGAAGGCTGTCTTTTCACCTTGCTTATAATTTCCTTTGTTGTGCAGAAGCTTTTAAGTTTAATTAGGTCCCATTTGTTCATTTTTGCTTTTATTTCCAATATTCTGGGAGGTGGGTCATAGAGGATCCTGCTGTGATGTATGTCAGAGAGTGTTTTGCCTATGTTCTGGTATTTTATAGTTTCTGGTTTTACGTTGAGATCTTTAATCCATTTTGAGTTTATTTTTGTGTATGGTGTTAGAAAGTGCTCTAGTTTCATTCTTTTACAAGTGGTTGACCAGTTTTCCCAGCACCACTTGTTAAAGAGATTGTCTTTAATCCATTGTATATTTTTGCCTCCTTTGTCAAAGATAAGGTGTCCATATGTGCGTGGATTTATCTCTGGGCTTTCTATTTTGTTCCATTGATCTATATTTCTGTCTTTGTGCCAGTACCATACTGTCTTGATGACTGTGGCATTGTAGTAGAGCCTGAAGTCAGGCAGGTTGATTCCTCCAGTTCCATTCTTCTTTCTCAAGATAGCTTTGGCTATTCGAGGTTTTCTGTATTTCCATACAAATTGTGAAATTATTTGTTCTAGCTCTGTGAAGAATACCGTTGGTAGCTTGATAGGGATTGCATTGAATCTATAAATTACTTTGGGTAGTATACTCATTTTCACTATATCGATTCTTCCAATCCATGAACATGGTATATTTCTCCATCTATTAGTGTCCTCTTTGATTTCTTTCACCAGTGTTTTATAGTTTTCTATGTATAGGTCTTTAGTTTCTTTAGGTAGATATATTCCTAAGTATTTTATTCTTTCCGTTGCAATGGTGAATGGAATTGTTTCCTTAATTTCTCTTTCTGTTTTCTCATTATTAGTGTATAGGAATGCAAGGGATTTCTGTGTGTTGATTTTATATCCTGCAACTTTACTATAGTCATTGATTAGTTCTAGTAATTTTCTGGTGGAGTCTTTAGGGTTTTCTATGTAGAGGATCATGGTCATCTGCAAACAGTGAGAGTTTTACTTCTTCTTTTCCAATTTGGATTCCTTTTATTTCTTTTTATGCTCTGATTGCTGTGGCCAAAACTTCCAAAACTATGTTGAATAGTAATGGTGAAAGTGGGCACCCTTGTCTTGTTCCTGACTTTAGAGGAAATGCTTTCAATTTTTCACCATTGAGGATAATGTTTGCTGTGGGTTTGTCATATATAGCTTTTATTATGTTGAGGTATGTTCCTTCTATTCCTGCTTTCTGGAGAGTTTTTGTCATAAATGGATGTTGAATTTTGTCAAAGGCTTTCTCTGCATCTATTGAGATAATCATATGGTTTTTATTTTTCAATTTGTTAATGTGGTGTATTACATTGATTGATTTGCGGATATTGAAGAATCCTTGCATTCCTGGGATAAAGCCCACTTGATCATGGTGTATGATCTTTATAATATGTTGTTGGATTCTGATTGCTAGAATTCTGTTAAGGATTTTTGCATCTATGTTCATCAGTGATATTGGCCTGTAGTTTTCTTTTTTTGTGGCATCTTTGTCAGGTTTTGGTATTAGGGTGATGGTGGCCTCATAGAATGACTTTGGAAGTTTACCTTCCTCTGCAATTTTCTGAAAGAGTTTGAGCAGGGTAGGTGTTAGCTCCTCTCTAAATTTTTGGTAGAATTCAGCTGTGAAGCCGTCTGGACCTGGGCTTTTGTTTGCTGGAAGATTTCTGATTACAGTTTCAATTTCCGTGCTTGTGATGGGTCTGTTAAGATTTTCTATTTCTTCCTGGTCCAGTTTTGGAAAGTTGTACTTTTCTAAGAATTTGTCCATTTCTTCCACGTTGTCCATCTTATTGGCATATAATTGTTGATAGTAGTCTCTTATGATCCTTTGTATTTCTGTGTTGTCTGTTGTGATCTCTCCATTTTCATTTCTAATTTTATTGATTTGATTTTTCTCCCTTTGTTTCTTGATGGGTCTGGCTAATGGTTTGTCAATTTTATTTATCCTTTCAAAGAACCAGCTTTTGGCTTTGTTGATTTTTGCTATGGTCTCTTTTGTTTCTTTTGCATTTATTTCTGCTCTAATTTTTAAGATTTCTTTCCTTCTGCTAACCCTGGGGTTCTTCATTTCTTCCTTTTCTAGTTGCTTTAGGTGTAGAGTTAGGTTGTTTATTTGACTTTTTCTTGTTTCTTGAGGTATGCCTGTATTGCTATGAACTTTCCCCTTAGGACTGCTTTTACAGTGTCCCACAGGTTTTGGGTTGTTGTGTTTTCATTTTCATTCATTTCTATGCAAATTTTGATTTCTTTTTTGATTTCTTCTGTGATTTGTTGGTTATTCAGCAGCGTGTTGTTCAGCCCCATATGTTGGAATTTTTAATAGTTTTTCTCCTGTAATTGAGATCTAATCTTACTGCATTGTGGTCAGAAAAGATGCTTGGAATGATTTCATTTTTTTTGAATTTACCAAGGCTAGATTTATGGCCCAGGATGTGATCTATCCTGGAGAAGGTTCCATGTGTGCTTGAGAAAAAGGTGAAATTCACTGTTTGGGGATGAAATGTCCTATAGATATCAATTAGGTCTAACTGGTCTATTGTATCGTTTAAAGTTTGTGTCTCCTTGTTAATTTTCTGTTTAGTTGACCTATCCATAGGTATTAGTGGGGTATTAAAGTCTCCCACTATTATTGTGTTATTGTTAATTTCTCCTTTCATACTTGTTAGCATTTGTCTTACATATTGCAGTGCTCCTATGTTGGGTACATATATATTTATAATTGTTATATCTTCTTGGATTGATCCTTTGATCATTATGTACTGACCTTCTTTGTCTCTTTTCACAGCCTTTGTTTTAAAGTCTATTTTATCTGATATGAGTATTGCTACTTCTGCTTTCTTTTGGTCCCTATTTGCATGGAAAATCTTTCTCCAGCCCTTCACTTTCCATCTGTATGTGTCCCCTGTTTTGAGGTGGGTCTCTTGTAGACAACATATGTAGGGATCTTGTTTTTGTATCCATTAAGCCAGTCTTTGTCTTTTGGTTGGGGCATTCAACCCATTTACATTTAAGGTAATTATGATAAGTATGATCTCGTTGCCATTTACTTTATTGTTTTGGGTTTAAATTTATACACTGTTTTTGTGTTTCTTGTCTAGAGAATATCCTTTAGTATTTGTTGGAGAGCTGGTTTGGTGGTGCTGAATTCTCTCAGCTTTTGTTTGTCTGTAAAGCTTTTGATTTCTTCTTCATATTTGAATGAGATCCTACTGGGTACAATAATCTGGGCTGTAGTTTATTTTCTTTCATCACTTTAAGTATGTCTTGTCATTCCCTCCTGGCTTGAAGAGTTTCTTTTGAAAGATCAGCTATTATCCTTAGGGGAATTCCCTTGAGTGTTATTTGTTGTTTTTCCCTGGCCGCTTTTAATATTTGTTCTTTGTGTTTGATCTTTGTTAATTTGATTAATATGTGTCTTGGGGTGTTTTGTCTTGGATTTATCCTGTTTGGGACTCTCTGGGTTTCTTGGACTTGAGTGATTATTTCCTTCCTCATTTTAGGGAAGTTTTCAACTATTATCTCCTCAAGTATTGTCTCACGGTCTTTCTTTTTGTCTTCTTCTTCTGGGACTCCTATGATTCGAATGTTTGTAACATTTAATATTGTCCTGGAGGTCTCTAAGATTGTCCTCATTTCTTTTAATTCGTTTTTCTTTTTTCCTCTCTGATTCATTTATTTCTGCCATTCTATCTTCTAATTCACTAATCCTATCTTCTGCCTCTGTTATTCTACTATTTGTTGCCTCCAGAGTGTTTTTAATTTCATTTATTGCATTATTCATTATATATTGACTCTTGTTTATTTCTTCTAGGTCCTTGTTAAACCTTTCTTGCATCTTCTCAATCCTTGTCTCCAGGCTATTTACCTGTGATTCCATTTTGATTTCAAGATTTTTCACTATCATTATTTGGAATTCTTTATCAGGCAGATTCCCTATCTCTTCCTCTTTAGTTTGGTTTGGTGGGCATTTATCCTGTTCCTTTACCTGCTGGATATTCCTCTGTCTCTTCATTTTGTTTAAATTGCTGAGTTTGGGGTGTCCTTTCTGTATTCTGGCAGTTTGTGGAGTTCTCTTTATTGTAGCATTTCCTCGCTGTGTGTGGGTTTGTACAGGTAGCTTGTCAAGGTTTCTTGGTTAGGGAAGCTTGTTTCGGTGTTCTGGTGGGTGGAGCTGGATTTCTTCTTTCTGGAGTGAAATGAAGTGTCCAGTAATAAGTTATGAGATGTCTATTCTTCAGCAATCAATGCAAAGAAATAGAGGAAAACAACAGAATGTGAAAGACTAGGGATCTCTTCAAGAAAATCAGAGATACCAAAGGAACATTTCATGCAAAGATGAGCTCAATAAAGGACAGAAATGGTATGGACCTAACAGAAGCAGAAGATATTAAGAAGAGATGGCAAGAATACACAGAAGAACCATACAAAAAAGATTTTCACGACCCAGATAATCACGATGGTGTGATCACTGACCTAGAGCCAGACATCCTGGAATGTGAAGTCAAGTGGGCCTTAGAAAGCATCACTACATCAGAACAAAGCTAGTGGAGGTGAGGGAATTCCAGTTGAGCTATTTCAAATCCTGAAAGATGATGCTGTGAAAGTGCTGCACCCAATATGCCAGCAAATTTGGAAAACTCAGCAGTGGCCACAAGACTGGAAAAGGTCCGTTTTCATTCCAATCCCAAAGAAAGGCAATGCCAAAGAATGCTCAAACTACAGCGCAATTGCACTCATCTCACATGCTAGTAAAGTAATGCTCAAAATTCTCCAAGCCAGGCTTCAGCAATATGTGAACCATGAACTTCCTGATGTTCAAGCTGGTTTTAGAAAAGGCAGAGGAACCAGAGATCAAATTGCCAACATCCACTGGATCATAGAAAAAGAAATAGTTTCAGAAAAACATCTATTTCTGCTTTATTGACTATGCCAAAGCCTTTGATTATGTGGATCACAATAAACTGTGGAAAATTCTGAAAGAGATGGGAATACCAGACCACCTGATCTGTCTCTTGAGAAATTTGTATGCATGTCAGGAAGCAACAGTTAGAACTGGACATGGAAAAACAGACTGGTTCCAAATAGGAAAAGGAGTATGTCAAGGCTGTATATTGTCACCCTGCTTATTTAACTTCTATGCACAGTACATCATAAGAAACGCTGGACTGGAAGAAATACAAGCTGGAATCAAGATTGCTGGGAGAAATAGCAATAGCCTCAGATATGCAGATGACACCACCCTTATGGCAGAAAGTGAAGAGGAACTCAAAAGCCTCTTGATGAAAGTAAAAGTGGAGAGTGAAAAAGTTGGCTTAAAGCTCAACATTCAGAAAACGAAGATCATGGCATCCGGTCCCACCACTTCATGGGAAATAGATGGGGAAACAGAGTGGAAACAGTGTCAGACTTTATTTTTGGGGGCTCCAAAATCACTGCAGATGGTGACTGCAGCCATGAAATTAAAAGACGCTTACTCCTTGGAAGGAAAGTGATGACCAACCTAGATAGCATATTCAAAAGCAGAGACATTACTTTGCCAACAAAGGTCCGTCTAGTCAAGGCTATGGTTTTTCCTGTGGTCATGTATGGATGTGAGAGTTGGACTGTGAAGAAGGCTGAGCACCGAAGAATTGATGCTTTTGAACTGTGGTGTTGGAGAAGACTCTTGAGAGTCCCTTGGACTGCAAGGAGATCCAACCAGTCCATTCTGAAGGAGATCAGCCCTGGGATTTCTTTGGAAGGAATGATGCTAAAGCTGAAACTCCAGTACTTTGGCCACCTCATGCGAAGAGTTGACTCATTGGAAAAGACTCTGATGCTGGGAGGGATTGGGGGCAGGAGGAGAAGGGGACGACAGAGGATGAGATGGCTGAATGGCATCACTGACTCGATGGACATGAGTCTGAGTGAACTCCAGGAGTTGGTGATGGACAGGAAGGCCTGGCATGCTGCGATTCATGGGGTCGCAAAGAGTCGGACACGACTGAGTGACTGATCTGATCTGATGGTTTTGAAGTGACTTTGGGCAGTGTGCATATTGGAGCTCTGGGCTGTGTTCCTGTGTTGCTGAAGAATTTGCTTGTTATGTCTTGCCCTTGAACTTGTTGGCCCTTGTGTGGTGCTTGGTTTCAGTGTAGGTATGGAGGCATTTGATGATCTCCTGTCAATTAATGTTCCCTGGAGTCAGGAGTTCCCTGGAGTCAGGATTTGGACTTAAGCCTCCTGCTTCCAGTTATCGGTCTTATTTTTACAGTAGTCCCAAAACTTCTCCTTCTATACAGCACCATTGATAAAACATCTACATTAAAGATGAAAAGTTTCTCCACCGTGAGGGTCACCCAGAGAGGTTCACAGCGTTACATGGAGAAGAGAAGAGGGAGGAGGGAGTTAGAGGTGACCCGAATGAGACGAGGTGGAATCAATAGAGGAGACAGCGGGCTAGCCAGTAATCACTTCCTTATGTGCACTCCACAACTGGACCGCTCAGAGATGTTCACGGAGTTATACAGAGAAGAGAAGAGGGAGGAAGGAGACAGAGGTGGCCTGGAGGATAAAAGGGGGGAGTGAAAAGGAGAGAGACAGATCCAGCCAGTAATCAGTTCCCTAAGTGTTCTCCACTGTCTGGAACACACAGAAATTCACAGAGTTGGGAAGAGTAGAGAGGGGTTAGGGAGGAGACACAGGCGACCAGGTGGGGAAAAAGGAGAGTCCAAAGTGGGAAAGAGCAGTCAAGCCAGTAATCTTGCTCCCTAGTGAAAAATGGGTACTGAAGATTGGGTTCTTAAAGGTACAAAATACCTAGAAGCAAAAATTAAAAATCTAGAGTAGAGATCGGAATTTCAAAAATACAATGTTAAAGAAAAGAAGGAAAAGAAGGAGAGAAAAAAAAAACAAAAACAAAGTCTCAAAAATTATAAAGAAAATATAGGTACAAAATTGATAACAAATACCAAAAAGCAAAAGTTAAAAATCTAGAGTAGAGTTTGGAGTTTCAAAAATACAATGTTAAAGAAAAGAAGGAAAAAAAAAAAAGAAAGAAAAAAAAACAAGGTCACAAAAATTATAAAAAAATATATATATATGAAGTTTGCTTTTTAAAAAATAATTGTTTTTTTTTTTTGCAAAGTAATAGTAGGTTATAAAAGTGAAAATTAAAGGAATAATAGAGGACTTAAAAATTTAAAAAAAAAAGAAAGAAAGAATGATCATTAAAATAGTAAAAATATATCTAGGACTTTCTCTGGTGTTGTTGTGGGTATTGTGGGGTCAGTTCATTTTCGGCTAGTTCCTTGGTTCGGCTTATATTTCTCAAGATCTATAGGTCCCTTCCTATGTAGTCGGTACTAATGACAGGGTTTTAACCTATTGCTTGTCGCTTCCAAGGCTGTTCCTTCTGTTATAGCTTCTTCTGTTTGCTGGTCTCTTCAGTGTCTGATTTCCGCCCTGATACAAAGGGGGCGGTGGTGGACACTTTTTTTTTTTTTTTTAGGCTCACTTGTTCAGTCGCGCTGTGGGGAGGGAGGGACGCTGCAAACAAATAACACTGGCATGTGCTCACAGTGCCTCAGCCACACTGGGCCTGCCCCTGCTCATGGTGCGTGTAGCCTCCCTGCCCACAATGCACAGGCTCTAGGTTGCTCTGCCAGGAACCATCCATGGCCAGCCCTGGGCTGCTTGCACCTCCCAGATCTAAGCTGCTCAGGTTCAAGCACTTGGGTAGTCTTCAGAGGCGCAGACTCGGTTAGGCCTGTGTTTTGTGCCCTTCCTAGGTCGAGCAGCTCAGGTGATAAGGTGTTTGGTGAGCGTGGTTGCTGCAACTTATCGCCTCCCTGCCACTCGGTTATCTGGGTGTACAACCAGCGCGCCTTCTCAGGCGGATGTTGACTGTCCAGAACCCCAAGAAGTCTTAGTTGGCAAAGAAGCCTGCTTATAGTTTTGTAGATAATGTCTCTCTGGGACTGTGATTGCCCCCTTCCGGCTCTGGCTGCCTGTCACCGGAGGGGGATGTCCTGCAGCCGGCTATCTCTGTTCAGTCCTTTGTTCCGTGCATGGGCCTGGCGGTGTCTTAGGTTACAGCTGGCTTTTAGCGTGGTAGATATCCCACAGTCTGGTTTGCTAGCCCAAATTAGGTCGCTCAGATAGCACTCGGGGTACTCAGGTCAGATCCTTACTCTAAGCGATGCAGCCCACGCCGCACCTCCCTGCCCAGCCCCCACTTGCTAGTAGTGGGTGCAGGCGTCTGCGCTGCTTCTCCGCTGGGGGAGTTACCATAGGGCTCGTAATCTGTGGGTTTTAATTGTTTATTTATTTTTCTTCCCAGTTATGTTGCCCTCTGTGCTTCCAAGGCTCGGCACAGACTCGGCAGTGAGAATGTTTCCTGGTGTTTGGAAACTTCTCTCTTTTTAAGACTCCCTTCCTGGGACAGAGCTTCGTCCCTCCCTCTTTTGTCTCTTCTATATTTTTTCCTACCTCCTTTTGAAGACAATGGGTTGCTTTTCTGGGTGCCTGGTGTCCTCTGCTGGCATTCAGAAGTTGTTTTGTGGAATATACTCGGTGTTTAAATGTTCTTTTGATGAATTTGTGGGGGAGAAAGTGTTCTCCCTGTCCTATTCCTCCGCCATCTTAGCTCCTCCCTCAGCTTTCTTTATAGTCGAACTCTCACATCCATACATGAATACACGAAAAATCATAGCCTTGATTAGATGGACTTTTGTTGGCAAAGTAATGTCTCTGCCTTTTTTTTTTTTTTTTTTTTTTGGTAATCTTTTTTTTTTTTTTTAAACCTGAAACACTGTATTAGTTTTGCCAAACATCAAAATGAATCCACCACAGGTATACATACGCTTCCCATCCTGAACCCTCCTCCCTCCTCCCTCCCCATACCATCCCTCTGAGTCGTCCCAGTGCACCAGCCCCAAACATCCAGTATCGTGCATCGAACCTGGACTGGCAACTCGTTTCATACATGATATTTTACATGTTTCAGTGCCATTCTCCCAAATCTTCCCACCCTCTCCCTCTCCCACAGAGTCCATAAGACTGTTCTATACATCAGTGTCTCTTTTGCTGTCTCGTACACAGGGTTATTGTTACCATCCTTCTAAATTCCATATATATGCGTTAGTATACTGTATTGGTGTTTTTCTTTCTGGCTTACTTCACTCTGTATAATAGGCTCCAGTTTCATCCACCTCATTAGAACTGATTCAAATGTGTTCTTTTTCATGGCTGAGTAGTACTCCATTATGTATATGTACCACAGCTTTCTTATCCACTCATCTGCTGATGGACATCTAGGCTGCTTCCATGTCCTGGCTATTATAAACAGTGCTGCAATGAACATTGGGGTACACGTGTCTCTTTCCCTTCTGGTTTCCTCAGTGTGTATGCCCAGCAGTGGGATTGCTGGGTCATAAGGCAGTTCTATTTCCAGTTTTTTAAGGAATCTCCACACTGTTCTCCATAGTGCCTATACTAGTTTGCATTCCCACCAACAGTGTAAGAGGGTTCCCTTTTCTCCACACCCTCTCCAGCATTTATTGCTTGTAGACTTTTGGATCACAGCCATTCTGACTGGTGTGAAATGGTACCTCATAGTGGTTTTATTTGCATTTCTCTGATAATGAATGATATTGAGCATCTTTTCCTGTGTTTGTTAGCCATCTGTATGTCTTCTTTGGAGAAATGTCTATTTAGTTCTTTGGCCCATTTTTTGATTGGGTCATTTATTTTTCTGGAGTTGAGCTGTAGGAGTTGCTTGTATATTTTTGAGATTAGTTGTTTGTCAGTTGCTTCATTTGCTATTATTTTCTCCCATTCTGAAGGCTGCCTTTTCACCTTGCTAATAGTTTCCTTTGATGTGCAGAAGCTTTTAAGTTTAATTAGGTCCCATTTGTTCATTTTTGCTTTTATTTCCAATATTCTGGGAGGTGGGTCATAGAGGATCCTGCTGTGACGTATGTCAGAGAGTGTTTTGCCTATGTTCTCCTCTAGGAGTTTTATAGTTTCTGGTCTTACGTTGAGATCTTTAATCCATTTTGAGTTTATTTTTGTGTATGGTGTTAGAAAGTGTTCTAGTTTCATTCTTTTACAAGTGGTTGACCAGATTTCCCAGCACCACTTGTTAAAGAGATTGTCTTTAATCCATTGTATATTTTTGCCTCCTTTGTCAAAGATAAGGTGTCCATATGTGCGTGGATTTATCTCTGGGCTTTCTATTTTGTTCCATTGATCTATATTTCTGTCTTTGTGCCAGTACCATACTGTCTTGATAACTGTGGCTTTGTAGTAGAGCCTGAAGTCAGGTAGGTTGATTCCTCCAGTTCCATTCTTCTTTCTCAAGATCGCTTTGGCTATTCGAGGTTTTTTTGTATTTCCATACAAATTGTGAAATTATTTGTTCTAGCTCTGTGAAGAATACCATTGGTAGCTTGATAGGGATTGCATTGAATCTATAAATTGCTTTGGGTAGTATACTCATTTTCACTATATCGATTCTTCCAATCCATGAACATGGTATATTTCTCCATCTATTAGTGTCCTCTTTGATTTCTTTCACCAGTGTTTTATAGTTTTCTATATATAGGTCTTTAGTTTCTTTAGGTAGATATGTTCCTAAGTATTTTATTCTTTCCATTGCAATGGTGAATGGAATTGTTTCCTTAATTTCTCTTTCTGTTTTCTCATTATTAGTGTATAGGAATGCAAGGGATTTCTGTGTGTTGATTTTATATCCTGCAACTTTACTATAGTCATTGATTAGTTCTAGTAATTTTCTGGTGGAGTCTTTAGGGTTTTCTATGTAGAGGATCATGGTCATCTGCAAACAGTGAGAGTTTTACTTCTTCTTTTCCAATTTGGATTCCTTTTATTTCTTTTTATGCTCTGATTGCTGTGGCCAAAACTTCCAAAACTATGTTGAATAGTAATGGTGAAAGTGGGCACCCTTGTCTTGTTCCTGACTTTAGAGGAAATGCTTTCAATTTTTCACCATTGAGGATAATGTTTGCTGTGGGTTTGTCATATATAGCTTTTATTATGTTGAGGTATGTTCCTTCTATTCCTGCTTTCTGGAGAGTTTTTGTCATAAATGGATGTTGAATTTTGTCAAAGGCTTTCTCTGCATCTATTGAGATAATCATATGGTTTTTATTTTTCAATTCCCATAAGGATAACAGCTGATCTTTCAATAGAAACTCTTTAAGCCAGGAGGGAATGGCAAGACATACTTAAAATGATGAAAGAAAATAACCTACAGCCCAGATTATTGTACCCAGCAAGGATCTCATTCAAGTATGAAGGAGAAATCAAAAGCTTTTCAGACAAGCAAAAGCTGAGAGAATTCTGCACCACCAAACCAGCTCTCCAACAAATACTAAAGGATATTCTCTAGACAAGAAACACAAAAACAGTGTATAAATTCGAACCCAAAACAATAAAGTAAATGGCAATGGGATCATACTTACAGTAATTACCTTAAATGTAAATGGGTTGAATGCCCCAACCAAAAGACAAAGACTGGCTTAATGGATACAAAAACAAGACCCCTACATATGTTGTCTATAAGAGACCCACCTCAAATCAGTGGACACATATAGACTGAAAGTGAAGGGCTGGAAAAAGATTTTCCATGCAAATAGGGACCAAAAGATAGCAGGAGTAGCAATACTCATATCAGATAAAATAGACTTTAAAACAAAGGCTGTGAAAAGAGACAAAGAAGGTCAGTACATAATGATCAAAGGATCAATCCAAGAAGATATAACAATTATAAATATATATGTACCCAACATAGGAGCACTGCAATATGTAAGACAAATGCTAACAAGTATGAAAGGAGAAATTAACAATAACACAATAATAGTGGGAGACTTTAATACCCCACTAATACCTATGGATAGGTCAACTAAACAGAAAATTAACAAGGAGACACAAACTTTAAACGATACAATAGACCAGTTAGACCTAATTGATATCTATAGGACATTTCATCCCCAAACAGTGAATTTCACCTTTTTCTCAAGCACACATGGAACCTTCTCCAGGATAGATCACATCCTGGGCCATAAATCTAGCCTTGGTAAATTCAAAAAAATTGAAATCATTCCAAGCATCTTTTCTGACCACAATGCAGTAAGATTAGATCTCAATTACAGGAGAAAAACTATTAAAAATTCCAACATATGGGGCTGAACAACACGCTGCTGAATAACCAACAAATCACAGAAGAAATCAAAAAAGAAATCAAAATTTGCATAGAAATGAATGAAAATGAAAACACAACAACCCAAAACCTGTGGGACACTGTAAAAGCAGTCCTAAGGGGAAAGTTCATAGCAATACAGGCATACCTCAAGAAACAAGAAAAAGTCAAATAAATAACCTAACTCTACACCTAAAGCAACTAGAAAAGGAAGAAATGAAGAACCCCAGGGTTAGTAGAAGGAAAGAAATCTTAAAAATTAGAGCAGAAATAAATGCAAAAGAAACAAAAGAGACCATAGCAAAAATCAACAAAGCCAAAAGCTGGTTCTTTGAAAGGATAAATAAAATTGACAAACCATTAGCCAGACCCATCAAGAAACAAAGGGAGAAAAATCAAATCAATAAAATTAGAAATGAAAATGGAGAGATCACAACAGACAACACAGAAATACAAAGGATCATAAGAGACTACTATCAACAATTATATGCCAATAAGATGGACAACGTGGAAGAAATGGACAAATTCTTAGAAAAGTACAACTTTCCAAAACTGGACCAGGAAGAAATAGAAAATCTTAACAGACCCATCACAAGCACGGAAATTAAAACTGTAATCAGAAATCTTCCAGCAAACAAAAGCCCAGGTCCAGACGGCTTCACAGCTGAATTCTACCAAAAATTTAGAGAGGAGCTAACACCTACCCTGCTCAAACTCTTTCAGAAAATTGCAGAGGAAGGTAAACTTCCAAAGTCATTCTATGAGGCCACCATCACCCTAATACCAAAACCTGACAAAGATGCCACAAAAAAAGAAAACTACAGGCCAATATCACTGATGAACATAGATGCAAAAATCCTTAACAGAATTCTAGCAATCAGAATCCAACAACACATTAAAAAGATCATACACCATGACCAAGTGGGCTTTATCCCAGGGATGCAAGGATTCTTCAGTATCTGCAGATCAATCAATGTCTCTGCTTTTTAATATGCTCTCTAGGTTGATCATAACTTTCTTTCCAAGGAGTAAGCTTCTTTTAATTTCATGGCTGCAGTCACCACCTGCAGTGATTTTGCAGCCCCCAAAAATAAATTCTGTCACTGCTGCCACTGTTTCCCCATCTATTTCCCATGAAGTGATGGGACTGGATGCCATGATCTTCGTTTTCTGAATGTTGAGCTTTAAGCCAACTTTTTCACTCTCCTCTTTCACTTTCATCAAGAGGCTCTTTAGTTCTTCTTCACTTTCTACCATAAGGGTGGTGTCATCTGCATGTATGAGGTTATTGATATTTGTCCTGGCAATCTTGATTCCAGCTTGTGCTTCCTCCAGCCCAGCATGTCTCATGATGTACTCTGCATATAAATTAAATAAGCAGGGTGACAATATACAGCTTTGACGTACTCCTTTTCCTATTTGGAACCAGTCTGTTGTTCCATGGCCAGTTCTACTGTTGTTTCCTGACCTGCACACAGATTTCTCAGAGGCAGATCAGGTAGTCTGGTATTCCCATTTCTTAAAGAATTTTCCACAGTTTATTGTGATCCACATAGTCAAAGGCTTTGGCATAGTCAATAAAGCAGAAATAGATATTTTTCTAGAATTCTCTTTCTTTTTTGGTCATCCATCGGATGTTGGCAATATGATCTCTGGTTCCTCTGCCTTTTCTAAAACCATCTTGAATGTCTAGAAGTTCACAGTTCACATATTGTTGAAGACTGGCTTGGAGAATTTTGAACATTACTAGTGTGTGAGATGGAGAAGGCAATGGCACCCCACTCCAGTACTCTCGCCTGAAAAATCCTATGGACGGAGGAGCCTGGTAGGCCGCAGTCCGTGGGGTCGCTAAGAGTCAGACACAACTGAGCGACTTCACTTTCACTTTTCACTTTCATGCATTGGAGAGGGAAATGGCAACTCACTCCAGTGTTCTTGCCTGGAGAATCCCAGGGACGGGGGAGCCTGATGGGCTGCCGTCTATGGGGTCGCACAGAGTCGGACACGACTGAAGTGACTTAGCAGCAGCAGCAGCGTGTGAGATGAGTGCAATTGTGTGGTAGTTTGAGCATTCTTTGGCATTGCCTTTCTTTGGGATTGAAATCAAAACTGACCTGTTCCAGTCCTGTGGCCACTGCTGAGTTTTCCAAATTTGTTGGCATATTGAGTGCAGCACTTTCATAGCATCATCTTTTAGGATTTGAAATAGCTCAACTGGAATCACTTCATGGCAAACAGATGGGGAAACAATGGAAAGAGTGACAGATTTTATTTTCTTGGGCTCCAAAATTACTGTGGATGGTGACTGTAGCCATGAAATTAAAAAACACTTGCTCCTTGGAAGAAAAGCTATGACAAACCTAAACAGCATATTGAAAATCAGAGACATTACTTTGTCAGTGTCTCTAGGTCCATTTAGTCAAAGCTATGGTTTTTCCAGTTGTCATGTATGCATGTGAGAGTTGTACCATAAAGAAAGCTGAGTGCCAAAGAATTTATATTTTTGAACTGTGTTGTTGGAGACTCTTGAGAGTCCCTTGGACTGCAAGGAGATCAAACCAATCAATCCTAAAGGAAATCAGTCCTGAATATTCTTTGGAAGGACTGATGCTGAAGCTGAAGCTCCAATACTTTGGTCACCTGATGCAAAGAACTGACTCATTGGGAAAGACCCTGCTGCTGGGAAAGATTTAAGGCAGGAGGAGAAGGGGACGACAGAGGATGAGATGTTTTGGATGACACCATCAACTCAATGGACATGAGTTTGAACAAGCTTCAGGAGTTGGTGATGGATAAGGAAGCCTAGTGTGCTGCAGGCCATGGGGTTGCAGAGTTAAACATGACTGAGTGACTGAACTGAACTGAACTGAATGTCTTTTCTACTGTAAATAATGCTGCAATAAACATGAGAGTGTTTTTGAAAGGAATTGAAAACAATTTTCTTTTTTATTTGCCTGTAGCCTTTATAATTCAGGAAAAGTTGTAGGTATTCCTTCGTTGAGAGGATGTGCTTGCTTAGTGTTTTAGTCATTTGATACAAGCAAAACATTCTCCAGAGTTTTAACAGGAGCATGAATTTTGATGGAGGAGGAGAGTTGTGCATTTTGTTATCTAAGATATACAAGTTGTACACAATCCTTGCTTAATAATTGTTTAATATTTATTGCTGCCAAATACCTGAATGATGCATCAAAAGATAATAAAGGTAACATTCAAAACAAATTTTTATTTTAGCATCATTAAGGATAACAATGCTAATTAATAACACATCTCAAAAATTAAATTAGTGTTTATAATAATACAAATAACCAATCACCATGGAAGGATACTTATAAACCAAATCATCATTTTGAACTGAGTAAATAAATAAAACTTATTCTGTTTTTCCTATATGAACAATACCACTGGATAATTCAAAGGTAGATGAGAGGAAGTTTCTCTTAATAGAACACTACAGCTGATAAATCAAGAGGAAATGATAGAATTAAAGTATCACTACTTAGAAATAGGTTATGAATCCAGAGATTACTCATCAATTGCTGTTAAGATCACAAAGAAAGTTAGACAATCAGACATTATGTGTTCTGAAGGAAGAAAGAAATATATATTAAAAATAAACACACATACACAATCGGAAGATGATTCAAATGCTTTAGTCATGACAAGAGACAGAGGAGTGTGTAAAACATAGCATGGAACGGCAATCATCACTATCCAGGTTGTGGGAAATAATTATCAAAACAAAGGTATTCCATTTCTTTGACAAATTAGTCATAATGGAAAAAAGGGAGTAAGAATGGTCTATAGATTGAGAAAGCCTTAAGAAGCATATCATTCATGTTCAATGTGAAAAGCTTATCTGGTTCATGCTTCAAACTATAATGAAATATGACATCTGCGAAAGAATAATGTAAAGAGTAGCTACTAAGTATTCTTAATAATGTCTGACAGTTGTACTGAATTCATGATTATGAGAAGAGCCTTTATCTTCTAAAGATGCATACCAAAATATATAAGAAGTGAAGGAAAGAGTTAAGAGCTGGGACTACAGATAAAATAGGATTGGTCATCAGTCTGTAATTATTGAATCTGGACAACAGGTACCATGGAGGTTCATTAAAATTTTGATTAAACTTTTAAGTTAATTAAACTTAAGTTTTTTTAAGTGCTTATAATTTTCCGTAATAAAAAATTAAGGAGATACAGAAATAAATATAAATACAGAACACAAAAATAAAATGTATCTTGAGCTTATTTTAGGTGGCTCTAACAATCATATCACAATTTCAAACCTTAATACAGTCAGTAGTTCAAGGTATGAAGAGGCTTGATCTTTATTTTTTTCTCCTTTAAGATATAAATTTCATTTGCCCTTTCTAATCTTGTAACTAATGAGCTCTTCAGTTATACTTCTCATTCAATATTTTAAAACCAGAGTTCCTTTCAAGATGACCCTTCAAAATGCCCTTTATCATCATCCGTTTGTTTCTCAGCCTTACACTAGCACGGCTAGTATCGAGAATTAAACAGTCTTATACAACTGTTTGCAAAAATGTCTTATACAATTCATTTTAAAAAATGTAAAAGGTGGCTGGAAAGTTAACTCTGTTTATCACAACAACTCTTCAAATTCTTTTATAAATTATTCCAAATGTTGTCTTATTATGGTAGCGTGTTCTATACTTTTGGCTCTGCTCACTGAAAGCAATACTAGTGTCTATGAATGAAGAGTCTACTGTACTTTCTTTTGTCCTTTCCTTAGTCAATAGCATTTCCATGAGAATACATATTTTTTTTCCACTCCTTTATTCAGCAAGTATTAAGGACCTACTAAGGGTTCTGAGGAGGATATGAAAAGGAAGGCAATCATTGCTTTAAATTTGATCAGATAGCAGAATAGAAAAATATTTTTAAAACTAGGAAAGACAAGTAAGTTAATAATAATTCAGTCTGAAGTATATGTAAATTTATTAGTCCTAAAGATTCCGGGTGAGGCTGAAAGGAGAAAGTGAAAAAGCTGGCTTAAAACTCAACATTCAAAAAACTAAGATCATGGCATCCAGTCCCATCATGTCATGGCAAATAGATGGGGGGAAAAGTGGAAACAGTGACAGATTTTATTTTCTTGGGCTCTAAAATCACTGTGGACGGTGACTGCAGTCACAAAATTACAAGAGACTTGATCCTTGGAAGGAAAGTTATGACAAACCTAAACAGCATATTAAAAAGCAGAGACATCACTTTGCCACCAAAGGTCCATATAGTCAAAGCAATGGTTTTTCCAGTCGTCATATATGGATGTGAGAGCTGAACCATAAAGAAACCTGAGTACCGAAGAATTGATGCTTTTAAATTGTTGTATTGGAGAAGACTCTTGAGAGTCCTTTGTACAGCAAAGAGATCAAACCAGTCAATCCTAAAGGAAATCAACCCTGACTATTCATTGGAAGGACTGATGCTAAAGCTGACACTCCAATACGTTGGCCACCTGATGCAAAGACCTGACTTATTGTTGCTGAGAAAGATTGAG
Organism: Bubalus kerabau; assembly: GCF_029407905.1. NCBI lineage: Eukaryota > Metazoa > Chordata > Mammalia > Artiodactyla > Bovidae > Bubalus > Bubalus kerabau. The sequence continues at coordinate 96,564,340 of NC_073626.1, forward strand.
AGCAGGAGGAGAAGGGGGCGACAGAGGATGAGATAGTTGGATAGCATCACGGACTCAATGGGTGTGAATTTGAGCAAAGTCAGGGATACAGTGAAGGACAGAGAAGCCTGGTGTGCTGCAATTCATGGTGTCACAAAGAGTCACACGTGACTGAGCAACTGAACAACAAAGGTTCTGGACAACCTCTGGAAGAAAACCAGTCCTCCTTGGAGTTTTAAAATTAAATTATTTCAATTGGTGAAGATGAAGCAGAACAACTTTCAAAGTGAAACAGTACTAGATTTAAAAGATCAATAAAGTGTATGAGTTAACTCTGGTTGTGCAAAAGTGCTGGATAAGCCTTATTGGAATGAAATAGAATGAAAAAGTCTTCACTGCACTTTATGGATCCACTGGATTGACTGGATTGACTGGGTTGCTGGAGTTGAATTGATTATGTTTAATTAAAAAAGAGATGAGCACTTTCTGGGTTGCCATTTCCTTCTCCAAGGGATCTTCCTGACCCAGAGATCAAACCCTGGTCTCCTGTACTACAGGCAGATTCTTTACTGACTGAGCTACCAGGAAGGTCTTAATTAAAAAAGAGAAGAGCCATTTCTGGGAAATAATAACAGGATAGTTAGATATGAGAACAAGGAGTTTGAGTCTGACTGGTTAGATCATTGGAAAGAGCTGTGCTTTCTTAAACTATGATTCACACAATTAAAACTCTAATTCAAATTTAAATTAAACAAATATTTATTGAACACATTCTAGCAGATACTATTCACTTTATAACTCTAACTAAGAAAAATTATTTTGAGATAATTTTTGTGAAAAATTATCTCAAGATTATCTCAAAAATTACCCTACTTTTTAGGATGAACTTGAAGAGGAATAGATTGAAGTGACAGAGTTCACCAAGAATGTCATTGAGTCCCTCTGGGATAACAAAGATGTGATCAAGCAGTGAAAAGCAGACTGCCAGGATTTCAGTAACTTGACTCCCTTGGTTGAGAACCAAGTACAGCTAAATTTATATCAAATTCTGTTGGACTTCTCAGGTGGCACAGTGGTAAAGAATACACCTGCCAATGCAGGAGACTCGAGTTCAATCTCTGGGTTGGGAAGATTCCCTACAGTAGGAAATGGCAACTCATTCCAAAATTCTCATCTGGAAAATTCCATGGGCAGAGGAGCCTGGCAGGCTACAGTCCACGGAGTCACAAAGACTCAGACCTGACTAAGCGACTGAGCATGCACCAAGAAATTATAGTAAATGTCTAATGCATTAATATTAAAGTAATCTTTTGCCAGTTTGCTTAGTAAGTATTTTATACTTCACCCTTTATCATGAGCTATCAATAGTATAAAATAAAATAAATCACCCATGTTTTCCCTTACTGGTCAACAAGCAATATTATTCAGTAGAGAACATTTTTCAATAGTGTAGTGAGTTCCCAAATGGATCATATCCCAGAATGCCTAGACCATTGATCTTCCTGCTTCAGACACCCTTCCTATTTGCATCCATTAATTTACAAAGGGTACTGAAGCCTTCAAAGAAAAGAACTCAACATAGTTAGCATTTGTAGTTAAAGTATAAAGAAGAAGAAAGATCTAAGAGTCCTAACAAGGAGTACTCTAAAGTTCCTGGGAGACAATTCATTTTGGAAGAAAAAGGCCTTAGGCATAGCAAGTTGGACTGAAGCCTATGTGAAGACATTTATAGTGTAGCCTGGTAGTTGTTACTGACCTTAACTCAAAACCAGCCATCCTTGGGTATATGTATTAGAAAAATCAGCACACAGGACTAAAAGAGTGTTTGGCTAAGTTCCGCAATACTGTGGTGTCCAGCGTCTCTCCTTAGAATCAGTGGTGGGGACTGACTTCCTCGACTTTAAAATACTTAAAATCGAGGAAGTTAAGGCAGGCACCCCTGTGGAGGAAAGAGAAAACAGCAACCAAAGGAGGCATCAAGCACTGATCCAGGGTTAAGGGACAATAAAGCCAACAGCGGTTTCAGGGAGCCTCAAGTATTTGCCAGATAATCTTGGGGATCTCCTAAAGTTAAAAGTTAGGGAAACCTCCAATAGAAATCTGAGAGTGTATAGTTATGCATATCAACATCAAGGACTGTCAAACAGCAAGGTTGATTGACACAGAGCTGTCAATAAAGGGAACACCTGGTAAATAAATTGCAGTTGTACCATAGAATCCTTCATCTCTGAGGGAAGACAAAGCCCTGGGCAGCAAAATTGCGGTTCTCCAGCCCAGCAGGAGACAAACACCTTCCTCTCTGGTTGCTCCAGGACAAAGTACTACTTGCAGCCAAGGAGGTGCTCTATCACCTGGCCAGTTGAGAGTCCCAGAGGGTGGTTGCATGGAGCTGCTAGAGGTGTGTTCTAGGAACCAGGATGGAAACCTGAACCAAGGCATGGAGCAGTTCAAAGGTAAGATGGAGATTGAGAACGTGGAATAGGACCTAAGTCTGGTAAGCACAGGTCCATGCAAATAGCAGGTATCTCTCTTTAACTGGATAGGTTAATGCTCTGTGTGCTGATGCAAACTTTATGAGTGATATCCAAGACGGTGGCAGGGTGACTGCCCAACCATGTGTGCACGTTCTATAAGTGAGAGCATCATCAACACTTCAGAATGCTGAATATGAAAAATTCTGTTGCATTCACAATCTGTTCACATTATCCTAAGAAATTTCCATATTTCACTTGCTAATAAAAGAAAGAGTTCTAACTTTGTTTAAAAATAATTCCAAATCTTGTGCATTCTTGCATAGTTGTGAAAAAATTTTTTTATCACTGTCTGTTGGAACAGTCTAGATGATGGGGAAAATTTTAATTACTTTACTCAACACATATTTACTGAACATCTATTATACTCCAAGCACTGCTCTGGGTGCTGGGAATTCAGTAGTGAAGAAAAGAAACAAAAGTTTATGTTTTCTTGGGATAGGTCAGTAATGAACAATTATGGTCTATATGTTTTGGATAATGAATACTGCTAAATGAGAAAAACAAACCAGGAAAGTTGATGGGGTTTTCACCTTACAGTGGGATTACCAGGCAAGGCCTTACAAATCCAAACCTGGGTCCAGATCTAATAAAAAATGTCAGGCCTTCTTCAAATGTTAAAAACTTACTTATTTTAAAAAGCTATTTTCAAGTAAACAAGCTCAAGTTTTTACTTTTGAGGAAAGATCTTATCAGAAAACGTTATACCAGTGCTGTATTTAATATCTTTCCTAAATCTTTGGTTCTTCTTATAATAATATCATATAAGAAAACTCAAAAGACATACTGGCAAATGTCCTCTAAGACTGAGTTTCCACAGTGAAGTAGAAAACACAGATATCACCTGGATATTTCTAACTGCTGCCATTCTCGTCTTTTTTTGCTTTTTCAAAAGATGTTTTTTTGAGGTGGACCATTTTTAAAGTCTTTTTTGAATTTGTTACAATATTGCTTCTGTTTTATGTGTTGGGTTTTTGGCCACTAGGTATGTGAGATCTTGGCTCCCTGACCAGGAAAGGAACATGCACCCCCTGCATTGGAAGGCAAAGCCCTAACCACTGAACTGCCAGGGAAGTCCCTAAAGAAGCTTATTTTTATAAGACTGTCATGCTTTATGTTTTTTTTTTTTAATTTTTAATCGAAGGATAATTGCTTTACAATATTGTGTTGGTTTCTGCCATATATGAACATGAATTGGCCATAAGTGTATGCATGTCCCCTCCCTCCTGAACCTTCTTCCCACCTCCCACTCCATCCCACCCCTCTAGGTTGTTATAGAGCAATGGATTTGAGCTCCCTGCGTCATATGGCAAATTTCCACAGGCTATCTAATTTTACATATGGTAATGTATATATTTCACTGCTACTCTCTCAATTTTAAAAAGTGATTTTCGTTTGTTTTGTAACCCAAATTTCTCCTGTAACTATTATCGTCTGCTGTTCTCCCTGGAATCAGAAAGGACTGAGGTCACAGAATCACATAATATAGCTCTTTTCTCTCCTGAACTGCCCACTCCTTAAGGGCAGATGTTGTGTCTTACATTTGTGTTTATATTTCCACACCTGGCCACCTCTTCCATGTGGGTGCCATTAATCAGAATTTACCTACGAGTTAACTGTTTTAAATATTCTCCCCTTCTTCTAAAAGTAATACATGTTCATTGTAGGCCTCCACAGAAAAACTTAAAGAAGGAAAATTGCCCACTAGTGACATTCAGCAAAGGAAGGCCCAGGACACCAGCTGTAGGTCAAATGCCAGGCGGAATCCCTCTGGAGCAGAGCAAGCACTGATATCTCCCATTCCAGCCTCCAGAAAAGAAAACTCAGCCAAAGAAAAGAAGAAAGAGAAGTCTGCCTATTCCACTGCCTGCCCCTCCTGTTTATGCCTCAAGTTTCCCTGTAGCCTGCTCTCTGTGGACACAGCTCTGTGCAGCCATCCACCCATCGTTGCAGACCAACCCATCTTTGCAGGTCTCCTTTCCAAGCTGCTGCTGATTCAATGAGACCAAAGTGCCCCCTCCTGGGATTTCTCTGGTGGTCCCATGGCTAGGACTCCATGCTCCCAGTACAGGGGGCAGAGGTTCAATCCCTGACTAGGGAACTAGATCCCAAGTGCCATAACTAAGAGTTTGCATGCTGCCACAGCTAAAAGATCCTGCCTGCTGCAATGAAGATCAAAGATTCTATGTGCCACAGTTAAGACCCTCTGCAGCCAAACAAATTATTTTTTAAATACTATGTTTAAACACACACACCAAAAAAAAAACCAAAGTACCCACTTTGTCCAAGTCCGTAAGTTAAGCCCCCAAGCCCTCCATCTCATTCCTTACTTCCTGGGCATATCATTAAATATAAAATTGTTCCTGTCTTCTATCTACTCACAGTACTCTCATCACACACAGACAGCCCTGCACTTGCTCTCCCCTGGCCCAGCTTCCTGCCCATCTCTTCTCATTCAGACATTGCTTAGACGAGGAACAGCATGGTAATAGACGCACTCTTCTTTATCTTCTACCTTGACTGAGTGTTGTCTGGCTTCCTGAAACCTGAATCTCCCCTGAGGACAAGTCTCTTAACATATAGCCATTCATACCATGTACCACAGAGACTAGAAAAGGAGTCTCACCTATTTAATTCTCCAGTGTCACTTTCAAACAATTACTCTGTCCCACTCCCCATATATCTGTCTCTTTATTGCTGTCGCCCAACATTCACAGGTCTCTCAACCATTTATGAAAAATTGGATTACTAGACTTATAGTCTTCCTTTCCAATCCAAGGCTGCCACTATCCTGACTGAATCCAATGCTCAGTATAAGGGGAATTCAGCCAGTATTCCAGCCTCTCATCTCCTTGACCATGTTATCTTTAATGACCTTCAGTTCTACTCCATTGGTTTCACTACTTTCCATATTCCCACAGATATGCTGTTGAAATGTGTCATAACTAGAAAATAAAACTGCTAATTCAGATGTCCCAGTCATTTATCCAATCGCCTATCCTTCCAGTGAGCTTGCCAATGACTCTCATAATTGATCTACACTATAAGTAGAGCCAGTCCAGAATTTCAACATTCTTTTTCAATATCTGGAACTCTTTTGTCCCATGCTCCTTTCATCCTTCCCATCTGGCAAAACCTCAGCCTAGAACTAATCCATCCTTCCCTAATCCTGCACCCAATGAAGCACAAATATTGGGCTGACCAAAAAATATTTACAGGAGACTGATGAGGCAAGTTTGTAGAGTACAGGTACAGGGTTATTCATAGGACAATGGCATTACAGGAGAGAATGGGGAATAAATAAGCTTCAAAGCTTTTCCTAATGAATTTATTGGCTAAAGAATAAAATTAAAAAGGACTCATTCAGTCCCTCCACATTCATTACAGAATTTGGATAATTGTAACTAATACCAGCTAAAATTTCACTTTGCTCCATCCAAAACAGCTGATTAGGAAATTTTCAAAAGTGATTAGCCTGATTAAAGTTGAAGGCCAAAAAATTCTTTCCAGATAATTATAAAACCACTTCATGAGTAAAAACTGCTAAACATGAATAAGATAATTACCAAAAATACATTTATACAATTTTAAAGATATAACCTACTTCTCCCTTTCCTGCCCCTATCAGCAATGTATTAGAGGCACTTAAAATTAATAAAACTGCATTTTTAAAATTAATGTTCTAAGTCAACTTGTCACTAGAGCAGATAACACTTTGCCCAATTAGGATAATGTAGCCTTGTTTTACTGCATTTAAAAAGAGTTTTAGAGATTCCACACCTCATTTTTTTTTTCTTTTATGCAGGCTCGTTGTTGTTGTTCTGTCCCTAAGCCTTGTCCAGCTCTTTGCAACCCCATGGACTGCAGCACGCCATGCTTCTCTGTCCTTCACTATCTCCCAGAGTCTGCTCAAACTCATGTTCATTGAGTTGGTGATGCCCTCCAATCATCTCACTCTCTGTCATCCCCTTCTCTTTTCCTCAGTCTTTCCCAATATCAGGGTCTTTTCCAGTGAGTCTACTCTTCATATCAAGTGGCCAAAGTATTGTAGGTTCAGCTTCAGCATCAGTCCTTTCAATGAATATTCAGGGTTGATTTTCTTTAGGATTGATTGGTTTGATCTCTTTGCTGTCCAAGGGACTCTCAAGAGTCCATCACCACAATTCAAGAGCATCAATTCTTTAGCACTCAGCCTTCATTATGGTCCAACTCTCACACCCATACATGACTACTGGAAAAACCATAGCTTTGACTATAGAGACCTTTGTCAGCAAAGTGATGTCTCTGCTTTTTAATATGCTGTCTAGGTTTGTCATAGCTTTCCATCCAAGGAGCAAGCATCTTTTAATTTTGTGGCTGCAGTCACCATCCACAGTGATTTTGGAGTCGAAGAGGGTCAACCACAATGAATTTAGATTTTAAAAGTTATGGAGAAGACTACTCATTTGAGTAAACCTAAACATTAGAAAATATGTTTAAAAAATCTTCAGTTTCATTGTTCTTAAGTTAAATTGTAATTCTAAAGTGAGGAAGCTGAAATTTGTTTTTACCCAGATGTAGAATAATGTCTTGTCAACAAGATATTTGCAACCATTGTTGTATGAAATCTTATCTGAAATACCCTGTTGGAAAAAACCTCTAGCTTTTCCAGTTTCTGAGCCTCTCAAAAAAAAGAAAAAATCCATCCATAGTACTTTTAATGTAACCAAAAACAGTGTTCTTGATTTTATTCTCCAGCCTTGACTACTAAAGAAAATTGACTATTTCTACAAAAAAAAAAGAAGAAGAAGAAAAATTCCCTTTCAAAGGATATAACTTATCATTATTAAAAATATTCAAGAGTATGCTCTGAGGAATACTTCTAACAGATGCTTCAAATGCATTTTGAACAATGAGTATCATTTAAATAAATATGTGTCATCCCAGTGAAGCTGCCTAAGGAAGTAATACCCAGCCAGAGGTCGAAGTTCTAATGTATTTATTAAAAGGTGATATTGCTGGATAGTCACATTTTTTATTTGGTCAACAAATACTTACCGAGAACCTATTTTATGCCAGCACTGTGTGAGGTGCTAGGTATACAGTGGTAAACTGAGATAGTTTCTACACTCCTGGAGCTTACAGTGTAGTGGGGCAAACAGAGATAGGTCAGTAAGAAAAAAATATAGAATATAAAAGGTATGTGCCACAAAGTGAAGGAATAGAATCAAGGGGTAGAAGACATGAATGAAGCTGTCTCAAGGCAGATTGGTCAAGGAGGTCTTCTTAAAGGGGGTTCCATGTGAGCTGAGATCTAAAGGCTAAGATGGAGCTAGTCATTTGGTGAAGGGGAAGCTTAGTCCAGCCTGAGTAAAGACCCAAATGAAGGAAAGAGTGGTTGATTCCAAGGAACTGAGAAATCATGACTGTGGCTACAGTCATAGACAGACAGGAGGACAGAGGAGAGATATGGGCCAGTGAAGCAGGGGTGGCCAGCAGTGCAGAGAGGACCTGCTGAGACCTGGACTAGAAGTCACTGCCACCGTGATGCAGGCTAGTTAAAAACAAGGAATAGGTAAAACACTCTCCAACACAAATCACAGCAGGATCCTCTGTGACCCCCCTCGCAGAATATTGGAAATAAAAGCAGAAATAAACAAATGGGACCTGATTAAACTTAAAAGCTTTTGCACAACAAAGGAAACTAGAACCAAGGTGAAAAGAGAGCCTTCAGGATGGGAGAAAATAATAGCAAATGAAGCAATGGACAAATAATTAATCTCAAAAATATACAAGCAACTCCTGCAGCTCAATTCCAGAAAAATAAATGACCCAGTCAAAAAATGGGCCAAAGAACTAAACAGACATTTCTCCAAAGAAGACATACAGATGGCTAACAAACACATGAAAAGATGTTCAACATCACTCATTATCAGAGAAATGCAAATCAAAACCACAATGAGGTACCATTCCACGCCAGTCAGAATGGCTGCGATCCAAAAGTCTACAAGCAATAAATGCTGGAGAGGGTGTGGAGAAAAGGGAACCCTCTTACACTGTTGGTGGGAATGCAAACTAGTACAGCCACTATGGAGAACAGTGTGGAGATTCCTTAAAAAACTGGAAATAGAACTGCATTATGACCCAGCAATCCCACTGCTGGGCATACACACCGAGGAAACCAGAATTGAAAGAGACACATGTACCCCAATGTTCATGGCAATGTTTATAATAGCCAGGACATGGAAGCAACCTCGATGTCCATCTGCAGACAAATGGATAAGAAATCTGGGGTACATATACACAATGGAATATTCAGTTCAGTTCAGTTCAGTTCAGTTGCTCAGTCGTGTCCAACTCTTTGCGACCCCATGAATCGCAGCACACCAGGCCTCCCTGTCCATCACCAACTCCTGGAGTTCACTCAGACTCATGTCCATCGAGTCAATGATGCCATCCAGCCATCTCATCCTCTGTCGTCCCCTTCTCCTCCTGCCCCCAATCCCTCCCAGCATCACAGTCTTTTCCAATGAGTCAACTCTTCGCATGAGGTGGCCAAAGTACTGGAGTTTCAGCTTTAGCATCATTCCTTCCAAAGAAATCCCAGGGCTGATCTCCTTCAGAATGGACTGGTTGGATCTCCTTGCAGTCCAAGGGACTCTCAAGAGTCTTCTCCAACACCACAGTTCAAAAGCATCAATTCTTCGGTGCTCAGCTTTCTTCACAGTCCAACTCTCACATCCATACATGACCACAGGAAAAACCATAGCCTTGACTAGATGGACCTTTGTTGGCAAAGTAATGTCTCTGCTTTTGAATATGCTATCTAGGTTGGTCATCACTTTCCTTCCAAGGAGTAAGCGTCTTTTAATTTCATGGCTGCAGTCACCATCTGCAGTGATTTTGGAGCCCCCAAAAATAAAGTCTGACACTGTTTCCACTGTTTCACCATCTATTTCCCATGAAGTGATGGGACCAGATGTCATGATCTTCGTTTTCTGAATGTTGAGCTTTAAGCCAACTTTTTCACGCTCCACTTTCACTTTCATCAAGAGCCTTTTTAGTTCCTCTTCACTTTCTGCCGTAAGGGTGGTGTCATCTGCATATCTGAGGTTATTGATATTTCTCCCGGCAAATACTCAGCCATTAAAAAGAATACATTTGAATCAGTTCTAATGAGGTGGATGAAACTGGGGCCTCTTATACAGAGTGAAGTAAGCCAGAAAGAAAAACACCAATACAGTATACTAACGCATATATATGGAATTTAGAAAGATGGTAACAATAACCCTGTATGCGAGACAGCAAAAGAGACACAGATGTACAGAACAGTCTTTTGGACTCTGTGGGAGAAGGCAAGGGTGGGATATTCTCAGAGAATAGCACTGAAACATGTGTATTATCATATGTGAAACAGATCACCAGTTTAGGTTCGATGCATGAGACAGATGCTCAGGGCTGGTGCACTGGAATGACCCAGAGGGATGGGATGGGGAGGGAGGTGGGAGGGGGGTTCAGGATGGGGAACACATGTACACCCATGGCTGATTCATGTCAATGTATGGCAAAAACCACTACAATATTGTAATTAGCCTCCAATTAAAATAAATAAATTAAAAAAAATAAAAACAAGGACTATAAAATGGTCTGTGCACATTGATTAAAGATATGTAAAATGCTGTGCAGTGATAAAGAGATCACAGAAATATTCAAACCATTTGTGTTTGAAGATGAAATTTTGTAGAATTTTCTTTTGGAATTGGTTAACCAAATAATAATATGATTACGTTTAGTAAAGCAATGGTTTGCTGTAATGTACTTGAAAAGCTCTTTCTCTTAACTAGACATTCACTTTAAAATCTTGGCTGCACCGATTGCTAGCTGTAGTAAATCCTGTTGGCATTTCACTTAGGTTCTATCAATCCCTCATACCAGCACTGGGTGTCAAGCTCCCTGCCTCTACATACTTTGCTGCTAACTGCTCACTATGGAAACCTTAGGATTGCCCTTGGACTTTGGAGTAACCTACAGATGAGAGCCAGAGGTACCCAGGAGTGTGTTGTCCTTCACAACTTATGCTGAGTATAAACACCTAATTATTTTTCTGGAAAGACAACTCTGTGATTTGCAATGAGTACTTCAGGGCCTCAGGGGCATTAGGCTAAGACCAGGACTTTACTGGAAAGCAAACCTTTGCTTGGCTTCTTCCCCTAGTTCCTTCCTGGATTCTCTTGGGGATATTCCAGTGCACCAACTGAACTCAAATTCTCAGTTCAAAATCTTTTAAGGAATAACTAGATATAACCATTTCTTAATTTATATATACAAGCTTTGACTTATTCACCTACGCATTCTTTCACCTATCTAATTGAGCCCTTAACATGTAGTGTGCACTATACAGGGGAGTTAGTGTATAATGAAAAAATATATGTTAGTCTACCCATACATCTAAGGATCATACATCCTAATAAAGTTAAATATTTTATTAATCAAATAATTTATTTTTATATAATTAATCAAGTTAGTTAAATAAAGTTATTTGTACTTGATTATAGCTTCCCTGGGAGAAGGAAATAGCAACCCACTCCAGTATTCTTGCTTGGAGAATCCTGTGGACAGAGGAGCCTGGAGAGTTGCTGTCCATGGGGTCGCACAGAGTCGGACATGACTGAAATGACTTAGCATGTATGCATGCAATGGAGAAGGAAACGGCAACCCATTCCAGTATTCTTGCCTGAAGAATCCCAGGGACGGAGGAGCCTGTGGGCTGCCATCTATGGGGTTGCACAGAGTCCAACATGAGTAAAGCGACTTAGCAGCAGCAGCATAGCTTCCCTGGTGACTCAGATGGTCAAGAATCTGCCTGCAATGTGGGAGACCTGGGTTCGATCCCTGGGTTGGGAAGATCCCCTGGAGAAGGGCATGGCAACCCATTCCAGTATTCTTGCCTGGAGAATCCCAGGGACAGGGGAACCTGGCAGGCTACAGTCCACAGGGTCACAAAGAGTTGGACACGACTGATTGACTAAGTACACATATATTTAATCAACTAACCAAATGAAGAAGGTACAGCTAAAGATGTAATACTTCCAGAAATGTCCATACTCTAAATTGTTCCTGAAATAGATGTATTTTGAACTAAAGCAAAATATATGTGGTATATTTAAAGCTTTTACAGACATAAAATCACTACACAAGTTTAAAATAAAAATGGACCATGTGTGAGCATATATTACTCATAATTATCATGTGTTTTACAAGTAGCTATACTTAAAAGTACATTTATTACATTTGTCTCTGTACGTGGTTTGCAGAATACATTTCCCCACGTTACTTCTAGGTTAACTAGAGTGTTACGTGAGCTGTTTCACCAGTGATGTGTCTGAACTATTACACATTTTCTTTGGAAAAATACTAAATGTGCAGGTAAGGGCAGTATTGTTATTTGATAAAGCAAGTAAGCAAACAAAACCCAACAGAAATAGGAAGAAAGTTGCTTTCACTCTTTGCTCAGTCCTAGCACAGTACTTGGAGAAGGCAATGGCACCTCACTCCAGTACTCTTGCCTGGAGAATCCCAGGGACGGGGGAGCCTGGAGGGCTGCTGTCTATGGGGTCACACAGAGTCGGACACGACTGAAGTGACTTAGCAGCAGCACAGTACTGCATGACCTCCTCATGGGAATATCATTTCTTCTCCTGGCCCATGTCAGCCTGACATGTTTGTCCTTCTGATTCTACCACCCCACCTTCAACACAATCACCTCTTGTTCAGTATCTGTCGTTACCACACAAGACTGCAGCAATACTTCACTTGAGCCCCTCAAATTCCAGTAATAGCCCCCCTCGACCAGTGCCCTTTTGGAAAGAAACTCATTAAGAGACCTAATTTACCTGTGTCTTCCCTGGAGAGGATGGGTCACACATGATCCTTCTATTCTGAGATGAAGAGCCTAAAGTGCACAGCAGCAGCTGACAAGAATCCTGACAGGTGAGGATCACAGTGGTAAGTAATCTTCCTACTGCTAACTGCACACAGTTCACTGTCATTAACTCCATTTTTAATTAATTATATAATTTTTAAATGTAAGTGTTTTATGCAGCTTTTCCTTGTGACTACGTATTGAATGAGTGGGAGTCTCTTTCTCATGGGTTTTGTGTTGTATTTTAAAGTTAGGAAAATGAGACATGTGAACTCAAATAAATACATGAGCATCTTTCTGATAAAGTAGTCTCTGATTTTCCCAACCTGTTGGGAAATTCTCATTTTTTGAATGATCATAGGAATATATTTTGGTATGTATCCTGGTCAGTCCCCGAGAATATTTACCTCTGTAGTTGTTTGTGTTGCAGTGGGGCTTCTTGGGTGGCTCAGTGGTAAAGAATCCATCTGCCAATGCAGGAAATGCAGGAGATGCAGGTCAACCCTAGGGTCAGGAAGATCCCCTAGAGAAGGAAATGGCAACCCACTCCAGTTCGATGCACGATACTGGATGCTTGGGGCTGGTGCACTGGGACTACCCAGAGGGAGGGTGTGGGGAGGGAGGAGGGAGGAGGGTTCAGGATGGGGGACACAGATATACCTGTGGCGGATTCATTTCGATATTTGGCAAAACTAATACAATATTGTAAAGTTTAAAAATAAAATTAAAAAAAAAAAGAAAATTCCATGGACAGAGGAGCCTTACAGGCTACAGTCCACGCAGTCAAAAAGAGCTGGACACTACTGAGCAACTGAGCACACACACACACACTGTTCCAATATAGGGGAAATCTTCCTCACTAACTTCATAGGCCCTAAAAGCACTGCATCATAAAAATAATAGGCACCAGAAAAGTCTGCTGGAGATATAAAAGGGATGGATGTTTTTTATCAAAACAAAATGTTCTTTGCTCACTAGAATTTGATCTGGGTCTTATTTTTAAAGTTGGGTTGTGTGCTCAGTTGTGTCTGACTCTGCAATCCCGTGGTCTGTAGCCTACCAGGCTCCTCTGTCCATGGAATTTTCCAGACAAAAATACTGGAGTGGGTTTCCAGTTCCTCCTCCAGAGGATCTTCCTGACCCAGGGATCAAACTCATGTCTCCTGCATTGACAGGTGGTTTCTTTACCACTGCACCACCTGGGAAGTCCCAAAAGTTGGGTTAGTTTAGGACAAATAAGTGGAGATCCATTGCTCTTCTATATACTTGGAACTGAAACAATGACAGAGGTGAGTCTCATATTTGGGAATTCTGGGCTTTTATTCCACCATTTGTAGCATAGATGCAGCCATTCAAGTTCATCATACTCCTTTGAGATGCACTTATTAGTTCAAATTGTTGCAAGTTTAATACCCTCCCTGGAGACAACCACAGATTCCATCAGTGTACTTGGACACTGATGATTACCCCTGGATTTCCTTTCTTAACTGAATTTCTATTCTCTACTCTGGGTCTTAAAGTATTTACTTTATTTCCATATGGACATCAGTCCAAATGTGGAAAATAATTATTACCTGTTGATTCCCACCCAAAACAATTCTATATAAAACATAATTGTATGTAGTAGCAGAACTATTATTGAAGATCTGTAAACCTCAGAGAAGTTAAAGACATTACATCACTCAATAAACAACTTAAAAGAGCCTTTTAGATAGTCAATCCTGTTTTTTCTTGTATTTATTAAATATAAAAATATGTTATGCTCTTATAAAAGATTTATACCATACACAAAGATATATAGTAAGAACTAAAATTCATACCACACATCTTCATACTTTCTTGCTTATCTTTCCCAAAAGGTGTCCTGAATATTGTGGCACATTCTATTCATTGCCAACCCAAGAGCCATGCCCTCCCTCTACAAAACATCTTTGGCTCAGGGCAGCTCTACTCTCAACTCCAGGGTGCAATCATGATGCATCTCAGCTACTCATGTCAATTGCTTTTTTCTGTGTTAGATATTCATTTTCTGGACATCCTTTACAGTGAGTGGTGAACTATTTGACATCAATCAGAGCAATGAATCAGCTGTGGTGTATAATAGCGTGCTGTGCAGGGCATAGGACTGGCCTCTAACACAGGAAAATGCATGTGCCTAATTAGTGAACATACATACACATTCACACAAAGATTCATTCACATTTATATACTCTTCCATTCACACTTGTTCTCAATCTTTTTCTCACCCTCTCAGGTTCACAATATATCAAACCCTTCCTTCCACATTCCCTCTCTCTGCTTGTCTCTCTCTCTCTCTCTCTCCCCTTCCATATTCTCTGGTGTATCCATGCTTTATCTCTCACACATACTCTTTGTTGAACACTTACCTATACTTTCTCCCTTTTGCACTCTTTCTTATATACCCTTTCTCTGCATGCACCCTCTTCCTCTTACACTCTCACACTCTACAAACATATTTTCACAGTCTCACACCCACTCTCATACACTTAACACTCTCTCTTAAGTACTGTTTTACACACCCAACTCTCATATACAATCTTTTACTGTCTTATACTTTTCACATATACACAGGTGCTACATACCGTGGTTGATTTTCCTACTTTTACATAAATGTTTTGTGAAATAGTTAAACAGAAAAAAGGAATCACGAGAGTAACATGTCTGGAAGTGGATTTGACCAGGTTTAAACTACATTCTGATTCTAAAACATACATAAACTACATTCTGATTTAAAACATAACCAGCAGTTAAGTGATACTGAGTGTTATAGAAATTTTCTAGAAGGAATGTAATCTCCAGTCTCTCATACAATTATGAAACAGAAAGAGACTAAAAAAAATCACCACTTTGACAAATCCTCTTAGAATAAATGAAGAATCTGAGAAACAGCCAGGTTAAGTGATTTCTTATGATTTAAATGATTAAACAAGGCACTATGGAAATTGGTCTTGGGCCACTGTTCAAGTTAATTATACATCACAGTGATTAAGAGTTTGGCCCATGGAATCAAACTGCATTGGAACCCCTGCCCTGTCACCCATAAATCTGTTGCCTATAGGGAAAATCACTTTCCTAAACTTTAATTTGTCCATCTCTAAGAATAGTATAAGTATCTATACATAAGTTTGCTGTAAAGAAGAAACTAGTTAATCCATGGAATGTCCTTAGTCTAGTTCTTGGTTCATAAAAAATGTTCAGGAAATATTAACTATATTGCCTACAAAATTTGTGTACCTATTTTCAGAATGCTGCTTTAAATTATATCACTCTTAGTTTATAACAGTCAGGAAAGTAAGGGGGAAGGGAATGTATTCTATCTAAAGTCTCTGTTCCCAGAAATTGCACAAGACTAATAAAACCTATCCTTCCAGGAAAAAAAAAATACAAATCTCTCTGGGCGGGGAATGAGAGCCACTGGGACCATTTCAGGTTCTTCAAGGTACCATCTATAGTAATCTACACTATAAATACTGAACATTCTAGAAATGAATACATGACCCCACCTTCTTGAAGACAGACATGTAACATCCTTCCTGACTTTTGAATCAGACTCAAAAGGTCTGATTTAGGAGGGTGCACCAAAAGGCATGTCAGATCAGATTTTTGGAGAACTTGGAAGAAATGAGGAGGTAAGAGACGAGGGAGGTCAATATTGACCCACTAAGTTAAAGCAATAGAAAATAAAATTCTTGATTGTGAGATAAAATCAAATAGAGAAAGGATAATATATATGCCTTAGAATTTCATTATAGGCTCAGACGGTTAAGTGTCTGTCTATAATGTGGGAGACCTGGGTTCGATCCCTGGGTCGGGAAGTTCCCTGGAGAGGGAAATGGCAATCCACTCCAGTACTATTGCCGGAAAATCCCATGGATAGAGGAGCCTGGTAGGCTACAGTCCATGGGGTCGCAAAATGTCGGACAGGACTGAGTGATCTTCACTGTAATCCCCGTAAATTGCTCAATAGAAGTCTCTTGATAATATGTATCTTTCACTTTGAATGAACAATTAGAAAACAAAAAATAGAAAGTTTTTTAAAAAAATCTTGTCATTCCCTCCAGTCTGACTAAAGTAATCCTCATAAAGAAAGTAGGCAGAGAAAAGGTCACGCCATGGAATCCCAATATTTGAAATGATTTGTCTGTTTTGAGTGATTTGCAGAAAATGGAGACTTAGGCCTGAAGATTCAGCTACTTCTATCTTGTGAGCCAGGAACTGCATCCCATTCAGTAATTGGGTGATGTCACAGCAGTCTCAGCAGGGCAAGAACATGCTGGTGACCAGAGCCCGTCTTGTGCAGAGTACACTATTCTGTGAAATCACATTGAAATAATGGGCTACATTTCACTGTGCAATTTAGAATATAACCTCACATTTTTTTTTTCACTTTGTTTTTTTTTTGTTTGTTTGTTTGTTTTAATTTTATTTTATTTTTAAACTTAACATAACTGTATTAGATTTGCCAAATATCACATTTTGTGTTTTAAAATAAATTGAGTCCATGTAGATGGACTAAAAGAGAGTTGGTTCAAGATAAAGGGCTACAGAGTCAGCATGTGCCTTGCCTGCCATGAAAAGTCACCTTTGAAAAACAAAAGAATATCCTAAAAAGTGTCCTCAAAAAGTCTTTGCTTAGAAACCTCTACTAAATCAACTTAAAAGCCCAACCAGTATCTGTGTACTCAGTTGCTCAGTTGTATCCAACTCTTTGTGACCCCATGAACTGAACTGTAGCCTGCCAGGTTCCTCT
The DNA here is from genome assembly GCF_029407905.1 of Bubalus kerabau. Taxonomy (NCBI): domain Eukaryota; kingdom Metazoa; phylum Chordata; class Mammalia; order Artiodactyla; family Bovidae; genus Bubalus; species Bubalus kerabau. The sequence goes on from NC_073626.1 coordinate 96,581,522, forward strand.
GTCCACAGGATTACCCCAGCATGAATATCAGAGTGGGTTGCCATTTCCTCCTCCAGGGGATCTTCCCACCCAGAGACTGAACCTGCGTCTCCTGCAGCTCCCGCATTGGCAGGAGGATTCTTTATCCCTGAGCCACCCGGGAAGCCCATAGCCAATATAATCCCACCCATAATTACCAACAGTAAAGAAGTAGGTGTGTGTGGAGGAAGGATATTAGGATGCAGGTAAATTTACTTTTCAGCCTTCCTTTCCCTGCAGTTCTGTCTTTCAGACACATTGTCAGAATAGACAAGCAGCCACCCTTCCACCTCCATTCCATAGGAAATAAGTACTTAAGATAATTCAAACTGACAACAGACCCACCAAGCTGCACAGTCCAAGGTGAGGTCTCCTGTGCCACAGCACCCCATAGCAAGCTCTTCAGAGAGCAAGATTATTCCCACTTCAGGGACACACATATGGGGACAGGCAGATGCAGGACCAGATGGAGTTGTGCGATTCTGTCTTAACAGAATTAGGGAAACAGGGGAATTTCAGGGGAAATTACTAATGGGAAAAGATCTGTTCAGTCTCTAGCAGGAACATAAGGAAGACTATAATGGAAAGTTGTAATTAACTTTTGCTTCTTGAGCCACGAAAAGAAATGTGATCTCACTAACAGTATGATCACCCCCCCAGTAAGCCTCTGGATTCAATTCTGTTTTTGTGGAGATGGGTCCTCTCAGAATAAATAAAATCCTATCCCAACTTCCCTACAAGACCGCTCCTTGTGCTGATCTGTCTCTTTTATGACCCTACAATCCAATCTGACTACATATACAAACATTTATTTTTACAATTAAATGGAAGGAAACATTCTTGTGAAAACGTAAAACAACTTTGCTAAATCTGGCATCTGAGTTTTTCCAATCCTCAAAATTATAAAACTTTGTCCTCTGAATGTTTTTATTGCCATTAAACAAGCATTTCCAGAGCTTTTGCTGTATTTTAGGTTAGGAGATAGATTCTGAAATTCCAATGATAAATAAGTTAGTTGCTGCCTTCAAGAAGAACACAGTCTTAATTTCCATGTTCAGTTGATTGATAATGGTTTTTCTAAGGTACCACTTCTCCATTGTACTTGTTCCCTATTAAAAGGGGTTTCCATAGAGCATAATAGCCACTAATGGTCTATGCTGAACTGTGCAAATTCATCACACTGCCCCAGCCTATTTCCAATTCTCCTGACCACTAACTTTATTATTAGTTCTTACATTCCCAGCCCTACCTCCATCAGGTCTTTGAACAAACTGCTGTGATTATGGTATTATTCTTCTCAATTACAAGTATTGTCCTCCACGCTGGCATCACTGCATTCTCAGCTTGTCTTAGGTATGCCCTTGCTAGTTCAGAATAGAACTGGCAGAATTCTAATATATCTGACTTCAACCTCAAGGATACAACCCAGAGACTAGGAAATCAACCATCAACTCCAAAGTCGTCTTTGTTTCTCTCAGTCCAGGCTATCTCTAGAGTATGTGAGTCCTCCTATTTATGCTAAGCAATTTTAAATGGATTATAAAATCCTTGAGTCCACGTGAAGTATGATATTTATCAAAAAAATATTTTGAAACATGGGTAGAGAAATCCTTAAATATTTGCTTATTGCCATGAGATGATTCTTCTGGCAACATCTATTCTTATTCAGATCTAGGAACCGTCTTGTCATGTTCTTTACTATCAAATGAGTCATTCCTGTCCAATTTCACATCTTCCCCTGTGAGAAAAAGGTAATAGTGCTATCATTAGCTACAAGACTATGGTCTTCAGAACATGTTTGGAAACAACATAGATCTTGTTGCCTCTACGGTGCACTGATAACTATTTATTTCGTTCTTAGGAACCCATTCCAGACCAGAGGACCCTTGGGATAATGCTGGCGGATCAAATCCCAGTACATTTCTGAGCATCTGGCCTTAGTCTATATAACCTTAAAAGAGGACTGAGAGTGTCCCAAAGAGGAAAAATAGGGACCAGGACTTACAAACATTTCTGGGCATCTTATCTGGAAAATGCTCATTGGCAGCCCTATTCAGAGGCTTTGAAAGAGAACTTAGAAAATTTTATATAAAGCTTCTACTCAAAGTCTAGGGTCTTTGGTCTATTCCTAAGGGATAGAGACCTTACTTGCTTAAAAGGCAGTACTGTTCAATGGGATCAGAGCATGTAAATAAAATTATTAATGATTTACTTCATCATCCCAAGCTTTCTGAGGGAGGCAAAATCTACAATCACTATAGCCTCACTTTATTACCCTCAATCTAGCAAAGAACAATGGGCCTGAGGAACTAAAAAGTTAAGAAGGCAAAAAGGGGAGCCAGGTAATGAGAACTTGATAATGAGCTATGAATCTACAAAGAAACAATGGAAAAGGAAGAGATCAGTAACTTTTTTTTTTTAATTTATTTATTTAATTAGAGGCTACTTTACAATATTGCATTGGTTTTGCCATACATCAACATGCTTCTGCCACGGGTGTACACGTGTTCCCCATCTTGAACCCCCTCCCACCTCCCTCCCCACACCATCCCTCTGGGTCATCCCAGTGCACCAGCCCCAAGCATCCTGTATCCTGCAACAAACCTGGACTGGCGATTCGTTTCTTATATGATATTATACATGTTTCAATGCCATTCTCCCAAATCATCCCATCCTCTCCCTCTCCCACAGAGTCCAAAAGACTGTTCTGTACATCTGTGTCTCTTTTGCTGTCTCGCATACAGGGTTGTCGTTACCATCTTTCTAAATTCCATGTATATGCATTAGTATACTGTGTTGGTGTTTTTCTTTCTGGCTTACTTCACTCTGTATAATCGGCTCCAGTTTCATCCACCTCATTAGAACTGATTCAAACGTATTCTTTTTAATGGCTGAGTAATACTCCATTGTGTATATGTACCACAGCTTTCTTATGAGATCAGTAACTTATAAACATGATAGAGATAACAAATACTACACTAGAAAAAGATATCCCCCCCATAACCCAATATCTTTTTTCATTGTTCCAGTTCCTCTCCACTTCCTAAGCAAATTTATTATTTTAAAAGTATTATGTCGAATTTTGGAGAGACACAAACATTCATTCCCTAACAAACCATAAGTTGTAAAGGACATTTACAAAAATACTGGGATGACCCTGAGGGATGGGATGGGGAGGGAGGTGGGAGGGGGGTTCAGGATGGGGAACCCATGTACTCCCATGGCTGATTCATGTCAATGTATGGCAAAAAAAAAAAAAAAAAAAAAACACTACAATATTGTAAAGTAATTAGCCTCCAATTAAAATAAATTAATAATTTTAAAAATAAAAATAACATGATAAAAAAAACCCACAGGCAATAACTTGAAGTCTTGGGTATATTTGAAGAACTTATTATCAATTATGTCATAAGTGTGGGACCTTCATGAATAGGATTAGTGTCCTTATCAAAGCGACCTTTTTTGTCCTTTCCACTATGTGAGAACACAGCAAGAAGTCTGCAGCTCAGAAGAGGGTTCTCACCCTGATCTTAGACTTTCAGCCTCTAGAACTGAGAAACATTTCTGCTGCTCAAATAAATTAATTAGCTATTACTTTGAAAGTTAACTTTAGATATAGTGTTGCCTTGAATAGATTTTTTTTTTTTTAGTCATACCAAAAGGAAAATCTTCTGGAGTTGGACAGAGTTGGACATACCTACTTCAAGCAGTTGTTACCATCATCTATGCATCTTTCATGGAGAGAGAATTACATTTTGAATATTGAAAAACAGTGTTTTTCTTATTTCTCTTATTATACTAAAAATTTAACTCATTTAAGAATATTACTTAATCTGCCCTTGAAATTACTTAAATACCATTATTATTTAATGTTTTCAATTTTAAATGTTTTAAGTGTATTAAAGTTCTATACTTACCATTGCAGTCAGACTACCTAATAATACCATCATCTTTATATTATAAAAGATCATTCAAATGCCCACAAAAAGAGGTAAAATTACAGTTTCTCGAAATTTAAAGTAAAATATCATATGTTAAATTTACATTTCTAGATATTACTATTTTATGACTCAGCAAGCAAATTGCAAAATTAATATGTGAAGAAACAGCAATATTCCTACAATTTTCCTCCTTATCTGTAATCAATATTTCAACAAAAGTTTCTGGATTTATCTTAGATATTATGATTTTAGCCACTGAGATGGATATGACATTTTCTCTTTTAATAAATGTATAAAATGTATACCTGCACAAGACAATAGAGATCATACAGCCCAGTCTCCACTCTGTCCAAGGGAAAACCAAAGGTCCAATAGATTTCTTGCCTTTCTCTTCCCAGAAGAAAGAAATTGAATAGAGATCCTGATTCCAAGACTAGCATGCTTCTTTTTAATCTACCAAATAAGAGACAGACACGTTGTGGATATAGAAATGTCAAAAGTATCTACAAACTAGAAAAGGTAGCAAATGAATTTAACATGAGTGCCAACTTAAAATTTACATGAAAATTGATTTATTTCTCCAAGATGGAATTTTGACTGAGATTGTGTTGAATCAATAGAGTAATTTGAGGAAAACATATATATACATAAATACTATTGAGTCTTGCAATCAAAATACATGATGTATCACTCTTTTTATTTAGGTCTTTGATTTCTTTGAACAGTGTTTTGTAGTTTTTAAGTATAGATCTTATATATCTCTTATTTTATTTATTCCTAAGCATTCAGAAAACAAAGATCATGGCATCTGGTCCCATCACTTCATGGGAAATAGATGGGGAAACAGTGGAAACAGTGTCAGACTTTATTTTGGGGGGGGCTCCAAAATCACTGCAGATGGTGACTGCAGCCATGAAATTAAAAGATGCTTATTCCTTGGAAGAAACGTTATGACCAACCTAGATAGCATATTGAAAAGCAGAGACATTACTTTGCCAAGAAAGGTCCATCTAGTCAAGGCTATGGTTTTTCCAGTGGTCGTGTATGGATGTGAGAGTTGGACTGTGAAGAAAGCTGAGAGCTGAAGACTTGATGCTTTTGAACTGTGGTGTTGGAGAAGACTCTTGAGAGTCCCTTGGACTGCAAGGAGATCCAACCAGTCCATTCTGAAGGAGATCAGCCCTGGGATTTCTTTGGAAGGAATGATGCTAAAGCTGAAACTCCAGTACTTTGGCCACCTCATGTGAAGTGTTGACTCATTGGAAAAGACTGTGATGCTGGGAGGGATTGAGGGCAGAAGGAAAAAGGGATGACAGAGGATGAGATGGCTGGATGGCATCACTGACTCGATGGACATGAGTCTGAGTGAACTCTGGCAGTTGGTGATGGACAGAGAGGCCTGGCGTGCTGCGATTCATGGGGTCTCAAAGAGTCGGACACGACTGAGTGACTGAACTGAACTGAACTGAAGCATTTGATATTTTGATCTTGTGTTAAATAATATTTCAAAAGTTTTATTTTTCATTGCCTTCTGTTAGCATATAGAAATACTTAACTTTTGAATGTTGATTCGTATACAGCATATTTGTTAAATTCTGTTGCTAATTATTTCAGTTTGTTGCAAATAGTTTTGGATTCTTTTATATTTACAATAGTACCACCTACATTTCATGGCAGTTTTGCTCCCTCTTTCCAATTTTTATTAATTTCCAATTTTTCTTACTGCAATGACTAAAATATCTAAGATACTATAATTATAAACAGTCATGATGAACATCATTTATTCCCAACTTCAGGAAGAAAATTTTACTATTTCACCACTAAATATGAGTTCTATGTAGATTTTTTGGTACATACTTCTTTATAAAATTAAGAAAGTTTTCTTTTATTATTATTTTGCTGTTTAAAACAATGAATGACAATTTAGCAAATGCTTTTTATACATCAATTGTGTTATTATGGTGAATTACACTGATTTGGTTTCAAATATTAATCTCTCATTTCTGGAATAAACTCTACTTGGTCACAATTTATTTTTCTTTCTTCATATATTGCTGAATTTGATTTGTTAATCTTTCATTTAGCATTTTTGTATATAAGTTTACAGATATTGACATAATTTTCTTTTCTTGTAATGTACATATAGAGTTGAGGATGAGATGGTTGGATAGCATCAATGATTCAATGGACATAAACTTGGGCAAACTCTAGGAGATAATGAGGGACAGGGAGGCCTGGTGTGCTGCAATCCACAGGGTCACAAAGAGTTGGACATAACGACTGAACAACAACAACATACAGAATTTGGGGATCAGGATATTTTGTCCAAGAAACTAATAGGGGAATGTCCTTTTTTCTGTATTTTCAAATGTTTGTGTGAGATTGCTGTTATTTTTTCCTCTTTAAATATCTGAAAGAATTCAGCAGTGATACCATATAAGCCAAGAAATTTTCTTTTGTAGGAATGTTGTTTAAATTCAGATTCAATTTATTTAACAAAAATAACACCATTCATAATATAAACTTATTTTTTACATCCCTGTAGGATCTATAGTAGTAGTGTCTTCTTTCTTGCTATTGAACAGTTGTTTTATTTTCTTAGCCCATTTTTATAGAAGTCTGTCTATTTTATTAATATTTTCAAAGAACTCATTGCTAGCATTTACAATTTTTCTCTGTTTCATTGAGTTTTTCTCTTTATCATTTCTTCCCTTCTTCTTTGTATTTTATTTGCATTTCTTTTTCTAGTTTCTGGATATGGAAGCTTAGATAACTGATTCTTAATCTTTCTTCTTTTCTATTTACACTTTAAAGCTATAAACTTTCCCCAAGTCCTGCTTTAGCAGCATCCCACAGGTTTTAACATGTCATATATTCATTATTAATGAGTTCAATATTTTTTCTAATTTTTTTTCAATATCTCTGCTTTTGTGTTTCTTATCTTACTGCATGGTATAAGATCGAATAGACTCAGGGTAAGTACACATGCTTAACTTGTCTTTAATATTGCTATAACTTGAATATAATTTCTGCTTACATCTCTCAGGGTCAATACCATCCCCCTAAGACCTTCCCTTTATCACTTCCACAAAGGCAAAACATCATGGTCATGGGCACTGGGGCCTCTGGCCATTTCATGTAAACTCTTGACTTTAGGGCCAGCACCTAGGTCAGGGATCAAACCAAACTTCTCAGGCCCTAACTGTTCATCAACAGGGTCCAGAGCCACATTGTGGGGTCCTAGGTAGATGGAGGAGAAACATGGAAGTCAAGAAGCTATCTGGTATCTCTCAAGCCCTCTGACCAGAGTCAGTTTCCTTGCACATCTATCTGTGAGTCTACCCTAGAAAGAAATGTTTCATCTTTACCTGGTTCTTGATGGTATCTTTTTCCTTTTTTGAAGTATACAAACCACTGGACCAACGTTGATGGTGGTTTAGTCATTAAGTCGTGTCCAGCTCTTACAACCCTACGGACTGTAGCCCACCAGGCTTCTCTGTACATGGGATTTTCCAGGCAAGAATACTGGAGTGGGTTGCCATTTCCTTCTACAGGGGATCTTCCCAACCCAGGAATTGAACCTGGGTCTCCTGCATTGAAGGCAGATTCCTTACCAACTGAGCTAATGAGGGAAGCCTTTTTGAAGTAATATTGTTTACAATATTGTATTAGTTTCAGGTACACAATAAAGAGATTCAGATGTGTGTGTGTCTGTGTGTGTGTATCTGTGTGCATTTTTTAGATTCTTTTCCATTACAGTATAATAAGATAATATAATTTCTTGTACTATAGAGTAAATCCTTGTTTATACATAGTGATGTGTTTCTGTTAATCTCCTATAAGTGAAAATCGCAGTTGTGTCCAACTATTTGCAACCCCATGGACTGGAATTTTCCAGGCCAGAATACTGGAGTGGACAGTCTTTCCCTTCTCCAAGGCATCTTCCCAACTCAGGGATTGAACCCAGGTCTCCCACATTCTAGGCAGGTTCTTTACCAGCTGAGTCACAAGGGAAGCCCACTTTCTGCTTTGCTAACTATAAATTTGCTTTCTATGTTTGTGAGTCTGTTTCTGTTTTGTAAATAAAATAATTTTTATCAGGTTTTTTAGACTTCACATATTAGTGACATCATATAATATTTGTATTTCTCTGTCTTACTTCATTCTGTATGATAATCTCTAGGTCCTTCAATGTTGCTACAAAAGGCATTATTTCATTCTTTCTAATTGCTGAATAATAGCCCATTGTTTATATATACCATATTTTTCCTAATTTTAATTGTTATTTATTTTCCAAGATTATTTAGAAACCTGATACTTAGTTTTTAATCATTTATAGATGTCCTAGTTATTGTTCTGTTGTTGGTTTCTTGATTAATTCCACTGTAGTTAGAGGCTATATTTGTATGACTGCAAACCTTTGAAATTTGTTGATACATCCTGTGCTGTTTAGCATGAGGTTTGATTGGGACTTAGAGTTGATGCTGAAATGTTAAGACTTTGGAGAATGTTGGGATGGTTTGAATGTACTTTGCATGTGGGAAAGACATGTTTTTGGAGGACCAGAGAGTTGACTGTTGTGTGTTCAATTGTGCTCCCCCACAAAAGAATATTACACAGAGGTAATAAATTAAATTGAGGTCATTAGGGTGGGATCAATCCAATATAATTACTTTCCTTATAAAAAGAGAAAACTGGTACACAGAGGGAGGCACTATGTAAAGGCAGCCATGGGATGACACAGGCAGAGATTGGATTGATGCAGTTGCAGTCCAGGGAATGTCAAGAAGTGCTAGCAACAACCAATAACTAGGAAGAGGCAAGGAAGAGCTCTCTGCAGAGTTTCAGAGGGAACGGGCCCTGCCAATACCTTGATTTCAGTTTTCTAGCTTCATAACAGAGACAATAAATTTTGTTCCTTTTTTTCAGCCATTCACTTTACTGTATTGAGACTTTGTTATGATAGCCCTAACATACTTGTACCATAGTCCAGTTAATTGTTCATCCCAATGGAGTTATTTGCCCACTCAAGTCAAAATCATGTACTGAAATTACAAAGTAGAAAACTGACTCAAAATCGGAGACTGATTCAACTAGAAAAATTAGCATTCTGATGTCTTAAGCCCATTCCAACTAGACCAAATTCCCATCTCTAGTAAGTGGGAGCAAAGATTCCACCTCAGCTGCCTCCCGATAAACAGTTTCCTTTTCCACTCAGCTCCTACATTGAGGCTTTTTCTATAGATAAACATATTAGGTAAGCATTTCTGTGAAAACAAAGGCTTTCCAGGTGGCGCTAGTGGTAAAAATCCTGCCTATCAATGTAGGAGACGTAAGAGACACAGGTTCAATTCCTGGGTCAGGAAGATCCCCTGGAGGAGGGCACAGCAACCCATTCTAGTATTCTTGCCTGGAGAATCCTACAGACAGAGGAGCCTGGAAGACTACATTCCATAGGGTTGCACAGCATCAAACATGGCTGAAGCAAATAAGCATGCAAGCACACATGTGAATACAGGTGAGGTTTTAATGTTTGGGTCTGGGACGTCAAGAAAGTTGAAGAACATTTTCTTCATGATGGAGGGATGAAACACCTAGGAAGGATTCAACTACCCTTGAGGTTTCCTCTCCTTTCATATTCCCTGGGCTATCCCAACTCCCCAGAGCTGGCCAAGTTGATCTCCCCACCTCAAGGCTCTGTCCCCCTCCCAGATCCTATACAAACTATCACTTGATTTCATCAGACTCAGACAAATGCATTGTGATGTCAAGTCACTCTCATTTCTGGGCTCAGCCAGGACAGAGCATTCCAAGGGGCAACCATCGCTGTGATTGCTAACTCTCAGTTCCCCCCAGGGTAACCAGTCTTCTGCCTGGGCTAACACACCACGCAGGCAGCGTGCCCCATCTACTCTGGCCTTCAGAAGAGAAAAGCATGGTCTTATGACTCGTGTCAAAGTCATCTACTAGTCTAGTCTGTGTTTGGTACTTTGTAGATGTAACTTGAAATGCTCACAAGAGCCCTTGTGTACAATTTATTATCCCTGTTCTTTACAGAAGTCAACTAAAGCTCACAAGGCTTAAATTATCTTAGTCATGCAGTTAGCATATCAAGGACTGTCTGTAAGGTTCAGAGAAGCGTAAAGAAAATATGTAATCCTTGGTTTTAATAGCCTCTTTGGGATGCTTAGTCTTTCAGATCTCCTCACCTTCTCCCTCGTCTTCCCAAGGTGTCATCTGAGAATGGCTCACTGAATCCTTTGTTGGCATAAGAAGAGAGTATCTTATTGTACAATACTCAGTGCCCTGTGCAATTCTATTTGCTCTTAATCAACTCATATTTCCTTGGCTGCCTTGTCACTAGTGACCCCACTGGCACCCATTACTGATAACTAGACTAGAAAATAAACTCATAACCTGTTCTCCTTTTAGGGCTCAATGGTTCTCTCTACTGGCTTGAGTTCAGCTCTCAGTGGTGTTGCAAACACACTTTGGGCTGGCTGTGACTCCTAGGTAGTTTGACAAAAGTCCTTAGATACTGCATTCACTACCCTTTTGTACTTACAGTCACTACTTTTACTGGCAAGCTCCTCACCCAAATTCTTGGCTAACTTTCTGTCTTTTTACCTCAAAGGAATCCTGGGATTTGGAATCCCTATTTCTACTACATGAAAAACAAAGGTGGTTCAGAGGAGCTACACTAAGGCTCTCCCTCTGACAGGACCACTCCTCTAATACAGACACAATCACCCACCTGTTGAGTCTAGGCTCTTTACAAAACAGTTTAGGCTACAATATCTAATATCAATCAGTGCAAAAAAATGCTCTGCTTTGCAGTTTCTATGTGTCCAGGGCTTCAGTTAATCAATAGTCGTTCAGGCTTCATCTTTGCTCCTCTATTCCCATAATTCCTTGCACTAGAATCGTATGATTCCCCCTCCTTTTTCAAATAAATTCCCTGCATGTTATACCCTCCTTATTCCTGTATGAACTTTTTCTACATCTCCTTAATGATAGAAGAGCTATATTCTCTATATTATAGACATAATTGTTACCTAGACGGTCAGGCCTGGCTTTTGATGGCCAATTATCAGCCAGAATGCCTTCAGCTGCAGTTAACAGACAATGTCAACTCAATTTGACTTAGACAGTAATGGAATAGCATTATCTAACGTAATTATACCCAAGGTAGGTCTGTTCCAGGTTGGTTAATTTGGTGCACGACCATGTAATCAAAGACAAGTTCCCTGCATTTTTCTGCTCTGCCGTCTTGAGCCAGGTGACAGCCACCACTATTTAGGTGTCACTGGAAAGTACAAAACCATCCAGCAGCTGAAGATCACTGCTTTTTCCTGTCAGAGTCTTTCATTTATTGTTTGTAAACTTTTTTTTTTAAGTATAAAATACATCAGCAGCACATAAGAGTTGCTGTTGCCAAACGTTCTTGTCAATAGTTGTATTGTCACTTATTTTTAATTACCCATTCTAGTGAGTAACTTACTGTGGGCTGGGTTTTATTCTTGGCATACTGAATAATAATTAGTTATTTATTGCTAATTAAATTAATGCACAGTGCTTCCTCTAGAATTATTTCATATACTACATACCTATTTAAACTTACTCTCACTAACAACCACATGATATAACCATTAAGCCAATTCAAGCATTCAATTAGCTGCCAAAACAACATTAGTATAACAAGGAAAATCTTGATTGGAAATATCCTCAGCATCTCACTTCTCAGAAGTGCATCATGTGCTTAGACCTAAAACTACTCTTTGGCAAAGGAAAGGAGAACAGCATGATTGACTCAGACCAGTAATGATCCAGCCCTGGGCTGGCGCAGGCAGCCTTCCCTAAGACTCGTGACCCAGTGCAGTAATTGAAGCAAATCAGTTTCAAATTGAAGCAAGTCAGAGCAGAAAAGGCAAAGGTACTGGTTATTGGCTAGGCGAACAAAAGTGTACACTAAAATGCTAAAGGAATTATTATAATCATTTTATCTCTTGATAAATTCTAGGTTTCATAATTATTTTCTCTACTTAAAACCTTATTTTGTTACACTAAAGCTAAATGACTGCTTTATTAGACAAATGGATGAATCAGACTAACTAGTCAGAAGATTGTGTACATGAAAATCCAAGAGAGAAAAAAATATTAATATATCTCAAGCACAGTTTCCCCACTGACTGAAAATCAGCCCTGTAACCAAAATGTTATGAGCTGTAGTCTGAATTTCAAATGAGGTAACATTTGTTAGATAATGTTGACTTCAGTCCTTGTTACAGTTGGCTAATGACCAACATATATTTGGAAGTCAGACTGTCTGTGTTTAGCTATCTAATGCAACATTTGGCTGGTAGCAGTGTTATTCAACTTACAATGAGAGGTGTTTTTTTTTTTTTTTCCCCTGTATGACATTTTGATTCTTAGCCAGCTGTGTAAGTTAAATAGCTGTGTAATTTTGCTATTGAGTATCAAAAATCACCAGTTCCAGATTTTGACTGTGACACATATGTTTATACAACCATGTATTTTTCTTTTTATGACTACCAGAAGTTCAAAGAATTACAAAATCCCTCAAGTCAGAGATTGAATCTTCATTCCCCAATAAATAATAAAGTCATAGAATCCCAGTAAGATATGATTTTATTCTGACAATACTTTTCCATTTAAAAAAAATAACTAACTCAAAAATCTTTTTGATATATTATTTATTAAAGTAATACCTTCAGGATTTAAAAAGATTAGATTTGAAATTTAAAGAACACATTAGTTTTATTCTATCATTTCTGTTTTTTATGAAAAAGATCCTAATTTAGCCTTGTTGTAATGATGTAGTCTTCTAAGAATTTAACCACCATTTCCTTAAATCTTCAAAGTAAATTTGATAGGATTTTACAAATTAGATAACAACTGTAATTACCCTTACTAGCTAATTAAATTGGTTTTACTTAAATAAACATTAAAATTAGTTGGAAACAAATACGCTATTCAAATCTAATTTTGGATAAGGGCATTCACACAATTTTTTTTTCTAGATGTGAAAAAGTAGAACTACACATGCTGACGGGGTCAAGGACCAGAGCTTTCCAAATTTCTCTTTCCACATATGTCAGCAAACAGCTGGATGCTAACATTAGTAGAGGTTACGTTTTTGACCCCTTTAAAAATTTTTTAAAAAAAGGTTATACTTTGAGAAGGCAAAGAAAGTAATGCATTAAGATTTAAACACTATATCTGTTTCAGGTTCCTCCCGAGCAGTTGGTAATAGTCTCTTCCTCTTGGGAATTCAGTCCCAGCCAAGTCCTGGTCCAACGCAGTTAGGTTGGTGCTTCTTTCTGTGTCTTGCTTTACCACATGGAAGCATACCTCCATGAACAGTGTCCTGGGTCCCCAAATGATCAGGGAGCTACATCCTCCCTAATCAACCCCCCATAACACACAGAGGACCCCAGAGCCTGTTTTGGCTTAACTTTCTACCCTGGACAATTATGGTCCTGACCCTTCCTCCTATATCCTGTAGATACCTTTTCTCCAGGGCTGGACCATGCTTTCAGATCCTTCACCTCATTTTAGTCAGGCATTCCTTCCACCCTCACACTCTAGATACAACACCCACAAGAATCATGGCCATCCTAAAGCCTCTCATTGACTACATGAGCAGAAACGTCTCAAACTGTAATCTCACTTAGACATAATCTGATTTTGACACTCTACTTTAGACTATATTTTAGACTGTTTGCCTTCGACTAATGGCCAATTTTCCTCAGCCTCCACCAATTAATTACTAATTCTGTCCTGTCCTCAGCTCAAGTTTGTTGCCCTAGAAGGAAACTGTATTATACATGAAGGTAGGCAGGGCTGGGCTAATCACAAATGGGGAGAGTGCATATCAGAACACTTGGAGTTAGTTAAATAGCTGGTGCAAGGAAAGCTAATAACTATATCTTCCTTCATTAACATAACTGGATTTTTTTTTTAACTACAGTTCTAACTTTGTTGCTAGAGAGCAAACAGCTTGTAGGGGGACTATAATAAGAAAGGAGGCTTAAAGAAAGCTGTGATTTTTACAGCTTCTAATAAATGTGTGATATAGCCAATCTGGAAGCACAGGAAAAGAACTGAGCGTGAATGAAATGCTATACTTAGGGGGTACTGAGGTCTCCACTACAATAACATGGTCTGAAGTTTTTCACTGTGGAGCACCAGTGATAATAATGAGTTAGGTCAGGTTTATTAAGTAGGCACTTCACATGTACTAGCTAATTCTCATAATATAATTCTCACAATCATTGGAGGTAAGTATTTTTTATACTTCTTAGAATAAAAGTACTTATACTAATAGTATTAGTATAAGTATTTTTATACTTATTAGTATAAAAGTATTTTAGAAATGTGATATAGAATAGAAAGTGTGATATACTAAAATAGTATTAGTATAAGTATTTTTATACTTATTAGTATAAACGTATTTTAATGAGGAAACTAAATCACAGAAAATGTAAGAATGTTACTCAAGGTCACACAGGCAATTAAATAACAGAGTAAAAATTCAAACCAAGGTAGTCTGATTCCAGGGTGATCTTAGTCAATAGAAGTCAAAGTTAAGTCTCATGGAGAAATGAATGCACAAATTCCTACATGCCCTGTTTCACATTCAAATATTTCCAAAGGAATTTAGGAATAGTCTCCATTCTGTGGCTGGATAAAAAACAAATTTTGGAAATTTCCTGTCCCTCATTAAATGATCAACTTAAGGTAGCATTTGAGTGAAACATAGCCTCTTGCTTTCTTCTACCATTCTATCCTTATTAAATATTTGAGTACTATCAGCACTGTTCATTCTAGATGAGATTCCTCCAAAGGGAGAGATTCTAGAAACCTGAAAATCCCTAAATCTTTGACCAACCACTTAGCATGGCTAATTCTTGAAGGGTCAAAGTATAATAGATATTCTGAGAAAAAGAAACACTGAAGATTCTAGAAACCTGAAAATCCCTAAATCTTTGACCAACCACTTAGCATGGCTAATTCTTGAAGGGTCAAAGTATAATAGATATTCTGAGAAAAAGAAACACTCTTTACTATCAGTTGGAACTTGGTTTCCCACCCTGGTGACATTGGCTTTACCACTTATGACCTTGGGAACCCCTTTTTCCATGTTAGAGACAGGCCAAATGTCCTCTTTGGTCCTTTGCTGCAGAACCCCACCCTGACCTTGCTTTTGAAATCTTTCCTCTACAAAGGAAAGGAGGAACATGCAAAAACTAGCTCATAGAAGGAGACTCTTCTAGGGGCTTGAGCAGGGCACTTCATCTGTCCTTCCCCTTGAACTCTGTCCTAACCCTCAGAAGTCTTTCCAGATCAGAGTCCCAAGAATACCCAGCTCACACTATTCCACTGCATCAGACTCTGTTTATAGAAGACACAGAAGCAGAGCAATACGTGAAGTAATCACCATAGGAAGAAAATACAATGAGGGAAGTATCTGAGAATCTGCCACTTGAAAGACATTTTTAAAACTCTACACAGCAGTTTGACCCAGTTATGTCTGACATAATTATTATCCTCAGAAAGACAAGGTTATGCTTTAGTGATCTAAAATCTCAATGACTTATAAGAATAAATGTTTATTTTTTATGTTGGCTTAAACAGTAAAGAATCTGCAAGCAGTGTAGGAGACCTGAGTTCAATCCCTGGGTCAGGAATATCTGGAGAAGGGAATGGCTACCCACTCCAGTATTCTTGCCTGGAAAATTCCATGGAGGAACCTGGCAGGCTACAGTCCATGGAGTTGCAAAAAGTCAGATGCAATTGAGCGACTAACACTTTCATATTTTCAACGTAGGTCAGACATAGGTAAAGAAAGGAAAAAGAGACATAGCCAACCTCAAGCTGGCTCTCAAAGTTTCTTCTTCCAACCACATTCTGTAAGCCAAAGAAAATCAGATTGTCACTCCTGAGGTTCAAAGGGCAAGAATGCATTCTTTCTGCTGGGATGGGTATACATACCACATGATGCCAATGGAACAGGGAAGTATAATTTGCCCCACAGAAGCAAAATTTGAGCAAAATTACAATATACCACAGGTTGTGTTTTTTTGCCTATTGGTATGTTATTTTCTATGCTGCATAATGAATTACCACAAATTTAGCAACTTGAGACAATATACATTTGACTTTCATAATTTATGTGAGTCAGGAGTCTGGGCACAACTTACCTAAATTTTCTGCTTTTGAGTTTCCTAGGCTGAAATCAAGGTGTCAATCAGAGCTTTAGTCTTCAGAGCCTTGGAGTTCTAATCAAGCTTACGTGGTTGCTGGTAGAATTCAGTTTCTTGTACTCACTGTCGGTCTGAGGCCCTCAGCCTCCCCAGGCCATGATCAGTTCCTTGCCAGGTGAGTCCCCTCATAAAGATAGCCCACAATGGGGCAATTTGCCTCTTGTAAGAGAGTCTAGAGCAAGTCTGCAAGGAAGACAGTCCTGCAGAGCATAATGTCATCACGGGAATGACATACCATCACCTCTGCCATCTTCTATTGCTTAGAAGTAAGCCACCAATTCCACTCACACTTAGGGGACAGGAACTGCACAGGGGTGTGGGTAGCAGGGGATGGAGGTAGGGTCAGCTTAAAATCTGCTCACCAGAGGAGGTGGGGTGAGAAGTGAGTGGGAAGTCTTAAGACCCTTTGGCAGATAAAGTACCCTTGTTAATGTGTACTTCAAAGACCTGACTAAGAATATTCCAAGTATTACCAAAAACATACCCATACATGTAAAATTACTTTATTTAGACATTGATAGCACCAGTTTTATTTTAATCCCAGCATATTTCCCCTGCCCTGAGGCTGCTATTTTTTTATTTAAGAATATAGATGATCATGATATTGAGGAAAACCATCTTTCATTCTTCACTTCCAGCTCTCTTTCTAGAAGAGGATTGTATTTCTCTTAATATGTACTGACCTAAATAAAGCCACATCTTAAGGTCTTTTTCATCTGTTCCCTGTGAACTGTCGATTAGCATTTCCACATCAGTCACAGACGATGTGTGTCACTAGAATAGCTAATAAATACAACCGATGCAAAGCTGCTTCTATCAAAATAAGAGAGAATGCCAAGCTCCTGCTTTCCACAATCATCGTACATTATGTGTTTATAAGCCAAGCAGCTCAAATAAAAGGCACTGCCAGAAAACAGACTGAATGAAAATGTTTGCTTACCAAAAAGAAATTTCTACATGTTAATTATGACCAAAGTGCTTTTTCCTAAGACCAAAATACTTCTGCAAAAGACTTTCAAATGTAAGTTGGCAACACTAAATCTGGCCA
Source organism: Bubalus kerabau (assembly GCF_029407905.1). Classification (NCBI taxonomy): domain Eukaryota; kingdom Metazoa; phylum Chordata; class Mammalia; order Artiodactyla; family Bovidae; genus Bubalus; species Bubalus kerabau. The sequence goes on from NC_073626.1 coordinate 96,598,816, forward strand.
TTTGTAGCAGTTTATGGTATATATATTGTGAGGAATGTTTTGACTAAAATTCATTTCAAAGGAAAATGCAAACATTTTACAGAGCATAGACTGTTTTATTATAGTATTATTCAAATGCCTGTTAGATAGAAGTATAATGCTCCTCTCACACTATAATAATAAAAGTACTCTTAAAAAAATAATAATAAAAGTACTCTTGTCTTTCAACAGTTTCATAATAAAATATTACTATATTTATACACCAGAGAAGGCAATGGCACCCCACTCCAGTACTCTTGCCTGGAATATCCCATGGATGGAGGAGCCTGGTAGGCTGCAGTCCATGGGGTCGCTAGGAGTTGGACACGACTGAGCGACTTCACTTTCCCTTTTCACTTTCATGCATTGGAGAAGGAAATGGCAACCCACTCCAGTGTTCTTGCCTGGAGAATCCCAGGGACGGGGGAGCCTGGTGGGCTGCCATCTCTGGGGTCACACAGAGTCGGACACGACTGAAGCGACTTAGCAGCCGCAGCAGCATATTTATACACAGGTGCTAGATATCATTGACAACACGAATGACAATATGATTCATGACCCCAAAGGGTGCGTGATGTTCTTGTTTTCAAAGACACTAGAAAGTAGCATGACAATTCTAACAAAAACTAGGCTTATAAGCAGATCAGCAGATCCTCCACTTGACTCATAACTAAGGACTAACCCAAACCCTGGGACAACTTTTCATCTAATACAGGGTCAAAGATCAAAGTGTTTGAAAGTACTGTGTGGTCCTTGGTATAGAGAAACAGGTATTCTTATATTTGGTTAATGAGACTAGAAATTGGGCCATCCTCTTTGGCAGGCAAATTGGTGACAGCCATCAAAAAATTAAAATACATATAAGCATTGACCTAGGAGTTCTGCCTAGTTTTATGTTTACATAATAACATGAAGACATTTTCTCAAGGATAACGTACAAAAAATATTACATTGTTTAAAAAAACAAAAACAAAGAACAGATGTGCGTATATAACATGGTCCCACTTTTTTAAAGAAAGCAGAGAGAAGACATATACATATGCTTGTTTATATATACTTTTTTTTCCTGGAAGGATAAACAAGGACCTGTTGGTACTGGTTATCTCTGGCAAAGGAAGATGAATTATGAGGTAGAATTGTATATTACTTTTTTAATGTATAACTTCTAGCACTACTTGAAATTTTACCATTTTACTGTTTCAAAGGCAAATAGAATAAATAAGTAACAAAATGAAACCTACATCCTCTGAATGAATCAGGTATACCGGAAGTGATTTCCAATTAAAATTATGGAGTTATATTTTGGTTTCTTGGCCTGCCCATATTTTAAATGTCCTTAAGTGGCAAAATGAAAGACAGGATAGTTGCCACTCAGAATGCTAATTCATTTCTCTGGCATTGTGAGCGGTATTGATGCTTCATAGACTTATTCCAGGCTAGCATGACCTCAAAAAAAATTTGTCTTGTTAGTTTCAGGGTCATCCTCTAAAGGTGAAAAAAGGTTGAGGTTCTGAGATTAGGAGCATGGTCACCAGTGGACCTATCACATCTCTGCAGAGGTTAAGAAGTCATTTGCTGAGGAAGGAGTCAAGAACCCTCTTAAAATATGACTAGGAAACACTGATTTGAGAAGTTTCTTTATGCCCAAAGGATAAGACAGTCCCAAAATTGAATTCTCAGAGTTTGAAATCCACAACCACCACCCCCCTCCGCCGGCACCCCACCCCCCACCCGCCCCCCAAACCCCGCAACGCAAATTCTCAAACCCACCTCAGTTTGGTCTTCCCGCTTACTCTTAAATCAGATTCAGACTGCCCCCTGGTGGTTAACTTGAGAAGAGACATTTCTGTCTGTTCAACTCTGTGGTCCTTGATTCAGAAAAGCAGGACTTGGTTTCCTATGAAGACCATCAAATTTCCAAGAAATGAAAAACACAATTATCTACCAGGTAGGGAACAGTATTCCTGTATGGCAGTATGAGTGGAGGATGAGATGGATAAGATAATAATTGGCAGGAAATATTTATGGTTTAGATAAAATGTTTTTAATGTTTCCCTGCTTTACGAAGGCCCTTTTTTCTAGTCTCATTCCCTTTTCAAATGCCACGATTTTTATTCTACTCAGTGCTGTATGCTCCAGCTTCTCTGAACTGCAGCTGATTCACTGGCCCAATTTGTACTCATGAGGGTTGATAACATGACACCTTGGTGTACTCTAAGTCACCAAAGATACATAAGCACTACCTCATCTTCTAAATGGAGAAGGCAATGGCACCCGACTCCAGTACTCTTGCCTGGAAAATCCCATGGACGGAGGAGCCTGGTGGGCTACAGTCCATGGGGTTGCTGAGGGTCGGACACGACTGAGCGACTTCACTTTCGCTTTTCACTTTCATGCATTGGAGAAGGAAATGGCAACCCACTCCAGTGCTCTTGCCTGGAGAATCCCAGGGACAGGGAAGCCTGGTGGGCTGCCGTCTATAGGGTCGCACAGAGTAGGACACGACTGAAGCAACTTAGCAGCAGCAGCAGCATCTTCTAAATTACCTGACACCCTTAGGAAGAATTTGAATCTGTGGGGAGGACCAATCCACTTTTTGTCTCAGCAGAGTTGATGTCCTCTGAATTGAATGTTAGTATAAGCATTGGTGTCTGAACACTGTTACTGGAATACATATCAAGATATCTATGGCCTTCTAAGTAGCATGTGTTAATAGAAGGATGAAGAAATATATGTTTGCAGATTCTTCCAAATGTTCAACTATTTGTTCTGCTTTACTATGTTTTAGTGAACCTGTGACACTACCTAAAGGTCAGACTTCTTGAAGTTGCTTTTTCTCATGTGATGCTGGAATGAGAAATACGTTTTGACATCATTGGAAAATCCCTACGGAGTTAGAAGGTGAAGCAGGGAATCTCCCACGTTTTCAGGATTTAAGATAAGCTCCTCAGAACTTCCTCCCTCGTCCTAGTGCTTCCCTATCCTCATTTAAAAATGTACTTATAATTTTTTATCTTTTTATTGAAGTAGTATAACTAGTTTCAGGTATAAAACATAGTGATTTGATATTTTTATACACTACGAAATGATCACCATAATGTCTAGATACTGTCTGTCATACAAAGTCATTACAGTATTATTGACTGCATTAATTATGCTCTACATTATACCCTGGTAACTGATTTATTTTATAACTGGAAGCCTGTTTATCAATTCCCTTCACCTATTTTCCCCATATCTTGACCTTTTCCCCTTCTGGCAACCAGTTTGTTCTCTGTATCTATGAGTCTGTTCCTGTTTTGCTTGTTCATTGCTTTGCTTATTTTTTTAGATTCCACACATAAGTGAATCTTTGTCTTTCTCTGCCTGACTTATTTAATTTAGCATAATACACTCTGGGTCCATGTTGTTGCAAATGGTAGGATGTCTTTTTTATGGCTGAATAACAGCCCATCGTGTTATCCATTTATCCATTCATCTATCAGTGAACTCTTAATTGATTCCATATCTTGGTTATTATAAAATAATGCTGTAGTACACTTTGGGGTGCATATATATTTTAGAATTGGCATTTTCTTTTCTCCCAGATAAAATCCAGAAATGTAATTGCTGCATTATATATTAGTTCTATTTTTAATTTTTGAGGAAAATTCATACTGTTTTCTACAGGGTCTGCATGATTTACTTTCCCATCATCAGTGCACAAGGGTTCCCTTTTCTCCACATCTTTACCAACATTTGTTGACTGTCTTTTTTGATAAAAGCATTCTAACAGGTATAAGGTGATATCTCACTGTGCTTTGATTTGCATTTTCATGATATTAATGGTTTTGAACATTTTTTTTTTCATGTACTTGTCAACCATCTGTATGTTTTCTTTGGAAAATTGTCTGTTCTTTTGCCCATTTTTTAATCAAACAGGGTTAGGGTTTTTTTTTTTCCTGTTAAACTGTATGAGTTTTTATAGTAAATCTTTTGGATATAAGATCTTCACCAGATATTTGATTTGTGAATATTTTCTTCTATTTGGTAGGTTGTCTTTTTGTTTTATTGATGTCTTATGCTGTGCAGAAGCTTTTTTGCTGCTGCTAAGTCGCCTCAGTTGTGTCTGACTCTGTGCGACCCCATAGACGGCAGCCCACCAGGTTCCCCCATCCCTGGGATTCTCCAGGCAAGAACACTGGAGTGGGTTGCCATTTCTAGACTGATAAAAGAAATTGTAGACAGCATAATTACATGAAAAGATATACTGTACTTGTAGATTGGAAGAATTAATATTGTTAAAACGACCATACTGCCCAAGGCAATCTACAACTTCAATGTAATCCCTATCAAAATATCAGGGGCATTATTCACAGAATTAGAACAAATATTTCTAAAGTGAAAGCGAAGTTGTTCAGTCGTGTCCGACTCTTTGCGACCCTGTGGACTGTAGCCCACCAGGCTCCTCAGTCCATGGAATTCTCCATGCAAGAATACTGGAATGGGTCGCCATTTCCTTCTCCAGGGGATCTGCCCGACCCAGGGATGGAACCCAGATCTCCCACATTGCAGGCAGACACTTTAACCTCTGAGCCGCGAGGGAAGCTCAATAATTCTAAAATTTGTATGGAAATACAAAAAACCCCTGAATAGCCAAAACAGTCTTGAAAAAGAACAAAGCTGGAGGTACATGCTCCCTGATTTCAAATCATACTACAAAGCTGTAGTAACCAAACCAGATTAAGATGAAGATGAAGTAGATTAAGAGGTACAAACCTCCAGTTATAAAATACATAAGCCACTAAGATGTAAAATGAGGAGGGCATAGCAACCCTCTCCAGTACCCTTTCCTGGAGAATCCCAGGACAGAGGAGCCTGGCAGGCCAAAGTCCATAGGGTCACAAAGAGTCAGACATGACTGAAGTGACTTAGAATACATGCAACGATGTGAAATATAGCATAAGGAATATGGCCAATAATATTGTAATAACTTTGTATGGGGACAGATAATTACTAGACTTTTGTGGTGACTGTTACATATTAATAAGATATAAAGGTCAATTCACTATATAGTATACCTGAAAATAACATAATATTGTATGTCAACTGTATTTCACTAAAAAGTATGGGTATATGAAATAAAAAAAAAAAGAACTATGGTTCAGTTCAGCTCAGTCGCTCAGTCATGTCTGACTCTTTTTGACCCCATGGAATGCAGCATGCCAGGCTTCCCTGTCCATCACCAACTTCCGAAGCTTGCTCAAATTCACATCCATTGAGTCAGTGATGCCTTTCAACCATCTCATCTTCTTTAGTCTCCTTCTCTTCCTGCCTTCAATCTTTCCCAGCATCAGGGTCTTTTTAAATAAGTCAGTTCTTTGCATCAGGTGGCCAAAGTATTGGAGCTTCAGTTTCAGCATCAGTCCTTCCAATGAATATTCAGCACTGATCTCCTTTAGGATTGATTGGTTGGATCTCCTTGCAGTCCAGGGGACTCTCAAGAATCTTCTCCAACATCACAGTTCAAATGCATCAATTCTTTGGTGTTCAGCTTTCTTCATGGTCCAACTCTCATATCCATACGTGACTACTGGAAAAGTCATAGCTTTGGCTAGACAGACCTTTGTCGGTAAAGTAATGTCTCTGCTTTTAAATATACTGTCTAGGTTGGTCATAACTTTTCTTCCAAGGAACAAGTGTCTTCTTTTCATTTTGTGGCTGTAGTCACCATCAGCAGTGATATTGGAGCCCAAGAAAATAAAGTCTGTCACTGTTTCCATTGTTCCCCATCTATTTTCCGTGAAGTGATAGGGCCTGATGACTTGATCTTAGTTTTTTGAATGTTAAGTTTTAAGTCAGCTTTTTCACTCTCCTTTTTCATCTTCATCAAGAGGCTCTTTGGTTCCTCTTTACTTTCCAACATAAGGGTGATACCATCTGCATATCTGAGGTTATTGATATTTCTCCCGTCAATCTTGATTCCAGCTTGTGCTTCATCAATGAAATAGAATACAGAGCTGAGAAACAAACCTACACTTACAGTCAACTAATCTATGACAAAGGAGATAAGAATATACAATAGGAAAAAGACAGCCTTTTCAATAAATGGTGCTGGGAAGACTGAAGCTATATGATAAAGGATCCAGCTAGTCTACTTTCTTATACCATTTATTAAAATAAACTCAAAATGGATTAAAGACTTATATAACAATAATAATCCTAGAAAAAAACCTAGGCAGTAAGCTCTTTGACACTGGTCTTGGCAATATTTTCTTGGATCTATCTTCCTGGGTAGTTGTGATTTTTTTAATAATAAGATAGATTAAAATATAACATAAAAAGGCTTGACAGAAAAACAGCAAAATTCCATAAAGCAATTATCCTTCAATAAAAAATAAATTAATTAAAAAATAGATATAACATTATAAAAATGGATGGAAAATTTTAAAACTAACAGCTAAAATTAAAACTATTCATAGTAAAATAATTTAAAGAATAACACTTGACTAAGTGATGACTTTTTGATGTATTTAAATAGCTAAAAGATGATTTGCATTAGCCTGCACTGTGAATGTAGGATATTCTGATTGACAGAGTCTCTTGTGGAGCTCCTGGTCTGGGACCTTCTGCATTGATTCCCTTCACCTCATGCAAAAGGTTCATGCCTACAGAAAAAGGGTACATTCATACATTCAGATGGCAAAACCAACCACAAACCAATAATCAAACACCAATAATCAACCTCAGCATTCTTTAGGCCAGTCATCAACTTATGGAAAACACAAATCCTCTTTCCTACTACAACTCTTTCCATCTTCTTAGAAAGTCGAAAACTGTTAACTGACCTTTATTAGGCATTGAAACAAGTTCAACTGATGACTGGTTGCATACTGTCACCATCCATAGCCCAGGCAAGTACAGGAACTGAAAAGTCTTACTAAGACCTACAAAACTCTACAAAATCTGAACTGAACAAAGCCCCTCTCTCCCCTCATTTCTTGTTAATCCTTCCCTCTTGCTCTGTTCCCATTAAACTTTCCTTCTTGCTTATCTTCTCACACATCAGACACACTCTTGTCTTAGCATCTCCACGTGCTTTCTCTGCTTGGAATTCCCTTTTGAGATAACCTCTTGGCTAGGCTTTCTCCTTTCACTCTGGCTCAAATGCCACCTTAGCATCACCATCCCCTCTGCTAGCACTCCCGAGCCCTCATCTTAATCTGTTCTTACTTAATACTTACCGGCTTCTCAAATACTATATAGTTTGGCTGTTATGTTTATATAGCCCAATATACCCCAATTCCCCCATCCCCTCTCACATATTTTATAATGTAATTTTCACAGGGGCAAGAGTTTCATCTGTTTTCTTCACTGATGTATTCTAAGTGTCTAGAAGAGTGTCTGACACACAATAAATACTCAGTAAAGAGTGTCTGACATGATAAATACTCAGTTAATTCAATGCTGTTGAAAGAATGAATGAAGACATTAACATCATTCAGCAGATGGGTTCCTTTACTATGCAGTGCAAGAGCAAGTCAAGGGAAAGGTGACACAGCCGTAGGTCCAGAGCTGCCAAGAGCTGCAAAGATGATATACAGAGTGGCGGAAGTGAACCGGGTCAAAAAGCCAGTGTAGCAGAACTTTCTGGAGTTTTGTGTAATATTTTTTAGAATAAGTCTAAGATAGGTGTCATTTGTCTACTGTTGTCTGAAGGATTTTATGGTTTTTAAATCCAGAATATCACTAGTCTACCTTCTAGTCTAGTCGCCCCATCCTACACAAACGCTGCCTCTGGCTTAAAGAGCTTTCAGTCATTCTCTGAATATAATCCCTCATTTTCCATTTCTCCAGGAAGTAATAATGCCTTCTCTGAAAGAATAGAGGACCCTGAGGGTAAATCTAAATAACCCGCTAACTTGATAGTTGGTTCCATTCATTCTCATCAGCACTTCCGACCTCAGAGGACACCACTCTGATATTAGCCAGAGGACCTGCGTCATTTATATTTAGTTGATGAGGTTGGGAAACAGTCTTAACTGCTCTTTTCCATCCTCTCAGAACTATTCTGGGACATATCTAGAATGTCTACCTTTGTAGTGACTTTTCTGCTATGGATATCTGCCTCGCTCTCTTGTTTACACACAGGGTAAAAGAATAAATCTGTGTTGTCACCTTTTCCTTGCATCACTCATAGGTTCATGACTTGGATTAAACTGGTCATCAAAAACAGTTTGCTTGAATGCTAAATTTTCTTGGCAGCTGAGCATAATGAAGTATTCTGTACATGAAGATAGAAAACAAAAGGAAAGACTAATGTTTACTGAACAAATACAGTGTGTTACATACTTTATAGCTGTTATTTTATTTCAACTTTACAAGGAATTTTCACAGGAAATGAAGCATGTTTTACCCGATCAGTTAATGAGATTATAAGCTCCTTTGAATCAGTGACCATGCTGATCTTGCTTATCACTCATCACTGTATCCATACATTGAAGATGTCTGTCTCTTAACAGGTGCTCAGTAAATAGTTTTGAATAAATGAATGAATAAAATTATATCCTGGCAGTTTCTCTTACCTATAAATCAGGTCAAACCCCAGTTATATATCCTACTTCAGTAGCTGTATTTTACTTATAAAACTGAGCTTCACAAGATGGTATGTTCTTTTCACAACCCAAGACCATTTCTTAATGTAAACACAGTGATCATAAGAAACTCAGTTAATATACAGGACTATCAGGCTGTCTCCATGGGATTTAATTTGATTCTGACATAGAATCTTTAGTAAAACATCCATTATTTCAAATACCATATTGGCCTGTTTTTGGACGGCTCACTGAAGCGGCCTAGGATGAAATAAAATTTCATACAACAAAGTATTTTCATAAATATATCATGTTCTTAAACCATGAGCTTTCTTCAGGATACCTTCTGTCAAGTTATAAGTCCTGGAAACAGCAAAGAAGTTTATGGATTCATTTTCATTCCCCAGCACTCCATTAGGTGTGAATTAGACAACAGATTTGAATCTGTTTCTCAGCTTGAATCTTTTAAGATGTTATTGACACAGAGTTAAGCAGCTAGGAAAAGACTAATTTTTTATAGTTTGCTTGACTATTTATGGATGATCATTTTTCTGCTGCTTCACTATTTTTAGCTATAATAAATATTTTATTGGTCATATTTATTATGGTCAATAGATTCTATTCATAGACTCACTCAGAGATGACTTAAAACCAGAAAAATAATTTTAACTTCAATTTCATTATTTTATTATTGAAACTAACTGATGCCACTTCACAACTTTAAAAGTTTTTATAGTAAAATAATTTAAAAAATTATAAAATCCAATAACCATTATTTTGTAGCAAACATACCAGACCCCTGTTCTCATAAAATCCTATGAATAAAACTTTAAGGGTAGTTTGACTTCAGTTCAGTTCAGTTCATTCGCTCAGTCATGTCTGACTCTTTGCGACCCCATGAATCACAGCACGCCAGGCCTCCCTGTCCATCACCATCTCCTGGAGTTCACTCAAACTCACGTCCATCGAGTTGGTGATGCCATCCAGCCATCTCATCCTCTGTCGTCCCCTTTTCCTCCTGCTCCCAATCCCTCCCAGCATCAGAGTCTTTTCCAATGAGTCAACTCTTCACATGAGGTGGCCAAAGTACTGGAGTTCCAGCTTTAGCATCATTCCTTCCAAAGAACACCCAGGGTTAATCTCCTTTAGAATGGACTGGTTGGATCTCCTTGCAGTCCAAGGGACTCTCAAGAGTCTTTGACTGACATAGAATTAATTCAACCAGGAAAAAAACCATGAAAGATGACATTAATACACTGAGCTAGGAAAAAGTACTGTGTGGACTAACTTTAAAAAGAATTGTGAATTGCTATTAAAATAAAGCTGAACTATTCAGAAAATTATTGCTAGTATCAGCAATCACATAAATGGATGATTAATGAGCATTTTTCTCTTTCATTTTTCTTTTCTGACATTTTCCATTTTATGAACTTTATTTTCCAGATAAATTTTAGAACCAGGGTACATAAGGAGTCCCATTGAGATGTTTATTATAATTATTACATTAAATTTATAAATTCACTCAAAAACTATTTGATGTTTTTACAACATTGAATATGGACTTCCCTGGTGGCTCAGACGGTAAAGCGTCTGCCTACAATGTGGAAGACCAGGGTTCAATCCTTGGGTCGGGAAGATCCCCTGAAGAAGGAAATACATTGAATTTATAAATTCACTCAAAAACTATTTGATGTTTTTACAATATTGAATATGGCTTCCCTGATGGCTCAGTCAGTAAATAATCTGCCTGCAATGCAGGAGACTGCCTGTAATGCAGGAGACATGGGTTCAATCTCTGGGTCAAGAAGATTCCCTGGAGAAGGAAATGGCAATCCACTCTAGTATTCCTGCCTTGGAAATCCCATGGACAGAGGAGCCTGACAGGCTATAGTTCATGGGGTTGTAAGAGTTGTAACCATCAAAGTATTTGATGCTTTTCAATATTGAATAATCTGTATCAGTGAAGTGAGTGAAATGTCTGACTCTTTGTGACCCCATGGACTGTGGTCCACCAGGGTACTCTATCCATGGAATTCTTCAGGCAAAACTACTGGAGTAGGTTGCCCTTTCCTTCTCCAGGGTATCTTCCCAATCCAGGGATTGAACCCATGTCTCCTGCATTGTAGGCAGATTCTTTACTGTCTGAGCCACCAGGGAAGCCCATCTATATCAGAACCATGTTATACTTCTCTGTTTTCAGTATTTTCTGTATCTTTCAGTACAAGTTTATATTCTTTGGAAAGTAGGTACCTTGAACATTTCTTGTTGAATATATTTGTAGGTATGTAAAAGGTTTTGGTGTTTTAGTGAAAGAGCTCTTCCTGCAAATACATAGAGATATAAGACACTGAACAAATTGCATTTGAACTCTAATGTTCTTAGACCTGATTATCAATGTGACTCATCAGGTCAAGTCACAATCCAGGAGTAGTTTCTCAAGCTCATCATTTTAACTGCATTAGAACATGATGATACCAAGAAAATAGTCAAGGACTTCCTGATCAGAAACATATGTGCAATCTAATAATGTTTATATTTATCTTGAAACAAGCAGTTGTAAGACAGAAAAATGAGAAATAACCTGAGATAACTTCATAGAATATCCAATTACACAGAGTCCATTGTAATGCACTAGTTTTCAGAGCCAAGGCAAAAGGATGGAAGGACAGCTTTACTCCAGCAATAGCTGCCAAAAATTTTATGAGGCACATGCAGAGATAGCAGCTTTGAAATTACAGTTTTATTCACCTCCCCAAATCCTGTGCTAAATACCTGTGGACTGGGGAGTTTCATAATTGCAAATGATAAACTACAATTGTAATCTCAAGAGGATTACTAAAGAAATAAATAGATGACTTTTATTAAAAAAAGGTTTATGGATTGGGAACACAATTGTGTTTATTAAAAAAAACCTATTTGCTGAGCTTTCATAGACACAGAGTCATTTGCTAGACATTTTGTCTCCATATGCTGTATGTTTCTGTTTCTTTCTCATTTAGATTTACAAGTCACATCTTCCACCTATTGAGTTCACTGAGCAGCCCAGTCTTCTCCAACTCTTGTGAGATGAAGCAAGCACTTCATAGAGCTCCAAGAATAGTTTGTTCTATTTAAGAAACACCAGATGGGATAGTTAATACCATGCCTTGCCCTGTCTATACTGTTAATGTGGCACAACTTTTACTTTCTATCAAAACCAGAAAAGTCTTTTCTGTTACACAAAAAGTGAGAAGCATCTTTAGATTTTCATCTTTTAACAGTTGCATCATGCCCTGAACCCTTACCCAGGATCAGTTTCTACAACAATATCGTCAGGATTGGTAATTATTAAATGAGAAAAATTTTAAGCAGGGGTTTGGATAATGGTGTTGGGCTGGTATCGACATTTCAGTGCTAAGTTATCTATCAACTCTAAAAGAAGGGGAATTTGTGTGTGTGCTCAGTTGTGTCTTCCTCTTTGCAGCCCCAAGGACTGTAGCCCACCAGGCTCCTCTGTCCATGGGATTTCCCAGGCGAGAATACTGGAGCAGGTTACCATTTCCTTCTCCAGGGGATCTTCCCAACCCACGGATGGAACCCACGTCTCTCAAGTCTTCTACATTGGCAGTCAGGTTCTTTACCACGAGCATCACCTGGGAAGCCCCCAAAGAAGGGGAAAGTGACATCAGATCAGATCAGTCGCTCAGTCGTGTCTGACTTTTTGTGACCCCATGAATCGCAGCACGCCAGCCTCCCTGTCCATCACCAACTCCGAGAGTTCACTGAGACTCACTTCCATCAAGTCAGTGATGCCATCCAGCCATCTCATCCTCTGTCGTCCCCTTCTCCTCTTGCCCCCAATCCCTCCCAGCATCAGAGTCTTTTCCAATGAGTCAACTCTTCGCATGAGGTGGCCAAAGTACTGGAGTTTCAGCTTTAGCATCATTCCTTCCAAAGAAATCCCAGGGCTGATCTCTTTCAGAATGGACTGGTTGGATCTCCTTGCAGTCCAAGGGACTCTCAAGAGTCTTCTCCAACACCACAGTTCAAAACCATCAATTCTTCAGCGCTCAGCCTTCTTCACAGTCCAACTCTCATATCCATACATGACCACAGGAAAAACCATAGCCTTGACTAGACGAACCTTTGTTGGCAAAGTAATGTCTCTGCTTTTGAATATGCTATCTAGGTTGGTCATAACTTGCCTTCCAAGGAGTAAGCGTCTTTTAATTTCATGGCTGCAGTCACCATCTGTAGTGATTTTGGAGCCCAGAAAAATAAAGTCTGACACTGTTTCCACTGTTTCCCCATCTATTTCCCATGAAGTGGTGGGACCGGATGCCATGATCTTCGTTTTCTGAATGTTGAGCTTTAAGACAACTTTTTCACTCTCCTCTTTCACTTTTATCAAGAGGCTTTTGAGTTCCTCTTCACTTTCTGCCATAAGGGTGGTGTCATCTGCATATCTGAGGTTATTGATATTTCTCCCGGCAATCTTGATTCCAGTTTGTGTTTCTTCCAGTCCAGCGTTTCTCATGATGTACTCTGCATACAAGTTAAATAAACAGGGTGACAATATACAGCCTTGACTAACTCCTTTTCCTCTCTGGAACCAGTCTGTTGTTCCATGTCCAGTTCTAACTGTTGCTTCCTGACCTGCATACAAATTTTTCAAGAGGCAGATCAGGTGGTCTGGTATTTCCATCTCTTTCAGAATTTTCCACAGTTTATTGTGATCCACACAGTCAAAGGCTTTGGCATCGTCAATACTAATCTATTAACAGAATCAGAAATGCTGAGTTTTCTGAGGGCAGCTACCCTTTAGAAGGAAAAATGAAAAATCGAACCAATTGTTGGATTACTCTCAAAATACTAGTTTCCCCTTTTTCTGAATGTATAAATCATATATTTTCATTCAACTTCTACCAGTGTTTGAGGAAGATATGATCAAAGTTTACTTTCACTGGAGATACATGTGCTGAGGGAGGATGTATTTAAAGTCTATAAATGACTATATGTTAGAGAGAAACCTTGAATAGAGATTATGTTAAACCAGAAGTCAAATTCTATGTGTTCCTGCTCTAGAGTTGATTAAAAGACAGATGGAATTAATAAAAGAAAGTTCTGAGGAATAAAAGCCTTTAATGTAGATTTTCCCTAAGAAATCCTGATATTTTAAGTTGAACTTAATGTTTTATCTGGCCATCTCCAAGTCAGCTACTACTGTCACATATACTGTTTATGATGTTTCCCTGGGGAGAAATTGTTCCCCTGTATCAGTCATTTGCACAACCAGCATTTTATAATCAGGAGGATAGTCATCAAATTACAAGGAAATCATATGTTATTCTTTATAAGGAAAATTTTGAAGAGTTCCCTATTACAGTCTTCTGTATATCTAACAAGGGCAAGATGTCAGTTACCAAGGTTTAGTAAAGCTCTCCTCCAGAAACCAGAGTTGATTTCATATGCCCCACCTGTAAAATGAAAATAAATTAGACCTACTCCACTCAGAATACAGCAGTTGGCCAACCTCTTAAATGTGCTTATTAATGGAACAAATGTACCACAGATTTCTCCTACTAAGGCCATCTTCTGAAATCAAAGGTGTTGAGGAATCAAATGAGTAAAGGAATATAATACTTCAGACTTCCTTTGAAGTTATTTGAAGTGGAAGAGACTAGTTTAATTCACAGTTTGGGTCTTCTTCATAGATATGCTGATTAGAATGAAATTGACAAGAGATCATGGACCATACGGAGACAAAAGACATCTTGAACCATGAATCCTTTGTAAATTAAATGAGGAAGCCCCTGTACCACCAAATTCAATTATAATCCCAAAGACATTATCTTCAGGCAAAACTGCCATTCTTGATGCTATTTTTATGCTAGGTGACGGGTTTTAGAAACAATATTTTGTAAAATTTGATTTCTTTTGTCATCTATTAACTCTTCATATGTAGGTATAAGACATGGAGTATACTGTGCTAACAGCTAAAATTTAAAGGAAGTCAGATACCACATAGATGGTGAAATATATTAGTCAGGACAAGATAGCCTATGCTGTGATAACAATACACCCTAAAACATGGGTAGTTTAACAGAACAGAGATTTATTTGTTGTCTACATCACACACATGTGTGTTGGAAGGCTCACCTTGGTGACTGTCATAAATTGCAACTCAGAATTGTTCTATCTTGAGACGCTGATATTTTCAAAACACATGAACTTTTCACTCACAATGGAAGGGGAAGAAAAAAACAGGATAAGGAACAAAGATTATCGTTTTAAAAAAAGTTTTATTGAAGTATAGTTGATTTACAAAGTTGTGCTAATTTCTTCTGTACGGCAAAGTGATTCAGTAATACACATATATATTCTTTTCATATTCTTTTCCAATATGGTTTATCTTAGGCTATTGAATATAGTTCCCTGTGATGTACCTTGTTGCTTATCCATCTTGTACATTCTAGTTTGCATCTGCTAATCCCAAACTCCCAATCCTTCCCTTCCCCACACCCCTCCCCCTTGGCAACCATAAGTCTGTTCTCTGTGTCTATGAGTCTGTTTCTGTTTCATATTTGTGTCACATTTTAGATTCCACATGTAAATGATACCATACAGTATTTGTCTTTCTCATTCTGACTTAACTTCACTCAGTATGCCAATCTCTAGGTCCGTCCACGTTGCTGTAAATGGTATTATTTCATTCTTTTCTATGGCTGAGTAACATTCCATTGTATACATATACTGCTGCTACTGCTGCTGCTAAGTCACTTCAGTCGTGTCCGACTCTGTGCGACCCCATAGATGGCAGCCCACCAGGCTCCCCCGTCCCTGGGATTCTCCAGGCAAGAACACTGGAGAGGGTTGACATTTCCTTCTCCAATGCATGCAAGTGAAAAGTGAAAGTGAAGTCACTCAGTCATGTCTGACTCTTAGCGACCCCCTGGACTGCAGCCTACCAGGCTCCTCCGTCCATGGGATTTTCCAGGCAAGAGTACTGGAGTGGGTCGCCAGTGCCTTCTCCGATGCATATACTACATCCTGTTTATTCATTCATCTGTCAATGGACATTTAGGTTGCTTCCATGTCTTGGCTGTTGTAAATAGTACTATTGTGAATATAGCAGTGCATGTATCTTTGCAATTTAGAGTTTCTTCTGGGTATGTACCCAGGAATGGGATTGCTGGATCATATGGCAGCTCTATTTTAAGTTTTTTGAGGAATCTCCATACTGTTTTCCATAGTGGCTGCACTAATTTACATGTCCACTAACAGTGTAAGAGGGTTCCCCATTTTCTCCACACCCTCTCCAACATTATTTGTAAACTTTTTTAATGGTGGTCATTCTGATTGGTGTAAGGGGGTACCTCATTGTAATTTTGATTTGCACTTCTCTAATAATTACCACTGATGAGCATCTTTCCATATTGGCCATCTGTATGTCTTCTTTGGAGAAATGTCTATTTAGGCCTTCTTCCCATTTCTTGATTTGGTTGGTTGTTTTATGTTATTGAGTTGTATGGGCTGCTTCTATATTTTGGAAATTAAAATTTCCAAATTGTCAGTTGCATCATTTACAAATATTTTCTTCCAGTCTGTAGGTTGTCTTTTCCTTATGTTTATGGATTCCTCTGCTGTGCAAGATTTTGTAAGTTTGATAAGGTCCCATTTGTTTATTTTTGCTTTTGTCTCTATTGCCTTGGGAGAATGATCTAAGAAAGCATTATTATGATTTTATGTCAGAAACTGTTATGCCTATGTTCTTTTCTAGGAGTTTATTGTGCCATGTCTTATACTTAAGTCATGAGGCATTTTGAGCTTATTTTTGTGTACTGTATGAGAGCATGTTCTAATTTCATTGACTTACATGTGGCTGTGCAACTTTCCAACACCACTCGCTGAAGAGACTGTCGTTTCCCCATTATATGTACTTGCCTCCATTGATGAAGATTAATTGTCCATAGGCATGTGAGTTTATTTCTGGGCTCTCTATTCTGTTCCATTGATCCATATGTCTGTTCAAGGAACAAAAATCCTTAGCTGATTCAGGCAGAAGTCACACAAATGACCACTACTCCCAATGCATTGGCCAGAACATAGTCTCATAGCAAAAAGCCTGAGAAATGCAGTTTTGTTGATGCCCAGAAAAAAAGAAAGTACACACAAATCACTGTCTATACCTCAAGAGACATAGACTTTGGAGTCAAACAGCTGAGGGATTGGTTCCTATAGCATTTGGGACAAGTTGCCTAACTTCCTTCACCTTAGTTTCACCATCAGTCACATAGGAATAGGAGGAGTTTTCCTTGCAAGACAGTTGTGATGGATGATTAAATCACTTATCTGCCTAGATTATCTAATTTAATGTTCAGCATATGACAGCCATTGTTACTATTATTTAAATTAAATCCTGGTTTTTATAACTGGTCCTAAGATTCAAGCAGATTTCAAGTACAGCACCATCATATCATAAGACTGTTCTAGCCTGTAAAATCATCCTGTATAGATCTGAGCTAGTGAACTTTCAAGCTTACTTCACCAGATGAAACTCTTCACACAAATATCCACCTTTCGTTGACTACAGCCCTGTCTTCTCTGCTTATTAATGAATGTGTGTGTGTTAAGTTGCTCAGTCATGTCTGATTCTTTGCGACCCCATGGACTGTAGCCCTCTGGCCTCCCCTGTCCATGAAATTCTCCAGGAAAGAATAGTGGAGTGGGTTGCCATTTCTTTCTCCAATCTGAAAAATTTCTGAAGCTTTTAACCTGATTGTTAGTGTCTGGAGTTCTGGCATTTGTTTTTTTATTCCCTTTTTTGTGTCTTTCTTTTTTTTTTTTCTTTCTTATTTTGTTGTTGGAACAACAGATTGAAACCCTTAGAGATAACATTCTGTTGATCAAATGCCTCTTTCTTATTGAAGGTTTACTATGTTTTCAGAAACTAGTCGAAAAAAAAATTCAGAACCCCTGAATGTCTTAATAAGCAATTGGACCTAAATGACTGCATTTTAATTTCTTCCCTTTCTAACTTTGCCTTCCTTCATTAAAGTGCTCTAAATGAGCTCTAAATGCAAGTAAATGAACATGCTTTCCACATTAAGCAGTCTAGATGCAGACACAGAAAAGGGATGTCTATCTTCCATCTTTCTAACTCCTTATTTTGAAACAACTAAATAAGAGTCTTTAAAAAAAAAGAACATGGATAAGAGCTCTGGCATTGCTTTTGCTCATTATGCCTTAGGATTAGATTCATACTACAGAGATCTGTCAGCGCAATCATTCAGGTGGTAAGAGAGACAGCAGCTACTGCCTAACTAGGACACCGACATTATTCCTGGAGTATGTGCCATCCTGCAGAGCTTGGATTAACTCAAGATGGATACCTTCTCTCCGACACTTTGTTACAAATCACTTCTGGTAGTATCAAAGGTACTGCAAAGAAGCATTCAACACCCACAAGGAGTTATTTAAGAGGAAATATGAAGCATTCTGATTGCTTCTGGATTATCTTTTCTGTTTCTTTTTTTTTTTTTTTTCTTTTTTTTTTTTTTAATTTTATTTTATTTTTAAACTTTACATAACTGTATTAGATTTGCCAAATATCAAAATGAATCCGCCACAGGTTTACATATGTTCCCCATCCCGAACCCTCCTCCCTCCTCCCTCCCCATTCCATCCCTCTGGGTCGTCCCAGTGCACCAGCCCCAAGCATCCAGTATCGTGCATCGAACCTGGACTGGCAACTCATTTCATACATGATATTTTACATGTTTCAATGCCATTCTCCCAAATCTTCCCACCCTCTCCCTCTCCCACAGAGTCCATAAGACTGTTCTATACATCAGTGTCTCTTTTGCTGTCTCGTACACAGGGTTATTGTTACCATCTTTCTAAATTCCATATATATGCGTTTCTTAATGAATTTTTTAAAAGTAGCAGCTTTTCTTCTATTAGCGTTCCTGAAATGTGCATGTGCATATATCAACCATGGTCAAGATGAAACTGTTGAAATATTACCTTAGTAAATAGAAATCTATCCACTAGACATAGTTCTTCTTATACATTTAGTATAAGTATTAGTATTATTTTGTCACAACTCTGAAAATTCTGACTCTAGCATGTTTGACCTCCACAGTGCAGCTGGGGTCCTCCAGTACTTGGGAGAGCGCCAAACTCCCAGTTACTGCAACAGCATCCCTCTCTTTCCCCTCCCCCTCCCACCGTCTAGGTCCTCACTCACGCACATACATGCACTTGCTCAAGTATACACATGTGCACGCGCACGCACACACACACACACAACCCTGGGAATAACAGTTCAAAAAACTCTACATACCCTCTGACAATTGCGGGCAGTGAAGCCAACAAAAATAACTCAAGGACCTGGTTTCCTATAGAGCAAGGGCAATGAAATTATATCCAAATTCTCCTACAAATCCACTATCTATAGCTTCTCCAATGCCTGAAATCATACTGCACCTTAAATTTTGCCTTTATGTAAGGTAACTGCTGAATCCCTAGGAGCTGCTCCTTATTATCATAACCGATTTCAGAACATCTAAGCAAAGAGGCAAAAAAAAAAAAAATCTCATCTCCCTGTGAAGGGACTGTGAGGTGACAATTCTCCAGAAATTATTGAATCTTCTCCTCTCTACTGTTTCCCTCCTTTAGAGCCTCTTTATACTCATGTGAACAATAAGAAAGAAACAAGAAACAGGAATCCTTTAACTTTGCTATGTGTTAAGAAAGCACTTTGAGAATGAATTTAAATCCTGAGTAGATTTTGTAATGCCAGCTGTCCCTCGCTCCTCCGAGCATGGAAAGTTTACATCTAGTTCTGACCACATGCAAAATGATTCTGTCATTTGCCTGTAAATAGTGTTCTATTATGATCAGATTGAGAAGGAAATGACAACCCACTCCAGTATTCTTGTCTGAAGAATCCCATGGATAGAGGAACCTGGCGGACTACAGAGTCAGACACGACTGAGTGACTGAGCACATGATCAGATCCTGAAACTCAAGATAATAAGCATAACAAGCAAGAGCTACCCTCACCATGTACCAGCTATTTTTTTTTATGGCCCAGAAAAGAAAGAGGTCTATTTAGCTGTGTGAGACAACTCATTTCTCTCTGAATCTTAGTTCTTTAGCCACAAAATGAGATACTCCAAACTATTTTTCAGAGTAGATTAGGTATGAATTAATGGTTTTCTGTATTATATTCTGCTACCTTGTTTCCAGGATAAAGTGAAAATAGAAAGGAATAAAGGAGAGGAGAGTTAATGAAGTTCATTCCAGATATAAGGTAGAGACAATTCCTGGATGAAAGTACAGAAAAAGAACTCCATGAGTTACAACAATTGACAGGCTCCATGTGTTGGCCAGGGATGACCCAACACGTGGAACATGAAGAAAAATCATGGAACCAAAATGCCCAAATGCACCTCTTGCATCAGGCTGTCCCTGGTACCTCAATTGAGGTCTTGAGTATTTTAAATATCTAAGCATACCTGAACAAGATAAGTTAGATAGAAATGCCTTGGCTTTAATAAGCTTATCAGAATATCCCACCCTTTCAGAGCTCATGAACTGGTTCAAGGAGACTTTACAGTAGAGAAAGCAGGACCCTTGTCCCAGAGGAAATGTGTAGCTCCTAAAGGAACTAATGACAGGGATGTGGTTTTGGTGGGAAGAAGAAATAGGATAAGTTACTGGAAAACTCGATGTAAAGGAGGGACCAGATCACAAAGATACACAACAGAATTCAGATACTATTAACAGAGGAGAAGGACAGGACCTCCAGAGAGATAGAGAGCCATCAATCTACTGGTCTAAGGTTCCTAAATACAAAAACTTCTAAGGACACAAGTGATCCTAAAATCTGTTGCTGTTCATTCACTCAGTCGTGTTCGGCTCTTTGTGACCCCATGGGCTGCAGCACACCAGGCTTCCCTGTCCTTCACTATTTCCTACAGTTTGCTCAGATTCATGTCCATTGAGTCAGTGATGCTATCTAACCATCTCATCCTCTGCCACTCTCTTCTTCTTTTGCCTTCAATCTTTCCCAGCATCAGGATCTTTTCCAGTGAATTGGTTCTTCACATCAGGTGGCCAAAGTATTGGAGCTTCAGCATCAGCATCAGTCCTTCCAATGAATATTTAGGGTTGATTTTCTTTAGGATTGACTGGTTTGATCTCCTTGCAGTCCAAAGAACTCTCAAGAGTCTTCTCCAACACCACAATTCAAAAGCATTGATTCTTTGGCGCTCAGTCTTTATGATCCAACTCTCATATCCAATCATGACTACTGGAAAAATTGTAACTTTGACTGTATGAGCCTTTGTTGGCAAAGGGATGTCTCTACTTTTTTAATACACTGTCTAGGTTCTGACAGGCTCCTCTGTCCATGGAATTATCCAATCATGAATACTGGAGTGGGTAGCCATTCCCTTCTTCAGGGGATCTTCCTGACCCAGGGATCGAACCCAGATCTCCTGATTTCAGACAGATTCTTTACCATCTAAGCCAGTAGAAAAGTCCCTTAAAATCTGCATGAGGCTTAAATGTACAGTTGGTGGTTCAATGGCCCTAGTTATAACAGAGTACTTCAAACTTAGGGAGTTAAATAGGTACTTGCCACCTCTTCACCTAAGGCTTCCTCTATTAGAGAAAACTAGAGCTTGGAAGTAGCTCCCTATGTCACCAGTTATTTTCACCCTCTTTTTTCATTCAACACCTCATCACCTTCTGTAATTCTATAAGGATTTGGGGGCTAGATTTCTGAAAATCAAAGCCCATCTCAGTTGTAGCCTTATCCTTTCATAGCAAAAGGCCAATTGCAGAGAATTAAAGTTAATGTTTAAAACCAATGCTCTGAACATACCAGAATGAGGAACGAAAGGAAAATCATTCCTCAACCAGTCTCTTTTGGATCTTTCTATATCTGAAATAGTAGTTAAGTACTTTCAGCCAAGATTGTTTTTTAGTTCTTTCATGCACATGGGAAATTGCCCCATGTTGCAAAGCCTCGGGTAAACAGACTCTCAGTGGGTTAGAGCAGTTCTGTCCATAATCAAGACAGCCTCACAGAACTCATCTGAGTTCTGGACTCACTATAGGTCTAATAATAAATAAAGACAGTAGCTAGATTTTGTTATGTGTATTAGTTGCTCAGTTGTGTCCGACTCTTTGCAGCCTCAAGGACTGTAACCTGCCAGGCTCCTCTGTCTATGGGTTTCTCCAGGCAAGAATATTGGAGTGGGTTGCCATTTCCTTCTACAGAGGATCTTCCCAGCCCAGGAATCAAACACAGGTCTCCTGCATTGTAGGCAGATTCTTTACCGTTTGAGTTAGCTGGGAAGCCCCTTAATGGGGCACTTATTATATGTTAAGTGATCTTCTAAATGCTTTATATTTACTGATTTAATCCTCATTTAAGACCTAACTAAAGACTACTGGAGTAGCACTATTCATAACTTCAGATAAAAACTGAGGCATGGATACTTCAAACCTGCCCAAGAACACAGAACTAGTATGTGGTAAAGCTGTGATCTGAAAAGAGACAGACTGACCCCAAAGCTATACCCCCTTGCTGCTCTACCTCCCATGGCTTCCACCTGCTGCTAAGTTGGTTGCTTTAAATGACTTAGAAGGAACTTCTTCTTTGGCCAAAAAAGCTTCAGTGAAAGCTGGAGCTAATGTTGAATATCCTTGGGTACCATTTTCCAAAAAGTATCCTTCAGAACTGTATTCTCAAGGCCATCAATTAGCATGTTATGAAAAAGGAATGCTTGTTGAAATAAGTTTGGAAATGCTGAGTACTATATCCTCTTGCAGAGAGTTCTAATTGACATGAGCATTTAAAAGGTGATGAAAAGCCCTGCAGTAAACAAATCTGATTAACTTTGTTTAATCCAACATGTGTCAGGCATGGGGTTTCCCCAGTGGCTCAGTGGTAAAGAATCCACCTGCAGTGCTGGAGACGCAGGAGACGTGAGTTCGATTCCTGAGTCAGGAAGATCCCCTGGAGGAAGGCATGGCAACCCACTCCAGTATTCTTGCAAGGAAAATCCCATGGACAGAGGAATGTGGTGGGCTACGGTCCATGGGGTTGCAAAGAGTCAGACATGACTGAAGTGACTGACCACGCATATGTCAGGTGTATTTGACATTGGGACTCATTGCTGTTAACCATGCACCAGTTAACATTCTAGGGAAAGTTCATGGGACATCTGCTTGGGGAAAGCTGTTCTAGAGCCACAATGACATATTCAAACTATTCTGATCATGGCTTATGAGATAAGTGGACCCTGATCCTTGAATGAAAACTGAGAAATTACTCCTTCCTTTGTGACTTTAGAGGTGCCCAAAGAGTAGGATTCATGGACTTATAGAAGCGATACTCATCTGGAGATGATTTGGACCCCAAGAGACCTTTGATAATGTCTGGAATCCATTTGTTGGTACTGCTGTCTAGTAAGTAGTGACCAGAAATGCCGGTAAACATCAGATAAAGCAAAGTACAACTCCACACAGCAAAAATTTCAGGGTCCAAAATGTCGATAGGGCCACTATTGAGAAAGTAGGCCAGAAGGAAATAACTTCTTCTATCCATAATCTATACTTAAGGAAAGGACCTAGCCTTCTCCACTAGACTATAAATCCTATGAGCAAATAGTCAAATTTCTAAGACATAGAACTATTGCTTTTATATAATAAACACTCTGAATATTTGTTGATTGTCTTGGCTAAAAGATCCTTTTCTAGCCTCATCAGGGTCTTTTTTCTAGAATCTCAGAGATCAGGGAACTTCTCACTAAAGGAAACCCCTGAGACAAGGCTCTCTGAATCAGGGAGACTGGTTGAATTGAAACTTGGAGGGCAACTAGAGGAGATGCTAGCTAGATTCAGGGTCAGTGAGCACATTTCTGAGATACATCTCACAGGAGAAATGTTTGAGAACCTGTGCATACCACTGAGTGCAAGGGCTCATCAAAATGGTCAACTAGAATTTCTTTGTTCTGGAAAACAGTGATTTTCTCTCTGACATTAAGGTTCTTAGGGAGAGTTTCTCCAACCAGAATAAATAGGAGAATCTGCCCCCACCCCCCGGGTTTGGAAGAAACAGATTAAAACCTGTTATTAAGGCATTTTGCAAATAAATAAACTGAATGGAAATAAATTGGACTGTGTCCTCAGAGCCCCCAAGAATAAGGTTCCGTTCTCTTGGGAAACCAAATAGAGGCCTAGGACAGATAGATTTTGATACTTTGAGGTCATGCTAGTCCGCATATCCTCCTTCAGGATTAGGTACACAACACTGCTCTTGGTGGCCAGATCCCCCCAAACTCAGTACACATATGTTCGTAATGGATTAGGTTTCAGCCTCTGAGCATTTAGCTTCTTACACATTCCAAGTTTGGAGTAAGTGCACAGGGAGCCATCTGCCACTAAGCGTCTGGTTGGATTTGGACCTAATCCATCTCTGTCAGGTGCCTGATAGTCACACACACTGAGAACCCCAATGCCAAAACTATATGTGAATCAAGGACCTGAAGTCCCAAAATGATCCAATTAAGAAATATTTTTAGAACTGAGCTTAATTTTTCTAAGGCTTAAACTTTAAGGATTATTATTATTATTACATAAATAGCAATCTTTGAAATGAAATCCAATTGCATGTACTTTTTAAACTAGAGCACTTCTCACCATGGTTTAGTAATTTTGTTAATGTAATTAAAATATAGTTAGCCATGTACTTAGTTGCTCAGTTATGTTCGACTCTTTGCAACCCCATGGACTGTAGCCTGTGGGGCTCCTGCTCCTCTGTCCATGGGGATTCTCCAGGCAAGGACTGGATTGCCATGCCCTCCTCCAGAAGATCTTCCCAACCCAGGATCGAACCAAGGTCTCCCACATTGCAGGTGTATTCTTTACCTCTGAGCCATCAGGGAAACCCAAGAATACTGGAGTGGGTAGCCTATCCCTTCTCCTGGGGAACTTCCCAACCGTCAATCAAATTGGGGTCTCCTGCATTGCAGGTGGATTCTTTACCAGCTGAGCTACCCAGGAAGCCCATGGTTAGCCATATATTTTTCATAATATAATTTTTAAACATATCTTTCATCATAACAGTATTCATAAGTCTTTGGCTAAAATTAGTCAATAACTGGGAAATACTACTTTGTTTATTTTGTTCCAATGACAAAATACAAGAACTACAGCCTTGAATATGATGTCTTTTTAAATTGCTATCCAATAACACAAAATCTGCAAACCCTACACCCAGCAACATAAGAGGTGACCATTTTGTCTCAAATAGGATTTTAAGTTTTCTGAGAAATAAAACAATTCCTTGCACTTCTTTATATGTATACTATGCTATAATAGGGGAAGGCAATGGCACCCCACTCCAGTACTCTTGCCTGGAAAATCCCATGGATGGAGGAGCCTGGTAGGCTTCAGTCCATGGGGTCGCTGAGTCGGACACAACTGAGCGACTTCACTTTCACTTTTCACTTTCATGCATTGGAGAAGAAAATGGCAACCCACTCCAGTGTTCTTGCCTGGAGAATCCCAGGGACAGGGGAGCCTGGTGGGCTGCCGTCTATGGGGTTTCACAGAGTTGGACATGACTGAAGCGACTTAGCAGCAGCAGCATGCTATAATAAGTATTTATTAAATAATTCATAAACTAAACCTAAATTTCATCACCCTATGACCTTACTAATACAAATGGGAATGATAGCTAATGCACATTGTGAACTTTCCATTTGCCAGACTTTGCATTAAGCACATTTTGCATACATAATTTTCACATTAATCACCTGAGATTAATTTTGACATATCCCCATTTTACAAATAAGGCAACTGAGGCTTAGAGAGGGTAGTAAATTTTCCTAAAGACACAAAGTTAGTAAATGGCAAACTGGAATCACAAACTCAGATCTGTCTGACTTATTATAAGTACCATATGGCAACCAATTATGCTACTAGAGCTCCTAGATATGTCTGACTTCAGGGCTCATTACCTTAATTATTGTTTTTCCCCATCCATGAATGCATATTTCTGCTGGTCTTCTATTAGCAATAGGCCTTGTGGTGGAGAATGGCTATACATTCGAGAATTTCAGGAGGGGGCCAAAATGGCAGAGTAGAAAGATGTTGAACTAGTGAGTTCAACATCTTTAGTTGAACAATTTAGTGTGTCCTCCCATGGACACACTAAAATTATAACTACTTACAGAGCAACAATCTATAAGGATGACCTGAAGACCAGCAGAAAATAGTTTCTACATGTAAAGATGTAAAGAAGTAACCATAACTGGAATGATAGAAGAGGCAGAGATGGAGTAGGTCAAGATCCACAGTCCTGGGCTGGGAACCCTTAAATGCGAGGGATATCACAACTATGAAAGTCTTTCCCAAAGAGAGAGTTCAAGTCCCATCTCAGGCTCCCCAGTTTGGGAAATCTGTACAAGGAAGACAAGTCCCCAGAACATCAGAATTTGAAAACCAGTGGAGCTTATGTTCTGGAAAGCCAGAGGGCTGCAGGAAACAAACACTTTGCAGTTAAGGGGTACACAAAATTTCACATGCTACAAGTTCGAGCCCAGAGCCAGGGTTTGAAAGGATCCTGTTAAGGCTCTTGCTGATTCTGGCAAGCTTCCCAGAAAGGCAGGAGGCAACTTGGACCCCCTTGGGACAGAGACAACATTGGTAACCACTTTGGGGATCTTGTTCTACTATGATGACACCTACACTGGCAAGTTCTGTTTGAGAATCTTCCTTCAAGCCTAAAGCACTGGGAACCTAATTCTACCTGCAAGAAGACCAGCACCAGCTCCAAGCCCCGCATTGAGTGATACAGCAGTTGTATTTGGGCCTGTTCTGCCCACCAGCAGGTCATCACCCAGCTTTATACCACTTGAAGCCATGCAGCCAACCACACAACAAGCCCACTTCATGTTCCAGCAGGTCCGTAGCTACCATGTATGGCATGGTCTCATAGCCAAATCGCTGGTGGCCAGCTTAACCTACCAGTGCACTCAAAGTAGTTGACCTTGCTATAGATGGGTACACAGAGCCAACACAAGGGGCACCACTACAGCATACAGCTCTGATGACCAGAGGGGAACATACTGCTGGGTCCCATAAGATACCTCCTACATAAGGCCACATCTCCAAGACTGGGAAATGTAACTAATCTACCTAACACATAGAATCAGAGACTTAGGCAAAATGATGATTGAGGGATATATTGAAAACAAAGGAACACGACACAACCTCAAAAGTAGAACTAAATGAAGTGGAGATAAGCAATCTACCCAATAAAGAGTTCAAGATAATGATCATAAAGAAGTTCACCAAATTTGGAAGAAAATGATTGAACATGGTGAGAATATCAACAGAGTTAGAAAATATAAAGAAGAATCAAAATGAGCTAAAGAATACAATACTTAGAATTAAAAGTACACTAGAAAGAATATATAAGTACACATAGATTAGATGATACAGAGAAAATGATCAGCAAACCAGAAGACAGTGTAGCAGAAATAATCCAATCTAAACAGAAAAAAAGGGGAAAAAAAGAATTTTTAAAAATGAGTATAGTTTAACAGACCTCTTGGACAACATCAACTGCATTAGTATTCTCATTATAGGGGTCAGAGGAGAAGAGAAAGAAAGGGACAGAAAACTTACTTGAAAAAATAATAGCTGAAAACTTAACCTGAGGAAGGACACATGCAATCTCCAATTAACCCAAAGAGGCCTACATCAAGACACATTATAATTAATATCAGATCAGATCAGTCACTCAGTTGTGTCTGACTCTTTGTGACCCCATGAATCTCAGCACGCCAGGCCTCCCTGTCCACCAACTCCCGGAGTTCACCCAGACTCATGTCCATCGTGTCCAGACTCAAGTCCCTTCCGTGTTTTTTATTTATTTTTATTTTTATTTATTTTTTTTGATATATATAATTTAATCAGATAGTACATAGACTATGACATAAAACAGCAGTTTCCTAGAATAATTATAGGCTGCAAGACATGAAACCAGTTAGAAAATGGGTTGAGGTCATACTCTTTGACAGTAGACTTATAAATACAAATGTAGAATTAGGTAGATCTATGCATTGTCTGCTTTTCCTTGTCATCAAATCAACTTGAACCAGTAGACTGATAAGAATTCAAGCAATAGATGTATTGCTGATTCACTATATCTTGCCCAGTGAAGTGAGACTATTAACCTCATAGAGCCGCGATTAACTATGGATTAATAGTTTGGTATTTTAGATGCAAAAGCACAGTTCTTCTAATTGGAAATACAGCTCAGAACTATTTTGTTGGGCAGACTTCAGATTGTCTGAAATAAGAATGCTTAGCTTGTTATGTATAATCCTTCTATTCAATGGTAACAAACATCAGAGACTAGGATTTTAGAGACTAATCCTGGTGGATTTTTGAGGGAAATCTTGTCCAATGACATGTATGGAAGGAAGAATATGTTAGGTTATTTTTTTTTAATTGAGTGTATTGACTGGCCTAAGCATAGACATCTACCTTTTCAGTCATATGGTTACAAAAACTGTACATTACAAAGAGCATAGAAACAAACTGAAAAGAGTGTGCCACAGATCTTGGATAGCTATCTATATGCAGTTAAATTTACAGATAGAAAAGAAAATACAGCCTACATCTTTATGGTGCACAATTATTTTTTAGATACAATGTATCACTAATAAGTGTCATGGTCATCAACCCTAGTTGTCACCAGCAGAGAGAATGAGAGCAAGATCCGTTCAGTATAGCTTCCCTCCATCCGATAAAGCCATTATACTTTTCTTGTATGTTGGAATATTATTAATATCCAGATCCTGTTTATTTTTCTCACACAGATCCTTCAGTAAAGCATCCAGTTCATTTTCATCTATGTATCCATTGCCATCCTGAAATTTAAGAAGAAAATTCTCCTGCACGGGTAGTAATCTGGCCATCTCAGTTAATTCCAGCTTCCCATCATTATTTGAATCAAACAATTTCAACACTAGGTCCAGTTAGCAGGCTTTTCTGACCTCTCTACTACCCTGATTATATTGTTAGTCATAGATGGCCTGACAGCCTCCTGGAGCGTGACCTTCTAGAGAGCAGGGGTCACATCCCTCCATCCTTTTTTTTATTTATTTATTTTTAAATCATCGTATATAGTAGGATCTGGAGAAGGCAATGGCAACCCACTCCAGTACTCTTGCCTGGAAAATCCCATGGATGGAGGAGCCTGGTAGGCTTCAGTCCATGGGGTCGCGATGAGTCGGACACAACTGAGCAACTTCACGTTCACTTTTCACTTTCATGCACTGGAGAAGGAAATGGCAACCCACTCCAGTGTTCTTGCCTGGAGAATCCCAGGGACGGGGGAGCCTGATGGGCTGCCATCACTGGGGTCGCACAGAGTCGGACACGACTTAAGTGACTTAGCAGCATGTCCATCGAGTCAGTGATGCCATCCAGCCATCTCATCCTCTGTCGTCCCCTTCTCCTCTTGCCCCCAATCCCTCCCAGCATCAGAGTCTTTTCCAATGAGTCAACTCTTAGCATGAGGTGGCCAAAGTACTGGAGTTTCAGCTTCAGCATCATTCCTTCCAAAGAAATCCCAGGGCTGATCTCCTTTAGAATGGACTGGTTGGATCTCCTTGCAGTCCAAGGGACTCTCAAGAGTCTTCTCCAACACCACAGTTCAAAAGCATCAATTCTTCGGTGCTCAGCCTTCTTCACAGTCCAACTCTCACATCCATACATGACCACAGGAAAAACCATAGCCTTGACTAGACGAACCTTTGTTGGCAAAGTAATGTCTCTGCTTTTGAATATGCTATCTAGGATGGTCGTAACTTTCCTTCCAAGGAGTAAGCGTCTTTTAATTTCATGGCTGCAGTCACCATCTGCAGTGATTTTGGAGCCCAGAAACATAAAGTCTGACACCGTTTCCACTGTTTCCTCATCTATTTCCCATGAAGTGATGGGACCGGATGCCATGATCTTTGCTTTCTGAATGTTGAGCTTTAAGCCAACTTTTTCACTCTCCACTTTCACTTTCATCAAGAGGCTTTTGAGTTCCTCTTCACTTTCTGTCATAAGGGTGGTGTCATCTGCATATCTGAGGGTATTGATATTTCTCTTGGCAATCTTGATTCCAGCTTGTGTTTCTTCCAGTCCAGCGCTTCTCAAGATGTACTCTGCATATAAGTTAAATAAACAGGGTGACAATATACAGCCTTGACGAACTCCTTTTCCTATTTGGAACCAGTCTGTTGATCCATGTCCAGTTCTAACTGTTGCTTCCTGACCTGCATACAGATTTCTCAAGAGGCAGATCAGGTGGTCTGGTATTCCCATCTCTTTCAGAATTTTCCACAGTTTATTGTGATCCACACAGTCAAAGGCTTTGGCATAGTCAATAAAGCAGAAATAGAAGTTTTTCTGGAACTCTCTTGCTTTTTCCATGATCCAGCGGATGTTGGCAATTTGATCTCTGGTTCCTTTGCCTTTTCTAAAACCAGCTTGAACATCAGGAAGTTCATGGTTCACATATTGCTGAAGCCTGGTTTGGAGAATTTTGAGCATTACTTTACTAGCATGTGAGATGAGTGCAATTGTGCAGTAGTTTGAGCATTCTTTGGCATTGCCTTTCTTTGGGATTGGAATGAAAACTGACTTTTTCCAGTTCTGTGGCCACTGCTGAGTTTTCCAAATTTGCTGGCATATTGAGTGCAGCACTTTCACAGCATCATCTTACAGGATTTGAAAGAGCTCAACTGAAATTCCATCACCTCCACTAGCTTTGTTCGTAGTGATGCTTTCTAAGGCTCACTTGACTTCACATTCCATGATGTCTGGCTCTAGTCAGTGATCACACCATTGTGATTATCTGGGTCGTGAAGATCTTTTTTGTACAGTTCTTCTGTGTATTCTTGCCATCTCTTCTTAATATCTTCTGCTTCTGTTAGGTCCATACCATTTCTGTCCTTTATTGAGCCCATCTTTGCATGAAATGTTCCTTTGGTATCTCTGATTTTCTTGAAGAGATCCCTAGTCTTTCCCATTCTGCTGTTTTCCTCTATTTCTTTGCATTGATCGCCGAAGAAGGCTTTCTTATCTCTTCTTGCTATTCTTTGGAACTCTGCATTCAGATGTTTATATCTTTCCTTTTCTCCTTTGCACAGCTATTTGTAAGGCCTCCCCAGACAGCCATTTTGCCCTTTTGCATTTCTTTTCCATGGGGATGGTCTTGATCCCTGTCTCCTGTACAATGTCATGAACCTCATTCCATAGCTCATCAGGCACTCTATCTATCAGATCTAGTCCCTTAAATCTATTTCTCACTTCCACTGTATAATCATAAGGGATTTGATTTTGGTCATACCTGAATCGTCTAGTGGTTTTCCCTACTTTCTTCAATTTCAGTCTGAATTTGGCAATAAGGAGTTCATGGTCTGAGCCACAGTCAGCTCCTGGTCTTGTTTTTGCTGACTGTATAGAGCTTCTCCATCTTTGGCTGCAAAGAATATAATCAATCTGATTTCGGTGTTGACCATCTGGTGATGTCCATGTATAGAGTCTTCTCTTGTGTTGCTGGAAGAGGGTGTTTGTTATGACCAGTGCATTTTCTCGGCAAAATTCTATTAGTCTTTGCCCTGCTTCATTCCGTATTCCAAGGCCAAATTTGCCTGTTACTCCAGGTGTTTCTTGACTTCCTACTTTTGTGTTCCAGTCCCCTATAATGAAAAGGACATCTTTTTTGGGTGTTAGTTCTAAAAGGTCTTGTAGGTCTTCAGAGAACCATTCAACTTCAGCTTCTTCAGCGTTACTGGTTGGGGCATAGACTTGGATTACTGTGATATTGAATGGTTTGCCTTGGAAACGAACAGAGATCATTATGTCGTTTTGAGATTGCATCCAAGTACTGCATTTTGGACTCTTTTGTTGACCATGATGGCTACTCCATTTCTTCTGAGGGATTCCTGCCCGCAGTAGTAGATATAATGGTCATCTGAGTTAAATTCACCCATTCCAGTCCATTTCAGTTCGCTGATTCCTAGAATGTCGACATTCACTCTTGCCATCTCTTGTTTGACTACTTCCAATTTCCCTTGATTCATGGACCTGACATTCCAGGTTCCTATGCAATATTGCTCTTTACAGCATCAGACCTTGCTTCTATCACCAGTCACATCCACAGCTGGGTATTGTTTTTGCTTTGGCTCCATCCCTTCATTCTTTCTGGAGTTATTTCTCCACTGATCTCCAGTAGCATATCAGGCACCTACTGACTTGGGGAGTTTCTCTTTCAGTATCCTATCATTTTGCCTTTTCATACTGTTCATGGGGTTCTCAAGGCAAGAATACTAAAGTGGTTTGCCGTTCCCTTCTCCAGTGGACCACATCCTGTCAGATCTCTCCACCATGACCTGCCCATCTTGGGTTGCCCCACAGGCATGGCTTAGTTTCATTGAATTAGACAAGGCTGTGGTCCTAGTGTGATTAGATTGACTAGTTTTCTGTGAGTATGGTTTCAGTGTGTCTGCCCTCTGATGCCCTCTTGCAACACCTACCGTCTTACTTGGGTTTCTCTTAACTTGGGCATGGGGTATCTCTTCACGGCTGCTCCAGCAAAGCGCAGCCAATGCTCCTTACCTTGGACGAGGGGTATCTCCTCACTGCCACCTTTCCTGACCTTCAACATGGGATAGCTCCTCTAGGCCCTCCTGTGCCCATGCAGCGATGGTGTGGGCTTGGTCCTCCCGGCCGCCGCCCCCAGCCTCAGGCGTGGGGGCGTGGGGTAGCTCCTCCCGTCCGCTGCCCCTGACCTCGGACACGGGGTAACTCCTCTCATTGCTGCCTCTGACCTCGGACGCTGGGTATCTCCTCTTGGCCGCCTCCCCCCCCCCCGACCTCGGACGTGGGGTAACTCCTCTTGGCCACCGCCTTTCGGACATGGGGTCCTCCCAGCTTCTGCCCCTGACCTCGGACTTGGGGTAGCTCCTCTCGGCATATAGCAAAAATTAAAAACAAGAGAATCTTAAAATCAGCAAACAAATGGAAAGATATACTGTGCTCACAGTTTAGAACAATGAATACTGTTAAAATGACCATAGTATTCAAGGCCACTTACAGATTCAATGCAATCCTTATCAAAATAACAATGGAATTTTTCACAGAACTAGAAAAAAATAATTCTAAAATGCATATGGAAACACAAAAAACTCTGAATGGCAAAAACAATTTTGAAAAAGAACAGAGGCTGGAGGTACCATGCTCCTTGATTTCAAACTGTACTACAAAGCTACAGTAATCAAAACAAAAATAGACACATTTTTGTTCAATGGAAGGCTAGAAAGCCCAGAAATGAACCCACTCTTCATATGGGCAATTAATCTATGACAAAGGGGAGTAAGAATATACAATTGGGAAGAGACAATCTCTTCAGTAATTGGTATTGGGAAAACTGGATAGCTATTACAAAAGAATTAGACTGGACTACTTTCTTACCTTATACAGAAAAATAAACTCAGAATTAAAGATTTAAACGTAAGACTTGAAACCATACTTGTAGAAGATAACATAAGCAGTAAGCTCTTTGACACTGGTCTTAGTGATATTTTTTTCAGCTCTATCTCCTCTGGCAAGAGCCAAAAAAGCAAACACACATGCACAGACACACATGCAAATGGGACAACTTCAAACTAAAAATATAAGCACAGCAAGGGAAACATGAAAACAAAAAGACTATCTACTGAAGGCAAGAAGATATTTGCAAATGATATATCTGATAAAGGGTTAATATTCAAAATATGCAAACAATTCATACAACTCAACGTCAAGAAAATAACACAAGTAAAAAATGGGCAGAGGACCTGAATAGACAGTTTTCCAAGGAAGCCATACAGATGGCCCATAGTCACATCAAAAGATGCTCAACATCACTAATCATTAGGGAAATGCAAATTAAAACCATAATGAGATACTACCTTACATCTGTCAGAATGGCTATCATCAAAAAGACAACAAATAACAGTTGTTAGCAAGGATATGGAGAAAAGGGAATCTTTGTGCACTGTTGGTGAGATTGTAAATTGGTTCAGCCACTATAAAACACAGTACAGAAATTTCCTCAAGAAATTAAAAATGGACTGCCGCATGATCCAGCAATTTCATTTCTGGGTATTTATCCAAAGAAAACAAAAACATTAATTCAAAAACATATATGAACCCCCACATTCACTGTATTATTTATGGTAGCCAAAATATGGAAGCAACCTCATCATCCACTGATTGATGAATGGATAGAGAAGGTGTATACATATATACATATATGTATATATGTGTGTGTGTGTGTATATATATATATATATATACACATACGTACAATGAAACATTACTCAGCCATAAAAAGGAAGTCTTGCCATTTTTGACAACATGAGTGGATCTAGAGAATATTATGCCAAGTGAAATACATTGGAGAGGGAAAGACAAATATCATATGATCTCACAGGTGGGATCTAAAAAAACAAATGAAAACAGACTCATAGACACAGAAAACAAAGGTGGTTACCAGAGGGGATATGCATGGGAGTGTGGGATAGGTAAAAGAGATTAAGCGCTATTAGCCTCTAGATATACAATAAATCAGGTATGAGGATGCAATACATAGCATAAGGAATATGGTCAATAGTAATACAATAACTCTGTATGGAAATAGATGGCTATAAGACTTATTGTGTTACTTATTTCATAGTGTATACACAAAGGTCAAATCACTATGTAGTACACCTGAAACTAGCATAGTATGTATATCAACATTTCAATTAAAAAAATAATTCTAGGCAATGAGCTAATATTTTAAATTGTATATTTCAGGTGCTTCCTGGGACATCAATTCTTTTATCTATTTTCTGCCTTGGTATGCCACATCAACTTCTCTCCCTTAATGAAAAACTTGAATTATCAAATGTTTAAGTATTCATACCAGGCTTTCTGCATTCTCTACAAAGTCAGAGGAGCCACTTACCTAGTGAAATACTAGGATAGCCCTAAGACACTAAAAGAAAGGAATACAAAGGTAAAAACAAGTGTTCACAGAATATTCAAAATCCATCTTAAATATCAACTTCAATACTCATTCTGCATATATGTGTTCGTGAGGAGAATGGGCTGCTCAGAACTTAAATAGGTAATTAGTGACTGGATTAGACTAGATACCCATTCTACTACCAGGATCTATTTCCATTACATCATCTTCCCTCTCCTTGAATTACTCTAAGACAAACAAATACCAGTATTTTAGGCAGGGTGATCCAAGGATTTTTCCAATGACCCTTCCTTCCATGGAACTTTCTAAAATTGGAGAAAGGAATTATTTATAGCTCTTATGTCAAGGTGCTTTTCAAATATCTAATTATCCAATGACCCACAGGAGCACTAGAGATGGCAAAAGGACAGTGGATGTGGATGTGTATTTTGTAATCATTCATGTGACGACTGAAACTCCAGTGCTTAGACAATGAATGCCCAGGGTGAGGATGCTAGGAAGTGAAAGCAAACATCTGTGCCTGTCACTTAAAGATATGCTGAGGGCAGGGAAAAAACCTTTGCAATGCTTTTAACCCACTAGAGGTAAGTAACAAAGTGATCTCTAAATGACATCAGCAAACTTAGCAACAGTTATCTGGGGCAGATTTTCTGTTCCATTTCATTTTTTAAAATGCTCTTTGGGGCCTTCTAAATGATATCGTATAGGAGAATACAGTTCTGAGTCGTATAAGAGTTTCAACTAACAGCATTTGTAATATAGTCCATGAGTCTTAGAAATGTTTTCACCTACCAAATTAGACTATTTCCATCTGTCAGACATTACTACTTGTCTTTGGAGATGAACTGAGTTAAAACAACCATGGCTGCTTTTCAAGGCTTTAATTCAATGTAGGCAGCATTCTCATGCCCAGGTCTAACTAGGTTTCATTGCTCTGATATTACAGCATTTCAGTTATTTTAGCCCAAAGAGAAAGGTTAACTGCTCTGGAGGAGCCAGACAAGACAGACTTATAATCACAGATCCTGGGATCTGACTTCAGGTGTTAACAGGCATAATCAGAGTTCTTGTAAAAGAATGGATAGAAAGAAGCATAAAGAAAAACCATCAGAGATGCACAGAAATCATCAGAGTGCAAAATGTTTCCTTTTTTCTGCCATCTTAGCCATTTTTTTCAAAAGAGAATATAATCAGAGAAATACACTTGACTTGTCCTGTGCTTGAGACACCATCAAGGCTGGGATTATCCACCAGAAATAATGAAAATGCCAGTTCTCCAGGTCCCGTCCTTGTTAGTGTAGTTCTGGGATCAGACACTTGGGTTCTTTTTTAGCCACTAAAGTTTCCTTTTATCATTTCTGCAGTTACCTTTCCATTCACACCCCTGAAGCTCCTCTTCACTGCTTTATCTTTCCTCAGAAATTACCCCTTTCTGAGCTATTGCTCCACATATACTATAAAACTAAGACATACTAAGTACTATATAAGGATCTGAAAATTTGACTGTACAGCATATCTTGGTCATAAAAGCCAATAGTTTAGGTGCAAAGTTTGATAATTCTGCAATTTCTAAGACATTCATTTTGTTCTATAATAGCAAAATTTAAAAAAAAATCCTCTATGATATCTCTCAACCCAACCATAATAGCCTTTATTTTAACATCCTTCTTGACAAGTTCTTTTTTTCTAAATATGTATTGCTTGATTTTAGGGGTCCATTAATTTAGTTAACAAATATTATTAAGCACTTGCCACAAAGCAAGGAATGGTGTCAAATGTCTGGATTTAAAGCCTGGCTCTGATATTTGCTGCCTTACTCATAGGTGGTTCTAAGGTTTAACAGAGATAATAGGCTCAGAAGCTAAATGTAAAGGGACAGGAAAGACAAGCTAAGACCAGCTGCCCCAGCCCAGTGAAGTCAGGGTGTCATTCCAATAAAAGTGAGTCACTGTCTCCATGCACACACAGCTCTGAAGCAGCATACAGAGATTTTTTTCAGAGCAAGAGGCAGACATAAAACAGAAATATCTGGTTATTTCTCCAGGGGAAAAATTTCTATATTATTTTAAATGTCCAATATTCAACAGAAACATAGACTGTATGCAAAACATACGAAACCGTGACTTACATATAAGAAACAAAAGCAAGGAACAGAAATTACCTTTGAATGATCCCACATGTTACACATAGTAGACAAAGACTTCAAAGCAGCTATTATAAATATGTTCAAAGAACCAAAAGAATCCTTGCTTAAAGAAGTAAAGGAAAATGTGATGACAGTGTCTTATCAAATAGAAAATATCATCAATACAGAAATAAATTATTTAAAAAATGGAAATTTTGAAGTTGAAAAATACAACTGAGATGAAAATTTCATTGAAGGGGTCAACAATAGATTTAAACTAGCAGAAGAAAGCATCAGTGAACTTCAATACAGATCAATAGAGATGATGCAATCTGAAGGAGAGAGATTAAAAAATGAGTAACATCAGAGAAACGTGGGACACCAGTAAGTGCAACAACATATGCATAACAAGAGATAAAACAGGAAGAGAAGAAAGGAGAGGAGAGGAGAGGAAAGAAAAAAAAAAGCAGAAAAATTATCAAGTAATAATGATAGCAACATTCTAAATTTAATGGAAAGTATTAATTAACATACCCAAGAGCTCAATGAACTCCAGGTTAGGTAAACACAAAGAAATCCCCATCCAAACATATCATAATAAAAATGTTGAAAAAAACAAAGACAAAAGCTTTAAAGCAGCAAGAAAAACATGTACCAACATTTAAAGGAGAATTAATAGTAAGCTTCACAATCTCTTCCCCAAAACAGAAGAGTAAGGAACACTGCCCAACTTATTATATGAGGCTACTATTACTCTAATACCAAAGCCAGACAAATATATCACTGCTATAAACCATACTGTATCCTCCCCAAATTCTCTACCCCTAAATTTTGGAAACTGGACCTTTAAGAGGTAATTAAGGTTAAATGAAGTCTCTCTCTCTCCCCCTCCATTCTCCTTTCTCTCCCCTCCACACACTCAGAGGAAAGGCCATGTGAAGACAAAGTGGTAATCTGCAAGCCAGGAAGACAGCTCTCATCAGTAATTGAATCAGTCAGCTTGATTTTGGACTTCTCAACCTATAGAACTCTGAAAAATAAATTTCTATTTAAGCCACATAGTCTGTGGTATTTTGTTATGATAACCCAACAGACTAAGATAATCACCCAAAGAATATAAAACTACAGACCATCAGGGACATGAATGCAAAAATCCTCAAGATATTATTATCAAGCCAAATCTAACACATAAAGATATGATTATACACTATACCAAATGGAACGATTGCAAGAATCCAAGGTTAATTTAATATTCAAAAATCAATTAATATAACACACATATCAATATAATAAAGTACAAAAGCCATAGTATAATAAAGTGCAAGAGATCTAATAGATGAAGAAAAAATTTTTTTTCAAAATTCAATACTGTTTCATAATTAATGAAAAAAATAAAAATTACACAACCAACCAGGAATAGACATAAAGTTCCTCAGCCTCATCTACAAAAGACACCTACAAGAAATAAATCTACAGCTAACATTATACAGAATGGTGAAACACTGAATGCATCCTCCTTAAGATCAGGAGAAAAATGAAGTTACTTCTCTACCCACTTCTATTCTACATTTTAATGGAGGTTCTAGCCAGGGCAATGAGACAAGGAAAAAAAAAAAAAGCTATCCACTCTAAGATATGTAAATATATGTTCACATAAAAACTTGCAGAGATGTTCATATAAGCATTATTCATATCAAACAAAAAGTAGAAACAAGTCAAATTTATTAATTAGATGAATGAATAAATAATACATTTATATCCATACTATGGAATATTATTCAGCAATAAAAATAAAATGAAGTACTCATGCCAGTTACAACTTGGATAAACATTGAAAATATTATGCTAGGTGAAAGAATCCAGTCACAAAAGACCACATATTTCATGATTTTATCTATTTGAAATGTCTGGAATAGGGAAATCTATAAATACAGAAATTAGTGGTCGCCTGTGGTGCACAGTGTAGTAGGATAGGGAGTGATTGCTAATGGGTTTAGGATTTGGAATGGAGGGCTGATGAAAATTCTAAAACTGGATTGTGATTATGATTGCACAACTCTACGAATACACACTATAAATTCAGGGCTTCCCAGGGGGTCCTAGTGGTAAAGAATCCACCTGCCAATGCAGGAGACACAGAGATGCAGTTTTGATCCTTGGGTCAGGAAGATTCCCCTGGAGTAGGAAATGGCACTCCCCTCAGTATTCTTACCTGGAAAATTCCATGGGCTATATACTAAAAACCATATTAAATGAGTGGGTAATATTTCAATCAAGGCATTTAAAAAAATTAAGAAAACATTATACATGATCTGCACTGGGTGTTCTGTGAATGCTATATTCTTTTTCTTTTCTTTCACTGAATTTGATAAGAATGCAAAAATGTAGAGAACAAGATGGCAGAGGAGTAGGTGGATGTGGAGTACGTCTCTCTCTACGGATACATCAGGAATACACCTTCAGATACATATGTGCATGCAGAACACCAGCTGAGAGCAGACAGGAGTAACTGACCAGTGGGAAAGAATATATAAAGCCACCCAAAACTTGGTAGGATGAAGGAACTAGGGGGAAAACAGAAGTGTTAGTAGGATTGGACCTGCCCTTGGCGGGTGGGGGAACTGAAGCAGGGGTCAGATCCTCACACTGGGGCAGTTGTCTGAGTCAGAGGAGAAACATTTAAGGCTGAGAGTAAAACAGCTGATCTGTGGCAGCCTAAATGGAATGAGAATCAGACAGGCCTTGCTGCAGCCATACATACCCCAGACAGGGACGCAAGTTCCCTGAAAGGCACAACGGCTGGGAGCTGGAGTTTAGGGATTGTGGAGGAATCCCAGGGTGAGGGCTGCTGTTGACTGCAGAGAAATGGATCAAAGGGAGGTAAAGGAGGAGATTATGGTGGGAAACGACTGTGGAGGAAAGCTGGGCAGCCATGGAAGCAAGGCGATACTGCTGGGTCGTGCATAGGGGGTGGAGCCATCACCATAGCCTCTCTCTCCCCACATACCAGGCATAGGCAGCTGAACAACAGACAGGCTAGCCTATCAAATGCCTGATGCACTGAACTACAGAGTAGGACCCCACCCAGGCTGCCCCTTTAAGTGCCTGACACACCTATCTACAGAATAGGACTCCAGCCAGGGGGGCCCCTCCATGTGCCTGACACCCAAACAACAGAGAAGGACCCCAGGCAAGGGAGCCCTCTAAGTGCCTGAATGGGCACAGCTATGGAGAAAGACTGCGCAAAGAGGCCTTCTGATCTCCAGCTACAAGAGGCTCGAAAAAAGACTCTGATAGGGCCATAACTCCTGCAGTGGAGGCAGTCTGTGTCCCTGCATCTTTGGCACCACAAGAGTCCCTGCAAGCCAAGCAGCTGTGCCACCTTCATACTCAACTCTCACCAGGGCAGAGCTGCCACAGGCAAAAAATAGTCTTGCACGCAGGGTCACTTCAGTCATATCCAACTCTTTGCAACCATGTAGATTCTGGCCTGCCAGGCTTCTCTGTCAGAGAGGGGGTTCTCCAGGCAAGAATACTGCAGCGTATTGCCCAATACTCATTGCCATAACCTTCTAGAGCACTATATTTCCTGCCGCCCTAGCCACCAACTCCCCTGAGTACCTGTTGCTACCAGTACCCCTACAACCCAAGCAGCTGCACCACCTCCACACCTGGCCCTCACTGGGGCAGACTCAAGTCCTCCAGAGAAGCCTCAGGAGCAAACCCCAGTAGATGACCCACATGCAGAGGTGGAAATAAAACCACAATTGAAACCCAGGGGCAGTGTGGCTAAGGAAGAAAACCCAAAACCTTCCCACCAGCTGTACAAGCTGCAGATTAAATCCACCTGATCAACTAGGCAGACTCTGTGTTTATGGAATATATATAAGGACATTGAAATATATAAAAGGATATTCTCCCACAAAAGAAAACACACTAGTTCTGATAGCTATGGACGTTGTAGGCAAGAACACACAGGAGTAGGACCAGATTAGAATCTGAGCTGCCGCCACAGCAGGTCCAGACACCAGCACAGTGTTGGAGGGCATCCTAGGGAGGTGAGGAGGTCTGTGACACCCAGTGAGAGAAAAAACTCTAACAGCAGTGACTCAAGAAAAATATTTATTATTCTTATGTTTTGACTTGTTCTGTAGATTCTTCTGGATTTTTTTCCCTCCCTCCACCCTTTCCCCCCTCTGTTATAGTTGTCGATTTTATTGGCACTATGAAATCTAATTACGTTTTGAGCATTCTTTTTTTCTCTCAGTCACATTTTTAATTGTTTTTATAAACCTCTGCCTCTATGTTGGGCTTTTGCAATTCTGTGGAGTTTTCTTTCTTTCTTTCTTTCTTTTTCCTTTTTTTTCTCATTACTCTTTTTTTAATATTAGTTTTAATTTTTTAAAACTATCATTATTTTTTCTACATTTATTCCTTCATTTGCTTTTCCTACTGCTTTTTTTCCCCTTACAGTTAATCTTTAATGTATTTAAATCTTCTTTATCTATCTCTATTTAACTTTGCTCTTCTTTCTTTCCTTTCCTTTCAACATATTTGCTAGTTTTATTTTCATTGTTTTATTCCCCAATTGGCACCTTGCTTTAGTTTTCTTTGACACTTTCTGCTTTAGTTAGTTTTGCTCTTAACTGATAAATATAATTTTTGGTTTCCTCTGTTCACCAAGTCAATCTATTGTACTTTATTTTAGTTGGACTGTTTTGATTTTGCTTATGGGTGTATATGTATATGTGTATATTCAGTCACACTTTTTATTGTTGCTATAAACCTCTGCCTCTACATTGGGCTTTTGCAGTTCTGTGAAGTTTTCCTTTTTTTTTTTCTTCTTCCTTTTTTTAATTTTAATTTTTTAAACCTATTATATTTTTTCTACATTTATTCCTTTGTTTGCCTTTTCTACTATTCTTTTCCCCTTGTAGTTAATCTTTAATGTATATAAATCTTCATCTACTTATATTTAATTTTGCATATCTATTCTTTCTTTTCTTTCTTTCCTTTCCTCTCAACATATTTGTTATTTTTGTTTTCATTGCTTTATTCCCCACTTGGCACCTCACTTTAGTTTTGTTTTCCAGTTTCTGATTAAGTTAGTTTTGTTTTTAACTGGTAAATATAATTTTTGATTTCTTTTGTTTGCTGGGTCAGCCTATTGTACTTTATTTTTCTTCTACTGTTTTGATTATGCTTATGGGTATATATGTATATGTTCATAATCCATTATTTTAATTTTTATTTGCCTCATTTTGTAACTGCCATTTGTCAGTGGTTCACCTTTGGTTTCTCATTTTTGGGTATTTCTTTTAAGCTCACTTAATGTCATAACAAACCACTTGTGGAATCTTCATTCCTGACCAGAGATCCAGCCCTGAGCCTTTGGAGTGGGTGCATGAACTCCAAGACTGTAGAGTACTAGAGAACTAACCCTGGAGAGTATCAAATAGTGAGAATTCACACAAAGGATACTACTTGAATATAAGATCCTGCATCACCCAACCACCAGTAGCACCTTGTGCAGGATACCTCATCTAAACAACAAATAAAACAAAAATACAAACCCAATCATCAGCAGACAGGAATACCACCTCATTCAGCCTTGCCCATCAGAGGAAAAACAAACAAACAAGCAAACAAAAACTCAGCACAAATCTCACCATATATGAAGCTTACACAAACCACTGGACCAACCTTGCTACTGCTGCTGCTAAGTTGCTTCAGTCATGTCCGACTCTGTGCAACCCCATAGACGGCAGCCCACCAGGCTCCCCCATCCCTGGGATTCTCCAGGCAAGAACACTGGAGTGGGTTGCCATTTCCTTCTCCAATGAATGAAAGTGAAAAGTGAAAGGGAAGTTGCTCAGTCGTGTCCGACTCTAGCGACCCCATGGACTGCAGCCCACCAAGCTCCTCTGTCCATGGGATTTTCCAGGCAAAAGTACTGGAATGGGATGCCATTGCCTTCTCCAGGACCAACCTTAGGAGGGCAGAAATCAAAAAGAAGAAAGAATTCAACCTTGAAGGCAGGGCAAAGGAAACTTCAAACACAATAAGTTAAAAAAAAAAATAA
This sequence comes from Bubalus kerabau, assembly GCF_029407905.1. Lineage (NCBI taxonomy): Eukaryota > Metazoa > Chordata > Mammalia > Artiodactyla > Bovidae > Bubalus > Bubalus kerabau. Next base: position 96,641,697 of record NC_073626.1, read on the forward strand.
TGAAAAGGCAGAGAAATACTACACAAATGAAGGAACAAACTAGAAACTCAGAAATCCAAATAAATGAAGAGGAAACAAGCAAACTACCTGAAAAAGAATTCAGAATAATGATAGTAAAGATGATCAAAAACCTTGAAAACAAAATGGAGAAAATGCAATAATCAATTAACAAAGACCTAGAAGAATTAAAAAATAAACATACAGAGACAAACACACAATTACTGAAATTAAAAATACTCTAGAAGGAATCAATAGCAGAATATCTGAAGCAGAAGAATTAATCAGTGAGCTGGAAGATAAAATGGTGGAGACAACTTTTGAAGAGTAGAATCAAGTAAAAAAACATGCAAAGAACTGAGGATAGTCTCAGAGATCTCTGGGAAAATATCAAATGCACCAACATTTGAATTATAGGGGTCCAAGAAGAGAAAAAGAAAGGGTATGAGAAAATTTTTGAAGAGGTTGAAAATTTCCCCAACATGGAAAAGGAAATATTCAGTGAAGTCCAAGAGGCACAAAGAGTCTCATACAGGATAAACCTAAGGAGAAACATGCTAAGACACATACTAATCAAACTAACCAAGACTAAACACAAAGAAAGAATTTAAAAGCAGCAAGGGAGAAGCAACAAGTAACACACAAGGGAAACCCCATACGCTTAACAGCTGATTGTTCAGCAGAAACTCTGCAGGCCAGAAGGGAATGGCAGGATATATTTAAAGTTCTGAAACAGAATAATCTGCAACCAAGATTACTGTGCCCAGAAAGGATCTCATTCAAAATTTATGGAGAAATAAAAAGTTTTTCAGACAAGCCAAAGTTAACAGAATTCATTACCACCAAACCAGCTTTACAATAAATGTTAAAGGAGCTTATATAGTCAAGGAATAGAAAAGAAGAAAAAAGATCTACAAAATCAACCCCAAACAATTAATAAAATGGCAATAGGAACATATATATCAATAATTACTTTAAATGTAAATGGATTAAATGTGCCAACCAAATGACAGACTGGCTGAATGAATACAAAAACAAGACCCATATATATACTGTCTACAAGAAACACACTCCAGACCAAAGAAATATACAGACTGAAAGTAAGAGGATGGAAAATTTTATTCCATGCAAATGGGAAGCAAAATAAAGCTGGAGTAACAATCCTCATATCAGATGAAACAGACCTTAAAATAAAAAACACTACAAAAGATAAGGAAAGACACTACATAATGATCAAGGGATCAATCCAATACATAACAATTGTAAATACCTATGCACCCAACATAGGAGCACCTCAATACATAAGACAAACATTAACAGACAGGCATAAAAGGAGAAATTGACAATAACACAATAATAGTAGTAGACTTTAACACCCCACTCACACCAATGGACAGATCATCAAAACAGAAAATTAATAAGGAAACACAAGTCTTAAAGGATACATTAGATGAGATGGATCTCATTGATATCTTCAGGACATTCCATCCAAACGCAGAAGAATGCACCTTCTTCTCAAGTGCACATGGAACATTCTCCAGGATAGCCACATCTTGGGTCACAAATCAAACCTCACTAAATTTAAGAAAATTGAAATGGTATCAAGCATGTTCTCCAACTACAATGCTATGAGACTAGATTTCAGTTACAAGAAAAAAACTGTACGAAACACAAACACATGGAGTTTAAACATGTTTCTAAATAACCAACAGGTTACTGAAGAAATCAAAAGGGAAATCAAAAAATTTCTAGAAACAAATGACAGTGAAAACAGGACAACTCAAAACCTATTGGATGCAGCAAAAGCAGTGCTAAGAGTTAAGTTTGTAGCAACACAATCCTACCTCAAGAAACAAGAAAAACATTGAATAGATGACCTAACTTTACATCTAAAACAACTGGAAACAGAAGATCAAATGAAAACCCAAAATTAGTAGAAGGAAAGAAATCATAAATATCCAAGCAGAAATAAATGAAGAAGAAATGAAAGAAACAATAGTAAAGATTAATAAAACTAAAAGCTGGTTCTTTGAGAACATAAATACAATTGACAAGGCTTTAGCCAGACTCATCAAAAAAAGAGAGAAGAATCAAATCAACAAAATTAGAAATGAAAAAGGAGCAGTTACAACAGACAATGCAGAAATACAAAGGATCATAAGAGTATATTATGAACAACTATATGGCAATAAAATGGATAACCTGGAAGAAATGGACAGATTCTTAGAAAAGCTCAATCTTCCAAGACTGAACCAGGAAGAAATTGAAATTATGAATGACCCAATTACAAGCACTGAAATTGAAGCTGTGATCAAAAATCTCACAAAAAAAACAAAAGCCCAGGACCAGATGGCTTCACAGGAGAATTCTATCAAACATTTAGAGAAGAGCTAATGCCTACCCCTCTAAAACTCTTTCCAAAAATTGCAGAGGAAGGAACACTACCAAACTCATTCTACAAGGCCACCATCATCCTAATACCAAAACCAGACAAAGACAACACAAAAAAGAAAACTACAGGCTGTTATCACTGATGAACATAGATGCAAAAATCCTCAACAAAATTTTAGCTAACAGAATTCAGCAACACATCAAAAAGCTTATACACCATGATCAAGTTTGGTTTTTTCCAGGAATGCAAGGATTCTTCAGTATATGCAAATCGATCAATGTGATACACCATATTAACAAAGTGAAGAAAAAAACCATATGATAATCTCAATAGACGCATAAAAAGCCTTTGACAAAATGCAGCACCCATTTATGAATAAAACTCTTTAAAAAATGGGCATAGAAGGAACCTACCTCAACATAGTAAAGGCCACATATGATAAGCCCTAAGCAAACATTATTCTCAAGTGAAAAACTGAAAACATTCACCCTAAGATCAGGAACAAGACAAGGGTATCCACTTTCACCACTATTATTTGACATAGTTCTGGAAGTCCTAGATACATCAATCAGAGAAGTAAAATAAATAAAAGGAACCCAGATCTGAAAAGAAGTAAAGCTCTCCTTGTTTGCAGATGCCATGATATTGTACATAGAAAACCCTAAAGATAGTATCAGAACATTGCTACAGCTAATCAGTGAATTTAGCAAGGTTGCAGGATACAAAATCAATACACAGACATACGTGCATTTCTATATACTAACAATGGAAAATCAGAAATAGAAATTAAGGAATCAATCCCATTCACCATTGCAACAAAAAGAATTAAATATCTAGGAATAAACTTACCTAAGGAGCCAAAACAACTGTACACAGAAAATTATAAGACACTGATGAAAGAAATCAAAGATGACATAAACAGATGGAGAGATATTCCATGTTCCTGGGTAGGAAGAATCAATATTGTGAAAATGATTATACTACCAAACACAATCTACAGATTCAATGTGATCCCTATCAAATTACCAATGGCAGTTTTCACAGAACTAGAACAAAAAATTTCACAATTCATATGGAAACACAAAAGACCCCAAATAGCCAAAGCAGTCTTGAGAAAGAAGAATGGAGCTGGAGAAATCAACCTTCCTGACTTCAGATTATACTACAAATCTACAGTCATCAAGACAGTATGGTACTGGCACAAAAACAGAAATATAGATCAATGGAACAAGATAGAAAGCCCAGAAATAAACCCAGGCACCTGTGGGTACCTTATTTTTGACAAAGGAGGCAAGAACATACAGTGGGGCAAAAACAGCCTCTTCAATAACTGGTACTGGGAAAACTGGACAGCTACATGTAAAAGAATGAAATTAGAACACTTCCTAACACCATACACAAAGATAAACTCAAAATGGATTAAAGACCTAAATGTAAGATCAGAAAATATAAAACTCTTAGAGGAAAACATAGGCAGAACACTCAATGACATAAATCAAAGCGAGATCCTCAATGACCCACTTCCTAGAGTAATGGAAATAAAAACAAAAGTAAACAAGTGGGACCTGATTAAACTTAAAAGCTTTTTCACAGCAAAGGAAACTATAAGCAAGGTGAAAGACAACCCTCAGAATAGGAGAAAATAATAGTAAATGAAACAACTGACAAAAATTAATTTTCAAAATATACAAGCAGCTCATCCAACTCAACACCAGAAAAACAAACAACCCAATCAAAAAGTGGGAAAAACACCTAAAGAGACATTTCTCCAAAAAAGACATACAGATGGCTAAGAAACATGAAAAGATGCTCAACATCACTCATTATTTTAGAAATGCAAATCAAAATGACAATATCACTTCACACCAGTCAGAATGGCCATCATCAAAAAGTCTGCAAACAATAAATGCTAGAGAGGGTGTGGAGAAATGAAATGCTTTTGCACTGTTGCTGGGAATGTAAACTGATACAGCCACTATGGATGAGGGTATGGAGATTCCTTTAAAAACTAGAAATAAAACCACCATATGATCCAGCAATCCCATTCCTAGGCATATACCCTGAGGAAACCAGGGTTGAAAAAGACACATATATCCTGGTGTTCACTGCAGCTCTATTTACAATAGCTAGAACATGGAAGCAACCTAGATGTCCAAATGGTTAACGAAGTTGTGGTATATATTGTTACTGTACATATAGTACTATACATATTGTACATATAGCCATAAATAGGAACACATTTGAGTCAGTTCTAATGAGCTGGACGAACCTAGAGCCTATTATACAGAGTGAAGTAAGTCAGAAAGAAAAAGATAAATATTGTATTCTAACATATATATATATATATATATATATATATATAATCTAGATAAATGGCACTGAAGAATTTATTTACAGGGCAACAGTGGAGAAATAGACATAGAGAATAGACTTATGGACATGGGGACAGGGGAGGAGAGGGTGAAATGTGTTGGAAACTTACATTACATATGTAAAATAGATAGCCAACAGGAATTTGCTGTATGGCTCAGGAAATTCAAACAGGGGCTCTGTATCAACCTAGAGGGGTGTGATGGGGTGGGAACTTGGAGGGAGATTGAAAAGGCATGGGATATATGTATACCTATGGCTGATTCGTGTTGAGGTTTGACAGAAAGCAACAAAATTCTTTAAGCAATTATCCTTCAATTAAAAAAAAATACAATTTTAAAAATAATGCAAAATGTAGACATGATTCTGGGATTTCTGTCTTCCCTAGGTAGGCTAAAAGTTCCCTGAAAGCCGGTTTCTCATTGTTAACACAGAGTTGGCCTTGTATTTCCTCATATCCCTCACCACTGGAAAATGGATCCATGGTTGGTTGAATCCATGGAGTATAAATTGTGGATATGGAGAGCTAACTATACTACATCACATTACACATATAAGGGATTTGACCATCTGTAGATTTCAGCATCCTCAGTGGGTCTTGGAACCAAGCCCCTGCAGGTACTTGGTGATTACTGTATTTCATAAAAAAAGACAGTCATTTTATGTATGAATGTATAGCACTGTAATTCATTGGAAGGACTGATGCTAAAGCTGAAACTCCACTACTTTGGCCACCTCATGTGAAGAGTTGACTCATTGGAAAAGACCCTGATGCTGGGAGGGATTGGGGGCAGGAGGAGAAGGGGACGACAGAAGATGAGATGGCTGGATGGCATCACTGACTCAATGGACATGAGTTTGGGTGAACTCCGGGAGTTGGTGATGGACAGGGAGGCCTGGCATGCTGTGATTCATAGGAAAGAGTTGGACTCGACTGAGCTACTGAACTGAACTGAACTGATAGCACTGTAAAATAAGGATTAACAGCATGGATTCTGGAGCCTTAAAACCTGGATTCAAGTCCTAGGATACAGACCTCAAAGTTAGATCTGCTCAATGTATTAGACCTTCTCAAGTATTAGAATCCAAGCTCTAATACTTAACAGCTGTGTGAATTATTAGTCTCTCTCACCTTTGGTTTCTTTACCTTTAACAGAAATACATTTAAATACCTATTTTTGCTCACATTCTTTCTATTAGACGTCCTGTTTTTCTTTGTAGGCAACTTTTGGAATCCTACCTTTCTCTAAAGGTCTGTCTTGTTCATGAGGTTTCTAACAATTCAACCTCCTAGGCCAGTTATTTTATAGGGTTCTTGTGGAGGTTGGACATGTAATAACATGGATGAAGCACCAAGAATTGGGCTTGACTCACACTACGCACTTTAAAAATGTTAGCTATAATGTTATTTATCATTATTATTTCCTTCAATGATAGTGAAAGTGAAGTCACTCAGTCGTGTCTGACTCTTTGCGACCCCATGGACTGCAGCCTCCCAGGCTCCTCCGTTCATGGGATTTTCCAGGCAAGAGTACTGGAGTGGGTTGCCATTTCCTTCTCCAGGGGATCTTCCTGACTCAGGGATTGAACCTGGGTCTCCCGCATTGTGGGCGGATGCTTTACCCTCCAAGCCACCAGGGAAGCCCTTCAATGATAACTAGCTCTCAACTGGGTGATTGTTCACTTCAAAACTGGCATAACAAATCTTTTTGAGGAAGTTGATAATAGGATTGCCACATCATCAAATGCCAGATCTGATGTCCTCTCTGTGGACTTTCCCTCTCTGTTGCTCTTAAGAGCTGATGGGAAAAGAAAGAGAAATTGTAGATTCAAGCAAATGAATAGTCAATAATCTCTTCTAAGCATGATCTCATCACTCCTATTTACTAGAAACCTCCAAAATGAAGAATGACAATAATTACAGCCAACTATTAACTGCTCTATGTCCTGTGATGTATACAATGAGTTCACATACATTAGTCAGTTAAGCAATTGCTCCTTTTGCCTACACAGTCCACACTAAAAGCATCCCAAGAACTTCTGTAGTTATTATTGAATGTCTTCCCATCTGTTTCAGCGCAGCGCTCATATCCTCCTGTGCCTAACACATATGGGGACTGACCATGCTCTCAGAAGACTTGACCTTTGCACTTTGTCAATTTTCTAATGTGGCTTTACTTTTGTTGTTCTCTCAGCATGAACTGTCCTTCCTACCCATCTCTATCTGTTCATATCCTAGTTGTCTCTCAAGGATGTGTTCTTATGTCACCTCTTCTAAGACGTCTCTCCCTATCTTTCCATCCCTTCTTCCATCCCATCCTAAAGAGTCCTTTCTTTTTTTGCCTCTCAACAGCCTTTTGCACTTCCATTGTAAACTTTTTTGTATTCTACTTTGTAGCCCTTCTGGACACTTCTTGAAATCAGGGACCTCATCTTCTGAAATGTAGCATCATGCATGCATATATTAGGTGCTCAAAAATTCCTGAAATGAATATAAAAGAATGTCATGAAGACTTTCTTGGTTTCATGTCTGTGAGAAGCAAATTCTCGCTTTTATCTAGGGACTAACAGAATGTGTTGTGTGAAATGGCTCTAGAATAATCCTGAAACACCACCATTTCATTTCAGAAAATGTCCAAAATAGTACTTTACCCTTCAGAAATCTCACATTGGCTGCCAAATCATACAAAATAAGATGAAATGAAAAATATATGAAATAACATGAAATGAAGATCATGTGCCTTCTGTTGAATTTAATTTTGTGACTTCAAGGAAAAAGCATTTGGAATAAAACATTTGTGAATTCTAAATAAATCTGTAAAAAGGGGACAGACCAAAGATTTTCATATCCTCAACTATTTCCAGGAAAAGTGATAAATTGGATATGCAGAGAAGAGTGAGGAGGCTTCATCCATATGCCTCAACTCATCTGCACAACTAATCATATTTAGGCTATGCTGGCAAAACCACTAACTCTTAATCAAAGTTTATAGCAGAGCCACTTTGTCAAGTAACTGACAAAGCTATGCGAATGAGTACTTGGGGTGGAGAGTGTCAGGGCAGAGGCAAAGAAGATAGATATTTATTAAAAAGAATTACTTAATTCAAAATACAGGAAAGATAATGTCTAGAATTTAGGCTAATCTGACAATTTTGTGACCACCTGAATCCATGACAGTCAAAATGTCTGATTTGATTAAATGTTCAGCATTTTCTATCATTCTAAAGAGAATTATCTTTCATATGTGATACAACATATTGGTAACAGAAAGGAAAAAAAAAAGAGCACAGGAATCCCAAAGATTCACACTGGAAAATTTGGCCTTGGATGTCATGTGGCAATATTATTATCCTGCCTTTTATGGTATCCTTTCTCCCATGATACTCATAGCCCTTAACCACCTTGTATATAAGTACGTGTCTCAGGTTACAGCTCAACAAACTTAGACGTACAGAGAGAAGCCAAGTTTCAAATCAGTGACAGAGCTTAAAATGGAATTCTCATCTTAATTCTGGGTACTACTTATTAGAATACATATACCACACACAGTTAACATAAAGATAGTAATAAATAGTGTACACTCTGGAAACAGAATTTGAAAATTTGAATCCAGACTCATCTGTGGCCTTCTGCAACTTACTTTACCTCTCTCTGCCTTGGTTTCCTTGTCCGTAAACAAGGATAATGATAGGACCTGTCTCAGAGTGTTTTTAGGATGATTAGATAAGTAATGGCAACCCACTCCAGTACTCTTGCCTGGAAAATCCCATGGACGGAGGAGCCTGGTGGGCTGCAGTCCATGGGGTCGCTAAGAGTCAGACACAACTGAGCAACTTCACTTTCGCTTTTCACTTTCATGCATTGGAGAAGGAAATGGCAACCCACTCCAGTGTTCTTGCCTGGAGAATCCCAGGGATGGGGGAGCCTGGTGGGCTGCCATCTATGGGGTCGCACAGAGTCAGACACGACTGAAGCGACTTAGCAGCAGAAGATAAGTAAACATTTGAAAAAGCTTCAGTGAATGGTACATACTAAGTACTATGTAAGGGTCTGTTAAATAAATACACATAGCTGTGAAACACAAAGAGAATAAAAACCCCTAGAAATACATATTGGAATCAAGAAGTTTTGATTAAAGAGTCTTTTACCCTAAAGGGTGAGAGACTAGCATCATCACCATCCCAGTTTGTCCAGGACTGAACAGTTTCAGGCACCTGAGACTTTCCATGCTAAAACCCAGGGAGTCCAAGACTTTCAGTGTAAATATGGATGACTGGTCAACTAAAAGGGATTCAAGTAGGTAATAGTGATAGACCTTGTTTGGTTTTTTTTAAACTTCTATCAAGTACTACTCAGTATATAACACATATTTCCTCATTTACTCTTCCTAAGAACTCTGCAAGTAAGGTAATTTTATTTTCACTGCTTGGGAAAGAAAACTCAGATATAAAACAATAATTTGTCCAAAGATACACAATTCTAAGAATGATCAGAGATGACTCTCTCATTTGCCAGGGCTCAAAGTCTATGCTTTTAGATGTTTTGTTCTACATTGTAAGATGACCTCCTCTGGGAAGGAGTACCCGAGCAAGTTCAGGTCCACTTGACAGGCCTGGAGTAGTGAGCTTGTCAAGACGGGCCCTTTAAAGCTCAAAAGCCATCAGTCTGGCCACACTGTGCCTGACTTTCCTGATTATACGTGCCTCCCTGGGGGTCTTTCATAAAGCTACCTGTCAACCCCCCAGCTGGATATACAGAAAACAAAAAGTCAACCTCTTGCTGTTTCGTTGGAACTTAATAAAAACATCAGAGTAAGTTTTTCTATTGCTTACCACTTTTCATTCACTCTTTACTAATTTTTCCCTTTTAAAAATTCAGCCCTCTTTCAACCTAAAATCTTAAAGTTTATCTACCCTAGTCATCCCTTTCCTCCATTTCTGATATTATTTGGCTAGTATAAGGAATAAAATAAACACAGCCAGATCCATTTAAATTTCTTTTCTCTGAAACTTCATCTCCTAGCGTATTTTTAGAACTCTTCCATTTTACGCCACATTAGCAGTGGGATGAACTATAAATATACCTGGGAGAGGGTCTCACGTGACAACAGTATCCTCAGAACAGGCAGGTGCAGCTCTGTCTGTTTGTAGAAGCCACTGAAACCCATCTCGTTGTTCCTTACTGTTCCTGTCCACAGACATAAGTGTGTGGATGGTGTGAATGCCAGAGTTTGAACAAGGAGTAAAACAATACCAACAAAATTGCCCACACACTCTCTATTTTGGGAACTTGCTTTAATTTATTTGAAATGTTCAAGAATACATATCTTCATCCTTCCATGCAAAAGAGGATTAAAAAAATGATGGAACATAGTCTCGGTTATGGAAGTTTTTAATAATAACTCTGGTAATTAAAAACTCACTTCTGCAAAGTCTACTTCTTAAAGTACATGTTTTATTTATTTTAGCTGACTAGCTGGAAAATATTTCCACACCTCGCCTTGCTGGTAAGAGGGTTGGTTATGTTTTGCAGTAACTGCTCACTCCCCTTTCCTAGGAATAGCTACAGCCCACACTCTCAGTCATGTTTCTACTCCTCTCCCATTCCTGAGTCTGAGCTGACCAAATCTGGAGGATGATCAGACACAAGGAAGCATATGCACTGGCCAAGCAAATTCTCTCAGGATTTTCAAGTAAGAAACACGCAGAGGGTACTCTGTTGATAGTCATCTTTGAAAATAAGCACATCTGCACCTCCAAATCCACCTTTTCAAAATGAGACTATATGAAGTAATGTTTGCAAAGTGAATGTCATCTCTAAACTAAGGTGCTGTATAAAGACAATGGACTTTTCATTGTTTTGGTTTTTGTTTTTATTTTCTTGTGTGGGTCCAACCAATACAGGTATTCATCATTTGCAGCTTCTGAGGAGTTTTCTGAACTTACTTTTGTTCAGTCACTCAGTCATGTCCAATCTTTGTGATCCCATGAACTGCAGGATGCCAGGCTTCGCCATCTCCCGGAGTTTGCTCAATCTCATGTTCATTGAATCATTAATGCTATCTAACCATCTCATCCACTGTTGCTCCCTTCTCCTTTTGTCTTCAATCTTTCCCAGCATCAGGATCTTTTCTAATGAGTCGGCTCTTCCCATCAGGTGGCCAAAGTATTGGAGCTTTAGCATCAGCATAAATCCTTCCAATGAATATTCAGGGTTGATTTCTTGTAGGATTGACTGGTTTTATCACCTTGCTGTCCAAAAGACTCTCAAGAGTATTCTCTAGCACCACAGTAAATAATGACAGTAAACATATGGTTTAGTTGAGAATGACCAAATACTTACTCTATATACAATGCACATGTATAATATATAAATATATGCTACATATAATGCATTACATATGCATTGCATGTATGTATAGATAAAGATGCACAGAGCATTTCCACATTACAGGTAATAAGTAGTGTGATGATAGTGTTAGAGTGAAGTATCACTAAACTATTGCTGAGATCCTTAGTCCTATATCCTGTGTTTCCACTGCTATAACACATAATAAATGTTAATAATGGTACAGCACACTGGAGTAAGCTGCCAGTCAGATCAACATGTGGGGCATGTTGCTACTGGAAAAGTCTTATCCTAACCCTAACTCTTCTAATTCTGTGCTTCTATTGATCATTTCTTTTTCTCCTCATTTTCTCAGTCCCCAGGTCTGTCTATCTCAAACTGGTCACTTTGTTTTATCAGGGCACTTTGTTTTATTAACTTCAGCAAATTCTAAATCCCCTTGAACCAGCTCAGAGACACATTTTTTATACATTTTTAAAATTTTATTATTATAATTATTTTACCACGTTGTGTTATTTTCTGATGTACTGCAATGTGAATCAGGCATATGTATACATATGTCCCCTTCCTCTGGAACCTCCCTCCCACGCTCCCACTTAACCTTCTAGTCATCACAGAGCACCGAGCTGAGCTCCTTGTGCTATGAGCAGCTTCCCACTAGCTCTCTGTTTTACACATGACAGTGTATGTATGTCAGTGCTACTCTCTGAATTCATCCCACCCTCCCCTTCTGCCCACTGTGTCCACATGTCTGTTCTCTACATCTGTGTCTCTCTATTCCTGCCCTGCAAATCGGTTCATCAGTACCATTTTTCTAGATTCCACATATATACGTGTGCGTGTGCGTGTTTCAGTCATGTTCGACTCTTTGCCACCCAATGGACTGTAGTGCTCCTGGCTCCTCTGTCCGCGGGATTCTCCAGGAAAAAACACTGGAGTAGGTTGCCATGCTCTCCTCCAGGGGATCTTCCCAACCCAAAGATCAAACCCACATCTTCTGTGGCTCCTGCATTGCAAGCAGATTCTTTACCACTGAGCCACCAGGGAAGTCCTCTATATATACATATATTAATATACATTATTTTTTTTCTCTGACTAAGATACAATTCAGAGTCTTTCAACTTTTGTTGAATAGTGCAAGTTAGTGCCATTTCTAGTTTATTACTAAACATATTCCTGCACACCTATTTAAGGAAGATCACACTCTAGCCACCCTCCCTCTTTTCCATATTGCTGGAGGTGGACATGCTGCTTTGTCCCTGGTCAGCAAACATAGCAGTTCATTCAAACCGTAGGCCTTCATCCTAGCTGTGCCCTTCAGTAGCTTTGTTTTCTTTGCATGACTGACTCTTTGTCATACATGGTTTGCCTTCAAGCTGAATGCTTTTCTTTAACCACTCAGTCTGAAGCAGCAATCCAGGTACTCTGTCTCATCAGCCCAATTATTGTCATCTAAGGCAATGGCACCCCACTCCAGTACTCTTGCCTGGAAAATCCCATGGACGGAGGAGTCTGGTAGGCTGCAGTCCCTGGGTTTGCTAAGAGTCAGACACGACTGAGCGACTTCACTTTCACTTCGCACTTTCATGCATTGGAGAAGGAAATGGCAACCCACTCCAGTGTTCTTGCCTGGAGAATCCCAGGGACAGGGGAGCCTGGTGGGCTGCCATCTATGGGGTCGCACAGAGTCAGACATGACTGATGTGACTTAGCAGCAGCAGCAGTGCCATATTTATTCGGAGAAGGCAATGGCAACCCACTCCAGTACTCTTCCCTGGAAAATCCCATGGACAGAGGAGCCTGGTAGGCTGCAGTCCATGGGGTCGCTAAGAGTAGGGCACGACTGAGCGACTTCACTTTCACTTTTCACTTTCATGCATTGAAGAAGGAAATGGCAACCCACTCCAGTATTCTTGCCTGGAGAATCTCAGGGACAGAGGAGCCTAGTGGGCTGCCGCCTATGGGATCGCACAGAATCGGACACGACTGAAGCGACTTAGCAGCAGCAGCAGCAGCAGCCATATTTATTGTATTTGTTTATTGCCTTTCTGCCCCCCACTCGGTGTGAGTTCCTGCAGGACAAAAGCTTGTCAGTCATGTTCTCGTGTGCTCCCTAGAACCTAGAACAGTGCTGGCATTTAGTCAGCCCTCAAATATATCCCAATAAGGGGTGTTCAATAAATTATTGTCCTGCAACTGCCTCCTACCTAGAAAATATTTCTAAACTCAGGTTTTAACACGAGAGGAAGTTTCCATGAAGGACATCTGAAAACATCTGTCCCATCATATAGATGTTATTGATTATTCCTGAGTCACATTAATAAATATATTCCTGGATTAATTAATAAAAAGTCACTTGGAGTTAGTACTTTATTTCATGTTATGTTTTATGTGAGGGTTTTAAAAGCATTTTATATACAATGTCATTTGCAAAACTTTGAGTTTTTATAATTATCTATGGTCAGAGAAGGACACCACCTATGCATGTTTTAAAAATATCCCTAGGTCCCCTTACTCAAATATATCCTTTCAAATACCAGGCTACTCATGACCTTAAGTTATGCTATTCAAATCAAATAGCATAACTGCTAAAATCAAATTAATAATGAAGTCCTGTTCAGTTCTAAAGGCAATTCCTAAGGTAAAAAATCACACATAGACGAAATTACCCTTAAAACTCCCTTAAGTCACCCATGAAGCACATATGCTATTTCTCAGCAAATCAAGCATAATTTGTTTTTTTCCTTCCCCAATATCTTTGGAACAGAGAGCAATATCTTCAACTGAGCATCAGATGAAGTATTTGTGCATACTGAAGGAAATTTACATATATTTAAATTTTAGAATAAAATTTAGCTCAACAAAGCATTCATATACTGAAAACAGAAATTGAGACTTACAAAGGAGAAACATATATAAATATATACTGTCTTGTTCATTCCCAATCATCCAAAGATGGAGTAGAATGAATGCTATAGACTGAATTGTGAGTGTCCCACTGCATTTCATATGTTGAAGCTCTAATCCAGTGTGACTGTATTTAGAAATAGGGCCTTTGGTGTATATGCAGGTCAGGAAGCAACAGTTAGAACTGGACATGGAACAACAGACTGGTTCCAAATAGGAAAACGAGTACGTCAAGGCTGTATATTGTCACCCTGCTTATTTAACTTCTATGCAGAGTACATCATGAGAAACGCTAGGCTGGAAGAAGCACAGCTGGAATCAAGATTGCCGGGAGAAATATCAATAACCTCAGATATGCAGATGACACCACCCTTATGGCAGAAAGTGAAGAGGAACTAAAAAGCCTCTTGATGAAAGTGAAAGAGGAGAGTGAAAAAGTTGGCTTAAAGCTCAACATTCAGAAAATGAAGATCATGGCATCTGGTCCCATCACTTCATGGGAAATAGATGGGGAAACAGTGTCAGACTTTATTTTTGGGGGGTCCAAAATCACTGCAGATGGTGATTGCAGCCATGAAATTAAAAGATGCTTACTCCTTGGAAGGAAAGTTATGACCAACCTAGATAGCATATTGAAAAGCAGAGACATTACTTTGCCAACAAAGGTCCATCTAGTCAAGGCTATGGTTTTTCCAGTGGTCATGTATGGATGTGAGAGTTGGACTGTGAAGAAGGCTGAGCGCTGAAGAATTAATGCTTTTGAACTGTGGTGTTGGAGAAGACTCTTGAGAGTCCCTTGGACTGCAAGGAGATCCAACCAGTCCATTCTAAAGGAGATCAGTCCTGGGTGTTCTTTGGAAGGAATGATGCTAAAGCTGAAACTCCAATACTTGGCCACCTCATGTGAAGAGTTGACTCATTGGAAAAGACTCTGATGCTGGGAGGGATTGGGGGCAGGAGGAGAAGGGGACAACAGAGGATGAGATGGCTGGATGGCATCACGGACTCAATGGACATGAGTTTGAGTGAACTCTGGGAGTTGGTGATGGACAGGGAGGCCTGGCGTTCTGCAATTTATGGGGTCGCAAAGAGTCAGACATGACTGAGCAACTGAACTGAACTGAACTGAAGGTTATAAGGATAGAGTTCTCATTAAATAGGATTCATGGCCTTATAAAACAAGGAAGAGAGAAACCTCTCTATAAGCTAGATAAGGACACAAACAGTAGGCATCAGCAATCTAAAAAGACAATTCTCAGCAGAACTGGACCATGCTGTTACTCTAATCTCAGACTTCCAATTTCCACAACTATAACTACAAGCAAATGTCTGTTGCTTGAACCAGTCTATGGTACTTTGTTACAGCAGCTTGGGCTGACTTCTCCAGTAGGGAATACATGATAACTCATTCTTTCTCTTCTGTTCCTTAATACCCAAACCCTGTGCTCAAGCTCGACTTACTTAACTGGGCATATGACACAACTCTTCTGTTAACACATTGAATTATAATTGGTTATCACTACCCTGAATGGAGGAGTTGATTGAATTTGTTAGCCAGTTATCAAACAACATGTGAGAGGATGGGATACACGAGAGCCAGTTAGAACTAAGTGAAGAGTCAAGAAAATTCAGGTACAAAATTTCTATCAAAGGAATACTGAAGCATATGCCAAAAGGTAGGCTGGGGCTTGGGCATCTAAGGGGTGGCAGAAAGGCTGGGCACTAAGTTCTAGAAGTTTGGAAAGGAGAGTAACAAAGGAGATAAATAAAACAAAGATATGTTGGTAGCAAAGACATCTTTCTCGGTTTTGCCTAAGGCTCTTCCTGCTCATAAATGTAATAACTGTGAGAACTGCTTAGTGCGTTATTAATCTTCCAGGAGACAGATAAACAGCCCCACTTACCAGCTCTTCATACGCCCTCCATTCATCCTCTCAAAGGACAAACGGAGAAAATTCACTTCCAGAAATAACAAAGGGGAAGATTACCTATTCTTACTCACACCTATACAAAATTTTAAGTATACTTACACAGAAAGGTAGGCGAATCATCTACAAAGTGAAATGGTTTTTGTGATCTTCAGGAGGGAAAAAAAAGAGCCACCTCATTTATACTTTAACAAAACAGGAAATTATAAGTTAGAGACTTTGAATGCTGAGAATTTGAGATAACTTTTAACTGACTAATGGATTCTTTTTAAAAAGACTCTGTCCTTTATGGTCTTTTTGAATTTTCAATTTCCTCCATCTTAACTGTCAAAATGGAAGGGGTGCTCTGCCTATTATAGTAATTAGTCGAAATGAGGAGAGAGCTGTGAAAGGAATTCAGAAACCACAGAATGTTAGCATTAATGCTGTTTGTGTTTCAAGTATGAACAATGGGCAGTAATATGCATGCCAAATGACTGAAGCACCTAGACCGGAGGTTCTGTCAATAACATTCTGTGACACCTATTGTGTGCAGAGCACCATGCCTGGCTTCTGTTTGGAGAAAGAAAGAAACTCAGGGCAGCCCTTATCTTCCACTTTACAAGGCTGCGGGTCTCAGTAGACCAAGACACTTTGGGAAGCCATTCCCACAAGAAGAGGCCATTTTGTCAGAACTGACAATTGTTAAAGACAAATTGTATCTCTGTTACAGACAAATGTAAAGTTGTGTGGCCCTAAATTTAAAGAGAACAATTAACTTCAAGAGACTGTAATTCTCATTTTTCTCAGGGAAGTCTCAATTTTGTCTATTACTTGATGTAGCTCAAAAAAAAATTAATATAGCTCATTAAAAGCAGTGGAAACTCTACTCAGTACTCTGTGGTGACTCAAATGGGAAGAAAATCCAAAAAAGAGGGGACATATGTAAGCATACAGCCAATTCACTTTGCTGTACAGCAGAAACTAACACAATATTGAAACAACACTGCAACTATAGCCCAATAAAAATTAAAATTTTTAAAAAATGTAACTAAACCCAATAAAAGCAGTTCCCTTAGTGCCTTTATTTTTTTTTTTTTTTTTTTTAAATTTTATTTTCTTTTTAAACTTTACATAACTGTATTAGATTTGCCAAATATCAAAATGAATCCGCCACAGGTATACATGTGTTCCCCATCCTGAACCCCCCTCCCTCCTCCCTCCCCATTCCATCCCTCTGGGTCGTCCCAGTGCACCAGCCCCAAGCATCCAGTATCGTGCATCGAACCTGGACTGGCAACTCATTTCATACATGATATTTTACATGTTTCAATGCCATTCTCCCAAATCTTCCCACCCTCTCCCTCTCCCACAGAGTCCATAAGACTGTTCTGGTAATTGCCACAGATTGAATCAGCTTGAGATATTCTCCATGTGACTATGAGAGATTTTAGAAAGTGAGCTGTGAGCCTGCTACTTGTGGACTGTCCTACTCACAGGAATTGGATTTACTACAATCCTGAGTAAATCCCTGAGCAAAGACTTTCTTGACAGGCTCTCTTTTTAAAGACTGAAAAAAATTAATCCATTTTAATAATTCCAAGCACATTTAAAAATAAAGTTTATGTGAAATTTCAGCACCAACAGAAGATGTGCTTGACTTGCTACAGAAATATTTTCAGTTTGACATGAGAATTGATATCATATGAATCAAGGCAGAGCTGTGAAGGAGAAACACGTAACAAGCATGACTCATGGGACAGAATTGTAAACAACTTCACTTTTTATCTCCCACTGTCTCTTCAAATTTATTCTGTTAGGTTAATATTTCAACTGTCTCCAGATGAAAATTTGGGCAGTCCACATTACTTTTTCTGGGTACTCTTAAGTAATAAGAAGTTCTAGAGTCACTTTAAACCACAAAAAAATGTTTTATGCCACTAATAAATCAAAAGTCTAACCTGATTTAAAGCCAAAGATACTCCCTCCCCATAGATGAAGACTGTAGGAGAGAAACATGGAGTTGGAGAAGAACCAATGGGCTTCTCTTTTGTTATCGGGTTAGTTAAAAGGTTCGTTCAGATTTTCTATAGCGTCTTATGGAAAAATCTGAACAAACTTTTTGACCAACCCAATACTTTGTGGTTCTACCCATCTACCCCCATCTTTAACTGGAAAATCTGAAAGACAGGAGGTTCAAAAAGACCTTACTTGACTGATACACTTGTGAGCTGGTTTTGGTCCTCCTCAGGTTTGTCAAATGTTTAAAAGGTGAATTCTTTTGTGGGTTCTTCTAAAATCACCCACACATACAAAGCTGGACAGTTCTAGGCTACAGTGCCCTTAATATGGAAAATGGATTTTTCATATTAATGGCTAATGCTCCTTCCTCATCTTTAATGTGTGTTTAATCCCTCTATGTCCCTCTGTTGTTGCAGGCCACTTTTCTAAGCATCTTTTTGGATATAATTTAAGATAATCTCAGACCAGATTTCTCTTACAGCAAGGAGCCTACATCTATTCCATAGAAAATATTCAACCCATCAATTTATTCATCCTCCAAATGGTTATTGAGATCCTATTAGGTATCAAGCACTCTTAAAAATATCATATGCTGAAATATAAATGAGTAATCTGCCTCAAAGTATACCTTTTCCAAGGGTTATTGGTATCTTTAAAAAAAAATGCTTTAAACCACATGAATAAATTGCACAATCCTAATAACACAGACAGACTTATTGAATAGAGTCCCATAAGCTTATTCAGAAGGCTCAACATAAATTGTACATGCAGATACTCCCAAAGCAGCAATGTGCTCTGAGCATGAAGCCAGGGGCCATACATGTTTAACGTGCAGAGAGATCACTGCTTTTTCTTAAATTGTGTGGTTATTTGGGGTTATTTGAGGATGGCAGACATTACAGGGAATGGAGGGGTTAAATCTCTTTAACCTATTCATTGATTCTGTTTTTACATCATTAATATTTATAATTCTGTGTTAGTACTAATTTTTAATAACAGAATCATAGAATATCTGTGATGGAAGAGACCTTAGAAACTCTGTTCAAAGCATCTCAGTACATGATTTTTCTATGTATGTGAGATTACCTGCATGCATCTCTAGGGACTTAGTTAGATAAGAATGTGCTCTAAGCATGTATGCAGAAAATTCATCAATACTAGCTTTGATTTCTTTGGGCAGATGTTGGAACTGCACAAATATTTATCTTGCACCCTCAGCTCACCAGAGTGAAGGCTAAATTATCAAATGACAGATATATTTATATATGAGGGAAATCTAATCTGGCATAGCTTGGGGAGTTTGAGTTGGGAAAAATTATAAGAGTCTAATCAAGGTCCTTCCACTCATAATTTTCTAAAGGGTCTCTGTGCAGGATGCTTGACATTTTTTAAAAAATATAAATTTATTTATTTTAATTAGAGGCTAATTACTTTACAATATTATATTGGTTTTGCCATACATCAACATGAATCTACCACAGGTGTACACGTGTTCCCCATTCTGAACCCCCCTCCCACCTCCTTCCCCATACCATACCTCTGGGTCATCCCAGTGCACCAGCCCCAAGCATCCTGTATCCTGCATCGAACCTGGACTGGCGATTCATTTCATATATGATATTATGCATGTTTCAATGCCATTTTCCCAAATCATTCCACCCTCTCCCTCTCCCACAGAGTCCAAAAGACTGTTCTATACATCTGTGTCTCTTTTGCTGTCTCGCATACAGGGTTATCATTACCATCTTTCTAAATTCCATATATATGTGTTAGTATACTTTATTGGTGTTTTTCTTTCTGGCTTATTTCACTCTGTATAATCGGCTCCAGTTTCATCCACCTCATTAGAACTGATTCAAATGTATTCTTTTTAATGGCTGAGTAATACTCCATTGTGTATATGTACCACAGCTTTCATATATATATATATATATATGTGTGTGTGTGTGTGTGTGTGTGTGTGTGTGTGTGTGTGTATATATATATATATATATATATATATATATATATATATATATATAAAGAACTTGAAGGAGGCTCACTGGAGGGCATATCAACCAACACAAAAATTATCTGGTGTGTTCAGGAAACAGCCAGGATGCCTGTATGTCCAGAAGATATTAAGGAAAGGGGAAAAAAGAAGGTGAGAGAAGAGGGGCAAGGAGCAAAGAAGGTGAGAGCAGATTATAGAGGACAGTGATTCTCAACCCTGGATATCCACTAGGATCACTTGAAGACCTTCTAGCAAATAGCGCTGCCTCAATCATAAAACAAATAAAATCAATATTGTGGGGAATCAGACTTCAACATGAATATTTCTTTAAAGCTCACCAGACTGTGTCTAATGTGAGCCAAGTTGAAGAATCTCTTGTAGGACATTATAGGTAACTTGACTTAACTTGGAGTAAATGAGGAACCACTAGAATAGGGGTTTTGAACAGAGGAGCATCTGATCTTGCTTAGGTTTTCGAAAGGTCCCTCTGGCTATTGTGTTGAGAATAGATCCTATGGGGACTGGAACCAGAACTAGTTTTAGAATGCCTTTGCAATTATCTAGATAACAGTGGTTTGGTCTAGCCTGGAGCACTAGTCATGTGAAAAGTGGTTGAATTCCACATATGTTTGAAGAGAGAACTGACAGCATTTGCAGATGTATTTGCACATGGGAGATGGGAGAGAAAAACAGAAGTCAAGGATGCTGACCCAAGTACATTTTTTCCTCTACAAGTTCCAGAAGTGCCTGTCATTTTTGTACTCACTTTTTGAAGCTTCTCCCTTTCCTTGCATTTCATTCCTTCCACATGGTTTTCCTTCTCCTCCATGTTTCCTTCTCAAAATCCTGCTCTTTGGAGAGCTCTTAAAAATGTATCTGTTGAGACATAAATGAGTGTTGAGATATAAAGTGTACTTTTCCCAAAGAACATTTGCATTTTAGAGGAACAGTTGTATGTGAATAATGTGCCTTTTAAACTTTATGAATAAATATTTCCTGTAATCCTAAATACACGTATTGATTTATTCTATGGAGCAAGTTCTAAGAGCAATAGACACAGAATTTCTGCTTTGAGGAGGCTTTAGAGACAGCAGTGACATGAGGTAAGGGAACAGTCAGGGAGCTTGTCTTGAAACTGAGCTTGCATAAAACCCCATCATTTTTCTTTTGGATCATAAGCTTATTTGAAGCATGTTATAGGTGACTGATGGAATGGCAGGTGGAGACGAAGGAAAGGATTAAAATCCCAGCCATGCCTTAGCACCACTACTATCTTCACACGTTTCTTTTCTGTTATTATTAAACGATAAAACAGAATAACTGTGATAGAAGAGATCTCAGAAAGCATCTATTTCATATCTGTGTGTGTGTGTGTGTGTGTGTGCATGTGTGCGCGCATGTGCACGCGCATGCTCAGTCACAGTTGTGTTTGACTCTTTGTGACCCCATGGACTGTAGCCCACCAGGCTCCTCTGTTCATGGGATTTCCTAGGCAAGAATGTTACCAAGTTCAAGCTCACTTTGCTCGCCACATGAAAGGCCAGTGAATCAGAGAGCCAGCTGACCAAGAAGATGGCAGACTAATGTCTCAAAATAACCATTTTATGGGGTCTGGATGACAGGTTCTTTTATAGATCAGAAATGGGAGGCAGGGAGGTGAGGAAACAAAGTAAAAAGGCCATTAATCTTGCAAATATCTCCTAGAATGACAAACCTCAGGCAGGGGATGTGTTCATTTCTTCCTTCCTGGCATCTCCAGGGTTCTGAGCAAAGGCACTTTAGTTTAATAGTCAGGCAGAGGGGCAGGATTCTCTGAGGCAGGCCATTCTGTATGATTATAACAAGAAAAGCAATGAAAAGCAAGTCAAAGAAACAATTCCAACATGGGGTCAGATTTGGATTTTCCCTGCAATAAGAATACTGGCATGGGTTGCCATTTCCTCCTCCAGGAGATCTTCCCAACCCAGGGATCAAGCCCACATCTCTAGCATCTCCTTCATTGGCAGGCATATTCTTTACCACTGAATACGGCAAGACCATGTCATACCTCTAGGATTCCAGAAATGGAGATTGAGCCTTGGAGAGGCTGAGTTTCTCACACAAGTATCCAAAGCTACATCAGATGGGGGAGTCTTTCAGTATTCCAACAAAACTCAAGCTTTCTCACTCAAACTTTAAGCATCAATGATCATTTAACTAGAAATATAGTCTTTAAATTTTTATTTTTAATACTATTGCAATAAAAAGGAAGGAAAAAAAAGAGAGAAATTAGTTTTCCTTCCCTCTCCTGAGAACAAAGAAAAAAAAAGAACAGTGAACAGGCCTGAACAATCCTAGATTTTTTACTTCTAACTCTTCATGTCTGTAACTAAGTTTGCTTTTCTGCCTCCCAACTCTACAGGAGCTACATTTTGTACCTAATATCCTTTGACTCTATGCTAAATACCTCTTGTATCTGGTGCTTACACTTACAACACTCTCTTCCCTTTGTAGCGCTTCTTTTTTACATATCAGAAAGAAGCGCACAGAGCCACTGAACTTCAGACTCAATTATTGGGTTACTGATGCCAGCCTATGACTGTTTTTAAAATAATCCAAGAGGAAGAAGACAAGATCCTAATACCTCTGTTTTTCTCATCACTGACTTAAAACTGTGAGCCCTTATCTTATATAAGCCCCTATAGGGCTTATATAGACTCTTCATGGAGGAGGTGGGGCACAGTTCTTGAAACATGCACCTACTGTGTTCCCCTCTCCACCCGCTGAGAATGAAAGCCACCTTTCTATTTCCTACAAACTCTGTCTAGTATTTTCTTATTCAGCTACACTGGGCAGAGGAAGCCAAGATTTTGGCCAGCAACAGTACTTTATTAAAAATAATGTGTATTATTATAACTAATCAGATAATGTAAGGTTGTATTGAGAGCAAGTTACTGATTTCCTTACCTCCTCCATTCCTACTCTGAAATACATTTCTCTACTCTGATACATGTATTTGCATATATATACATCCACATATATATGATTATGTATTGTTTTTAACCAAAAAAGGGTGATATCATAAATGTGTGCACATATGTATATACTTTACAGCATCGGACCTTGCTTCTATCACTAGTCACATCCACAACTGGGTGTTGTTTTTGCTTTGGCTCCACCTCTTCATTCTTTTTGGAGTTATTTCTCCACTGATCTCCAGTAGCATATTAGGCACCTACTGACCTGGGGAGTTAATCTTTCAGTGTCCTATCTTTTTGCCTTTTCATACTGTTCATGGGGTTCTCAAGGCAAGAATATTGAAGTGGTTTACCATTCCCTTCTCCAGTGGACCACATTCTGTCAGACCTCTCCACCATGACCCAACTGTCTTGGGTGGCCCCACACAGCATGGCTTAGTCTCACTGAGTTAGACAAGGCTGTGGTCAATGTGATTAGATTGTTAGTTTTCTGTGATGGTGGTTTTCAGTCTGTCTGCCCTCTGATGCCCTCTCTAAGCACCTACTGTCTTTACCATGTAAAGAACAATATTGCATAGGAACCTGGAATGTTAGGTCCATAAATCAAGGCAAATTAGAAGTGGTCAAACAGGAGATGGCAAGAGTAAATGTAAATATTTTAGGAATCGGTGAACTAAAATCGACAGGTGTGGGTGAATTTAACTCAGATAACCATTATATCTACTACTGTGGGCAAGAATCCCTTAGAAGAAATGGAGTAGCCATCATAGTCAACAAAAGAGTCTGAAATGCAGAACTTGGATGCAATCTCAAAAACTACAGAATGATCTCCGTTCATTTCCAAGGTATCAATATCACAGTAATCCAAGTCTATGCTCTGACCACTAATGCTGAAGAAGCTGAAGTTGAATGGTTTTAAGCAGACCTAAAAAACCTTTTTAGAACTAACACCCAAAAAAGATGTCCTCTTCATTATAGGGGACTGGAATGAAAAAGTAGGAAGTCAAGAAACACCTGGAGTAACAGGCAAATTTGGCCCTGGAGTACAGAATGAAGCAAAGCAAAGGCTAATAGAGTTTTGCCAAGAGAATGCACTGGTCATAGCAAACACACTCTTCCAACAACACAAGAGAGCACTCTACACATGGACATCACCAGATGATCAACACTGAAATCAGACTGATTATATTCTTTGCAGCCAAAGATGGAGAAGCTCTATACAGTCAGCAAAAACAAGACCGGGAGCTGACTGTGGCTCAGATTATGAATACCTTATTGCCAAATTCAGATGTAAATTGAAGAAAGCAGGGGGAAACACTAGACTATTCAGGTAGGACCTAAATTAAATCCCTTATGATTATACAGTGGAAGTGAGAAATAGATTTAAGGGACTAGAGCTGATAGAGTGCCTGATGAACTATGGATGGAGGTTCGTGACATTGTATAGGAGACAGAGATCAAGAACATCCCCAAGAAAAAGAAATATAAAAAAACAAAATGGCTGTCTGAGGAGGCCTTACAAAGAGCTGTGAAAAGAAAAGAAGCAAAAAGCAAAGGAGAAAGGGAAAGATATACCCATATGAATGTAGAGTTCCAAAGAATAGCAAGGAGAGATAAGAAAGCCTTCCTCAGTGATCAGTGGAAAGAAATAGAAGAAAACAATAGAATGGGAAAGACTAGAGATCTCTTCAAGAAAAGTGGCGATATCAAGGGAACACTTCATGCAAAGATGGGCTTAATAAAGGACAGAAATGGTATGGACTCAACAGAAGCAGAAGATATTAAGAAAAGTGGGAAGAATACACAGAAGAACTGTACAAAAAAGACCTCCACAACCCAGATAATCATGATAGTGTGATCACTCACCTAGAGCCAGACACCCTGGAATGTGAAGTCAAGTGGGCCTTAGAAAGCATCACTATGAACAAAGCTAGTGGAGGTGATGGAATTCCAGTTGAGCTATTTCAAATCCTAAAAGATGATGCTGTGACAGTGCTTCACAAAATATGCCAGCAAATTTGAAAACCTCAGCAGTGGCCACAACTGGAAAAGGTCAGTTTTCATTCCAATCCCAAAGAAAGGCATACCAAAGAATGCTCAAACTACCACACAATTGTACTCATCTCACATGCTAGTAAAGCAATGCTCAAAATTCTCCAAACCAGGCTTCAGCAATACATGAACCATGAACTTCCAGATGTTCAAACTGGATTTAGAAAAGGCAGAGGAACCAGAGATCAAATTGCAAACATTCACTGGATCATCAAAAAAGCAAGAGAGTTCCAGAAAAATATCTACTTCTGCTTTATTGACTATGCCAAAGCCTTTGACTGTGTGGATCACAATAAACTGTGGAAAATTCTGAAAGAAATGGGAATATCATACCACCTGACCTGCCTCTTGGGAAATTGTATGCAGGTCAGGAAGCAACAGTTAGAACTGGACATGGAACAACAGACTGGTTCCAAATAGGAAAAGGAGTACATCAAGGCTGTATATTTTCACCCTGCTTATTTAACTTATATGCAGAGTACATCATGAGAAATGCTGGGCTGGATGAAGCACAAGCTGGAATCAAGATTGCCGGGAGAAATATCAATAACCTCAGATATGCAGATGACACCACCCTATGGCAAAAAGTGAAGAGGAACTAAAGAGCCTCTTGATGAAAGTGAAAGAGGAGAGTGAAAACGTTGTTTTAAAGCTCAACATTCAGAAAACGAAGATCATGGCATCTGGTCCCATCACTTCATGGGAAATAGATGGGGAAACAGTGGAAAGAGTGGCTGATTTTATTTTGGGGGTCTCCAAAATCACTGCAGATGGTGATTGCAGCCATGAAATTAAATGATGCTTACTCCTTTGAAGGAAACTTATGACCAAGCTAGATAGCATATTAAAAAGCACAGACATTACTTTGCCTAAAATGGTCCATCTTGTCAAGGCTATGGTTTTTCCAGTTGTCAAATATGGATGTGAGAGTTGGACTATAAAGAAACCTGAGTGCTGAAGAATTGATGCTTTTAAACTGTGGTGTAGGCAAAGACTCTTGAGAGTCCCTTGGACTGCAAGGAGATCAAACCAGTCCATCCTAAAGGAAATCAGTCCTGAATATTCATTGGAAGGACTGGTGCTAAAGCTGAAACTCCAATCCTTTGGCCACCTGATGCGAAGAGCTAACTCATTTGGAAAGACCCTGATGCTGGGAAAGATTGAGGGCAGGAGGAGAAGGGTACAACAGAGGATGACACGATTGGATGGCATCACCGACTCGATGGATATGAATTTGGGTAAACTCTGGGTGTTGGTGATGGACAGGGAGGCCTGGCCTGCTGCAGTCCACACGGTCACAAAGAGTCATACACGACTGAGCGACTGAACTGAACTGATGTACATACTGTCATCTTAAAAAATAGTTACAACCTATAAGTTAAGAGTTGTATTTTATTGGCAGAAATTTTTAGGACTTAAGCTCAGGAGGCAGCATCTCAGGTAACCCTGAGAAAACTACTCCAAGGAGAAGGGAGAAGCCAGATTATATAGAAGTTTTGCAATGAAGGGCAGATAGTCTATCAAAATGAAATGAAAGTCATTCAGTTGTGTCTGACTTTGCGACGCCATAGACTGGGATGAGTAGCCTTTCCCTTCTCCAGGGGATCTTCCCAGCCCAGGGAATGTACCCTGGTCTCCCACATTGCAAGTAGATTCTTTATACCAGCTGAGCCACAAGGGAAGCCCAGTCTTCAAAAGATTATTGTTAATTAAGGAAAACCAGATATCCCAAATCAAGGATATTAGCACTTTTCTATGTATGGGAAGAAAAGAGAGTCTGGGCTTACTGAAATCATTCCTTCCATGAGCATCTCAGCTATCTGGGGCATTTTTCACATCCTGCATGCCTCAGGACTCCCGATAGGGAGTGGCTTCAGCCTAATGGCTACCAGATCACAGAGATATTATTTCCCTTCCTGAGTGCCCTTAGGGCTCAGGAATTCACATTTGGAAGGCTGGAATCTCTGATGACTGTGACATCCTTGTTTACCCATATGGCAGGAAATATTCCATTTCTCAGAATAAAGTGTCAATGCTTGTATATAGGTATAGATAGATACATATACAATCACACTACAACTTATTTTCTTACTTCTTATTTCATGCATCTCTATCTGAGGAAATAAATACAGAATTATTTTTTAGTACCTATGCTATAGTGAAGTGAGTGAAGTCTCTCAGTTGTGTCCGACTCTTTGCGACCCCATGAATCCTCCATCCATGGGATTTTCCAGGCAAGAGTGCTGGAGTGGATTGCCATTTCCTTCTCCAGGGGATCTTCCTGACCCAGGAATCGAACCCAGGTCTCCTGCATTGCGGGCAGACGCTTTACCGTCTGAGCCATATTCAATCATTCTAATGCTCCATAAGCACTTCTGGGGTGACTGCCTCTAGAAACACTGAAAATTGCTGTACATTTATTGTAACTTGATGCTTTTATTATTAAAGGATTTATTGTAAGTTGTAAATAAAGTTTCTTCTAATCTGCTTTCTATTATTCCACTCTAGACTCTCAAATTTGGCCTTCAACTTGTTCCTTTTATTAATTTATTCACTATATATATATATATGTACATATATATACTATATATGTATATATAGCAGTAAGTATATATATATATACTTATTGCTGCAAATATACCTGGTCCTCAGACTCTTTCCTGGATCCTATTTTTTTACTTGCTATTCAAATATTAAAATGGTTCCTGATAAACCATTATTCTCCACACATACGTATAATCCAATTTACCTCTCATTGCCTACTACAGCAGCTAAAACATTACATAGGCATTGTATGCCTGAATCTATAGAAAGGAATGAATCATTTCTAAAAGTCTACTTTGCCTCGGGTCATGACTTTCATTTGGCCAGAGGAAACACCTGTGGAAGAGACACTAAGACATTTTAAGTGGAAGGACCTTGATTAGCCTCTTGTTTATCTTCCCAAAATCAAATGCTGAAGAAAGATCAGACTGCATTTTTCCTCATATGTAGTAGAACCACATTTGAAAATTCAGTCTTCACCCTAGTGAGCTAAAGGTGCAAGATATATGGCTATACAGGCTAAACAATATCCAGGGGTGATCAGAGGCAATATTGGTGGAATTCCTACGAATGGCTGAGAGCACATGCCTATCTAAGAAATTGTCATAGACACTCTGCATAAACTCTCACACAGGAAGGATAGTGATACAGACAGCTGCCTCTCACACATAAATAGGACATTATTTTCTACTTGTAACAAGGACGTAGTCTTTGCAATGGCTGGATTATATTCAAAAAGTGTTACACAAAATAGCAAAAGGCCTAAGAAAAACAGTCATGAGATACAATAAAGAGAGCATAGATGAAAAAGGTGGCGAAATTCAGCATAGAATACAGAAAGCTCGGAATAGAATAAAGACCCAGAGATAGCCCAGAAGACTTATTTCTGGCCTATATTGTGAATCTGAGAGTCAAAATAACTAGAAGAAAAGAAGTACAAGTGAAAATATAAATCAAAAAGATTGATGAGCCTGGAGTTTGGATATCACTAAGATTATGGTCTCCACATTACTCTGGAGATGAGAACAAGTAACGAGAATGGTGGGCTGCCCAGGTGATGCTAGTGCTAAAGAACCTGTCTGCCAAAACAGGAAACGTAAGACACACGGGTTTGATCCCTGGGTCGGGAAGATCTCCTGGAGGAGGGCATGGCAACCCACTCCAGTATTCTCACCTGGAGAATCTCATGGCCAGAGGACCCTGTCGGGCTACAGGCCATAGGATCGCAAGGAGTCAGACACGACTGAAGCAACTTAGCACACACATGCATGCAACAAGAATAGTATTGACATGTCTGAGTGTTTTATGTGTGGTGGGAATGGGGGAGACTTATGAGAGGATTGTGAAAAAGGAGATGAATTAGGGGAGAAACACCACAGTCATGTACTTTTGTAACTTCAACTTTATATGAGAATTTCACTCATCAGAAATATATGGATGCAGGAGGCTACACAGCTACGTTAAAACAGTTACTTCAAATAAATCTGGTACTCAAATGCCTAGAATTCCTCAGCTCAGGATGCCAAAGGGAGAAATCTATGTTTAGGGCCTCTATTGTAAAGTCTAATGGTTATTCAGAATGGAGGATAAAATCGTAGGCTTACTTAGATTTACAATGTACTGCTGCTACTGCTGCTAAGTCGCTTCAGTCGTGTCCGACTCTGTGCGACCCCATAGACGGCAGCCCACAAGGCTCCGCCATCCCTGGGATTCTCCAGGCGAGAACACTGGAGTGGGTTGCCATTTCCTTCTCCAATGCATGAAAGTGAAAAGTGAAAGTGAAGTCACTCAGTCGTGTCAGACTGGTAGCGACCCCATGGACTGCAGCCCACCAGGCTCCTCCATCCATGGGATTTTCCAGGCAAGAGTACTGGAGTGGGGTGCCCTTGCCTTCTCCGACAATGTATTGGGTTACCATTAAAAACTAAAATAATAATAAAAAGACAATTCTCCCCTATCAACACCAACAAAAATCAAACACTGACACAGATAACTCAAAGACTCTTGTGTAGCTTTTATTTTCTTCAGAGATTACATTTTGTATCCTTTTAATTTCTGGTTCAAATCTTGGCTGCTAAGAGGTTCTTCAGTTTCTCTCAGCTCCCTTAGCACTCCTCACATCTATCCTGAGGGCCTTGGGTCAGTCAGCCAGTCAGCAAAAAATTATGGGATATATCCTGTGCACAGGCTCAGGGCAGTGGGGCAGGCACAACTTTAACTCAACTGCAACAGAGTTCTAATAAAATATGCAGAGAGACACACCACACTGACTAGAGATGAGATTGGCCAGAGAATTCTAAATGGAAAAAGTGAATTTCCGTTCCTTCTTCTTTAGCATTTCTAAATAAGTCATTTTCAGTCTTTGAGAGGTTCAAATGCTAAATTCCAAGAAATAAGACTTCAGAGTGTCTGGTAAATAAATCCTGGTTTTATTTCAGCACAGGCTCTATTTTTGCAATGTGTATACAGTCCTCAACAGAACAGCATCAGAAATCTAGAGGTATTATGGCACACTACAAAGATTTTGGGGCCTGAAACCAGAAAATAGATGTTGAGATCAGGCTGTGACACATTATCTCAGTGTGACTTTAGGCAAATTGTGTTTCTTTAATACTGTTTTCAGGATGATTTTAGATATTTGGGGAGATAATATTTTATTAAAAGTTGAGCATTATTCAGTCATATATTATTGCTAAATATAAAAAAGTTATTTTTACTTTAATATCAGTGAATTTTCCTTAAGATCATCATATTACCCTTCACCATAAGAAGAAACCCGTAACATTTAGGTGAGTTCTAAGATACCTCTCATACTTCATTTGATTATTTGCTTCCAAGGACAAAATTATTGAAATTTTGTCTGTTGAGCTTCTGAAAAATAACAATGTTTCATTAAAGCCCTAAAATACAAAGCATTTCCAGGTGGTGGGTCACACTGGAATAAATGTGCTGGAATGAGCAAAGACACAAAATCCAATGGCATTTATTAAAACTCCTTAATCACTGAGCATTCCTTTTTTTTCTTTTGCTTCACCAGTCTGTTATTTTCTCATTTCACTTGTTATCCTCAAAGATGATACTCTATGTAAACCCTTTATCAATCAGAGTAGATTATGTAAATTATCCATGTAAATGTACTTAAACAATTAAAGCCAAGTAGATATTCAAAGTTAAAGAACAAATGCAAAGAAATACTAATTCTAATTAAAGAGGAATCACCCACAGACATAAGGTCTCCTGGTACCAGTTAGCAAGGGGCTTTTTTTATACCTACTGTGCATATGTATGTATTTCACATAATCACTTGAATTCTTACATACTTGCATATGTTAAATGTAATCATAAAAGCTTAACAGTGATTCAGATTTTTTTTCCTGCAAATTCTTTAAAGTGTGTCTGCATACTTAAATCGTTATAGTAATGCAATCCAGTCAGAAACTAACATCATCTAGTCCTGCTCATTACTATTGGAACATCAGGATCTGCAGCCACCTTGCATTAATGCTATCAGACTGGACTTTCACTTGCAGAATGAGACCCATTGATTGTGTCAAAGAACATCGCTTTTGTTCTTTAATAACCCATGAGCTCCTTTCAAAAGCAGTTCAGCAATGGTTGCTACAAGACATTAAAACTTCAAACACAGACAACCTTAAGATGAGGTTCTAAAGCACCACTTTCATCAGCATCACAGGGTCATGTGGAAAGAATAATGTTGGCTTGGTAACCAGACATCCAGCTGCTAGCGCAGACTCTGTTACTAACTCGTTGCATGGTCTTAGACATCAGGTTGCCATAAAAATACAGGAAACCCAGTTAGATTTCAATTTCAATTCAAGAACAAATTATTTTGTAGTGTAATCACATCCCAGATATCACATGGGATATACTTATGATAAAAAATAATTCATTGGTTTATCTGAATTTCAAATTGAACTTGGCATTCTGTAATTTTATTTGCTACATCTGGCAACCCTGGGAGAAGGCAATGGCACCCCACGCCAGTACTCT
This sequence comes from Bubalus kerabau, assembly GCF_029407905.1. Lineage (NCBI taxonomy): Eukaryota > Metazoa > Chordata > Mammalia > Artiodactyla > Bovidae > Bubalus > Bubalus kerabau. The sequence continues at coordinate 96,673,198 of NC_073626.1, forward strand.
TGCCTGGAAAATCCCATGGACGGAGGAGCCTGGTAGGCTGCAGTCCATGGGGTCGCTAAGAGTCGAACACGAATGAGCTACTTCACTTTCACTTTTCACTTTCATGCATTGGAGGAGGAAATGGCAACCCACTCCAGTGTTCTTGCCTGGAGAATCCCAGGGATGGCAGGGCCTGGTGGGCTGCCATCTATGGGGTCGCACAGAGTCGGACACGACTGAAGCGACTTAGCAGCAGCAGGCAACCCTACCTGGGCAAGCTAATGATGGCTTCATCATTTGATAAGTACAGGGGTTGGACAGAATGACCTCTAGGTAAGACATCATAAAAATACTAGGTTCATAAATAAAGTGAAAGTGAAGTCACTCAGTCGTGTCCGACTCTTTGCAACCCCATGGCCTATAGCCTACCAGGCTTCTCGGTCAATGGGATTTCCCAGGCAAGAGTACTGGAGTGAATTACCATTTCCTTCTCCAGGAGATCTTTACAACCCAGGGATTGAACCCAGGTCTCCCGCATTGTAGGCAGACGCTTTACTGTCTGAACCACCAGGGAATAAATAAGCAAGAGGCAAAACTCACCATATTTGTTTTCCTTAATTATTAAGCAGAAATTCATATAGTCATTCATATGTATAACCAAGCAAGCTTAGCTTCAGGGTGGAAATGGGTACAATATCTCTATAAAATTCCAATATGGACATGCTCAGGCATTTTAATAGCTATTGAATTTGCTATCTGTTGCTGCATAATAAATTACACCAAAACTTTAGTTGCTCAAAATAACATTATCTCACATTTGTGTGGGTTAGAAATCTATGAACAGCTTAACTGGATCCTCTGGCTCAGAATCTTGCAAGACTATAATAAAGGTTTTAGCTAGAGCTATAGCCATCTCACCCCACTCCAGTACTTTTGCCTAGAAAATCCCATGGGCAGAGGAGCCTGGTAGGCTGCAGTCCATGGGGTCGCAAAGAGTCAGACATGACTGAGCGACTTCACTTTCACTTTTCACTTTCATGCATTGGAAAAGGAAATGGCAACCCACTCCAGTATTTTTGCCTGGAGAATCCCAGGGATGAGGGAGCCTGGTGGGCTGCCATCTATGGGGTTGCACAGAGTCAGACACGACTGAAGCGACTTAGCAGCAGCATAGCCATCTCAAGGATCATATAAAGGAAGACACTCAAACGTGTACATGTGGTTGTTGATAGGGTTCGCTATCTTGGGGGTTGTTGGACGGAGGGCCTCAGTTCCTTGCTGGCTATTGCCTGAAGCCACCTTCATTTCCTTGCCACATGAGCCTCCCCATAAGGTGGCTCACAACATAGCAGCTTGCTTTCTAAGAGAAAAGCAAGCAAGAAAAGCCAAACAAAGCAAGCAAGTCAGAAGTCACAGCCTTTTATAACCTAATCTCAGAAATAATATGCCATCACATTTACTATATACTATTTGTTAAAAGCAAGTAAGTAAGTTCAGCCCACAATTAAGGGGAGAAGATCGTATTGTAAAAAATTAGTATGCAGAAATCTCAATTAAATGTAGTCAGGAGAACAGAAGGGGGAACTCTCACATCCTATGATGATAACACAGCTCGACAGGAAGAAAACTCCTTTTTTTCCTGGCAAGGACTCAGCCAATGAAAAGCCATGGACTCTTAGTTTCCTACAGCCCTCCCAACTTCCTTTTCCTCCCTATAAAAGAGCTTCACTTCCCTTACCATTCAGGGGACTTGCAGGTGGCTTGCCATGGCTGCAAATCCCAAATTGCAATTCTTCACTTATTTTAAGTAAATACAATTTTTGTCAGAGAAATAATTGGAAATCTATTTTTTTAGGTCAATAGTATAAAATGTAAATAAATACCAGGAGGTGGAGATCACTGGGAATCATTTTAGACACTATCTACCACACTGAAAAAAAATTTTTTTCTGGAAAAATTAACAAGCAGAAATCTTAGCTAAATATAGTTTATTATTAGTTGAAATGAAGCCTCTGTATTTGGGCCCTTAAGAAATTAGTGGCCAATATTAAAGGCATAAGACTTTGGATCAATATGAAATTGAATCATTATTGGAAGTATCTCCCACAGAGAGAGAAAGCTTTCTTTTTTCTAAAGATATCAAACATATATGTTTCTTTTTCTATATGAAACATGCAGATATAAATTTGGTTTATTCTTTTTTTCAAAAGGTGGAGTCATAACTCAGACATACCAAAATCTAACTATATTGATCCAAACTTACCACGCTTGTTGTTCAGTCGCTAAGTCATGTCCAACACTTTGTGACCCCATGAACCGCAGCACACCAGGATTCCCTGTCCTTTACTATCTCCCAGAGCTAGTTATATTTTGGAATGTCTGAGTTATGATTTCATACCATGTTTATTAATCCTTATTTCCATTGATGATATAGCACCCTTAGTCTTGCCCTTTACTTGATAGTTTCTGGTTTTAAATTAATATTTTTGGGTTAAGAATCAGTCATCTTAGGATTTAAAATTAGGGCAAATTTAACTAGTGGTTCTCAAATTTGATCATGAAGAAAATTTATCTTGGTGTTTATATTTGTTCCCTGGGGCTTCCATAAAAAGGTTTACAAACTAAATGGCATAAAACAGAAATGTACTCTCTCACAGTTCTGGAGGCTAGAAGGTTGAATCAAGGAGTTGGAAGGGCCATGCTCTCCTTGTAGGCTCTGGATGAGGATCCTTCCTTGCCTCTTCCCAACTTCTGGTGGTTTCCATTAACGCTTGGCATTCCTTGGGGTGTAGATGCATCACTCCAACCCCTGCCTCTGTGTTCAAATGTTGTTCATCACTCTTCCTTTTGTATTTTCACATGGTGTTCTTTCTGTGTCACCTCTGTATACAAAGTTCCCTCTCTTTACTAAGATACCATTCATTAAATTAGGGCTCACCCTAATCCAGGAGGAACCATTTTACCTTGATTACATCTGCAAAGACTTTATCTCCAAATAATGTCATTCACAAATCCTAACTCTATACCAGTAGGTAGGATTTCAGCACATCATTTTGGGGGACCCAACTCTACATGCAAGTGTTCTTGGCAAAGATGTCCATTCCCATCTGACAAGAATTTTGGATCCCCTTGGGATTTTGATTTCATAGGTCCTGGAAGGAATGACAAGCTCTGTGTGTGCTCTGGGAGTGGTGCATAGATAACACTTTGGCAAACTCTGCTGAAACTAATCAATTATACTTTTCTACAAACTGTTGTCAGGCAAACAACAGTTAAAAGCCTCTGGACTTTGTCTTCAAGATTCTCTTAATGAGAAAATTTAGATGAGGGACAGTGTGGCAAAATGAATAAAATATGAAGGTTAGCATCAAAGGACACTAGTCTGAATATTGGCTCCACACCAGCCGTGTCATTGTAATTCAACCCCTGAATCTCTGCTTCTTTAACTACATCACTGAATTTCTCTTAGAATTAAATGAAATGGCATTTGCAAAAGTATCTGGCCAGTTCAAAATAATACTACACTATCAGGGTTGAAAATGGCAATAAAATGTATCAGTGCCATTTAATCTAGTAATTCCCCTTCATTCATCATTTATTTAACAAAAATTTAAAGTTCACACCATATGCCAGACATTGAGCTTAGCACTGGGGATGCAACTGTGAAAAATAAATACAATCCATACTTCGTGTTCTGGAGGAACCATAACTTAAGGAAATAATCTAAAATATTAAAAGATATCATAAACATTAAAATTTTCATGGCAACATCAAGACAATAAAATGAAAGCAGCAATAAATATCTAACAGAAAAATTCTTTGTCCGTTGAATGAAACACTCTGCAGGCATGGAATGAAGACTGTGTAAGAATCTGGAAAATGTTTTCCATGTTACATAAAAATTAGGGTACATGCACACCATGATTACAAATACATAAATATATAACTGTATTATAGGAGGGAAGGTCTTCCCAGGTGGCGCTGATGGTAAAGAATCCACTTGCCCATGCAGGTAGACTAAAGAGACACAAGGTCAATCCCTGGGTCTGGAAGATCCCCTGGAGGAGGGCATGGCAACCCACTCCAGTATTCTTGCCTGGAGAATCCCATGGACAGAGGAGCCTGGCAGGCTGCAGTACACAGGGTCACATAGTCAGACACGACAGAAGTGACTTAGCATGCACATATGCATGAGGGAAAAATGTACTAAAAGTGACCAAAATGAAAAATTAAACAGTGGTTAAGATAATGAAATAGAATTACTAGTCTTTTTTTTTTTTTTTGGTACTTACTGGATGGAAGCATTAACTTCTTTATCTAACTGAGTTTGTTTTTTCTTTGGGGGATTTTTTAAAATTTTCTACAGAGGAATTGTTTTTGAAATCAGGTAAAATTTATTGAATACTATCCGGTTACAGTGCCTAACAGACAGTAAATGAGCAAATATTGGGTAGCTCTGGCATGCCCTGAGTTCATGAGGTCTTCCTCAGGGCACACAGACATTGGGCCCAAACCAATCTCTCACAGAGCCAGATGCACTGGGATTGTATCCAGCGCACCATCGTGCTTCCCGCCTGTCCCCAAATATCTCCCTCAAGGGGCCCAGTATTTTGCTGGTCTTTCTACCTATAGCAGCACCTAAATTAACAACAGGTACTTAGCTTGTGTCTGTAGAAGTGAATTGAAATGCTCTAAATGACTCCATGATTCCTTTTCCTAATTATAACTGACACTTTGGAGCTTATCACACAATAAATTATAGAGTTTGAATTATTTCCCTCAGGTATATTACTTTTGGCTTCACTCACAATGACAGGCAGCATTCTCTCTGCCCTGCACCATGAACTCGGCGAGGCAGAGAAAGAGGTTCTACCCCCAATATTCTGACCACCAAGGACCCTCTCCCTCTCACTCCAGCTTTAACTCCAAGCTTCCAAGACACTCATTTACAAAATTGCTTTTATTAAATAACTAGCCTCCCCTTTTATTAAAGATAAAAGTCAAGTTTTAATCATAACTTTAGACAAATATGAGATAGTAAAATTCTGAGAACAAGTATATTTGACATTTTGCTTATCCTGGACAATGATTTTTGTGGGGAAATATGTTTTCCAATGGAATTTTTAAAATTTTAAAAATAACTATTGTATTTCCATTCCATCACCCTCGATACCTAAGGATCCCAAATAGAAAAGGTTTTGCCCAAATCTCACTCATGACCCAGTGATTCACTCAGAGAGAAGTTTGAAAGGCCCAAATAAATTGTTTTCTAGCTGTAGTCACTTCAAACTTTGGTAGACAAAAGGCAGTTCTTCTCACTGACAAGTCTTGCATTTGGTGTCTGAGGAGAACATTTTCCTGGCTTCCCTGGTGGCTCAGATAAGAATCTGCCTGCAATTCAGAAGACCAGGGTTTGATCCCTGGGTCGGGAGGATCCCCTGGAGGAGGGCATGGCAACCCACTCCAGTATTCTTTCCTGGAGAATTCCATGGACAGAGGAGACTGGTGGGGTCACAAAGAGTCTGACATGACTGAGCTACTAACACATAATGGAAAGAATCTGTCACATAAAGCGGAGGAGTCCTTATTTGTGTTGAGGTTGTTGATCTTCTTGGTTTCAGGGGAATTGTAACAGTAAACCAGGCAGAGTATCAGAGGCCCAGAGCAGAGCTCAAACCGAGTTTATAATCAGGGATTATAAAAAATATTCCCCAAAGTGCTTTAACTCTTTTTTTTAATACATTAACACATTTAATGCCTTTTCTATTCTATATTTTGCAACCAAGGTAATAATAATGAACATCTTTGTCTGAGCTGAATTCTCCCAGAAACAGATTCCAAGAAAAGTATTCCAAGGAAAATAATTTTTAATATATAAGAAATATGTAAGAAATAGAAATATAATATTTTAAAATACAGAAAAAAATGATATAGGGAAGGGAACTTAGAAAATAAAGCCATTATTAAAACATCTACCCCTGGGGCAACAGAAGCAGCTCCCTCAGAGAAATTCTGCAAATATGACACTGTCATTTTTATCATTTTTCAAACTATACTGCATTTAAATTATGATATATTGCAGTCATAGTAAATAGATTTTGTTTTCTATTCTCAGATATATGCTAGAAACTGCCTTTGGATAAATAAATCTCTAACTATTTAATCTTCTTATAATTGCTTTTTCTCCCCAAAAGCAAAGATGGAAAAAAAAAACAAATTTTTATTTCTGGCTTTGGGCTACACTAAGAGGTGATAAGATATAGTTGTTAAGAACCCCATGTCTGGAGTTCAATACTATGCTCAGTCACACTTACTGTTGTACACATTAAATAAGTTGCTTAACTTCTCTGTGCTTCAATGTCCTCAACTATAACATGAAAATAATTTTACCTGCTTAAACTGGAGACATCAAAGGAACATTTCACGCACCGATGGGCATGAAAAAGGACAGAAACAGTGAGAACCTAGCAGAAGCAGAAGACCTTAAAAAAAGAGGGCAAGAATACTAAAGGTATTAATGAAGAACTATACAAAGCTATGGAGAAGGCAATGGCACCCCACTCCAGTACTCTTGCGTGGAAAATCCCATGGATGGAGGAGCCTGGTAGGCTGTAGTCAATGGGGTCACTAAGAGTCAGTCATGACTGAACGACTTCACTTTCACTTTTCGCTTTCATGCACTGGAGAAGGACATGGCAACCCACTCTAGTATTCTTGCCTGGAGAATCCTAGGGATGAGTGAGCCTGGTGGACTGCCTTCTATGGGGTCGCACAGCATCGAACATGACTGAAGAAGTGACTTAGCAGCAGCAGCAGCATACAAAGCTATTCAACTATATATATATATAAAAAGGTCTTAATGACTGGGATAACCATGATGGTGTGGTCACTCACCCTAGAGCCAGAGATCCTGGAATGTGAAGTCAGGGGGGCTTTAGGAAGCATCATTACGAACAAAGCTAGTTGAGGTGATGGAATTCCAGTTGAGCTATTTCAAATCCTAAAGGGTGATGCTGTGGAAATGCTGTACTCAGTATGCCAGCAAATTTGGAAAATGAAGCAGTGGCCACAGGACTGGAAAATGTCAGTTTTCATCCAAATGCCAAAGAAGGGCAGTGCCAAAGAATGTTCAAACTACTTCACAATTGCATCATTTCACAACTAGTAAAGTTATGCTCAAAAATCCTTCAAACTAGGCTTCAGCAGTGCATGAACTGAGAACTTCCAGATGTAGAAGCTGTATTTAGAAAAGGCAGAGGAATCAGAGATCAAATTGCCAGCATTCGCTGGATCATAGAGAAAGCAAGGGAATTCCAGAAAAAAACATCTACTTCATTGACTACAGTAAAGACTTTGACTGTGGGGATTACAACAAACTGTGGAAAATTCTTAAAGAGATGGGAATACCAGACCACCTTACCTGTCTCCCAAGAAACCTGTATACAGGTCAAGAAGCAAGAGTTAGAATCGGACATGGAACAACAGACCGGTTCCAAATTGGTAAAGGAGTACCTCAAGGCTATATATGGTCACCCTGCTTATTCAATTTATATGCAGAGTACATCATGCAAAATGCTTGGCTGGATTACTCACAAGCTGGAAACAAGATTGCTGGGAGAAATATCAACAACCTCTGATATGCAGATGATAACACCCTAACGGCAGAAAGTGAAGAAAAAGTAAAGAGATTCTTATTGAGGATGAAAAAAGAGAGTGAAAAAGCTGGCTTAAAACTCCACATTCAAAAAATTAATATCATAGCTTCTGGTCCCATCACTTTAAGACAAATAAAAGGGGAAAAAAGTAGAAGCAATGACAAACTTTTTTTTCTTGGGCTCCAAAATCACTGCGGATGGTGACTGCAGCCATGAAATTTTCTTCCTTGGAAGAAAAGCTATGACAAACCTAGACAGCACATTTAAAAGCAAAGACATTACTTTCCCAACAAAGGTCCATATTGTCAAAGCTGTAGATTTCCAGTAGTCATATATGGATGTGAGAGTTAAACCATAAAGAAGGCAGAGTGCCATAAAGAAGAATTCGTGCTTTTGAATTGTGGTGCTAGAGAAGACCCTTGGGCAGAAATGAGATCAAATCAGTCAATTCTAAAGGAAATCTGCCCTAAATATTCATTGGGAGGACTGATGCTGAAACTGAAGCTACAATTCTTTGGCCACCTGGTGTGAAGAGCTGTCACATGGGAAAGCTCTGATGCTGGGAAAGATTAACTGCAAAAGGGGAAGAGAGTGTCAGAGAAAGAAATGGTTAAATGGCATCAGGGACTCAATGGGCATGAATTTGAGCAAACTCTGGGAGGTAGTGAAGGATAGGGAAGCCTGGCATGCTGCAGTCCATGGGGTTTCGAAGAGTCAGATAGGACTTACCAACTGAACAATAGTGCTGTGGTTAAATTTGCATGAGTTAATATAAATAGCCTAGAACAGTGCCTGGCTCATAATGAGACCCATATAAGTGTTAGCTGTTATTTTTCACTCAACAAACATTTAAGCAGCCTATACTCTGTGCCAGGGGCTTCATTTGACCCTCTATTTATTCATATCAGTGATACATGACAGCTCTCTAGTACCTCAACAGTTTAGTTAAACAGCCTAATGACAATAATAGATAGGCAAATTAAACAGATTGTAAGAAACTTTTAAAGTGTGACTGAAATGCAGAGTGTTGTGTGGGATGAAGTGTTGGGTTATAACGAGGGAGTAAATGTGTCTGCTCACGAGGTGAAGGTTATTGACTTTTCTTCTCTAAAGAAGAACACCAAAGTGATGTTTTTTGTTTTACTTTTGCAGAAAGTGACATCTCAAATTTGCTTCTTAGAAAAAGATTCCAGTCATTAATGTGAAGGATTGATTGAAATAAATGATGCAAAACCTCTGCTGTAGCTAAGGTCTAAGTCAGAAGCTAGGCAGGTGGGGCTTTCCCTAAGGCAGGGCCAATGGGTAAAGTTTAAAAATAAAATTAACACACACACACACACACACAAAATAATAAAATAAAATAAAATACATCAATCCTTCAAGAAAAAAAAAAAAAAGCAATAGCAGATGGAAGGAAACTTTTGTAGGTGGTGACTAATTTGGAGGAGTCTAGGCAGAGAAGGGGCTTCCCAGGTGGCATAGTGGAAAAGAATCTACCTGTCAATGCAAAAGATGCAGGAGACACAGATTAGATCGCTGGGTTGGGGAGATCCCCTGGAGGAGGAAATCCGCACTCCAGTGTTCTTGCCTGGAAAACTCTGTGGACAGAGGAGCCTGGCGGGCTAGAGTCCATGGGGTCGCAAAGAGTTGGACACAAGCAAGCACACACGCACACACACATGTAGAGATGAGGGAGGGGCTAGGAAGGACATTATGAGTTCCAGCTCTTGGAACTTGGCTGGCCACAATATTAATAGGCATAAGGGATATAGAAACATCAAGTTTTTACCCAGGGGTTAAGGGACCATGATGAGGTTGGATAATGACAAGCAAGTTTGAGTAGCCTATAGGACATCCAGGCAAAGATGTCTATTTGGGTATTTTGGATTTGGGAGATAGCAACATGTGAGTATGTAAGTAGATTATCTCACCCAGAAGTTATGTGGTATTTGGGAAAAAATTAGATGATATTCTGGTGCCTCAGTCACACCAAAATAAACAAATCAGTTGGATATACTTACTAAGCTGAGTATCATTGGAAAAGACCCTGATGCTGGGAAAGATTGAAGGCAGCAGGAAAAGGGGGTGACAGACGATGAGATGGTGGGATGGTATCATTGACTCAACGGACATGAGTTTGAGCGGACTCCAGGAGACAGTGAAGGACAGGGAAACCTGGCATGCTGCGGTCCCAGGTCACAAAGAGTCAGACACAACTGAGCAACTGAACAATTCCCAACTGGTCAATGGCTGAATCTTATACAGAAATCACTGAATAACATCTCTTTCATGTTTCCAGTAAGTTAGGTGCCCATTTTATTTTATGATAGTTCTCCAATATATACACTCTAAAACTGAGAGGATAAATTAAATCTTGACTCAGAATACATGAGCCATAATTATTATGTAGTTGGATGTTAATCTGTCAGTTATCACTTGATTTCCAAGACTGCACAAAGTGATTGATTCTTTCTCTCTTGTTACTGTATATGTATTAATATTTATCCCAAGGCTGTGCCACTGACAAAGAATTTCCTAGATAAAGGAGGCCTGTGTTTCAAGTAAGGATCCCATCTTTAACTGTGCTGCTCTGCTAGAATGCTAAAATAACAAGGCTCATTTTTCTTTAAAAAAAGAAAACAGCACACATGTACCCCAATGTTTCCACCTTCAATGCAGTGGTCATTTAGAAGGCTATACTTTTTTTTTCCAACGATGCTGCCATTTTTCAGCATCTCAAAACACCATTAGAATTCTTTAAGAATAATCATCAAAGACTGCCACTCTTATTTTCATGTTCTCAATAACAGCACATCCTTTGTATTTAAAGTTGGATTTGATTTTTATGACCAACCGAACATTTGACTCCAAATATTTGCAGCCACATGTTTAAGGTAAACAAGCAAGTTCAAGAGTGAAGCATAATCATAAAATAATGAGGTTAATTTTTTTTTGTTTTCCTAATGCTACAGGCAAATCCCAAATACAAAGTCTAAATGGGATGGTATTCTTAGACTAAATGACTATTTAGAAGGAAATACATATTAAATTATACATTCCAATCTGTTCATTAAAAGAGAAAGATCAATCTCATTACCTTGTTATGAACTTTTGCTATTTCAATACTCTTTTAGATTTCCTAATAAAAAACTTCAAGACTTCCCAAAGAAATTAATTTTAGACAAATTTTAAGAGATGCTGAAGCTTTTAAAAATGCTATATGCTCAAGTTAGCCCTTTGCACAATCATTAAGGTTGTGATTAATGACCCAATCACATTAACCCAACACAGACTGGTTTATTACTAATTTAAATCTCCTTGTCCTTTATATATAATGTAGCAGTTTGCTATTTTTTAGTTTATCCCCTAAAACTACAACCTTAATTTAACCACACATCAATGTTTTAGATAAGACAGCTGAAATGCTAATGAGCAAGTCTAAAAAATACCACTGGGCAATTTTTTATTAAAAATAAAATACCTCCGGGAAAGAGTCACACAGATTGATCACAACAGAATGCTGTTCCCTTAAGGCAAAGCAATGACTTCAGCTTAACTGGTTCACATAAAAGGAGTCTTATTAGGCAAATCTGACAGAAACTTTTGGCTGAATGTCATTTTATCTTCAGATTTTTCAACTACTTTCAGAAATACATAATTATAGACCAATGCTTAATTATATGAATAATTATATACAAGCAGGCCATTTGCTTTTTAATACCCTATTATGTTCTAGGCATGACGCTATGTAGTAAAGACACAGTGGGAAATAGGAGACATGGGCATATCCTTATCCTCACTGTGTAATATCTTAAAATGTACAATGAATAATTTCTGATCCTACTAGATTTTTAATTCTCCCTCTGTGCATTAAAAGGAATATTTACAATGATCAAACATCATATATATTTCATTTTGATGAAAGCTTGGAGAATAATCACCAAAATCAATTGAATATGAGAAAATCTGAAGTAGTCTTGACTTAAAAGAAGCACGTGCAAGCCTGATGGCAATACATGCTGATGTGTCTTACCAGCACTTTTCTTCCAAGGATAATAAACATTTCAGGATAATAAACAGATGTTCTCCATTTGTGATTCACTGTTACCTTGACTGGTTTACTCCTCCTTTCCTGGGTAACTGGCCTATATATAGCTATATATAGAAAATTTCCAAGTTTATTTGAAATGTGGAACAAACAAAAATAAAGAGCAGAGAGGTATGACAGAGGCATATCCCAAGATATGACAACAGCCCCTTAATTTTTCATAAAAGTTTGATGAAGCATTTGGACAGCTATTTTGACGTACAAACCCTTAACTATACTTCTTTTTTGAATACTCGCTATGAAGCAAGCATTCTCCCTAGCACTTTCCATATGTTATTTCATTTAATAATCACAGGCATTCTCCAAAGTAGGTGTTACTGTCCTTATTTTATAGATAAAGAATCTAAGACTCAAAGAAGTAAAATAATTTCCCCAAAATCACCCAGAATAGATTTGTCTGAAATTAGATTTAAACTCAGATCTGTCCAATTCTAAAGCCCAATTTTTAATGGCTATCTTATACTGCTTCATAACAATAGGAAGGAGGAGGATGAGGAGAAAGAAGTGCAAGATTAAGAGAAGAAATGATCATTTTTGAAATTTATAGGTAAATGTAGTTTTTGCAATTCTAGTTAAACTTACTTCCAAATAGTTAAAGCAAAAAGACTGTGGAAAAATAGTTATCCATGTGGCACTGAATAGGGGCCTATTGGGCCCTTCCTGGGACAAACCCCTCACCCCCACTCCGCTCATATCCTCTGCTTTAGCCTCTCTCTGGAGAGCGTTGGTAACAGTACCTGAAGCACATTTCCTTAACACAGATGCTCAAACCCTTACCAAATTGAAGAAGTTAACTATCTGATGACCATGAGCACATAGTCCCCAGAACGCCTGGTGCCTAAGAACTGATAATGTTAACCCTGTAACATATTAACACTTCCCTATTACCTCACCATCAACCAGCCTCAGAATTGTGCACAAACTGATCATATACCCTGGGACGCCCCTCCCTCATCTTGCCTTTAAAAATGCTTTGCTGAATCCTATTGGGGAGTTCAGACTTTGGGAGCTTTAGTTGTCCTGGACTCCTCGTACCTCACCTTACAATAAGTGTTGCACTTTCCTTCACCACAACCCAGTGTCAGTAGGTTGGCTTTACTGCTCATGGGCAAGCGGACCCAAACTTGGTTCAGTGACACATGTTTGACCTATATCCTAGATAAAACTAAGAAGAAATATACTTTGTAATCCCAGGTAGGTTGTGGGTTCCTATTAGCTAGTCATTTCAATTGTTATCTCTTTTCCATATTGAGTTGTCAAAAGCAATTTTGATATCAAACTCTCACTGGTAGCAGTTCTCAGATGTATTCACATTTTTCTACACACTAGGATCCAAAGCTATTAGTATCTCTTTGAAGTAGATATCAAATTGATCCAGGATGAGCAGGATAATTATTTTAGTCAATAGTTCCTACTCTCAATCTCTTCAATCTTTTTATCAGAGTGCTGTCAGACAGAATTGACTGACTTCTTACCTAGCCAAGGTGTAAGACCACAGTGCAAGAACTAGGACTGGGAGTGAAACTGTGGGCTGGCTGCACCCCGACTTGTTCCTATAAGAAAAGAACCTCCACAGTGAGAGAAAAAACAGTGAAGTCACAGACCCAGGGAGGAGTTGATTAACAAACAACAATGTGGAACTATAATCCAATCTGAGCAAATCCTAACATATTTTGTACGGCTGGAAAAGCATCATCTCCAAATTCACATTAGGGCAATGTTACCATCAGTCCGTAGTATTAATGCGGGCTTCCCTGATAGCTCAGCTGGTAAAGAATCCTCCTGCAATGCGGGAGACCTAGGTTCAATCCCCGGGTTGGGAAGATCCCCTGGAGAAGGGAAAGGCTACCCACTCCAGTATCCTGGCCTGGAGAATTCCATGGACTGTATAGTCTACGGGGTCGCAAAGAGTTGGACACGATTGAGCAACTTTCACTTACTCACTCATTGTATTAATGCACAAGATACTTGGATGCAGGGGAAGGGAGACCGAGCAGCAGTGAAGCCCCAGGATTCAAACTATTGGGTTGAAAATTCGTTTGGGTTTTTTGTCAGAGTTTATGAAAAAAATCTGAAAGAATTTTTTGGCTAACCCAAATAATTGGCTGAGATAAGGACAATGTCAGATGACAGAGAAGAGATTAAAAGGGGATTAAGACAATCACATGACCCAGACTTTCTCAGGAAGATCTCTCCAGAAATTATAGAACCCTTATGCCATTCTTGCCAGTTGGTGAACTTAGAGTCAGGAAACTAGATCACCAGATTTACAAATAACCACTGAATAAACCACTGAATAAACTAGTGGTAAAGAACCTGCCTGCCAATGCAGGAGATACAAAAGATGCAGGTTCGATCCCTGGGTTGGGAAGATCCCCTGGAGGAGGGCATAGCAACCCACTCCAGTATTGTTGCCTAAAGAATCCCCATGGACAGAGAAGCCTGGCAGGCTACAGTCCATAAGGTTGCACAGAGTCAGACATGACTGAAGTGACTCAGCATGCAAACAAACCAGACCATTTGAACAGTAGGGCTTAAATGGGCCTCCAAATCTGATGTAGGCCAATCTTACCCCTTTGAAACAGTTCATAGCACAAGGGAAGCTCACACAAATCCATAGCAAAGTCCCAACTCGGTGAAGATGTTGAGGTCCGGAAAGACCCCAGACATTATTTTCTGGGATGATGATGGTATCCGGGAGTATTTACTATGTCCCAAATATGTCTGCTAAGAACTATATACACAGAGATGAGTTTGATGGTTCTCAAACAGGTTCACTTTGGTATTTATGAGAGCATTTTGAGTTGTAATAATGAGTGGGGTCAGGATGGCATTTAGCAAGTACGAGCCAAGGATCCAAACAGTCCCATACAATGAAGAATCAATGAAATTGAAAATTCCAAGAGTGTCCCTTTTGACACAAATCTGATCTAGATCAATCCTACTTACTCCTTTGAAATAGCTCTGTGAGTTAGTTCAGTTGAACTTGATGATATAAAATACATCTTCTTCACTTATTAAAGGAGAAAACTGAGGTTTAGAAAGGTTAAGCAACTTATCTTTGATGGTTGGTCACATGGCTTATCAATGGCAGAACCAGGAAAATAATCCAGAAAGTCTAGCTCATTGTTCTGCATGCTTAAGTGCTGAAATCCTATCTACAAAATGACTCATGAGGGCCGAGTTAGGAAAAGTTACAAAGGTAAGACAAGTAGCAAGTGAAGAGTTTTCTATTTCAATTTTTGTCAATACACAAACACTATTTCACTTTTTACTTTATGCTTGTCCAGTGTTGTCTTAAATTGAGATAAGTAAAAATGGTACGATATGCAAACTTTGGCAAGATACTCACCCTGGCCAAAACAACGTCTAAATAGCTATTCCTTTCCTTTCTATTTAATGCAATATAGTGAAAAGTACACAGGACTGACTGTGTACTAAGTTTCTAATTTTGGATGGCCACTAACAAATCTGGGCAAGTCACACTGCCTATTTCTCAGTTTTTTTCCAGATATAAAATGAGAGATCTTAATGATGCCCCAGATCTTTTCAAAACCTATGGGTATTCTTTGTTTTACTTTCAATGGCATGTGAGGCTGGACATGTATACAACATATTTGGCTTTGATAAATATTCATATCTTTTAGAAGAAGGCCAATTACCTAGGGATAATGCTAAAAATGAGCTGCCCTAAAGATAATACAAAAAATTACCATCAAATACTCCATGAGTGTCCGTGGAGCACCGTGGGTGCCCTATGTTCACAGGGCTCGGTTTTGCCTATATGAACACTAATATTTCACATGTACCTCCCTAAAAGTTGTGAGAACCTTGGAGTACAAGATTAAGAAATGATCCTATTTGATGGATTTAAGCTGTAAAATTTTAGCAACTCACTGCTTACAGGAAAAGCATAAAAAAATGCAGTTGCTTTTGCTAAGGTTTTGCAATACTGTTGATGACTATGATGTGGAATCCTGCGTGAAGGGACAGAGCATTAAAGTAAACACTTCCGGACACAGAGAGTTAGAAATTGTCTTCCTGCCTAGATGACAAAAAATATTCTGAGTCTGTCCTGTATCCTCTCAGGAAATAATGGGGAATAAGGTCAACATTCTATGAACCAAACATGCAAAATTTTTTCCAGAACAGAATGCCACACTAACCTCCTCAACAGATAGTCTCTTAAAATAGATAAGTGCAAAAATACATTTTAAAATTCATAATTGAATTAATTCAAAGTGAACATACATATTGACATTATTCTCCCACATCTCTTTCTTTCTACTCTGAAATTTCTTAACTGAATTTTGATCTGAATGAACCTATATTTTAGTGAAGCATCTCTTTCCTAGGGACTTCCCCACTAGCTCAGTTGGTAAAGAATCCACCTGCAGTTCAGGAGACCCTGGTTCGATTCCTGGGTCAGGAAGATTCCCTGGAGAAGGGATAGGCTGCTCACTTCAGTATTCTTGGGCTTTCCTTGTGGATCAGCTGGTAAAGAATCCACCTGCAATGCGGGAGACCTGGGTTCGATCCCTGAGTTGGGAAGATCCTCTGGAGAAAGGGAAGGCTACCCACTCCAGTATTCTGTCCTGGAGAATTCCATGGATTGTACAGTTAATGGGGTTGCAAAGAATCAGACAAGACTTAGTGACTTTCACTTTACTTCTCCTCCCTGGACAAGGAGAAGTATATGATTGGAGATTATACTACTGGAGATTATATGATTGGAGTCAAAGAGAGAACAAGCTCTTAGATTTTGACACATTGTTCTCTGTATATTTTCCCCATGCTCTCTTGTATAGATTAAAGCTAAACCACAGCTACAAACAGCTTAAAAGTGAATAATAGCCCACTTAAAAACTTGGTGGTGAGAACTAGTCTGCTTACTATTATACTGAAAAATAAAAGGCTGCTATCTTTAAGAGAGGAGGTTAACACCTCAGATGAGGAAGAAGGAATGTGTTTTATAGTTAAAAACACAAATCTAAGCTTAATTCAACACTCTTTAATTTCTGAAATCCTGGAGCTTATTTATTATAACAAAACATTAGCCTGGACAGTACATTAGCCTGGAACAGAAGCATAACATGGTCAGAATCTACTTACTTATTTTTGGTATTCAATAGAGGCTAATTAATATTCTTTTCTACATTATGGACTCAAGAAATAAATGAGATGGCTTGTGTCACTTATTACTAAAATAGCTGACTAGATGGATATGGTTTGTATGAGTGGAAGAGAGTGTTTTCTAAATACTGAACCCAGATTAAACTAAGGTTCCCTATGGGCTCCAATGGTTGAGAATCTGCCTGCAATGCAGGAGATCTGGATTCGATCCCTGGGTTGGGAATATCCCCTGAAGGAGGGCATGGCAATGCACTCCAGTATTGTTGCCTGGAGAATTCCACGGACAGAGGAGCCTGATTGGTTACAGCCCGTGGGATCACAAAGAGTAGGACACAACTGAGCACCTAAGCAAGCAAGCACCCACCCATAGGCAGTGCTGGGTAGGACAAGGTTCTCCCTCTGCACTCAGCCAACAAAGGATAGACCCTTCACTGGAGAGGAATAGAGCACAGACTCCCTGCAGACAGTTGGCTCTCAAGAAGAACACAGGAAAGTGTAGATCCAAGCACAACCAGTTTGCTCTAGCCAAACTCAACAGTCATTACTCAGTTTCCCTGGGAACAGCTGAGCAAAGACGCAGAGGAAATAGGCTAGGAATGTTACACCCTGCCCCTCCACATGGAAGGAAACATAGGAATGGGGAAGAGGTATCATTCCCAGTGCTGCAAATATCACTCGATTTGGGGATGGGAGGGTAGAGAGCAACTTTATATCCCTATTGCCTAGTATAATCCTTTAAACAGATATTAGGAAAATGTCCTATGTAAATTACCACTTAAAATCTTAAGGATAGATTTCTTATAATGCAATAGTCAACTATCCCAGAGGTAGATAACACAGGGGCATTTATTTGGGGGCAGAACTTTACAACTATCTGTTCTAGCAACTGACCTAATAGGAGGAACAGAAGGAGGGACAGGTCAAATTTCAGGAAAAAGGATAGTATTGTGATTATGAAAAGAAAAAGGTTTTATGAAAGCCTGCTAAATTACTTTCTTATTCCCATGATACCCATAAGAGTTGTGAGAAGGTTTACCTAAACAATACCCAAATCAAGATAAGAATTATTCATATTGGCAATCTAGGTACCAAACTATTTCCATGTCTAGTGATGTTGTTTTTTTTAATCACGTATTTCCATCCTGTTAGCTCTCCAAATCGCTCCTCTCACACTGAGTGAATTTCTCTATTTTAAAATCATTTAGACTTAAATTAGTCATACCCCCTTTGTCACCTATAAATATAGCTTAAAATCTGAACTATAAGACTTTGTACAGAATAAGATATGGAATCTCCAGTTAAAAGTATTCTCAGCATTATTAAATGTGTTTTTTTAACATGGAAACAAGTTTTATTTTTGCTTGCATTCCAGTGTTTCAGATTTGTTTTTGTTTCTCAAAGATGTTTAAAGGAATTACTATTTTTTTTTATTGTTTAACATCCCTTAATGATTGTATTCAGAGAAGGCGATGGCACCCCACTCCAGTACTCTTGCCTGGAAAGTCCCATGGACGGAGGAGCCTGGTGGGCTGCAGTCCATAGGGTCGCTAAGAGTCGGACACGACTGAGCAACTTCACTTTGACTTTTGACTTTCATGCACTGGAGAAGGAAATGGCAACCCACTCCAGTGTTCTTGCCTGGAGAATCCCAGGGACGGGGGAGCCTGATGGCCTGCCGTCTATGGGGTCGCACAGAGTCGGACACGACTGAAGCGACTTAGCAGCAGTAGCAGCAGCAATGATTGTATTAAGAAAATAAGATTTTGATCTTCTGAAGGAGAGATTCTTTAAATCCATGATATGACATGCATAGCTTTAACAATGATAAATTTAATTTTGGAAACCTCTATTGAATTGTGACAACTAGATAATTTGTGCCATTACAAAGATGATTCATATTAATCTACTTCTCTTTGCTATTAATGTCTAATTGTGGAGATGAAGTGAAAATGGACAAGGACTGGTATATTATGATAGTCATTTTACAAACATCTATGGGGTCATTTCAATCTCAAAGTCACTTGCATTCATAACCAATTTGTTTTGTCTTCCCTCATACCTCATGGAAGACTCCTGTGTAGAAAAAGGCATGTGATTTCCTCTAAGACTCCAACTGAGCCTACACAAGATTCAGTATGTACAATGGTCTCACCTCCTCTCCCTAGAAATAGCTCAAAGGTAGAAAGAGAGCAATGATACATCTGATGACAGCAAAGCATCTTGCCCCACCTTCTCATTTTGCCCCTCAACCATAATCCCATAAGTAATCCTATAATGTCAAGACTGTTCTGGTAGTGAGCACTCTGGGCCCCCATCTGGAAGCTGGGAAAGATGAGGTCTTAGTCGTTAGTGCTCCTGCCTGAAGTCATATCCTGTGAGAGAAAGAGTTGGAGCTATAAACAAGAGTTCCTGATCCAAGCCCAATGTCCCTTTCTTTATCAAACCTGGGGCAAGAACTGCAGCTTAAATAGTAGAAACATAGGGGGAAACAGTGAAGTTTTATACCTTAAACTCTACAAAGAGAAGAGATTTTCCAAAAAGACTCCTTTACGAAGCATTTTAAGCTTAATGTTTGGAGGATGATTGTTGATTACCTGAAAATGTCCATAGTAAGGTTTGGTTTTTTCCAGCCTCAATAAAACAGATCTATACTTAAATCTTTTACAACAAAATTCTGTCTCTACTACAAAGCTTATCAAAGATCAAAAGTGGGAAATGTGGGGCCAAGGGATAGGAATGGGAGGTGGAAGGCTATATTCAATTACTTGCTACTCATATTTTGGTACATTTTAAAGAAATTCCAGATCAGTTTATTGACAGGATTTATGGGATGACTTGGGTTTCCTCAGAAGGTATGTTCTTCATGAATGTGTATTAACCCAAACAAGGTAATTCAGTCCTCATTTACAACCATCTGTTGAAAATGGATTTTTATGAGCTGTCTTCTCAACAAAGAGAGAAAACAGATGTACATTTAACCCCAAATCACAGAATAACTCAGCCTGTTCTAAAGTTTGATAAGATGTCTAGGATGTCATATATACAAATTAAAAATCAGCATGTTTACTTTGTGCTTTTATAGCATAATACTTCATACAGAACAAAAGTCCATAAAGGAAACTGTTTAATTTTAAAACTCAATATAGCACAGGTCACCCTGCTTTCTCTTCACTCACATCATCACTGAGCCTTTCTTTTTAACACTTTAAAAGAATCAAAATTGATTTGAGCTTACTGAATATGTCAGATTATTGTCCTGAAATGACAGTGAACAGAAGGGTCTACAGGAGAGGAACAGAACAGGCAGAAGTGGAGATTCACTGACCTTCAGAAGACAGATCATTAATACAGGGATGGTACAACTTTCAGTCTGCAAATTTCCAGCTACTTTACATGAGCTCAGCTGTAGCAAGAAGCATTAGGCTGTTTCTTATTCATCATTAAACAATGGAAGGTCTTTCTGCAAGAGTGGATAGAACTATCAACGTTTAAAGAATGAGACTTTTCTATTGATTCTATCTTTCTGAAATGATCTGTTCTGTTTTCCAAAAACAGTCTGTATATTCCTTCAAAGCAGGGTTAGATTTTATAGTGCTTTGCTTCTACTGTGTCCAACAAATTCTTGGAGCCCACAAAATACTTGTCAATTGTGATAAGGGTAATTAAATGTCATATTAAAGCTCCTTCCAAAACACTGGGCAGAGAGTCAGAGGACCTGCTTTCAACCCTTAGTTTGATCGTTTTGTTATACACATGCACATTATATGCCTGAATTTCATTTTCTTATCTTTAGAATTAATTATTCAGTCTATGATATATATGAATTATCAAAATTGCATGATATTTAAGGGGCATAAAACAAAACGATAGATCTACTAGGGAGCAGTTTTACAACATGTCAATCTAGAAAGCCCTAGTATCTCTTGGACATGAAAACCCCGATATAACCATTTAGTTATTTTATCCTTACCAGAACCTCCCAAACTATACTTGCTTCAGTTGACACTCCAGATATATTTTCAACATCTTTGTATCTGCATTTATAATTTATCCCAAATCTCAACTCTCATATATAACAGTCTGTTCAATGAAATGTCTTTATACGAGCACATGGCTAAAAATCATATTCTCAGCCTAGAGCATCCACAGATGAAACAGAAAGGAAACATATAATATCCCCATGGTTAATTAGCAAATTAGTAATAATCTTGATTGTTAAGCACTACAGAGAATACCAGTTTTAGAATTGGAAGATGTTGGATTCTAGGACTGCTTTTTTACTTTGGGGACTTACTTAATATCTCTGGGACTCAAGTTCCTCATCCATTACCCATTACGAGTATCTTCAGGTGATTAGATCTTCACCGCCCTCTCACAGAGTTAGGGAAGAATCACTAACATGAGATAAATGTATTTGTAGACGTATATTGTCATGCTCTTTATAGAATTAAGTAATAACAGAAGAAAAATTGAATCAATATCTTCACTCTTTTCCTTTCCCAAGCGTTGTTTTGTTTGGTTTTGCTTTGACAAATAGGTATAGTTTAAATGATTGCTATCTTAGAGAGGGGAAGAAAAGTAAAAAGTTGAGTAATAATTGTCATAAAGGACACAAATTGCTCACCATGTTCACATCACCACCCTCCCTCCCCGCTGCAATGCACACAGCATATAATTCAGGGTGCACTGCTATGAAGTGACTACCACATGAGAAAATACTTGTTCCATAAGCATCTGTCATATTCCACTTATTACAGTTGTATCAAAAGGAAATTTGCTATGAGCCACCTGTGAGGATGCTTTTTCAGTAATGGTGTTATAGAGAGTGTTTAACCAATAAACGGTTACCACCTAATTATCTATATTTGGATTGTTCACTTTGTGTGTTTTCTCTGACAAACTTTAAAAACCAAACTAGTTTTCCTTTGTCATCGCCCTACAATGTGAGGAGCTATTTCTCCCCACCCACACACATTCTCCAGTGTGTATTTTGGAAATGAAAACCTATTTATTATTATCCAAAGCAAAATTAAGTTATGACTGTAAATCTGCTGCCAGAACACAGTCAGGACATCTTCCAAAGGCAAATATAAATGATTTGAGGTCATTCGTTTTTACTCTCTTCTCTGTTCCTCTCCAGGAAGAGAATCTACTTTCTTCTTTGCTTCAAATACCCTTTCCTTTTAGTTTCCCTTCTTTTCTGCCACTTGCAATCTGCACTGTTTGTTAAAATTGGTACAATGATGATCTGAAATCTGAAGTGAACTGAAAAGTCACCAAAGGACCATGTTTTAAAAATTGAGATTCACAGGTCCTTCCCCCAGAGAAGCTAATCACTGGAAACATACGTGTTAAGGATCACTGCAGTAATTTCTTTGACACATATGGAAGACCACTGGTTTCACACAGATCAGAATGGACCCACACTCAATTTCCCACATGCAATCATTCACTTGGCTGTTGTCTTAACCCTCCGACTCTGAGTGCTTTTAGTATCTGGATATTAACAGTGAGGACCTTTCATTTCAAACCATCTCAAGCAATCCAGCTGTACTTTATTTTCGACCTTATTTTAGTCCTGGATATAAATATTGCAAGGCCACCAAGTTTCCCAAATTAAGATACACAGGCACACAAAGAGCGCTTCTAAATGTGACCTACTTAAAATTAGCAGGGTCTTTAATTTTGAAAAACTATTTACCTACTTTAGCTTCTCTTTTATAAAACATGGGTTACTTATCGAACCCTTAGCTGGGGCAATTTACTTGTCTAAGTATTTCATCAGATTTTCAAACCAATTAGGATAATTATCAGCACAATTTAAACAGATTTCTTAATTATAGCTACAAGTCTCTCTCTCTCAGAGAAAACAAGTCCCAGAGCTTTTAACAAAAAGAGTTTTCTGTAAATAGTAGGTGAGTACTAATTTCCATGCCTGACATAAGTGGAAGAAATATTTCTTCTAGCATCCATTTGCAGGTCATAAAGAAAGCCTTCCTCCTCACTCCTAACACTGTAGGCTCATACCTACATTTCTTGGTGACTAATATTTGCGTACACATCACTTCACACTGACACTGGCTGGAAAACAACAGCTCTGACCATCTCATTATTTAAAAAGTGTGAAGCTGTCTTGGCTATCCTTCCACACTTAGCCTGGAATAGCTCATTTTTATTCCTTGTTAAGGAAACACTTGCCTAAGAAGCAAGAAGGTCTTGTGCTTGTTGTGCTATGATTTAGCTTCTCTCTGCTTTTATAAAGAGTCATGATCGAAAGCGCACCACTCACTCGTGTCTGACATGGATTCACGTGGGGAGAGGGTAGGCTTGAACAAATCCTTTAAAGAAGAGTTCAAGCAGGTTAAGTTCAGTGAAAGGCCATAATCCGCCCTGTGCACAGGCCAACTGATGCATGTTCTAAGATATGCCAACTACACAGGGAGCAAACAATGCATAATTCATTACCACTTTTTGAAAGCCAAAAGTACATGTTGCCATCAACTTTCCCCTTTCGTTTATTTATTTTTTTTAATTTTATTTTATTTTTAAACTTTACATAATTGTATTAATTTTGCCAAATATCAAAATGAATCCGCCACAGGTATACATGTGTTCCCCATCCTGAACCCTCCTCCCTCCCCCCTCCCCATACCATGCTGAGGGAAATGTAACCACACAGGTCAACTTTGTCAAATGTAATTTTGGGGAGAGTTATTTGAATAGTGAAATGAAAGTGAAAGTCGCTCAGTCATGTCCAGCTCTGCGACCCCATGGACTATACATGCATTTCCCTTCCCCAGGGGATCTTCCTAACCCAAAGATTGAACCCAGGTCTCCCGCATTGCAGGCGGATTCTTTACCAGCTGAGCCACAAGGGAAGCCTTATTTGAATAATGTATTTAATTCAAATGACACTTTTGAATGTTCATGGGGGGATTAGAAAATATCAAACAGGTGTTCAAATGTGAACAAACAACAGAGACTTATCAGCTTTATGTATACCAAGGTTAACAATTGAAATCAACATATAAAGAAGGCACCAATTTTTTTTTTCCGAAAAAAATTCATAGGGACATTGTATCAAGATGGCAGAGTTTGAGGACATGAAGCTCACCTCCCCCCATGCACACATTAAGAATATGCCTACATGTGGAACAATTCCTCTGGAAAACCAACTGAAAACTGGCAAAGAACTCCTATACAACCAAAGCTGCAAGAAAGATTTCCATGTAACTCAGTAGGACAGAAAAAAGATATAGAGTTGGGACCTCTGCCCACAGGAGAGATGTGAAAGGAAGAGAAAACTTGCATAGGCAGACCCTCACCCTGGGGAGTTCAAGCCACAAACTGGGCATACCAGTCCTGGGGTCCAAGAAGAGGAGACTTTGGTTGCTGGGAGAACGGCTGGGACAGATGAATGCACTGGAAAAGCCTAGACTCTACTTGAGGAGAGTGTGTGAATGCTGGCTTGTCAATGAAGAGGGTGGAAAGAGCTCTGCACTGGTGGCTGCTGTCTTGCCACTCTCCCTAGTTTGAGCAGGTGAACATTCCGGCCCCACTCATTCCACACCACAGCTTGATGTGGGATCCAAGCCAGTCAGGCCCTGGGAAAAGACTCAGTCTAGCTACACAGTGACAGACCGGAGGCCTGGAGTGTGGTCCGGGTAGGGCAATGATGGCCATTTTCAGTGCTTAGTCAAGTGGTGCCAGGAACAAGCATGCCTCAGTCCCACTCCCAGCAGATTACTCTGGCCCCATCTGCTCCATGCCACATCTTGGCACTGGATCTGGAGCAGACAAATTTCTAGAAACATACAGCCTGCCAAGACTGAGTTAAGAAAAACAGACAACCTGAAAAGACTGATCACTAGAAGTGAAACAGAATCTGTAATATATATATATATATATATATAAATTCCTTCAACAAAAAGTCCAGGACCAGATGGCCTCACTGAAGAATGCCACCAAACATGTAAATAAGTTCTACCTATTCTTCTCAAACCATTCCAAAAATTGAAGGGGAGGAAACATTCCCTAATTCATACTACAGGACCAACATCACCCTGATACTAAAACCTGACAAAGACACTATGAAAAAATAAAATTATACATCAATATTTTTGATGTATATAAATGCAAAAAATCATCAACAGAATACTAACAAACTGAATCTAACAAATATATAAAAAGGCTCATTCACTATGATTAAGCTGGATTTATTCCAGGGTCACAAGGATGGTTCAGATCAGATCAGATCAGTCGCTCAGTCGTGTCTGACTCTTTGCGACCCCATGAATCACAGCACACCAGGCCTCCCTGTCCATCACCAACTCCGGGAGTTCACTCAGACTCACATCCATCGAGTCAGTGATGCCATCCAGCCATCTCATCTTCTGTCGTCCCCTTCTCCTCCTGCCCCCAATCCCTCCCAGCATCAGAGTCTTTTCCAATGAGTCAGCTCTTTGCATGAGGTGGCCAAAGTACTGGAGTTTCAGCTTTAGCATCATTCCCTCCAAAGAAATCCTAGGGCTGATCTCCTTCAGAATGGACTGGTTGGAACTCCTTGCAGTCCAAGGGACTCTCAAGAGTCTTCTCCAACACCACAGTTCAAAAGCATCAATTCTTCGGCTCTCAGCCTTCTTCACAGTCCAACTCTCACATCCATACATGACCACAGGAAAAACCATAGCCTTGACTAGATGGACCTTTGTTGGCAAAGTATTGTCTCTGCTTTTGAATATGCTATCTAGGTTGATCATAACTTTCCTTCCAAGGAGTAAGCGTCTTTTAATTTCATGGCTGCAGTCACCATCTGCAGTGATTTTGGAGCCCAGAAAAATAAAGTCTGACACTGTTTCCACTGTTTCCCCATCTATTTGCCATGAAGTGATGGGACTGGATGCCATGATCTTCATTTTCTGAATGTTGAGCTTTAAGCCCACTTTTTCACTCTCCACTTTCACTTTCATCAAGAGGCTTTTTAGTTCCTCTTCACTTTCTGCCATAAGGGTGGTGTCATCTGCATACCTGAGGTTATTGATATTTCTCCTGGCAATCTTGATTCCAGCTGTGTTTCTTCCAGTCCAGTGTTTCTCATGATGTACTCTGCATATAAGTTAAATAAACAGGGTGACAATATACAGCCTTGACGTACTCCTTTTCCAGTCTGTTGTTCCATGTCCAGTTCTAACTGTTGCTTCCTGACCTGCATACAATTGGTTAAATATATGCAAATCAATGTGATATACCACAATAACAAAAGGAACAACAACAATAAAAACCCATATAATCCTATCAATAGACATGGGGAAAGCATTTGACAAAATTCAACATCCATTTATAAGACAAGCTTTCAAAGTGGGTTTCAGTTCAGTCCAGTTTAGTCACTCAGTTGTGTCTGACTCTGTGTGACCAAAAGGACTGCAGCACACCAGGCTTCCCTGTCCATCACCAACTCCTGAAGCTTGCTCATACTCATGTCCATCAAGTCGGTGATGCCATCCAACTATCTCAACCTCTGTCATCCCCTTCTCCTCCCGCCTTCAATCTTTCCCAGCATCAGGGTCTTTTCCAATGAGTCAGTTCTTCACAACAGGTGGCCAAAGTATTGGAGCTTCAGCTTCAGCATCCAGTGAATATTCAGCTTCCAATGAATATTCAGGACTGACTTCCTTTAAGATGGACTGGTTTGATCTCTTTGCAGTCCAACGGACCCTCAAGAGTCTTCTCCAACATCACAGTTCAAAAGCATCAATTCTTTGGCGTTCAGCTTTCTTCATGGTCCAACTCTCACATCCATACATGACTACTGGAAAAACCATATCTTTGACTAGTCAGACCATTGTTGGCAAAATAATGTCTCTGATTTTTAATATGCTGTCTAGTTTGGTCATAGCTTTTCTTCAAAGGAGCAAGCATCTTTTAATTTCATGGCTGCAATGACCATCTACAGTGATTCTGTAGCCCAAGAAAATAAAGTCTGTCACTATTTCCATTGTTTCCCCATCTATCTGGAATGAAATGATGGAACAGGGTGCCATGATCTTTGGTTTTTGAATGTTGAGTTTTAAGCCAGCTTTTTCACTCACACTTTCATCAAGAGGCTCTTTAGTTATTCTTTGCTTTTTGCCATAAGGTTGGCATATCTGAAGTTATGGATATTTCTCCTGGCAATCTTGAATCCATCTTGTGCTTCATCCAGCCCAGCATTTAACTTATAAGTTAAATAAGCAGGGTGTCAATTTACAGCCTTTATGTACTCCGTTCCCGATTTGGAACCAGTCTGTTGTTTCATGTCTGGTTCTACCTGTTGCTTCTTGATCTGCTTACAGGTTTCTCAGGAGACAGCTCAGGTGGTCTGGTATTCCATCTCTTGAAGAATTTTCCATAGTTTGTTGTGATCCACACAGTCAAAGGCTTTAGCATAGTTAATGAAGCAGAAGTAGATGTTTTCCTGCAATACTCTTTCTTTGTCTATGTTCCAGTGGATGTTGGCAATTTGATCTCTGGTTCCTCTGCCTTTTCTAAATCCAGCTTGAACATCTGGAAGTTCTCTGTTCACATACTGTAGAAGCATAGCTTGGAACAAAAGGTAATTACTACTGGATCATCATTAAAATAACATGCATATTATAGAAGTGGAATAAAACTGGACTTTCAAACTCCTATATATAAAGAGTCTAAGCATGTACTGCAAACAAATGAGGCAAAACAAGAGAGTCTTATGGGAAGCCAGAGCTCACGTGCATGTTTAGCATTTGTTGTCATGAGAGTATGTGAACCCAGGGATGCCAGATTGTCCTATTTTTTTTAGGAAAGACAAAAGTTCAAAAAAATTTATAAAACTTAATTTTTTAAATTGTATCAGCTAATTCAAAATTAAAAAAAAAAACATTATGAGAGCCAAATAAAACATATCTGCAGCCCACATTTAGATGGTGAGCTGCCAGTCTCTAAGTAGATAGGCAGTTTCTAAGTAGAGCACATCTGGGAGAAGAACGTATAAGGGATGAGGCAGATCAGAAACAAGAGTTTTTAAAAGAAAAACTGTTACTTCCATCCAACATAAAGTGTATACAACTCAAAAAGTTCACAATTCAAAATTTAAAAGCACCAATTAATAGAAAATTAGGACTGCTTTAATTGGATAAATTGGGCTTCCCAGGTGGCTCAGTGGTAAAGAATCTGCCTGCCAGGCAAGAGATGTGCTTTCTATCCCTGGGAAGATCCTCTGGAAAAGACAGTGGCAACCCACTCCAGTCTTCTTGCCTGAAAAGTCCCATAGACAGAGGAGTCTGGTGGGCTACAGTCCTTGAGGTCCCAAAAGAGTCAGACATGAATAGTGAGTAAACAGCAACAAACTGAATAAATTACTGCACTAATAGTAATAGGCATTGTGCTAAAGCATTGTAAAGGAAATGATGATGAGCAGGACATCATTCTTGTCTTTTAGAAGTTTACTCTTTAGTGTAGAGAATAGGAAGTTAACAGAATAGTGGGAATACAAGAAGAATATGAGGTCATTAGAGGGTAAGTACAAAGTTTCTTTCAAAGAACTGAGAACTTATATTTGGATTGCAAGCTCAAAAACATTTCCAGAAAACTGAGTGAACCAAAAAGCAGTGGAGACCAGGTTATTCAGTCAATCAACAGATGACAAATACCTACTGATGCCTCCCAGACATAATCTGGATGTACAGGTTACAACAATGAATAAGACTAGAGATTCTGAACTCAAGGAACTTCCAGTTTAGAGTGGGGTAACAAATAATACAGTTGATCATTGAACAACATGGACTTCAACAGCATGGGACACTTACATGTGGGTTTTTCTGATATTTTTATTGTACACATCTTTAAGTTAACTAAGTACAGAAAAATGTTTGCATTTGATCAAAGATCACAGTATTTAGAATCAAAAGAACTAGAGTTTGAGTTCTGATCCCATTCAAATTGCTTCAGCTTCCTGTCCTTGGGTAAGTCATTTATCAATTTCTTTCTTTTTGAGGCAGAGAACATAGTTACATGGATTTTTAACCATGCTGGATGGGAGGAGTTAGCGTCCCAACTCCCACATTGTTCAAGAGTCAACTGTATATGAGAAAGCAAACCTAGAAAAGATTACTTGAAGTACTGAGAAGTGTTGAGAAGAAAATCACCAAGGATCAAGAGAGACATGCCTCCTCCATTTACAGAGGTGGTATTATTCTCGCTGTACATTCAAATAGAAACTCAGGGGCCCTGAACTGCCAAACCTAAGTCTGAAAACAGAATGTGCTTATTTCCTTAAAATACCATATTTGTCACCTCTAAAGAAATACACCTCTTCAAGCTGTCTGTTGCTGTCTTCCATCACACATACAGTAATGAGATAAAGAGTAACTGAAGCTTAGTAGGGTAGACAGGGAAGTGTCTCTGGAGAGGTTACATGTAAGTTGGGAAGCAGGATGTGAGTGGTTCTGAGGCATGTCCCATGCAGAAGGAACAGTAGGAAGGAGATCCAAGAAAGGATTGAGCTTGATATTCTTCAAGAACCAAAAGGAGACAGCGTGACAAGAATAGTGAACAAGATGTAGTATGGAAAGGTTGGGGTCAGTGAGGTTGGCAGTGGTGAGTACTGTGGCCATGGTATGAGACTGATTTTTTTTCTGGATGCAGAGTGATGTCACTGGAGGATTTTAAATGGGAAAGTAATATGATCAGTTTAGGCCTAATAAAGGTCAACCTAGTTTGTCTTTGAAAGAGGTGGTGGTAAGGGTGCAATAAGGGAGTAGGGAGCAAGTGTGGAGGTGGGGGTATCACTTGGAAGGCTCTATCAGCATTTAATACCCTGGACTGTATTTTAGTAAACATGCCATTCCTCTTACCAATATGCCACGCCCCTTATCTGTTATCTAACAGAAGTTATAGCCAACACCATATCTATCATATGATTAATTCAGTTCAGTGAAACCTTTGATGAACATTCCCATGATGATATTGGCAAAATTACATTTTCTTATTGGTTAGCATGTGATGACACAACAATGAAGGGGGTTTGGTACACCATGCGACTTGGCGTACCAAGAGGTAAGGAATTTATCTAGCTGGGGGTTAACCTGAAGTTAATTTAACTTGAATAATGTAGAAAACACCTATTTTGGGGAATGGTGTGGAGAAAGAACAAGATTTACATTGTATTATATGCCACCTCAACTTATACTATAAACATTAAATAATATTGCCTAAAATGGGCTTCCCTGGTGGCTCAGCAGTAAAGAATTCACCTGCAATGCAGGAAATGCAGGAGATGCAGTTTTGATCCCTGGATTGGGAAGATCCCCTGGAGGAGGAAAGGGCCACCCACTCCAGTATTCTTGCCTGGAAAATCCCATGGACAGAGGAGCCTGGTGGGCTATGGTTCATGCAATTGCAAAGTGTTGGACATGACTGACTGAACATGCATGCACTCATTGCCTAAAATGCACAGCAATTCACATTACACTATCAGATTCCCACTATGCTCTTTTTGTAATGGTGATTATATTTGCCTCCGAGGAAATAAACATTTAACTCTTAAACTTAAAATTAGAAAACCTTAATATAGCAAATGTTTCTTCCCCAATGGATAATAATCATTCAACAGAATAATTTAACTTCAGATGTGGACCCTTAAATAATTACAAAGATACTTATGAGATTAAAAAATTCATAAGATATACAATAAAGCCAATAAATCTGAAAAATTAAGAAAGAATAAGAGTTTTTTTAGAATTATATTCTATATCTATCTAGAGACAAGGAGAGAGACATAGAGACAGAGGTGGAGAGAGACAGGGAGAGACAGAATAGATCCAAGATGAAATGAATATTGAATTAGATGAACTATTACGGACATTAATGTGGTTTTCAAGATTCTCCTATAGTGATCAAAAAACACTTTCACTGTTTAATTTTAGCAAATTTCTAAGGAACAGATGACCTCTACCATATACAACTGTTTCTGAAGAAAAATTATACCACTTATATAAAGACTGGAAAGAATAGGTTCTGTTGCAAGTGAGTGAAAATCCAAAGAATCAGGATAGTAGTTTCTGTTTTGGGTTTTTTCTTTTCCATCTTGTAAAGTTGATTTTTGCCTCTTGACCTGGGTTAATTGTGAACTGACAATCAGAAATTGAGGTTTATTGTTCTTTCACTGCATGGTTCAACATGCATACTCTAGCACTAGCCATCACTTCTGCATTCCATCCAAAAAAGAGACAATAAGAGGTTGTATTTCCCTTTAAATACAGTTGTCTGAAACTGCATAGATTCCTTCTGATTACATCCCCATGATTAAGACTTAGTAAGGCCACACATAACTCTAAGAAAAGCCTGAGAAATGTTGGCTTTATCCTGTATAGCTATATGCCCAGTTAAAACGCAAGCCTATCCTCAAAGGAAAAAAGATATTAGATGACAAATATTGGTCTCTGTCACAGAAAGACTTTAAATATTGTCATTATTTGGTTTCTTGTCTGAGGAAATTAACAAAAGAAAAAGTTACAAAAGCCAGTGAAAAATGAATACGGTTACTGGGCTTCCCTGATAGCTCAGTTGGTAAAGAATCTGCCTGCAATCCAGGAGACCCCGGTTCAATTTCTAGGTTGGGAAGATCCCCTGGAGAAGGGAAAGCCTACCCACTCCAATATTCTGTCCTGGAGAAATCCATGGACGGTACAGTTGATGGGGTCGCAAAGAGTTGGAACAACAGTGACTTTCACTTTCACTACTGGATACAAAATAAACAATCAAAAGTAAAAAGCATTTTGTTTAGGCCAGTAATACCTGGTTTAGTTCAGTTCAGGCCAGTTGCTCAGTCGTGTCTGACTCTTTGCGACCCCATGAACCACAGCGTGCCCACCTCCGTGTCCATCACCAACTTCCAGAGTTCACCCAAACTCATGTCCGTGGAGTTGGTGATGCCATCCCACCATCTCATCCTCTGTCCTCTCCTTCTCCTCCTGCGCTCAATCTTTCCCAGTATCAGGGTCCTTTCCAATCAGTCAGCACTTCACATAAGGTAGACAAAGTATTGGTGTTTCAGCTTCAACATCAGTCCTTCCAATGAACACCCAGGACTGATCTCCTTGAGGATAGACTGGTTGGATCTCCTTGCAGTCCAAGGGACTCAACAGTCATATCCAACACCACAGTTCAAAAGCATCAGTTCTTCAGTGCTCAGCCTTCCTTATAGTCCAACTCTCACATCCATACATGACCACTGGAAAAACCATAGCTTTGACTAGATGGATGTTTGTTGACAAAGTAATGTCTCTGCTTTTTAATATGCTGTCTAGGTTGGTCATAACTTTCTTTTTTTTAATTTCATGGGTGCGATCACCATCTGAGTGATTTTGAAGCCCCCAAAAATAAAGTCTGACACTGTTTCCACTGTTTCCCCACCTATTTGAAATGAAGTGATGGGACTGGATGCCATGATCTTAGTTTTCTGAATGTTGAGCTTTAAGACAACGTTTTCTCTCTCCTCTTTCACTTTCATCAAGAGGCTCTTTAGTTCCTCTTCACTTTCTGCCATAAGGGTGGTATCATCTGCATATCTAAGGTTATTGATATTTCTCCCAGCAATCTTGATTCCAGCTTGTGCTTCTTCCAGCACAGCATTTCACATGATGTACTCTGCATATAAGTTAAATAAGCAGGGTGACAATATACAGCCTTGATGTACTTCTTTTCCTATTTGAAACCAGTCTGTTGTTCCATGTCCAGTTATAACTGTTGCTTCCTGACCTGCATACAGATTTCTCAAGAGGCAGATCAGGTGCTCTGGTATTCCCATCTCCTTCAAAATTTTCCACAGTTTATTGTGATCCACACCGTCAAAGGCTTTGGCATAGGCAATAAAGCAGAAATAGATGCTTTTCTGCAACTCTCTTGCTTTTTTGATGATCTAACAGATGTTGGCAATTTGATCTCTGGTTCCTCTGCCTTTTCTAAAACCAGCTTGATTATCTGGAAGTTCACAGTTCACGTATTGCTGAAGCCTGGCTTGGAGAATTTTGAGCATTACTTTCCTGGTGTGTGAGATGAGTGCAATTGTGCAGTAGTTTGAGCACTGTTTGGCATTGCCTTTCTTTGGGATTGGAATGAAAACTGATCTTTTCCAGTCCTGTAGCCACTGCTGAGTTTTCCAAATGTGCTGGCATATTGAAGCAGCACTTTCACAGCATCATCTTTCAGGATTTGAAAGAGCTCAACTGGAATTCCATCACCTCCACTAGCTTTGTTCGTAGTGATGCTTCCTAAGGCCTACTTGACTTCACATTCCAGGATGTCTGGCTCTAGGTGTGATCACACCACCGTGATTATCTGGGTCATGAAAATCTTTTTTGTACAGTTCTGTGTATTCTTGCCACCTTTTCTTAATATCTTCTGCTTCTGTTAGGTCCATACCATTTCTGTCCTTTATTGAGCCCATCTTTGCATGAAATGTTTCCTTGATATCTCTAACTTTCTTAAAGAGATCTCTAGTCTTTCCCATTCTATTCTTTTCCTCTATTTCTTTGCATTGATCGCTGAGGAAAGTTTTCTTATCTCTCCTTGCTATTCTTTGGAATGCTGCATTCAGATGCTTATATCTTTGCTTTTCTCCTTTGCTTTTTGCTTCTCTTCTTTTCACAGCTATTTGTAAGGCCTCCTCAGACAGCCATTTTGCTCTTTTGCATTTCTCTTTCTTGTGGATGGTCTTGATCCCTGTCTCCTGTACAATGTCATGAACCTCCGTCCATAGTTCTGGCACTCTGTCTTTCAGATCTAGTTCCTTGAATCTATTTGTCACTTCTACTGTATAATAATCATAAGGGATTTGATTTAGGTCATACCTGAATGGTCTAGTGCTTTTACCTACTTTCTTCAATTTAAGTCTGAATTTGGCAATAAGGAGTTCATGATCTGAGCCACAATCAGCTCCTGGTCTTGTTTTTGCTTACTGTATAGAGCTTCTCCATCTTTGGCTGCAAAGAATATAATCAATCTGATTGAGGTGTTGACCATCTGGTGATGTCCATGTGTAGAGTCTTCTCTTATGTTGTTGAAAGAGTGTGTTTGCTATGACCAGTGTGTTCTCTTGGCAAAACTCTATTAGCCTTTGCCCTGATTCATTCTGTACTCCAAGGCCAAATTTGCCTGTTACTCCAGGTGTTTCTTGACTTCCTACTTTTGCATTCCAGTCCCCTATAATGAAAAGGATATCTTTTGGGGTGTTAGTTCTAAAACATCCTTTAGGTCTTCGTAAAACTGTTCAACTTCAGCTTCTTCAGTGTTACTGGTTGAGGCATAGACTTGGATTACCATGATATTAAATGGTTTGCCTTGGAAACAGAGATCATTCTGTCGTTTTTGAGATTGCACCCAAGTACTGCATTTCAGACTCTTGTTAACTATGATGCCTACTCCATTTCTTCTAAGGGATTCTTGGCCACAGTAGTAGATATAATGGTCATCTGCGTTAAATTCACCCACACCAGTCCATTTTAGTTCACTGATTCCTAGAATGTCGACGTTTATTCTTGCCGTCTCCTGTTTGACCACTTCCAATTTGCCTCGATTCATGAAACTAACATTCCAAGTTCCTATGCAATATTGCTCTTTACAGCATTGGACCTTGCTTCTATCACCAGTCACATCCACAACTGGGTATTGTTTTTGCTTTGGCTCCATCCCTTCATTCTTTCTGGAGTTATTTCTCCACTGATCTCCAGTAGCATATCAGGCACCTACTGACCTGGGGAGTTCGTCTTTCAGTGTTGTGTCTTTTTGCCTTTTCATACTGTTCATGGGGTTCTCAAGGCAAGAATACTGAAGTGGTTTGCCATTCCCTTCTCCAGTGGACCACATTCTGTCAGACCTCTCCACCATGACCCATGTGTCTTGGGTGGCCCCACACAGCATGGCTTAGTCTCACTGAGTTAGACAAGGCTGTGGTCCATGTGATCAGATTTGCCAGTTGTCTGTGATTGTGGTTTTAGTCTGAAGGCTCTCTGATGCCCTCTCTCAGCACCTACTGCCTTACAGTAGGTTTCATTTACCTTGGACGTGGGGTATCTCAGCCACTGCTCCTTACCTGGGACATGGGGTTAGGGAAAAGCAAAAGAAAAAAGATTCCATATGTAGTAGCAGCACCTTTTAAGTCTATGAAGAATTCTAACTCTAAAATATATATGAGACATTTTAGACAAAATCATGAAACTCTTTGAAAGTCATATAAGACCTGAGTGACTGGAAGTCTCAGTTGTAGTAAAAATGCCTTCTCCCAAAATTGATCTAAAATTTCATGCAACTTCCAATAAAATTGGAATGACATTTTCATAGGACTTAGACTGAATCTGAAATTCACATGTAAAGTAAAAAAAAAAAAAAAAAAAAAAGCTAAAACAATCTTAAAAAAAAGAGTTCTTGACTACCAAAAAGTAGAGCCATACTAGCTGATGTGGTATTGGTACCATGGCTGTCAAACAAAACAGTGATTGTCAAACAAATCAATGGACCACAAGAGAGCCCAGAAACTGACCCATAAACATAGAACATGGTGCATAATATATGCAATATATGTATCAGTGAGAAAAATACAGAGTTTATAACAAGTTGTGTTATCAAAAGCAATCCTAAGAAAATTAATTTACCACTGCAAAAACAAAAACCAGTACCAGGTGTATTAAATTTCTAAATGTGAGAAACTTCTAAAATTTGGGAAAATATGTTTATGACATAATTAAATGACCCATCAAGAACACTTAATTCAAAATTTTAAGTACATAATTATAATTATGAAGTTAAAATATTAGCCAGAGAATAGAAAGTTTTTACAATGCAATATCCAACAAAGAAGTAATATCATGAATATATAAGGAAATTCAATTAATCAATGAGAAAGACAAAAGTCACATTTATAAAATTGGCAAAATTTAAGAACAAGCTGTTTCCAGAATAGTAACTCAAAAGACAAATGAGAAAATATGGTAACCTCTCTTGAAAAAAGTGAAAAATGAAAGTATCAGTCGCTCAGTGTTACTGACTCTTTGCGATCCTACAGAGAGTAGTCTGCCAGTCTCCTCTGTCCATGGAATTCTCCAGGCAAGAATTATTGGAGTGGGTAGCTATTCACTGCTTCAGGGGATCTTCTTGACCCAGGGATCAGACCGAGAGATCAAACCCAGTTCTCCTGCATTGCAGATTCTTTACCATCTGTGCCACCAGGGAAGTCCAATCTCTTTTAGTATCAGGAAAATACAAATTAACTAACATTTTCCTTCCACAACACTAGCAAATTATTTAAATTTTTTATTAGAAGATAACTGCTTTACAATATTGTGGTGGTTTTTGCCATACATCAACATATACCAGCCACAGGTATACATATGTCCATTCCTTCTTGAACCTCCCTCCCATCTCCCACACCATCCCACCCCTCTAGGTTGGCACACAGCACTGAATTGAACTCTCTCTGCAACACAGCAAATTCCTACTGGCTATCTATTTTACATATGGTAATGTATTCACTACCCAGATAATCACGATGCTATGATCACTCATCTAGAGCCAGACATCCTGGAATGTGAAGTCAAGTGGGCCTTAGAAAGCATCACTACAAACAAAGCTAGTGGAGGTGATAGAATTTCAGTTGAGCTATTTCAAATCCTAAAAGATGATGTCGTGGAAGTGCTACACTCAGTATGCCAGCAAATTTGGAAAACTCAGCAGTGGTCACAAGACTGGAAAAGGTCAGTTTTCATGCCAATTCCAAAGAAAGGCAATGCCAAAGAATGTTCAAACTACCACACAATTGCACTTATCTCACATGCTAGTAAAGTAATACTCAAAATTCTCCAAGCCAGGTTTCAGCAATACGTTAACTTCCAGATGTTCAAGCTGGCTTTAGAAAAGCCAGAAGAATCAGAGATCAAATTGCCAACATCTGCTGGATCATTGAAAAAGCAAGAGAGTTGCAGAAAAGCATCTATTTCTGCATCTATCTCTTTATTGACTATGCCAAAGCCTTTGACTGTGTGGATCACAATAAACTGTGGAAAATTCTGAAAGAGATGGGAATACCAGACCACCTGACCTGCCTATTGAGAAACCTGTATGCAGGTCATGAAGCAACAGTTAGAACTGGACATGGAACAACAGACTGGTTCCAAATAGGAAAAGGAATATGTGAAGGCTGTATATTGTCACCCTGCTTAATGACTTATATGCAGAGTACATCATGAGGGAAGCTGGGCTGAGAAAGTACAAGCTGGAATCAATATTGCCAGGAGAAATATCAATAACCTCAAATATGCATATGATACCACCCTTATGGCAGAAAGTGAAGAAGAACTAAAGAGCCTCTTGATGAAAGTGAAAGAGGAGAGTGAAAAAGTTGGCTTAAAACTCAACATTCAGAAAACTACGATCGTGGCATCTGGTCCCATCACTTCATGGCAAATAGATAAGGGGAAACAGTGGAAACAGTGACAGACTTTATTTTTGGAGGCTCCAAAAACACTGCAGATGGTGATTGCAGCCATGAAATTAAAAGACACTTCCTCCTTGGAAGAAAAGTCATGACCAACCTAGACAGCATATTAAAAAGCAGAGACATTGCATTGCAAACAAAGGTCCATGTAGCCAAAGCTATGGTTTTTCCAGTAGTGAGGTACGGATGTGAGAGTTGGACTATAAAGAAAGCTGAGCACCAAAGAATTGATGCCTTTGAACTGCGGTGTTGGACAAGACTCTTGAGAGTCCCTTGGACTGCAAGGAGATCCAACCAGTCAATCCTAAAGGAAATCAGTCCTGAATATTCATTGGAAGGACTGATGTTGAAGCTGAAACTCCAATACTTTGGCCACCTGATGTGAAGAGCTGACTCCTTGGAAAAGAACCTGATACTGGGAAAGATTGAAGGCAGGAGGAGAAGGGGATGATAGAGGATGAGATGGTTGGATGCCATCATTGACTCAATGGACATGTATTTGAGTAAACTCTGGGAGTTGGTGATGGACAGGGAGGCATGGCATGCTACAATCCATGGGGTCGCGAAGAGTTAGACACAACTGAGAGACTGATCTGAACTGAATGTATTATTGGGATTTCCTGGCATCTCTGGTGGTAAAGAATCTACCCACAATGTGGGAGACCTGGTTCAATCCCTGGGTCAGGAAGATCCCCATAGAGAAGGGAATGGCTACCACTCCAGTGTTCTTGACTGGATAATCCCATGGACAGAGGAGCCTGGCAAGCTACAGTCCATCGGGTCGCAAGAGCCAGACACAACTGAGCACTCACACACACACACACAAAGTTCTATTAGAGAAATGCAAATCAAAACTACAATGAGGTATCACCTCACACTGGTTGGAATGGCCATCATTAAAAAATCTACAAACAGTAAATGCTGGCAAGGATGTGAAAAAAGGGAATCCTCTTGCACTGTTGGCCGGAATGTAGATTGACACAACCACTATGGAGAACATTAGAGATTCCTTAAAAAACTAGGAATAAAACCACTACATGACCCAGCAATCCCACTACTGGATATATGCTCTAAGAATACCATAATTGAAAGAGATGCAAAGTTTTTTAATCCAATTAAAGGTATGCAATTATTTAGGGGAAATGGTACTCTCAAGATTTGGCCAAAAGAATGAAAATTGTTATAGCCATCTTGGGATACAATCAGCAGTAGCTAGGAAAAAATGCAAATATACCCCATATGTTATATCCCAGTGACAGTAATCCTGTGAGTGTGACTTCAGGGAACTCTCACTTAAGTGTGTAAATAAAAAATGTTATTCAAGCAATGCTTATGATTAAGAAAAACAAGCTGTAAACAACACTCATATCCAAATGCAATATATAAATATACAAAATAAAATGTTATACACCTATTAAAACAAATGAAATTGAATATGTATTATTATTCATTCATACAAATTAGTAAACATAAATGAATGTAATAAAGTATGATATTATTTATGGACATATAGCATTTATATGTGTGTATTTATGTATGGTGTACATGTATGTATACAGATGTCACAAATACCAATATGTTTGGAAAAGTATACAACTGAAGAGTACTCACTAAATTCCTGATAATGGTTACCTCTGATACTGAAAAAAGAGAATGAGATTTAGGGATTGAGGGTGAGGTTGAGGTAAACCCCAGCTCTTTTAGTTTATATGTATATAAAAGATATTAGCAGTTGTAATTCTAAATGAACTTATATGTTTGTCAGAATCTTCTTCATTGTTTTTTTACATCTCAAATAAGAAAAGTAGCTGGGTAGGTCAATTTTGAAAAAAAATGTATTTATTAAGTGACAAGTAACCAGTTGTTAAAATTCACAAATCATCTTCATTCTGGATCACCTAAGGCTTTAAGACTTTTTAAAAGCAAAACAAAAACAGAATGCAGTATATTACAGTTGAGATAATGGAGGATAAGAGGGATGACACCTCAAAACTGCAAAACCCAGATCCCTTCTCCAGCAGTAAAAAAAACCATGACAGATGATAAACAATGTGAACGCTCTGACGTTGCCTGGCTATAGTCAACCTTGAAGGTCCTTTCTACTTCTGCCAAGCCCATAAAAGTAGGAATCCCAGATCCAACGTGTGCAAATACAGTGTGTTTTCCAAAAGCAAATACACTGATGCTTTTTTCACTTCTAAGCCAGCAGTCTAGGAGAGACTAGGTACACTTGAGAATATGTGAGCATACAGTTAAATAATGCTCCTCTCCGCCCACTAAAATAATTCACTAATATTAGATTCACACAAAAACAAAGTGATTGTGTCACTGGAGTGATTCTTAATAAACCTATAACTTGCATATCATCATGAATAAAAAGAATGTTTTCCTAAAGTGTGTTCCTTGAAAAACTGATCTTAAACAATATAGCATAAAGATGGGAAATTGTAGTGATCAATTAGGCTTGCATGAGTGCATGCTCAGTTGCTTCAGTAGTATCCGACTCTTTGTGACTCTATGGAGTGTAGCCTGCCCGGCTCCTCTGTCCACGGGATTTGCCAGGTAAGAATGATAGAGTGGGTGGCCATTCCCTCCTCCAGGGGCATATTTCTGACCCAAGCATCAAACCTGGGTCTCCTGCATGGCAGGCAGATTCTTTACAATCTGATCCATCAGGCAAGCCCAATTAAGCTTAGGATATGCCAGTTCATCCTAAAGGAGATCAGTCCTAAGTGTTCATTAGAAGGACTGATGTTGAAGTTGAAACTCCAATACTTTGGCCACCTGATGCGAAGAACTGATTCATTTGAAAAGACCCTGGTGCTGGGAAAGACTGAAAGCAGGAGGATAAGGGGATGCCAGAGGATGAGATAGTTGTATGGCATCACTGACTCGATGGACATGAGTTTGAGTAAACTCCAGGAGTTGGTGATGGACAGGAAGGCCTGGGGTGCTGCAGTCCATGGGGTCACAAAGAGTCAGACATGACTGAGCGACTGAACTAAACTGATGCTAATTTTAAAACTGCCTCTTCAATATTTATAATATTTTAGCATTTTAAGGTTCTGAGAAGTCTTATGGTTGAAAAACTACTTTGTTGAACTCATGAATGCACATTTATTTAAATAGCATTTTTTTAAAAGAAGTAATAGATAACTGTGTGGCTCACAACAAACTGGAAAATTATTAAAGAGATGGGAATATCAGACCACCTTACCTGCCTCCTACGAAACCTGTATGCAGGTCGAGAAGCAACAGTTAGAACCAGACACGGAAAAACTGACTGGTTCAAAATTGGGAAAGGAATTCATCAAGGCTGTGTATTGTCACCCTGCTTATTTAATTTATATGCAGAGTACATAATGTGAAATGCCGGGCTGGATGAAGCAAAAGCTGTAATCAAGATTGCTGGGAGAAGTATGAATAACCTCAGATATGCAGATGACACTGCCTATAAGGAAGAAAGCAAAGAGGAACTAAAGAGTCTCTTGATGAAAGTGAAAGAGGAGAGTGAAAAAGCTGGCTTAAAATGCAACATTCAAAAAATGAAGATCACGGCATCCAGTCCCATCACTTCATGGCAAATTGATGGGGAAACAATGGAAACAGTGACAGATTTTATTTTGGGGGGCTCCAAAAATCACTGTAGATGGTGACTTCAGCCATGAAATTAAAAGATGCTTGCTCCTTGGAAGAAGAGTTATGACCAACCTAGACAGCATATTAAAAAGCAGAGACATTACTTTGCCAACAAAGGTCCATCTAGCCAAAGCTATGATTTTTCCAGTAGTCATGTACATATGTGAGAGTTGGACCATAAGGAAAGCTGAGTGCCAAAGAATTGATGCTTTTGAACTGTGCTTTTGGACAAGACTCTTGAGAGTCCCTTGGACTGCAAGGAGATCCAACCTGTCAATCCTAAAGGAAATCAGTCCTGAATATTCATTGGAAGGACTGATGCTGAAGCTGAAACTCCAATACTTTGGCCACCTGACATGAAGAGCCAACTCATTTGAAAAGACCCTGATGCTGGGAAAGATTGAAGTCAGGAGGAGCAGGGAACGACAGAGGACTAGATGGTTGGGTGGCATCACCAACTCAATGGACATGAGCTTGAGCACGCTCCAGGAGATGATTAAGGACAGGGAGGCCAGGTGTGCTGTAATCCACGGAGTTGCAAAGAGTCAGACACAATTGAGCAACTGAACAACTGAACAACAATAGATAACTATTAATATTACTGCCTATGAAATTAAGCATGCTATAGACTTCAGTGTGGACAATGCTGATATATTTATTTCAGTTCAGTTCAGTCACTCAGTCATGTCCAACTCTTTGTGACCCCATGGACTGTAGCACACCAGGCCTCCCTATCCCTCACCATCTCCTGGAGCTTGCTCAAACTCATATCCATTGAGTCAGTGATATATTTATTTGGATGCATATAATTTACAATATACCCAATAAGCAACCCAAGGTAAACTATCCCTGCTGCCCATAGTGCCCATAACACAACAGCCAACAAAGGTGGGACAAGACTCACAGAGAACAAGGTCAGAGTGACACAAATCAGATTTGTTTTCTCTAGCTAACACCTTCTTTGCAAGAGCACCACCTTATCTCACATTCTTCCTACTGTGATTCTCAGGCCCCTCTGTGCCCTGTGACCAAGTCCCTTTAGCTGATGCCCTAGTGATTTGTGAGTTTTCAATTTTCCTCACCCTCGCCTCCAGCAAACTGTAGTGATGCTTCTGTATCTGCTGATACCCACGTGAGTAGTTGCACTGCCTTGAAATTGTGTTGCTGCTGCCACTAACATAGGAAATTGCCTCTGCTGATGACACCCAGGACTGCGGAATCAAGAATGCTCAGGGCACCAAGGGCATGAACCACAGTGATGCCTCTACCCATCACTGGCCCCCCGTGGTGCCCTCAGCACTCACAAAACCTTGGCCCTCTCTTCTTTCATCCCTGCCTGCCTCAGTGAGTGCCTGGGGCAGGGCTGGTGAATCATCTGAGTGACAGATACAGAGCTGGTCTCAGAATTGGTATATGCATGTCATATTTCTTTTCCTTGGAAGGTCTCACCAGTCTTTCAAACATATCCAAAACCTGAGACAAAATGAAGCTCACCCTTATTGTTTATTAGTCACTTTGGGAAGGAACACTGTGAAATGATCCTATGATCATTAGTGAAGATGTTCTTGCAACTTTCCGTGTACTTTCATTACCCTAAAGAGTTTATTTTTTCCAGCTCCTTTCTCTGGCAAGATTAGCAAAGACCATAGAAGGACTTGGTCTTTCTGGATATGAATGTGTGTATGCATTTAAGGGTTCTATTCGATCTGGGTAAATTGGTTATTTTAAATTGTGGTCAATCACATTCAAACCCTATCCTCAGCATGGGCTCCTTCAAACCCACACTTTCCAGCTCTCTAAGCCCTCCACAGTCTAGACTCACTCCACAGCTCCAGTCTTAAATCTTTCTCACAGAGCAATTGTGCATTTAAACATTACTGCTACTGCTAAGTCACTTCAGTCGTGTCCGACTCTGTGCGACCCCATAGACGGCAGCCCACCAGGCTTCCCCGTTCCTGGGATTCTCCAGGCAAGAACACTGGAGTGGGTTGCCATTTCCTTCTCCAATGCATGAAAGTGAAAAGTTAAAGTGAAGTGGCTCAGTCATATCCGACGCTCAGCGACCCCATGGACTGCAGCCTACCAGGCTCCTCCGTCCATGGGATTTTCTAGGCAAGAGTACTGGAGTGGGGTGCCATTGCCTTCTCCATTTAAACATTGGATGATACTTATTAATCACCTACTCTATGGTAATCAGGGTGGGCCCTAGGATAAATAAGACATAGTTCCTGTTTTCGTAGAGCTTTCATGGAATTTTCTTCATTTATTTCATTTATTTTGGACTGTCTGGGTCTTCCCTGCTGCAGGGGCTTTTCTCTGGTTGCAGGGATCAGGGGCTACTCTCTAGTAGTGGTGCCCAGGCTTCTCACTGCTGTGGCTTCTCTTGTTGCAAAGCA
This sequence comes from Bubalus kerabau, assembly GCF_029407905.1. Classification (NCBI taxonomy): domain Eukaryota; kingdom Metazoa; phylum Chordata; class Mammalia; order Artiodactyla; family Bovidae; genus Bubalus; species Bubalus kerabau. The sequence goes on from NC_073626.1 coordinate 96,716,608, forward strand.
CAGGCCCTAGGGTGTGTGGGCTTCGGTAACTGTGGCATGAGCGCTCAGTGGTTGCAGCTCACGGGCTCTAGATCACAGGCTCAGTAGCTGTGGCACATTGGGCTTAGCTGTTCCGTAATATATGGGATCCTCTCAGACTACAGATCAAACCCGTGCCTCCTGCATTGGCAGGTAGATTCTTTACCACTGAGCCACCAGGGAGGCCCTAGAGTTTTCTTCTGCCACATGACTTTCCTTGGGGTTTTATGAGCACTCAGTATTCAATTCTCCCACTATGCCTTTGTTCATTCTCTTTCCTCAGCTCATGATCGTTTTTGTCATTCCAACTTAAACACTGCTATATAAGGCAAAGCTAGGGTTGCCAGGTACAATGCAGGACATAGTTAAATTTGAATTTCAGATAAATGACAAAAATGTTTTTTAGTCAAAGGATCTCCCAATTTTTGTGTTCTGTTCATGATACTGCACAAGGGATACTTATACTAAAAGACTAAGTTCTTAAGGGAAGAGTAGTCAATGCCACGATATGTATGAGGGATCACATAGGTTAATGGAGATAAATAGATTTGGAGAAATAAAATAACCTGTTTCAAGTAGGATTCTTCATCATATGAGTTCTACTTTTAACAAATCACATCACTTCATTATGTTTTATTTTTCTCCAAAAACCTGCTGTTTACTAATATGCCACTGGTGAGTAATTAAAATGCATCTTTATGTGCTTTCATGGGTTGTTGATGGAATATATGATTACTGACATTATATATTTTACAGAAATATAGTTGTTATATTATAAATATATATCAACATGAATTATAAACATGCATGTAGGTTAGATATTATTATAAGATACTTGAGATCTATGTATCTATCCTTCACATTTTTCAGTGATGAAAAACATTCATATACTTAAATATTGAAGGTCAAATAGAATGAAGGTGAGAAAAAGTATACTCATTTTCAGTGCAACATAAAATAATGAGACTAATAATCCTACAAGAGTCACAACCTCAAAAGTCCCATTTAAATTGCTTCTTCCAGAACAATTGCTGCCAAGTAATATTGTTTAAAAGTCCCCAAATTGGCACAGTAGGCTTCTCAGCAAGATACTAAATAGAAATTCATTTCCATGGAGTGCTAAATGTACAGGCATACCTTCTTTATTGCACTTCCTTTTCTGTGCTTTGAAGATATTGCATTTTCTAAAAATTGAATGTTTGTGGCAACCTTATTGAACAAGTCTATCAGCACCATTTTTCTAGCAACACTTTCTCACTTTGCATCTCAGTCACATTCTGCTAATTCTCTCAATATTACAAACTTTTGTTATTATTCTGTTTGTTATGCTCATTGGTGATCAGTTATCTTCACTGTTAACTATTGTAATTATTTTGGGACACCACAAACTGCACTTGTATAAGCTGGCAGGCTTAATTAATAAATGAATGTGTTCTGACTGCTCTATCAACCAACTGTCCCCCATCTCCCTCCCCAACCTCTCAGACTTTCCGATTCCTTGAGACACAATATTGAAATTAGGCCAACTGATACTACTACAAAGGCTTCTAAGTGTTCAAGTGAAAGGAAGAGTCACAGGTCTTTGACTTTGAGTTAAAAGCTAGAAATGATTAATAGTGAGGAAGGCATATCAGAAGCTAAGATAGGCAGAAATCTAGGCTTCTTGTCCCAAACTGTTAGTCAAGTTGTGAATGCAAAGAAAAAGCTCTGAAAGGAGATTAAAAGTGTTCCTCCTGTAAATACATGAATGACAAGAAAGCAAACAGCCTTACTGCTGATATGGAGAAAGGTTTAGTGGTCTAGCTAGGAGATCAAACTAGCTACAACATTCCCTTAAACGAAAGTCTAATCCAGGACAAAGCCCCAGCTCTTCAATTCTGTGTAGCTTGAGAGAAGTGAGGAAGCTGCCAAAGCTAGCAGAGGTTCATTCCTGAGTTTTAAGGATAGAAGCCATTTCCATAACACCAAAGTGCAAAGTGAATCAGCACGTGTTAATATAGAAGCAGCAGCAAATTATTCAGAAGTTCTAGCTAAGATAATTAATGAAGGTGGCTACAGGAAACAAGAGATTTTCAATACAGAAGTGAAAGTGAAAGTCATTCAGTCGTCTCCAACTCTTTGCAACTCCATGGACTATACAGTCCATGGAATTCTCCAGGCCAGAATACTGGAGTGGGTGTCACTACAGAAGAAAGGGGCTAATATAGGAAGAAGATACCATCTAGAATTTTCAAAGCTGGAAAGGAGAAGTCAATCAGATCAGATCAGATCAGTCGCTCAGTCGTGTCCGACTCTTTGCGACCCCATGAATCGCAGCATGCCAGGCCTCCCTGTCCATCACCAACTCCCAGAGTTCACTGAGACTCACGTCCATCCAGTCAGCGATGCCATCCAGCCATCTCATCCTCTGTCATCCCTTCTCCTCCTGCCAATACCAGGCCTTAAAACTTCAAAGAACAGGCTGCCTATCTTGCTGGGGGCTAATGCAGCTGGTGATTTGAAGTTGAAGCCAATGATCATTTACCATTCTGAAAATCCTAGGGCCCTTAAGAACTATGCTACATCTGCTCTGCCTGTGCTCTGTACATGGAACAACAAAGCCTGGATAATAGCACATCCATTTACAACATGGCTTACTGAATATTTTCAGCCCACTGTTGAAACCTACTGCTTAGGAAAAAAGACTCTTTTCAAAACACTACTGCTCATTAACAGTGCATCTGGTCACCCAAGAGCTCTGAGGGAGATGGACAATGAGATTCTTGTTGTTTACATACTGCACATCACATCCATACTGCAGCCCATGGGTTGAAGAATAAGACTTGAAAGTCTTGTTCTTAAAAATACATATTTTGTAAGGCTACGGCTACCATAGATAATGGTTCCTCTGATGGATCTGGGCAAACCAATTTGAAAATCTTCTGAAAAGTATTCATCATTCTAGATGCCATTAAGAAAATTTGTGATTCATGGGAAGAAGTCAAAATGTAATGTTAACAGGAGTTTGGAAGAAGTTGATTCCAACCTTTCATAGATGACTTGAAGTGGTTCAAGACATCAGTGAAGGAAGTAACTGCAGATATAGTAGAAAGGTCATGATAACTAGAATTAGCGGTCAATTCTGAAGATGGAACTGAACTGCTGCAACCTCATGATAACACTTTCATGGATGAGGAGTTGTTTCCCACAGATGAGCAAAAAGAGTGATTTGTTGAGATGGAATCTACTCCCGGTGAAGATGCTGTGAAGATTGTTGAAATGGCAAAGGATTTAGAATATTACATAGACTTAGTTCATAAAGTAGCAACAGGGTTTGGGAAGATTGACTCCCATTTTGAAAAAAAGTTCCCCTTAGTTAAAATGGGTTCCAACAGCACTGCCTGCTAGAGAGAAATCAATTGTGAAAGGAGGAGTCAATCAATGTGGTAAACTTTACTGTTGTCATATGTTAAGAAATTGCCACAGGCACCTCCACCTTCAGCATTCACCACCTTGATCACTCAGTAGCCATCAACATCAAGGGAAGGCATTATGATTCCCTGAAGGTTCAGATGATGATTAGAATAAGGTGTTTTTTACTTAAGATATGTACATTTTTTAGGCATAATGCTATTGCACACTTAATACACTACAATATAGCCTAAAGATAACTTTTATATACACTGTGAAACTAAAAATTCTTGTGATACACTTTATTGTAATACTTGCTTTATTGTGGTCTGGAATCCAACTGGCAGTATTTCCAAGGTATGCTTCTAATTTCATCTGCTGTTGTTTCTGATCTGATAAGGGAGTGCTTTCCTTGTTGTCACTCTTTACAGCTTCTGTGGACAAGAGCCACAGCAATTCCATGACATGTACTCATTAGCTAGAAAATCCAAATATCAGATTCTGCTATTTTTTGTAGACTCTGGAGGGTTTCTCTTTTGATTTTTGTTTTTTTGGGTTAAATTCACCTACTCTTTTCAAGTTCATTGAACTTTAGATTCAAAGAATCATTGAGATATAAGGACATATTTTGAGAACCCACCTGATCCTTTCAAATAATTTCTTCTGAATTTTCCACATATTGAATACACTATTAAATATACTTGTACTAAATAAAGATCAAAGGAGAATTATAGCAATAATTTATCTAAATATTGCTGATGAATAGCTTGATATTTAAAGTTTTACTCTCTTAAAAATTCGTACCCATGTTTCTCAGGGTAGAATTGGCAGAAGTGGATTTCTAGAGTCATAGTACCTGGCTTTTTCTCGATCCCTGGTTTTATACAAAATAGGTAAGAGGGTACACAAACATCTTTTATCAACTTAGTCATAATTACTGAGATACCTTCTAAATGGCTTTCAATTCTCCTCAGAAATATTTACGAAATGCAACTCTGACACTATTCACATCTACTATTTTGATTCCAGACTTGCACACTGTGTGGGAAATTGAAGTATTCATTCAATACATTAATAAACTGCCTACTGCATAACATGTATTATACAAAATGATAAAAGGAAAATAAGAACAGACATTATATCCACTGTATAAGAACTGGTAACTTAGATAACATAGGAAATAAGCCGACAACACCAAACATTGCATATTAGAGTTTGCCTAATTTTCCCACATCTTTGGATGGTATGGCATTTTACCTAGTGTAAAACATTTAGCCATTAAAATCTTTCCCTTAAGCATAATAATGTCAATGGTAACATTTTAATGAAAATCTTTCTAAAATGCACTCTGTATTTATCTCCCTTTATAAAATGCACAATACCAAATCAGCCTCATAATGATTCAGATTTAACACAATACAAATATTGTGTATTTCTATAACAGTGATACTCTAGAGCACATTTGAGCTATGTGTAGCACAAGTTATTGCATGGCACGAGGTTCGAGACTTCTTGAGATTTTGCACATGTTTCAGTCATCTTTCAATCTATTCCTTTATTGTCAAAATATCACAGAAAGAACAGTAACATGACAAAAAGAAAGAAATTAAAAGATCAGGAATCCACACCCCCTTGCTCACTAATCAGCAATGGAATTTCAACTCCATCACTGTTAACCAAACAGAAATTCATTTTATCATATTTAAAAGAACTGAAAAAGATGTTTTATAAGTCTCCTTGCAATTCTAAGAGTCTGTCTTACACACTGCTCTATAAATTGATATGATCACTTCAGGAAATTTTTATTTTATCTAATCAAGTTACCTATACTCCATGACTCTAGAAATTTACTCCAGCCAGTTCTATGCCAAGAAATGTGTGCAGGCATGTTTAAAGCAGCAAAAATATAAACAATTAAATATCCATCAACACTATAATGGATAAATTATCATACATTAATTATGATGACACCACCCTTATGGCAGAAAGTGAAGAGGAACTAAAAAGCCTCTTGATGAAGATGGGCTTGATAAAGGACAGAAATGGTATGGACCTAACAGAAGCAGAAGATATTAAGAAGAGGTGGCAAGAATACACAGAAGAACTGTACAAAAAAGGTTATCACGACCCAGATAATCACGATGGTGTGATCACTCACCTAGAGCCAGACATCCTGGAATGTGAAGTCAAGTGGGCCTTAGAAAGAATAACTATGAACAAAACTAGTGGAGGTGATGGAATTCCAGTTGAGGTATTTCAAATCCTGAAATATGATGCTGTGAAAAGGCTGCACTCAAATATTCCAGCAAATTTGGAAAACTCAGCAGTGGCCACAGGACTGGAAAAGGTCTGTTTTCCTTCCAATCCCAAAGAAAGGCAATGCCAAAGAATGCTCAAACTACCACACAATTGCACTCATCACACACGCTAGTAAAGTAATGCTCAAAATTCTGCAAGCCAGGCTTCAGCAATATGTGAACCATCAACTTCCAGATGTTCATGCTGGTTTTAGAAAAGGCAAAGGCACCAGAGATCAAATTTCCAATATCCCTTGGATCATCAAAAAAGTAAGAGAGTTCCAGAAAAACATCTATTTCTGCCTTATTGACTATGCCAAAGCCTTTGACTGTGTGGATCACAATAAACTGTGGAAAATTCTGAAAGAGATGAGAATACCAGAACACCCAACCTGCCTCTTGATAAACCTATATGCAGGTCAGGAAGCAACAGTTAGAACTGGACATGGAACAACAGACTGGTTCCAAATAGGAAAGGAGTACGTCAAGGCTGTATATTGTCACCCTGCTTATTTAACTTATATGCAGAGTACATCATGAGAAACGCTGGGCTGGAAGAAGCACAAGCTGGAATCAAGATTGTCAGAAGAAATATCAATAACGTCAGATATGCAGATGACACCACCCTTATTGCATAAAGTGAAGAGGAACTAAAAAGCCTCTTGATGAAAGTGAAAGTGGAGAGTGAAAAAGTTGGCTTAAAGCTCAACATTCAGAAAGCGAAGATCATGGCATCCAGTCCCATCACTTCATGGGAAATAGATGGGGAAACAGTGGAAACAGTCTAAGACTTTATTTTGGGGGGCTCCAAAATCACTGCAGATGATTGCAGCCATGAAATTTAAGACGCTTACTCCTTGGAAGGAAAGTTATGACCAACCTAGACAGCATATTAAAAAGCAGAGACATTACTTTGCCAACAAAGGTCCGTCTAGTCAAGGAAATGGTTTTTCCAGTGGTCATGTATGGATGTGAGAGTTGGACTGTGAAGAAAGCTGAGTGCTGAGAAATTGATGCTTTTGAACTGTGGTGTTGGAGAAGACTCTTTAGAGTCCCTTGGACTGCAAGGAGATCCAACCAGTCTATCCTAAAGGAGATCAGTCCTGGGTGTTTATTGGAGGGACTGATGCTGAAGCTGAAACTCCAATACTTCGGCCACCTCATGCAAAGAGTTGACTCACTGGAAAAGACCCTGATGCTGGGAGGGATTGGGGGCAGGAGGAAAAGGGGATGACAGAGGATGAGATGGCTGAATGGCATCACCGACTTGATTCACATGAGTCTCGGTGAATTCCAGGAGTTGGTGATGGACAGGGAGGCCTGGCGTGCTATGATTCATGGGGTCGCAAAGAGTCAGACACGACTGAGCAACTGAACTGAACTGACTGACAAGACCTAAAAAACAAAAACAAGAGGACGTAATGGATACATATCAAACTCCAAACCCCAGTAAAGAATATATCTTCTTTGTAAGGATAAGCAAAACACTTATGAAAAGTAAAGTATTTGGGGTCACAAGAAATGATTAATTAATATCAAAGTTACAATATATCATTCTATGACCAAATGTTAAAAAAAATAAACTTTCCCCCTGAACTTTAAAAATATGCTATGAAAGAACTAACCCTAACCCTAAAGACTCCACCAGAAAATTACTAGAGCTAATAAGTGAAATTAGTAAAGTTGCAGGATATAAAATTAACACACAGAAATCCTTTGCATTCCTATACACTAACAACGAGAAAACAGAAAGAGAAATTAAGGAAACAATTCCATTCACCATTGCAATGAAAAGAATAAAATACTTAGGAATATATCTACCTAAAGTAACAAAAGACCTATATATAGAAAACTATAAAACACTGATGAAAGAAATCAAAGAGGACATAAATATATGGAGAAATATACCATGTTCATGGATTGGAAGAATCAGTATATGAAAATGAGTATACCACTCAAAGCAATCTATAGATTCAATGCAATCCCTATCAAGATACCAACAGTATTTTCCATAGAACTAGAACAAATAATTTCACAATTTTTATGGAAATACAAAAAACCTCAAACAGCCAAAGCAATCTTAAGAAAGAAGAATGGAACTGGAGGAATCAACCTGCCTGACTTCAGGCTCTACTACAAAGCCACAGTCATCAAGACAGTATGGTACTGGCACAAAGACAGAAATATAGATCAATGGAACAAAATAGAAAGCCCAGAGATAAATCCACACACCTATGGACACCTTATGTTTGACAAAGCAGGCAGGATATACAATGAAGAAAAGACAAGCTCTTTAGCTAGTGGTGCTGGGAAAACTGGTCAACCACTTGTAAAAGAATGAAACTAGAACACTTTCTAACACCATGCACAAAAATAAACTCAAAATGGATTAAAGATCTAAACATAAGACCAGAAACTATAAAACTCCTAGAGGAAAACATAGGCAAAACACCCTCAAACATAAATCGCATGAGGATCCTCTATGACCCACCATCCAGAGTATTGGAAATAAAAGCAAAAATAAACAAATGGGACCTAATTAAACTTAAAAGCTTTTGCGCAACAAAGGAAACTATAAGCAAGGTGAAAAGACAGCCTTCAGAATGGGAGAAAATAATAGCAAATGAAGCAAATGACAAAGAATTAATCTCAAAAATATACAAGCAACTCCTATAGCTCAATTCCAGAAAAATAAATAACCCAATCAAAAAATGGGCCAAAGAACTAAACAGACGTTTCTCCAAAGACATACAGATGGCTAACAAACACATGAAAAGATGCTCAACATCACTCATTATCAGAGAAATGCAAATCAAAACCACAATAAGGTACCATTTCACACCAGTTAGAATGGCTGCTATCCAAAAGTCTACAAGCAATAAATGCTGGAGAGGGTGTGGAGAAAAGGGAACCCTCTTACACTGTTGGTGGGAATGCAAACTAGTACAGCCACTATGGAGAACAGTGTGGAAATTCCTTAAAAAACTGGAAACAGAACTGCCATGACCCAACAATCCCACTTCTGGGAATACACCCCAAGGAAATAAGAATTGAAAGAGACACATGTACCCCAATGTTCATCGCAGCGCTGTTTATAACAGCCAGGACATGGAAGCAACCTAGATGTCCATCAGCAGATGAATGGTTGAGAAAGCTGTGGTACATATACACAATGGAGTATTACTCAGCCATTAAAAAGAAAACATTTGAGTCAGTTCTAATGAGGTGGATGAAACTGGAGCCTATTATACAGAGTGAAGTAAGCCAGAAAGAAAAACACCAATATAGTATACTAACGCATATATATGGAATTTAGAAAGATGGTAATAATAACCCTATACATGAGACAGCAAGAGAGACACAGATGTATAGAACAATCTTTTGGACTCTGTGGGAGAAGGCGAGGGTGGGATGATTTGGGAGAATGGCATTGAAACATGTATATTATCATATGTGAAACGAATCGCCAGTCCAGGTTTCATGCATGAGACAGGGTGCTCAGGGCTGGTGCACTGGGATGACCAAGAGGGATGGGATGGGGAGGGAGGTGGGAAGAGGGTTCAGGATGGGGAACATATGTACACCCATGGTGGATTCATGTCAATGTATGGCAAAACCACTATAATATTATAAAGTAATTAGCCTCCAATTAAAATAAATAAATTTATATTAAAAATAAATAAATAATAAAAGAGAAATATAAAACCACAGAATTTCTTATTAGTAACCATGAATATACAACATACATGAGACTCTAAGATTGGGCTAAAATATTATCAGAGGAAAATTAATGGCATAAATAAATACATCAATCAAATTGAAAGCTAATTAAACCCTGGCAGGGTTAGCATAGTTCATCAGGCATTCTGTCAATCTGATCTACTCCCTTAAATCTATTTCTAACTTCCACTATATAATCTTTAGGGATTTGATTTAGGTCATACCTGAATGATCTATAGGTTTTCCCTACTTGATGAACTATGGATGGAGGTTTGTAACATTATACAGGAGATGGGGAGCAAGACCGTCCCCAAGAAAAAGAAATGAAAAAAAGCAAAATGGCTGTTGGAGGAGGCCTTACAAATAGCTGTGAAAAGAAGAAAAGCAAAAAGGAAAGGAGAAAAGGAACAATAGACTCATTTGAATGTAGAGTTCCAAAGAATAGCAAGGGGAGATAAGAAAGCTTTCCTCAGTGATCAGTACAAAGAAGTAGAGGAAAACAATAGAATGGGAATGACTAGAGATCCCTTCAAGAAAATTAGAGATACCAAGGGAATATTTCATGCAAAGATGGGCTCAATAAAGGACAGACTTGGTATGGACCTAACAGAAGCAGAAGATATTAAGAGGAGGTGGCAAGCATACACTGAAGAACTGTAAAAAAAGATCTTCACAACCCAGATAATCACAATGGTGTGATCTCTCACCTAGAGTCAGACATCCTGGAATGTGAAGTCAAATGGGCCTTAGGAAGCATCACTGCAAACAAAGCTAGTGAAGGTGATGGAATTCCAGTTGAGCTATTTTAAATTCTGAAAGATGATGCTGTGAAAGTGCTGCACTCAATATGCCAGCAAATTTGGAAAACTCAGCAGTGGCCACGGGACTGGAAAAGGTCAGTTTTCATTTCAATTCCAAAGAAAGACAATGACAAAGAATGCTCAAACTACCGCACAATTGCATTCATTTCACACACTAGTAAAGCGATGCTCAAAATTCTCCAAGACAGGCTTCAACAATATGTGAACCATGAACTTCCAGATGTTCAAGCTGGTTTTAGAAAAGGCAAAGGAACCAGAGATGAAATTGTCAACATCCATTGGATAGTAGAAAAAGCAAGAGAGTTCCAGAAAAACATCTATTTCTGCTTTATTGACTATGCCAAAGCCTTTGACAGTGTGGATCACAATAAACTGTGGAAAATTCTAAAAGAGATGGGAATACCAGGCCACCTGGCCTACCTCTTTAGAAATCTGTATGCAGGTCAAGAAGCAACAGTTAGAACTGGACATGGAACAACAGACTGGTTCCAAAGAGGAAAAGGAGTACGTCAAGGCTGTATATTGTCACTGTGCTTATTTAACTTATATGCAGAGTACATCATGAGAAACACTGGACTGAATGAAGGACAAGCTGGAATCAAGATTGCTGGGAGAAATATCAATAACCTCAGATATGCAAATGACACCACCCTTATGGCAGAAAGTAAAAACTAAAGAGCCTCTTCATGAAAGTGCAAGAGGAGAGTGAAAAAGTTGGCTTAAACCTCAACATTCAGAAAATAAAGATTATGGCATCCAGTCCCATCACTTCATGGCAAATAGATGTAGAAACAGTTGAAACAGTGACAGACCAAAATTTTGGGGCTCCAAAATCACTGCAGATGGTGATTGCAGCCATGCGATTAAAAGATGCTTACTCCTTGGCAGAAATTTTATGACCAACCTAGACAGCATGTTAAAAAGAAGAGACATTACTTTGCCAACAAAGGTCTGTCTAGTCAAGGCTATGGTTTTTCCAGTAGTCATGTATGGATGTGAGTTGGACTATAAAGAAAGCTGAGTGCCGAAGAATTGATGCCTTTGAACTGTAGTGTTGGAGAAGACTTTTGAGAGTCCCTTGGACTGCAAGGAGATCCAACCAGTCCATCCTAAAGGAAATCAGTCCTGAATATTCATTGAAAGGACTGATGTTGAAGCTGAAACTCCAATACTTTGGCCACCTGATGCGAACAGATGACTCTTTTGAAAATACCATGACACTGGGAAAGATTGAAGGCAGGAGAAGAAGGGGATGACAGAAGATGAGATCGTTGGATGGCATTACTGACTCAATGGGCATGAGTTTGAGTAAACCCCAGGAGTTGGTGATGGACAGGGAGGCCTGGCAAGCTGCAGTCAATGGGGTCACAAAAATTCGGATACGACTGAGCCACTGAACTGAACTGAACTGAGGGTTAGCCAATTGTTAGAGTTGGGTCAAATCATGAGCTCCTTATTGTAACATTCAGGCTGAAATGGAAGAAAGTAGGGAAAACCAGTAGACCATTCAGGTAGGACCTAAATCATACCCTTATGATTATATACTGGAGGTCTGGTAGACAGAGTGCCTGAAGAACTATTGATGGAGATTAGTACCATCATATAGGAGGCATTAAGTGACCCAAACCATCCCAAAGAAAAATAAATGTACAAAGGCAAAGTGGTTGTCTAAGGAGGGCTTACAAATAGCTGTGGAAAGAAGAGAATCAAAAGGCAAGGGAGAAAGGGAAAGATATCCAACTGAACACAGAGTTCCAAAAAATAGCAAGGAGAGATAAGAAGGCTTTCTTAAATGAATCATGCACAGAATAGAGGAAAAAAATAGAGTGGAAAAGGCAAGAGATCTTTTCAAGGAAACTGGAGATATCAAGGGAACATGTAATGTAAGGATAGGCATGATAAAGGATAGAAATGGCTTCACTGATAGCTCAGTTGGTAAAGAATCCACCTGCAATGAAGGAGACCCCAGTTCAATTTCTGGGTCAGGAAGATCCACTGGAGAAGGGAAATAATTCATTGTTTAGAAAAATATTAAGTCAAAAGAGTGCACTGTTTACCTCAGAGTAGATAAATATATTTCAGAGTAGCCTTATATATAATGTACTGTTGATTCTCTTTACAGAAATATTTCCACAAATAAGGAAGGAATGGTATATGAGAATACCACCATTTTATAATCCCTAATGAGTTAACGGATTTCAACAATGATTACCACCTGCTAACATCACAAAAAAGAAGAAAAATTCTTGATAGAAGGACATAATATCACTTAAACACTATTGATAAAAGTGTTTGAACCTGAATCTGATCAAGCCTCTAGATATAACTGTCAAATTACAAAAATACAAGGAACAAAGAAACATGGTAAAGGAGATAATGGGATGAAGCTAGCCAAGTTTACAGGATAGAATCCAAAATCACATGACTCAGCTTCTTCAGAAGAAAATTGCAAGGAGGGAGAGAGAAGAGAGAGCATAATTTATTAATAAAAAGTGATTTAAGGGCTTCCCAGGTGGCTCAGATGGTAAAGAATCTGCCTTCAATACAGGACACTCAGGTTCGATCCCAGGGTCAGGAAGATACTCTGGAGAAGGAAAGGACAACTTTCCAGTATTTCCACTCCAGCATTCCTGCCTGGGAAATCCCATAGACAGAGGATCCTGGCGGGCTACAGTCTATGTGGTCGCAAAAGAGTTGGACCGTGACTTAGTGACTAAACAACATCAATAAGCAATGTGTAAACCAATTACACTGTACTGATTTTATTCAGATCCTGAAGCAAACTAACCTTGAAATAAATTGTGCACAACTAGGGAAACTCATGGAGAAGGCAATGGCAACCCACTCCAGTACTCTTGCCTGGACAATCCATGGACGGAGGAGCCTGGTAGGCTGCAGTCCATGGGGTCACTGAGAGTTGGATGTGACTGAGCGACTTCACTTTCACTTTTCACTTTCATGCATTGGAGAAGGAAATGGCAACCCACTCCAGTGTTCTTGCCTGGAGAATCCCAGGGATGGGGGAGCCTGGTGGGCTGCCATCTCTGGGTTCACACAGAGTGGGACATGACTGAAGCGACCTAGTGGCAGTAGCAGTAGCAGGGAAACTCAAACATTAACTGATGATTGATGATACAGAAGACAATTGATGATACTGAAGAACTGCTAAATGTTTGGACAATAATGCAATTGTCATTTTGTTTTAAAAATGAGCCCTCATTTGGATGAGAAGAAAAGAAACCTCTTACACTGTTGATGGTAATGAAAATTAGCACAGCCAACATAGAAAACAATATAGAGGTTCCTTAAAAACCTAAAAATAGAACTACCATATGCAATTCCACTCCTGGGTATACATCCAAAAAAAAAAAAAAAACCCCTCTAATTCAAAAAGATACATGCACTCCAGTGTTCATAGCAGTGCTATTTACAATAGCAAAGACATGAAAATAATCCAAGTGCCCCTCAACAGACGATTGGTTTAAGATGATAATATATATATACAATGGAATTATTCAGCCATAAAAAAAATGGAATACTGACATTTGCAGCAACATAGATGGACCTAGTGAAGTAAGACAGAAAAAGGGAAACACTATAGTATGCAGAATCTAAAAATAATGAAAAATAACTTATTTATAAAATAGAAACACAAATATTTATTTACAAAAACAGAAACACAGATATAGAAAACAAACTTATAGTTACAAAAGGGAGAAGGAAGGAGGAAGGGAAGGACAGATTAGCAGTATGGGACTCCAGATACAAACTGTTACACGTAAAGAGATAGCAAAAGGACTTATTGTATAACACAGGGAATTTTATTCAATATACTATAATAATTTATAATGGTAGTGGTAGTGGTTTAGTCGCTAAGTCATGTCTGACTCTTGTGACCCACCCCATAGACTGTCAGGCTTGACAGGCTTCTCTGTCCATGGGATTTTCCAGGCCAGAATAATGAAGTGGGTTGTCATTTCTTCTCCAGGGGATCTTCCCGACCCACGGATCAAATCCACGTCTCCTGCTTTGCAGGTGGATTCTGTACCAATAAGCCACCCACCAGGCAAGTCCCATCTATAATAGAATATAATCTAAAATTATATAACTAACTCACTTTCCTCACACAATATTGTAAATTAATGATGCTTCAATTAAAAAAAAATCCCTCATCCTCTAAAAAGATATGTTGAATATTTACAGAAACTGATTATGATACCTAAAACTTTCTTCAAATTGATCCAGGACAGGTGGGGTATTGTTGTTCAGGTGCTTGAAAGTGAAAGTGAAGTCACTCAGTCATGTCCAACTCTTTGCTACCCCGTGGACTGTAGCCCACCAGGTTCCTCTGTCCATGGGATTTTCCAGGCAAGAATACTGGAGTGGGTTTCCATTTCCTTCTCCAGGGGATCTTCCCAACCCAGGGATTGAACCCAGGTCTGCCACATTGCAGGCAGATGCTTTAACCTCTGCACCACCAGGGAAGTTCAGGTGCTTAGTTGTGTATAACTCTTTTGCAACCCCATGGACTGCAGCAGGCCCAGGCCAGGATTCCCTTCCTTCACTACCTCCTGGAGTTTGCCCAAACTCATGTCCATTGAGTCGCTGATGCTTTTTCACTCTCCTCTTTCACCTTCATCAAGAGGATCTTTAGTTTCTCTTTGCTTTCTTCCATTAGGGTGATGTTCAACAATGTGCTGATGTGCTCAGTCATGGTCAACTCTTTGCGACCACATGGACTAGCCCCCAGGTTCCTCTGTCCATGGAATTTTCCAGGAAAGAATACTGGAGTGGGTTGCCATTTTCTTCTCCAATGTTCAACAATACATGAACTGAGAACTTCCAGAAGTACAAGCTGGATTTAGAAAAGGCAGAGGAACCAGAGATCAAATTGCCAACACCCACTGAATCATAGAAAAAGCAAGATAATTCCAGAAAAAAAATATCTACTTCTGCTTCATTTACTATGCTAAAGCTTTTGACTGTGTGGATCACAACAAACTGTGGGAAATTCTTTAAGAGATAGGAATGCCAGACCAACTTACCTGCCTCCTGATAAACTTGTATGCAGGTCAAGAAGCAACAGAACTGGGCATGGAACAATGGACTGGTTCAAAGTTGGGAAAGGAGTATGTCAAGGCTGTATATTGTCACCTGCTTATTTAACTTATATGCAGAGTACATCATGTGAAATGACAGGCTGGATGAAGTACAAGCTGGAATCAAGATTGCTGGGTAGAGTATAGATGATCAAAAAAAATGACCATCAGGTGGCAGATTACAGGGATCATTTTTTAATTCTCTCTACATGTAAGTTTGATATTTTGCATATTAACAAGTTAAAGAAGAAATATCTACACAGCTTTTACTGATTTTATTTTCAAGATTTATTCCTTTCTTCTGCTACACCATTCTGCTACACCATAATAAATTCTACTACCAGATGGTTTGTAGAACTTATTAAAAATAACTTTTACTTTTATTCTGTTTATTATTAATTTTATTGCACTGAAGATAGAAATATAGTGAACATCCATTTTTTCTTCAGAGCAATACAACAAATGTGATGGAAACCATAAAATAGGAGGAGTCACTACCCCTTTCCTTGAGAACTATGAAATTTACTAAGAAAATTAAGTACATATATAATAACCTAAATGGGAAAAGAATTTGAGAAAGAATACCTATATGTATACGTATAACTGAATCACATTTCTGTACACCTGAAACTAACACAACATTATAAATCAACTGTATTTCGATGTAAAATAAAATTTGTTTAAAAGTAAAGTTCAGTTCAGTTCAGTCTCTCAGTCATGTCCGACTCTTTACAACCCCATGGACTGCAGCATGCCAGGCTTCCCTGTCCATCACCAACACCCAGAGCTTGCTCAAACTCATGTCCATCAAGTCAGTGATGCCATCCAACCATCCCATCCCCTGTTGTCCCCTTCTCCTCTGGCCTTCAATCCTTCCCAACATCAGGGTCTTTTCCAAGACCCTGTATAAGAAGTATTTAAACATTTTAGGAAACCGATCCATGACCTTACTAACCATGTCCTCAATTTTGCACAGTACACTGTATTTCAAAATGTGTGACCTATTTACAATCTACTGCATTAGGACTACAGTGAAAATTAAATGAGAATGTGTTAAAAGCACACAGCATTGTACCTAGCACATAATAAATGCTGGATAAATGGTGGGTAAAAAAACCACCAATCCTTAATCTAAAGGTTCTATCAAAACATGCAAACGTGCTACCATATTAACATGAAATTTTAAGAAATGGAAAGATGCACAGTAGAATAAAGAGAATAGAGCAAACTGTTGTGCTATTTAAACAGCAAACAGTCCCTCGTTCTTCCAGGGTTTTATACAAAGATAGGGTTTTATACAAAGGATGGATGCAGATTGCAGGAAAAGAACATCACTAACTGGGGTATTACAATAGTCAAGATACAGAAACCAGCTGTAACAACTCATTTAATGTAGTTATGTATACTAAAGTAAAGGAAAATAATAAGAGATTAAACTGGAGAGAGAAACTGAAGCAAAAGAGGGAAGAACGATATGCCTTGCAGACTATGTTCAGGAAAAGGTCAGTTTTCATTTCGGTTCAAAAGAAGGGTGATGCCAAAGAATGTTCAAACTACTGTACAATTGCACTCATTTCACAGGCTAGTAAGGTTATGTTCAAAATCCTTCAAGCAAGGGTTCAGCAGTGTGTGAACCAAGAACTTCCAGATGTACAAGAGGGATTATGAAAAGGCAGAGGAAACAGAGATCAAATTGCCAACATTCTTTGGAACATGGATAAAGCAAGAGAATTCCAGAAAAACATCTACTTCTGCTTCATTTACTATGCTAAAGCCTTTGACCAGGGGGATCACAACAAACTGTGAAAAATTCTTAAATAAATGGGAATACCAGAGCACCTTCCCTATCTCTTGACAAACCTGTAGGCAGGTCAAGAGGCAACAATTAGAACCAGACATGGAAAAACTGACTAGTTCAAAATTCGAAAAGGAGTATGACAAGGATATATATTTTCACCCTGCTTATTTAACTTGTATGCAGAGTCCATCATGTGAAAGGCCAAGCTGAATGAATCACAAGCTGAAATTAAGATTGTCAGGAGAAATATCAACAACCTCAGAAATGCAGATGATAACCACTCTAATGGCATAAAGTGAAGAGGAACTAAAGAGCCTCTTGATGAGGGTGAAAGAGAAGAGTAAAAATGTTGGTTTGAAACTCAACATTAACCTAAAATCAATAGAAGGGGGAAAATTGGAAGCAGTGACAGATTTTATTTTCTTGGGCTCCACAATCACTGTGGACAGTGATTACACCCATGAAATGTAAAGACACTTGTTCTTTGGAAGGAAAGCTATGACAGACTTAGACAGCATATTAAAAAGCAGAGACATCACTTTGGCAACAAAGGTCCATACAATCAAACCTATAGTTTTCCCAGTAGTTATGTACAGATGTGAGAGTTGGACCATAAAGAAGGCTGACCACAGAAGAATTTATGCTTTCGAATTGTGGTGCTGGAGAAGACTCTTGAGAGTCCTTTGCAAGTGCAAGGAGATTAAACTAGTCAATTCTGAAGGAAATCAACCCTGAATATTCATTGGAAGGACTGCTGCTGAATCTGAAGCTCCACTCCTTTGACCACCTGATGTGAAGAGTCGACTCACTGGAAAAGACTTTGATGCTCAGAAAGATTGAAAGCAAAAGGAGAAGGGGGCCACAGAGGATGAGATAGTGTGTCACCAACTCAACAGACATGAATTGGAGGATTCAAGCGGGAGACACTAGAAGGCAGAGGAGCCTGGCATGCTACAGTGAGGTCATAAAGAGTCAGGCATGATTTAGCAACTGAACAACAACAACACTTTTGGGAGAAGTACTTCGTTCTTACCCCTGAGATTTTCTCAGCGTGAATCTTAAGCATGTATTTGACCATTGGTTTCTCTCTACTCATTTATTCATTTTCTTCTTTTTGGAGGAATATTGCCCTCTGAGATAGGTAAACTTAAGAATTAATTGGGAATGCTCAGTGCAACTCTGTCTTTTTTATCCGCCTTCCTTCAAGAAGCTGCCTACAGGGCTCCATGCTGTCTTGTACTCTTCACATGGAGGGTCTGGCCCTAGCCGCCCTGCTGACTGCTACACCCTCAAAAGTAGATGTCAGCAGTGATGAAGGTGATATTTGACCTTCAGCTACCATCCTTTGTCTTCCTTAAGATTTGTTCAGGATATGAATTGAGAAGAGGAGGGCTAATTAATCGGCCAACTCAAAGACTTCATTAGTAATATGAGCAATAGGAACACACTAAATAGAAGAGTTTTTAAAAAGCTTCAAGTAAATTATCTCCGCCATTTGTGTGGAAGGAATAGAGATAAGAGCTAATTAAATTAATCTAGTTATAGGAAGCAAGGACTGAACCTCTAAGTTTCTATTTTCTAAGCTAGAGGCTGGCAAGTCAGTTCAAAGGCCAGATGAAAATATTTTAGGCTTTCTGGGTCACTTAACAGTTTTTGTGCAATTTTTTAACCCAAAATATATTCTTAGCTTGTGGGATGTGCAAAAAAAGGCCTTGGGTATACACAAAGCAGACAGTGGGCCAGATTTAATTCATGAGCCATACTCTGTCCAACCTCTAACAAGGGGTAATTCCTTTGGCCAAGAGATTATGTCCTTGCAAAAATTATAAAAATAAATTCCAATAAACAAAGATTAGCCAGTTTTCATCAATGAAATTGCTTAGTTAAAAACACTCTGGAGCTTTGGCCCTTACTTAGGAATAGAGTCAGTCTCTTAGATATTGCTTTCAAAATCCCTATATTCCTACAACCACACTGGTTATCGATCAATGAAACCAACCATTTTGGAGGCTTGCTTATGTGCAATGCTATGCTAGGAAAGCTTCATTCTTTTTTGTTGACTAAGGCTGACCATCACCTTATGCAACATTGTGCTGCTAGAGAATTTTAGTGTATCTACTGGTTCAAATTAAAACAGACTAAATATGACATAAGAAATAAAGATGCATAAAGGCATATATTTTCTAGTATTATTTTCTTCTGCCAAAAGTGTCTTTAGTACAGATGAAACATACCAAACTGGATATAAAACATGCCATTTCTTGTATTTTAATTCACATAAATTTTGAAAATAGTCTCTTTTCTTGCACAGCTATAGTTACTGAATCTAAAAGAAGTTTCTGATACCAAAGAATCAAACCAAATATGCTCCAGAGGGGGTAATCTTTTTTAAACTGTAGTCTTTCTAAGGGACTTGCACCCTGAAAAACTGGATTTTAGCTTCAGTTGTTTATGAATTATGAGTGCTAAAATGCCTATGGGCTAAATACAAGAAAATAACTTCAGTGTTTTTTATTATTTTCTCACTCTCGTAACTCATATTTGAAAACATTGAATCTCACATTCCCTTAAAAATTTACCCTTCAGCCAAGACCAAGATTAGAGAAATTTCAGATTTAAGAAAAGGAAACTGTTCAGAAGGTTTAGAGAAATGGACAAAGGAAGGTCCCAACACAAAGCTTTTGTAACCTTGATAAACATATACATAGAGAGACTTATATGTCATATCCCTAAGGGATGGACACCCTTTGCAGAGAAGAGCCTCCTAGAACTTCTAGCTTCTCCATATGTACCATGCAGAACAAGGAACACCACCTTTTTTTAGTTAATAGACTTTTTTGAGCAGTTTTATATTTATAGAAACATTAAGCATAGGGAATTTCCATACTCCTTCCCTCAAAACACATAGTTTCCCCTATGTGTTCAAGTGGGACTTCTATAACAGTTGAAAAACAATATTGATATATAATTAGCCAAAGTCCATAGTTTACAATAAAGTTCACTCTGTGTGTTGTATAGTTCTATCAGTTCTAAGAAAGGCAGTGTCATGTATCCACCATTACTGTGTCATACAGAAGTAGTTTCCAGGCCCTAAGTATGCCCTGGGCTTCACCTGTTCCCTTCCTCTGCCTCCTCCTCCCTTGGCTGACAGGTGAACCCCTGCCAACCACTGACCTTTTCACTGTCTCTATAGTTTTGCTTTTCCACAATGCTGCATAGTTCGAATCATACAGTATGTAGCCCTTTCAGACTTGTGTCCTTCACGTAGCAGCATTCATTTAAGGTTCCTCCATGTCTTTTCATGGCTTAATAGGTCACTTCTTTTTACTACTAGCTCTTTTTAGGACAGAAACAGTAATTCTCAAGGAACTTAAGAGTCACTCAGTTGTGTCCAACTCTTTGCGACCCCATGTCTATAGCCTACCAGGCTCCTCTGTCCATGGGATTTTCCAGGCAATAGTCCTGGAGTGGATTGCCATTTCCTTTTCCAGAGGATCTTCCCAACCCAGGGATCGAACCCAGGTCTCCCGCATTGCAGATAGACACTTTACCATCTGAGCCACGAGGGAAGTCTAGGGAACTTAAGGGCTTACCAAAAAGACATTCATTTAAGGATGTAAAATAATTCTAGGTGAATAGGTAGAGTTTACCAGCAGGGTACACATTTACCTGCCAAAAGTTGTTTTCACAGGTTCTTCATACAAGTAGTTAGTTGATACATAATTTTGTTAGAAAGAATTCCCAAATATAATAGCCTCTCTCAAACAATGTAAATGGCAGAAGTATACTTAATACACATTGTCTTTCACTCCCGCTTCTGATCAAAATCAAGGACCACCAGAGCAGAAAGACTTAAAGGAGATACATGTGCCTGTCTATTTGCAGACACGTGTCCATTTGCAAACAGATATAAAAAGGCTCAGGAAATAGGAAAATAACCCATTTTTAAATTAAGTCTTTGCTATTGTAGAATCCCTGCTATCATGTAAACGAGCTCCATGTTGGGCAGTTTGAATCTCAACAAATATTGCTGGGAAAATCACAGTTCCTCTTCTGACACTTGCTAGCTCTGATTTCAACAAGTCACTTCTCCTCTGTGAGCTCCAGGACCTTCATCTGTAACATGGAGAAAATAGTGGTCCCCTCCTGACTGAGAGCTATTGTGAGGATCAAAGAAGACTGAGATGAAGGGAGAAGATAAAAGTGATGCAGGGACAACACTGACAAACCTCTAAAAGGTTTAGTCTGTTGCTGTTGTAATAATAATGTTAATGATACTGTTATTGGACTCTCCATCCTGACCCCTCTTCTACTCTCTGGCACTCATCCCAGATAAGATGTTGTCAAGAAGGACATTACAAAGAAACCTGCTTAAGCATGGAGACAAAAGACCCTGTAACTCACAAAGTAAATTAGCATCATAGGAAAGGACAATAATTTATGCAGCAGAAAAGAAAGTGTTGAACCCTTTCCAAAAGGAAAATCGTTATGGTTGCAATGTGTAGACTGGAGGTGAACCACTAAGCTTCCAAGATAGCAGACCAGTTGGAAAGGCAGAACACACCTCCTGGTGGCTGAAGGGCAAAGACATAGCATAACCTAAGTGTCTTCTGCAGAGTTAGGGGTAGGGTTCTGCAGGATAGTTCACAGAAGCAAAAAAAGGGGATCATCCTGAGTGCTGAAATGTGGTTAAACCTGGCTTGTTCCCGTCACTCTAGCCATAGATTTGTGTGGCTCTAATTAGTCCAACAGAGAGACAGCTATTGAAAGCACAACTCTCACTAAGTGAGACTGACTCAGATAATCCAAGATGATCACATAAACTAAAAGCAAATCAATTCCTTTCCTTTGACTTATTTGGTAGGGGAGGGATAGAAAGTATTACTAACAAAATGACAACAAAAGAATAGCAAATTGTTTAGAACCCCCACAACCCTCTAAAAAACAAAATCACTGTTAGGCCAGAAAGAAGATTTATCTTTGGCATCTTGATCTATGATACTTAGAAATGAAGTATCATAGCCAAGAAATCAAAGCCTTAGCAAATCTAGGAAAGACCCCAACAGGCATCAGGCACATTAGGTCAACATAGTATTTGGTGTATGTCTGCACCAAAAAGATATGACTTTATTCTCAAATGCATGTACAACCAAACCAAATACTGAAGGTAAATACTGACAGTCTATAAACAGCTTCTAAAACAAAGGTATGAGTTCTAGTCCAAATGGTATAAATTCACACTTGAATAAGCCATCTGTATTCCAAACACAGAGAAATAGAGTATTAAAGAAAAGAGATAGACAAACACCTCTTTCTAGGGGAAGCAGAACAAAAACCAAAAGCAATAAAAACAAGGAGACCCTAGCCCTACTGAGTTCTGGCCACAGTGACTGCTCCAAGGTCAGCCCCTATCATTTAAGAAGGTTAAAAGACTCCCTATGAAAAGGGGAACCTCAGCCTGCCTCATTGTCTGGGGATAGAAGCTGGAAGTGCCATATAAACACAGTCTTCAAAAAGGGAGCAAAATAAAAACTGTGGCTTTGGTTTTGAGCAGGCTGTGGGATGAAGAAGTCACAGAATTCTAAAGATCAGGAAACAAATCAAGCCACCTGCTGATTCTGTGACTAGATCTGAAATATCTTATCACATGAGACAAGGAGCCCTGAAATGACAATAAAAAAAAAAAAAAAAAGATTCTAGGCTAGCAACACAGGGAATAAGAGAAAATTAGGAGTAGGAAAAATGTGCCACAAAGGTTAAAACAAAACAAAACAAAACCATACACAGTGTTGAAACATAGGAACAGGGCCTCACTACACAATTTTACAAAACAGTCTGTAAAAGACTTGGAACTTGATAGCCTCAGGATGCTCAAAAAAATAAAGGAATATATTTCATTCTTTAAAAAGTTAAAATGGGGAAAGAAAGCAAGTAGGAAAGGAAATGAAAAAATATTTTCAAAGGGAAAAAATGGTCAGTGAAATAAAAATATTACTAGACATGATAAAGTTTAGAAGGCCTAGCAAGAGATGAAACAGATATAGAGAGTGTGAGCAGACCAGAGTAATTTACCAGAATCAGGATCCCTGAGAGAGGCTCCAAATAGAAATTTCAGAAGAGAATGAAAGCTGTGGGCAGAGAAGCAATATTCAAAGTGATAGTAAAGAAGTAATTACAAGAATCAAAGACTATTTCATTCAAAATTGTGTTTCAAAAACCAAGCAGCAGAAGAAAAGTAAATTCACATCCAAATACACCATAAAGGAAATGCAGAATATCAAGGGAAAAAAAGTTTACAAGTAACTGTGCAAAAGTTACTGCAAAGACAGTATGCCTAATCATAAACTAGTATAAACTGTGTAAACTAACCCTCCAACCCTAAAATCCTAAAGACTATTCTTAGGCCTGTGTCAACAACAGGAACTCAACCTGAGACTCTCCCATTAATCCAGGGGTACAAGAAGGAGACTGAAGTGGCCTTAAATTGCCTGCGCTCCCATATCCCAGCAAGAAGGAACACACATCCCCTCCTGAGGAAAATATCCTCAAGTTAACCCCCAGGATGTTCACAGATCAGTTTCAAACAAACATGAACTCCCAATTAAAATTCATCAAACCAACAAGAAAACAAGTCAGATGGGCAAGTATCTGTTAAAATAATCTCCAGAAACTTTACGTATTTACATATCAGAATAAAATTTACAAAATTATAGCAATAAAATATTTATAAAATAAAAAATGTAATCACAAAAATAAGCTATCAATATCACCAAAACCAGACAGTCTTGAAAAAGAATCCAGTAAATTTTTTAGAAACAGTTTTAATTTATTATTTAAATTGAAATAAATAAAAAATTAAATTAAAAAAAAAACAGTGGGTGGTTCAAACAGTAAGAAATTTGAAGAAATTACCTACATGTGGCTTGGAAAGATAAGTAGATGGAAAATATGAAAGGAAGTATAGAAATGAGTAGGATTGAATAAGTTCTAACTGAAGTTCAGAAGGACATTCAGTACTTTAATTCATAGAGAATCAGACATCTATAATATCTGATTCACCTGTGAAAATCTGCACCATTTTCAACTTAGCCCTTCAATGAACAACTTAAATTTCTTCTCCACTATGAAGTCTTTCTTCCCCACTCATCGCATCTATCTCTCTTTTAAAAAGCTAATTGTCCAAACCCAATAATCACATACTGGGTCATACATTCTCTGCTTTTCCATGTTACCTCTTAGATAGCTGGTTAAGCATATTTCATGAATTCATCTTATTGGAAAATATTACAACTGAATAGGTCTCTTATTATTTAAGTTCCAGCGGGTAGAAAGGAAAAATAAGCAGAGAGGGGAATAGATAGGGGGTTAGGAGTCTATCAATAAAAAGTCAATCATAACAAACATTGTCCTATGATGGGTAAGGAAATGAACACCTCTAAAAATAACTTACTAAAAGATCCAGAAGACAGAAGAGAATATGCTAGAAAATAAAACAGGGCAGAGGAAAGGTGATAAAGTTCTACATGGAAATATAAAATGTAGCAACTAAATGTAATTGACTCCATGGAAAATAAATAAAATTAGAGATGTGGAAGTAAAAACTGAGAATCTTTCTTAGAATGTGTGAGAAAAGATTTTTTAAAACAAAAATGGAAAGATAGCACCCAGACAACAGAAGGGACACTAATGATGGGAATAGAGGAACAGGAAAATAGAAACTTTCTTGGTTGAAAAAAAATGAAATGTGCAAATTAAAGTACTCATCTCTTTCCAGGCAAAATCAATCTGGGCTCTCACTGGACTAAAATCAATGTGTCCAAAGGTTGTGTTCCTTTTGGGAGGCTCTATGGAAGAAAGTTTCCTTGCCATTTTCAGATTCTAGAATTCATGTATATTCATTAGCTTGTGCAAGAGCAAACTAAGTCCTTCTCCCACCTCAGCATGTCACTCTGACTTCCCTTCTGCCTCTGTCTTCCACTTTTAAGAACACTTGTGATGATATTGAGCCCACCTGGAACATCCAGGCTAATGTGAAAACTTATGATGATACTGATCCCATCCGGACCATCCAAACTATCTCCCTATTTTTTCCAGAGGTTTGCTGTGTGTGCTCAGTGATTCGGTCATGTCCGACTCTTTGCAACGCCATGGACTGTAGCCCACCAGGCTCCTCTGCCCATGGAATTTTCCAGGCAAGAATACTGGAGAGGGTTTCCATGTCCTCCTCCAGAGGATCTTCCCAACCCAGGGATTGAACTCGTGCTTCTTGTGTCTCCTGTAGTGGCAGTCAGATTTTTTACCGCTAGAATCACCTATTTGCAATGATACTGGTCCCACCTAGACCATCCAGACTACTTCCCTATTCTACTTTGTGGGTTGTGGAGTTATTCTGCCTACCACAGCTTCCTAATAGAGTTTGTTTCACTGTGCCTCAGAATCTGTACTCATGCTGCACCTGATTTAATTTATCTGATACTCTCTTAAACATCTGAACTATTTCCTATATAATCCTACAACATCCAGCTTAAAATTCTTCTCTTCATTGAAACCTTTCTTGACACTTCCACAATCCTATCTCTTTTTAAATTTATGATCTAAACCAAATATTCATGTTTTGAACAATAAGTCTTCAATTCAATGTATTATTTTAATGTCTTTTTCATGTGTACTGATCTCCCAAATACACTTTAATCTCCAAGGAGAAAAATGTGTTCACAAAGCACTTATATAAGAATCCCTCATTTTATTGTGGCAACCCTGCTACAGCAAGTCCATCTGCACCATTTTTCCAATGGCATTTGCTCATTTCTTGTCTCTGCGTCACATTTTAGTAATTCAATACTATTTCAAACTTTTTCATTATTATATTTGTTATGGTGATCTGTGATCAGTGATCTTTGATGTGACTGCTGTAATTGTTTTGGGGAACTATGAACCACATTCTTATAACACAGCAAACAATAGATAAGTTTTATATGTGAGTTCTGATCGCTCCATCAACAAGCTATTCCCTATCTCTCTTCCTCTCCCCTAGCCTCCCCACTCCCTGAGACACAACAACACTGAAATTAGGCCAATTAATTTCCCTACAATGGCCTCTAAGTGTTCATCTAGAAAAACTTTCAAACTTCTCACTTTCAATCAAAAGCTAGAAATAATTAAGCTTAGTGGGGAGCTATGTCAAAGGCCAAGATAGGCTGAAAGCTAGGCCTCTTGTTGCAAACAGGAGCCAAGTTATGAACGCAAATAAAACATACTTGAAGGAAAGTAAAAGTGCTATTCCAATAACACTTGGATGACAAGAAAGCAAAACAGTGTTTTTGCTGATATGGAGAAAGTATTCATTTCAGTTCAGTCACTCAGTCATTTCCAACTCTTTGCGACCCCATGGACTGCATTAGTGGTCTAGAATGAAAGTCAAACCAACCACAACATGCCCTTCAATCAAAGCCTAATCCACAGCAAAGTCCTAACTCTTTCTATTGTATGAAGGTTGACAGAAATGAAGAACCCACGGGAGAGTTTGAAGCTGGCAGAGGTTGGCTTATGAGGTTTAAGGATAGATTCTATCTCTATAACTTCAAACACCAAGGTGAAGCAGCAAATGCTGATGTGGAAGTGGCAGAAATTTTCCAGAAGATCTAAGTAAGATAATTAATGAAGGTGGCCACACAAAACAGATTTTAAATATAGACAAACAGTCTTACATTAGTGGAAGAAGATGCCATCTAGGATTTTCATAGTCAAGAGAGGTTAAGTCAATGCCTGGCTTCAAAGCTTCAAAGAACCAGTTGTCTCTTGTTAGAAACCAATGCAACTGGTGACTTTAAGTTGAAACCAATGCTTATATACCATTCTGATAATCGTAGGACCCTTAAGAATTATGCTGTCTACTCTGTCTGTAGAACACAAGGTCTAGATAACAACACATATATGATTACAGAATATTTTCAGACCACTGCTGAGACCTACTGCTCAGGGGAAAAAAAAAAAAAAACCACGATTCCTTTAAAAATATCACTGCTGACAATGCACTTAGTTACCCAAGAGCTCTGAGGGAGAAATGCATGCTAACATCACATCCATGCTGCAGCCCATGGATTAAAAAGTAATTCAATTTCAAGTCTTATTCTTAAGAAACATATTTTCTAAGTCTAGGGCTTCCCTATGGCTCAGACAGTAAGAAATCCACCTGCAATGCAGAAGACCTGGGTTCAATTCCTGGATCAGGAAGTCCCTT
Organism: Bubalus kerabau; assembly: GCF_029407905.1. NCBI lineage: Eukaryota > Metazoa > Chordata > Mammalia > Artiodactyla > Bovidae > Bubalus > Bubalus kerabau. The sequence goes on from NC_073626.1 coordinate 96,743,991, forward strand.
GGAGAAGAGAATGGCTACCCACTCCAGTAATCTTGCCTAGAGAATTCCATGGACAGAGGAGCCTGGTGGGTTATAGTCCATGGAGTTGCAAAGAGTTGGACATGACTGAGCGACACATTTTCACTACTTTTTATATGGCTGCCATAAATAATGGCAGATCCTCAGATCCTCTGATGGATCTTGGCAAGCCAAATTGAAAATCTTCTGAAAAGTATTTATCACTCTAAATGCCATTAAGAACATTTGTGATTCATGGGAAGACATCAAAAGGTTAACATTAATAGGAGTTTGGAAGTAGCTGATTCCAACCTTCATGAATGACTTGGAGGATTTTAAGACCTCAGTGGAGGAGGAAACTTTATATGTAGTGGAGATAGCAAGAGAACCAGAACTAGCAGTGTAGCCTGAAGACATTACTAAATTGACTCTGGTGGCAAAGAACCTGCCTGACAATTCAGGAGACTTAAGAGATGTGAGTTCGAGCCCTAGGTCAAGAAGATCCCCTGGAGGAGGGCATGGCAACCCACTCTAGTATCCACGCCTGGAGAATCCCACAGAGGAGCCTGGTGAGCTATGGTCCATAGGGTTTCATAGAGTCGGACACAACTGAAGCAACTTAGCCTACACCATGCACGATAAAACTGCATGAAGAGTCACTTCTAATAGTTGAGCAAAGAAAGTGGTTTTTTGAGTTCTATTGCAGGTGAAGGCAGTGAAGATTGTTGCAATGACAACAAAGGATTTAGAATATTACATAAACTTAGTTGACAAAGCAGCAAGTTTTGAGAGGATTGACTTTGATTTTGAAAGACATTCTATCGTGGATAAAATGCTATCCAACAGTATGGCATGCTTCAGAGAAACCCTTCATGAAAGACAGAATCAATGAATGTGGCAAATTTCACTATTGTCTTATTTTAAGAAATTGTCACACCCCAACCATTAGCAACCTGACCGGTCAGCAGCCATCAAGAACCTCCACCAGCAAAACCGTTATGACTCACTGAAGGATCAGATGATGTTAGCAATTTTTATCGATCAAGTATTTTTTACTTAAAGTATGTATGTTATTTGTTTGGACATGACACTATTGCATACTTGCTGCTGGCGCTAAGTCGCTTCAGTCATCTCTGACTCTGTGCAACCCCATAGACGGCAGCCCACCAGGCCCCGCCGTCCCTGGGATTCTCCAGGCAAGAACACTGGAGTGGGTTGCCATTTCCTTCTCCAATGCATGAAAGTGAAAAGTGAAAGTGACGTCGCTCAGTCGTGTCCGACTCTTAGCAACCCCATGGACTGCAGCCTGCCAGGCTCCTCCATCCATGGTATTTTCCAGGCAAGAGTACTGGAGTGGGTTGCCATTGCCTTCTGCGACATACTACTAAGTATGTCTACAATATAATGTAAAGTCATACTAAGTAAAGACATACTAAGTATGACTACAATATAATGTAAAGATAACCTTTTTATGCACTAAGGAACAAAAAAATTCATGTGACTTGCTTTACTGTGATAGTCACTTTATTGTCATCTGGAACTGAACCTGAAATATCTTTGAGGTATGCTTGTAGTAATATGAGTAAATTATTATAAAATGGTATAAGTTTTTTTTACCAAAAAAAAAGGAAAATTGAATATGCAATATCATAATCATTGATGAAAACTCAGAGAAATATGATTGGAATGTTAACAAAACTACCTCATAGAGAAGACTCTTGAGAGTCTCTTGGACTGCAAGGAGATCCAACCAGTTCATCATAAAGGAGATTAGTCCTGGGTGTTCACTGGAAGGACTGATGTTGAAGCTGAAACTCCAATACTTTGGCCACCTGATGTGAAGAGCTGACTCATTTGAAAAGACCCTGATGCTGGGAAAGATTGAGGGCACGAGGAGAAGGGGACGACCAAGGGTGAGATGGTTGGATGGCATCACTGACTCAATGGACATGGGTTTGGGTGCACTCCAGGAGTTGGTAATGGACAGGGAGGTCTGGCATGCTACGGCTCATGGGGTCACAAAGAGTCAGACATGACTGAGAGACTGAACTGAACTGAACCTCATAGAAATGGAAGTAAGGTATTTTTAATATCTCTTTTTATAATGCTTAGTGTTCTCAGTGTTCTGCATTGTAGCAGGTGAGGCTCATATCCTTTCTGCCCACTTCTGAGTTCACATGCAGCTACAGTGGATAATTCCCAAACTGCTGACAGATCTCAACCTCAAGACCTCAAACTTCTGCCCAAGGCTTTCTCTGGCTTCCTTACAACTTTCTTAACCACATGCAAAACCTTCTAGAAAGGCCAGGGCATCGGTGTTGGGCAACCCACAAGCAAAGTGAGATAAGAATGGGTGATGACGTCTTCAGCTTCTCTGTCCCATAGCATATCTACACAGCTCCCCAGAGGCCTCCCTTCCACGGGGGGTGAGCCACAGTTGCCAGCAGCAGTAACCCATTTGCTCATGAACACATTTCCTTGGTTCTTCACTCTTCCATGTTTCCTTTTCCCCATTTCATTACTTTTTCTGCCTAGAGTCTCTATAGCTGTAGAAAAACAGCTCAGCTGTGGCACCTGGCAATCTTGCAGGTATCCTTATAGGTAAAGGCTTGAACTGCAACACACCCATCTCAGTAGAGAACTTTGTATGCCACCTAGCACACTAGCAGATAGGAGGTCTTGTAAGAGGCTGATATGAGGCTATCTGGGACTCACCTCCCTATTGACTATGTTAAGTTGCTTCAGTCATGTCCAACTCTGTGCGACCCCATAGACGGCAGCCCACCAGGCTCCCCCGTCCCTGGGATTCTCCAGGCAGGAACACTGGAGTGGGTTGCCATTTCCTTCTCCAATGCATGAAAGTGAAAAGTGAAAGTGAAGTCGCTCAGTCGTGTCCGACTCTTAGCGACCCCATGGACTATAGCCTACCAGGCTCCTCCGTCCATGGATTTTCCAGGCAAGAGTACTGGAGTGGGGTGCCATTGCCTTCTCCCCTATTGACTATGGTAAGGATGATTTCTCACCACTTTCCACATTTTCATGAGGCATGGGACCTTCTGCTTTGTTCTGTCCCCATCAGAATGCAGCTGAAGAATATAAATCCACTAGCAGCAGTCTAGGCGTAGGTCTCCACTTGTGTTACAGTCTTCTAGGTTCTTCTGCTTCAGTGTGAGGGACAAGGGCCAAGGGGAGTGGACTCCTCTGTCTTATTCTTCAATTTGCTGGATCTGTAAATAACTCTATGATATAAAAGTAGCTCATTGTGTCTCTACCATTTGACTTGTCAGTCCTTGGCTTTGCTGTCTGTTCTATGTGTGAGCTTGACACCCACAACCCAGTTCTTGTCTCAGGGTCTACATTTGGAGGAACTGAAATCAAGATAAGCAAACAGCACTTTTATAATTGGTCACAATACAATTTTTAAAAATCTGAATACAAACATAGCATATGGATTTGGATTTGTAAATAGTGTAAATAAATGTGTAAAACAAAGAAAGGCCAAAAGGAAAAAATTCACCAAAATGTAAACAATAATTATATCTAGGAAGAAGGATTATTATGACTTTTATTTTTGTCTCTCTACTTTTCATAGTTTCTAAACTTTGCATCATGAGCATTATTGCTTTTATAATGAAAAAAGCTATTTTTTTTAATTTTATTTTATTTTTAAACTTTACATAATTGTATTAGTTTTGCCAAATATCAAAATGAATCCACCACAGGCACACATGTGTTCCCCATCCTGAAACCCCTCCCTCCTCCCTCCCCACACCATCCCTCCGGGTCGTCCCAGTGCACCAGCCCCAAGCATCCAGAATCGTGCATCGAACCTGGACTGGCAACTCGTTTCATACATGATATTTTACATATTTCAATGCCATTCTCCCAAATCTTCCCACCCTCTCCCTAAAAAAAATTGGGAAGAATATTTGAAATACACTTGTCAAGAGTTTTTATCTCTTACATATAGATGTTTTCATATGTCACCATGTAAAATGTAAACATTCTAAAATAAAGTGGACAAAGGACCTGAACGAGCTTATCACTAAAGAAATGTAGATGCTAATGAACATGCACATGGACGTTTAACCAACCCAAACTATCATTAATCAAATAGACAAAAATTTTAAATGAGATGAAATTGTTATTAAATTGGTAAATTAAATGATCATATCCAGTGTTAGCATGGGTACAGTGGAATACACACTCTGATATGCTATTTTTAGGAGTGTAATTCCAAATTCCTGGAAGTATTTTCCAAATGTTTATTTTCTTAACATGGGGACACTATGCAAAAGAAATTTTCTTCTGAAAAAATCAGAGATATTCACAAAAATTTCTGCACAACAGTCTTGTTGCTGAGTGATAGGATTATTATGCATAATTTTTATTTTAATCATTACATTTGTCTGTAGTTTTCAAACATTTTCACTAAATAGGTACAGCCATTATAAGCAGAAAAACAAAGTAAAAGTTATTTTCTATTTTAAAAGCTAAGACATGAACCAGCAATTAAATCCCACAGAAAAAGCACCACTCTTTGCTTTTCCTACTTTCATTCTACTAATGTGTACAAGGTTGATACATATGAGTGAACTAATTTGCCACAGCAAGGCAGGGGCAGAAAAAGAATAGAATTCCCTATTTGTTTCTCTGCCCTGACATGAAATCAACATGTTTTGTTTTGTTTTTTTATAAAATCAGAAGATGGAATGACTTGGCAATCAGATCAGATCAGATCAGATCAGTCACTCAGTCGTGTCTGACTCTTTGCAACCCCATGAATTGCAGCACATCAAGCCTCCCTGTCCATCACCAACTCCCGGAGTTCACTCAGACTCACATCCATCGAGTCAGTGATGCCATCCAGCCATCTCATCCTCTGTCGCCCCCTTCTCCTCCTGCCCCCAATCCCTCCCAGCATCAGAATCTTTTCCAATGAGTCAACTCTTCACATGAGGTGGCCAAAGTACTGGAGTTTCAGCTTTAGCATCATTCCTTCCAAAGAAATCCCAGGGCTGATCTCCTTCAGAATGGACTGGTTGGATCTCCTTGCAGTCCAAGGGACTCTCAAGAGTCTTCTCCAACACCACAGTTCAAAAGCATCAATTCTTCTGCGCTCAGCCTTCTTCACAGTCCAACTCTCACATCCATACATGACCACAGGAAAAACCATAGCCTTGACTAGACGAACCTTTGTTGGCAAAGTAATGTCTCTGCTTTTGAATATGCTATCTAGGTTGGTCATAACTTTCCTTCCAAGGAGTAAGCGTCTTTTAATTTCATGGCTGCAGTCACCATCTGCAGTGATTTTGGATCCCAAGAAAAATAAAGTCTGACACTGTTTCCACTGTTTCCCCATCTATTTTCCATGAAGTGATGGGACCAGATGCCATGATCTTCGTTTTCTGAATGTTGAGTTTTAAGCCAACTTTTTCACTCTCCTCTTGCTCTTTCATCAAGAGGCTTTTTAGTTCCTCTTCACTTTCTGCCATAAGGGTGGTGTCATCTGCATATCTGAGGTGATTGATATTTCTCCCGGCAATCTTGATTCCAGCTTGTGTTTCTTCCAGTCCAGCATTGCCCATGATGTACTCTGCATATAAGTTAAATAAACAGGGTGACAATATACAGCCCTGACATACTCCTTTTCCTATATGGAACCAGTCTGTTGTTCCGTATCCAGTTCTAACTGTTGCTTCCTGACCTGCATACAAATTTCTCAAGAGGCAGATCAGGTGGTCTGGTATTCCCATCTCTTTCAGAATTTTCCACAGTTTATTGTGATCCACACCGTCAAAGGCTTTGGCATAGTCAATAAAGCAGAAAGAGATGTTTTTCTGGAACTCTCTTGCTTTTTCCATGATCCAGCGGATGTTGGCAATTTGATCTCCGGTTCCTCTGCCTTTTCTAAAACCAGCTTGAACATCAGGAAGTTCATGATTCATGTATTGCTGAAGCCTGGCTTGGAGAATTTTGAGCATCGCTTTACTAGCGTGTGAGATGAGTGCAATTGTGCGGTAGTTTGAGCATTCTTTGGCATTGCCTTTCTTTGGGATTGGCATGAAAACTGACCTTTTCCAGTCCTGTGGCCACTGCGAGTTTTCCAAATTTGCTGGCATATTGAGGGCAGCACTTTCACAGCATTATCTTACAGGATTTGGAATAGCTCAACTAGAATTCCATCACCTCCACTAGCTTTGTTCGTAGTGATGCTTTCTAAGGCCCACTTGACTTCACATTCCAGGATGTCTGGCTCTAGGTCAGTGATCACACCATCGTGATTATCTGGGTCATGAAGATCTTTTTTGTACAGTTCTTCTGTGTATTCTTGCCATCTCTTCTTAATATCTTCTGCTTCTGTTAGGTCCAAACCATTTCTGTCCTTTATCAAGCCCATCTTTGCATGAAATGTTCCTTTGGTATCTCTGATTTTCTTGAAGAGATCCCTAGTCTTTCCCATTTTGTTGTTTTCCTCTATTTCTTTGCATTGATCACTGAAGAAGGCTTTCTTATCTCTTCTTGCTATTCTTTGGAACTCTGCATTCAGATGCTTATATCTTTCCTTTTCTCCTTTGCTTTTTGCTTCTCTTCTTTTCACAGCTATTTGTAAGACCTCCCCAGACAGCCATTTTGCTTTTTTGCATTTCTTTTCTATGGGAATGGTCTTGATCCCTGTCTCCTGTACAATGTCATGAACTTCATTCCATAGTTCATCAGGCACTCTATCTATCAGATCTAGGCCCTTAAATCTATTTCTCACTTCCACTGTATAATCATAAGGGATTTGATTTAGGTCATACCTGAATGGTCTAGTGGTTTTCCCTACTTTCTTCAATTTCAGTCTGAATTTGGCAATAAGGAGTTCATGGTCTGAGCCACAGTCAGCTCCTGGTCTTGTTTTTGCTGACTGTATAGAGCTTCTCCATCTTTGGCTGCAAAGAATATAATCAATGTGATTTCGGTGTTGACCATCTGGTGATGTCCATGTATAGAGTCTTCTCTTGTGTTGTTGGAAGAGGGTGTTTGTTATGACCACTGCATTTTCTTGGCAAAAATCTATTAGTCTTTGCCCTGCTTCATTCCATATTCTAAGGCCAAATTTGCCTGTTACTCCAGGTGTTTCTTCACTTCCTACTTTTGCAATAGATCGCATATTAAAAAGCAGAGACATTACTTTGCCAACAAAGGTCTGTCTAGTCAAGGCTATGGTTTTTCCAGTAGTCATATATGGATGTGAGAGTTGGACTGTGGAGAAAGCTGAGTGACGAAGAATTGATGCTTTTGAATTGTGGTGTTGGATAAGACTCTTGAGAGTCCCTTGGACTGCAAGGAGAACCAACCAGTCCATTCTGAAGGAGATCAGCCCTGGGATTTCTTTGGAAGGGATGATGCTAAAGCTGAAACTCCAGTACTTTGGCCACCTCATGGGAAGAATTGACTCATTGGAAAAGAGTCTGATTCTGGGAGGGAATGGAGGCAGGAGGAGAAGGGGACAACAGAGGATGAGATGGCTGGATGGCATCACCGACTCGATGGATGTGAGTTTGAGTGAACTCCGGGAGTTGGTGATGGACGGGGAGGCCTGGCATGCTGCAGTTCATGGGGTCTCAAAGAGTCGAACATGACTGAGCGACTGAACTGAACTGAACTAAACTGAAGGCAATTTTCTCTCTCTCTGGGTTTTAATACTCAGTTACATTTCAGATGTCACCTGCAGACTCTTTCTGCATTAACAACTGCTTATTTACCATCACTAAAACATATTATGGTGATTGCCAATTACTACAAGAAATAGATTAGCACATGCTTCATTTTTCACACAATGAATGTTAACATTGAAAATATGATGAGGAGAAAAATAATATTTTATTCTCAGAACAGGATAGTTTTGACATTAAGAACTAGACCCTTTTAATGTCAACTCCCTTCTTTTGATAGATTGGTCCTTTTTAGTTCTTACTAACACAGTACTTAGATACTTTGAATTAATGTTAAGATACTCAATTCCTGGAATAGGAAGGGGCTTCCTTGCATTTTCTAATAAGAAAAAAATAATCGCATAGTGTCCTAAACAAACCAGTAATTTCTCATACTTTAAAGTGCCATATTTCATCAATTTGAAGATTCCATAACTTGTTAAGATGCACAATTATTTAGGTACCATAGAAAAATGCCCCAAAGTAAATGATGAGAAAGTGCATATGTTAATTATAAGATGCACACCAATTTCAGAGGTGTTCAAAGATAGGGGTGGGGGAGGTGAGCGCATTTGAGAATCAAACTAAGCAGGGTTCAGTTGTTTCAACTACAGCCTGGAGACAGGGCTCATTCATCTAGTTTTCTGTATTCTGATTTCTGAAGGGGTCTGACAAGTTTATAAACACATTCAAAGCTTAACTATTCAAAAACTAGCTGTAGAAAGTGAGATTTACGCTCCCTACATAAGGTGTTTTACCTAAATCAGGGCTGTGCTAGAGCCAGACTCAGAGCAGGATAAATAAGCAGATTGTTAAATTGTCAAGACTCTTCTGAGCCAGTTGTTAGAGCCAACTATTAAAAATTAAATTATATTAACTTGAAATACACTATATTAAAATCAAGATAGTAAATCCCAGAAAGTATCACCTCCTAATTATTTTACTACATTTTACTGTATCTCTTCCCTGAAGATTATTTATGTATAATGTATCTGTACAGCAGAAACACTAAACAGAGGTGAGCCATTGCACATCTCTTTCCAATTCTGCATTTAGTGAGGTCCTTGATAGCTTGAAATAAGCCAGGTGGGAGTATTTGCACCATGGAAATCAGCAAATATTACAAATCAGGCATTCCCTACCCCCAGAAAGTCTATTATTAAGCATGTACTAGCATATCACTGCTTACGATAACAAAAAAATAAAAAGTTTGGTTCTAAAATGTATATACTATCTACATATTCAGTTCAATTCAGTCACACAGTCATGTCCAACCCTTTGCGACCCCATGGATTACAGCATGCCAGGCCTCCCTGTCCATCACCAACTCCCAGAGTTTACTCAAACTCATGTCCATTGAGTCAGTGATCCCATTCAACCATCACATCCTCTGTCATCCCCTTCTTCTCCTGTCTTTAATCTTCCCAGCCATCAGGGTTTTTTCAAATGAGTCAGTTCTTTGCATCAGGTGGCCAAAGGATTGGAGTTTCTGCTTCAACCTCAGTCCTTCCAATGAATATTCAGGACTGATTTCCTTTAGGATGGACAGGTTGGGTCTCCTTGTTGTCCAAGGGACTCTCAAGAGTCTTCTCCAACACCACAGTTCAAAAGCATCAATTCTTCAGCACTCAGCTTTCTTTATAGTCCAACTCTCACATCCATGCATGACTACTGGAAAATCCATAGCTTTGATTATACAGATCTTTGTCGGCAAATTAATGCCTTTGCTTTTTAATATTCTGTCTAGGTTTGTTATAGTTTTTCTTCCAAGAAGCAAGTGTCTTTCAATTTCATGGCTGCAGTCACTGTCTGCAATGATTTTGGAGCCCAAGAAAATAAAGTCCGTCACTGTTTCCACTGTTTCCCCATCTATTTCCCATGAAGTAATAGGACCAGAGGCCATGATCTTTGTTTTCTGAATGTTGCGTTTTAAGCCAGCTTTTTCACTCTCCTCTTTCATGTTCATCAAGAGGCTCTTTAGTTCCTTTTTGCTTTCTGCCATAAGGGCAGTGTCATTTCCATGTGTGAGGTTATTGATGTTTCTCCTGGCAATCTTAAGTAACCTAAATGTTCATTGACACAGGAATGGATAAAGAAAATATGGTGCATATGTCCAGTGGAATGTTGCTCAGCCATAGAAAAAACAAAATAATGCCATTTGCAGCAACATGAATGGACATGGAGTTTATCATATTAAGTGAAGTAGGTCAGACAATGCAAATGCTATATGATATCACTTAATGGGGAATCTAAAAAAAAAAAAAATGGTACAAATGAACTTACTTACAAAACAGTAACAGATTCAGAAGACAAACTTATGGCTACCAAAGAGGAAAGGTAGAGGGGGATAAATTAGGAGATTAGGACTAACAAATACATACTACTATATACAAAACAGATAATCAAGGACCTATCATATAACAGGAAACTCTACTCAATACTCTGTAATAACTTATATGTGAAAATAATCTTAAAAATAATAGATATATGTATAACTAAACCACTTTTCAGTACACCTGAAACTAACACATAATTGTAAATCAACTATATTATAAAATAATTTTTTTTTAATGACAGCAGTGGATCATAGAAAGAATTAGAGACAAGAAAGTTAAAGAGAAAAATAAAAAAAAACTAAACACTGACCTTAAAACACATTAGAAAAACACTCAAACATACACATACAATATATATGGGCTTCCCACGTGGCTCAGTGGTAAAGAATTAGCCTGCCAATGCAGGAGACACAGGACACACAGGTTTGATCCCTGGGTCAGGAAGATCCCCTTGAGGAAAAAATGGCAACCCACTCCAGTATACTTGCTTGAAAAACCTAGTGGACCGAGGAGCCTGGCAGGCTATGTTGCATGGGGTCGCAAAGAGTTAGACATGACTGAGCAACAAATCACGAACACCATTAGTGACTGAGCATGAGTGATATATATAATATATATGATTTGTATTATCTGAATTATTCAGGGGAAAAAAAGGTTATTTCAGTTTTCAGTGTTAAAATTTCAATATTCAAATGTCTGAGTGACTTTCTTACCTTAACTTCTTAATATAATGCAGAATGTTACATATTGCAATTTTTTACCATAAGGAACCTCTAATTTGAGTGGGATTCCAATTTACCCAAAGTTTCCCAATAAATGAGAGACAATATTACTATCATTTTTCACTGACAATAAGTTGGCATGAATTTGACTATATAATACTGCCCTCTGAATGACCCCCTTTTCTACAAAGCAGTGAAATCCAACTGGGTAAAAAAAAATTTGTATGCTGAACACTGATGGCTGAAGCACCAATCTTTTAAAATTTTCTATCACTTCACAAAGAGTGATATTAAGTGATTTCTGTATAAAATAGTTTTTTAAAATGATCTTATAAAATATCAAAGACTGAAGTTCACTGTCCTCTGCCTCCTATCTGATGACTAGGGTAACCTGAGGGGGTTTATTTATGAGAATTCATGTAAATCCCATTAGGCTTTTCTTAATACCCTATGGCACTTTAGCGAGAATATATTTTATTTTATTTGCATTTACATAATACAATTTGATAGTCTCATACTGTATAATCTCATTTCACTCAGTTCACTTTTTAAGAAAAATGAATTGCTTCCAGCTTTTCTACAAAAGAAACCCTATGTAAACTATATCCAAATAACTTGCAGTAAACTGGTTGCCATGGCTATACAGGAAGAGTGAGACACAATTATTAATAATTTTGAAAATTCTGATTTCCAAACTAGATTGATGACACTAGATTTTTGATCATATAATTAATGAAGCCAATGCATTATCCAACTTTTACCCAAAGAACTAGGGGCAAATACTTCTTTTGATAATTTTTTAATAAAGAGTATATGAACATTTATAACTAAACTGTTAAATAAATTAGAGATAACAATGTCACCTGCATTTGACTCTGTCTTCATTCCCTAACAGTGTTCCTTTCTCCTTATTAATGTAGCTCAAGTTTTCACTACAGATTACTTCTGATCCTAAATTACTAAGCACTGGATTTGTCAGTTTTGAACAGAGAAATGAAAGAGTGACTGAGCATGACTCATTCAGGAAATGTCAGAATGCCTTTGGTACTGGGACAACATCATAAAGGGTCATGAATGTATTGTGGTGAGAAGTTTGGCATTCTCTTGTAAGGCAACCAAGAGTCATCAAATGTTATTCTTTAATTAGGGCATAATTTTTTTTAATACAGTAGAGATATCAGTTTGGCAGCTGAGCAAAAATGTTTTAGAGAGAAAAATTTGTCTGAGTTAAGGATACTAACTTCTGAAGACACAATTGAACTGCAGTTATCTAAATGTGAAACAGAAAGAGCTTGCACAGGAAGAAGACTTCAGAATCATAACATATATGTCTATCTTAATCTCTCAGTTTGAACCATCCCCTCCTTCCCTCACTGTGCCCACATGTCTGCTCTTTGTGTCTTTAATCCTGCCTTGGAAATAGGCTCATCTGTAGCATTTTTCTAGATTCCACATATACACGCAAATATGTGATACTTGTTTTTCTCTTTCTAACTTACTGCACTCTCTATGACAAACTCTAGGTCCATCCACACAGCAGAAACTAATGCAACACTGTAAAGCAATTATATTCCAACTTAAAAAATAAAATAATCAAAACATAAACACTTCTGTTTTCCATTTTAAAAGTCCAGACATACTTGTGATAGTATAAGAGCTCTGTAGTTTTACCAAACTTTAAAGACATATAAGTCTCCAAGTGAACAATGAGCAGAAGACCTAATAGACATTCTCCAAAGAAGACATCAGATCAGATCAGATCAGTCACTCAGTCGTGTTCGACTCTTCGCGACCCCATGAATCGCAGCACGCCAGGCCTCCCTGTCCATCACCAACTCCTGGAGTTCACTGAGACTCATGTCCTTTGAGTCAGTGATGCCATCCAGCCATCTCATCCTCTGTTGTCCCCTTCTCCTCTTGCCCCCAATCCCTCCCAGCATCAGAATCTTTTCCAATGAGTCAACTCTTCGCATGAGGTGGCCAAAGTACTGGAGTTTCAGCTTTAGCATCATTCCTTCCAAAGAAATCCCAGGGCTGATCTCCTTCAGAATGGACTGGTTGGATCTCCTTACAGTCCAAGAGACTCTCAAGAGTCTTCTCCAACACCACAGTTCAAAAGCATCAATTCTTCGGCACTCAGCCTTCTTCACAGTCCAACTTTCACCTCCATACATGACCACAGGAAAAACCATAGCCTTCACTAGACAAAACTTTGTTGGCAAAGTAATGTCTCTGCTTTTGAATATGCTATCTAGGTTGGTCATAACTTTCCTTTCAAGGAGTAAGCGTCTTTTAATTTCACGGCTGCAGTCACCATCTGCAGTGATTTTGGATCCCAAGAAAAATAAAGTCTGACACTGTTTCCACTGTTTCCCCATCTATTTCCCATGAAGTGATGGAACCAGATGCCATGATCTTTGTTTTCTGAATGTTGAGCTTTAAGCCAACTTTTTCACTCTCCTCTTGCTCTTTCATCAAGAGGCTTTTTAGTTCCTCTTCACTTTCTGCCATAAGGGTGGTGTCATCTGCATATCTGAGGTGATTGATATTTCTCCCGGCAATCTTGATTCCAGCTTGTGTTTCTTCCAGTCCAGCGTTTCTCATGATGTACTCTGCATATAAGTTAAATAAGCAGGGTGACAATATACAGCCTTGACGAACTCCTTTTCCTATTTGGAACCAGTCTGTTGTTCCATATCCAGTTCTAACTGTTGCTTCCTGACCTGAGAAATACAAATTTCTCAAGAGGCAGATCAGGTGGTCTGGTATTCCCATCTCTTTCAGAATTTTCCACAGTTTATTGTGATCCACACCGTCAAAGGCTTTGGCATAGTCAATAAAGCAGAAAGAGATGTTTTTCTGGAACTCTCTTGCTTTTTCCATGATCCAGCAGATGTTGGCAATTTGATCTCCGGTTCCTCTGCCTTTTCTAAAACCAGCTTGAACATCAGGAAGTTCACGGTTCACATATTGCTGAAGCCTGGCTTGAGGAATTTTGAGCATTACTTTACTTGCATGTGAGATGAGTGCAGTTGTGCAGTAGTTTGAGCATTCTTTGGCATTGCCTTTCTTTGGGATTGGAAGGAAAACTGACCTTTTCCAGTCCTGTGGCCACTGCTGAGTTTTCCAAATTTGCTGGCATATTGAGTGCAGCACTTTCACAGCATCATCTTTCAGGAGACATACAGATGGCTAAAAGAAGATGCTCAACCTCACTAATTATTAGAGAAATGCACACACACACACAAAAAAAAACCCTACAAGGTACCACCTCCTATCAGTTAGAAGGGCCATCATTAAAAAGTCTACAAATAACAAATGCCAGAAAGGGTGTGGAGAAAAAAGAAACCCTCTTACACTGTTGATGGCAATGTAAAGTGTTACTGTCACTATGAAAAACAGTATGGAGGTTCCTCAAAAAACTGAATATAGAGTTACCATATGATCCACCCATTCCACTCCTGGGCATATATCTGGACAAAACTATAATTCAAAAGATACATATACCCTTATATTCACAGCAACACTATTCACAATTTCCCAGGCATGGAAACAACCTAAATCTCCATCAGTAGATGAATGAATACAAATGGATGCAGCCATTTGCAGCAATATGGATGGACCTAGAGATTATCATACTAAGTGAGCCAAGTCAGAGAAACACAAATATTATATGGTATCACTTATATGTGGAATCTGAACTATGACACAAATGAAGTTATCAGCAAAACAGAAGCTGACCATAGACACAGAGAACAGACACATGGTTGCCAAGGGCACTGAGGACTGGGGAGGGAGGGACTGGGAGCTTTGGATTAGTAGATGGCAATCCATCATATATACAATGGATAAACAAGGTCCTACTATATAGCACAGGGAACAATATTCAGTGTGCTGTGAAAAAACATAATGACAAGAATATTAAAAACAGGATATATATGTACAACTGAGTCACATTGTACAATGTGTACAGCAGAAATTAATACAACATTGTAAATCAACTAAACTTCAGTGCAAAATAAAGTAAAATAATTTTAAAATAAAGAGTTACAGGTCTCTAAGTCACTGCCTCTCCACCTCATGCACCTCTAGAAGCTTCTCCCTCACCACACACACCTCTGCAGGATGTAGATGCTAGTGCTCCCTCCTGCATCTCAAGTATTTCTTTCTTGATAATCAGCCCAGTCAAGCCAGTCTTCTCTTTCCAGCCCCTGGAATTCTGGAGAATAATATTTTCCCTATATTCTTACATATACATTTGTATTTCTATTCTCTGGGTATAACTGGCAAAAGCCTATTTTGAGTCTTTAGTTACTGACAAATTTTGTGTGGCCTTGAAATAGTACACAGTTTAAAAATATATCTACCTCATTTGCATATATATATAATATACATCTGTAGCACCCTGAGGAAATAATAAAAGTGTTTTTTTTCTTTTTTCTTTGTCTGGTGATGGCAGGGAGGCACACAGAGGGATCTCACTATAGAGAAATTTTTCAGATTTATGTTTTGAAGAGTTTTCTTAAGAACTGTATATAAACTAATGAGAAAACACTGACTCAAGTGAAAGAAAACAGTGTTTCTACAAGAAGAGATCAGACTTCCTTCTGATTCTTTATTGGAACTAGATTCTGGAGTCAGAAAGAAAAAGAATGAATGTAAACCGTCAAAATCTTGTTGGAATAGGTGACCTTCAATGGGAATTATTTTCAATCTTGTTTACACTCTCCTCATGTCAAAGTAATACCAAATACTATTATCAGCAGTAACGATGGGCTCATTAAAGTAAGAATTCTTATTTGCAAGATCTGGCTTTGGTTGGGGTGCTTCATATTACAATCTAGGGATGGGAGGAGAAATGAATAGATGTGTGTTATTTGAAAAAGCTTCCAGGTGAACCAGATACAACTTTCCAGCCCTCTCCATCCATGCCATTCACCTCCACCCCTACCATAAATACTTGTCCACTTCCTTGCTCTGCGTTAATGTCCATTTTAAGTCAGGTCCACCATAAGTTGTGATCGTCAGATCTGTATTCATTCTGACCTATATTGATAATTTCATTGTACTCCTCTGAGATGAACTGAATTCTTTCTCAGTTAAAGACAAACAAGTAGACTAAAGCTGAATTCAGTGACAGTCAGTCAGTGTAGGCCTACACATTGATTTTTTAAATGTGTGTTTGGTTGTCTTCAGAGAGAGCATAACTTTGTCCAGTTTTCCATAATTACCTCTATTCACTCTTACACCAAGTTTCTCCATTTATTTGTTTCCTATTTGGTCCCTAGAGGGATTTAGTTTGTGACTTCCTGGTTAGAACAAGCTAGTTTATAAAGTTGTAACATACTTTAAAAAGCAAAGGTTAATTGAGTGCCAATAAAGAAAAATCTTAAAAAAAAAAAAAAAAAAGCAAAGGCTTTCTAACCGAAAGACAAATACAGGGACAGAAGAGAAGTTTTCTCAGGACATGTTTTTTTTTTGTTTTTTTTTTTCTATTTCACCATCTTCTCATCAAAGAACGTGCTCCAACTTAAAATAATAAATTTGGAGGAGAACAAGATAGCAGAGGAGTAGGTGGACAGTGGAGAACATCTCTCTCCATGGATACATCAGGAATACACCTTCAGACACAGAAGTGCAGACAGAACACCAGCTGAGAGTGGACAGAAGGACCTGACCAGTAGGAAAGAATATATAGAACCACGCAAAATTCGGTAGGGTGGAGGAACTAGGGGGAAAACAGAACTGTTAGTAGGACTGGACCTGCCCTTTGGTGGGGGAACTGAAGCAGGGGTCCAGTCCCGACAGTGGGGCAATTGTCTGAGTCAATTTAAGACTAAGAGTGAAACAGCTGATCTGTGGTAGCCTAAATGGAATGAGAATCAGACAGTCCTTGCCACAGCCATACATATCCCAGACAGGAAAACTGGTCTCCTGGAAGGCGCAGTGGCTGGGAGCTGGAGTGTAGGGATTGCAGAGCAATCCCAGGGCGAGGGCTGCTGTTGACTGTGGAGAGACGGATGGAAGGGACATGAGGGAGGAGATCGCGGTGGGAAATGCCTGCGGAGGAAAACCAGGCAGCCACTGCTGAGTCATGCATAGGGGTGGAGCCATCACCATAGCCTCTCTCTCCCACAGGCCAGCATCAGCAGCTGAACAATAGAGAGGCTGGCCCATCAAATGCCTGATGCACTGGACTACGAAGTAGAACCACACCCAGGTTGCTCCTTTCAGTGACTGACCCACCGATCTACAGAGTAGGACCCCAGCCAGGGGGGCCCTTCAATGTGCCAGATGCACAAAACAACAGAAAAGGACCCTAGGCAAGGGAGCACTCTAAGTGCCGAAACAGGGGAGCTTTGGAGAAAGACTGACCAAAGAAGCCTTCTGATCTCCAGCTACAAGAGGCTTGAAAAAAGACTCTGATAGGACCATAACTCCTTCAGTGGAGGCAGTCCATGTCCCTGCACACTTGGTGCCACCAGGGTCCCCGAAAGCCAAGCAGCTGAGCCACCTTCATGCTCAACTCTCACTGGGGCAGAGCTGCCACAGGCAAAAGAAAAGTCTTACATCTATGCACGCAGGGTCTCTTTGGTTGTGTCCAACTCTTTGCAACCCTGTAGACTGTGGCCTACCAAGCTTCTCTGTCAGAGAGAGGGTTCTCCAGGCAAGAATATTGAAGTGTATTGGCCAATACTGATTGCCATACCCTTCTACATTATATTTCCTGCTGCCCTAGCTGCCAACTCCCCTGAGTACCTGGTCCTGCCAGAAGCCCTGCAACCCAAGCAGCTGCACCACCTCTACACCTGGCCCCTACAGGGGCAAACCCAAGCCCTCTAGGGCAGCCTCAGGAGCTAAACCCCAGTGGATGACCCATGTGTAGAGGTGGAAATAAAAACCACAATTGAAACCCAGGGGCAGTGTGGCTAAGGAAGAAGACCCAAAACATTCCCACCAGCTATACAAGCTACAGATTAAATCCACGCAATTAAGTGGACTCTGTGTCAATGGAAATATAAAAGTCCATTGATAGCTCCCACAAAATAAAACTGACTAGCGCTGATAGCTGTGGACATTGGAGGCAAGAACACACAGGAGTAGGACCAGATTAGAATCTGAGTTGCCCCCACAGCAGGTCCAAAGATCAGCACAGTGTTGGAGGGCATCCTAGGGAGGTGAGGTGAACAGGGACTCCCAGCGATGGGAAGGACTCTGACAGCAGTGACTCAGGAAAAACATTTATTATTATTATTATTCTTACGTTTTGACTTGTTCTGTTGATTCTTTTGGGTTTTTTTCCTTTTTCTTTTTCCCCACTCTGTTGTAGTTGTTGATTTTATTGGCATTAAGAAATCCAATTAAGCTTTTCAGCTTTTTTTTTTTTCCCTCAGTCACATTTTTTATTGTTGTCATAAACCTCTGCCTCTACCTCGGGCTTTTGCAGTTCTGTGGAGTTATCCTCTTTTTATTCTTTTCTCTTTTTTTAATTTTAATTTTTTAAATGTATTATTATTTTTTCTACATTTACTCCTTTGTTTGCCTTTCCTACTGTTCTTTTCCCCTTGCAGTTAATCTTTAACATATGTAAATCTTCTTTATCTACCTATATTTAACTTTGCATATCTATTCTTTCTTTGTTTTCTTTCTTTCCTTTCCTCTCACCATATTTCTTAGTTTTGTTTTCATTCCTTTATCCCTCACTTGGCACCTTGCTTTAGTTTTGTTTTCCAGTTTGTGCTTAAGTTAGTTTTGTTCTTAACTGGCAAATATAATTTTTATTTCCTTTGTTTGCCAGGTCAATCTACTATACCTTATTTTTGTTGGACTGTTTTCACTTTGCTCATGGGTGTATATGTATAAGTGTATATTCCATTATTTTAAGTATTATTTGCCTGATTGTGTAACTGCCATTTGTCTGGGGTTCATCTTTGGTTTCTTGTTTTTGGATATTTATGTTAATCTCACTTAATGCCATAACAAACTACTTGTGGAACCTTTGATCCTGACCAGAGATCAAGCCCTGAGCCTTTGGAGTAGGAGCACTGACTCTAAGACCCTAGACTACCAGAGAACTAACTCTAGGGAAAATAGTGAGAACTCACACAAAGGATACTACTTGAATACAAGGCCCTGCATCACCCAACCACAAATAGCACCCTGTGCAGGATGCCTTATCTAAATGACAAATAAAACAAAAATACAAACCCAATCATCAGCAGACATGATTACCACCTCTCTCAGCCATGCCCGTCAGAAGAAAAGCAAACAAACAAACAAAAACTCAGCACAAATCTCACACAAACCACTCTATCAATCTTAGGAGGGAAGAAACCAAAAGGAAGAAAAAATTCAACCTTCATCAGGGAAAGAATTCAACTTTCCTTAAATCCTGAGGAAGGAGACCTCAAATCAATAACTTAAAAAAAATAAATAAATAAATAATGAAAAGGCAGGGAAAACTGTACAAATGAAGGAACAAACTAGAAACACAGAAATACAAATAAATCAAGAGGAAAGAGGTAAGTTCCCTGAAAAAGAATTCAGAATAATGGGAGTAAAAATGATCAAAAACCTTGAAAACAAAATGGAGACAATGAAAGAAGCAATTAACAATTAACAAAGCAAAACAAGAAGAATTAATGAATAAACATACAGAGACAAACAATACAATTACTGAAATTAAAAATACTATAGAAGGAATTAATAGCAGAATATCTGAAGTGAAGAACAAATCAGTAAGCTGCAACATAAAATGGTGGAAACAACTTCTGAAGAGTAGAATAAAGTAAAAAGGATGAAAAGAGTTGAGGACAGCATCAGAGACCTTTGGGACCATATCAAATGTACCAACATTCAAATTATAGGGGGTCCCAGAAGAAGAGGAGAAAAAGAAAGGGTATGAGAAAATTTTTGAAGAGATTATAGTTGAAAATTTCCCAACATTGAAAAGAGAACAGTCAATGAAGTCCAAGAGGCACAAAGAATCCCATACAGCATAAAGCCAAGGAGAAACATGCCAAGACACAAACTAATCAAACTAACAAAGACTAAACAAAAAGAAAGAATGTGAAAAGCAGCAAGCAAGAAGCAACAAGTAACACACAAGGAAAACCCCACATGCTTAACAGCTAATTTTCCAGTGGAAACTCTGCAGGCCAGAAGGGAATGACAGGATATATTTAGAGTACTGAAATGGAAAAAATCTAAACCAAGATTACTGTACCCAGCAAAGATCTCATTCAAAATTGATGGAGAAATAAAAAGCTTCTCAGACAAGCAAAAGTTAACAGAATTCAGTACCACCAAAATAGGTTTACAACAAATGTTAAAGGGACTTGCATAGTCAAGAAATAGAAGAGAAGAAAAAGATCTACAAAATCAACCAAAAACAATTAAGAAAATGGCAATAGGAACATATATATCAATAATTACTTTAAATGTAAATAGATTAAATGCTCCAACCAAAGGGCACAGCCTGGCTGAATGGATACAAAAACAAGACCCATATATATGCTGTCTACAAGAAACCCACTTCAGACCTCAACACACATATAGACTGAAAGTGAGAGGATGGAAAAATATATTTCATGCAAATGGGAAGCAAAAGTAAGCTGGAGTAGCAATCCTCATATCAGACAAAATGGACCTTAAAATAAAGATTATAAGAGACAAGGAAGGACACTACATAATGATCAAGGGATCAATCCAAGAGGAAGACATAACAATTGTAAATATCTATGCACCCAACATAGGAGCACCTCAATACATAAGACAAACATTAACAGACATAAAATGAGAAATTGACAGTAACACAGTAATAGTAGGAGACTTTAACACCCCACTCACACCAATGGACAGATCATCAAAAAAGAACACTAATAAGGAAACACAAGTCTTAAAGGATACATTAGATGAGATGGATCTCATTGATATCTTCAGGACATTCCATCCAAAAGCAGAAGAATACACCTTCTTCTCAAGTGCATATGGAACATTCTCCAGGATAGACCACATCTTGGGACACAAATCAAACCTCACTAAATATAAGAAAATTGAAATTATATCAAGCATCTTCTCCAATCACAATGCTATGAGACTAGATATCAATTACAAGAAAAAAACTGTAAGAAACACAAACACATGGACCTTAAACAACATGTTTCTAAATAATCAACAGATTACTGAAGAAATCAAAAGGGAAATCAAAAAATTTTCAGAAACAAATGACAATGAAAACATGACAACTCAAAACCTATGAGATGCAGCAAAAGCAGTTTTAAGAGGGAAGTTTATAGCAATACAATCCTACCTCAAGAAACAAGAATGCAAGAAACAAGAATAGACAACCTAACTTTACACCTAAAACAACTGGGAAAAGAAGAAAAAAAAAATCCCCCAAAATTAGGAGAAAGAAAGAAATCATAAAGATCCAAACAGAAATAAATGAAAAAAAAATGAAAGAAACAATAGCAAAGATTAATAAAGCTAAAATCTGGTTCTTTGAGAAGATAAAATTGACAAGCCTTTAGCCAGACTCATTAAGAAAAAAAAGAGAGAAGAAACAAATTAACAAAATTAGAAATGAAAAAGGAGAGATTACAACAGACAATGCAGAAATACAAATGATTATAAGATGCTATTATGAACAACTATATGGTAATAAAATGGATAACCTGGAAGAAATGGACAGATTCTTAGAAAAGTTCAATCTTCCAAGACTGAACCAGGAAGAAATAGAAATTATGAACCACCCAATTACAATTACAACCACCCAATTCAATTACAATTACTGAAATTGAAACTGTGATCAAAAAATCTCCCAAAAAACAAAAGCCCAGGACCAGATGACTTCACAGGAGAATTCTGTCAAATATTTGGAGAAGAAGTAATACCTATCCTTCTGAAACTCTTTCAAAAAATTGCAGAGGAAGGAGCACTTCCAAACTCATTCTACAAGGCCACCATCACCCTGATACCAAAACCAAAAACAACACTAAAAAGAAAACTAGAGGCTGTTATGACTGATTAACATAGATGCAAAAATCCTCAACAAAATTTTAGCTAAAAGAATTCAGCAACACATCAAAAAGCTCATATACCATGATCAAATTGGGTTTATTCCAGGGATGCAAGGATTCTTCAATATATGCAAATCAATCAGTGTGATACACCATATTAACAAATTGAAAGATAAACACCATATGATAATCTCAATAGATGCAGAAAAAGCCTTGAGAAAATTTAGTACCCATTTATGAGTAAAACTCTTCAAAAAATAGCCACAGAAAGAACCTACCTCAACATAGTAAAGGCCATGCATGATAAGCCTACAGCAAACTTCATTCTCAATGGTGAAAAACTGAAAGCCCTCCCTCTAAGATCAGGAAAAAGACGAGGGTGTTCACTTTCACCACTATCATTCAACATAGTTCTGGAAGTCCTATCTATAGCAATCAGAGATGAAAAACAAATACAAGGAATCCAGATCAGAAAGGAAGAAGTAAAGCTCTCAATGTTTGCAGATGACATGATACTGTACATCAGTTCAGTTCAGTTCAGTCACTCAGTCATGTCTGACTCTTTGCGACCCCGTGAATCGCAGCATGCCAGACCTCCCTGTCCATCACCAACTCCCGGAGTTTACCCAAACTCATGTCCATCAAGTCGGTGATGCCATCCAATCATCTCATCCTCTGTCGTCCCCTTTTCCTCCTGCCCCCAATCCCTCCCAGCATCAGGAACTTTTCCAATGAGTCAACTCTTCACATGAAGTGGCCAAAGTATTGGAGTTTCAGCTTCAGCATCAGTCCTTCCAATGAACACCCAGGACTGATCTCCTTTAGGATGGACTGGTTGGATCTCCTTGCAGTCCAAGGGACCCTCAAGAGTCTTCCCCAACACCACAGTTCAAAAGCATCAATTCTTCAGTGCTCAGCTTTCTTCACAGTCCAACTCTCACATCCATACATGACCACTGAAAAAACCATAGCCTTGACTATACTGTACATAGAAAACCCTAAAGATTGCTCAAACTACCGCACAATTGCACTCATCTCACATTCTAGTAAAGTAATGCTCAAAATTCTCCAAGCCAGGCTTCAGCAATATGTGAACCGTGAACTTCCTGATGTTCAAGCTGGTTTTAGAAAAGGCAGAGGAATCGGAGATCAAATTGCCAACATCTGCTGGATCATGGAAAAGCAAGAGAGTTCCAGAAAAGCATCTATTTCTGCTTTAATGACTATGTCAAAGCCTTTGACTGTGTGGATCACAATAAACTGTGGAAAATTCTGAAAGAGATGGGAATACCAGACCACCTGATCTGCCTCTTGAGAAATTTGTATGCAGGTCAGGAAGCAACAGTTAGAACTGGACATGGAACAACAGACTGGTTCCAAAGAGGAAAAGGAGTTCGTCAAGGCTGTATATTGTCACCCTGCTTATTTAACTTATATGCAGAGTACATCATGAGAAACGCTGGACTGGAAGAAACACAAGCTGGAATCAAGATTGCCGGGAGAAATATCAATAACCTCAGATATGCAGATGACACCACCCTTATGGCAGAAAGTGAAGAGGAACTCAAAAGCCTCTTGATGAAAGTGAAAGTGGAGAGTGAGAAAGTAGGCTTAAAGCTCAACATTCAGAAAACAAAGATCATGGCATCCGGTTCCATCACTTCATGGGAAATAGATGGGGAAACAGTGGAAACAGTGTCAGACTTTATTTTGGGGGGCTCCAAAATCACTGCAGATGGTGACTGCAGCCATGAAATTAAAAGACACATACTCCTTGGAAGGAAAGTTATGACCAACCTAGACAGCATTTTCAAAAGCAGAGACATTACTTTGCCAACAAAGGTTCATCTAGTCAAGGCTATGGTTTTTCCTGTGGTCATATATGGATGTGAGAGTTGGACTGTGAAGAAGGCTGAGCGCCGAAGGATTGATGCTTTTGAACTGTGGTGTTGGAGAAGACTCTTGAGAGCCCCTTGGACTGCAAGGAGATCCAACCAGTCCATTCTGAAGGAGATCAGCCCTGGGATTTCCTTGAAAGGAATGATGCTAAAGCTGAAACTCCAGTACTTTGGCCACCTCATGCGAAGAGTTGACTCATTGGAAAAGACTCTGATGCTGGGAAGGTTTGGGGGCAGGAGGAGAAGGGGACGACAGAGGATTAGATGGCTGGATAGCATCACTGACTCAGTGGACGTGAGTCTGAGTGAACTCCGGGAGTTGGTGATGGACAGGGAGGCCTGGTGTGCTGCGATTCATAGGGTCGCAGTCAGACACGACTGAGCGACTGAACTGAACTGAAAGATAGTATCAGAAGATTACCAGAGCTAATCAGTGAATTTAGCAAGGAGACAGACACAACTGAAGCGACTTAGCATGCATGCATGCATTGGAGAAGGAAATGAAAACCCACTCCAGTATTCTTGCCTGGAGAATCCCAGGGATGGAGGAGCCTGGTGGGCTGCCATCTATAGGGTCACACAGAGTCAGACATGACTTAAGTGACTTAGCAGCAGCAGCAGGATACAAAATCTATACACAGAAATCACTTGCATTTCTATATACTAACAATGAAAATCAGAAAGAGAAATTAAGGAATCAACCCCCTTCACCACTGCAGCAAAAAGAACTAAATATCTAGGTATAAACTTACCTAAGGAGACAAAAGAACTGTACACAGAAAATTTAAGACACTGATGAAAGAAATCAAAGATGACATAAACAGATGGAGAGATATTCCATGCTCCTGGGTAGGAAGAATCAATATTGTAAAAATGACTATACTACCAATTGTAGTCTACAGATTTAATGCAATCCCTATGAAATTACCAAAGGCATTTTTCACAGAACTAGAACAAATTTCACAATTCATACAGAAACACAAAAGACCCTGAATAGCCAAAGCAGTCTTGAGAAAGAAGAAGGGAACAAGAGGAATAAAACTTCCTGTCTTCAGATTATACTACAAAGCCACAGTCATCAAGAAAGTATGGTCCTGGCACAAAACCAGAAATATAGACCAATGGAACAAGGTAGAAAACCCAGAAATAAACCCGTGCACCTATGGGTACCTTATTTCAACAAAGGAGGCAAGAATATACAATGGGGCAAAGATAGCCTTTAATAATAGTGCTGGGCCTTCAATAAATGGTGCTGGGAAAACTGGACAGCTACATGTAAAAGGATGAATTTAGAACACTTCTTAACACCATACACAAAGATAAACTCACATGGATTAAAGACCTACATGAAAGACCAGAAAATATAAAACTCTTAGAGGAAAACACAGGCAGAACACTCAATGAAATAAATCAAAGCAAGATCCTCTATGACCCACCTACTTGAGTAATGGAAATAAAAACAAAAGTAAATAAGTAGGACCTGGTTAAACTTAAAAGCTTTTGCACAGCAAAGGAAACTATAAGCAAGGTGAAAAGACAGCCCTCAGACTGGGAGAAAATAATAGCAAATGAAACAACTGACAAAGGATTAATTTCCAAAATATACAAGCAGCTTGTCCAAGTCAATACCAGAAAAACAAACAACCCAATCAAAAAGTTAGAAAAACACCTAAAAAGACATTTCTCCAAAAAAGAGATACAGATGGCTAAGAAACACATGAAAAGATGCTCAACATCACTCATTATTTTAAAAATGCAAATCAAAATGACAATGAAATATCACCTACACAATCATCAGAGTGGCCATCAGTCAGAATGGCCATCATCAAAAAGTTTACAAACAACAAATGCTGGAAAGGATGTGGAGAAAAGGAACACTCTTACACTGTTGGTGGGAAGGTAAATTAATACAGCCACTATGGATGACTGTATGGAGATTCTTTTAAAAAACTAGGAATAAAACCACCATATGACCCAGCAATCCAACTCCTAGGCATATACCCTGAGGAAACCAAAATTGAAAGAGACACATGTATTCCATTGTTCATTGCAGTACTATTTACAATAGCTAGAACATAGAAGCAACCTAGATGTCCATCAACAGATGAATGGATAAAGAAGTTTTGGTACATATACGCAATGGAATATTACTCAGCCATAAAGAGGGAGACATTTGAATCAGTTCTAATGAGGTGGATGAACCTAGAACCTATTATACAGAGTGAAGTGAGTCAGAAAGAGAAAGATAAATTCCGTATTCTAATGCATAAATATGGAATCTGGAAAAATGGTACTGAAGAATTTACTTACAGGGCAACAATGGAAAAACAGACATAGAAAATAGACATATGGACATGGAGAGAGGGGAGGAGAGGGTAAGATGTATGGAAAGAGTAACATGGAAACCTATATTATCGTATGTAAAATAGATAGCCAATGGGAATTTGCTGTATGGCTCAGGAAACTCAAACAGGGGCTCTGTATCAACCTAGAAGGGTGGGGTGGGGAGTGAGATGGGAGAGAGGTTCAAAAGGGAGGGGATATATGTATACCTATGGCTGATTCATGTTGAGGTTTGACAGAAAATAGCAAAATTCTGTAAAGCAATTATCCTTCAATAAAATATATATAAATTATTTTAAAAAGAATAAAAATAAATAAATTTTAAACTTCATTTTTTTCAAATGTACTTCTTTATTAAGTATAACCACTGAGTACTGTAATGAATGCAAATTTTTCTTCGCTGTACCTGAGTATATGAAATATGATTATTTTTTATAACTTTACCTAATCTCATTTAGCCCAAATTTCAGTCAATTTGGAGGACTCCCTCCTCTTTTTTTACATCTCATGGGTGGGGAGAAGTTAGACTGCCAGGCAGATCATCCACTGGCATGCACCACAGAATGTTTTCAAACTGTGGGTTTTAATCAATGACATCAATTTAGTAGATCACACCAGACAATCTTACAATAAAAAAAATAGAATAGGAAAGAAAACATAAACCAACATCATAAATAAAAATATTGTTTTATGAATATTTTGTGGTCCTGGAACACAATGTAAAATGTCTTTCCTATTGCAGCTTATGGGTCAAAATTTTTGAAAAACACATAAGATATCAAGGTGACTACTGAATCTCTTGACATGAGGTTAAAACGTGGCCCACATCTTCCTTAAACTACGCTCAAGGTCTCTGTAGTGCCAGATGTTTTTCATTTACTCCAGTCCTAATTGTGGGATGCATAAAAAGATGTGATCACTCCCCCCACCATGCCGCTTGAGAACAGCAGAGAGCTTTCCAAGGTGTCTAAAGTCCTCTCTGCCTAGATGTGCCACCTGGATATCTCTATTCCACACGCCCTGAGTTCTTAGGAAATCAGAAATTCTTCTCTTCATAGCTGGCTGTCTCCCTGGGCTTCATCCCTGAAGTAGGCTTAAATAGCCACTGACCTTGAATACCAAAAAACTATCTCGGGGATTTAATTTCTACTCCCTCTCTGGTCCCAACCTCAGGGATCAGAGTACACACCTACTGATCAGGGAGACATACTTAAAACTCATTCCCTTCCTTTAGGCTCTCCTCTTAGTTCCTGAGATTTTATGTAGTCAGGGAGATGGAAAACTGTCTTTGGCAGTACTTTTCATATCTGCTGTTCATGGCATAACTGTGTTCCCAAGTACTTCAAAATTCTGTTTTTTCAAGCCAATGCAAATGTTCAGAGTCTTCAAAGCATTTTTTCTCTCAAAAACTGTTGTTTCTCCCTTGCATTTATAAGCCTATTGATGGCTTATAAATAGGGCAGGAATAAAGACACAGATGTAAAGAAGAGACTTAAGAACACAGAGAGGGAAGGAGAGAGTAGTGCAAATTGAGAGCGTAGCATTGAAACATATACATTATCATGTGTAAAGTAGATAACTAATGGGAAGTTGCTATGTAACACAGTGAGCTCAGCCTGGTGCTCTGTGATGATCTAGAGGGGTGGGATAGGGGAGTGGCGGGAGTCTCAAGATGGAGGGGATATTTGTATACTTATAGCTGATTCACGTTGTTGTACAGCACAAACCAACACAACATTGTAAAGCAATTATTCTCCAATTAAAAATAACTTTTTTTTTTTTCCTGGTACTGAGACTTCTTTTTTTTTTTTTTTTTAATTTTTAAACTTTACATAATTGTATTAGTTTTGCCAAGAAAAAAAATTAAAGCCAAAAATTGACTGATTTTTCTATTCCTCTTTCCCTCAGGCAATGGATACCTGAGTCTTCTGTTTAAGCTTTAATAGGAAACAGGCTCAGACTGCAGACTTGAATAACACTTTAATTAATACTTCAACACTATTTCTAATTATTAAACTTAAAAGGATAATAAGTTAATGCAAAATGCAAAGATGTGTGTGTGTATTTGTATGATACTCTCACCCTAGTATCACAGTTACCAAATGCTGTTTTATCAAATCCTATATTTATTCAAAGCTTGAATAGAATTCTTTTAAACTTTCTTTGAAAATTACATAATTAAAAAAAAAAAAAAACCTCTGAGTACACATATGCCCCTTAACTTCAGATTAGTTGTTTTGAAACTTTTTGCTGTGACTTGGGTTTTTCATTTTATGTTAAACTATGCAAATTTGATATGATGCAAAATAATACCGTAGTAAATTCTCACTTCAGGTATAAAATTTGAAAAAAAGAATCATTTAATCTTCCAATTTGTAAAAGTTCACCAAGAATTTTATGACTTCTGAGCTGGCAAGCCAACTTCATTGCATATTGTGTATAGGCTATTGCCAAATAGATGAGCCTCTCATATAAACTATAAATACCCAACCAATCTTTCTTCTGTAGCACAGTCTTATTTTGTTTACTTCATCAAAATTGCACAATAAATTTTTCATTCACTAGTATCATACTTGAATTTTTTCTTATATGTAAAGTAGGCTGTATATTATTGATCAAGCAGTAGGGATACTGACAGTTTAGGAATAAGCCAAAATCAATAACTAGAAAGATGTGATAAATGACCATGAAGGAGGACAATCAATTCCCATGACAGTGTGTACTAATAAAACAAGTTGTAGACTTATTCAGGCTTATGGAAAGTTTAGTCTTGAGTCATATGCATTTTGAATTATAGCTGGCCTTCAAAAAAGCATCCTTTGCATAAAAATGCAAATGCCTAGTACTTGAGCTCCTTATAACTGTTGCAGAGGTGGGAATTATTCTGATGACTGTTATTTTCCTCAAACTAGTATCAAAATGACTCAAATCACCATATCTTTGACTCCATTTTTTTTTCAAAACTCTTTCCTGACAACGTGAAGCATTAGTCATTGAGAAAGTGATTGCAATTATTTAATGTGACTACACATTGTTTATGAAAGGCCTGTAACTTTTTGCACCATTTAGAAAGATGATGCATAACTGCTTTGTAAGGTTGCTTTTCCCACTCAAAAATTTGTTAAGAACACATCAGTCACTGCCCTATTTTCTTGAGTTATACTTATAGAGTCTTACCACAACTTTATCAGACATTTATGTCAGTCAAGGTCCAATCAGGAAAACAGAAACCTTTCTAAGAATTTAAAACAAAGGTAATTTGATACTGGAATGAAGATGGCAAGAGTAATCAGAGAGGTAGCCAGAAGTAACCACAAATAACAGGAACTGTGACCACCCAAGAGCTAGAGGACATAGGGAGAGTTATGGATTACTGAAGGGCTTACCATATGGCGCTAGTGGTAAAGAATCCACCTGCCAATGCAGGAGACTCAAGAGATGAGGGTTCAAACCCTGGGTCAGGAAGATCCCCTGGAGGAGAAAATAGCAACCCCCTCCACTATTCTTGCCTGAAAATTCCACAAACAGATGAGCCTGGCAGGCTACAGTCCATGGGGTCGAAAAGAGTCAGACACTACTGAGTGGCTAAGCATGCACATGTTCGTGGATTAGTGAAGCCTATGGTCTGAGCCATCCTGGCAGAAGCTGGACTCATGGTGAGGCTGCCCAGGAGTTATGGAGTCCTAGAAGAAACAAGCAATGCCAGAAATGTGACTAAGGAAGAAAAAGAGGGAGGGAAGTACTCAAGTATCTCCCTTCCTCCAGGGCTCCAATCTCCTGCCAATTCTTACCCCAGGATGGAAGCCCAGAAAAAGCATGGGCAGAGGGTCCTGGGAGGGTTGAGTGTCTTCCCTGTCAAATGAAGACAGAGTGCCAAGCTGGGGGAAAAAGGACAAGAAAGAAGAAATAAATCGTAAAAACCAGCACAGCATGACCTCCCCTTCTCTTCAGACAGAGAAACCACTCCATTTCCAGTCAATGGTTGAGCTATGTGCATATGAAACAAAATTTGCATTCAGTCCCTTCCATGAGGAATCATTACATATAATCTCAGAAGACTGTTTGCTGGAAGACCTGGAGTTGCAAATCTCTTCTATACCAGAATATAATCTTAGAAATGTGAACAGGATTTTAAATCTTTTCCTACACATATATAAGGTTATTTCATCCTACAAGACTCAGACCTAAACTGTTCTAAAATGTAGTTTAAAATACCTTATCTAGCAATATAATAAATTCAGTATAATTACTTCCTTTTGAATAAAAACCATATACCACTTGGTATTAAATGGCAGCAGGAACAATGAGCATCATAAATTTTAATCATATTAACCTTTTAGGCAGTCTTATGTAGGTGACTTTGGTCTCCAGATGTCTGGATTTATTTTTATATGGTTTATAAATGTAATTCTTAAAGTGCATAAGATAGTACAAACTCAGTTCCTGCTTTTATACTATCAATATTCTAATTACACATATATTTTCTGACTTTCCTCTGTGCCATTAACATGACCAAGCCTGCTGGAATTCAAGGAGCATGTGAATGACTTTCTGCAGCTAATTGACAATCTCAGCAAATGTACAAATCAATTTCACTAATCTTCAGCAAACTATAAATTAAGAAGTGAGGCTATGACACGCTTATTGATTCCTTGCCAACAACTTTCTCTAATATGCTGCTTCTATTCCATAAATTAAAATGTTTCCACTGTGTCCTCTAAAGCTCATATCTAATTATTAACAAACTTCCCTACAACCTCAACAGTTTGCTACATGTTGCTTTGTTTCCCTAAGAGAAAACCAGGGCCTCACTCTCCCTGCAGGTCTTTCAAGGGAAGGCTGTTCATTTTCCTACACCCCATTTATTATATGGTCTAAATCAGGGCACCCCCATCTCCTCACTGCTTCTCCAGCACCATGCAACTCCTGATTCTCTTCTGCAAGCCTCCGTTTGAGGCTCACTTGTGTCATTGGCTGTATTATCCTACACTCCTATTTATCAATGGGGACAAGAAGGGCCTGGTTAGTCTCTCTCATCTATTGAAGACTTTGACACATCATGTTAACTTCTTTCCCCATCCTAGTTTTCTATCACATCCATGGAGAGAACAATTCTCTGAAATCTCAGTACTCTAACTCATCATCTCCCATGACCTTCTCCTTCATTCACTTCAACTGTCTACTCCCATGGTAACCTTGGCATTATCACCCAGAATTGTTCTATCCTTGACATCATAATTTTAGAGCTTTTGTTCTCTAACTAAAATATCTTGCTCTTCTAGTTTTCTGGTTCATTTAGCCCCAATACACCAGTTTTATCAATTCTTTAGAATCTCTGATTCTCAACTTTTTCTTTGCCAGGATCTTTCTCTCTTCTCTTTCCTTCCACTCCTTATATTCAAGGCTCAACATTTCAATGGCTCATCATTAACCTTAATTCACCATCCTGAAATTCTAGCCCAGGAAAACACCAACTTTAGATTTTCAAATATCTACCTTCTCTGCAGATGCACATGGGAAATTGAGCTATTCAGTATAAAGTCACAAAAACTGGTAGATTTCTGTCATATAAATTTAAGATCATTGATCTCATCTGAAGTTCAGCATTATCCCAAAATACCACTATGCTCTCTTAATCAAGCCTCTGCCTTGCTTAGCACGAAACATACACTGTCTGTAGACAGGTTGCTTTGTTGCCTCTCCATTTGCTCTTGAACAGATGACCTCTCTTCCAACTTTGTGAAAATAAGAAAAGCTAAATAGAATGATGCACCTTTAGTAATCATGTTTTACAGAAGTGGTTTTCAAAGTTTAGTTTCCAAGCAAGAAACATCAGGGAACCTATTGGAAATGCAAATTCAGGTTTACAGAACTAAAAATTCTGGGTCTAATGATCTGTAGTTTAGCTAGCCCTCCAGGTGATTCTGATGCATGCCTGTTTAAAAACAATTGTCTCAGGCTAGTCCTTCTCTTTGTGCTCTGCCCCTCCCAATATCATATTCTCATAAGGTTGGAGCAATGACACCAAAATTTGCCCACCTTCCACTACCTCATCTAATACCTGGTTATTACAACAGCCTCCTAGCTCATTCCTCTACTTCATACTTGTTCTCCTGCAATCCATTCTCCACCTTGTAGCCAAAGTAATGCTTTTGAGTCATAAATTTGTTGTGTATGTCAGCTGTTCAGTCATGTCTGACTCTATGACCACATGGACTGTAGCCTGCCAGGCTCCTCTGTCCATGGAATTCTCCAGGCAAGAATACTGGAATGAGTTGCCATTTCCTTCTCCAGGGGATCTTCCTGACCCAGGGATTGAATCCGGGTCTCCTGCATTGCAGTCAGATTGCAGGATACAGGATGCTTGGGGCTGGTGCACTGGGATGACCCAGAGGGATGGTATGGGGAGGGAGGTGGGAGGGGGGGTTCAGGATTGGGAACACGTGTACACCCGTGGCAGATTCATGTTGATTTATGGCAAAAGCAATACAATATTGTAAAGTAATTAGCCTCCAATTAAAATAAATAAATTAAAAAAAAAAAAAAAGATTCTTTACCACTGAGCCACCAGGAAAGCCATAAATTTGTTAGTGTCATTTTAGCTCTGAAAACCTGTCGAATCTTTCCTTCACCATTCACATACTACCCAGACTTTTACCTTTCTTATGGGCCTTTCCAGTTCTGGTGTCCATCTTCCCAGCTTCAATCTGTGCAATCCAATTTTTTGAATTTTAATATTTCAGTCATCCCAAAATCCTTATCTGTGCCTTTCGTGCCATATCTTTCCTACTCTGCTCCTTCATGGATGTTGATTCCTCATCTTGGAACACTCTCTGTACTGTCTATTCTGTCTAAGTCTAGTTGTCCTTCACGTCTCAAATGAGAACCACTGAGGAGTGCTGGCCTGGCCTTCAGACTAGACTGAAATTTACTCCTGTATGATTTCTTATTTCTGTCCTCATCTCCTGTCATAATTCCCACCTTTTTCTAACGCTTGTTGTCTGTGCTAGACTAGAAGCTACTTGAGGGCAGGGACTATGCTCACTTCTTTCATACCATATACTCTGTACCTAACATAAAACCCATGTCCGCTATAAGGTAGGTCTTCAATAAATATCTGTTAAATAAATGAATGAATGAAATTCAAAATACATGGTGTTTTGAGTCTTCAGTTTCACTTATTTCATAGACAGCCTTTTTATTAAATGTCCTTTTTCCCCCATAACTCCTTCCACTATTCTATTATATAGAAAAAGACTTGGTTTTGAACTTGCTGTAAGGCCAATGGGGCATGAGATATAAACAGGACTTTAAGACAAGGACCCTGCTGACAATGTGCAAAAGAGACTGAAAGGGGCAAGAGGAAACTGAAGACAAGTGGTTTCTCCCAGAGCATTCCTCAAAAACTAAAACTTGAGGTCAGACTACAACTTGGAGTCTTTGGCTATAACTCAAATTTCTTCCCGTACTTTTAGAATGCCCTCCTGTCAGTACCCTGATTAGCCACTGTTAATCCTTCCTCCCAGAAAAAAGGTTAAAGAATCTTCTGTCTACACTTGAAGACCCATAGGCAAGAAAGGCTAACCCCAGTAAGATTCATGCTGAGGTTGACCAGAGCATAATTTGATCCAAGTTAAGTTTTCCTTAGCTCAGTGTCCTCTCCTGAAAAGGTTCTGGTGCAAGGAAAACCAGACCTCCTGGAGGTTACGACCTCCTCACATTATCTCCCTTGGGCAGAAGCATCCCTGGGAATCTGGGCCTACTAATTGCTTCTGTAGGTTACAATCAGCTGCTAATAGTTTTTCACTGGACAAAAACCAACTCTCTTCCCACAGTTTTACACATCGATGCCTCCAGAAAGAGTACTGTGACAAGGACCCCTGCTGAGCTTGTTTTAGTGGAAAGAGCCCTGGGTTGAGGTCCAGGAGGACAAAATTATAATGCCTGTTCTGCAACTCACTAGCTGTGAGGTCTTAGGCACAAGCCAACATATAGCCTCTGTGAGCTTTGTCAAATGAGTTGGTTAAATTAGACACTCTCTAGGGTTTCTTCCAGAGTTAACTTTTTTTTTTTATTTCATGGCATGCTAATTAAAATGAGATCCAAATTGCACTTATCAAATAGGCAAAAAAGAAAAGAATACTCTTATTCACTGCTGGCAAGACCTCTTACAATACAGATGAGAGATCAAATTGGTAAGAAAAACAAGGTGAACACATGCCATTATATAGAAAACACATATTCTCAGGATTCCCCCTTTCCCATTGTCAGAATCATTGATTTCAAGGACCTCTCCAGCATATATGCAACAATACAACTGTATTCGAGTACAACATAATGATTTTTTAAAGTTTTTAATAACAATAAAAACTTAGAAATAATACAAATACCCACTGGCAAGCCATAAATTATACTAAATCCATGGAATTGTATAAAATAAAACAAGTAAAAATGTACAGAAATGTTTAATGAAGTTGAAAAGTTTATTAATTATTAATTAATAAATGGGAGTGGTTTACTTACTATCTCAGTGTCATTCAGTATGATCTCAATCAAGATTTTTATATATAGGTACATATTTATACTGATAATTCCCCAGTTTACCTGCCTGTGATTGCTAAATAAAGTCACACTGCTTTTAACAGCCTTATGATAACTTATGTGAACTTTTTTTCTGCAGATGTCCCTGCTTCTATCAGAGTCCTCATTCAGGAAGGTCTAGGTATCTTAAACAAACCCTTACTTCCTCCACAAAACAACTGCTGGTCTGAGTGCTAAAAGTGGGTCTATGCTACAATATAACTGACATGGAGGCTCCACCTCTCTCCTAATACAATTGGCTCAAGTGCAAAATCTATAGAAATCTGCAGAATAATCTTTGCAAAACCCAAACCTGATCATCTTCATCTCTCTTAAAACTTATGACTTGCCATTACTCTAAGCGCAAGCATAAACCTATTAAGAAGTCTGTAAGCTTTTACCATGTGATGCTACAATCCCAATTCTGGGCATCTACCTGTAGAAAAACATGAGACTAAAGGATACATGCACCTGAATGTTCATTGCAGGACTGTTTACAATAGCCAAGAAGTGGAAGCAACCTAAAGGTCCATCAGCAGAGGAATGAATAAAGATGTGGTACATATACACAATGGAATATTACTCAACCATTAAATGAATGAAATAACGCCATTTGCCCCAACATGGATGGACCTAGAAATGGTCATATTGAATGAAGTCAGAAAGAGAAGGAGAATATCACATGACATCCCTTAAATCTGGAATCTAAAAATAAATGATACAAATGAACTTACTTACAAAAGAGAAGGAGACTCAGATTTGGACAACAAACTTATGGTTGCCAGTGGGTAGGGGAAGGGATAGTTGGGGGGAGTTTGGGATGGATATGTATATACTAGTATGTTTAAGATGGATAGCCAACAAGGAACTACTGTATAGCAAGTGGAACTGTGCCCTATGTTGGGTGGCAGCCTGGATGGGAGGGAAGTATGGAGGATAATGGATACATGTGTATGTATGACTGGGTCCCTTCGCTGTTCACCTGAAGCTCTCACATCATTGTTTGTAAATTGGCTATACCCCAACACAAAATAAAAGCTTAAAAAAAAGAAGCCTATAAGCTCTTAAAGTTTTGCATGGTATACCTACTATGTGCCTTCCAGTGGCACTTTTCACTTACTATTTAATTCTCTTCCTATAAAGTTCTCCAAAGATGGAGAAGCTCTATACTGTCAGCAAAAACAAGACCAGGAGCTGACTGTGGCTTAGATCATGAACTCCTTATTGTAAAATTCAGACTTAAATTAAACAAGTTGGGAAAGCCATGAGGCCATTCAGGTATGACCTAAATCAAACCCCTTATGATTATACAGTGGAGGTGACAAATAGATTTGTGGGATTAGATCTGATAGACAGAGTGCCTGAAGAACTATGGATGGAGGTTCACAACACTGTATAGGAGGTGGTGATCAAAACCATCCCAAGAAAAAGAAATGCCAAAAGACAAAATGGTTGTCTGAGGAGGCCTTGCAAATATGAGAAAAGCAAAAGGCAAAGGAGAAAAGGAAAGATATACCCATTTGATGCAGAGTTCCAAAGAATAGCAAGGAGAGATAAGAAAGCCTTCATTAGTGAACAATGCAAAGAAATAGAGTATAACAATAGAATGGGAAAGACTACAGATCTCTTCAAGCAAATTAGAGATACCAAGGAAACATTTCATGTAAACATGGGTAAAACAAGGGACAGAAATGGTACGGACCTAACAGAAGCAGAAGATATAAAGAAGAGGTGGCAAAAATACACAAAAGAACTATACAAAAAAAAACTTAATGACCTGAATAACCATGATGGTGTGATCATCATGGATTACATAGAGCCAGACATCCTGGAGTGTGAAGTCAAATGGGCCTTAGGAAGCATTTCTAACAACAAAGCTAGTGGAGGTGATAGAATTCCAGCTGAGCTATTTCAAATTCTAAAAGATGATGCTGTGAAAGTGCTGTAGTCCATATGCCAGCAAATTTGGAAAACTCAGCAGTAGCCACAGGACTGAAAAAGGTCAGTTTTCCTTCCAATCCCAAAGAAGGGCAATGCCAAAAAATGTTCAAACTACCACACAATTGCACTCATTTCACATGCTAGATAATATTCAAAATCCTTCAAGCTAGGCTTTAACAGTATGTGAACTGAGAAATTCCAGATGTATAAGCTGGTTTTAGAAAAGGCAGAGGAACCAGAGATCAAATTGCCAACATCTGCTGGATCATAGAAAAAGCAAGAGAATTCCAGAAAAATATGTATTTCTGCTTTCTTGACTACTCTAAAGGCTTTGACTGTGTGGATCACAACAAACTGTGGAAAATTCTTCAAGAGATGGGAATACCAGACCACCTTACCTGCCTCCTCAGAAACCTATATTCAGGTCAAGAAGCAATAGTTAGAACCAGACATGGAACAATGGACTGATTCAAAATTGGGAAAGGAGTACATCAAGGCTATATACTGTCACCCTGCTTATTTAACTTATATGCAGAGTACATCATGTGAAATGTCAGGCTAGATGAAGCACAAGCTGGAATCAAGATTATTGGGAGAAATATCAATAACCTCAGATATGCAGATGACACCACCCTTATGTCAGAAAATGAAAAGGAACTAGAGCCTCTTGATGAAAGTGAAAAAGGAGAGTGAAAAAACTGGCTTAAAACTCAACATTTAAAAAATGAAGATCATGGCATCAGTCCCATCACTTCATGGCAAACAGATGGGGAAACAATGGAACCAGTGACAGACTTTATTTTCTTGGGCTCCAAAATCACTGTGGATGGTGACTGCAGCCATGAAACTAAGATGCTTTCTCCTTGGAAGAAAAGCTATGATCAACCTAGACAGTGTATTAAAAAGCAGAGACATTACTTTGCCAAGATCTGATATAATCAAAGCTATGGTTTTTCCAGTAGTCATGTATTGATGTGAGAGTTGGACCATAAAGAAGATGGAGTGATGAAGAATTGATGCTTTTGAACTGTGGTATTGGAGAAGACTCTTGAGAGTCTCTTGGACTGCAAGGAGATCCAACCAGTCAATCCTAAAGGAAATCAATCCTGAATATTCATTGGAAGGACTGCTGCCAAAGATGAAGCTTCAATACTTTGGTCTCCTGATGTGAAGAGCCAACTCATTTGAAAAGACCCTGATGCTGGGAAAGATTGAAGGCAGGAGGAGAAGGGGACAACAGAGGACAAAATGGTTGGATGGCATCACCAACTCAATGGACATGAGTTTGCTCAAACTCTGGGAGATGGTGAAGGACAGGGAAGCCTGGCATGCTTCAGTCAATGGGGTTGCAAAGAGCGACTGAACAACACAGTGTTCTTGCCCCGCTGTTTCATCTAGTTAATTCTTACTCAAGCTTTAGTTCTTAGTTTTTCATTTTCTCAGAGAAGGCTCCTGGAAGATACTGAGTTTGGTAAATTACCCATATTATACTTTCTAATCAGATCAGATCAGTCACTCAGTTGTGTCCGACTCTTTGCGACCCCATGAATCACAGCACGCCAGGCCTCCCTGTCCATCACCAACTCCCGGAGTTCACCCAGACTCACATCCATCGAGTCAATGATGCCATCCAGCCATCTCATCTTCTGTCGTCCCCTTCTCCTCCTGCCCCCAATCCCTCCCAGCATCACAGTCTTTTCCAATGAGTCAACTCTTCGCATGAGGTGGCCAAAGTACTGGAGTTTCAGCTTTAGCATCATTCCTTCCAAAGAAATTCCAGGGCTGATCTCCTTCAGAATCGACTGATTGGATCTCCTTGCAGTCCAAGGGACTCTCAAGAGTCTTCTCCAACACCACACTTCAAAAGCATCAATTCTTCGGCGCTCAGCCTTCTTCACAGTCCAACTCTCACATCCATACATGACCACAGGAAAAACCATAGCCTTGACTAGATGAACCTTTGTTGGCAAAGTAATGTCTCTGCTTTTTAATATGCTGTCTATGTTGGTCATAACTTTTCTTTCAAGGAGTAAGTGTCTGTCTTTTAATTCCATGGCTGCAGTCACCATCTGCAGTGATTTTGGAGCCCCCCAAAATAAACTCTGCCACTGTTTCCATTGTTTCCCCATCTCAGGAGATCCCTCACCCAGGAGATCAGTCCTGGGTGTTCATTGGAAAGACTGATGTTGAAGCTGAAACTCCAATACTTTGGCCACCTGATGCGAAGAGCTGACTCATTTGAAAAGACCCTGATATTGGGAAAGATTGAGGGCAGGAGGAGAAGGGGATGGCAGAGGATGAGATGATTGGATGGCATCACCGACTCAATGGACATGGGTTTGGGTGGACTCCAGGAGCTGGCGATGGACAGGGAGGCCTGGCGTACTGCAGTCCATGGGGTCGCAAAGAGTTGGACATGACTGAGTGACTGAACTGAACTGAATCAGTATAATTCAGGATTCCTTCTGTTGGAGGTGAGTGATAACCCACACAATTCACAATACTCACTCATTCCCACACCTCAAGCCCTAATTCTCTTTTCACCCCAGAGAAAAGAAAAGGTCTCTACTCACTCCAGATGAGTTCTGCTTGATAGACACAGCAATTATTTAGAGAAAGTGCAAACCTCTATCCTTAAGGTGTGGTCTGAACTCCAAGGTCCAGAGGAGCCAGGACAATATTTTCTTTCTCAAAGCATAGCATAGTATTTCCTTCTCAAAGCATATGTGTGTGTATATATATATATATATACACATATACACATACATATATATAGTACTTTATCAAAGTGTAGATCATTCACGCTTAAATACTATTCTAGATGAAATACCACTAGTCTGGACTCAACTCATTGCACAATCTTCCCTCCAGAGTTGGTGAAGCCTCATAATCTCCTTCAGAGAAAGCTCCTGAGAACAAGAAGTATTTTTAGCCATAGGACAGCCTAAATCCAGGTGTAGAAAAAAACAAATTATCTAATTCTTCTTGCTATTGTTGTCCTGTCAAGTCATGTCTGACTCTTTGTGACCCCCGTGGACTGCAGCACGCCAGGCTTCTCTGTCCTTCACCATCTCCCAGAGCTTACTCAAATTCATGTCCATTGAGTTGGTGATGCCATCTAACCATCTCATCCTCTGTTACCCACTTCTCCTCCTGTCCTCACTCTTTCCATCTCCAGGGTATTTTCCAATGAGCCAGCTCTTTGCATCAGGTGACCAAAGTACTGGAGCTTCATCTTTAGCAGCAGTTCTTCCAATGAATATTCAGGATTGATTTCCTTTAGGATTGACTGATTTGATCTTGCAGTCCAAGGGGCTTTCAAGACTCTTCTCCAGCACCACAGTTTGAAGGCATCAATTCTTCAGTGCTCAGCCTTCTTTAGGGTCCAACTCTGACATCCATAAATGACTACTGAAAAAACCATAGCTTTGACTATATGGACCTTTGTCGGCAAAGTGGTGTCCTTGCTTTATAGTATGCTCTCTAGGCTTGTCATAGGTTTCCTTCCAAAGAGCAAGTGTCTTTTAATTTCATGGCTCTGGTCACCATCTGCAGTGATTTTGGAGCCCAAGAAAATAAAATCTGTTAGTGCTTCCATTTTTTCCCCTATTTGCCATGAAGTGATGGCAAATCTAATTCTATAACAAGCTCAAAAACTAAGCAGAAAGAAGTGATGGTGGGTGATCATCCATAACTGGCAATGCGCCCTACACCCAGCCCCTGTGCCCAGGTTAATAACCTGTGACCTTTTTCAGTTTGGCTACACGAAGGAGAGAGTTTCCCAGACTCTGAGAGAGAAGAGGGCTGAAGCAACTGTTTCTCTGGGCCATTCTAATATATATTGACTGAATAAAGGGAATGTTTCAGCTTCCCTAGATATGTTTATTTCATTGCAGAAAGACAAACATTTAAACTTTCTGGGTTTGTGGCAGAAATTTTGTATTTATATACTTTAAAACTTTTTAAAGTAAAATTGAAAATTTCCTCAAAGAAAAAAGAATCAGGTAGCCCAAGGGGCTCAACTATGAATGAGTAATTAATGAGTATCTCTTTTTTTAACTTTGATACTTAGGTGATGGTTAGCAAAATGTTGAAAGATTGAGGTTACTTTTTTTTTTTAAGAGTATCTTAAAGGGGAAAAAGCTTAAATCAGTGCAAATAGTCTATATTTCCATAATAATAATAATAGCACAGCGGCTGCTGCTGCTAAGTTGCTTCAGTCATGTCCGACTCTGTGCGATTCCATAGATGGCAGCCTACCAGGCTCCGCCATCCCTGGGATTCTCCAGGCAAGAACACTGGAGTGGGTTGTCATTTCCTTCTCCATTGCATGAAAGTGAAAAGTGAAAGTGCAGTCGTTCAGTCATGTCTGACTCTTAGCAACCCCATGGACTGCAGCCCACCAGGCTCTTCCGTCCATGGGATTTTCTAGACAAGAGTACTAGAGTGGGGTGCCATTGCCTTCTCCAAATAGCACAGCATCATATTTCAAATTTTGGTTAATACCATAATACTATACTTAAAAGAATTTTGTGGTGAAGTAGATATAATTATAAAGGATCACCTAGACAATCCAGAGTTGGAAGGTGAACCTCCTCTTCCCAGGGCTAATATCTGCTCTCTTTCCACTAGAAGAGGATTAAACTGTTTAATATATTTCTAGAAAACAATCACTCACAAGACGTACTATGGGCCTTTATAATACGGCAATCTAACCAGAGATGCAGCAGATATTCCCCTGCACATACACCCCTGCTGTGTATGTCCCTCTTAGTTCTAGAGGGATTTGAGAATTTGTGTAAAAACTTTAAACCTTCACTCTGAGCACATAACTACCATTCTGTATGCAGAAGTGTTTCCACTGTTAATGAAAAACATCTTAATTTCCCTCAAGAAGGCATACATCCTTCTAAATGGTGAGAATAACAAAATCCAAACAGGTAATTGCTTACTGCAAATTATAACTAGGAGAGACATTGCATAGCAAATGAATTTTTGCTAACACAAATGAATAGAGATTCACTAAGAAAGCAAGTCTGAAGAAAATGAATTCTTACACAAACTTCAAAACACAAAGAACTGAATGTCGCTCATTGAAAATCCCCAATAGCACTAAAGTATACACTGCCAGTTTAGCATTAATCTATGAAACTGATCCCTATAGAATCACAAAACCGGATTTGTCTTTTATAAACTCTGTAGACACATATATTAAAAACATAGGCAATTGCTTAAAACAAACTCTATCTTCTTTTAAAACTTTTGACAGAAATAAAATTATATAATAACAATAGTCTTACAGCTATCCTAGAAATTTCACACAGTGGCAATCATTTAGTACTCAGACATATGGCTGTCAAATTTGTGTAAAGATTCTACTATCCCCGTGCCCACAGGATATTTTCCTTTGTCATGTGGTATAAAGAGTCAAATATATTCCCGGATATCCTGTTATGGTTATCAGATAGTCCAAATAACTAGTTAGTAGTTTGAAATAATAATTCCATTATTGGACCTCTTTGAAATAATTTTGAGCATTATTATGTTCAAGACACCATACTGAGAGTACTACAGGATAGAGTATAAATAAAAAATCAGTCAATGTTAGCCTTTCAATAACTTTGAAGCCTCTAATAGAGGTAAGATGCTGAGTTAGATCAGAACCGAATCATAAATAGATAAGTTCTGAACAGAGTAATGTAAGATATTTACCTTTGGAAAGGTTGGAAGGATTTGAGAAAAGAAGAAATGCTATGGCTTTAAAAGAAGAAGAAGAAATAAATGGTTTTAAAGGCCTAGCCTAGATTAGGGTAATTGCAGTGGAAATTGAAAAGGCACTATTCTCATAAAATGAGAAAAAAAAATTCAAATGGCCAATCAACATTTGGAAAGATGCTAAATTTCACTCTTCATTAAGAGATTCAGACTAGAATAACAAGGAGATCCTCAGATAGGCAAATGTGAAAAATATTGACAATATGCAAGTATTAGCAAAAACATAAAAAATGGGAATTCCCTACAGTGTCAGAGGAAACTCTAAATTGATAAAAAAAAAAAAAAAAAAAAAAAAAAACCTCTCAGGTAATAACTATCCAAACTTAAGGTGTACATTCTCTACCAGTCACTGGAAAACTTGGAGACAGTCAATGGCAGGAAATTGACAATTGATTAATAAATTATGGTATATGCATTCAGAACAATTGTGCACAACCCTTAGTAGGTAAATATATATATGGAATGAAATAAAAGGGTTTTATAATATGTTGTTGTTTATTAATACATTAAGAGAAAGAACAGTGGCAAAAGGATATGATTTTGTTCCTAAAATTTAGTATGCATTTGTGTGCATATACATAAAGAGAAATATATGCTAAGATGATATGAAGCAGACTATTCAAATAACTTAGAAAATGAGAGTGGGAGAAAGAGAGGATCTGGAAAAAGAAAACGTTTTGCTTTATATAATTTAGAGCTTTTCAAATTTTTTACAAAGAAAAGGTATTAACTTTAGAATTTAAAAAAATTTTAAAGGAGCAAAAATGGTTGTGGGGCAACAAAGGCTTGGGAATCCTTCAGAAGGCCTTCACATAATATGACAGCATGACTAAATCACATAAGTGAAAATTTTGCAAATATTTCATCAAAGAAGAGAAATCAACAATTCTATAGTAATTTAACTGGTAATACCCATTATGGTTAAATGGTGTTTGTTTATTTGTTTGTGGTTTTGTAAGTGAGAATTCTATCCCCTAAAGAATTCTGGATCACAGAAATGCCAAACTGGGTCAAGTCAACAGCATTTCCTTGTAGCATTCTGCAACATCAAGAAAACTTTTATGGGGAAGAATATAAAGAAGAGAATTACTATCATTCTAGTCTCTGTTTTTACAAGCAAGACTCTTTTAGATTCCACATATAAGTAATATTATGCAGTATTTATGGGCTTCCCTGATGGCTCAGCAGTAAAGAATCTGCCTGCAATGCCAGAGACATGGGTTCAATCCCTGGGTCAGGAAGATCCTGGAGAAGAAAATGTCAACCCACTCCAGTATTCTTGCTTGGGAAATCCCATGCACAGAGGAGCCTGGTGGGCTACATACAGTCCATGGGGTTGCAAGAACTGGACAAGACTTACTGACTCAACCACCACCACCATACAAGTATTTATCCTTCTCCATGCAACTTATCGCACTCAGCATAATGCTCTCAGAGTTCATCCATTTTGTTGCAAATGGCCAGATTTCCTTTTCTGTTATTACTGAACAATATTCTATTGTGTATATATATATATAGCACACTCTAGGGGCTGAGTAATGGGCGAATTGGGGAGGTATTGTTTAAGGGCACAAACTTACAACTAGTAGATACAGAAGTCCTGGGGATCTAATGCACTGAATAATAATTATAGACAACAATACTGTATTATAAATTTCAAAGTTGCTGAGATCAAATCTTAATTTTTCCTGTCTCAAAAAAGAAATTATGTAACATGATAGAGGTATTAGCTAATGCTACTGTGTTAATCATATTGCAGTATATAAATATATTAAATCACCACACTGTGCACCTTAAACTTTCACAAAGTTATCTGTCAATTATATCTTCATATAAGTTAATTAGTTAAATTTTCCCAGGAAAAATAGAGAATTACCCTCTATAACATCAGAACGAAGTCTCAACCCTTTTATTTAAGGTAGGATTTCTAATTTCAAATAAAGAATTGGTTATCAACTTAAGCATACTTTTACCTACATTCTATGCTCATTTTTGGCAGCACCATTGTTCATAACGTGTTATAAGAGATAAGCAGAATATTTATCTTCTGTGCCTCTGTGATGAAGAAAATACAACTAGAGCAAGTGGAAGACAAGAAGGAAAACCAATGATGAAAACTATGTCAGAAGC
Source organism: Bubalus kerabau (assembly GCF_029407905.1). Taxonomy (NCBI): domain Eukaryota; kingdom Metazoa; phylum Chordata; class Mammalia; order Artiodactyla; family Bovidae; genus Bubalus; species Bubalus kerabau. The sequence goes on from NC_073626.1 coordinate 96,788,434, forward strand.
AGTTATTGGTAAATGTCAGATTTCATGTCTTGATATTACAGCTCATATTTTCAAAGAGAAGATATATAATTACTTACCACAAAGCTACCTGAAAAAATTTAATCTGTATCATAAAATTTTACCAATTCAGACTAATCATGCAGAAGACTGGTCCAAACCAGCTAAAAATTAGGAAAGTAAATTTATAATGTATTCAAATTTGAAAGAAATTAAAAATATAAAATGTCAACATTCTTGCATTTATTAAATTCAGTTTGTTTCCAGCAAAGCTCAATTGGAGAATAAATCCAAGACAAAAGATATCATATGGTGGGAAGACTGCTTAAAAGTTTAGATTCAAGTTAGACCTTGGGAAAATCATCTTCTTTAAAACAGAAGTTTGGTCCCTCGCAGCCTCATCATCATTGAATTGTTCCTAAAAACAATATACTCTCTTATTCAAAATAAGTATACATGTTACAATACTATTTACACTATTGATTGGCTTAGACTGTGATACAAAGTTAAGGGTCAACAAAACTTAAAATGGATTACAAAAATTTCTAAATTTATATGTTTCTGATCCACTTTGTATTGTATATGCATCAACAAATTAATGGGCAGAAACTCTTTGAACAATCAAAGTTATAGACTAAAACAAGAACTGATATATTCTTTCCATGATCAGATGGTATAAAATATAAACTAATTCACATATAAAAAAGGAAATAGAATAAGTTAAAACTATTGAAGAAAGATAAATCTATAATGGATTCCACAGCAACATATCAAAATTTCACATAATTTTATTCTAAAGCATACATTTACCCAACCTTAGTGTAAAATGATTCTGAATTATATCCGTGAATGACTTTTGGAACATCTAAGTAATATTATTCACTGATCCCACACTTTGCATTCCTGAAGAAGAGTTGAATGGTAAATATTCACCTTTACCTTGGAAGGACAGCTCTAGACTCCAGGCTATATCCCTTTATGCAGGGAGGTAACATTAATTATAGAAGTCAGAATTTTCTGCATCTCTTAACATAGCTAATAAAAATTAACACTGACTAAACACTCATTGTGTACCAAGGTTGTTGCCAAGCGGTTCACAGGCATTATAGCACTGAATCCTTCCAATAGTCTTTTAGGTCGGTATTCATTATTTCCATTTTAAGTAAAACGGGGGATTACAGAAGTTAATCTACCCAAGGTCACAAAACCAGGAATTGACAAAATAATATTGAAAACCAGAATTCTTGGCTCCAAAATCCACAGTCTTAATGCTATACTGAATCAGTATATATGAAATTATTTCCCCAAATTTTCAAAAAGAAAAATAGTGCAAAAATAGAACAGGTGAAATTTGTCTGAAAATTTATAAATAATGAAATAAAATTTAATAAAATATATTTCATCATTTATTCTTGAAATTTAGTTCAAGTTTGAGGAATTAGATTAAAAATCATTTGGATGAGATAAAAATATTAATTACAGAAAAGTAAAACTTAAAGATTTAATAAAAATTTAGTCTTCACAGTTAATTCTGTGGCAAATCCTGTTGCCTGGCTACCATGAGGCAGAAAGAACTAATCTCATAAGAATTATCACAACTATATTAAAAACAATTACTATTTCTTATCTCCCTGTTCTATTTTTAAATACTGAATTATAGAATGGTTATACCATTTATACATGTTAACCATTAGTTTAACATGTAAACTAATGCTTTCTTCATTCTTTGTTGTTTTTGAACCTTCTAGGTATAAAAGTGATAAATATATATTTAGTTTCAGTGAGAAAAATAACCTTATAGCATCAGACCAGTGAGTCATCCAAACTGTTCTGTTCTAATGCTCACCTGTTTCTGATTATCACCATGGAGATAAGAAATGAAATGAGTAATGTACAGTCAAGATAAGGAACATATAAATTGAACATCTGTTGTTTTTGCTGTCTGAAGCACCTTACATTTTTTCTAGTAACAAAACCCCTACTATTTGGGGGAATCCATTTCTTGTCATTCAGGCAGAGTTGAACTTGATACACCCCAGACCATAGAGGTGGGCACAGGACTTCTAACTGAACAAAGTTCTTGGCACAGCAACTGGGGACATTAGCCAAGAATTCTAATCATACTTTTCAGTGATGTTTACTATATATACAGTAAGAAAGAGCTTTGGAGTCTCTCCTGTGGACTGTGATCTGTAAGGATATAAGCTTGGGTTTGCAGTAGCTGTATTTCCCACCATTTGGGGAGATCTTATCTAATAATAAAATCAATAAACAGAAGAAGCAGAGGTGAGTGATAAAGTGGCATCATGTAGAGCCAACTCTTACTTTGTCCTTTACAGTCACATGAGCCAACAAACTTCCTTTTTTCCTAAGCCAATTTGATTTGAGTTTCACTTGCAAGAAAAAAAAATTGACAGATACAATTTTCTCAACCATGGAGTTACTTAATTTCCTCTGGAATATAGTTACATTTAGGAATCTAAGATTTAAAGATGAGCTGTTCTACAGAAAAATAAGTTTGAAGTGTATTAAAGAGCTAAATGTGAAACCAGACATGATAAAACTCCTAGAGGAAAACATAGGCACAAGACTCTCTGACATAAATCACAGCAATAACTTTTTCAAGCCATCTCTCAGAAAATGGAAATAAAAACAAAAATAAACAAATGTGACCTACTTAAAGCTTTTGCACAGCAAAGGAAACAATAAACAAAATGAAAAGACAACCCACAGATTGGGAGAAAATATTTGGAAATGATGTAACCAGCAAGGGATTAGTCTCCAAAATCTACAAACAGCTCATGAAGCTCAACATCAACAAAACAAACAACTCAATCCAAAAACGCACAGACCTAAATAGACATTTCTCTCAAGGAGACATACAGATGGCTAAGAAGCACATGAAAAGATGTTCAAAATCACTAATTATTAGAGAAATACAAATCAAAACTACAATGAGGTACCCCCTCACACCAATCAAAATTACTACCATCAAAAAATCCACAAACAACAAATGCTGAAGAGGGTGTGGAGAGAAGGAAACCCCCCTACACTCTTGGTGAGAATATAAATTGATACAGTCCCTATGGAGAACAATATGGAGGCTCCTTGAAACACTAAAAATAGAGCTATCATATGACCCTGCAATCCCAGTCCTGAGCATATATCTGGAGAAAAGCATGGCCAAAAAGGATACACGTACCCCAGTGTTCATTGCAGCACTATTTACAACAGCTAAGATATGGAAGCAACCTAAATGGCCATAGACAGAGGAATGGATATAAAAGATGTGGTACATATATACAATGGAGTATTAGCACATTAAAAGAATGAAATAATGTAATTTGCAGCAACATAGATGGACCCAGAGATTGTCATACTGAGTGAAATAAGTCAAACAGAGAAGCAGAAACATCATGTGACATACCTCATGTGGAATCTAAAAAGACATGATACAAACAGCTGCTGCTAAGTCACTTCAGTTGTGTCCAACTCTGTGTGACCCCATAGACGGCAGCCCACCAGGCTTCCCTGTCCCTGGGAGTCTCCAGGCAAGAACACAAAACAGAAACAGACACACAGACTTGGAGAACAAACTTAAGATTGCTGGGGGGAAGGAGAGGGAAAGGAATAATTACAGAGTTTGGGATGGACATATACATACTACTATATTTAAAATTGACAACCAAAAAAGACCTATTATATAGCACGGGGAGGGCTTCCCTGGTGGCTCAGCCATAAAGAATCTACCTGCAATGCAGGAGCCGCAGGAGACACGGGTTCGATCCCTGCACAAGGAAGATCCCCTGGAGGAAGGCATGGCAACCCACTCTGGTATTCTTGCCTGGAGAATCCCATGGACAGAGGAGCCTGGCCAGGCTACAGTCCATAGAGTCACAAAGAGTCAGACACCAATAAAGTGACTTAGCATGCACTCATATAGCACTGGGAACTCAGCTCAGTGTTATGTGAAATCCTGGATGGGAGAGAGTTTGGGGGAAAAGGGGTCTATGTATATATATGGCTGATTTCTTTGCTATCTACCTGAAAATATCACAACATTGTTAATCAGCTTTGCATGTGTATTTCAGTTGTTCAGTTGTATCTGCCTCTTTGTGATGCCACGGACCTTAGCCCGCCAGGATTCTCTGTCCATGGAATTCTCCAGGCAAGAATACTGGAGTGGATTGACATTCCCTTCCCCACAGGATCTTGCTAACCCAGGGATTTAACCCTGGTCTCCTGCATCACAGGCAGACTCTTTACCATTTGAGCTAAGCTTTATTCCAATACAAAATTAAAAGTTTAAAAAAGAATAAAGATGAGTTCTTCAAGATTACTACCAGTTATGAGAAGTTATATATCTTTTTATTTGGCTTTAAAGTATCTCAAGTGTTCAGTAGTGGTAGTATATTGGAATTCTGTGAATAAACACATCCATGGTGGTATCTATATAGGCAATAACAATTGGGGAAAATGATAATGAAAAAAAAAAAAAAAAACCTCTTCCCCAAAATACCTCATTTCACTATCACAAGCCCTTAAATTCCATCACCAGAGGTTTATTTCCTAATTTTAAGCCTTGCCATTTCTCTCCAGTTCTCTTAGAGAAATAAATAACATTGAGGCACTTACATCCTAGTGTAAATTACTGAGACAATTTTTCTCCATGACAGGAAAAGAGTAGGTGCCAAAAAGTTTTGAAAAGAAGGTTAAAAAGTATAAGGATCAAGAGAATCAAAAGAAAGGCCACTGAAGGAAACTATTTGCAAAAACATATCTGATAAAGGACTATTATCCAAAATATACAATGAAATCTTAAAATTTAATGGTTAAAAAAAAGCAAACCACCTGATTAAAATATGGACAAAAGAATGGAACAAACACCTCACCAAAGAAGATATACAGACCTCAAATAAACAAAAGCAAAGAAAGTCAATGTCATATGTCATTGTTGTGTGTTAAGTCACTTCAGTCATGTCCAACTCTTTGTGACCCTATGGACTGCAGCCCACCAGGCTCTTCTGCTCATGTAATTTTCCAGGTAAAAATACTGGAGTGGGTTGCCATGCCCTCCTCCAGGGGATCTTCCCAACCCAGGTATCAAACACACATCTCCTATGTCTCCTGCATTGGCAGGCAGGTTCTTTACCACTAGCACCACCTGGGAGGTCCATCATATGTCATTAGGGACTTGCAAATTAAAATGAGATATCACTACACATCTATTAAAATAACCAAATTTCAAAACACTGACAACACCCAAATGCTGGCAAGGAAGTGGAGCAACAGGAGTTTTCATTCACAGGTGGTGGAAATATAAAATGGTACAGCCACTTTGGAAGACAGTTTGGCAGTTTCTTATAAAATTAAGCATACAAACTATCAAATGCACTCCCTGACCATCACTCCAACAGATTGAAAACTTATGTACATGCAAAAATCTGCACAGGAATGTTTCTGGCAGCTTTCTTCATAACTGCCAGAATTTGGAAGCAACCAAAATGTCCTTCAATAGGTAAATGGATAAATAACTGTGATACACCCAGACAATGAAATATTATTCAGTGCTAAATAGAAATAAACTACCAAGCCACAAAAAACATAGAGGAACAATAAATGCATATTGCTAGGTCAAAGAAGCCAGTTTCAAGAAGCTAAATACTATACAAATTCAAGCACATGAAGAAGCAAAACTACAAAGACAGTAAAAAGACTACTGGTTGCCAAGGGTTTGTGGGGAGAGAGGGAGAAATAGGTGGAGCACAGAGAATATTTAGGGCAGTGAGACTATTCTGTTATGTACTATAAAGGTCATTATGATACATCTGTCATCACACATTTGTCAAAACTCATAGAAAATATGACACAAAAAGTAAACTGTAATGTTAACCATGGACTTTCCTCAATAGTAATTTGTCATTGGTGTTTCATTCATTATACCAAATGTGCCACACTGGTGCACTGGTGTGGGATGTTAATGGTAGGAAAGAATTTGCATGTGTAGAGAGGGGTAGTAGAGGAACTCTTTGTACTTTTTCTGCCCAATTTGCTGTGAAGCTAAAAAATACTCTAAAAGTGAATTCTATAATTTGTTTAAGTAAAATCAATGGAACAGATGATCACCAAGAGTCAACAAATGGTACACATCACAATTACATTATCCCCATTACTCTTCAACATACGATTTAGGGACTACTATTCAAATAACAAATATTTATTGAAAACCTACTATGCATCTAGTTCTGTGCTTGGTACATTGGAAAATAAAATACAAATACTCATTTTCCACATGCAGCTTATAGTCTGTAAGAAAGGAGTAATACAACAAAGAAATAAATATATAATTACAGGATTATAATAAGGGAGCACTAGATAATATTTACAAATTGGTGAGGCAGCTTCAGTTTAAAAAAAAATTTTAACTGCAAGAGAAAGAGATATGGTAAATTAAGGACACCCAGATGATATGAAAGGATGGAATCCAGACTATAGGTGGGAGCTCTGCTCTTTGATAGGAGGGGAGTTTCTCCATGATAGCAGAAGAAGATATATATAAAGAGAAGAATATTTGTAGCAACCCTATTCCCATCAGGTGAAGAGAAATCTCCTTTAGTGGTATGTGTAGTGGATAGCAAAGATAGAAAAAAAATAAAATAAAATAACTTTTGAAATCTAATTTTAAATTTGATCAAATTTATATCATTATATTTAAATTTTAAAATTCAACATTCAGAAAACTAAGATCATCAAATTTGGTCCCATCACTTCACTGCAAATACATGAGGAAAAACATAAACAGTGACAGATTTTATTTTCTTGGGCTCCAAAATCACTGCAGACAGTGACTGCAGCCACAAAATTACAAGATGATTGCTCCTTGAAAGAAAAGCTATGACAAACTTAGTGTATTAACAAGTAGAGACATAACTTTGCTGACAAAGGTCTGTTGAGTCAAAGCTATGGTTTTTCCAGTAGTCATGTACAGGTGTGAGAGTTGGACCATGAAGAAGGGCGAGCACCAAAGAACTGATGTTTTCAAATAGTGGTGCTAAAGAAGACTCTTTAGAGTCCCCTGGACAGCAAGGAAATCAAAACAGTTGATCCTAAAAGAAATCAAACCAGAATATTCATTGGAAGGACAGATGCTAAAGCTGAAGCTCCAATATTTGGCCACCTGATGCGAAGAACTGACTCATTTGAAAAGACCCTGATGCCAGGAAAGATTGAAGGCAAGAGGAGAAGGGGACGACAGAGGATGAGATGCTTGGATGGCATCACCGACTCAATGGACATAAATTTGGGTATTGTGGTCCTTTAATGGACTGAAATCTGGTGGTCTGGAGTCAATGATAAGAAAGTGAAAGAAGGAAAGAGGCTAACATTCCCTGGTTTATGCAGAGAACCAATAAAGCCCTAGAACAGGGCTTATGCCACTCACGAAGGCACAGGCATCCTCTTGAGGAGGTCTTGAAAGCCTGGGCAGAAAAGTGAGCTCGGCAGTTTTCCACACTCCAGAGAATTAGCCAGAGGGAGAGAGAAAAAGAAAGAAAGAAGGACACAGGGACCCAGGTTCTGATGGAACAAGGGTGCTTTATTGAACTCTATGTGAGTATATATACTGTTTTACAAGGTAGCTTCTTCAGATAAAGGTCAAAAGACCAGATTTTACAACTTACCAAGGAAACACGGAGTAATAGTAGTCATAAAACCAGAATACAATCCATATCAAAAGAAAGAGGGTTATAAATAATCACTTTCACCATAAGGAAAATCTAATGAAGGCTGGCCCTCGCCCGCATTCTCCAGGCAAGTGGTTTCCAATTCCATGGGCTCCGGAATTGGGGTTGGGCTAGGTTGGGTGCCACTGGTGGGTAGTGGCAGGTGCCAGCCGAGCAACAGGAGCTCAAAGAAAGGGGGAGCAGCAGCAGTGGAGAGGACGCCAGGAGAGAGGAAAGGTCCCTGAAGCCCACGCCCTCCCCAGGGCCAGACTCTGCAGGCACACTGGGTGGGCATGATTGGCGGGCATGGTGGCAATAGCAGCATTTGAAGTAATTTATATCTGCTCTGAAGTATCTGCAATTTGCGGATGCTTAACCACTGATGCACCGACGCCTAGAGGAGCTATTCCACGTTCAAAGTCAGGAGGAGTGGCAGTGAGGAGATACCCCTCGTCCAAGGTAAGGAGCAGTGGCTGTGCTTTGCTGGAGCAGCCATGAAGAGATACCCCACATCCAAGGTAAGAGAAACCAAGAAGATGGTAGGTGTTGCAAGAGGGCATCAGAGGGCAGACACTGAAACCATAATCACAGAAAACTAGTCAATCTAATCACACTAGGACCACAGCCTTGTCTAACTCAATGAAACTAAGCCATGCCCTGTGGGGCCACCCAAGACAGGCCGGCATGGTGGAGAGGTCTGACACAATGTGGTCCACTGGAGAAGGGAATGGCAAACCACTTCAGTATTCTTGCCTTGAGAACCCCATGAACAGTATGAAAAGGCAAAATGATAGGATACTGAAAGAGGAACTCCCCAGGTCAGTAGGTGCCCAATATGCTACTGGAGATCAGTGGAGAAATAACTCCAGAAAGAATGAAGGGATGGAGCCAAAGCAAAAACAATACCCAGCTGTGAATGTGACTGGTGATAGAAGCAAGATCCAATGCTGTAAAGCACAATATTGCATAGGAACCTGGAATGTCAGGTCCATGAATCAAGGCAAATTGGAAGTGGTCAAACAGGAGATGACAAGAGTGAACTTCGACATTCTAGAAATCAGCGAACTAAAATGGACTGGAATCTGTGAATTTAACTCAGATGACCATTATATCTACTACTGCGGGCAGGAATCCCTCAGAAGAAATGGAGTAGCCATCATGGTCAACAAAAGAGTCCAAAATGTAGTACTTGGATGCAATCTCAAAAACAACAGAATGATCTCCATTCGTTTCCAAGGCAAACCATTCAATATCACAGTAATCCAAGCCTATGCCCCAACCAGTAATGCCGAAGAAGCTGAAGTTGAATGGTTCTATGAAGACCTACAAGACCTTTTAGAACTAACACCCAAAAAGATGTTCTTTTCGTTATAGGGGACTGGAATGCAAAAGTAGGAAGCCAAGAAACACCTGGAGTAACAGGCAAATTTGGCCTTGGACTACAGAATGAAGCAGGGCAAAGACTAATAGAGTTTTGCCAAGAAAATGCACTGGTCATAACAAACACCCTCTTCCAACAACACAAGAGAAGACTCTACACATGGACATCACCAGATGGTCAACACCAAAATCAGACTGATTATATTCTTTGCAGCCAAAGAAGGAGAAGCTCTATACAGTCAACAAAAACAAGACCAGGAGCTGACTGTGGCTCAGATCATGAACTCCTTATTGCCAAATTCAGACTTAAATTGAAGAAAGTAGGGAAAAACCACTAGACCATTCAGGTGTGACCTAAATCAAATCCTTATGATTATACAGTGTAAGTGAGAAATAGATTTAAGGGCCTAGATCTGATAGATAGAGTGCCTGATGAACTATGGAATGAGGTTCGTGACATTGTAAAGGAGACAGGGATCAAGACCATCCCCGTGGAAAAGAAATGCAAAAAAGCAAAATGGCTGTCTGGGGAGGCCTTACAAATAGCTGTGGAAAGAAGAGAAGTGAAAAGCAAAGGAGCAAAGGAAAGATATAAACATCTGAATGCAGAGTTCCAAAAATAGCAAGAAGAGATAAGAAAGCCTTCTTCAGTGATCAATGCGAAGAAATAGAGGAAAACAACAGAATGGGAAAGACTAGAGATCTCTTCAAGAAAATTAGAGATACCAAGGGAACATTTCATGCAAAGATGAGCTCGATAAAGGACAGAAATGGTATGGACCTAAAAGAAGCAGAAGTTATTAAGAAGAGGCAGCAAGAATACACAGAACTGTACAAAAAGATCTTCATGACCCAGATAATCACGATGGTGTGATCACTGACCTAGAGCCAGACATCCTGGAATGTGAAGTCAAGTGGTCCTTAGAAAGCATCACCATGACCAAAGCTAGTGGAGGTGATGGAATTCCAGTTGAGCTATTTCAAATCCTGAAAGATGATACTGTCAAAGTGCTGCACTCAGTATGCCAGCAAATCTGGAAAACTCAGCAGTGGCCACAGGACTGGAAAATGTCAGTTTTTATTCCAATCCCAAAGAAAGGCAATGCCAAAGAATGCTCAAACTACTGCACAATTGCACTCATCTCACACGCTAGTAAAATAATGCTCAAAATTTTCCAAGCCAGGCTTCAGCAATACATGAACCGTGAACTTCTGATGTTCAGGCTGGTTTTAGAAAAGGCAGAGGAACCAGAGATCAAATTGCCAACATCTGCCAGATCTGGAAAAAGAGAGTTCCAGAAAAACATCTATTTGTGCTTTATTGACTATGCCAAAGCCTTTGACTGTGTGGATCACAAGAAACTGTGGAAAATTCTGAAAGAGATGGGAATACGAGACCACCTGACCTGCCTCTTGAGAAACCTATATGCAGGTCAGGAAGCAACAGTTAGAACTGGACATGGAACAACAGACTGGTTCCAAATAGGAAAAGGAGTACGTCAAGGCTGTATATTGTCACCCTGCTTATTTAACTTATATGCAGAGTACATCATGAGAAACGCTGGGCTGGAAGAAGCACAAGCTGGAATCGAGATTGCCAGGAGACATATCAATAACCTCAGATATGCAGATGACACCACCCTTATGGCAGAAAGTGAAGAGGAACTCAAAAGCCTCTTGATGAAAGTGAAAGTGGAGAGTGAAAAAGTTGGCTAAAGCTCAACATACAGAAAACTAAGATCATGGCATCCAGTCCCATCACTTCATGGGAAATAGATGGGGAAACAGTGGAAACAGTGTCAGACTTTATTTTTGGGGGCTCCAAAATCACTGCAGATGGTGACTGCAGCCATGAAATTAAAAGACGCTTACTCCTTGGAAGGAAAGTTATGACCAACCTAGACAGCATATTCCAAAGCAGAGACATTACTTTGCCAACAAAGGTCTGTCTAGTCAAGGCTATGGTTTTTCCTGTGGTCATGTATGGATGTGAGAGTTGGACTGTGAAGAAGGCTGAGCACCAAAGAATTGATGCTTTTGTACTGTGGTGTTGGAGAAGACTCTTGAGAGTCCCTTGGACTGCAAGGAGATCCAACCAGTCCATTCTGAAGGAGATCAGCCCTGGGATTTCTTTGGAGGGAATGATGCTAAAGCTGAAACTCCAGTACTTTGGCCACCTCATGCGAAGAGTTGACTCATTAGAAAAGACTGTGATGCTGGGAGGGATTGGGTGTAGGAAGAGAAGGGGACGACAGAGGATGAGATGGTGGATGGCATCACTGACTCAATGGACATGAGTCTGAGTGAACTCTGGGAGTTGGTGATGGACAGGGAGGCCTGGCGTGCTGCGTTTCATTCGGTCGCAAAGAGTCGGACAGGACTGAGGGACTGAACTGAACTGAATGAAGGAAATCCCATGCATGGATTCTGTCTCGTGACCTCAGTCCTGGGAGCAGTGTCCCGCTCCACTCACTCCTGTTACCAGGAACTGATAAGGAACAGAGGCTCATGAGAGACAGGAACAGCACACAGGAATCCTACTGTTAAACTTTCCCTGACACTTGGGTAAACTCCTAGAGTTGGTGATGGACAGGGCAGCCTGGTGTGCTGCAGTCCATGGGGTCGCAAAGAGTCGGACACAACTGAGCGACCGAACTGAACTGAACTGAAACGGGATAAAGGAAGCATTTAGGGGGATAACTAGCATTAGTTCACCCTAGAGGATTACTTTAGGCTAGGGGATATTGTTTACTGGGACCGGAGGGAGAAAACCACAGATGATGCAGTCAAAAAAAGGATGACTGAGAAAAAACTTGTCAAAGCTTTTTTCACAAAAATATTTTTCACAAAAATATGAGGCAACTTCTTTGGTGAGAATTTTAAAAGGAGTAAATATGAAAGTGTTCTCATGACAAATATCAGGATGATACTGCAGTATAATATAGGTTACTGGAAAGCATTAAGAATACATTGAAGAAAGAAAAGTTCTATTTTGAGCCTTGCTTCTGCCATTTATTAGCTGTATATGTTTTACAATACACTTACCCCCTCTGAACCTGAGTTCCTCTGATGGTAAAATAGGGATAGTAAACCCAATAATATAAGGCTGCAGAAAGGATTAAATGAGATTACATAAGTAAAGCTCTTTATACACATTAAATCCTTTTTAAAATATTTGTTTATTTTCTGCTCTCATAGCTTTAAGAATTCTTAAGCTTTACTAAGCTGTAGGAGCTTTTATTTTCAGGTCAATACTAATCTGAGAGTTTTTTCCTGGTTAAAGTGATAACATTAGGTGGGATACAAAATTAACATACAAAAATCAGTAGTATTTCTTATACTAACAATAAACTACATGAAAAGTTTTAAATAGGATCCCATTTACAAAAGCATCAAAAACAATAAAACACTCAGGAATAAATTTAACCAAGTAGATGAAAGATCTTTATACTGAAAACTACATTGCTTAAAAAATCAAAGAAGACATAAATTAATGTAAAAGTATCCCATTTTCATGGGCTAGAAGAATTAATATTTCTTAAATGTCTATATTACCCAAATCTATCTGTTGTTGTTATTTAGGCACTAAATCATGTCCTTTTTTTTTTTTTTTTTTTTTTGCAACTCCATAGGCTATAACCTGCAGGTTTCTCTGTCCATGGGATTTCTCAGGCATGAATGTTGGAGTGGGTTGCCATTTCCTTCTCCAGGGGATCTTTCCAATGCAGGGATTAAACCTGCACCTCCTGCACTGATTGCAGGCAGATTCTTTACCACTGAGCCATCAGGAAAACTCATGGATTTGTTGAAATCCCTATCAAGATTCCAATGGCATTTTCTATAGAAACAGAAAAAAAATTCTAAAATTCATATGAAACCACAAAAGACCTCCAAATAGCAAAAGAAATGGGAACTAGATGGGGAAACAGTGGAAACAGCGTCAGACTTTATTTTGGGGGCTCCAAAATCACTGCAGATGGTGACTGCAGCCATGAAATTAAAAGACGCTTATTCCTTGGAAGGAAAGTTATGACCAACCTAGACAGCATATTCCAAAGCAGAGACATTACTTTGCCAACAAAGGTCTGTCTAGTCAAGGCTATGGTTTTTCCTGTGGTCATGTATGGATGTGAGAGTTGGACTGTGAAGAAGGCTGAGCGCCGAAGGATTGATGCTTTTGTACTGTGGTATTGGAGAAGACTCTTGAGAGTCCCTTGGACTGCAAGGAGATCCAACCAGTCCATTCTGAAGGAGATCAGCCCTGGGATTTCTTTGGAAGGAATGATGCTAAAGCTGAAACTCCAGTACTTTGGCCACCTCATGCAAAGAGTTGACTCATTGGAAAAGACTGTGATGCTGGGAGGGATCGGGGGCAGGAGGAGAAGGGGACGACAGAGGATGAGATGGCTGGATGGCATCACTGACTCGATGGACGTGAGTCTGAGTGAACTCCGGGAGTTGGTGATGGACAGGGAGGCCTGGAGTGCTGCAATTCATGGGGTCGCAAAGAGTCAGACATGACTGAGCGACTGAATTGAACTGAACTGAATCTTGAGAAAGAAGAGTAAAGTTGGAGGTATTTTACTTCCTGATTTCAGATTATATTATGAAGCTCTTGTATAGTCTTTGAGAGCCCATAAATAAATCCATGCAAATATGGTTAAACAATATTTGACAAGAGAACCAAGAATCCTCAATAGAGGAAAGATGGTCTCTTTAGTAAACGGTGCTGGGAAAATTGGATATTTACAAGTTAAAGAATGAAACTAAATCTCTATCTCATACCACTTACAAAAATTAACTTGAAATGAATTAAAGACTTAAATGTAAGACCTGAAACCATAAAATTCCTAGAAGAAAACAGGAAAAAAGTCTCCTTGACATGGGTCTTGGCAATATTTTTTTTATTGAAGTGTAGTTGATTTAGGGCTTCCCTGGTAGCCCAGCTGATAAATAATCCATCTGCAATACAGGAGACCCCAGTTTGATTCCTGGGTCAGGAAGATCCACTGTAGAAGGGATAGGATAGCCACTCCAGTGTTTTGGGGCTTCTCTGGTAGCTCAGAAAGTAAAGAATCAGCCTGCAATTTGGGATACCTGGGTTAGATTACTGAGTTGGGATATAGGGCTGGAGAAGGAGACTATGGAGAAGGGAATGGCAACATACTCCAGTATTCTGGCCTGGAGAATTTCATGGTCAGAGGAGCCTGGCAAGCTATATAGTCCATGGGGGTTGCAAAGAGTCAGACATGACTGAGCAACTTTCACTTCACTTTCATAGTTGATTTATACTATTTTATTTCAGTTTCAAATATACAACATAGTGATTTAATATTTTTATAGATTATACTTCACTTAAAATTGTTATAAAACAATGGCTATGTTTCCCTGAGCAATAATTTTTGTACATGACAACAAAAGCACAAGGAATAAAATCAAAAATAAGAAGTGGGAATACATTAAACTAAAAAGCTTCTACACAATAAAAGAAATGACTGACAAAAAGAAAAGACAACCTACCAAATAGGAGAAAATATTTGCAAAGCATATATCTCATCAACATATATCAAGAACTCCTACAACTCAATAACAAATTAACAAATAATCCAATTTTAAAATGGATGAAGGACCTAAAGGGCAAAGGACATTTTTCTAAAAATGATATGTAAATGGCCAACAGGTACATTAAAAAGTGCTCAACATCACTAATCATTAGAGAAATGCAGATCAAAATGACAATGAGATATCACCTCATTTCTGTTAGATTGACTATCATCAAATAGATGAGAGATAAAAGCTAGTGAGGATTTGGAGAAAAAGGAACTCTCATGCACTGGTGGTGGGACTATAAGTTTGTGCAAACACTATGGAAAACAGTATGGAGGTGCCTCAAAAAATTAAAAGTAGAATTACTATATGATCTAGCAACTTCATTTCTGGGTATATATCCAAAAGAAATGAAATCAGTAAGTGAAAGAGCTATCTGCACCCCCATGTTCACAGCAGCATTATTTATAATCACTAAAACATGGAAACAACCTAAGTGTTCATCAACAGATGAATGGATAAAGAAAATGTGGTAAATAGATATCAATGAAATACCATTCAGTTATTTTAAAAAGAAGAAAGTCTTCCATTTGGGACAATGTGGGTGGACCTTGTGAAATAAGCTAGAGAAAGACAAATACTGTGTGTTCTCACTTATGTGAAATCTTAAAAAATCCAACTCAAAGAAAAAGGGATCACGTCTGTGGTTCAGATGAGAAGCAGGGTATGGAGGTGGTGCAACTGGATGAAGATGGTCAGAAGGTACAAAGATAAGATATATAAGATAGGTAAATCCTGGGGATGTGAAGTGCAACATGATGACTGTAGTTAACACTACTATATGGATTATTTGAAAGTTGCCAAGACAGTAAATTCTAAAAACTCTCATCATAAGGGAAAAATATTTTTTGTATATCTGTGAGATGATGAATGATAATTAAAGTTACTGCAGTAATCATTTCACAATAAGTATAAGACAAGCCATCATGCTGTACATCCTAAACTTATACAGTGCTATATGTCAACTATATTCCAATAAAACTGAGAGGAAATAAAAGGAATTAGGAGGAAAATGTTAACATTTGGGCAACTACTTCCTAAATTCCTTTAGGCATTTTGAACATTGAAAACTGTTCAGGGTATATACAATTCTTGCATCAGTGAACTAACCACAACACCCAGATTATGCTTTTTATTCAAGTATTCAAGTTGGTCTTAGGACCTCTAAAATTATAAGGTATCAAACCAATTTCATTGAGATTTATTTCTACCTAGAAGACAGTCTTTCCAGTGTAACAAAAAAAATGTCCTTTAAAATATTCCTATCTGGCTTCCAGTCCAAGATGGCAGAGTAGAAGGAGAGAGTCATCTCCTCCTGTAAGAGCACCATAATTGCAACTAGTTGTTGAACAACCATGGACAAGAAGACATGAGAGCACACCAAAAAAAGATACCCCGTGTCCAGAGACAAAGAAGAAGCCACAGCGAGATGGTAGGAAGGGCGCAATCAAAATAAAATCAAATTCCATACCTGCCAGGTGGATGACCCACAGACTGGAGAATAAAAATACCAAAGAAGTTCTTGTACTATTGTGAAGATTCTAAGCTCCATGTCAGGATTCCCAGCCAGGGGATCTGACAAAGGGACTGGGATCCCCAGGGAATCTAGCCTTGAGGGCCAGCAGGATTTGATTATAGGCCTTCCAGAGGCCTGGGGAAAATAGAAACTCCAGTTTTGGAGGACACAAACAAAATTTTGCACACACCAAGACCTAGAGGAGAGGAGCAGTGACCCCCACAGGTGACTGAACCAAAACTATCTGCTAGTTTGGAGGGCCTCCTGCGGAAGTGTGGGTTGGCAGGGCCTCAACACAGGGACACAGGCACTGGAAGGTCCCCCTTGGACTAAACACTCTTGGAGTTCACCATTAACCCTACCATAAAGCCCTTAGACCACAGGGCTAGATCACCTCAGGCCAAACTACCAGGGAGGGAGTGCAACCCCACCCATCAGCAGATAATTGAATTAAAGCTTTACTGAGCAA
The DNA here is from genome assembly GCF_029407905.1 of Bubalus kerabau. Classification (NCBI taxonomy): domain Eukaryota; kingdom Metazoa; phylum Chordata; class Mammalia; order Artiodactyla; family Bovidae; genus Bubalus; species Bubalus kerabau. Next base: position 96,805,124 of record NC_073626.1, read on the forward strand.
GGCCCTGCCCACTAGAACAAGACCCAGGTTTTCCCATTGCCAGTCCCCATCAAGAAGCTTACACAAACCTCATAGGCACAGCCATCAGAGTCAACAGAAGTAGCAAAAAGAAGCACAACCTCACAGTGGCTAAAACAAAAAGCATATTACAGAAAATTAATCATGATGAAAAAACAGAAAGTTATGTCCCAGATGAAGGGACAAGATAAAATTCCAGAAAAACAACTAAATGAAGTGGAGATAGGCAACTTTCCAGAAAAATAATTTAGAATAATGATAGTGAAGATGATCCAGAATCTCAGGAAAAGAATGGAGGCAAATATTGGGAAAATGCAAGAAATGTTTACCAAAGACCTACAAGAACTAAAGAACAAACAAATAGATGAATAATACACTAGAAGGAATCCATAGCAGAAAAACTGAGGCAGAAGAATGGATAAATGACCTGGAAGACAGATTGTGGAAATCACTGCCACAGAACAGAATATAGAAAAAAGAATGAAAAGAAATGAAGACAGACTAAGAGACCTCAGAGACAACATTAAACACACCAACCTCTGCATTATAGGAGTCCCAGAAGAAAAAGAGAGAGAAAGGACTTGAGAAAATATTTAAAGAGATAATAGCTGAAAACTTTCCAAGCATGGGAAAGGAAATAGTCAACCAAGTCCAGGAAGCTCAGAGAGTCCCAGGAAGGATAAACCCGAGGAGAAACACACCGAAACACATAGTAATCAAACTGACAAAAATTAAAGAGAGAGATAAAATATTAAAAGCAACAAGGGAAAAATGACAACATGCAAGGTAACTCCCATCAGGCTATCAGCTGATTTCTCAACAGAAACTCTACAAGCCAGAGGGAATGGCAGGATATATTTTAAGAGATGAAAATAAAGAACCTACAACCAAGAATACTCGACCCAGCAACACTCTCTTTCAGATTTGATGGAGAAACCAAAAGCTTTCCAGACAAGCAAAAGTTAAGAGAATTGAGCACCACAAAACCAGCTTTATAACAAATGCTAAAGGAACTTCTCTAGGCAAGAAACACAAGAGAAGGAAAAGACCTACAGAAAATACACCCAAAACAATTAAGAAAACAGTAATAGGATCATATATATCTATAATTACCTTAAATGTAAATGTATTAAACCTGCCAACCAAAGACACAGATTGGCTAGGTGGATGAAAACATGTGCATGTATGCACTTCCACTTACCACATCACTGTGCTTGACCTCCCTGAATTGCATGCAATTATTTTATATTAAGTTAATCATGCTCCCATTGTGGCTTACAATTGTAATTGTCTTTTTTTTTTTGGTCTAGCTATTGATTATGAAAACTGATGAACATTTTTTACTAATGTGATTATGTAACTATTACTCACGTAACACCATTGTATCATGATAGGTCAACAGAAAAATAATAGAACTCTATATCCCCAAAACTAGGATCTAATAGAAAAACCTGTAATCACTTTTTAAAATCCAGATGCATATCAGAATTGTCTTCAAATTTTTGGAAAAATACAAATGTTCAGGTATTTTTTTTTCTTCAGAGCTCCAGATATGTTTCTAATAAATATAAGGTTTAAAAATAATTGGACTATATGATGATCTTTTTACTTTTATCTAGTTTGTTTTACTTTTCTATTTCATAGTCAGTGCTCCCACTCCATTTAGTTTCTGTTCTCCAATTTCTCTGTCTCTTCATTTTTTGTTTGATGTTCCTTCTCAAGGCTTTACCAACTGTAGTAGAAAAACTTTTGCATACATATATATAAGTATTTTAGAAAACATATAAGTTTTGGCCTAACTAAAAAAATTATGACATTTTGATTCTACTTGTTTGACTTAGTATGAATAGAATGCTATATTTCTAATTTAAAAAATAGATATGCAACAAAGGTTTACTGTATAGCACAGGGAACTACAGTTAGTTTCTTATAATAACCGGTGATGGAAAATAATTTCAAAAATAATATATGTGTATTTGTATAACTGAATCACCTTGCTGTGCACCTGAAACACTGTAAGTATAGTTATACTTCAGTAAAATATGTATATTTAAGCAACAAAAAAATAAAATATACATTCAAAAGGAAAAAAGATACTAGGACCATGAAACAGAACAGAAATGCAATACTGTACCTAAAACACTGTCTCTTGTGATTACATAAATTGCTCCTCACTATGCTAAAGATAAATCAAGAATACTCACAATACTGGATATAGTATATGTGTATTTGTATAACCTTGCTGTGCACCTGAAACATCATAAGTCAACTATACATCACTAAAATATATTTTTTAAAAATCCATATCTACATGTTATTCTTATGTTTTTAATATGCCAATGGTAAACTACTCATGAAAATGCAGTTTTGCAAGAATGTTTTTATTATAAATAAACACCAACAGAAAAATGGGGCTTTAGATTTCAAGTGGGGTTTTGTATTTATTTGTTTTCTGGGTTATTTAAAATTCCACCATGTTGCACCAAGTTCTAATACTTTCATGTACATCAGAATCAGTTTGGATGCATTTTAATAATTAAAGTTCCAAGATCTTAACCCCAGAATATCTGATTCTTCAGGTTTAAGTGATACCAAGGAATATGCATTTTTTACTAACATCTCAGGTAATACTTCAGATGGTCTTCAATGCCCATTTTGAGGAACACTTAGAACCTAGGCAAAATGCACATTTGCATTGGAAAAATTGTTTTTATCATGTGGAAAATCTAAAGAAATATATATTTACTTTCATATATATATCACACTCAATTCACTTCTGGAACAAAAGAAAAAGTCCTCCTTTAATTTGAATTTTTGTTCATTTTGAGTGTTATACATTATGAATTCTGGTGCTGGCAAAGACTCTTGAGAGTCCCTTGACTAGCAAGGAGATCAAACCGGTCATTCCTAAAGGAAATCAGCCCTGAATATTCATCGGAAGGACAGATGCTAAAGCTGAACCTCTGATACTTTTGCTACCTGATGTGAAGAGCGAATGCATTGGAAAAGACCCTGATGTTAGGAAAGACTGAGGGCAGGAGTAGAAGGGGGTGACATAGGATGAGATGGTTGGATGGCATCACTGGCTCAATAGACATGACCTTGAGCAAACTTCCAGAAATAATGAAGGACAAGGAAGCCTAATGTGCTGCAGTTCATGGGGTTGCAAAGAATCAGACATGACTTAGAAACTAAACAAGAACAACTTTATGAATACATTAGACACTGAGTTTGAAATGTTCAGTTCAGTTCAGTCACTCAGTCGTGTCCAAGTCTTTGCAACCCCATGAATTGCAGCATGCCAGGCCTCCCTGTCCATCACCAACTCCCGGAGTTCACTCAAACTCACGTCCATCGAGTCAGTGATGCCATCCAGCCATCTCATCTTCTGTCGTCCCCTTCTCCTCCTGCCCCCAATCCCTCCCAGCATCACAGTCTTTTCCAATGAGTCAACTCTTTGCATGAGGTGGCCAAAGTACTGGAGTTTCAGCTTTAGCATCATTCCTGCCAAAGAAATCCCAGGGCTGATCTCCTTCAGAATGGACTGGTTGGATCTCCTTGCAGTCCAAGGGACTCTCAAGAGTCTTCTCCAACACCACAGTTCAAAAGCATCAATTCTTCAGCACTCAGCTTTCTTCACAGTCCAACTCTCACCTCCATACATGACCACTGGAAACACCATAGCCTTGACTAGACAGACCTTTGTTGGCAAAGTAATGTCTCTGCTTTCAATATGCTATCTAGGTTGGTCATTACTTTATATGCAGAGTACATCATGAGAAACGCTGGGCTGGAAGAAACACAAGCTGGAATCAAGATTGCCGGGAAAAATATCAATAACCTCAGATATGCAGATGACACCACCCTTATGGCAGAAAGTGAAGAGGAACTAAAAAGTCTCTTGATGAAAGTGAAAGAGGAGAGTGAAAAAGTGGGCTTAAAGCTCAACATTCAGAAAACGAAGATCATGGCATTTGGTCCCATCACTTCATGGGAAATAGATGGGGAAACAGTGGAAACAGTGTCAGACTTTATTTTTCTGGGCTCCAAAATCACTGCAGATGGTGACTGCAGCCATGAAATTAAAAGACGCTTAGTCCTTGGAAGAGTTTGAAATGTTAGTTCTACAATATTTTTCATGATAAAGGTCCCATATGATTCATATATTTGTTTCATATATAAAGAGGCTTTGACAGCTGCTTAAATTATCATTTGCTAAATGTAAGAGTAAAATTTTACATTTTCCTTTGTCTATGAAAATATTTATCTTGAAGCCCCCAAAATTACCAAAACTCTCCTACCTTTAGGATCTTTCCATGCAAAAATAAAGATTTCCTAACATTTTCTTAGGAGTTTCCCTCAAGGATATTTACTAACTACATCTTGTTTAATCCATTCAGCTGCTCCTAAAGAAGTCATATTCTTTACACATAGTAACAAACAACATTACAAACACAAACTTGCAAGTTTATGTAAAATTCAAGCCAGATAAAACTTGGAAAACAACTATATGTCTTTCAGAGGATTGCCTTTCAGAAGCACTGAAAATACATATTTCAGATACCAAATAGGAGATAAATGATATGCTTTCCAAGATGGAACATAAGGTCTTAGTCTATTTTAAGAGAAAAAAAAAGATTGGAAAATATCCCAGAAATGTCATTGTGGGAGCAGGTTGAACAATCCACTAGTATAAAAAGAATTTTTCTTTTAAAAAAGCAATCACATCACTCATTTATTAAATTTAGGGAGGACAGTAAAATGAAAAGTGTTGGATTTCCTTAGGAAAAATATTCAAGTGAAACTAAGTTAGTCCTGAACTATAATTGAATATTACAGTCTGGATGGTGTTCAGAAGCATGGACCAGAAGGGACTATGGACATTCATTGAATCATTGCCTGCCTTCAGTTGAGTCCTACCACTAAATCACCTAAGATTAATAAATAGCCTGTCTCAGTTTGAATGCCTGCAGAGGAAGAAGTTTTATAAATCCTTTATTTATCTCTTCAATAAGCAATGCACCAGTTGATTTCATTCAAATAAATTATTTTCTTTTGTTCTATCCAAAAATATTAAGACCCAGTAAGTGTTGATTTACAAACTGGTCCCCATAAACAGAGGGCAGAGAGAGACCAAAGAAAGAGGCAGATCACTTCAGATTGATAGGTGGTAGGTTTAATAAGCAAGGGGATTTACACAACTTGTCTTGGGCTGTTGAAAGACTAGTAAATCTCCATACTCACCCAACAGAATTTAAAAACATGTTCAGGCACATATACCATCCAGATGATCTCAACAACACATTGTTCTCTCAAGGCAACGTTCTTCAAAATGCCTCCCACATGGGAACCATGTACATTCCAAGCACAGGGGAGGCAAGTGAGGAGCCTCCAGTGGCTCTGGAGTCAAACAGCTCACAGGTCAAACAGTGGTCATGTCCTCTAAATTACCTTCTCCAAGCTATGCATGTGGCATGGGGCTAGAGCTTAGCAGTAGATCATTTGACTGCAACACTATGTACAAGAGACATTATTGTCAAAACCTCCATCCAAAACCTGAGAGATTTGGCTAAACACAAGACATTTTAGATACCTAAAATCAAAGAGCTATTCCACCGAGGTAGACACTATGCAAAACTATGAATTTTAACTGTTGGCCTGCACTACCCTTTCTCTTTCAATATCCAACCATCTATAAACCCCAAATCACAGCGTAAACATTGATGGAAACTTAAAGTGTACTGCTCAAGAATCCTTGAATACTTGCTTCATTTGCAACCTCTGAACATTTAACTTGTTGATATTTGACAGGCCAGTGATATTCACAAATCTATAATCTGTAGATGTTATTGGCATGTATTTATATCCCATTAGAAATGGCATGCATATCATTAGAGCAGAGGAAAGCATTCAAACTTCTAGGGGGCCTCCTCAACACCTTATTCAGGTAGGGGAAAATAATAGGTGGGATATAAATTACAAAATGAATAATCACAATCTGTACTTCCTAGAAGACTGAATTTTTGGAGAAAAGGATTTATGGATAGAATGGAGGAAGTAGTGGCCATTCTACCAGCTTTTGAGTTATGCTCTTTTTTAAAATTTTTTATTTATTTTAATTGGAGGCTAATTACTTTACAATATTGTAGTGGCTTTTGCCAAACATCGACGTGAATCAGCCAGGGGCAAACATGTGTTCCCCATCCAGAGCCCCCCTCCCACCCCCCCATCCCATCCCCCAGGGTCATCCCAGTGCACCAGCCCTGAGCACCCTGTCTCATGCATAGAACCTGGACCAGCAATCCCTCTTATAAGTGGAATATTTGTCCTCTCTGTTGTGATTCCAGTATTACAAGTTCATGCATGATTGATAAGCATTTGGAGCTCCTCCACAGTTTAATAGCGGAATCCAATTCCTATGCTTATCTCCAACTCTGCCTTTTCTAATATGATTCTGGAATAAAAGGATGAGGTTCTCCAAATACAATATGTTTACCTGGCCTGGTATTCTCATTCTATCACACATTTTTAAATGATTTGTCTTCATCATGTTTTCCAGTGTCAAATGATCCATGGTCTATATTTTTCATTCAAAACCTTGCCTGAAGTATTCAAAGAAAAAGTAATTGATTATCAAATGATGATACTGTTTATTAAGAAAATTTACTTACTTTACACACACACAAATAGTTTTTGTTTTTGTACTTACTTGGTCTTCTTAGGCATTCTTACTGATCCTCTTTGTTTCACCTTTCTTATATCCAGTCACCACTGCAGCAAGTTCATTATAGAATCTGACTAGCTCCACACAGTACCTCCACCCCACTCCATGTGCCTCTTTGCTCCAGTCCCAAGCTTCAGTATAGATATACTGACACATATATAACCTTACAGGTAATTCTCCATGGTGAAAATTTGGCCAATGGGAAACAGAATCCAGTGAATCAATGCTTCTCCTTTCTTCCTCCCACTCACAGAGAGTCCTGGGATACATTTTACATGGCTTCTCAGATAAAGTACTCAGGCCCCCTTTGTAGTAATCAACTCATTTTCTTGTTTCATTTTTTTTTTCCCTCTCCTAATCTCTATGTCTATTACCCAATAAAGTACTTATATAGGCTTCCCAAGTGGCTCAATGGTGAAGAATCTTCCTGCAAATTCAGGAGATGCAAGAGACATGGGTTTAATCCCTGGGTCTGGAAGATTCACTGGAGAAGAAAATGGAAATCCATTCCAGTATTCCTGCCTGGGAAATCCCATGGACCGAGAAGCCTGGTGAGCTACAGTCCATGGGGTCACAAAGAACTGGACATTTTTTAGTGACTGAGCCTGCATGCAAAGTACTTATACAAAAGTTTTCAACTTGGGTTCTGCTCTTTAGGGGAACCCAAGTAAGATAGGCAAAGATTTTCATTTTTATGCTGGTTTCCTAGTTATAAGTCAGTTGAAAAAAGAGGATAGTGCCAATAGAAAATACATTTAGAATGGTTTCCCTCAACTAAAACTCCAAATATAGACATATACATGCTTTATAAATAGATATCAGCTCAGTTCAGTTCAGTCGCTCAGTCGTATCCGACTCTTTGCGACCCTGTGAATCGCAGCATGCCAGGCCTCCCTGTCCATCACCAACTCCTGGAGTTTACCCAAACTCATGTCCATTGAGTTGGTGATGCCATCCAGCCATCTCATCCTCTGTCGTCCCCTTCTCCTCCTGCCCCCAATCCCTTCCAGCATCAGGGTCCTTTTCAATGAGTCAACTCTTCGCATGAGGTGGCATATAGATATACTCAATGTGATTTCATTACTTCTTAAAGTTATTTTGCTCCTCATAAAACTACATCTCTCTTAGAAGATAAATTCCTTTAAAAATAGCAATCTGTGTCAAAATATTCAATTAACTCACCTTTCAAGAAGCCCATTTAAAGTTTAATTGACATAACATATGTCTTTTTTTTAAGTATTCTCTCCACTCCCATTTCTGGCAATTCTTTTCTTTCCTTCTTCACTTCCCCAAGATCAGCTGTAATATTCTACTTTGGGGGCTTCCCCAGTGGCTCAGAGGTAAAGAATCTGCCTGCAATGCAAGAGCCACAGAAGACAAGGGTTCAATCCCTGGACTGGGAAGATCCCCTGAAGGAGAGCATGGCAACCCACTCCAGTATTCTTGCCTGGAGAATCCCATGGACAGAGGAGCCTGGCAGACTACAGCTCACAGGGTCACAAACAGTTGGTCAGGACTGAAGCAACCTAACACACACATACATACACACACACACACACACACACACACATATTCTATTTTTAAAAGAAACTTAAATGTTTGATAAATATTAGGAATTTGGTTACTTTTTCCCAAGTACAGTACTGATGAACAGAATAGCCACCCTTAGCCTAATTAACACTGCATAAGCAAAGTTGTGCTTTTCTCCAGTGTAATATCTTGAGAATTCAGGGAAAAATAATACCTTTCCAATAATATAGAGACTGAACTGATATAAACCAGTCTCACTATAAAAACAGGGAAAGGATTGATAAAGTATAACTCACTTTTCATACATAAAAATGAACTGTTACACACAAAAGCCAATGTATCAGGTGCCTAATGATGTAATTCCTGAATATAAGCCCTGAGGACTTCAGAGCTGGGGCTTCAAATACCAAGCAATATCAGATATGCCTTGAGCCTATATAAGGCAAAGGGCTGGAGTCAAGTTTCTTGCAAAGTAGAATGCTTTGAACTGACACAACTCCATAAAAATGAGAATGGAATGGATTCACCAAGCAACTCAGAAAGAAGCAAGGAAACAGTGTGTGCCTAGAATTCAGTGGAAATTAAAAGCATCTCATTAAATTTGAAACACTAAGGTTACATCTGTGCCTGAGTAAAGAGTCTAGATTTATACTACTCACATGGTGCTGAAATCTAAAGCCTAGAATTTAACATAAAAATTAGTGAACTCCTAAAACTTTGGCAGAAACAAACTCAACAATCTTTTATAGAAACACTGTCTATATTGAGTGTACAGGGAATTCCCACAGAAAGAATACTCATTGAAAATGAGCTTATAAGAAAAAAATTTTAAGCATAAAAAGAAATAATACACCATAACAAATCATAATTGTTGTTATTTAGTCACTAAATCTAAACATGGGATTTCCCAGGCAAGAATATTGGAGTGGGTTGCCATTTCCTACTCCAGGGGATTTTCCCAACCCAGGGATCAAACCCACGTCTCTTGCATTGGCAGGGGGCCTCTTTACCACTGAGCCACAGGGAAGCCCAAATACTAATTAGACAGAACTAAAAAGAGAATTAGAAATCTAAGAAACATGAGTCACTAAATCAATCCAAAGATAAATTTTTAAGCTTTAAAAGAAGAAATGAAAACTTAATGAATACTGGGTGCTCTTATTAAAAAAAAAATAAAAAGAAAAATTTAAATATAACCTTTGACAGTAAAAGTTCAATAGACTAAGCAAGTGGTTAAACAGGAAGAAGATGTAAAACTGGTTAAGATGTAGGGAAAATTGGTAAACTGGAGAAGGGATCCAAGGAAGTTATACAGAATGCAGCACTAATAAAAATGAACCACAAAAGAGTTGTTAAGAGATAGGGGATAGGGAGTTAAGAATGTGAAAACTCAACATATATTGGCTACCCATTCCTGTATTCTTGCCTGAAGAATTCCATGGACAGAGGAGTCTGGCATGCTACTGTCCTTGGGGGTCACAAAAGAGTCAGACATGACTTAGTGACTAAAGAACAACAGCAATAAGCAATGTGCAAAGGTCAGTCTAGTCAAGGCTATGGTTTTTCCAGGGGTCACGTATGGATGTGAGAGTTGGACTGTGAAGAAAGCTGAGCACCAAAGAATTGATGCTCTTGAATTGCAGTACTGGAGAAGACTCTTGAGAGTCCCTTGGACTGCAAGGAGATCCAACCAGTCCATCATCCTAAAGGAGACCAGTCCTGGGTGTTCATTGAAAGGACTGATGCTGAGGCTAAGACTCCAATACTTTGGCCACCTCATGCGAAGAGTTGACTCATTGGAAAAGACCCTGATGCTGGGAGGGATTGGGGGAAGGAGGAGAAGGGGACGAGAGAGGATGAGATGGCTGGATGGCATCACCGACTCTATGCATATGAGTTTGGGTGAACTCCAGGAGCTGGTGATGGACAGGGAGGCCTGGCGTGCTGCGATTCATGAGGTCGCAAAGAGTTGGACACGACTGAGCAACCGAACTGAACTGAAGCTAATTACACTGTATTGATCTTACTCAGATCCTGAAGCAAACTAACTTTGAAATACATTGTGTACAACTAGGAAAACTCAATCTTTAACTGGATAATTGATGATATTAAAGAATTGTTAACTTTTTGGATAATAATGAAATTGTCACTTTGTTTTTAAAATGAGCCTTCATCTGGGTGAGGAGAAAAAGGAAACCTCTTACACTGATAATGGGAATGCAGCTACAGTCCATGGGTTCACAAAGAGTCAGATACAACTGAGTGACCAACGTTACTACTACTAAAGAGAGAATAAAGAAAATTGAGAAGAGTTAAGAGTCAATGAGTAAAGATAGCTCTTTAATTTAAAAAAAGCAGAGGACTTACAGAGGCAAATAACAATAAATTGACACCTAAACACATCAAAGTAATATTTAAAATTATCTATGACAAAGAGAATAATATTTAAAACAAACAAAGATTAACAATTCTCAAAGAAATAACAATTAGACAAACAACAGACTTTCCATAAACAATAATAGAGGCCAAATAGAATCATTCACCCACTCCAGTACTCTTGCCTGGAAAATCCCATAGATGGAGGAGCCTGGTAGGCTGCAATCCATTGGGTCGCAAAGAGTCGGACACGACTGAGCGACTTCACTTTCACGTTTCGCTTTCATGCATTGGAGAAGGAAATGGCAACCCACTCCAGTGTTCTTGCCTGGAGAATCCCAGGGATGGGGGAGCCTGGTGGGCTGCCATCTCTGGGGTTGCACCGAGTCGGACATGACTGAAGCAACTTAGCAGCAGCAGCAGAATCATTCACTTCAAAGTGTTGGAGAAAATAGTCAATAAAAATTAGAAACCTAGCTAAAAGAGCATTCAAGAGAAAAGTAAAAATGAATACATTTTCATTTAGATCTTTAATCCATTTTGAGTTTATTTTTGTGTATGGTGTTAGAAAGTGTTCTAGTTTCATTCTTTTATAAGTGGTTGACCAGTTTTCCCAGCACCACTTGTTAAAGAGATTGTCTTTTCTCCATTGGATATTCTTGCCTCCTTTCTCAAAGATAAGGTGTCCATAGGTGCTTGGATTTTTCTATGGACTTTCTATTTTGTTCCATTGATCTATGTTTCTGTCTTTATGCCAGTACCATACTGTCTTTTTGACTGTGGCTTTGTAGTAGGGCCTGAAGACAGGCAGGTTGATTCCTCCAGTTCCAATCTTCTTTCTCAAGATTGCTTTGGCTATTCAAGGTTTTTTGTATTTCCATACAAATTGTGAAATTATTTGTTCTAGTTTTGTGAAAAATACTGTTGGTAGCTTGATAGGGACCGCATTGAATCTATAGATTGCTTTGGGTAATATACTCATTTTCACTATATTGATTCTTCCGATCCATGAACATGGTATATTTCTCCATCTATTTGTGTCCTCTTTGATTTCTTTCACCAGTGTTTTATAGTTTTCTATATATAGGTCTATTGTTTCTTTAGGTAGATATATTCCTAAGTATTTTATTCTTTTTGTTGCAATGGTGAAAGGAATTGTTTCCTTAATTTCTCTTTCTGTTTTCTCATTGTTAGTGATAGGAATACAAGGGATTTCTGTGTGTTGATTTTATATCCTGCAACTTTACTATATTCATTGATTAGCTCTAGTAATTTTCTGGTGGAGACTTTAGGGTTCTCTATGTAGAGGATCATGTCATCTGCAATGTAAGACCAGAAACTATAAAACATAGGCAAAACACTCTCTGACATAAATCACAGAAAAATCCTCTGTGACCCACCTCTCAAAATATTGGAAATAAAAGCAAAAATAAACAAATGGGACCTAATTAAACTTAAAAGCTTTTGCACAACAAAGGAAACTATAAGCAAGGTGAAAAGACAGCCTTCAGAATGGGAGAAAATAATAGCAAATGAAGCAACTAAAAAAGAATTAATCTCAAAAATATACAAGCAACTCCTGCAGCTCACTCCCAGAAAAATAAATGACCCAATAAAAAAATTGGCCAAAGAACTAAACAGACATTTCTCCAAAGAAGACATACAGATGGCTAACAAACACATGAAAAGATGTCCAACATTACTCATTATCAGAGAAATGCAAATCAAAACCACAATGAGGTACCATTTCATGCCAGTCAGAATGGCTGCGATCCAAAAGTCTAAAAGCAATAAATGCTACAGAGGGTGTGCAGAAAAAGGAACCCTCTTACACTGTTGGTGGGAATGCAAATTAGTATAGCCTCTATGGAGAACAGTGTGGAGATTCCTTTAAAAACTGGAAATAGAACTGCCATATGACCCAGCAATCCCACTGCTGGGCATACACACCGAGGAAACCAGTTGAAAGAGACACATATACCCCAATGTTCATCGCAGCACTGTTCATAATAGTCAGGATATGGAAGCAATCTAGATGTCCATCAGCAGATGAATGGATAAGAAAGCTGTGGTACATATGCACAATGGAATATTACTCAGCCATTAAAAAGAATACATTTGAATCAGTTCTAATGAGATGGATGAAACTGGAGCCTATTATACAGAGTGAAGTAAGCCAGAAAGAACAACACCAATACAGTATACTAACGCATATATATGGAATTTAGAAAAATGGTAACAATAACCCTGTGTACGAGACAGCAAAACAGACACAGACGTATAGAACAGTCTTTTGGACTCTGTGGGAGAGGGCGAGGGTGGGATGATTTGGGAGAATAGCATTGAAACATGTCTATTATCATATTTTAAACAAATTGCCAGTCCAGTTTCGATGCATGAGACAGGGTGCTCGGGGCTGGTGCACTGGGATGACCCAGAGGGCTGGGATGGGGAGGGAGGTGGAAGGGGGTTCAGGATGGGGAACACATGTATACCTGTGGCAGATTCATGTCAATGTATGGCAAAACCAATACAATATTGTAAAGTAATTAGCCTCCAATTAAAATAAATAAATTTATATTAAAAATAAATAAATACATTTTCAGAAGAGCAAAGAATGAGATAGTTTACTGTTCAGTGATTCCTGTTGAAAAAACATATTAAAAAACATGTGTCAGGAAGGAAGAAATTAACCACAGAAGAAAAAAGTGCATGAAGCAACAACTAGCAAACTATACTAACTAGCAAAAGTTACTTTAAAATATTTTGGTAAATCTAAATAAGCACTGAAATATAAAGACAATAAAAATAATAATAATATCTCTTCTTGGATCTTGGGCATGCTTGTTTCCCTCACTTGCATGGAAATTCTACTGTAAGCTGATTCAAATAGTCACACTCTCTCTAGATTCAGCATTGTTTAATTTTACTCCTGAACAAGAAAAAATCAGGGTTTGTTTTCTTGATAGCATTTATAAACTGAAGTTGTAACAGTTTTGCTAGTCTCTTATATCTAGTGCTCATTATACATTTTACTAAGATTGAGACTGCTTTGAGTAAGAGATGGAGAAGAAGACATCAATATTTTCTCCCACTTTTACCTGATTCTTTGGACAGGTCCTACAACTTCACGGGGGCTTCCCTGATAGCTCAGTTGGTAAAGAACCCACCTGCAATGCAGTAGACCCTGGTTCAATTCCTGGGTTGGGAAGATCCACTGGAGAAAGTATAGGCTACCCACTCCAGTATTCTTGGGCGTCCCTTGTGGCTTAGCTGGTAAAGAAGCCGCCTGCAGTGCAGGAGACCTCGGTTTGATCCCTGGGTTGGGAAGATACCCTGGAGAAGGGAAAGGCTACCCATTCCAGTATTCTGGCCTTGAGAATTCCATGGACTGTGTAGTCCATGGGGTCACAAAGAGTCAGACACAACTGAGTGACTTTCACTTCACACTATAACTTCAGAATGGTGGTAATGTTTAAGAAAACATTATCTAGGCTATAGTTTCTAAAGGCAAGGTTAACAGAACTATTTTATAGTCAACATTGTACCAGAAACTTACCCAGAATAAGAAAAAAAGTATAACAACAAAAAGAAGAAAAACAAAATTATTTTATAATTACTCATCTAGAAAATCTGCAAACTATTAGCAATAAGAGGGTTAGAAACTTGTTAAAAATAAGATCAATATATGAAAATCAATGTTTCCATACCAGCAATAAATTATTAGAAAGTGTGATTTTCAAAAGTTTCCATTTTTACTGGCTATAAAAATATTAAAGGGCCTTGTAATAAACAACAAAATATGTTCAAGACCCACAAAGTTAATTTTAAAATGTTGTGAAATAAATAGGGAATTCTCTGGTGATCTAGTGGTTAGGGTTCACTGGGATTCAATCCCTGGTCCCTGGTTGGGGAACTAAGATCTCATAAGCTGCACAATGCAGCCAAAAAATAAAAATGAAAAACTTTGAGGAAGAAATAAAATAGACCTAATTAAATGGGCAGATATGTCATATTCCAAAACCAACACAAGTTTTCATGGACCCTGACAAGTGAACAATAAAAGTTAAAAGGAAAAACAAAGGGCCAAAAGAAGCCAAAATGTTTTTGAAGATCTAGACGAGTTCTTGGTTCTACAAAATATCTGGGTATTGTAAAGCTAGAATAATTGAAATTTTGTGGTACTCATGTAGAGAAAGACAAATAGACCAATGCACAGAATAGAGAACTCAAAACAGGCTCTTGTGTACTTTGAGGCCTAAAGTATATAATAGAGACAGCATTTCAGGTCAGTAGGTAAATAATAGAATATTTACTAAATGATACTGGGGAATATGTTCTTCATATGAATAAAAACAAAATTAGATCCTTACTTATACCACATTAAAACTTTTTTTCCAAGTAGACTAGAGACCTAAATGTGAAAAGCAAACTTTAAACTTTTCAAAATAAATATAGGATATCTTTTTAATGAATTCAGTGTGAGGGACAATTTTCTAAACAAGATGCATAAGCACAAACTATTTTAAAAATGGTTACTCTTGACTAATTTAAAATTAAATACACTGTCAAATAAAAGACTTGTTTTCTAAGTAATAAAACAAATCAGTCTGTGAGAAGACATTTCATGTATATATGTGTGTATTTTTATCTATATATGAAATATTTATATTTAGAACAAAATTATACATCTCTATTATACTAATGATTATATTAATTATGATATTGTATTACATAAGTAAATATTATATTACATAAGTAATATTTACTGTTAATGTTCTATTAAATACAATTATATTATCTGTAATTTGTAGCATTTATATGTATACACATAAAAGATTCTATTCAAACCCAGAAAGAATTCTTATAGGTCAATTAAAAATGAAAAACCATTAAATATTTAAATGGCAAAGGATATGAACAATTAATAGACTAAGATTTCCAAATGATTATATGAAAGGCTCTTTGTTTTAACCAGTAATCAAGGAAATAAAAATTGGAAGAAACTGTCCTTTAATATCTATCACATTTAAAAATCTTAAAGTAAGATCAGGTTTTTCATAAACATGAGAAAATAGGAATTTTCATTATAGTACCTGCAGGGGTACAAATTGGCACAATCCCTTTGGAGTGAAATTTACCAGTATCTAGCAGCAGCAGAAGACTTTAACCTGGAGGAGGGCATGGAAACCACTCCAGTATTATTGTCTGGAGAATCCCATGGACAGAAGAGCCTGGTGGACTGCAGTCCATGGGGTCACACAGTTTCAGACATGACAGAAGCAACTTAGCACTCATGCACGCAGAAGACTTTAAAATGTGCTTAGCCCACTATCCAGAAATTCCCCTCCCAAGAATATACAAGAAACTAATGGAGAGAAAATCTCTTATGTATGCCCAAGAAAACATGAAAAAAAAATGTTTATAGAAGCAAAAGACTGAAAGCAATCTAAAATCAGATAAATCATGGGATTTTGTATAAACCAGATAATAGTAAAAATAAATGAATTAGTTCTACCTGTATCATTTAGATTTATCTTGAAAAATTAATATTGAGTGTAAGAAGCAAGTTAGAGAAGATAAAATACACCATTGTCAAGTTACACTTTACAAACTTTAAACATTAAATGGCATAATCTATATGCAAACTTATGATGATATTGCTGATAGGCAAGCTAGAAAACTAGCTTTCCATTTTATAACTGATTTATTTTGTGTAAATGTAACTTCTGTTTCATGGAGAGTAAACAGCGTTTTGGACTTCCCCGGTGGTTCAGTGGTAAAAAATCTGCATGCAAGTAGGAGACACGAGTTTGATCCCTGGTTTAGGAAGATCCCCTGGAGAAGGGCACGGCAACCCACTCTAGCATTCTTGCCAGGAAAATCCTATGGACAGAGGAGGACACAGTTCATGGGGTTGCAAAAGGGTAGGGCACAACTGAAGTGACTTAGCACACATACAGGCAAACGGGGTTTTGGATTCATTACTGACATATTGCTGATTTTTGTCTTATTTCTATTTCATGAAGTGCAAAAAAATTTTATTTAAAAAGAAAACAGGAATCCAGAAGTGGATGTAACGAAGACGTGCCACTTGGCAGCCATGGCAGTAATAGTATCAGTGGCTCCAGGTCAAGGCCCTCTGGAGTGGAGTAACATGGGCAGCACTGGGTATAGGACAGAGATAGCTTTGTATCAGTTTCACTGCTGAACCCCATGACCCACCATTATTGGCCTGCAGGACTCCTTTCCTCATTCTAGACTCAGAGGAGAGTTTGCCATGATTGGTGGGCTGGTCCTGAAACTGGGAGCCATCGCCTGTGGGCTGCCCCAGGGAGATAGGGGAGCATGGAGAACAAACAAATTTGCTTGGGTTTTCATCCTTTTATTGGTGCCATCTGGTACATTGCTTGTGAAGGAAGTAGGCCCATTGTGCTGCCCCTGTTCTGACAATTGAACCACTAGCTCCATCATATAGTTTCACATTGACTTCTCATCTCTGTTAACCCATGGAAATCCAGTGACTGTTATATGAAAACTTACAGGCTGGGACCTAAGATTGCTGAAAGTGGTCTCTAGTATCAGCAAAAAGGGGGCTCTTTACAGGTACATTCAAGAGAGAAGTGCCTTGTGACCCCATCTGCTGGTGGGGAGGATGAAAGAACTGAGAAATCCACCTGTTCTCTTGGAATAATCACACGTGTTTAAGGACCTAAGCACCCAAAAAATTTATAGTCTAGTGGTATAAAAATGAGAAAGAAAACCTAACAACTCAAAACCTATGGGATGCAGCAGAAGCAGTTCTAAAACAGAAGTTTATAGCAATACAATCCTACCTCAAGAAACAAGAAAAATATTGAATAGACAACCTAACTTTACACCTAAAACAACTGGAAAAAGGAGAACAACAACAAAGAAAAAGTATAGTATAGTATAAGTATAGTTATATACTATGCTATATATACTTATATATACTATACTATATATACTTATACTTATATAGTATACAAGTATAGTATAGTATATGGAAATAAATCATAAAGATCCAAGCAGAAATAAATAAAAAAGAAATGAAAGAAACAATAGAAAAGATTAATAAAAACTAAAAGCTGGTTCTTTGAGAACATAAACAAAATTGGCAAACCTTTAGCCAGACTCATAAAAAAAGAGAGAGAAATCAAATCAACAAAATTAGAAATGAAAAAGGAGAGGTTACAACAGAAAATGCAAAAATACAAAGGATCATAAAAGACTATTATGAACAACCATATGGCAATAAAATGGATAACCTGGAAGAAATGAACAGATTCTTAGAAAAGTACAATCCTCCAAGACTGAACCAGGAAGAGATAGAAATTATGAACAACCCAATTACAAGCACTGAAATTGAAGCTGTGATCAAAAATATCCAAAAAACAAAAGCGCAGGACAATATAGCTTCACAGGAGAATTCTATCAAACATTTAGAGAAGAGCTAATGCCTATCCTTCTGAAACTCTTTCAAAAAACTGCATGGGAAGGAATACTTCCAAACTCATTCTACAAGGCCACCATCACCCTGATACCAAAACCAGACAAAGACAACACAAAAAAAGAAAACTACAGGGCAATATCACTGATGAACACAGATGCAAAAATCCTCAACAAAATTTTAGCTAACAGAATTCAGCAACACATCAAAAAGCTCATATACCATGATCAAGTTGGTTTTATTCCAGGGATGCAAGGATTCTTCAATAAACACAAATCAATCAATGTGATATGCCATATTAACAAATTGAAAGATAAATACCATATGATAATCTCAATAGATGCAGAAAAAGCCTTTGACAAAATTTAGCACCCAGTTATGATTAAAACTCTTCAAAAACTGGACATAGAAGGAACCTACCTCAACATAGTAAAGGCCATACATGATAAGCCTACAGCAAACAACATTCTCAATGTTGCAAAACTGAAAGCATTTCCCCTAAGATCAGGAACAAGACAAGGGTGTCCACTTTAACCACTATTATTCAACATAGTTCTGGAAGTCCTAGCTACAGCAATAAATGAAGAGAAATAAATAAAAGGAATCCAGATTGGAAAAAAAGAAGTAAAGCTCTCACTGTTTGCAGATGACATGATACTGTACATGGGCTTCCATGGTGGCTCATAAGTTAAAGCGTCTGCCTGGAATGTGGGAGACCCGGGTTCGATCCCTGGGTTGGGAAGATCCCCTGGAGAAGGAAAATGGCAACCCACTCCAGTACTCTTGCCTGGAGAATCCCATGGAGGGAGGAGTCTGTAGGCTATAGTCAATGGGGTCACAAAGAGGTGGACACAACTTAGTGACTTCACTTTCACTTTCACTTTTGATACTGTACATAGAAAACCCTAAAGATAGTGTCAGAAGATTACTAGAGCTAATCAGTGAATTTAGCAAAGTTGCAGGATACAAAATCAATACACAGAAATCACTTGCATTTCTATATACTAGCAATGAAAATCAGAAAGAGAAATTAAGGAATAAATCCCATTCACCACTGCAACAAAAAGAATTAAATATCTAGGAATAAACTTACCTAAGGAGACAAGAGAACTGTACACAGAAAAAATAAGACACTGATGAAAGAAATAAATATTTGACATAAACAAATGGAGAGATATTCCATGTTTCTGAGAAGAATCAATATTGTGAAAATGACTACACTACCAAATGCAATCTACAGATTCAATGCAATCCCTATCAAATTACCAATGGCACTTTTTACAGAACTAGAACAAAAATTTCACAATTCATATGGAAACACAAAAGACTCCAAATAGCCAAAGCAATCTTGAGAAAGAAGAATGGAGCTGGGGGAATCAACCTTCCTGACTTCAGATTATACTACAAAGCTACAGTCATCAAGACAGTATGGTACTGGCACAAAAACAGAAATATAGACCAATGGAACAAGATGGAAAGCCCAGAAATAAACCCATGCACCTATGGGTACCTTATTTTTGACAAAGGAGGCAAGAATATACAATGAGGCAAAGACAGACTCTTCAGTAAATGGTGCAGGGAAAACTGGACAGCTACAGGTAAAAGAATGAAATTAGAACACTTCCTAACACCATGCACAAAGATAAACTCAAAATGGATTAAAGACCTAAATGTAAGACCAGACCCTATAAAACTCTTAGAGGAAAACATAGGCAGAACATTCGATGACATAAATCAAAGCAAGATCCTCTATGAGTCACCTCTTCAAGTAATGGAAATAAAAATAGAAGTAAACAAGTGGGACCTGATTAAACCTAAAACCTTTTGCACAGCAAAGGAAACTATAATCAAGGTGAAAAGACAACCCTTAGAATAGGAGAAAATAATAGCAAATGAAACAACTGACAAAGGATTAACTTCCAAAATATACAAGCAGCTCGTACAACTCAATACCAGAAAAACAAACAACCCAATCAAAAAGTGGGAAAAAGACCCAAACAGGCATTTCTCCAAAGAACACATACAGATGGCTAACACATGAAAAGATGCTCAACATTGCTCATTATTAGAGAAGTTCAAATCAAAATGACAGTGAGATATCACCTCACATCAGTCAGAATGGCCATCATCAAAAAGTCTACAAACAATAAATGCTGGAGAGGGTGTGGAGAAAAGGGAATGTTCTTGCTTTGTTGGTAGGACTGTAAATTGATACAGCCACCATGGAAGATGGTATGGAGATTCCTTAAAAAACTAGGAATAAAACCACCCTATGACCCAGCAATCGCATATTTGATTTGATTATCCCCTACCTTTCGTAAATAATTTCCTAAGTCTTTCAAATATTTTTAATTAATCTATTTTTTATTGAATGATAATTGCTTTACAGAATTTTCTGTTTTCTGCCAAACCTCAGCATGAATCAGCCATAGGTATACATATATCCCCTCCCTTTTGAAACTCCCTCCCATCTCCCTCCCCATCCCACCCCTCTAGGTTGATACAGAGTCCCTGTTTGAGTTTCCGGAGCCATACAGCAATCCCATTGGCTATCTATTTTACATATGGTAATGTAAGTTTTCATGTTACTCTTTCAAATATTTTTAAAATCCCAAATGGAAGTAAGCCTGCTGACTCATCTAGTGATTTCCATATTTTACAAAACTCTAAGTCAACTCTGTAAAAGGAAATAAATTATTTAATACTTTCACATTTTGTAAAAGTATAATTTTGATTATAACAGATTTTCTTTCACAATTTTTATTATTTATTCCACACACAAACATGACAATATTCCCCTGGACTCAGAAAAATCCTCTTTATTTCTTAGACCATGAAGAAATCCAAAGCTGAGAGTTAATTGATGAGAAAAATGACAGGATATAGCATTTTTAAAAGAGTCTAGAATCTAAACTTCACTAATTGTAGTTTCCTTGGAAGCATAGAAGTTTATATTAAATCTCATCACATTTTAATCTCCATTTAATTATCATAGATCAGCCTTCAAATGCCTGCTGATGAGAAAGAAAATCACACAGGAGATGGTAACCAAGGAGCACAGGAAAAGTTACAAGGCATCTTCTATTCCTTTGCTTATGTGGTAAAAACTAATCAGTATTCTCACATAGTCTCCCAAAATAGATAAACTCGTGATACAGTGAAGCCAGTCCTTCTGTGTGCATCACTACCCAAGAACCTCCACTAATTGTTAACAGCTACAGGTTGCTTGAAAGTTTTTGTCTTCTTTGGGTATCACATCTGGCAGCAGAGCTCTGGGGATGTTTCTATTTCTGTGTGAGATTCTCCTGAGACTACTGCCTCCAGTAACATTCAGAGTAATGGTTCAGCTCCTCCCTACAAACCATGAGAGTCTGTGGTTTGCTACCATGCCAGACACATCAATCATTATGCCTACCACCCCTTACAAAGAAACAGCCTTTCCACAGTTCCTGCTGAAGAAATTAGCCACCACTTCTGCTACTGCAGGGAAGGCCATATTATGAATTACATAACCCACCTCCTCTATCTCCCTAGGGCCACAAGTGATTGGAAAATGGGGGTTATATTACCAGAGGTGAGGCTGCCTTTCAGCTCTCTGGTGGCCTTTAAGTTGGCTTACTGTGAAAAGCTTAACAGAGTTCATTAAAATCTCTCTTTGGGAGCTGGGAAATACAGTGAGAATTGATGCCTGCAGTTGGAAATTAAAATAAAAGATGGCTCAAATGGAAGCCATGGGGTGAAGGAGAGGACATGATGGGCCAGATCAAGTTATGAAGAAGAAAACAGGAGTGGGTAGAGAATATTAAGAAGGACCACTGTAAAAGCAGCAGGTTTTGGTTGAAAGAGCAGTAGTGACAGAGAAAGGTTGAGTGAAATCACTGGAGAGCACTAGAGCAAAACTCTACATGTCACTTGCTGAGAACGACTTACCAGTTCCTTTCTGCACCAGGCCTTCCTTTACCAAATGGCGTATCTTAATATTGAGCCTCTATTCTTATTACAGAATAACACTGTCTCACTTGAAGTAGCCTGAATGACCAAAGAAAGGAAATGATTTTTGCTTTTACTTCATTTTAAAGCAGTCACATTGAAAATTTATGAAACCTTATTGCAGCCTCACGGTTGTTTTCTCTTTAAACACTTAGCTTACAGGATCTCCAATGTACCTTTATAATATTTTTTTTTAATTTACCATTACTTTTCTGACTAAAATGCCAATTTAAACCCAGTGGGAAATACAAAGTTAAGCAAGAAATTTAAGAAGTTACTGTAATATTTATGGCCTTCTAATCCCTGCATAATCTTTCATACATGACATGGATTTTTATCATGGTGGATCATTATTAGGAGAAGCAGATAATGGAGAGTAGGAATACAATACTCCTTAATTTTGTGGAGTACCAGACAACTAAGCCATACCAATATCAAAAAAGTAAAAGGAGTGCACTGGTCCTGTTTTGAACTCACTAAATATTCCCAATTTTTCACATCCGAACCACTCTTGAGTTTAACATAATAATGCCAAACAGAAAAGAAAACCAGATATTTTAAGGATTTTTTTAAGTGTAGCTGCACTTAACAAAAAAAAAATAAGGAAAAGGCAATTGAACAAAAAATTCCCCACAAGTAACATTGAATTCCCCAAGGAAGTTATTTATAGTTGGGTCCAGAGTTACATATTTGATTTTTGTAGGTTAAAAAAATGCCATCAGAGTTTTACAAAAGATTTCTGGTTTTCATGCTTCAGGTATCAGACAGCCAATGACCCTGAGTGAAAAGAAAAGGAAAAAATAGATTCTCTTTTTCTGAGATATACATAGTGCCCACTCTTAGTTGTTATTTCAAAGACTATAGTACTCTACATGTTTCAAAGTTTTAAGTCTTTTGTCTTACGATTTATAGTCTTTATTGTCATCCACAAAATGATTAATTGACTCTAGATTATAAATGAAATTATACATGGAATTCTTTTGTTTCTTCTTCTTCAAGTAAAAATCTGAAAAATTCTCCATGATTCTATTAACACACAACATCTTCTTAAGCAATAATTACAACTGATGAAACATTTGTAATTATAAAATCATAGCAAATCAAGCTAAAACAGCAATGGGATACTGTAATTTAAAGATGAGTTTGTCTTTCTGTCACTCAATCTTGTGTACACTTTATATTCTTGATATTCAGTTTTTTTATTTATTAAGTATAAATCCAACCTGAAAGTGTCACTTTTTTCTGTCAAACTATAACAAAGAAGTTGGTAGTGAAGACTCTTGAGAGTCCCTTGGACTTCAGGGAGATCAAACAAGTCAATCTTAAAGGAAATCAACCCTGAATAATCACTGGAAGGACTGATGCTGAAACTGAACCTCCAATACTTGGCCACCTGATGCAAAGAGCCAACTCATTAGAGAAGACCCTGAGGCTTGGAAAGATTGAAGGCAGGAGGAGAAGGGGATGAAAGAGTACGAAATGATTGGATGGCATCACTGACTCAATGGACATGAGTTTGAGCAAACTCCAGAAGACAGTGAAGAACAGGGAAGCCTGGCATGCTGCAGTCCATGGGGTTGCAAAGAGTCAGTTAAATTTTCATGTTAGCCTCATTTGATTCACAATGACACAGATACACAACCATATCAAAAATTAGAGTCTAAACAAACATGCTTGAGAACAAAAGTGGGTAGAAAATTAGATCAACAGTCTCTATTAACCTTAATTAAGTGGCCATACTCATAAACAAACACTGCCTTTGTTGCTTTACTATAGAATCCCACACAATTTATACCCAAAAGCCTAGAAAGGTGCTCCAGAGATACTGTCACTAATGCCAAAATGCCTTGAGAAACTCCAATAGCAATTTATTATTTTAAAACATACTATCAAGTATCAATAATAAAATAAAACTTCCCAAGCATGATAAAATAAACATGCATCACACTTACTGGAGAAAATTTTAGATGTATGCTGCTCATGTTCTGAAACAAGGCAGGGACACCCACTATTACAGCTCTTATTCAATATAGTACAGAACTTCCTTGTCAATAAATAAATTAATTTATTAAAAGAAAATACATGTAAGAATTTAAAAGAAAGGATATGTTTGTCTTAGCAGATAAAAACAAAGAAAATCAACAAACTATTAAATAGGTAAGAAAGTAAAGTAAGTTTACTGCATTTAAAATCCAACTTTAAAACAATATTGTTCCTTTAAAACAGCAGTAACTCAATAGAATATGTTACAGAAATAAGAACCTATAAAACTCAAGAAACACTGTAGGATATATAGGGATTATTCAGCAAAATATTCATGAAATGTTCTGGGAGAAAATTTTAACAACATATTATAAGACCACTAGAAAAAGACCTGAAGAATGGATTAAAATAACATGCTTGAGGATAAGATGTTGAACATTTTAAAGATGCCAATTTTTCCCAAATCAGTCTATATATTCAATAAAGGTCATATTAAAATCTTAGAAAGAATAATTTTAGAATATGGCAGTGATTCTTAAATTTACATCAAAGAATAAAGATCTGTGAATAGCTATGAAATTTTTTAAAAGAACAAATCTAGAGTATTTACCTTTCCAGATCTTAAGACACACTTTATTTTTTTTTAATGTATCAAATAACTTTATTTTTTTTTAACTTTACAATATTGTATTGGTTTTGCCATATATCAACATGAATCCACCACAGGTATACATGTGTTCCCCATCCTGAACCATCCTCCCTCCTCCCTCCCCTTACCATCCCTCTAGGTCGTCCCAGTGCACCAGCCCCAAGCATCCAGTATCGTGCATTGAACCTGGACTGGCGACTCGTTTCATATATGATGTTTCAATGTCATTCTCCCAAATCATCCCACCCTCTCCCTCTCCCACAAAGTCCAAAAGACTGTTCTATACATCAGTGTCTCTTTTGCTGTCTCGTCCACAGGGTTATTGTTACCATCTTTCTAAATTCCATATATATGCGTTAGTATACTGTATTGGTGTTTTTCTTTCTGGCTTACTTCACTCTATATAATAGGCTCAGGTTTCATCCACCTCATTAGAACTGATTCAAATGTATTCTTTTTAATGGCTGAGTAATACTAATCACTATAGATGGTGACTGCAGCCATGAAATTAAAAGACGCTTACTCCTTGGAAGCAAAGTTATGACCAACCTAGATAGCATATTCAAAAGCAGAGACATTACTTTGCCAACAAAGGTTTGTCTAGTCAAGGCTATGGTTTTTCCTGTGGTCATGTATGGATGTGAGAGTTGGACTGTGGAGAAGGCTGAGCGCCGAAGAATTGATGCTTTTGAACTGTGGTGTTGGAGAAGACTCTTGAGAGTCCCTTGGACTGCAAGGAGATCCAACCAGTCCATTCTGAAGGAGATCAGCCCTGGGATTTCTTTGGAAGGAATGATGCTAAAGCTGAAACTCCAGTACTTTGGCCACCTCATGTGATGAGTTGACTCATTGGAAAAGACTCTGATGCAGGGAGAGATTGGGGGCAGGAGGAGAAGGGGACGACAGAGGATGAGATGGCTGGACGGCATCACTGACTCGATGGACGTGAGTCTGAGTGAACTCCGGGAGTTGATGATGGACAGGGAGGCCTGGCGTGCTGCGATTCATGGGGTCGCAAAGAGTCGGACACGACTGAGGGACTGATCTGATCTGATCTGAATACTCCATTGTGTATATGTACCACAGCTTTCTTATCCATTCATCTGCTGATGGACATCTAGGTTGCTTCCATGTCCTGGCTATTATAAACAGTGCTGCGATGAACATTGGGGTACACGTGTCTCTTTCAATTTTGGTTTCCTCAGTGTGTATGCCCAGCAGAGGGATTGCTGGGTCATATGGCAGTTCTATTTCCAGTTTTTTAAGGAATCTCCACACTGTTCTCCATAGTGGCTGTACTAGTTTGCATTCCTACCAACAGTGTAAGAGGGTTCCCTGTTCTCCACACCCTCTCCAGCATTTATTGCTTGTAGACTTTTGGATCACAGCCATTCTGGCATGAAATGGTACCTCATAGCGGTTTTGATTTGTATTTCTCTGATAATAAGTGATGTTGAGCATCTTTTCATGTGTTTGTTAGCCATCTATATGTCTTCTTTGGAGAAGTGTCTATTTAGTTCTTTGGCCCATTTTTTAATTGGGTCGTTTATTTTTCTGGAATTGAGCTGTAGGAGTTGCTTGTATATTTTTGAGATTAGTTGTTTGTCAATTGCTTCATTTGCTATTATTTTCTCCCATTCTGAAGGCTGTCTTTTCATCTTCCTTATAGTTTCCTTTGTTGTGCAGAAGCTTTTAAGTTTAATTAGGTCACATTTGTTTATTTTTGCTTTTATTTCCAATATTCTGGGAGGTGGGTTATAGAAGATCTTGCTGTGATGTATGTCAGAGAGTGTTTTGCCTATGTTCTCCTCTACGAGTTTTATAGTTTCTGGTCTTACGTTGAGATCTTTAACCCATTTTGAGTTTATTTTTGTGTATGGTGTTAGAAAGTGTTCTAGTTTCATTCTTTTACAAGTGGTTGACCAGATTTCCCAGAACCACTTGTTAAAGAGATTGTCTTTAACCCATTGTATATTCTTGCCTCCTTTGTCAAAGATAAGGTGTCCATAGGTGAGTGGATTTATCTCTGGGCTTTCTATTTTGTTCCATTGATCTATATTTCTGTCTTTGTGCCAGTACCATACTGTCTTGATGACTGTGGCTTTGTAGTAGAGCCTGAAGTCAGGCAGGTTGATTCCTCCAGTTCCATTCTTCTTTCTCAAGATAGCTTTGGCTATTCGAGGTTTTTTGTATTTCCATACAAATTGTGAAATTATTTGTTCTAGCTCTGTGAAGAATACAGTTGGTAGCTTGATAGGGATTGCATTGAATCTATAAATTGCTTTGGGTAGTATACTCATTTTCACTATATTGATTCTTCCAATCCATGAACATGGTATATTTCTCCATCTATTAGTGTCCTCTTTGATTTCTTTCACCAGTGTTTTATAGTTTTCTATATATAGGTCTTTAGTTTCTTTAGATAGATACATTCCTAAGTATTTTATTATTTTCATTGCAATGGTGAATGGAATTGTTTCCTTAATTTTTCTGTTTTCTCATTATTAGTGTATAGGAATCCAAGGGATTTCTGTGTATTGATTTTATATCCTATAACTTTACTATATTCATTGATTAGTTCTAGTGATTTTCTGGTGGAGTCTTTAGGGTTTTCTATGTAGAGGATCATGTCATCTGCGAACAGTGAGAGTTTTACTTCTTCTTTTCCAATTTGGATTCCTTTTATTTCTTTTTCTGCTTTGATTGCTGTGGCCAAAACTTCCAAAACTATGTTGAATAATAATGGTGAAAGTGGGCACCCTTGTTAAGACATACTTTAAACCCATGAAATCAGCTTGATATTGCTGTACAAACAGATGAGGAGACTAGCAAAATATAACAGAAAGCCCAGAAACACCATTTTTTTTCTTATGATTTATATAAAAGAGACCTTCATCTCCATCTTCTACTTAGCTCTCTACATCTGCTTTCATATTTAGACCTTTTATCAAACTGGAGTTCATCTACATGTATGGTATAGGAAGTATCCCAATGTATTTTTCTCAATACTATCTACTAAATTATTAGTCCATTTCCCACTGAGTCTATGGAGAAAAATACACTTGGTCTTTCAGCAAAAGACACCACAAAGTTAGCAGAACGGTTCCAGATTAGAAGAAAATATTTGAAATATCTAAATTGGACAAAGAATTTATATGGTATTCAATGAAGTACTATAAATCATGAGATTCCCAGGTGGCATTAGCAGTAAAGAACCTGACTGCCAATGCAGGAGATGTAAGAGATGTGGGTTCAGTCCTTGGGTTGGGAAGATCTCCTGGAGGAGGCAATGGCAACTCACTCCTGTATTCTTATCTGAAGAATCTCATGGACAGAGGAGCCTGGTGGGCTACAGTCCATAGGGTCACAAAGAGTTGGACATGACTGAAGCAACTTAGCTCACACACACTATAAATCATATTTTTAGACAAAAATTAGAAAACACAATAGAAAAAATGGCCTAAGAGTATGAATGGGAAATTCACTAATGGGCAACCCAAAATATTAATAAGAATAAGGAAAGATGTTCAACCTCCCTAAGGATTAGTGAGAGCAAATAAAACTAACTTGAAATAGTATCATATGGTCATTAGGATGGTAAAAATTGCAGCATGAGCAATATCAAATATTAGCAAAGATATAAGAAAATGTTAACATCCATTGTTAGTATTATGAATGCAAACTGGGGCAGACATTCTGGAAAGCATGAAATTGTATACTATTACTCTTGAGAGTCCCTTGGACTGCAAGGAGATTCAACCAGTCCATTCTAAAGGAGATCAGCCCTGGGATTTCTTTGGCAGGAATGATTCTAAAGCTGAAACTCCAGTACTTTGGCCACCTCATGCGAAGAGTTGACTCATTGGAAAAGACTCTGATGCTGGAAGAGATTGGAGGCAGAAGGAGAAGGGGACGACAGAGGATGAGATGGCTGGATGGCATCACTGACTCGATGGACGTGAGTCTGAGTGAATTCCAGGAGTTGGTGATGGACAGGGAGGCCTGGCGTTCTGTGATTCATGGGGTCCCAAAGAGTCGGACACGACTGAGCGACTGAACTGAACTGAACTGAATACATAGTTTGTTGACTACTAACCTTAGAGAAACAGAATGTTCATCATAGCATGACTTTTGGTAGCAAGTATTTGGAGGGATCCTAGACATTCATCAGTAGAAGAAAGGATAAGTACAATATGGCATACACAAATGATGGCATGGAGTAGTCATAAATAGTGAGCCAGATGTACATATAACAACATGGGTACATACAAAAGAATACAGTAGTTCTCAAAAAAAAAGTAAGATGAGAATAACATGGCCATATAATTTATGTAAATCAAAAACACAAAGCAAAAGAACAATGTATATTTCTAAGTCAGATGCATACCTAAGTAAACATACAGTTTGTATATTAGGAGGCTGAATATTAAATACAGTAGAGAAGGTGAATGGGTGTTGGGTGGGGAAAAGTGAATGAGTATGATAAATAAAGAATAAATCATAAACAGAAAAAGGACCAAACAATTAAAATATTCTCTGAACAGAGAATATTATTAATTCAATATTCAGCACCTGAGATCCACATCCAACAGGGTTTAGAAGCCAGTGGTGTCATAGGACTAGAAAAGAATCAGCTTTAAAGAGAGAAAGAATCGACAAAAATACCACTTGTTGCAAACAGTTCATGTAAGGAAAGGAGTCCAAAAAAGAACAAAATAAATAATTATCCTTCCTTTACTGAAAGTGGTAAAAATAATTTCACTATCTTCAATTTCTTCATATTCCTTACTTTGTATAAGTAGATCGAATGCTTTTTCAAAAGTATTCTGGCAATAACACACACCAGAAAAATCTAGCTGTTTTTTTCTAATTGCATACTTATTTCTGCTTTCCTTTTACTGGCAGCTTGTACCACTACTTATGCTCTGTTTACTACCACCTACAACCAACAGCGGAGCAGGCAATGGCACCCTACTCCAGTACTCTTGCCTGGAAATTCCCATGGGCGGAGGAGCCTGGTAGGCTGCAGTCCATTGGGTCGCTAAGAGTCGGGCACGGCTGAGCGACTTCACTTTCACTTTT
This sequence comes from Bubalus kerabau, assembly GCF_029407905.1. NCBI lineage: Eukaryota > Metazoa > Chordata > Mammalia > Artiodactyla > Bovidae > Bubalus > Bubalus kerabau. Next base: position 96,834,947 of record NC_073626.1, read on the forward strand.
CACTTTCATGCATTGGAGAAGGAAATGGCAACCCACTCCAGTGTTCTTGCCTGGAGAATCCCAGGGATGGGGGAGCCTGGTGGGCTGCCATCTATGGGGTCGCACAGAGTCAGACATGACTGAAGCGATTTAGCTGCAGCAGCAGCATGACCAACAGATCCTTTCCTGATCTCATTGTGATCATTTGTGTGATTTAAATGGCTCATTATTATTATCAGTTAGCTTATTTTTATGATAGGCATGCCCTATCAACACTCCTTAGTGAAAATATACTTCTGTAATCTTTTCCCATATTCTCTGGTTTGTTTATTCTAAGTCACTTCATCACTGACTGTGAATATGGTTTTATATTAGAGTGTTCCAGATGTAGGACCATATTTATATGGTCTAAACTAACTCCTTCCCAGCAAGGAGGCTGTAGATGTAGACTTGGCTCAAGAAGAGAAAATAGTATTAGTGAGCAGCTAGCCATTCTCTTCCATAACTGGATCTTCTCCATTCCTGTCATTAAATCTATTTCACTCTTTCTCACACATGTAGAACACACCTGCTCTCCATCAGGGAGTGGCAGCTCCAAGTTTTATTCAGCCACTTCTTGCAATTCAAGTCCAGGATTGCTAGGTGAAATGTAGTCTTCTCCATCAGATCTAAATATGGTTCCTTATGGCCCAGCATCCTATTACACTAAAAAGATACCTGTTTCTCTACATCTCATATTCAGTGGTTGAACAAGGACACTATGGTTTCACAGTGACTACCCAGTGAACACTTCCCATTTGGAAAGAGGGGCAAATGGAGGGACACAGCAGACATAGGTCTAATAGCAATCCTGAAATCCTATTAGGCAGACATTTCAGGAGCCCTGCCATCTAGGTGTAGGTCCTTAAGTAGAGCCTGATTTTGCTCTTTGAGAAAATCTCCATAGTTTTTTGCTTTCTCAAATAAATATTCCCGTCTTTGGCAAATTTCCTCCTGTTCATTAATCAACTTTGGCCACACCTGAAGTGAGTGTTAGGGAGAAGATTCTTCTTGAAATCTATATCAAGCTCTCTAAGCTGCCTCCTGCAGTTAAGAGACAAGAATATTCTACATCTCAAATAATCAAAGTGATTTTATCCTGGGTGTGTGGCTTCTTGGCCATATAGTCTCCTCAGAAACATAGCAGCAGCTGCTGCTGCTGCTACGTCGTGTCCGACTCTGTGAGACCCCATAGAGGGCAGCCCACCAGGCTCTGCCGTCCCTGGGATTCTCCAGGCAAGAACACTGGAGTGGGTTGCCATTTCCTTCTCCAATGCATGAAAGTGAAAAGTGAAAGTGAAGTCGCTCAGTCGTGTCCGACCCTCAGTGACCCCATGGACTACAGCCTACCAGGCTCCTCCATCCATAGGATTTTCCAGGCAAGAGTACTGGAGTGGGGTGCCATTGCCTTCTCTGCAGAAACATAGCAAACACTTAGTATTTTTGCTTCCAGTAGTATTTTTCCTTCCAGTAGTTCATTCTATGTGCCGTATCCAAGGTTATTTTTGGACACAAATCTCAAACCTGTCTTTTGTCCTTTGCCTCTTTGCCCCAATGCCTCACATTCTCAATTTAATACTGGCTATGTTCAGGCTCTCTGGAACAGCAGGTGAGAAGTTTCCCTCTATATGAAATCTTTTCCTGACCTTCTTTATTCATCTGTGAATTTTTAGCACCTTTAACAAAACTTTCATTATTTTTTTCATATGAACTATCACAGTTGAAGTATAGAAGCTGTGGTTATTTTTTTCAACCTTTCTAGGCCTCAGATATCTGAATTCTATATTCTTTCACTTCTGCCTGATATGGCCAATTGTTTCCAGATCCTTTCTTACAATGTGCAAGCACATGTGTGCTCAGTCACTTCAGTTGTATCTGACTCTTTGCAACCCTATGGACTATAGCCCACCAGGCTCCTCTGTCCATGGGGATTCTCCAGGCAAGAATACCAGAGTGGGTAGCCTATCCCTTCTCCAGGATCTTCCTGGAGGATCTTCCTTTGGATCTTCCTGATCCAAAATAGTATAGTAGTGTTAGTCACTCAGTCACGTCCAACTCTTTGTTACCCCATGGACTGTAGCCTGCCAGGCTCCTCTGTCTATGGAATTTGATCCCTGGGTCAGGATGATCCATCCCCTGGAGAAGGGAATGGCTACCCACAAGAATACTGGAGTGGGTAGCCATTCCCTTCTTCAGGGGATCATCCTGACCCTGGAATCAAATTCCCATTTCCTGTGGCTCCTGCACTGCAAGTGGATTCTTTACCATGGAGCCACAGGGGAAGGCCTTTTTTTAGAATATTGCCTTATAAATTTTCTTAAAAATAGATATCAGTAACCCATACAAACTCCTCAAATTTAGATTGTCCACCTTGTCCCAGTAGCTGCCTGCTCAGTCAGCATATGGTATGCCTTCCAAGTTGATAACAGCTTGATTAAGCATTTTATGAGCACACAAACATTTCATCAGCACACAATCATTTTGCCCAGCCTGCTGTATCTTTCTTTGTCATTCACAGACCAAATTCTAAGTCAAAATTACATGTTTTAGGGACTTCCCTGGTGGTCCAATGGTTAAGACTTTGTGTTCCAATGCAGGAGGTGTAGGTTTGATCCCTGGTTGGGGAACTAAGATCTCACATGCCTTGTGGTCAAAAAATCAAAACATAAAAAACTGAAGCAATATTGTAAAAATGCAATAAAGACTCTTAAAATGGTCAACATCAAAAAAAAATTTATTTAACTATATGTTTTATACTTTTGTCACAGCACAGTACCCCAATTCTAGAAAAAAATTTTTAGTTGTCAGGATATGCCATGGGCTTCCCTGGTGGTTCAGTGGTAAAGAATCTGCAGCTGAAGCTGCAGGAGACATGGGATCGATCCCTGCATCAGGAAGATCCCCTGGAAGAGGGCATGACATCCCACTACAATATTCTTGCCTGGAGAGTCTCATGGACAGAGGAGCCTGGTGGGCTGCAGTCCATGGGGTCGCAAAAAGTCGGACTTAGCATGCACACACAATATGCCAATTTATGCTTTGGTATCAAATAAACACTGAAATCTCAGCAGCTTAACAGAACAGAAGTTTGTGCCTCTCCAATCTTCATTGTTGTTCAGTTTCTAAGTTGTGTCCAATTCTTTGTGACCCCACAGACAGCAGCATGGCAGACTTCTCTGTCCATTACTATCTCCTGGAGTTTGCTCAAACTCCATTGAGTCCATTGAGTCAGTGATGCCATCCAACCATCTCATCCTCTGTCATACCCTTCTCCTCCTGCCTTCAATCTTTCCCAGAATCAGGGTCTTTTCAAATGAGTCAGTTCTTCGCATCAGGTGGCCAAAGTATTGGAGTTTCAGCTTCAGCATCAGTCCTTCCAATGAATATTCAGGACTGATTTCCTTTGGGATGGACTGGTTGGATTTCCTTGCTGTCCAAGGGACTCAAGAGTCTTCTACAGTTCAAAAGCATCAATTCTTCATCACTCAGTTTTTTTATGGTCCAACTCTCACATCCATACATGACTACTGGAAAAATCATAGCTTTGACTATATGGACCTTTGTCGGCAAAATAATGTCTCTGCTTTTTAATATGCTGTTTAGGTTTGTCATGGCTTTTCTTGCAAGGAGCAAGCATCTTTTAATTTCTGCAGTTGGACAGTTCTCCTAGACTGTTCTCTGACCAGTGATTCAGGAACCCAGACTACTTCAACCTTGTGGCATGTATTTGCTCAGCAGAGTTTCAATTTCAGTTGCCCGGATTAGAGACAGAAAGTGAATCAAGAATCTCACTGGAGATTTTAGGTGCAGGCCTAGAAATGTCACTTTTGGAATTAGTTGATTGGCCAAAGCATAACTACAAGGAAAGTTGGGAAATATTAGTATATGTCCTGAAAAAGGAACTAGAATGGGTGAGCATCTAGCCAGTTGCACAACAAACTTTGCCAAATATAACCACAAAACACATCACAATTACTTTTTTCCCCTAGGAAACAAAATCTCTCACCTTTTTCTCTCCCCAATTCCATTTCCATCATCCACCATCTTCCTCAGAAGTAATCAAAGTTAATAAATGTTGAATATTTTTCCAGATTTTATCTATTTATTTACCTCTCCATAAATCCCCATCCTGCTCCTTCTAAAGACAATGAATGTGAATATGATTGAGAAGGTCTTCAGATACTGAATGAGCCACTTTTACTAGTGGGCTGGTATTTTAAAGGCTTGTACATGTCCATGAACATTCTATCCTCCACTCCACATCATTTTTTCCATCCAACTAAGTGCAGCCAGGCCTCTAAAGTAGGTCAACTTCTAAATCATTTCCTTCTTCTAATTTCCTTCTGTCTGGTTCTCATTCACTTTCTCTCTGTCTCACTCTTTAACCTCTTCCCCATTAGTAATCCTAGACTTTATTCTTCTATGCTGCCAGCCAGGGGATGACAGAACTCTAAGGTTTGGATTAATTATAAAATTTTAAAGGAGATAAAAATATCACTTGGACTTCTGGTCTAAGATTTAGAAGTCAACTCAGATTTATAAGAAATCTTTATTAAAGATTATTGATTACTTGGCCATTTCTGCAATTGTTTCTTTAATATTCAGCACCTTCTGGGGCTCCATGGAAGGAAGATTGTATCATGCAATGAAGAATTCAAATGTTTATGCTGCCTTGTTGAGGTGTGCAGTATGGCAGCCATGGGAAGACAGTTGATTGATAGAGTAGAGCATGATTAGGGAATTTCTGACTCCATAGACACAGTTCTACCAGATACCATTACAATCCAGTCCAATCTCACAGTAAACACTTTTTTTTTTAACTAATATTGGTTGACAATAAACACACTATTCTGAAATTTGTTTTTATCATTTAATAGATCATGCCTATCTTCCAAAAATAAATCTAGATTCATATACAAAAATGAATACATATATATGCACATTTATTATATATGTATATATATAAAGGAAGCATTAATTTTCATTTTAATGGATAAGTAGTATTTTCTTGTACCTAATTTATTTAACCATTCCTCACTGCTAGACACTTGTATGTGTTTATTTGTGTGTGTGTATTGGCAAACCACTTCAGTATTCTTGCCTTGAGAACCCCATGAACAGTATGAAAAGGCAAAATGATAGGATACTGAAAGAGAAACTCCCCAGGTCAGTAGGTGCCCAATATGCTACTGGAGATCAGTGGAGAAATAACTCCAGAAAGAATGAAGGGATGGAGCCAAAGCAAAAACAATACCCAGCTGTGGATGTGACTGGTGATAGAAGCAAGGTCCGATGCTGTAAAGAGCAATATTGTATAGGAACCTGGAATGTCAGGGCCATGAATCAGGGAAATTGGAAGTGGTCAAACAAGAGATGGCAAGAGTGAATGTCGACATTCTAGGAATCAGTGAACTGAAATGGACTGGAATGGGTGAATTTAATTCAGATGACCATTATATCTACTACTGTGGGCAGGAATCCCTCGGAAGAAATGGAGTGGCCATCTGGTCAACAAAAGAGTCTGAAATGCAGTATTGGATGCAATCTCAAAAATGACAGAATGATCTCTGTTCGTTTCCAAGGCAAACCATTCAATATCACAGTAATCCAAGTCTATGCCCCAACCAGTAATGCTGAAGAAGCTGAAGTTAAACGGTTCTATGAAGACCTACAAGACCTTTTAGAATTAACACCCAAAAAAGATGTCCTTTTCATTATAGGGGACTGGAATGCAAAAGTAGGAAGTCAAGAAACACCTGGAGTAACAGGCAAAATTGGCCTTGGAATATGGAATGAAGCAGGGCAAAGACTAATAGAGTTTTGCCAAGAAAATGCACTGGTCATAACAAACACCCTCTTCCAACAACACAAGAGAAGACTCTATACATGGACATCACCAGATGGTCAACACCAAAATCACATTGATTATATTCTTTGCAGCCAAAGATGGAGAAGCTCTATACAGTCAACAAAAACAAGACCAGGAGCTGGCTGTGGCTCAGACCATGAACTCCTTATTGCCAAATTCAGACTGAAATTGAAGAAAGTAGGGAAAACCACTAGACCATTCAGGTATGACCTAAATCAAATCCCTTATGATTATACAGTGGAAGTGAGAAATAGATTTAAGGGCCTAGATCTGATAGACAGAGTGCCTGATGAACTATGGAATGAGGTTCGTGACATTGTACAGGAGACAGGGATCAAGACCATTCCCATAGAAAAGAAATGCAAAAAAGCAAAATGGCTGTCTGGGGAGGCCTTACAAATAGCTGTGAAAAGAAGAGAAGCAAACAGCAAAGGAGAAAAGGAAAGATATAAACATCTGAATGCAGAGTTCCAAAGAATAGCAGGAAGAGATAAGAAAGCCTTCTTCAGCGATCAGTGCAAAGAAATAGAGGAAAACAACAGAATGGGAAAGACTAGGGATCTCTTCAAGAAAATCAGAGATACCAAAGGAACATTTCATGCAAAGATGAGCTCGATAAAGGACAGAAATGGTATGGACCTAACAGAAGCAGAAGATATTAAGAAGAGATGGCAAGAATACACAGAAGAACTGTACAAAAAAGATCTTCACGACCCAGATAATCACGATGGTGTGATCACTGACCTAGAGCCAGACATCCTGGAATGTGAAGTCAAGTGGGCCTTAGAAAGCATCACTACGAACAAAGCTACTGGAGGTGATGGAACTCCAGTTGAGCTATTCCAAATCCTGAAAGATGATGCTGTGAAAGTGCTGCACTCAATATGCCAGCAAAACTGGAAAACTCAGCAGTGGCCACAGGACTGGAAAAGGTCAGTTTTCATTCCAATCCCAAAGAAAGGCAATGCCAAAGAATGCTCAAACTATCGCACAATTGCACTCATCTCACACGCTAGTAAAGTAATGCTCAAAATTCTCCAAGCCAGGCTTCAGCAATACATGAACCGTGAACTACCTGATGTTCAAGCTGGTTTTAGAAAAGGCAGAGGAACCAGAGATCAAATTGCCAACATCCGCTGGATCATCAAAAAAGCAAGAGAGTTCCAGAAAAACATCTATTTCTGCTTTATTGACTATGCCAAAGCCTTTGACTGTGTGAATCACAATAAACTGGAAAATTCTGAAAGAGATGGGAATACCAGACCACCTGATCTGCCTCTTGAGAAATTTGTATGCAGGTCAGGAAGCAACAGTTAGAACTGGACATGGAACAACAGACTGGTTCCAAATAGGAAAAGGAGTTCGTCAAGGCTGTATATTGTCACCCTGTTTATTTAGCTTATATGCAGAGTACATCATGAGAAACGCTGGACTGGAAGAAACACAAGCTGGAATCAAGATTGCCGGGAGAAATATCAATCACCTCAGATATGCAGATGACACCACCCTTATGGCAGAAAGTGAAGAGGAACTCAAAAGCCTCTTGATGAAAGTGAAAGTGGAGAGTGAAAAAGTTGGCTTGAAGCTCAATATTCAGAAAACTAAGATCATGGCATCCGGTCCCATCACTTAATGGGAAATAGATGGGGAAACAGTGGAAACAGTGTCAGACTTTATATTTCTGGGCTCCAAAATCACTGTAGATGGTGACTGCAGCCATGAAATTAAAAGACGCTTACTCCTTGGAAGGCAAGTTATGACCAACCTAGATAGCATATTCAAAAGCAGAGACATTCCTTTGCCAACAAAGGTTCGTCTAGTCAAGACTATGGTTTTTCCTGTGGTCATGTGTGGATGTGAGAGTTGGACTGTGAAGAAGGCTAAGCACCGAAGAATTGATGCTTTTGAACTGTGGTGTTGGAGAAGACTCTTGAGAGTCCCTTGGACTGCAAGGAGATCCAACCAGTCCATTCTGAAGGAGATCAGCCCTGGGATTTCTTTGGAAGGAATGATGCTAAAGCTGAAACTCCAGTACTTTGGCCACCTCATGCGAAGAGTTGACTCATTGGAAAAGACTCCGAGGCTGGGCGGGATTGGGGGCAGGAGGAGAAGGGGATGACAGAGGATGAGATGGCTGGATGGCATCACTGACTCGATGGACATGAGTCTGAGTGAACTCCGGGAGTTGATGATGGACAGGGAGGCCTGGCGTGCTGCAATTCATGGGGTCGCAAAGAGTCCGACGCAACTGAGCGACTGATCTGATCTGATATATACTTGTTTATTCATTTGGATTGTGTTTTCTGGATTTAACTCCTAAAAGAAGGATTTCTAAATGTAAATTAATGTATTTTTAATGTTTAAAAATATTGTCAAATTATCCCTCCAAAGACCTGTACATTAGCAGTATCTAAAAGTGATTTTCCCCCATCCGATCACCAAAATTCATGTTATCAATCTTTAAATTTTGACAATCAGGTTTGTGAAAATTTTGTATTTAATAACTGTTTTAAAGTTGCATATTTTGTTAATGGGGTTGAAGACCTTCCTCATAGCAGAATAATACAAATAGCCTCCTGGATTTCCTAATATTTTATAGGCTTTTTAAACATTTAAATGCTTAATCTAATATGTATTTTAGTACATGGTATGAGAAAAAATCCAACTTCCAAATGAATATCTGTATTTAGTTTCAATCACCAAATTTTGATAGCCCTGATCAGTATGACTGATGGAAATTTGATGCCCTCATTGTGTGTCCCATTACTACTTATGGAAGTCACCAAAACAATCCCTACAAGCCAAACAATAAGCCAAAGACTTTGCCGCTGTTATCTCTCAAAGACCACCCAGTTTTTCTTTCTTGCTCTTCCATTCTTGTGCCCAGGCCAACACCCCTCTAGGTCACTTTGTAAAATTTTATCACTATATACTACATCATGGGCGTGTTAAGTGTCTTCTTTCCAGATTATTCCAAATTTGGCCATTTCTGGGATCAGTAGAGACATAAGAAGAATGTCCTCCTCCCTGACTTTAGTGTCAAACTTTGACATTTGGATACTGAATCAAATCTGCTTGTTTCTCAATCTTTCGTAGTCTTTCTTGGGTCTTTCTTGCCAGCACAGAATGTCACAGAGTCCTCATCAAAATGGTTCGATAAATTCTGTCCTTTATTTCTTTATGAATAAAAGTTCAAAGGTTTTTCCAAAGAGGGACAGATGCCATACCATTGCCATCTGTGGTTCTCAATGCCTTCTTATGTATGAAATTAAATTCATAGGTAAGCTACCTAAATATAGAATTTCAAATTATATATCTTAAATTCAAATTATAATATATAAAAACTTTATATTTTAAAAGAAGAATTAATGGAAATAAATTTATAATAAAAAATTATGTATTTCAGTGTGAAATGCTTTCAGAAAATTACACTAAAAAAGTTTGATGAAGAAATCTGATACTTATCTGTATGTCTACAACCACAGTGAAACTCCAATGAAGTCTGATACTGGTACTTTGCAGTAACATTTCCTTCAATGATGTGATTTTTCAGAATAACAAGGAATTTTTGGTAAGGTGAAAAAGCCGAATTTTCTGAGGATTTATTTAGTGATTTCATTCTGGGAAAGTTCAGTTTATATAACAACTTGCAAAAAAAATATGATTGTATGAAAAAACATGATTGTATAAAAAAATATGATTGAATGTATGTTTTTTACATTTATACTCAGATAATTATAAATAGGATTTTTAAATATACACATTAATGTCTGGTTGGACATGCAATATTTATGAGTCACATGATAAGTCTTCATTCTCTGGGAATGTCTCATCTGTGGAGACAATCTAGCATTGTGATAGCCACCAGTGGTATTCCCCCTCCTCCATCACTGTAAGAATATAAAAATGCCTCATAAATTTCTAAATACTCCATCAAGGGTGGTATCACATACTTTGGAAATGACTAATCAACATCACCATTTTCTTATCACTGGGCTGTCTCCACCAAACTCAAATCCAAATTCCCTCCTCAAATGTTTACAAAACAAAACTACCAGAATTAGCAATGGTATTAAATAGATGCTTTTTAAAAAGGAGGGAAGGTAGTGTTTGTGCTAACTGCATCGTGTCCAACTTAGCTAAACAAATGTGTTTTATAATAATATAAAAATAAAGCAGAATACTCTTCAGTAATCAAGAGAGAAAACAAAGATTTTTTTTTTTTTAATCTCTTCAGGGATTTGACTATCTTGGATCTTCAGCATTTAGTACAGTGCACATAGAAAATGTGTCACAAATATTAATTGAATGAACAATGTTACTGTTATCTATCAACCTTCCCTGTAATAGGTTTTCTTTCTCTCCTGTTTTTCAGTTTTGCTAAGCAAATACTGGTTCTATAACGTGGCTTCCTTTATTAAGTTCTTGTCATTCCACTGTTTTTAATTCACATTTTTCCTTAGCTGAAGTTCACATAAAGACAGCCCTCTCATATTGCACAAAAATAATCTTTGTCAACTCTTCCAATGAGCTAACATTCCATGATAAATTTAATTCACTGTACTATTTTAATCATTAAATTGTACTTTATGTTCATGTCTTGTGAGTGTAAATGGATCACTGGTTTAATGGAGTGTAATAAATGAGTTCTTAATTGATTATTGTTCTCATTAATCACTGCATTTCCACAAAGAATATCTGTGAAACACACAGACATAATGTGATGCCTCAGAGCACAGAGTAAAGAATGGATGTCAAACATAGAAATATAATTTTGAAAACTCAGGAAAGATAAATCCTAGAGCATCACATATTAGAATCATATTGATAGTTGGAATTTTTTAACTCAGCCTGCACCATAAAGCATAATTTGGTTTTAAGATATGTCTATAATAAAAACCAGTTCCTCAAGGTGTAATTTCCTGATCAAAATGGGTTTTTACCCCCACACAGCAATAATGCTGCAAGACATCCCAGGTGTTTAGACTGATAGCCACTGATATTTCAAACTGTGACTATGTACTGCACTGCTATTTCTGCAACAGACAGTGATGGCTATTTGGTATAATGCAAGCTTAAAGTACTCTACAATATAAAGGAATAGCTTTTGGAAACAGCTACACATTCCACTACCACTACTAAACAACCAATGACAAAGAGATATTCGCCTATCCTTCTCAAGTGTATTTTATTTGCAATGTCCTTGTAAAGGAGTAAAAAGCAAGTCCTTTTATTCCAAGCACTTGACAAGAGCACTGGAAATATAGAGAAAATTGTACTCATTTCTTCTGAATAGTAAATCAATTGCTTCATCTAATCTTATTCTGCCATTTCAACACTCAGAATGCTATTATGGGTATCCGCTTTAAAAAGATCTTTATCAATCTGCTCTATTACTGGGGGACTCAAAGCTTAGAAGGTTAAATTTAACTAACATTGAAAGGCTAGAACAAGGCAAAAATGGGATTTAAATCCTGACATTGACCCCTAATTAGATGTTCTTTACATTACACCCCCAGTTCGATTCAGTTCAGTTCAGTCGTTCATTCGTGTCCAACTCTTTGCGACCCCATGGACTGCAGCACGCCAGGCTTCCCTGTCCATCACCAACTCCCAAAGCTTGCTCAAACTCATATCCATCGAATTGGTGATACCATCCAACCATTTCATCCTCTGTCATCCTCTTCTCTTCCTACCTTCAATCTTTCCCAGCATGAGGGTCTTTTCCAATGTGTCGGTTCTTCTCATCAGGTGGCCAAAGTATTGGAGCTTCAGCATTAGTCCTTCCAATGAACATTCAGGACTGATTTCCTTTAGGATGGGCTGGTTTTATCTCCTTGCAGTCCAAGAGTCTTCTCCAACACCCCAGTTTAAATACATCAATTCTTTGTCACTCAACTTTCTTTATTATCCAGCTCTCACATCCATACATGATTGCTGGAAAAACCATAGCTTTGACTAGACAGAGCTTTGTCGGCAAACACCCTAGCAACTCTTTACTGTAAGTACAAAGCATTCTTAAATGTTATCCTCCTCTCTCAAAACTATGCCTTTCTCTCCATTCTCAAAATCTGAAACCCTTGCAGGGTCTTGCATGAGCTCATGGCTGAGGATACAGGGAATTATTGCAATTTCTTTTTTGAGCTTTGAAAATGCTTGATGAAATACTTTGTTCTCATTTCATATAAATTGTTTAATGGCATATCACAAAAGTCCATGTCTTAAATAATGTATGACAGGTGAACAATGCATTCATACCACGTTGGTGGCCAAGACCCAACTTCTCCCCTGTCAGTACTTCATGGTCCTTGGACTGGGTGATTCAGTTCCAAAAAAACTGTCAATGGAATCTGTCCACTGATGAATCCAGTTTCACTTACATGCATGCATGTGTGTGCGCTAAGTCGCTTCAGCCGTGTCCGACTCTTTGCAGTCCTATGTAAGTGGAAGTCCTCCAGGCTCCTCTGTCCATGGGATTCTCTAGGCAAGAAAACTGGAGTGGGTTGCCATGGCCACCAGGGAGTAATCCTGACCCAGGGATCAAACCTGTGTCTCTTTCATCTCCTCCATTTGCAGGCAGCTTCTTTATGACTTCCGCCACCTGGGAAGCCCTTCACTTACAAAGAACTCTTCAATGCTAACACAAAGAAAGTCATTTTAATGGTAGATCTTAGATTTGACAGTAGCCCTGAGGAAGTTATTACCCTCCCCCCCCCCCCCCCCGCCCCCGATAAAGCGAAGGTAGAGTAGAGCTAGGTCTCTTTCCTCCCTCTGCTCCTGATTCCCCACCTTTCTGGCCTCTATCTCTAGCTACAGAAAGTAGGGAAGTGAAGTGACCATCCCTTAAAGTCTTGTCATGAATGCAAAATGAAATCTGGTTTTAAAATAAATCCTTAAAAGATTATAAATACATATGCACCCAACATAGGAGCACCACAATATGTAAGGCAAATGCTAACAAGTATGAAAGGGGAAATAAACTGTAACAAAATAATAGTGGGAGACTGTAATACCCCACTCACACCTATGGGTAGATCAACTAACAGAAAATTAGCAAGGAAACACAAACTTTAAATGATACAATGGATCAGTTAGACCTAATTGATATCTATAGGACGTTTCACCCCAAAACAATCAATTTCAACTTTTTCTCAAGTGCCCACAGAACATTCTGCAGGATACATCACATCCTGGGCCATAAATATAGCCTTGGTAAATTTTAAAAAAAAATTGAAATCATCTCAAGCATCTTTTCTGATCACAATGCAGTAAGATTAGATGTCAATTACAGGAAAAAAACTACTAAAAATACAAATAGATGGAGGTTAAACAACATACTTCTGAACAACCAAAAAATCACAGAAGAAATCAAAAAGAAAATCAAAATATGCATAGAAATGAATTAAAATGAAAACACAACAACCCAAAACCTATGGGATTCAGTAAAAGAAGTACTAAGGAGAATGTTCATAGCAATACTAGCCTACCTCAAGAAACAGGAGAAATAGGAAATAAATAACCTAACTCTACACATAAAGCAACTAGGAAAAGAAGAAATAAAGCACACCAGGATTAGTAGAAGGAAAGAATTCATAAAAATTAGGGCAGAAATAAAGAAACAAAGGAGACCACAGCCAAACTCAACAAAGCTAAAAGCTGATTCTTTGAGAAGATAAATAAAATGGAAAAACTGTTAGCCAGACTCATCAAGAAAAAAAGGGAGAAGAATCCAATCAACAAAACTAGAAATGAAAATGGAGAAATCACAACAGACAACACAGAAATACAAAGGATCATAAGAGACTACTATCAGCAACTATATGCCAATAAAATGGACAACTTGGAAGAAATGGACAAATTCTTAGAAAACTATAACTTTCCAAAACTGAACCAGGAAGAAATAGAAAATCTTAACAGACCCATCACAAGCACAGAAATTGAAACTGTAATCAGGAATCTTCCAGCAAACAAAAGCCCAGAACCAGATGGTTTCACAACTGAATTCTACCAAAAATGTAGAGAAGAGCTAACACCTATCCTACTCAAACTCTTCCAGAAAATTGCAGAGGAAGGTAAACTTCCAAACTCATTCTATGAGGCCACCATCACCCTAATACCAAAACCATACAAAGATAACACAAAAAAAGAAAACTATAGGCCAATATCACTGATGAAAATAGATGCAAAAATCCTTAACAAAATCCTAGCAAACAAAATCCAGCAACACACCAAAAAGATCATACATCACGACCAAGTGGGCTTTATCCCAGGGATGCAAGGATTCTTCAGTATTCGCAAATCAATCAATGTGATACACCACATTAACAAATTGAAAGATAAAAAACCATATGATTATCTCAATAGATGTAAAGAAAGCCTTTAACAAAATTCAACATCCATTGATGATAAAAACCCTCCAGAAAGCAGGTATAGAAGGAACATACCTCAACATAATAAAAGCTGTAAATGACAAACCCACAGCAAACATTATCCTCAATGGTGAAAAACGGAAAGCATTTCCCCTAAAGTCAGGAACAAGACAAGGATGCCCACTCTCACTGCTACTATTCAACTTAGATTTGGAAGTTTTAGCCACAGTAATCAGAGAAGAAAAGAAATAAAAGTAATCCAGATTGGAAACAGAGATGTAAAACTCTCACTGTTTGCAGATGACATGATCCTCTACATAGAAAATGCTAAAGACTCCCCCAGAAAATTACTAGAGCTAATCAATGAATATAGTAAAGTTGCAGGATATAAAATCAACACACAGAAATCCCTTGCATTCCTATACACTAGCAATGAGAAAACAGAGAAATTAAGGAAACAATTCCATTCACCATTGCAACAAAAAGAATAAAATACTTAGGAATAAATCTGCATAAAGAAACAAAAGACCTATATATAGAAAACTATAAAACACTGATGAAAGAAATCAAAGAGGACACAAATAGATGGAGAAATATACCGTGTTCATGGATTAGAAGAATCAATATAGTGAAAATGAGTATACTACCCAAAGCAATATATAGATTCAATGCAATCCCTATCAAGCTACCAACAGTATTTTTCACAGAACTAGAACAAATAATTTCACAATTTGTATAGAAATACAAAAAACCTTGAATAGCCAAAGCAATCTTGAGAAAGAAGAATAGAACTGGAGGAATCAACCTACCTGATTTCAGGCAATACTACAAAGCAACAGTCATCAAGACAGTATGGTACTGGCACAAAGACAGAAACATAGATCAATGAAACAAAATAGAAAGCACAGAGACAAATCCACACACCTATGGACACCTTATCTTTGACAAAGCAGGCAAGAATATACAATGGAGAAAAGACAATCTCTTTAACAAGTAGTGCTGGGAAAACTGGTCAACCACTTATAAAAGAATGAAACTAGAGCACTTTCTAACACCATAAACAAAAATAAACTCAAAATGGGTTAAAGATCTAAATGTAAGACCAGAAACTATAAAACTCCTAGAGGAGAACATAGGCAAAACATTCTCTGATGTAAATCATAGCAGCATCCTCTATGACCCACCTCCCAGAATAATGGAAATAAAAGCAAAAATAAACAAATGGGACCTAATTAAACTTAAAAGCTTTTGCACAACGAAGGAAACTATAAGGAAGGTGAAAAGATGGCCTTCAGAATGGGAAAAAATAATAGCAACTGAAGCAACTGACAAAGAATTAATCTCAAAAATATACAAGCAACTCCTACAGCTCAATCCCAGAAAAATAAATGACCCAATCAAAAAATGGGCCAAAGAACTAAACAGACATTTCTCCAAAGAAGACATACAGATGGCTAACAAACACATGAAAAGATGCTCAACATCACTTATTATCAGAGAAATACAAATCAAAACCACAATGAGGTACCATTTCACGCCAGTCAGAATGGCTGCTAGCCAAAAGTCTACAAACAATAAATGCTGGAGAGGGTGTGGAGAAAAGGGAACCTCTTACACTGTTGGTGGGAATGCAAACTAGTACAGCCACCATGGGGAACAGTGTGGAGTTTCCTTAAAAAACTGGAAATAGAACTGCCATACAGCCCAGCAATCCCACTGCTGGGCATATACACTGAGGAAACCAGAATTGAAAGAGACATGTATACCCCAATGTTCATCGCAGCACTGTTTACAATAGCCAGGACATGGAAGCAACCTAGATGTCCATCAGCAGATGAATGGATAAGAAAGCTGTGGTACATATACACAATGGAATATTACTCAGCTATTGAAAAGAATGCATTTGAATCAGTTCTAGTGAGGTGGATGAAACTGGAGCCTATTATACACAGCGAAGTAAGTCAAAAAGAAAAACACCAATACAGTATATTAACGCATATATATGGAATTTAAAAAGATGATAAGGATGATCCTATATGCGAGACAGCAACAGAGACACAGATGTAAAGAACAGACTTTTGGACTCTGTGGGAGAAGGCGAGGGTGGGATTTGAGAGAATAGCACTGAAACATGTATATTATCATATGTGAAATAGATCACCAGTCCAGGTTCAATGCATGAGACAGGGTGCTCAGGGCTGGTGCACTGGAATGACCCTGAGGGACGGGATGGGGAGGGAGGTTGGGGGGAGGGTCAGTATGGGGAACACATGTACACCCATGGCTGATTCATGTGAATGTAAAATAGAAGCAAATAAATAAATCCTTAAAAGAAAATGAATTCAATAAATTTATCCTTGGCTAATTGACTTTTAATGAATTGATCTAGAAGCTCCTGCTCCCAGAGTACATTAATGTACCTTGCCTCAGATGTATGCAAACTGGGCACCCTGGTTCAGTCAGTATTGTATTCCCTAACCATATTCAAGATGCATGACCCACACCAGAGTCCACTCTGGGAAATCTGTTGGATCTGTGGGTAAAGATGCTCCTTGTCCCTTTTGTATATTAAGCTATAAGGACCAGACAAGCCTAGAGTTATCAATGGTTACATTGTATAAACAGACTCTAAGAATGAAGTTAACACAGAGGAAATCAGAGCCAAAATCTAAGCATATAGTTGAAAACACATAACATGTCATTCCTAAAAACTGATGCCTCTAGACTTTTCAGCAAAATGAAGCAATACATTCTCTTTTTTTAATTAAACTTTTTTGAGTTAAATTTCTGCCATTGCAGCCAAAGGTAGACTAAGAGATTATGGTAAAGCAATAATAAAATGTTAAGGTGGTACACAAATATAAGGCATTTTTATTGTTGCCAAACAAATGTAAGAACTTTCCTCAAAATATTCCATTTGATCTGAGTCTAGTGACTACATCATTCTTTAATGCAACTTTCAACTCAATTCTCACTGTCCTTATGTTGGATAAACTAATATGACTAGTATATAAATTTGAAATAAAATTTAAATTAAATAAACAATTATCCACAGTTCACTGCAGAGTCCATGGAAGAAATGAAAAGGTATTATGAAAGCAGTGTACTTGTAACATGTGTGTGGATGTTACACACATGTTGCTCAGTCATGTCCAACTCTTTGCAACTCCATGAACTATAGCCCTCCAGGCTCCTCTGTCCATGGGATTCTCCAGGCAAGAACACTGGAGTGGGCTGCCATTTCCTTCTCCAGGGGATCTTCCAAACTCAAGGATCGAATCTGGGTCTCCTGCATTGCAGGCAGATTCTTTACTGTCTGAGCCACCAGAAGCCCCAGGAGGAACATTATTTTGACTGCCAAATGCAAAAACACTAAACTCATTTTTGAAAACTATTTGGTGATTTTGAGTAATAAGTACTGCTGTGTATGTCCATGAATAGAATTTGATTTTAGGCACTTGTGTGAATTAGAGTTCAAGTTCAAGGATGACTAGTCTTTAATAACAAAAAAATACTTTTACCTCGAAGAATAAGAGTATTATTATTTAAAAGCTCCTTTTCTGAAATGATTGTATTCTTATTCCCTGCAAAAGGTATTTTTTCACCTTTAACTCATCAGTCAGGAACAATGCCATCATCCCAAATTATATGAAAAGATTATTTTTATAGGAAAGTTCATGAATTTCAGTTCTTTGAATAATCTTTTTATATTCCAACTCTACTTAAAAAGAAAATTATTTTCAGGTTGTTTTTATTTCACTTAGGATGAATGACAGTATTTATTTCAGTTCCTCATTCTGTATTCAGATGTCTTTTAAACAGAGGAGTCAAGATTCTCTTTTTGCTCAGATCAGTTTCTTTGGTTCTACCACTAAGAGGCTTATTTACACAACACAAAGTAATTTCTAAACACCAAATCTGACTTTCTTCCCTTCCCCACACTCAGCAGAAATACTAGGCTGGTGAAGGTAGAGAGAGAAATGCCACTGCTGGTCATGGATCTCCATAAAGAGAAAGAGGGCAGTTATGGAAGGAAATCTTGGCAGAGCTCTCCCTGCTAAACACTGACATACATGGAGAATGATATGTGGAGTCACTTGGCTAAAACTTTTCTAACCTGGGATGAGAGTAAAGAATACTAGCCTCCTCCTAAACATACTGGAATCCCAAATCTGAAAAATCAGCTAGGAAACCACCTCTCTAAGTCCATTACTTAATCTCTCAGAATTTTAGTAAGGAAACTCAGGCTGATTATTGACCAGAGGAAAGGAAAGGGGTAGAATGTAAAGAAGAAAATGTGTGTCAAAGGGAAAGAATGTTTTTCTCCAAAACCCAGAACACCAGTTAATTGCCCTTCTGAGGGTGGGATTCAGATTCAAAGAATGAACTGGTAGATCCTTCTGTGAATTGTAACTATGGCTGAGTTTTAATCAAGTTGACCTCCTAGAATGGTATCCATCTTTCCTAGCCCAGATCCAATCTCACCTCCTCCCCGAATTGAGAAACCTTGAATTTCCCCAGGTCTGTGTTAGCTATTCTTTTCTGAAATATGACAGTCCTTAACCTGTTACCTCTCTCCCATGATTCCTCTTTTACTCAACTCTGTTTGTAAGCTGTTGTTCATGTCCCCACCTTTCTTGATTAATTATGAATGCCTTTAAAGAAGGTTCTCTGCATAATTCAAGTTTTTAATCTTAGTGAAGTACCTTGCACAATGAAAGACATTGAATAAATACTTGTTAAATGGGTGGCATGGAGGAATGGATGGAGAAATTGTTTAAGACCAACACTGTCAAACTTTTTCTTAAAGAGGCAGGGATAGTAAATATTTTAGACTTTATAGGCCAAGAGACAAAATTTAAAATATTATAAAGGTACTTGTATATAGAAAAATGAAAAAGTGAATACATAGTACATAAAAAAGTGAATACTTAGTACATAACCATTGTAAAAGTAAAAGCCATCTTAGCTTTCAGGCTGAATAAAAGCAAATTTGGCCCATAGGCTATAATTTGCCAAACTTTTGTTTATATCATTAAAAAAAAAACAAGTACCTTTGTTAAGAAGATTTGTTTTTAATAAACCACTTTTAACTACAGGCTTTAATCCCTGAAACAGTGTGCAGCATGTAACTGGGACACATAATAAATAAGTGTTTTTGGCTACCAACAACCAAACCTGATATTCTACTTTGCTTTTCAGACCCATTTAAAACATGTTCAGCTCTATGCTTCTCTCCATATTTTCCTTGTTTGACTTTGTATTGCAGTACTTTGTAAGGTTTAGTTCATCAGCTGTTTGAAGACAAAAAGTGTGTCATCTTCTGAGTATCCCCAATAATAGGGAAAAAAATAGATACAAAAATAAAGAAGTGGTAAAAGAAGATAGATTCAAAAAACAGTAAGTGATCAAAGTTTTTGCCACCACCTGTAGAGTGGCAGTAGTTTTCAATAAGCCTAAGTGGTTGGTAGGACCACAATGCACACTAGAATACATTACCTATCTGTCAGAGGAATTTATACTTAAAAGTACAGCTTAAAAGGTACAGGCAAGTACAACTTAAAAGGAACAATCATAGATTTCCATTTCTAACCTTGATGGAGTAAACTGGTAGCAGTTTTGTCTTCCAGAAGTAAGTAGAAGGCTTGACAAAACAGATGCAGTAATTCTTTTCAGTCCTGTGCCAGAGGTAAAGGAGGACCATGGTTCCTATGGGAAAGGATGCAAATAAAGTGGGCCCTATGATCATCCCATATTCTGACTGGATATACATTAAGGATTACAGTACAAAGAGGAAAAACCCAAATGAAGAATAAGGGTAGCACTAAATTAAGGAAATAGAGATCGAGTTCAGGGAAGCTATGACAGATGAAATGTGCTAGGCAGAGACTAGAGAGGAAAGATTAAAAGGACTCCAAAAATCTATAAGGGAGCCCCCTTGAGTCTGTTCCTAAATTTTACTAGGGGCACACTCATAGCATAAAGGCTCTATTAAGCTAGGTAAAGAACAACTAAGGAGCTGTAAGCTGAAAAATTCCCAGAGTAGATAGGGATGGAAAGGGTTTGAAATATAACTAGCCAAAGTAGAAAGACCTTAATGAACAAGGAGTAAAGACTTCAGAGGCTCACCCTTTAATATCAGAACTAAACTTACCTAGATTAAAACTACTCCAGCCATGAACAATTAAAACTTAAAAGCAAACTTTAAAAGAACCAAGCTAATCATTAAGTTTCTTGAGTGTCTATTAAATCAAAAGTAATAACTTTTAAAAAGAGAAAGCATAATCCAGATCCTCAATCATATAATATTTACATTGTCCAGCATCAAAAAAAAAAAAAAAAACCACTGGAATGTGAAGAGGCAAAAAAATGTGACCCACAACCAAAAGAAATATACAATCACTTGTAAAAAAATGTACCATACAGATCAAAGCAACATAAGCAAGGATCTGAGGGCAATCATGCCCAAGACAGACCAAAAACTCCAGATGAATTTGGGGGTCCAGGAGCAGAGATCAACTGTGCTTCTCTTTCCCGGTAATGCCAGAAAAAAGTACCAAATCTGGAAAAGCTTCTGAGCATGGTGCCTGACATAGACACAGAAGGGTGGAGAAGGCTACCTTAGTCATCAAGGCAGCCTTTCTGAGACAGGCTCACAGAGCTTTCCCCACAACTCCCAGCATCAAGAGGGCATCTGACAACTTCTGTGGTCAATAGTTGGAGGATTTTGAATATAGATATGAGAGCAGGTCCTGATAAAACTTTAGAACCAAGAAATAATCAAGAACATATATCCTAAGAGGATGCCCCTGTGATCAGAAGATGTGAATCAGGTTCATAACCATCCCGCACTATCTTGGAATCTAATTACGCTCTGAAACAAAAGTCTGAGGAAGGTAAGGAACTGGTTTGAGAGAACAATAAATTGAGCAAAATCTAGTTTTTAAGTTATATTCAAGGGAAGTTATGGGGGGTGGGGGGAGGGGCATTTCTTGCTAATCCATGTTTCACTCTATTATTGTTGTTCTTGTTTTGTCTTGGTGTTTTTGTTATTTACAATAGAGACAACATTATCTTCTTTATAAACAAAACTGTTGTTACCTTAGTCTTGAACTGTTTCTGATCTCATGTCTGACTCCATCAACTCTCACTGATGCATTTCAGCTTTTAGGTCACATTCCAGCCTCCATATCTGGCTTTACCTCCCTACAAGTGCCTATTCTTGGCACTTTCCTTCCCTGTCAAAGTATGTCTGTCCTCTGCTCCCTGGAGATCCTGCTCTCTGCTTCTAAATGTTCCAATTGTGCCAAATAAATCTACTGAAAGGAGTATATGGCTGCCAATACTTTAATGTTCTATTTCTCAAAGTTAAGTGTTTTCATTAGAACAAATGTCTACTTAGAAAAATATCTTAAGAGTGGAAACTTTATTTCTATTGAAAACCATTGGCCCACATGAGCTAGTCTTACCAGAGTAAAGTACAGGGGAAAACCAAGCCTTGAAATAGATTCAGACACATGATACCATTAAGGTACTACTAAAGCATATGAATGACAGCTAACTATTGCAAATTTCAGAAAAATATAAGCATATTTATTGTATAATCCAGGATACTTTTGAGAAGGACAAGATGCTATTAATAACTTCTCTTGGATAAAAGTCATAAATCATGATTGTTCCTCTCAAACCTAGGGAGATGATCACCTATATATAAAATAATCTACTACTGCAATCAAAAAAGGGAAAACACAAATTCTTTTAAAATATATAAAATTTTATTGAATAATATGCCTAGCAAATGGAGGATAGTTGAAAAGTGAAAGAAGAGAATGTAGGTAGAAGAGGAAAAAGAAAGGAGAAGTAGGGAATAAAGAGCAAAACCTGAAGGTGGGGCAGTGCCCAGACATAGAAAGCAAAAGAGGGAAACTTCTAGGCAGAGAAGAGAATTTTAAAGGGTCAGCTTCTGCTTAAAATGACCTCTGGTGTAAAATAATCTTTTCTGTAGACATATCATTGCTGAGTTCTACCTCGAGTCTGGTATCTTACCAATCACCACAGCTTCCATTCATGACCCAATATTAGTCTTTATAAACTGTACATTTTTAAAGGCCACATTGTAGGCTTTCCCACATACCCATCCACCCAAATAATCCACAAAAATTTGTTTATTTTAAAGCAAATCCCACACATCAGATCATTTCTTCTGTAATTTAAGTTTGTATCTCTAAAGTATAAGGTCTTTTTTTAATAATATATCAACAATAACATTACCACATATAAAAATAGCAATATTTAAGAATACCTTAAAAGAGAAAGTGAAAGAGGAGAGCGAAAAAGTTGGCTTAAAGCTCAAAATTCAGAAAACTAAGATCATGGCATCCAGTCCCATCACTTCATGCCAAATAGATGGGAAACAGTAGAAACAGTGGCTGACTTTATTTTGGGGGGCTCCAAAATCACTGCAGATGGTGATTGCAGCCATGAAATTAAAAGATGCTTACTCCTTGGAAGGAAAGTTATGAACAACCTAGATAGCATATTCAAAAGCAGAGACATTACTTTATCAACAAAGGTCCGTCTAGTCAAGGCTATGGTTTTTCCAGTAGTCATGTATGGATGTGAGAGTTGGACTATAAAGAAAGCTGAGTGCCGAGGAATTGATGCTTTTGAACTGTGGTGTTGGAGAAGACTCTTGAGAATCCCTTGGACTGCAAGGAGATCCAACTAGTCCATCCTAAAGGAGACCAGTCCTGGGTGTTCATTGGAAGGATGATGCTAAAGCTGAAACTCCAATACTTTGGCCACCTCATGTGAAGAGCTGACTCATTTGGAAAGACCCTGATGCTGGGAAAATTGAGGGCAGGAGGAGAAGGGGATGACAGAGGATGAGATGGTTGGATGGTATCACTGACTCAATGGACATAGGTTTGGGTAGACTTTGGCAGTTGGTGATGGACAGGGAGGCCTGGCGTGCTGCAGTTCATGGGGTCACAAAGAATCGGACATGACTGAGCGATTGAACTAACTAACTAACTAATGCTATCAAATATCCACACTATAGGCAAATACCCTCACACACTATTTTGGGTTTCTATTGCTATGGTTGGTGTTTGACTTACTTTTATGGTTGCTTTGTTCAAATAAACTCTCTATAATGCATTCAGCTAATATGCTTTTTAAGTTTCTTTGCAATTTACCTTTGAAGCCATCAGATCATTTGACCAATACATTTTCACAGCTTCTGGGTTTTGATTGTTGCACCATTATATAATAATCTAACCTGTTTCTCTGTCTGCTATATTCTTATAAACTTTTAGTTAGAACTAGAGGCTTGATCAGATTAATGTTGAATTCTTAAAATATAAAGCTTCATAGGTTGTGTTATATACGATCTATAGCATCATGTTGTTGTTTAGTCGCTAAGTCATGTCCGATTCTTTTGTGATCCCATGGACTGTAGCCTGCCAGGCTCCTCTGTCCATGGGATTTCCCAGGCAAGAATACTGGAGTGGGTTGTCATTTCCTTCTCCAGGGGATCATTCCAAGCCAATGATTAAATATGTATCTCTTGCATTGGCAGGCGAATTCTTTACCACTGAGTGACCAGGGAACCCCACAGCATCATAGCAGGAAGCAACAAAATCCAATTATGTCTCTTTTTGTGATATTTAGATTATTTAAAAGATTCAGGTACTGTTAGCCTTAACCATACATTGTAAAGCTTTCCATAAGCTTCTCATCTAATAAATGTATTTCCCATTGATCATCATTGCCTAGAGAGTCCTATTCACAATAGATTAAATAATTAATGATTTTTTAAAACTGAGGCAAAAGAGTTGGACAATAATCCAGAGTAGCCCTTGTCATTCTTGTTGTTAATCCTTATGAGAATAATAGAAATAAACAAAAGCATCTGTCCTAGATGCTATGTGATAAATAAAAATGAATAAAACAAGTTTCTGCTGCTGATTTAGGAGAATAGAATTATGACCAAAAACATGTTTTTTGAAAACCAACGCATAGAAACAAGAGTGATTCATAAGTATTCAGAAAGTCAATGGTGGTTTTTTAAAAAATTATTTAATAGTTAATACTTAGTGCCGGAGAAGGCAATGGCACCCCACTCCAGTACTTTTGCCTGGAAAATCCCATGGACAGAGGAGCCTGGTGGGCTGTAGTCCACGGTGTCGCTAGAGTCGGGCACAACTGAGCGACTTCACTTTCACTTTTCACTTTCATGCATTGGAGAAGGAATGGCAACCCACTCCAGTGTTCTTGCCTGGAGAATCCCAGGGACGGGGAAGCCTGGTGGGCGGCCGTCTATGGGGTTGCACAGAGTCGGACATGACTGACGCGACTTAGCAGCAGCAGCAGCAACAGTTAGTGCTGTTTCTTGGAGGACGGAAATTATTTCAACAGGTAGAAATGAAAGAGGACATTCCAAGTAGGGATAACAGGATGATCATAAAAACAAAAGCAAGAAATTATAGATTGTGTCGAAAAAGAGCAAGAAGTTATGCATGGCTAGACCATAGGTTGTGCATTGAAAAGTCATTTTAGAGAAAGAGTAGGTCAGGCCCAAATAGGACGTGAGTATTTGAACTTTATTTGATATGTCAACCAAAAATTGGTTGACAGCTACCTCCACAAGGATTCAATCATGTTCTGCTGACCTCCAACACCCACTGAAGGAATGCAGAGTGGAGAGCAGAAATGAAGCACTCTGTGCTCCTAGAAAACTGGCAGGACAGATCTTCAGATTGTTAGTCTCAGGAGTTGATTTTATGAGCCCAATTCTTGTACCTCCTCCTCAAAAGTGCTAAAATCCTTCATGGTGACAACTGTTTCTCATGACCAGCAAAAGCTCCGTGAGACCAGCAGAAACTTTCTAAAATATAAATTTGCTTGATTGTGTGTACTCTCCTTTCTCCAAAATCACATATACACTCTCCTTCCCCCATACATCTTTGGAACAGTCTCTCAGAACTATCTGAGGTTCTGTCTCCCTGACTGCAGTCCTCATATTGCCCCAAATAAAACTTAACTCATAACTCTCACATTGTGCATTTTCTTTTAAGTTGACAGGCATTTCTGTGAGCAGAAACGTACATGATGTAAGTGTACTTAAAGAATATGATTCAGGATGCAGCATGGTGAGTGGATTAAGGGGAAAAGAGACTCATGAGAGTAAGAAGAATTAGAAGACATTTACAATGTTCCAGTCTAGGACTGATGAAATTTGATGTACAGTTATGAATGGAAGTAGAAATAAAAGTGTAAATTTGTCATGCAGTGTGAAGTAGAAACCAACAGAACCTTCACATGGATTGGATAATGGAGGTGTAGACAAATATTAATAAATAGGCAGGAGTTTCTAATCTAAATGCTTTTGTCAGGACAAAATAAAATGTTCAGGCATTTCCTATGATGTTTTTCCCTTTTAAAGTAATACAACAGCAGATTGTATGTTTCTTCCCTGAACTGTCTCTTCAAAATTCTACTATTCATGCCTTGCTTTTTCTCAAAGAAATAAAAAATTTGGAAGAAAATGGATGGCTTCCTAAAACTGATTTTATCAGAAAACTCCTGAACAGAACATAAGGTTATTCATTAATTTCCATAGAAATTTTGTGCTCCATTTCATCCCAAACCTCTTGTACTTCACTGTCTTTTCTCAATCCTTATGCCCTTATTTTGCAATTCATTATTTAAATTGCTTGATCAAAAGAACTTTCTTCTGATTACAATGGCACATAGTTGCAAGAACATATAAACATTTCCAGGGCTCCCTAGTCTTAACTCTACACTCTTTTGCCTTGCTTTTGCATGATGCTCAATCGTGTCTAACTCTTTGTGACCCCATGGACTGCAGCCCACCAGGCTCTTCTGTCTACAGAACTTTCCAGTCAAGAATATTGGAGTGGGTTGCCATTTCCTTCTCCAGGGAATCTTCTGCAGGAATCAAACCTGAGGCGCATGTGTCCCCTCTATTGACAGGCAGGTTTGTTAACACTGCACTACCTGGGAAGACCAATCAGATTCCCCTAGATAGAACTTCAAACACTGTTTGAAAACAATTAAGATAAATCATGGGACAAAGTCACAAGACAAGGAAGATGGCAGTATTTAGATGATAAAAGCAAAAGTTCAGATGAAGTCAAAATCATACCTGATTCAGTCAGTTAATCAACCAATGCACTATGCTAGACCTCATAAACAATACAAGAGAAGTTTAAAAATTAATTCCTGTTTTCTAGAGGTGGAAAAAGGTAATGTCTTTTTTCTAGAAATTCCCTATGGGGTGATAAAAGGTAAAGTCTTACTTTTTTAGGTAGGCATTTGATTATATACCACAGTAAGTGGTTCAAACTTAGCCAGATGTGGTCAATTATTCAAAAAAGAAATCATATTCACTGGCTGGAGTAGGAAGGGAAGGTTTCAGGTAGAAGAAAACACTTCATTGCTCCTTAAAATTTACAATAATCAGAGAAGAAGGGGAGGAGCACAGAGGTTTGGAGGAAAGCAAACTGGCAGCACTAGTGTGAGCCTAGTACATACATAAAACAGAAAAAATTCTGGTTTTGGTGAAATAGGGGGTTACATGTAAAAGACACTACACAGCTAGGCTGGAAGAATTTAACAGTGAAAGGCTCCTTAGACACAATCCTATGTGCAAGGTAAGTTACTAAAATGAATGACTAGGAGAGTAAGATAAAATGGAATTTCTAGGAAGATGGACTGACAGGTGTGTTGGTGATCACTGGGATACTAAGGGATTCTAGAGGCAGGAAGATCAACTCAGAAGCTACTCTAACTAGAGATAGTTCAGCACAATGACTGGGATAAATACAAAATGCAAATAAGGAGAAGGCCACATCAAGTCCCCCAAGCTGATTCTGTATCTTAATGAGCTATTAGGACTATCATGACTATTGGAATGCTCATGCTGATGCTCAGCTGTGTCCAACTCTTTGCGACCCCATGGACTGTAACCCTCCAGGCTTCTCTGTCCTTGGGATTTCCCAGGCAAGAATACTGGGGTGGGGTGCCATTTCCTACTCCAGGGGATCTTCCCGACCCAGGGATGGAACCCACATTTCCCGCGTCTCCTACATTGGCAAGTAGACTCTACCCCTAGCGCCACCTGGGAAGCCATTATGACTATTGGAAAGTAAGAAATAAAAACTTTTTTAAGGCTAAATATTTTTATGTAGCTAAATGCTAAATCACATTATTTTCTTTACCCTTAAAGTCCTGTTTAAATTTTCTTCTTTTTTTAATCTTTTTTTAACTTTTTATTTTATAAAAGAGTATGGCTGATTATAAATGCTGTAATAATTTCAGGTATACAGCAAAATGACTCAGCCACACATATATACATATCCATTCTCCCCCAAACTCCCTTCCCATCCAAGGTGCCATATAAAGTACTTTCTGCATCTATTTGGTTTGTCTTGGTTAATCATACCAAACAGGAAACACTAAGGGCCAAGATAAGAATAAACTGTTTCAGAGGAAGTAAAAAGAGAGGAAAGTTTCCAGGTTTCTTTGGAGAGACAGAATGGTTGCCTTAAAGGTAATAAGATAGACTTAAGAGGAAAGAAAGCATAACTTGAAACTTGTCTTAAAGAGAATAGAAAGTAAACACTGTTTGAGCACCTACTTTAGATACCTCATCTCTTCATTCTCCCTACAATTCCTTTTCAAAATAAGAGCTATGAAGTATTGAAAATTTTATCCAGACTATGGTTATTAAATACATAAGGAAAAGGTTGAAATTCAAACCCAGATCTGTTTGGTTGCAGAAACTGCTATGGAATTCCTGCTATGAAATACTGTTTCACCAGCCCAAGTTTTCCATAAAATATTCCATGAAAGAATTAGCTTCCTTTCCTGCTTATAGTCTGCTTCCTGTGGAATTTGATGAATGAGAGCCTTCCATGGGAATTTGGGGGATAACAGAGTCTTAAGTCCAGGTTTTTAAAGAAGTGCTAAGCCCACCCTTCAATATGTTAATACACAGGGACTATCCAAAGCAGAGATATTGTATGCAACATGTTCCAATGTGTTTTTACTCACAGTACCTTTTTTCATGGTTCATCTTGTGGGATTGGTATCTCTAATCAGGTTGGACAATACGATCTAGTACTTCTGAAAAAGATTTAAAGGATGAAGAGTGGAAAGACTACTGGTATACATGCGTTTGTTTAAAAGTAAAATATACTTTTGATGACTATACATCCCACTGAATCATACTATGTAAGAAACAAAGGACATACTTAGGAGTCACGGGGGGAGAGGCACTATCAAGTGATGCAAAGCCTCAGAACTGAGGACAGGAAGCCCATTTGGACTTCCAACATGCAGCCCTTCTCAGGACACCATGACAGGGCCTTCAGGAAATACAGCCTCAGATTCCTCGTGCATGGTCCTGTTTCAGGTGGGTCCACTTCTGGCAAAAAGTAAAAGAAAGTGGTCAGCGTTTGGAAATACCCAGGTTAAAACCCAGAAGTGAGCCAAAAAAGACAGGGGCACATAAAAGTATAAAGGCACTTTCCTCAATTAAATAAGCTTTAAGCTTTTGTGATAAATGTAAAATATCAAGTTTCCTTAAAAATTTTTTCTTTCTCTTCTCTCTTTGCATATTTATATTTTAACAGTCATCTATTATCACTTTAGAAGAAATCCTTCTTCAGGTATCATATAATTATATCCAGAGCTTAAAAAAAAAAAAAATGTTAAAGCTTCCTCTGAGGACTGATAAAAAGAGTAAGAATAGGAACAGAAGTATTTCTTTACATTTTGCCCTTCTGTATTGATGGAATATGTTATAGGAGGTGTATTTAGTTGCTCTGTAAATAGCTGCAATTTTGGTGTGCTTGTGGGAGGAGGTGAATTCAGGATCTACTTAGGTATGACATTTTAGTCATACCTGGTATCTTAAATGTTAATTACAATATCTGAATCTGAAACCAAACAAACAAACATTTTATATCTTGAACTTTTTTTTACATTAAAATCTATTAGCTTGGGGACTTTCCTGGTGGCTCACTGGATAAGAACCCACCTACCAGTGCAGGGGACACAGGTTCAATCCCTGGTCTGTGAAGATTCCACAGGCTGCAGAGCAATTAAGCCCACGCTCCACAACTACTGAGCCCACATTCTACAACTACTGAAGCTCATGTGCCTAGAACCCGTGCTCTGTAAGAAAAGAGGCCACTGCAATGAGAAGCTTGCACTATAACAAAGAGTGGCCCCCACTCAAAGAGTGGCCTCCCAGTTCAACACAACTAGAGAAAGCCCACACAAAGCAATGAAGACCCATTGCATCCAATAATTAATTAATTACTTAACTAATTTTTTTTAATTTATTGGTCTTTTGTAGTATAAATAGATCTTTTATTAAGCATGATTTTGCAATAATATACATTGGTCATTTGGGAAATACGAGCTAAGTTATATGAATCTTCTCAATGCTGACATATTTCATTATGTAATACCAAAAAGGTCATGTATGGATGTAAGAGTTGGACTGTGAAGAAAGCTGAGTGCCGAAGAATTGATGCTTTAGAACTGTGGTGTTGGAGAAGACTCTTGAGAGTCCCTTGGACTGCAAGGAGATCCAACCAGTCCATTCTGAAGGAGATCAGTCCTGGGTGTTTGGAAGGAATGATGCTAAAGCTGAAACTCCAGTACTTTGGCCACCTCATACGAAGAGTTGACTCATTGGGAAAGATTCTGATGCTGGGAGGGATTGGGGGCAGGAGGAAAAGGGGATGACAGAGGATGAGATGGCTGGATAGCATCACCAACTCAATAGATGTGAGTTTGAGTAAACTCCCGGAGTTGGTGATGAACAGGGAGGCCTGGCGTGCTGCAATTCATGGGGTGGCAAAGAGTTGGACACGACTGAGCGACTGAACTGAACTGAATACCAAAAAATTACATTTGGTAATATCATCATCATTATGACCAGATAAGCCTTTTAATATGGGGAAGCTATTCAGTTCATGGTGGCAGACACAAGTTTCCAAAATTCAAGTTTTTGCCTGAAAGCTTGAATTTTATCTTTGGTTAAAAAAAAAAAGTAATAATAAATACTAGCAGTGGGTTTCTTGAAGTGACAGATTCACTTCATTTGTTTTCAAGAAAATGTCTATCAAATACTCACATCTGAATAACATCTGAATAACAGTAATTTGTCAGTGGTTCTTTGAAATAAAATGGTGTTATATGAAAAAAAGCAGCTAGTTCAGTTGTATCTCAATCTCAAAATGCTTTCCTTGAGACAATCAGAAACATCCACTGTACTTTAAGATATTGCATAAGTGCTTTATGGTTACTTTTCATTTCATTGGACAAAATATTAAAAAGACATGCATGCAGAAGTTGAGATTTAATAAAATTAATAGCTTTTACTGCTTTATCAATGACATTCGCAAGTGAAACTGGCAATTTTGGCTGCGAGGGACTGACAGAAAAGAATACAAGCATCACTATTGCATTTTGGAGCTATGGCCTTGACTCACACTGAGGTATCAGCAATTCTGTTAGTATTAGTATAATACTTTTAACCTTGCAGATTTCTTGGAAGAGATTTGAGAAGTCCTAGAGATCTAGGGTTCACACTTTGAGAAAGTGAAAGTGAAGTCGCTCAGTCGTGTCCGACTCTTTGCGACCCGGTGGACTGTAGCCTACCAGACTCCTCTGTCCATGGGATTCTCCAGGCAAGAATACTGGAGTGGGTTGCCATTCCCTTCTCTAGGGGATCTTCCCGACCCAGGGATTGAACCTGGGTCTCCCACATTGCAGGCAGATGCTTTAACCTCTGAGCCACCAGGGAAGCCCCACACTTTGAGAAGTCTGGTCTAAATCCACCTATCTGCCTTTCCACTGCCTTTCCTTTTCAGTACACACCAAAGACCTTCACAGAAAACCAAAGACAGAGACCCTCAGGGCACCCACTATTCCACTAGACCTTTGGTTACAAATGTTAAAAATAAGATAACAGGTTTAACAGGTTCAAAATAGAATCACTACAGGCTAAGTCCCACATCACCAAACTGAAACTTAATTACACCTTCAGCTCTCCTGGAAATGGAATCCTAAACCAGTCAATCAGGAATCCCCTGGTCAGCACTGGTTAGATAATTTATTTAAGAGACCCCTGCCTTGCCCAGAAGGACATCAACCTTCCCACATCCAATCTACTTTTCCGACCTAGTGTAACTTCCTTGTTCCTGCTCCCTTCTGCTGCTAAGTGATTCATTTTGTATAACTCCTCTGAGCTCATTTCTATCTGCTAGACTGGATACTGCCCAATTCTTGAATCATTGAAAAAAGCCAGTAAGATTTCTAAAATTTACTCAGTTGAATTTTGTTTTTTTAACACATAAGCCAAATACTTTCTTCATTTTCAAGTCAGTTTGATTTTATCTCTGTTCTAAAAACTTAAAGACAACAGCAAATGAAACAGGCAGAATCCGTATTCTCATAAAACTAATTTGAGACTATTTCTCTTGTTATAGGTACTTTATCTCAGTTATCTTCGTTTTTTAAAAAACAGATATACTTTGTTCTTATTCCTAATATTTTACTTATATTTTCTGATATTTGTATTTTCTTTTTTCTGTTGTTTATGAAGTTGTCTCTGATCTCTTTTTTTTTTCTCCTTAAACTTTTCATTTTGTTTTGGAATATAGCTGATTAACAGCATTGTGGTAGTTTCAGGTGGACAGCAGAGACTCAGCCATACATATACATGTATCCATTCTCCCTCAAACTCCTCTCCCATCCATGCTGCCCCATAACATTGGGCAGAGTTCCCTGTACTACACAGTAGGTTATCCATTTTAAATACAGCAGTGTGTACATGCCATTCCCAAACTCCCTAACTATCCCTTCCCTTTCTCCTCCCCTCCCACAGCAACCATAAGTTCATTCTCTAGGACTGTGAGTCTCTAATCTCTTTCATTTTTTTAAGAAAAGTTTAAATGGTATATTAAAGCATATTTCTTGAACTAGCTACATTAGAATATGTTTTATGACTTTCTGCCAAAAAAGTGCACTTACATTTCTATCACACTTTTTCTCCTCATCTTTCATTATTTTGCTTTGTAGATTATTATTTTTACATTGCCTACACTTTTAACACTTAGATACTTCCCTATAACCATAATTCTCATACTTGTTGAGCCCTGATTCTAATAGAGACAAGTTAGTTTTCATTCCCAGCCTTCTAATACAAGTTTCCCAATTTCCAAGATCCTCATCATGACTCACTTCTCTAATGTCTGATTTTCAACCACCTTGAAAAAATTCATCAGGTAATCTTTTTCCAAGGCCTAATTTGTGCTATATTCTTTTTTGCACAGTTGACAACATGGATCTTTGATCTTTAAAAAAAAAATCATTGAATCATACTTTTTCCTTTTAGATACCTGATGTTGCTCCATGATACTCTGTCGTTGAAAGTCACTGTGATGTAGTCTAAACATGATAATTTTTTTCTTTTGCCTTAAGAATGGTTTCTAGATCCTTGAAATTCAGTAACTTCTCTAGAATATAGATTGATATTGGTCCTGCTCTACCATCTTTTCCCTTGCATATACTGTGCCCTCCTAGCCACCGATTTCTTTATTTCAAGATATTTTTCTATTCTGTCTTTGAATATTTATCTGAATCATTTATTCTGTCCTCTTCAGGAACACCAACTGTCAGTTACTAGATAGCAATGGGAGTTTTTCTATGAAAAACTTAGTCCAAATTGGACTAAGACCCAAGACCAAGCTGAAAATAAAAGATGCTGCTGTTGTTGGTCAGTCGCTAAGTCTTGTCCGACTCTTTGCAACCTAATCAACTGCAGCGTGCCAGGCTTCCCTGTCCTTCACCATCTCCCGGAGTTTGCTCAAACTCATGTCCATTAAATTAATGATGCCATCCAACCATCTTGTCCTCTGTGCTCCCTTCTCCTCCTGCCCTCAATCTTACCCAGCATCAAGGTATTTTCCAGTGAGTCAGCTTCTCGCATCAGATGGCCAAAGCTGTACATCTACGGTAAGTTCTAATAACCACCAGTAGTTGGTATAAGACACCTCCCTGTGGAATTCTTTGAGAGGACTGTTTAGCTGGACCAACTGTACTATCAGCACCTGGTCAAAGAAAAGCCAAACTAGGAGAGGGAAGACATTAATTTTATGAGTCTAGCATTCAAGAAGATAAACTATTTCTGCTTACTTTTATTTCCATGGGTCAGGAAAGAGATTATTTATTTGCCTTCCAGGAGCCTTTAAAACATCTTCAGTGGGATGGAGCTGCACTTCTGGGACATCCAGGAGAGTGCATTCATATAAGATGATATTAATTGCCAGGCAAGTTCTTGAGTTCTCATACAAGTATAGCTTACCATATGCAATACATAGCACATATATAAAAGGGCTCGATTCTATCTCTTCTTTTTTTCAGTCTTTTAAAAATTATACTCTAGGGTGTTTGTATTTGCTGTTATTTGTTGTATCTCAACTTCTTTTCTAACTAAGGGGAGACCCCACTGTGTGAGACTTGATGTGAAGCAAATTTTTGCCCACCCACTATGGCATCTAAGGGGAAGCAGATGGCTCAGCTCCCCATCCCTACAGCCAGGGCACAAACACGTGGCCTAGTCTCAGCCAAGTGGCTCTGTGCCAAGGGCTTTGGAGCAATAATACAAAGAAAAGGAACTGGCTAGAATTATCTGTGGTAGCATCAGCCATCGCCATGGATCTCAAGCAAGGATGCATCTTTTACTGTTAGAAAAACTAGTCAGTTTCTATCACTCATAATCAAGAACCTCAATTGAGATTCTCAATATTTTTTCTTAGTTTTTAATATGTTGTTATCAGATGAGATAGTATGCATTAAGATAAAACAATATAAGCAATGAAGTTGTTAAACATCTCATATACCTTGGTCTTTTTTCTCATACACTCCTCTTTTCTTGACTTTGCAAAAAAATAAAAAAGAATAAACATTGTTTTGTTTTTAAAAAGTAGGTTAATGGTAAAAAGCAAAAATAGCAAAAACCTAAAACCAAGTAGGACTCTGTGGGGCCCTCTGGGGTACAAATCCTTTCCATGTTCCCATTTCTCTTTCACAAGAAAAGGCTTTAGCCTCCCCGAACCTCCCTGAATACCCAAGAACAGATTAACAGTTGCTAATCAGAGAAGAGAGGGAATGCAGAAACAAGGGAGGAGCAGTCAAGAAATAATAGTGGGGTGATGCGGCAGGTTCCTGGTTCCTCTGAAGGAATATCTTTGAGTTTTTCTACAGGAACTGAAGCCTCCACCCAGGTAGAGGATGGTGACTTCTGTCTGAGTGCAGGATTCTGAGAACGTCACCCTGTTACCTCACCACCAAACAATCAGAAGAAAGTCACATATCCTCCAGCCCTCACCCCAAATTTCTCCTATAAAAACTTCTCCCCTAGGAAATGGGAGGGTGGATGTGATGAATTAGGAGATTAGGATTGTCATATAAACACTATTGATTGATTGTTGTTATTGTTTAGTCACTAAGTTGTGTCCAACTCTTTGCAACCCCATGGATT
Organism: Bubalus kerabau; assembly: GCF_029407905.1. NCBI lineage: Eukaryota > Metazoa > Chordata > Mammalia > Artiodactyla > Bovidae > Bubalus > Bubalus kerabau. Next base: position 96,869,790 of record NC_073626.1, read on the forward strand.
GGACAGGCCTGCCAGGCTCCTCTGTCTGTGGGATTTCCCAGGTAAGAATACTGGAGTAGGTCACCATTTCCTTCTCCAGGAGATCTTCCCAACCCAGGGATCAAACCCTTGTCTCCTGCATTAGCAGGCGAATTCTTACCACTGAGACACCAGGGAAGCCCTATATTCTATTGATACCATGTATAAGACAGATAAGGGTTTCCCTGCTGGCTCAGCGGTAATGTCTACTGCAATGCAGTGGACAATGCAAGAGACGTGGGCTCGATCCCCAGATAGAGAAGATCCCCTGGAGGAGGGCATGGCAACCCACGTGAGTATTCTTGCCTGGAGAATCCCATGGACAGAGGAGCCTGGTGGGGCTACAGTCAAATAGGGTCGCAAAGAGTTGGACACGAGTGAAATGATTTAGCAAGTGTGCACACATGCATAAAATAGATAACTAATAAGAACCTACTGTATAACACAGGGAACTCTACTCAGTGCTCTATGGTGATCTAAATGAGAAGGAAATCCAAAAAGAAAGAGGATATATGTACACATATAACTGATTCACTTTGCTGTACAGTAGAAATTAATACAACATTGTAAATCAGATATATTCCAATAAAAATTAATTAAAAATAAAAAGCTTCTCCCCTCAAACCATCAGAGAGTTCAGTTTTTGAGCACAAGCCATCTGTTCTTCTTGTTCAACCCTGCAATAATCCTTTCTCTGCTCACACTGCAACATTTCAGTTTGTTTGGCCTCGCTGTGCATTGGGCACAGGAATTTGTGTTCAATAACAAATCTTTCTTTTGAACAATTTTAGGTGATATGTAAATGATGCTATGTGTTCCCAAATTATATTTTTTGTTTTATCATTAGATTTGTCTTATCATTATTAACCTTTGGCTTAGCACAAAAGTGAGTTGGTTCCAGGACTTTGATAGAGAAACCAAGTGAAATGGCTATATTGATATACACTTCATAATGCTGAGACTCATTCTGTTAAATCTCTTCATATATCATTTTCCCCCAATCATAAGTCAGTGACATCTACTGTTATTTTATGTCTTTTTCTCAAGGGAAAAAAATCTTTATTAACTCCTTTTATTCTCACTCTCAAAAGTTCTGCCCCATTATTGTGGTGATATTAAATGCCAAGCTCTTGTTTGAAAATACAGGCTATTTTCAATAAGGCAGCTGAACTACAGAGCAATCGATTCTCTGCCTTCAATGAGATCTAGACACTTTTGCTTCAATAAAAGTCTGTTATTAAGCCATCTCCCTTTCTAAAGTATTTCCTGGTGCTATTTTCTTTAATGACTCCCATTCTCATTTTACAGAACCTTCCTGAATCCTGTTACCTTGACAACAAGGTAACATATTATGTACTTCATGAACAGCAAGAACTAAAGACAACAGTGTAGAATCCAGCCCTTCTCATTATTTAAGAGCTCATAGATGGAGGATTTGTGGCACAACGATAAAATAATGCTTACCAATAACCTCAAGAAGAGTTATAATTATTGCTTCAATGACATTTTTCAGAAATGTCAAAGTATTCTATTTAACAATACATATAGAGTGCTTATGGAGAAGGCAATGGCACCCCCACTCCAGTACTCTTGCCTGGAAAATCCCATGGGCAGAGGAGCCTGGTAGGCTGCAGTCCATGGGGTCGCTAAGAGTCGGACACGACTGAGCGACTTCACTTTCACTTTTCACTTTCATGCATTGGAGAAGGAAATGGCAGCCCACTCCAGTGCTCTTGCCTGGAGAATCCCAGGGACGAGGAGCCTGGTGGGCTGCCATCTATGGGGTCGCATAGAGTCGGACACGACTGAAGCGACTTAGCAGCAGCATAGAGTGCTTATAGGTGCCGCTAGTGGTAAAGAACATTCCTGCCAATGCAGGAGATGTAAGAGATGCTGATTCAATCCCTGGGCTGGGAAGATCCCCTGGAGTAGGAAATGTCAACCTGCTCCAGTATTCTTGCCTGGAAAATCCCATGGACAGTGGAGCCTGGTGGGCTACAATTCATAGGGCTGTAAAGAGTCAGACACAACTGAGCACATACACCATATAGTTTTCATAAGTATGGGGCAGTGTTGTAAACCTACAAAATTAACATCTAAATTTTCCTAGCCTTCTGAGTGACATGCTCTCATTATTTTTATTTTACAGATAAGGAAACAGAGGTGTGGAAAGTTGAACCTACTTAAAATCACAGGGCTCGTAAATGTCAGAGGTTGCTTTCAACTCCTGGTAGTTTGGGTCCTCAGTTTCTAAGTAAGCTTATGTTTCCATATGACTAAAGAGTATTTGACCTTGAAATCTGAATGGAACTTAATATTCGGTGGCAAAAAAAGTCAAAAATACTGCTTCCACATCACAAAGAGAATTGTCACATCTGAGGCTAAGCAAATATTCCCCACCTGTGATATTTAGTCCCAACAAGTTTGGTCTTTTTATTCTACTACATGTTAAAGAAAACCAAACAGGAGAAGAAAAATAGCTCAGATTTCTTGAAAGAACCATATTCCTGAGACCCTTTATATACATTGTCTCATTTAGTACTTTTTATGGGATAGACATTTTTATCTCTGCTTAATGATTAGGAACTAACTTTGAGAGGTTACACAACCTAAAAACATGCAGAGGCAGAGCCCAAACTCAAATGTAGCCTAGCTCTTCCTGCTGTACATGGGCAGTTTTTTATCGCATTTGGTACCATGGGGTAGCATTCCTGAACACCTTAATCATTTCACTATAGATTAGGCAATAGACTCACGCTCTGGAATCTATTTGATTCCAAAGGTTGTATTGTTTTTTGGTTGTTTCCAAATTATCTTTATTGTTAATATTATTCATATTACTTTTTCACAATAGATTTAGCCAAGTTAAACTTTGAATTTATGGAAATAAATTTATATTTATAATACAAAGAGAAAAGAGAAAATTCAAAACTGATCTCAAGTCTTCTAGAAGCAAAATTGGTGGTCAAGCCTCCATCCCTAACCATTCATCACTGCCTCATTGTCAACTTTGTCATTTTTAATCCAATGGACTATGAACAAGTTACCTACCTCTCTCTGCTTTATTATGGTCAACACATATTTTAAGCTTGTTTCCAAAAACAGCCCTACCAAATTAGATTGTCATCACAAATTTATAAATATAATGGGCTTAGTTGCTCAGTCATGTCTGTCTGACTCTTTGTGACGCTTTGGACTGTAGCCCACCAGGCTCCTCTGTTCATGGGATTTTTCAGGCAAGAATCCTGGAATGGGTTGCCATTTCCTTCTCCAGGGGGCCTTCCTGATCCAGGGATCAAATCAGCATCTCCCGTTTCTCCTGCATTGCAGGTGGAGTCTTTATCTGCTGAGCCATTGAAGAAGCCCATAACTATAATATATAATCTCAAAAATCTTATTGCATCTTTATAGAATTAGATATTTTGCAACTTGAAAAATATTTTACTAATACAACATGGAAAAGGGCATCTTATTATCATTGTTTTGTTAATTCATATCCATTCTCAGCAACCTCAAGTTAAAAAAAGAGATACAATTTTAGAAAAATACAAAAAATAATGAACTGTTTCCTTAATAAGATAGCAGCTTTTAAAATTTCTTTAAAAATTTTACTAAAATATTTATAACACAAAGAAAAAAGGGAAAATTCACAGTTGATCTCAAGTTTTCTAGAAGTAAAACTGGTGGTCAGCCTCCATTCCTAACCCTTCATCACTGCCTCATTGCCAACTTTGTCATTTTTAATCTAATGGACTATGAGCAAGTTACCCACCTCTCTCTGCTTTAGCTGTCACATCTGTATAATGAAAAAGGAAATAGAGCCTATTTCAGAGGTTCTTGTGAGAACAAAATAAATTTCTACATGCAGGACTCTTTATGTGAAGAAAAGTAAGCTCTAAATATGCCTTAACTGCCATTAGCTTCCTCATTGTCATTGTTTACCCAGGGTTTCTGAAAGTGTACAATGTGTATTGCTGCAGATAAACAAGATTAAGTACTGCTCCCATGTGTTCAGTCATGTCTGACTTTTTGCGACCTCATGATTGTAGCCCACCAGGCTTCTCTGTCCATGGAATTCTCCAGGCAAGACTACTGGAGTGCGTTGCCATGCCCTCCTCTAGGGGATCTTCCTGACCCAGAGATTGAACATACATCTCTTACTTCTCCTGCATTGGCAGGGGGGTTCTTTACCACTGGCGCCACCTGGGAAACCCTATACAAGATTAGGGGTGATATGGTTATTGTGGGGCTTCCCAGGTGGCATATTCAAAAGCAGAGACATTACTTTGCCAACAAAGGTTCGTCTAGTCAAGGCTATGGTTTTTCCTGTGGTCATGTATGGATGTGAGAGTTGGACTGTGAAGAAGGCTGAGCACCGAAGAATTGATGCTTTTGAACTGTGGTGTTGGAGAAGACTCTTGAGAGTCCCTTGGACTGCAAGGAGATCCAACCAGTCCATTCTGAAGGAGATCAGCCCTGGGATTTCTTTGGAAGGAATGATGCTGAAGCTGAAACTCCAGTACTTTGGCCACCTCATGCGAAGAGTTGACTCATTGGAAAAGACTCTGATGCTGGGAGGGATTTCGGGCAGGAGGAGAAGGGGATGACAGAGGATGAGATGGCTGGATGGCATCACTGACTCGATGGACGTGAGTCTGAGTGAACTCCGGGAGTTGGTGATGGACAGGGAGGCCTGGCATGCTGCGATTCATGGGGTCGCAAAGAGTCGGACACGACTGAGTGACTGAACTGAACTGATTACCTTTCAAAAAAAAAAAAAAAGACCCTATTTTTAAAGCAAACTTCATATATATTTTTTATAATTCTTGTGATTTTGTTTTGTTTTTTTTTAATATTGTATTTTTGAGAGTCTATCCTCTACTTTAGATTTTTAGTCTTTGCTTTTTGGTATTTGTTATAAATTTTGTACCTTTAATCTTCAGTACTCATTTTTACTTAGTACTGTGATTAGTGGCTTGATTGCCCTCTCCCCCTTTTGGCTTTCCTTTTTCTCCCCTAGGTCACCTCTATCTCCTCCCTCCTTCTTCTCTTCTCTACCAAACTCTATAAATCTCTTTGGGTATTCTGGGCTGTGGAGAGCACTTAAGGAACTGATTACTGGCTAGATCTGTCTCTCTCTTTTTGAACCCCCCTCTTCTCCTGGTCACCTCTATCTCCTTCCTCCCTCTCCTCTTCTCTATGTAACTCCATGAACCTCTCTCAGTGTTCCAGGCTGTGAAGAGCACATAAGGATTTGATTACTAGCTAGATTGCTCTCTCCCCTTTTGATTCCCCCTCTTCTCCTCCTGGTCACCTCTATCTCCCTCCTCCCTCTTCTCCATGTAACTCAGCAAACCTTTCTGGGTGTCCCTCATTGTGGAGAATCTTTTTTCCATTAACCTAGATGTTTATCATCGGTGCTGTATGGATGGAGAAGTCTTGAGGCTACTGTAAGAATGAGACTGAAAACCAGAGGCAGGAGGCTTAAGTCCAAAACCTGAGAACACCAGAGAACTCCTGACTCCGGGGAACATTAATCAATAAGAGCTCATCCAAAAGCCTCCATACCTACACTGAAACCAAGCTCCACCAAAGAGCCAACAAGTTCCAAAGCAAACATACCATGCAAATTCTCCAGCAATGCAGGAACATAGCCCTGAGCTTTAATATACAGGCTGCCCAATGTCACACCAAACCCATATACATCTTAAAACTCACTACTGGACACATCATTGCGCTCTAGAGAAAAGAAATCCAGCTCCACCCACCAGAACACTGACACAAGCTTCCCTAACCAGGATACCTTGACAAGCCACTTGTCCAACCCCACCCACAGGGAGGAACCTCCACAATAAAGAGGAACCACAAATTTCCAGAATACAGAAAAGCCACCCCAAACACAGCAATCTAAACAAGATGAAAAGGCAGAGATATATTCAGCAGATAAAGGAACATGAAAAATGCCCACCAAACCAAACAAAAGAGGAGGATATAGGGAGTCTAACTGGAAAAAAAAATTCAGAATAATGATAGTAAAAATGATCCAAAATCTTGAAAACAAAATGGAGTTACAGATAAATAGCCTGGAGACAAGGATTGAGAAGATGCAAGAAACGTTTAACAAGGACCTAGAAGAAATAAAAAAGAGTCAATCAATAATGAATAATGCAATAAATGAGATTAAAAAAAACACTCTGGAGGGAACCAACAGTAGAATAACTGAGGCAGAAGATAGGATAAGTGAATGGTGGAAATAAATGAAGCAGAGAGGAAAAAAGAATTAAAAGAAAGGAGGACAATTTCAGAGACCTCTGGGACAATGTCAAATGCCCCAACATTCTAATCATAGGAGTCCCAGAAGAAGAAGATAAAGGAAAAGGCCATGAGAAAATACTTGAGGAGATAATAGTTGAGAACTTCCCTATAATGGGGAAGGAAATAGTCATCCAAGTCCAAGAAACCCAGAGAGTCCCAACAGGATAAACCCAAGACAAAACACCCCAAGACACATATTAATCAAATTAACAAATATCAAACACAAAGAACAAATATTAAAAGCAGCAAGGGAAAAACAACAAATAGTACACAAGGGGATTCCCATAAGGATAACAGCTGATCTTTCAATAGAAACTCTTCAGGTCAGAAGGGAATGGCAGGACATACTTAAAGTGATGAAAGAAAATAACCTACAACTGATATTACTATAACCAGCAAGGATCTCATTCAAATATGAAGGAGAAATCAAAAGCTTTACAGACAAGCAAAAGCTGAGAGAATTCACCACCACCAAACCAGCTCTTCAACTAATGCTAAAGAATCTTGTCTAGACAGGAAACACAGAAAAGGTGTATAAACTTGAACCCAAAACACCAAAGTAAATGGCAATGAGATCATACTTATCAATAATTACCTTAAATGTAAATGGGTTGAATGCCCCAACCAAAAGACAAAGACTGGCTGAATGGACAAAAACAAGACCCCTATATATGTTGTCTACAAGAGACCTACCTCACATACAGACTGAAAGTGAAGGGCTGGAAAAAGGTATTTCACACAAATGGAGACCAAAAGAAAACAGGAGTAGCAATACTCATATCAGATAAAATAGACTTTGAAATAAAGGCTGTGAAAAGAGACAAAGAAGGACAGTACATAATGATCAAAGGATCAATCCAAGAAGAAGATATAACAATTATAAATATATATGCACCCAACATAGGAGCACCACAATATGTAAGGCAAATGCTAACAAGTATGAAAGGGGAAATTAACAATAACACAATAATAGTGGGAGACTTTAACACCACTCACACCTATGGATAGATCAACTAAACAGAACGTTAGCAAGGAGACACAAACTTTAAATGATACAATGGACCAGTTAGACCTATTGATATCTATAGGATATTTTACCCCAAAACAATGAATTTCACCTTTTTCTCAAGTGCACACAGAACATTCTCCAGGATAGATCACATCCTGGGCCATAAATCTAGCTTTGGTAAATTCAAAAAACTGAAATCGTTCCAAGCATTTTTTCTGATCACAATGCAATAAGATTAGATATCTATTACAGGAAAAAAACTATTAAAAATTCCAACATATGGAGGCTAAACAACACGCTTCTGAATAACCAAAAAATCACAGAAGAAATCAAAATATGCATAGAAATGAATGAAAATGAAAACACAACAACCCAAAACCTATGGGACACTGTAAAACCAGTGCTAAGGGGAAGGGTCATAGCAATACAGGCTTACCTTCAGAAACAAGAAAAAAGTCAAATAAATAACCTAACTCTACACCTAAAGCAACTAGAAAAGGAAGAAATGAATAACCCCAGGTAGTAGAAGGAAAGAATTCATAAAAATTGGGGCAGAAATAAATGCAAAAGAAACAAAAGAGACCATAGCAAAAATCAACAAAGCTAAAAGCTGGTTCTTTGAGAAGATAAATAAAATGGACAAACCATTAGCCAGACTCATCAAGAAAAAAAGGGAGAAGAATCCAATCAACAAAACTAGAAATGAAAATGGAGAAATCACAACAGACAACACAGAAATACAAAGGATCATAAGAGACTACTATCAGCAACTATATGCCAATAAAATGGACAACTTGGAAGAAATGGACAAATTCTTAGAAAACTATAACTTTCCAAAACTGAACCAGGAAGAAATAGAAAATCTTAACAGACCCATCACAAGCACAGAAATTGAAACTATAATCAGAAATCTTCCACACACAAAAAAAAAATCCCAGGACCAGACAGCTTCACAGCTGAATTCTACCAAAAACTTAAAGAAGAGCTAACACCTATCCTACTCAAACTCTTCCAGAAAATTGCAGACGAAGGTAAACTTCCAAACTCATTCTATGAGGTCACCATCACCCTAATACCAAAACCTGACAAAGATACCACAAAAAAAGAAAACTACAGGCCAATATCACTGATGAACATAGATGCAGAAATCCTAAACAAAATCCTAGCAAACAGAATCCAACAACACATTAAAAAGATCATACACCATGACCAAGTGGGCTTTATCCCAGGGATGCAAGGATTCTTCAATATTCACAAATCAATCAATGTGATACACCACATTAACAAATTGAAAGATAAAAACCATATGGTTATCTCAATAGATGTAAAGAAAGCCTTTGACAAAATTCAACATCCATTGATGATAAAAACCCTCCAGAAAGCAGGCATAGAAGGAACATACCTCAACATAATAAAAGCCATATATGATAAACCCCCAGCAAACATTATCCACAATGGTGAAAAATTGAAAGCATTTCCCTTAAAATCAGGAACAAGATAAGGATGCCCACAATCGCCACTACTATTCAACATAGTTTTGGAAGTTTTAGCCACAGCAATCAGAGAAGAAAAAGAAATAAAAGGAATCCAGGTTGAAAACAAAGATGTAAAACTCTCCCTGTTTGCAGATGACATGATCCTCTACATAGAAAACCCTAAAGACTCCCCCAGAAAATTACTAGAGCTAATCAATGAATATAGTAAAGCTGCAGGATATAAAATTAACACACAGAAATCCCTTGCATTCCTATACACTAACGAGAAAACAGCAAGACAAATTAAGGAAACAATTCCACTCACCTTTGCAATGAAAAGAATAAAATACTTAGGAATAAATCTACCTAAAGAAACAAAAGACCTATATATAGAAAACTATAAAACACTGATGAAAGAAATAAAAAATGACACAAATAGATGGATAAATATACCATGTTCATGGATTGAAAGAATCAATATAGTGAAAATGAATATACTACCCAAAGCAATCTACTGATTCAATGCAATCCCTATCAAGCTACTAATGGTATTTTTCAGAGAACTAGAACAAACAATTTCACAATTTATATGGAAATACAAAAAGCCTCGAATAGCCAAAGCCGTCTTGAGAAAGAAGAATGGAACTGGAGGAATCAACCTGCCTGACTTTAGGCTATACTACAAAGCAACAGTCATCAAGACAGTATGGTACTGGCACAAGAAAGAAACATAGATCAATGGAAGAAAATAGAAAGCCCAGAGATAAATCCACGCACCTATGGACACCTTATCTTTGACAAAGGAGGCAAGAATATGCAATGGAGAAAAGATAAGCTCTTTAACAAGTGGTGCTGGGAAAACTTGGAGATGTACTCTACAGTACTTGGAGAGTACACTCCAGTACTCTTGCCTGGAAAATCCCATGGACGGAGGACCTGGTAGGCTGCAGTCCATGAGGTCGCTAAGAGTCGGACATGACTGAGTGACTTCACTTTGACTTTTCACTTTCATGCATTGGAGAAGGAAATGGCAACCCACTCCAGTATTCTTGCCTAGAGAATCCCAGGGATGGGGGAGCCTGGTGGGCTGCTGTCTATGGGGTCGCACAGAGTCAGACACAATGAAGCAACTTAGCAGCAGCAGCAGCTGGGAAAACTTGTCAACCACTTGTGAAAGAATGAAACTAGAACACTTTTTAACACCATACACAAAAATAAACTCAAAATGGATTAAAGATCTAAATGTAAGACCAGAAACTATAAAACTCCTAGAGAAAAACATAGGAAAAACACTCTCTGACATAATCACAACAGGATCCTCTATGACCCACCTCCGAGAGTAATGGAAATAAAAGCAAAAATAAACAAATGGGACCTAATTAAACTTAAAAGTTTTTGCACAACGAAGGAAACTATAAGCAAAGTGAAAAGACGGCCTTCAGAATGGGAGAAAATAATAGCAAATGAAGCAACTGACAAACAACTAATCTCAAAAATATACAAAGAGTTCATGCAGCTCAATCCCAGAAAAATAGGTGACCCAGTCAAAAAATGGGCCAAAGAACTAAACAGACATTTCTCCAAAGAAGACATACAAATGGCTAACAAACACATGAAAAAATGCTAAACATCACTCATTATCAGAGAAATGCAAATCAAAACCACTATGAGGTACCCCTCTTAGAATGGCTGCTATCCAAAAGTCAACAAGCAATAAATGCTGGAGAGGGCATAGAGAAAAGGGAACCCTCTTATACTGTTGGTGGGAATGCAAACTAGTACAGCCACTATGGAGAACAGTGTGGAGATTCCTTTAAAAACGGAAATAGAACTGCCATATGACCCAGCAATCTCACTGCTGGGCATACACACTGAGGAAACCAGAATTTAAAGAGACACGTGTACCCCAATGTTCATCGTAGCACTGTTTATAATAGCCAGGACATGGAAGCAACCTAGATGTCCATAGGCAGATGAAATGATAAGAAAGCTGTGGTACATATACACAATGGAATATTACTCAGCCATTAAAAAGAATATATTTGAATCAGTTCTAATGAGGTGGATGAAACTGGAGCCTATTATACAGAGTGAAGTAAGTCAGAAAGAAAATCACCAATACAGTATACTAATGCATATATGGAGTAGGCAATGGCACCCCACTCCAGTACTCTTTCCTGGAAAATCCCATGGACAGAGGAGCCTGGTAGGCTGCAGTCCATGGGGTCGCGAAGAGTTGGACACAACTGAGCGTCTTCACTTTCACTTTTCACTTTCATGCATTGGAGAAGGAAATGGCAACCCACTCCAGTATTCTTGCTTGAAGAATCCCAGGGATGGGGGAGCTTGGTGGGCTGCCATCTATGGGGTCGCACAGAGTCGGACACGACTGAAGCGACTTAGCAGCAGCAGCAGCAGCAGCAGCAACGCGTATATATGGAATTTAGAAAGATGGTAATGATGACCCTATATGTGAGACAGCAAAAGAGACACAGATGTATAGAACAGTCTTTTGGACTCTGTGGGAGATGGCGAGGGTGGGATGATTTGAGAGAATAGCATTGAAACATGTAGATTATCATATATGAAACATATCGCCAGTCCAGGTTTGATGCATGAGACAGGGTGCTTAGGGCTGGTGCACTGGGATGACCCTGAGGGATGGGATGGGGAGGGAGGTGGGAGGGAGGGTCAGGATCAGGAACGCATGTATACCCATGGCTGATTCATGTCAATGTTGGCAAAACCCACTACCATATTGTAAAGTAATTAGCCTCCTATTAAAATAATAAATTAAAAAAATAATAAAATAAAATAGCTCATAAGAGGCAAAGTTGGTATTTGAACATAGCCACTAGGCTCAGAGCCCATGTCCCTATTCTGCTCCTGCTACTGCCACTAAGTAAGAACACAGTGGTTGTTTGTGTTTTCTTGAAATCATTAACTCAGCTTAAATTCTGCTAGATATGGCAGGAATTTTCTTGCTGGTACACATGAGAGAAGTTTGAGGGCTTGAACAAGGAGAAATACTTCTTGAGCAGAAATCAGAGCACTGGAAAACAATTTCAGGCCATAGGTTTGGGCATGAAGTCACTAGTTTCATGGTAACTTCTGATATGCACAGCTTCAGATATCTCAGGCTAAGGAGAATTTGACAAACTGCTTGCAGTGGTTATACAAAGGCAAAACTGTGGTGGAGGAGTCATTTTAAACAACGATGTTGCAAGAAGGGCATCCTATTAGAATTAAATTAAATGTGGCTTAAAAACTTAAAATTATAATTCCCTCCCAAGCTAAGATGCTTATTACTTTTGTAAATCTGGCTGCAAATTTATCTTAATGTTATATATCAACATGAGTAGTAGCTCATCTTCATAAATTTTGTTATTTTCATACTTACGTTCTTGTAGAAACAATTTAAGAATGTATGGAAGCTAACTTTGATCCCCCTCATACATGTCCCACTTGGGCATAAGCATGAAAGACAACAATACCTCATAGTGATTATGGAAGTCAAAAATGAAAAAATTATTGTGTATTATAATCAGCATGAATAAAGGCATGCCTCACACACCTCCCCTACTCCAGCTCTGGCAACTATTACACAGGGTGATAACAGTGGAATTACCAATACAGGCTATAATCACAAATTATTCTGAAAATCAAATATACGTCTTCCTCTGGAAATTAAAACTTGAATTTTCTGAAACATTTGAATGTTTTGAAACTTTGAATAAAGAAAACAATATCATTAAGCAACAAATTGGGGTTTAATTAAGTTTTCTTATTGGCTTATTTCAATTTGATTGCAGCAATCATGTGACTAGTGAAGAAAATAGAGGCATTTGGGGCATATTAATCCATTACCCATTGACTACTCTTCAGTCATGCCTAATGCAGCCATCAAAGTGGTTCTGGACATCTGTGGTAGTACCAAGCATACCAGCAGTCTCAGTCCTCTCTCCTCCTCACCCATGGCTTTCTGGTTCTCCTTTTTAATTATCACTCTTCTTCCCCCTCCAATATTCTCTCTTTCTTCCCTTCTCCCCACTCTCAGGATCTTTATCTTTCCATAGGAATGAATGCAGCTGTCTTTCCTGGGACATTTACAAGAGCGCAAAGAGATATTAGACATTTCAATGGCAACCCACTTCAGTACTCTTGCCTGGAGAATTTCATGGACAGAGCAGCCTGGCAGGCCACAGTTCTTAGGGTCACAAAGAGTCAGACATGACTGAGCAACTAACACATACACACACACACACACACCCCTGGCCAAATCTTTCTCCTGCTTCTCATCTACTCACATAGTTGAGCCTATAACTAGAGCTTCTCTCTGTTATTTTCTTAACAAATAGAACTTTAGGAAATGTGGAAGTTACCAATGAATATTATAGAGTAAAATATCCTCTAAAATTTGATTTTTTTTATAAACACCCTTTTTCAAAAATCATTCAAATTAACATTATTAAACTAAAATAAATAGAGGGCATTTAGAACAAAGAATAAATATACATAAGGAAAAAAGAAAAAACACAACCCATAAGGTTCCATCTTTTTGTAGATTGGCCACAAATGCAGATTTACAGGAGTCAGTTCAAAGAGGAAAGTACAACTTGGTACACGATTCACAGTAAACATATAAAGATATTATAGCAGATCTTCAGAAGAACCCCAAGTACTTCTAGAGATCATGGATAAAAGACAATGTCCTCAACATTGTTACAAGAAGCACAGCAAAAAGTTTTGCAATACAACTCTCATACTATCCCTCAAATCAGAATTCATTAACAAGCTATTCTACAGTGTTCACAAGTACATGTTGAACAAAATATGGGGATTCAGGTAAAGAGCACACCAAAAAAAATGTAGACCGGACATAGAGGCTATGATTAGAAACCTTCTAGATATCTATAAACTCTCCTTTTACCATTGGATATTTGCTTTACCTAGACCCAGAGACCTGTGTTAGCCATGCCTCTGACAGGAAACACAGAACCTCCGTCCATGATCCTTGACCAATCCCTTACTGTCCCTTGCACATCTCCAGTACTTATGGCCTTATAGAGAACACTTTTGAGTAAATGATGTTTTCACTGTTCACTGAGATTGAGGCCCTAGATCCCTATGTCCTCTCTTATCTAGTGAGCCAGGCTGGCCACCTGTGAGCCAAACTCCAAAACTGTGAATGCCAAAATATACTTGTTTATACTTGTTTCTAAGTTGATTTACATATCCTTATTTTATCCCTCCAACAGATGTGAAAGCAGAATGTTTAATCTGTATCACTAATCTGTATCATTTGTTATATCTTTAAATTAGCCTTTATAAATATCAGACACTACACCACAGCACTGAAAATGAATCACTGCTCTGAACAAGAACTGAGACAATTAAACAGAGCATCACAGCTTGCTTTGATAAAGAACAAATTCCAACTAAGAAGAGGCTCTTAGCATTGGATCCATAATGAGGTAACTCAGATTGAGGAGACAGACCCATTATAATTCCCTAGAAATCCACTACTTGTAATGATAGTGACAAAAATTCCCTTTCATTATGATACATCTTAACCAAGTGCTGAATGCAAAGAGATTGTATGTTGATAAAATCTTATTCAGCTATTTAGACACTATTTGAAGATAAACAATGCTTCTCTTTTTTCTTTCTCTCTCCCTCCTTCCTCCCTTCTTCTTTCTACACACACACAGCAAAGTGTCTTTAGGGATAATCATGGAGAGTATGAGAGAATTCTCATGTCAAGGTGTCTCTGTCAAAACTTGAAACAAAGCTAGGCCTCAGACAAGGGATTTGGCCAGCTGCTAAAGAAGCGAGGGCCAAAATTAGTGAAAGAAAAAAATGTGAGAAAGAGGCAAAAAACTATTATGTGATAAGATGATAAAAAGCTGAATGTGTGAAGTATCTAAACAAACACTAAAACAAACGTCTTTAAGTGCATTTCATTTCCAATTCATCCCACCATTCAATCTACAGCATAATCAAAGAGGCCAGAATACCTAAAAAGTAAGCAAAACAACCCAAATACTTTCATAATTCCGCAAACTACTCCAATCTGTAGGATTTTCTTTCAAGAATCTGTTTTTAGAAAAGTAAGTTTTTTCTCAACTATTTTCTGTGTCATGTTAGTTTGACTGAACTTGGGTGATTCTTTTTTTCTCTTCCTTTAGTTTTGCTAATTAGTGCTGAGCGTTGGCAGACCATACAGATAAGCTGGCAAATGACCAAAAACATGTTAATAGAGAATTGCTCATAATTCCCTTGCCGCCAGTCAGAAATAATTGGTATCTTTCTTCAAGCTTTCCTAGGAGAATGACAAATCAAGAGGAAATGCCTTTTATTTTAAAGACCTTTTATCAGCTCTGGATCATAAAGCGTGGCAATTTGTTTCTCCTTCTTTATTATAAAGAAATTATAACAACAACATTTTTAAAGGAATACTGATCAAAGTTAAGGAGCTTAACACCTGTCAAAACACAAATCCTAAAAAAAATATCACAAACCTTTTCAGCACATAGAAAATCTGAGGACATAGGGCTGCTAAAGAGTCAGGCTCCCTCCTTCACAGAAGGCACACCATCAGAGCCAACCACACATTTTGGTATGAAGATGAAGCTGCACTCCACACACGTAAATGAAACAAACAGAATAATCTATCATCATGTAGAAGGCAAGGTATAGGCTTCTTACCTGTTGGAATCAAGATTAAACAAAAGGAAAAGATAGACATATTTTTTAAAAGCCATTAACACAAAGAAATAACCTTCCTCTTTTTATTGTCCAAGCTAAAGCTGCAATAAACCTCCATGAAACTCAAAAGACAGGCCAAAGCAGAGTGATGAATTGGCAAAATCTGGGGAATCTGTGTTTTAATTAAAAAAAAATTTTAGGATTGGTAACAACTAAATCGGAGAAGGTAATGGCACCCCACTCCAGTACTCTTGCCTGGAAAATCCATGGATGGAGGTGCCTGGTAGGCTATAGTCCATGGGGTCGCTAAGAGTCGGACACAACTGAGCGACTTCACTTTCACTTTTCACTTTCATGCATTGGAGAAGGAAATGGCAACCCACTCCAGTATTCTTGCCTGGAGAATCCCAGGGACAGAGGAGCCTAATGGGCTGCTGTCTATGGGGTCGCACAGAGTCAGACACAACTGAAGCGACTTAGCAGCAGCAGCAGCAGCAGCAGCAGCAACTAAATATGTATTATTCCTGAATTTTTTTTTAACTATCACACTATTCACAACTTAATATTATCATCCACTTTTGCCAGTTCCTTATTATGGACAATATATAAAGTGGCATTTTTATTGTACATTATGCTATGCAGATTTGGCCTTGCAAGCCTGGGTCTGAGGTATCTGTGATATACCTTTGAGGTTTTCCATATGCGTTATTAGAATGCATATACTTCTTGGAGAATTAAAACTACCACTTGAATTAGGTATGTATATTTGGAAATAAGGCTCCACTCTCACTTTATATATCAATTCTATGATTTTAATATTAAAATCTACTCTTTTTTATAGCTCATTGAAAGTTGAAATAGAATCATTTCAACATTTCAACTTCTAATGAGCTATAAAACACAGTAAATTTTAGTTTTAGAAATCACAGAATTACTATATAAAGTGGGAATGGAGTTGTATTTCCAAATATCCATGTCTTATTCAACATGCATGGTTAATTATGTAATCTTTTATGCATAGGAAAGTATTTAGACATCTCAGTTGGGAAATTAAAAAGTTAGCTACTATTATTTAGAACACCTCTATTGAGTGGTAAGGTTTTATTTTAAAGACATCCAAAATCTTCTTTACAGAAATAAGCATATCAGTTTCCTACCCTGCCAGATGGAACACATCTGATCCTTGTTTTAAATTATACCAAATTATTTCTGTTTTATGAAAAGCTTATTATACTTTGCAGCCTGGCTATTGCTTTCTGAAACTATATTTTCCACCAAAGAGTAAAAGAATTCTTCTTTTTTTCTTTTGGTTTCAATAAGTAAAGAGAAGAGGGGAACCTCCATCCAAGCAGTTTGCACACACAATTTTTTATTACAATATCTGATCTTGGTCACTTTTAGAGAGATTTTCTAAATTTTAGGTTTTCTTCATATATACATATCATATATCTGCATCTTCATATATACACAGGTAACTTCTGAATATTTTTTAGAATCCATCCAACATTGCACATAGACAATTAATAAGGTAGCCCTACCAGGTTTTTAGCTGAGGGTGTGTGTGTTATAAATCTGTAAAGGAACCTAGCTATTTAATATCCAAGTTTGTGAAACAAATAACTTAGAAAATAATTATTCAAAGACTCACTGAAAGATTTCCCCAGTTTCTTTCAGTAGCAAATTCCCAAAGGGCTTTCATAGTGATTCAACCAGCATTTGTTGATTCCCTGCTATGTGCCAACTGTTCAGAATAAGGGGGAAGAAAAGATGAGAAAATACCAATATACGTTCTCCTGAAATCCAATGGTTGAGACAAATCCATAAGCAAATAATAATAATGTTATAACATTATACATATACTCTTACTTTGTCCCCCAAAGAATTTAGGTCACTAAATTATACCAAGTCTTCCCAGGTGGCTGAGTGGTAAAGAATCCATCTGCCAATGCAGGATAAGTGGGTTCAATCCCTGAGTCGGGATGATCCCCTGGAGACGGAAATGGCAACCTATTCCAATATTCTTCTCTGGAAAATTGCATGGACAGAGGAGCCTGGCAGGCTATAGTCCACAGGGTTGCAAACAGTCAGACACAACCGAGCAACTGAGCACATATGCAAATTACAGCTCTGGATAAGTGCAACATTAGAAGCACAAATGACGCATAGAAGGGAAAATAACAAATACGCTTTAATTTATAGTCGTATACATTTGAGCTTTGACGATGAATAGAAGAGGATTCTTAGAGGGAACCCACAGATTGAAATCTGCCATAATGTCCAATCACAATTTTGAATACACTTACACAGCTAAATTCTATGAGTTAATATCTATTTATAGTTGGCAGATAACTAGTTTGTGCTATTTCTATTTGCTATCTATGAGTTCTTGATTTCATAGATGGTCAGGCAAATGTCTATTTGAAACAGCACATCAAAACACTATTTTAAGGGAAAGCTCAGGAAAAGCACCATAAATAGCTTGTGTCTTCTGTATTTCCTCATATAATTGTTGGGAGTTTTAATCTTTTGGGAGATATTAGACTTCTAAATAAATAGTAAGATAAATCATTAGCCCTGTATAGATTTGCTAAAATCATTATAGTTTGAAAACATTAGCTCCATAATTCAACCTATATGTAAAACTGAAAAAAAAAAAGGAATTTGCTTTATGCTCCATTTATAGTTTATAAAAGGTAGTTACAAGGTGCCTGGTACATAATAGAAATTTGTAGTGGACACTGCTTTTCTTCTGACTAGAATCAGAATTTCTTTGGGGGCAGCATCACTGCTGTCCTTGGTCCTGATAGCTGTAGGCATGAGCATGTAAGTCAAGTCTAGCCACAGTAATATGATCAAGAATGGCCACGTGATCCAAGTCAAGCCAATCAAGACCATTAGCAAGACTAGCTAGATCTACAAGGAAAGAGATGCTAGCTGTAAAGATTATGTCTGTCTAGAGAGGCCAGTGACCATCTTCACCACCGTATTGAAAGCTCCCATTTAGAATAAAGCTGATCCAGAGGAAAGCAGAGTCAAGAAAGAGAGTAAAAGACTCAGATTTCTGATAATTTCAGCTATACTTCTATAGTATAGAGCATGACTGAAGCCAGATTCTCCTCTTTAATGTCCTTATTAACAAATTGCGTGTATATATCATGTATACATACATACATATGATGAAATCTGGTAGCAGCAACTACCAGAATGAGGCTTAATTAACATAGTGTCAAACAAATGTGAATTTTTGTCCCCTCTTTTCCTTTCCTTCTCATTTTTGTAAAACTTAAAAGATTGCCAAAATGGGTACATTAGACCATATATTATATAACTATAGAAATCCCATGGACAAAGGAGCCTGGGAGGCTACAGTTCATGGGATCACAAAGTCTGACCAAGCAACTGAGCACAGTGCATAGTCTATTAGATGGTATAACAACCTATTTTGTGTGAGAGAAAAAAAAAATCTTAAGGAATAAATATTATTGTATCTGGGATTTTTTAATTGTTAATTTTATGTCTGATTTGTCATTTACAGCTAAAAGAATTCACTATGCATCTTTAGTTTCTCTTTGAATAAAGATAAAACAAGTATCAGGAATTAAAAAAAAAAAAAAAAACCTCACTATGGTACAAGAGAACAGACACACTTTCATGCTTCACAAGCTTAATTTTGGAAACTCACAAAAACTTCAGAGAGCATAGATTATATTGTGTTATGTCAGTATTTAATGAAAATTCTGCTATTTGCTGAAAAACCTAATCCTAAGAAGTAATTACTCTTCTACCCCTTTGTGGCTTGAAAAGCAAATATGCCATATCCCACCTATTTCTCATGAAGGCAGAAAATCATCTTAATGATGCTTCCTGGCTAAACATCTGATATTACCTAGATGGTACACGAAACAAGAGATGCCAAAGGGACAAAATAGGAAACAGAGCTGTTGCCACAGATTATTCTAAGGCGAACATACAAAATCATTTGTGTTTTTATTGACAGTTCTTTGGTTGAAAGACAATAGGTGAAAATTAGGGATCAGGCTAATTTGCTGGGGAATGACTTTCATGTTTTCAACACTTTACAGGAATAGAAATCAAAGGGAATGTGCCTGCTTTCTGGTCCAGGTAATTTTTGAAGAGTACCAGTTAAAGAAGGAAAACTACTCTCTTTTTCAAACCCCCTCCTTCCCAGGTAGTATTTGAAGAGTATCAGTTAAGGAAGGAAAACTACTCTCTTTTTCAAATCCTTTCCTTCTCAACCCCCTATGAGAGTAGTTTGATGTTCCCCTTGAGACAGTATTGGGTACTTTGCCAAGAACATGCAATCTATATTGTTCATATATGAGAAACAACATTTACAAACAACTGTTTGTAAATGACAAGTTATTTTTTCCTCATAAGGTTTTATATGTCTTCTAGGTATAGTTACCATTTCTTGTATAGGTAGCTAAATGAAAGGAAAAGATTGCTTTGCATCCCTAGTATTTGGCATAGGCAATCTAAGCTTTAAATGATGGTATCGGTATTCCCACAGCAAGCAAGATGTGCTTCCAAATACAATTAAACAGATATATGAACAATGCCACCTCCTTTTTTGGCCAATTTTTTCCCTCCTTTCTGGGCACTTGCTCAATATGTTTTCTTCTTTTTTAAAAAATGCTACATTAACCACCAGCATCAAAAAAGATCATTGGCAGCCAATCTGCTGCCCAAGTTAAGGCTCTGTTCAATATTTCAGTGTTTCCAAAACTGACACACTGCTTGTTTGGCCCTGACTGTAATCTTGTCTTCAATTTCTATCTGCCTTGGGCATCTTCCTCCTGTCACATATCCATATGCATCTAACTGCACCACATGTAGAGCCAGATGCTAGAAATGCCATGATACCAAGGCATGTGACACAAGGATGATCTGCTTTTTCCCTTATAATTAAATGAGAAAACTGCAGGTGTACTGTCTCCCACCTGGCCCTGTCACAAATGCAACCAGCAGATGCCACCACGTGTGATTCATGTAAGTCCAAAGGAAAGATGTAAATACGCCCCTTAAAAATTTTTTTTCATCAAGGACTGGCGCTCCATGAAGTTGGTTACTTTGTGAAGAAGAACAGGTGTTAGGGTAAAATAAAAGACACAGCAACACCCAAGGTAACCAACACTCTGTGGCTTCTGTCCAAAACCATGTCACACACTGGCCTCACGCTTTAAAGCACCTGTCATTTCCTATTGTGAGCTTCCCAGGCGCTGGGTTGGAGACAAGCCAGGGTTAAACCCACTGGCAATTATTCACCCCATGTCCATCAGCCTGTGCTCTGAAAACCCCTCAGACCCCTCAGACTTGCCAGCAGCAGCCAGTGTTTCCTTTGATATCTGCTACTTCCCAGCAAACCGAGTTCAGAACAGACAGGCCGTCATAGAACGCTCACTTTCATCTCTGCACTCCCTTACCACTAATAAGCTCCTCTCTAATAACCATATTAAACCCAGCTATCACACATTGAAAGAAGGCTTCAAAAAAAAGTGCTGCAAACAAGTTTGTGACATAAAATACAGAAATGAGGACACTGGATAGATGACGGGAGATGCTGGGTACAAAGGATTAAGTACAATAAGAAACCTTGAATACTGCAACTTTATGCCAAATTCAGTCTGTGATTAGGTCTCTAAGTTTGATTCTATTGATTTATCTTTAATGTTATCATCTAATCTTATGAAATTATCTTTTCTTAAAGAATTGATGTAAACACCAAATAATCATGAACTAAAACTGCATTAGTCTTCAGACATTTAGTGCTGATGGCTTGACTGAAAAATGATCAAAAAGAAATATGCAGCCGCTAACAACTTTCCCAGATGTATACATTAATACATGCATACATTTCCTAAAAAGAAGGCTGCAAATTTTCAGGTGTGAATTTATGTTTTCAGAAAATTTATGAGCATTTAATATCTCAAGTAATAATGTAATGGTTTTATAATTAGTCAGACCTACCTCGTCTCATAAATGTATGTCTGATGCCTCTGTAAATGTATATCATCTGCTAAGGGTTCCAATGGAGTTATCAGCTTTTCTTTCCCTTACTAAGTAGTCCAAAAGGAAGAAATCAAAAGAAAGAAGCAGTCATCACTGACCTACACACCTTGGGGATGTACAGCACTTTTACGTCTCTTCAGATCCATTCCTTGCCTTTATCCTCAGCCTTTAGCATTTACATTGATAACCATCTGGCACATGGATCTCACAACCTGTATTTTTCAATGGCCTTAATGGCCTTCTTCCCAAACCAGCCACAAACATGTTTGAGCAACCTTGTCATAAAGCTATGGTCCTAATAAGCTGTCAGTTCCATGAGAGCAAAAGTTACAACTTGCTATTTTTTGTAGCTCCCACAGCATTGGGCAAAATTATCAGCACATAATATGCCATTGCTGGAGAAGGGAATGGCAACCCACTTCAGTATTTTTGCCTGGAGAATCCCATGGACAGAGGAGCCTGGCGGGCTACAGTCCATGGGGTCACAAAGAGTCAGACATAACTGAAGCAACTGAGCGATATACCATTGAGGCTTGGAACTCTTTGATTTGAATGCAACATATCTGAAATTCTTATCACAGCATTCTGTCCATATCCTCCCATCTTGAAATGCATCTGCACTTCATTCTTATAGAAGATACTTAATAACAAAGTCTTTTATACTTCTTCCAGTCCATCCTTGATCTCTCCACTGACAATATAATCCCTACTCAGTCCTGGACTTCTGTTGAGTCACTTCTCTGCCAATTCCATCATAATCATAAAAGCTTTGGACCTACTGGCAAGTTTATCTCCAAATTATTTTCCCACACATACATGCTTTTCCATTCTATTTTCTCTGTTTCTAGACTGACTGAGATGTCTAGAAAAGAGGCAGAAATGGCACAGTGCAGTTTCATCTTGCTGCTGCTGCTGCTAAGTTGCTTCAGTCGTGTCCGACTCTTGTGCGACCCTATAGGCGGCAGCCCACCAGGCTCCCCTGTCCCTGGGATTCTCCAAGCAAGAACACTGAAGGGGGTTGCCATTTCCTTCTCCAATGCATGAAAGTAAAAAGTGAAAGTGAAGTTGCTCAGTTATGTCCAACTCTTAGCAACCCCATGGACTGCAGCCTACCAGGCTGCCCCGTCCATGGGATTTTCCAGGCAAGAGTACTGCAGTGGGGTGCCATTGCCTTCTCCAGGAGTTTCATCTTGGGGAACTCCAAATAGACTTATTTGCTATTACTCATCAACTCTTAGCTTACTCCTAGGGATTTCTCAGAGTTTTGTCCCCTTAAGCCCCCAACTATTCACATACTAGAATATGGAATATGGCACAAGCTGGAATCAAGATTGCCGGGAGAAATATCAATAACCTCAGATATGCAGATGACACCACCCTTATGGCAGAAAGTGAAGAAGAACTGAAGAGCCTCTTGATGAAAGTGAAAGAGGAGAGTGAAAAAGTTGGCTTAAAGCTCAACATTCAGAAAATGAAGATCATGTCCTCTGGTCCCATCACTTCATGGCAAATAGATAGAGAAACAGTGGAAACAGTGTCAGACTTTATTTTGGGGGGCTCCAAAATCACTGCAGATGGTGATTGCAGCCATGAAATTGAAAGACGCTTATTCCTTGGAAGGAAAGCTATGACCAACCTAGATAGCATGTTCAAAAGCAGAGACCTTTCTTTGCCAACAAAGGTCCATCTAGTCAAGGCTATGGTTTTTCCAATGGTCATGTATGGATGTAAGAGTTGGCCTATAAAGAAAGCTGAGCACAGAAGAACTGATGCCTTTGAACTATGGTGTTGGAGAAGACTCTTGAGAGTCCCTTGGACGGCAAGGAGATCCAACCAGTCCATCATAAAGGATATTGGTCCTGGGTGTCCTTTGGAAGGACTGATGTTGAAGCTGAAGTGCCAATATTTTGGCCACCTGATGCGAAGAGCTGACTCACTTGAAAAGACCCTGATGTTGGGAAAGATTGAATGCAGGTGGAAAAGGGGACCACAGATGATGAGATGGTTAGATGGCATCATCGACTCAATGGACATGAGTTTGGGTAAGCTCCGGGTGTTGGTAATGGATAGGGAGGCCTGGCGTGCTGCAGTTCATGGGGTCGCAAAGAGTCGGACACGACTGAGCAACTGAACTGAACTGAACTGAAAAGGTCACTTGAGTTGGATAAAGAAACATGCTTGTGTTTGGTTACAGAAACAAGAGTGGGTTGACGTCAGCCTTTGACTCAAGTTCAGGGGAGTGAGTCCACTGCTAATGGGCTGACTTTCAAACCATGAGGCTATTACCAATTGACTGACTTTCCATGGTGAATTCATAGAAGCAAACTCATTAATCAGTGAGACAGGTTTAATACCAGGACTGATGTTTACTGATTATCAAGTCAGCTTTTCCTCAGAATGTGAAGACTTTAAAGTTTTTATCATGCCTAAAAAATGTACTAGCTGTAGTAAATTTTGGTGCTAGTTGTATTTTTTAATTTCATCTAATATAATAAACCATTCCCTTGACTAAAATAAAAGACCCAGATTGGCATGGAGACGTCATCTGGTTTGCCAAAATCTATCAGTTGGGTATTAATAGCCTAGAGCAGCATATTGAGAGGACTATGAAATCTTATCCAGGCCCAGCAGGTTAGAGTGTCATCATTCATTATCAATGTTTGTTATGGAGAGAAGAATTGAATGATCGTACAATGCCATATCGTTCTGATTCTGCCCTAGACCCCAAAAACCAGTCAGAATCTACAGTTGGCTAGATTGAACTTCATGGATGGTTATGGAAGAGATTAATTCTAACAAGAATGATAGAACTGGTTGTATTCCAAGCAACTGACACTAAAAAATAACAATGACTGGGATGGAATAAAGGGTATATGTGCTAAAGGCATACAGATTGCATCAAAATTCAGTGAAATCTTAATAAATTGAGACAGAGTGAAAGAATAAACATTTCCAAAGAAGTATTTCTTTGCACTGATCGCTGAAGAAGGCTTTCTTATCTCTTCTTGCTATTCTTTGGAACTCTGCATTCAGATGTTTATATCTTTCCTTTTCTCCTTTGCTTTTCGCTTCTCTTCTTTTCACATCTATTTGTAAGGCCTCCCCAGACAGCCATTTTGCTTTTTTGCATTTCTTTTCTATGGGAATGGTCTTGATCCCTGTCTCCTGTACAATGTCATGAACCTCAGTCCATAGTTCATTAGGCACTCTATCAGATCTAGTCCCTCAAATCTATTTCTCACTTCCACTGTATAATCATAAGGGATTTGATTTAGGTCATACCTGAATAGTCTAGTGATTTTCCCTACTTTCTTCAATTTCAGTCTGAATTTGGCAATAAGGAGTTCATGGTCTGAGCCACAGTCAGCTTCTGGTCTTGTTTTTGCTGACTGTATAGAGCTTCTCCATCTTTGGCTGCAAAGAATATAATCAATCTGATTGCAGTGTTGACCATCTGGTGATGTCCATGTATAGAGTCTTCTCTTGTGTTGTTGGAAGAGGGTGTTTGTTATACTATTGTTTAATTCTCCATAAGATCATATTAACTTTCTTTTTATTTTTTTTTTGTTTTTTTTTAATTTTATTTTATTTTTAAACTTTACATAATTATATTAGTTTTGCCAAATATCAAAATGAATCCGCCACAGGTATACATGTGTTCCCCATCCTGAACCCTACTCCCTCCTCCCTCCCCATACCATCCCTCTGGGTCGTCCCAGTGCACCAGCCCCACACATCCAGTACCGTGCATCGAACCTGGACTGGCAACTCGTTTCATACATGATATTTTACATGTTTCAATGCCATTCTCCCAAATCTTCCCACCCTCTCCCTTAATAATAACACAGAAACTGAATTGAGAGAGATCTTGAAAGAACAGCTCATCTGCTACCTATGCTTCAGACAGACAGGATCATCTTTAAGTTATTTGTTAGTTCCTTGAGACGACAAAAAGAAAAATCATGGTAAATTACAAAATACAAAACCCTTTATTTGGTGGCAAACCTATCTTCCACTTTAAGCTAAGACAATACATTCTTAAAGTAACTGCCAAATGGATGTACTCTCTGCAAGGGCACCAGTCCTTTCATCCTCCTTCCTGTCCTTGGAGCTGTCAGTTATCATTAAGGTTGCTGACGGTCTGTTTCATGCAAAGCACTTGCCAATGTTGAAGGTGTTACTCTTGAGTATCTGACTTATGGATAGAGAAGAATATTCAATATGAAATTTCAACTGCCTGAATAAAGGTCCCCTGCCACAAACAACTTCTATTTGTTCATCTTGGTAGGTAGAGATACCAAGTATTTATTAGAGTGCATAAATTATAAAAAAGAACTGAGTCATTTTTTTAAAACTGTAATTAATAAATTTTCTTAAAAAGTAGATTAATTAGACCTTAATATACTTAGTATCTTTTTAAAAAACTTATTTTCAAAAAATATCAATATATCAAAGATGAATGTAGACACCCTATGTGCAACAAAAACAGAATAGCTTTCTTAGTCCAATATGCCCTCTAAAAGTAACTAGACAATCTAACTAAAATAGTTTTGAAATATATCTGTTGGCATTGGAGAATGTTTGGGACATCCAGAACAGAGGGTCAAAATCTCAAAAAGAAGAGAAATTCTTTGAGGTGAACCCAATATTCTATGCACACATTTTCCCCTTGGGGCATTTGTTGAGTCTTAAGGAAGAGGGAACAGGCTGAAGACAGAAGCTAAAAATTTTTGCAGAATGCAAATTCTAAACCAAAGAAGACAATGCAGCTTTTCTCATAGAACTAAGTAGATAAAAAATGCACTTTGGGCCTGCTAAGGCAGCCAGAGAAGCTGAGATCATCAGCAGAAGTGAAGCATAAGTCCAAACTCACATAAGTTTTCCCCTCATATCATTTCCTAATTCTTAAATTACACAGGGAAAAGTAGGTAAGAAGCTGAGCAAAAGTCTACAGGAAACCTCAGTGGAGCTTTCCACAGTCTCACAGAACAGGTGAAATAAAAATTAGAGTTCAGGATCTCCCAAGTAGAATAGCCTTACATTAAATACCCTAGGCTTTCACTTAGAAACTTTTGAATTCTATCTTCTGAGATGGGCAAACATGAGATCTAGGCTTAAAAGGGTCAAAAATGTAGCCTAGGATCATTTTAACCTCTGATTAGATTAAGGGCTTCTGCCCCTACTCTACTACATGATGGAATGTAGGGCAAATCACCTCTAGAGGAAGAGAGCCCCTTCCTTTATAGATACATCCAAAGCCCCTCCACTTTATAGATACAGATGTAGGTATAGATACAATGCCATCATTCCATTAAAAAATTATTAGGCATACCAAGAAACAGGGCCAGGTGACAAGCAAACAATAGAAAGAGACTCACAGAAAAGAATCTGAAAAAGAATAGATATATGTGCATGTAAAACTGAATCATCTTGCTGTACACTTGAAACTAATGCAACATTGTAAAGCAACTACACTCCAATATAAAATAAAAATACAAAAAGAAACAGATCCACAAAGGAGACCCAGATATTCTACACACATTTTATTATATTATTTTTTTTCTTAAATGGGATATTTTTATTTTTTAATATAAATTTATTTATTTTAATTGGAGGCTAATTACTTTACAATATTGTATTGGTTTTGCCATACATCAACATGCATCCGCCACGGGTGTACACGTGTTCCCCATCCTGAACCCTCCTCCCACCTCCCTCCCCATACCATCCCTCTGGGTCATCCCAGTGCACCAGCCCCAAGCATCCTATATCATGCATCAAACCTGGACTGGCGATTCATTTCTTATATGATAATATACATGTTTCAATGCCATTCTCCCAAATCATCCCACCCTCACCCTCTCCCATAGAGTCCAAAAGACTGTTCTATACATCTGTGTCTCTTTTGCTGTCTCGCATAGGGTTATTGTTACCATCTTTCTAAATTCCATATATATGCGTTAGTATACTGTATTGGTGTTTTTCTTTCTGGCTTACTTCACTCTGTATAATAGGCTCCAGTTTCATCCACCTCATTAGAACTGACTCAAATGTATTCTTTTTAATGGCTGAGTAATACTCCATTGTGTATATGTACCACAGCTTTCTTATCATTTCATCTGCTGATGGACATCTAGGTTGCTTTCATGTCCTGGCTATTATAAACAGTGCTGCGATGAACATTGGGGTACACGTTTCTCTTTCAATTCTGGTTTCCTCAGTGTGTATGCCCAGCAGTGGGATTGCTGGGTCATAAGGCAGTTCTATTTCCAGTTTTTTAAGGAATTTCCACACTGTTCTCCATTGTGGCTGTACTAGTTTGCATTCCCACCAACAGTGTAAGAGGGTTCCCTTTTCTCCACACCCTCTCCAGCATTTATTGCTTGTAGACTTTTGGATAGCAGCCATTCTGACTGGCATCTACACAAATTTTAAAGTTCGTATAAATGACTTTAACAAAACAGATAAGATAAAGAACTTCACTTGAGAAATAAAAATCTACAAAAACAACCAATTATAAATTACAGAACTGAAAAGTAAAATAATTGACATTAAAATGCAATTATTGTTTCAGCAAATTGAATTGAAGTAGAGAAATTCATGATCAAAAAGTAGGTTATTATAAAATATCCATGTTCAAAAACAGGAAGAAAAACAATGCAAAAAAATATCAAAGACATGAAGAAAAATCTAACATTCATATTATTGAAGATCCAAGATGGAAGGGTAAAAGAATCAAACTGAAGCAACATTTGAAGGAATATGTGTGAGACAGTATTAAGATTTGTAAAAAATATCAATCTGCACATTCATAAAGCTCTAAGAAACTACATACACACACACACACACACACACACACACACACAAACACTTTTACCAAAATTCCTGAACAAAACTCACAATAAAGGGAAAGGTCTTAAAAATCAGCCAAAAGAACAAAACACATTAGCTTTAAAGGAACTACCAAATTAACAGCTAAGTTTGAACAGAAATGATGGAAGCCAGAAAATAATAGGATAACTGCTGAAAGGTTTTTTAATTCAATGTAAAATTATATGTCCAGGAAAAAATGACCTTTAAAGATAAAGGTGTAAATCATAAACAAAACAAAAAGAGAGCATGGGGGGAAAGACACTTCTGACAAGGGATTAGTTTCCAAAATATACAACCAGCTCATACAGCTTAATATCAAAAGCAACAACAACAATCAAAAAATGTGCAGAAGACTTAAATAGACATTTCTCCAAAGAAGACATACAGATGGCCAACAGGCATATGAAAAGATGCTCAACATCACTAATTATTAGAGAAATGTAAATCAAAACTAGAATGCTGAAAATATCTATCTTGGGCAATTAGAAAAATAACAACAAATTAAATTCAAATGAAAGTAGAAGGAAAAAATTATAAACAGCAAAAATAAATGACGTAGAACGTATACACAGTATAGAAAATCAACAAAGACAATATTTGATTATTAAAATAAAATAAAATTATGAACTCCTATCAAGAGAAACCAAGAAAAGAGAGGTAAGGTACAAATGACCAATATTTAGGGATACAAAAGGAGACATTACCACAGGCACTCTGGACATTAAAAAAAAAATTAGAAGTTATCAAAATAACTGTTTGCTGATAAATTTTAAAAATGCATATAAAATAAATTCTTAGATAAGTACAATATAAAAAATAACATAAGAAGAAATTGAAAAATAGAATACTACTATCCTAGAAAAATAGGACTTCCCAGGTGGCACTAGCGATAAAGAACCCACCTTCCAATGCAGGAGACATAAGAGATTCGGTTCAATCCCTGGGTCAGGTAGATCCCCTGGAGTAGAAAATGGTAACACACTCCAGTATTCTTGCCTGGAGGATCCCATGAACAGAGGAAACTGACAGGCCATAGTCCACAGGGTCACAAAGAATCGGACATGACTGAAGCAACTTATCATGCACACACATACTAGAAAATAAATAGTATCTGTAATCAAAAACCAACAATCTCTGGATCCAGAGAGTTTTACCAGTGAATTCCTCCATATGCTAAGATATACAATCAATCTTATATGAACCCTACCAGTGAATAGAAAAACAGGAAACACTCCTCAACTCATTTTTTAAAGCCAGCATATTTATACCAAAACCTGACAAATGCAATTCAAGAAGGAAATGTTTATGTTGATTTCTTTCATGAATATAGACATAAAAATCCTACACAAAATATTAGTAAGTCCATGTATGGTTGACTCCTTTTGCTGTTTACCTGCAATTATGACAACATTGTTAATCAGCTATACCTAAATACAAAATAAAGTTTAAAAAACATATGAGTAAGTCAAATCCAGTGACATAAAAAAATCATAACCAGTTAAGATTTATTCAAGAAATACAAAGTTGGTTTAACAAACTAAATTTAATCAGTATATTCACCACCTTAACTAAAAGAGAAACTTTATATAAATACATGCAAAAAAATGCTTTTATAAAATTCAACACCATTTAAAAAAAAAAAAACTCTTGGCAAACCAAGAATAAATAGGAACTCCTTAAATCCAATTTTAAAATGATACTTACAAAAACCCTATTGCAGGGACTTTCCTGGGGGCCCAGTAGTTAAGAATCCACCTGCCATTGCAGAGGACTTTGGTATGATCTCTGGTCCAGAAACTGAGATCCCACATGTCCCAGGGCAGCTAAGCATGCAAGCTGCAACTA
Source organism: Bubalus kerabau (assembly GCF_029407905.1). Taxonomy (NCBI): domain Eukaryota; kingdom Metazoa; phylum Chordata; class Mammalia; order Artiodactyla; family Bovidae; genus Bubalus; species Bubalus kerabau. The sequence goes on from NC_073626.1 coordinate 96,900,063, forward strand.
CTCAAGTCCACATTCTAGAGCCCACACTCCAACAAAGCTAGTAAAGATGATGGAATTCCAGCTGAGCTATTTCAAAAGACAATGCTGTTAAAAGTGCTTCACTCAATATGCCAGCAAATTTGGAAAACTCAGCAGTGAACACAGGACTGGAAAAGGTCAGTTTTCATTGCAGCACCAAAGAAGAGCAATGAAAAGAATGTTCAAACTATTGTACAACTGCATTCATTTCACATGCTAGCAAGGTCATACTCAATATCCTCCAAACTAGGCTTCAATAGTATGTGAAGTGGGAATTTCCAGATGTACAAGCTGGATTTAGAAAAGGCAGAGGAACAAAAGATCAAATTGCCAACTTCCACTTGATCATAGAAAAAGCAAGAGAATTCCAGAAAAACATCTACTTCTGCTTCATTGACTATGCTAAATCCTTTGTGTGGATAACAACAAACTGTGGAGAGTTCTTAAGGAGATGGGAATACCAGGCTACCTTACCTGCCTCCTCAGAAACCTGTATGCAGGTCAAGAAGCAATAGTTAAAACCGGACATGGAACAATGGACTGGCTCAAAATTGGGAAAGGAGTCCATCAAGGCTATATATTGTTACCCTGCTTATTTAACTTATATGCAGACTACATCATGCAAAATGCTGGGCTGGATGAAGCACAAGCTCAAATCGAGATTTCCAGGAGAAATATCAATAATCTCAGATATGCAGATGACACCACCCTTATGGAAGAAAGCGAAGAGGAACAAGGGAACCTCCTGATGAGGGTTAAAGAAGAGAGTGAAAAAGCTGGCTTAAAACTCAACATTCAGAAAACTAAGACCATGGCATCTAGTCTCATCACTTCATGGCAAATAGATGGGGAAAAAATGGAAACAGTGACAGACTTTATTTTCTTGAGCTCCAAAATCACTGTGGACGGTGACTGCAGCCATAAAATTAAAAGACACTTGCTCCTTGGAATAAAAGCTATGATGAACCTACACAAAGTATTAAAAAGCAGAGACATCACTTTGCCAACAAAGGTCTGTCTAGTCAAAGCTATGGTTTTTCCAGTAGTCATGTACAGATGTGAGAGTTGGACCATAAAGAAGGCTGAGCGCCAAAGAATTGATGCTTTGGAAATGTGGTGCTGGAAAAGACTCTTGAGAGTCCTCTGGACATCAAGGAGCTCAAACCATTCAATCCTAAAGGAAATCAGTCCTGAATATTCACTGGAAGGACTGATGCTGAAGCTGAAGCTTCAATACTTTGGCCACTTGATGGGAAGAGCCGACTCACTGGAAAAGACCCTGATGCTGGGAAAGTTTGAGGGCAGGAGGAGAAGGGGATGACAGATGATGAGATGGTTGGATTGCATCACTGACTCAATGGACATGAGTTTGAGCAAGCTCCAGGAGACAGTGAAGGACACAGAAGACTGGACACACTGCAATCCATGGGGTCAGGAAGAGTCAGACATGACTGAGCAACACAACAACAACGGACCAATTCTAGACAGAATGTAGATCTACGTGTAAAGCATCAAGCAATAAAACTTTTAGAAAATGAATAAAGAAAATATTCTTGCTTTGTGGTAAGTGTGGAATCCTGTGCGTCCAAAGACACTATTATAACAGAAGATCATGAAGCAAGTGAAAGGAGAAATTGACAAGTGTACATCAATCAGACAACTCATATGAAGAATCTAAAAGAACTATTGATGCAAATCAGTAAGAAGAAAGAACAATTACTTAAGATAATGAACTGCAGAAGGAAATGGCAACCCACTCCAGTATTCTTGCCTGGAGAATCCCAGGGACAGAGGAGCCTGGTGGGCTGCCATCTATGGGGTCGCACGGAGTCGGACAGAACTGAAGCGACTTAGCAGCAGCAGCAGCAGCAAGATAATGGACACTGCACAGAAGAGTTTCTCTAAATGGTCAATAAGCATATGAAAAGTTGTTCAGCTTCATTGGTCACCTAAAATATATCACTTAAATCCACAATGAGGTTTTGTTACATAAGACCAGAATAGCTAACATTAAATGACTAACAATACCACATGTTGGCAAGATGGGAAGCACCCAAAACTCTACACTAATGGAGATGGAGTAAATTGGTACAACCATTTTGGAAAATCATTCAGTGATATCTACAATAATCGAACAACAACTGAATATATGCATTCCCTATGACTTAGAAATTCCAGCCCTAGATAGATACATATGTGTACATGTATACTCAACAAAAGATATACAAGAATATCTTATACGAACATACATGAGTGTTCATACCAGCACTATTTATGATAGTCAAAAGTTGGAAACAATCCAAATGTTCCTAATAAATAAACAAGTATGATAAATTGTGTTATATTCATACAATAGAATATTAAACAGCAGTGCAAATGAATGAACTCCTGACATGACAACAATATAGAAGAGTTTTGCAAACATGTTGAGTGAAAGAAGTCAGCCAAAAGGAGGACATATTGTACAATTCCTTTCATACAAAATTCAAAACAGATAGAACTTAAAGATGTTCATAGAAGCCAGGATATTACTTACCTTTGAGAAAGAAGAGTTACAACTGAGGAAAGCACAAGAAGTGTTTCTGAGGTGCTGATAATTTTCTACTTTATGATCTGGGGAGTGGTTACACAAGTGTATTCACTTCCTAAAAAATTATCAAGCTTAGATTTCATGCACTTTTCCTTGTGTACATTATACTTCAACAAACAGTTTTAAAAGTAAAAAATGAATGTGCAAGAAGTGTTCCATTAAACAAAGATTAGCAAGAAACTTCTATTAGCAAGAAACATTAAGAAAAGGCCTACAATGTAATTTATTTTTTTTTTTAATTTTATTTTATTTTTAAACTTTACATAACTGTATTAGATTTGCCAAATATCAAAATGAATCTGCCACAGGTATACATAGGAGGGAGGAGGGTTCAGGATGGGGAACACATGTATACAATGTAATTTAGTGTTCACAAAAAGAACACTACTGTTTTAGGTTGCACATAAAAGGCATTCTGTTACAGTCAGGGGGACTAGAACACCTCCCTAAAGATTAATGGAAGCACTCCAGAAGATTGCATTCAGATTATGATATCACTGTACTACAAAAGAAAGCTCAGAGAAAGATCTTTTTTAAGTTCAGAGGAAATAAGTCTTTGATACAGGAAATAAGAAATATGGAAGTAATTTTTCTATTAGAAGAAAATCTTGCCAAAAGAAGAAATACAACAAATCACTACAGATAAAGAAAGCTTGCTGCATCTTCCTCGCTCCTCTGCTTTCTCTGCAAGCCCACCCTCCGCCTAGTAACTCTACCAGCCACACTGGCAGCACTGTTGCGTTTTCTCACCTCCTGCAAGACAGCCACTTTGAGAAGCAGGAAACACAAAGCTCTAAATAAACACAAAGTTTCTTAATCACCACTGCTCAGAACCATCCTTCTTACCAATATTACGTTCCTCAACCAAGTTTTTAGGAAACCGGTTAGGGAACAAATACATAACATGAAAGTTTACACATATTTTTCTATTAAAATTACCTCATCTCCTCATCTGGCAGCAAATAAGTCTATACATTTCTAAACCTGCCTCTCATTGCCCAGAATATCTATGTAGAAATAATTATGCTTAAGTCTCTCTTAGGGGACTTTCCTGGTGGTCCAGTGGTGAAGACTTCGCCTTTCAATGCAGGGGGTATGGGTTCAATCCAGATTGGGGAGCTAACATACCACGTGCCTTGCGGCCAAAAAACCAAAACATAAAATAAAAGCAATATTATAACAAATTCAATAAAGACTATAAAAACGGTCCACATTAAAAAAAATCTCTTTGAAAAAATCTCTTATGTTACCTTGGGGAAAAAAAAAAAAGCAAAAGTAAGCTTATTGAGCTGGTAGAGTAAGTCCCCTTGTACATCCTTATTTCTCCTTTACTTCAAACAAAATAATAGTTTAAATTTTTCAATGTTTTTTAAAGACATTGGTATAATTCAGAACAATATAAGTATCTTCGTGGTTCAGATATAGAAAGAAGTCCATAATAATGAAAACTAGCTGTAGCCAGCTCTAAGCATGTGAGGCACTGGGATCAAAATTAACAAGTGTTGGTCTCTGGCAGCTCCACTGCTTTAGGAGAATAAGGACAGAACACTCCATGTGTGTCAGAGCCCACATTCAGGCTCAAATGTTGAAACTACAAGCTGAAAAAAAGACTATTCCTGTCTGGGACAGAGACTGGAATGGAAAGCTGTTAGCCTTGAAACACAAGAAAACAAATTAAAGTTTCTAGGACTAGATGTACAGTATCCCCAAGTCAATATAAGACATAGTTTTGAACTGGACAAGAATCCAAAGGAAAGCAACTGCCAAATCGCCAAGTACAAGGATGTTGTCTGAAGAGAGAAGGAAGCCTCTTGCTTAAGATGAGACTTGAAAGTCAGAATTGAAAACCTGATAAAGAAACCCCACCCAGTAAATGAAAGCCCACAGTCAACGAAAGGGAGAACTGAATCTCAAAGAAATGGAAACAATAAGGCATATGACAATTTTTTAAAATAAGCATTTTAATATCTTCAAACTATAAAAGAAGAAAATGTTTCCATTACAAAAAGAGGTGGGGTTAGGTTATGGCTCAAAAATAGGTAGATGTAAATTAAAAACAACTTGGTATGACAAAATTATAAATGCTAGAAATGAATATATATATGTATATATATACATATATCAAGGGCTTTTCTGATGGCTCAGGCAGTAAAGAGTCTTCCTACAATGCAGAAGACCTGCGTTTGATCACTGGGTCAGGAAGATCCCCTCCTCCTGCCCTCTGGAGACCTCTGTCTGTGGGACCTAACAGACAGGAAGTCAGCTGACAGGGAGGAGTATGATTAGCAAAATCCCAGCCCAAGAAGTGAGGTAGAGAAAAAATAACTGGTTACCCATGCAGACATGTAAGCCAGGTTATGCTGTCCTGACAATCTAAAATCTCTAACAGAATAAAAGTATACTTTCTGCCATTCTCTTTGCCCAGTGCAGGTCAGCAAGGGGCTCTGTTCATCACAGCCAGTCAAGGACCATGCTTATGGAAGTTTCCACAACCATCAGTGCAACGGGAAAGCTATATGGATCATACATTTGCTGTTAATGCTTCTGCTCTGAAATATTACATGTCACTTTTGGAGCCATGTTTTGTTGGCCGAAGCAGGTCACATCAGTTCAGTTCAGTTCAGTCCAGTAGCTCAGTCATGTCCAACTCTGTCTTTGCAACCCCATGAATAGCACGTCAGGCCTCCCTGTCCATCACCAACTCCTGGAGTCCACCCAAACCCATGTCCATTGAGTTGGTGACACCATCCAATGATCTCATCCTCTGTCATCCCCTTCTCCTCCTGCCCTCAATCTTTCCCAGCATCAGGGTCTTTTCAAATGAGTAAGCTCTTCACATCAGGTGGCCAAAGTATTGGAGTTTCAGCTTCAACATCAGTCTTTCCAATGAACAACCAGGACTGATTTCCTTTAGGATGGACTGATTGGATCTCCTTGCAGTCCAAGGGACTCTCAAGAGTCTTCTCCAACACCACAGTTCAAAAGCATCAAGTCTTCGGTGCTCAGCTTTCTTTATAGTCCAACTCTCACATCCATACATGACCACTGGAAAAACCATAGCCTTGACTAGACGAACCTTTGCTAACTAAGTAATATCTCTGCTTTTTAATATGCTGTCTAGGTTGGTCATAACTTTCCCTCCAAGGAGTAAGCATCTTTTAATTTCACGGCTGAAATCACCATCTGCAGTGATTTTGGAGCCCAGAAAAATAAAGTCAGCCACTGTTTCCACTGTTTCCCCATCTATTTCCCATGAAGTGATGGGACCGGATGCCATGATCTTCGTTTTCTAAATGTTGAGCTTTAAGTCAACTTTCTCACTCTCCTCTTTCACTTACATCAAGAGGCTTTTTAGTTCTTCTTCACTTTCTGCCATAAGAGTGGTGTCATCTGCATATCTAAGGTTATTGATATTTCTCCCAGCAATCTTGATTCCAGCTTGTGCTTCCTCCAGCCCAGCATTTCTCATGATGTACTCGGCATATAAGTTAAATAAGCAGGGTGACGATATACAGCCTTGATGTACTCCTTTTCCTATTTGGAACCAGTCTGTTGTTCCATGTCCAGTTCTAACTGTTGCTTCCTGACCTGCATACAGATTTCTCAAGAGGCAGATCAGGTAGTCTGGTATTCCCATCTCTTTCAGAATTTTCCAGTTTATTGTGATACACACAGTCAAAGGCTTTGGCATAGTCAATAAAGCAGAAATAGATGTTTTTCTGGAACTCTCTTGCTTTTTCGATGATCCAGTGGATGTTGGCAATTAGGTCTCTGGTTCCTCTGCCTTTTCTAAAACCAGCTTGAACAGCAGGAAGTTCACGGTTCACCTATTGCTGAAGCCTGGCTTGGAGAATTTTAAGCATCACTTTACTAGCGTGTGAGATGAGTGCAACTGTGCAGTAGTTTGAGCATTCTTTGGCATTGCTTTTCTTTGGCATTGGAATGAAAACTGACCTTTTCGCATGACCATACCAAATTTCAGAGCGGAGAGTATGGGAAGTGAAGTCCACTATATGCCCCAAAGGCCAAGAAAATTAATAAAAGTGGCCCATTCGAGGGACTAGTAATGAGAAGGTGTCATAAACCAAGAATTACAATTAATCCAATTCTAGGCATCTGAAGTACACACACACACACACACACACACACTCGTATATAAACACATATGCTTTATATATACACGCACATTTTAAATACCTCGTCATGCTACACGTAAGTGTTTTGTGGAAGCCACAGTGAGACAAATACAGTTTCCTATAGAGTCAATGACTCAGATTGCATAACCTCAACATTACCTTTAAAATGTTGTGCCCTAGACTGCAGCATTAAAGGGAGAACATGTTAATAATTTTAAAAATATTTTTTTATCAGATTTAAGGAAAACAATGTAATAATACAAGAAGGATTGTCTTTGACATGGAAAAATCTGAGTCCCCATGTTGCTCCCCTTGACAGGGCTGCAATAAACGAGGCTGAATCAAGCCAACAATTCAAACCAATTTAATTTAAAGTGCCAATTTCTACTGCTCTGCAAAGGTTACCAGGTGGTGGGTCATCCAGCCTCCCTGGGTGACATGCCTACCTCATTTCCCCCAGCTGTGGCCATGAGCTGCTTCTTGAACCTCCAAGAGGCCACACTCTTCTAATTGGTTATGTCCAGTAATCCTGTTTCACCTTTATCTTTAATAAGACAAGTCACACATTTGAATCTCCAAATCTCTCGTCTGTGTGATTAATTTTTTGAAGCATAGATTTGCATTTATCTTCTCCAAACACTTTCGAGTTTGGCCTGTTATCCTTGAGGCAGTCAGGTACACAGAATGAAAGACAGTACATACCTGCCAATTTCACACTTCTAAAAATAAATCTCTTAGAAGAGGCAGAAAAAAAAATGTATAAAGGCTTCAATTTTCTAATCATGGGAGCTACTGTCCCACCCCCTCTACTTTTTAGCCAGCATACAGACAATAAGACAGTCTGGATGACCCCAGGTCGAGCTTGAGCAAGTATATTTGTTAGAATAGGACCTGCTAATGAGCAGTCAGGTAGTCATAGTGTGTCAAAACACCTCAAAGTGGCTCTCTCTCAAGGTCAGAGTGTTAAACCCTCAAACCCTGTCCTGAGCCTGCATATAGACTTGAGAGAAAAATAAGACTTTATGCAAGAGGGGATGTAACGATCAAAAGGACCCCATCACTCCCTGGCATCCCAACTCCACCCTTAGCAAAACCAGATCACTTTAGGCTGTGGGTTTCTTTTTGGATGCCTCTTTTAGAGGTATTTGTTCCATAGCATCACCTCTTTTCAACTAATCCTCTTTCTCACACAGCATCAGCAGGTGTGGCTTAGGTGCTGTGTTTAGCCAGACTCTGGAAACTTCAGGTGGCAGAGACCCATTTCAAACTGCATACGCAGAAAAAGTCCACTTTGACTCACAAACCTACAAGTGCATCTGGCATGACTGACTGGACCCAAAGTTTCTACAGTGTGTTCAGAAAGCTGCCTCTGCTCTTCTTGGACCTCCTCTCCTCTCTTCATGTTCAGGCAGGCTTTTCTTCCAAGGTGGTAGCAAAGTTAACCATCAGCAGCTTCAGCTCCATTCTTCCAGGTTAAGAGACCCAGCAGAAGAGACCACACCTCTTTCCAACAGCTCAGACAACAGTACAGGGGAACGGTGTCCCTTGTGGCCAAATCCTGAACCATCAGAGGAGCCACGGTCTTAATTCCTCATATGTCTCCATTCTAGCCTTACCAGTACCACTGGGACTGACAGTGATGAAGGAGTAAACGTACAAAGAAAAATCAGGTAATGAATGCTGGGAATGGACACACAAGAAAAAAAATCAATATATATGCCCACTTCCAGGATGGATGATTTAGGACGCTGCTAACACTGAACGTTCTCAGGCAATGTCTAGTCAATCCCTGAGGCCCTTTCAGTAACATCTAAATGTAGCAACAAATAAACTTGGGATACAGGAAAGGGAAAATAATATAGTCTACTTTATTTTTAATAGCATGGAAGGAAAAGGGAGGAAGGTGGAAGGAGGGCCTGGGGTGAGAGAGAGACTGAAGTCACCTTAAGTTCTAAAGAAAAGGAGACTAAGCTCTGTGCCCCAAACTGTGAGAAGGTCGACTCCTACCCCAGGATTACTGTGAATTCCTGAGATGTTCATGTTCTCGTGAAGTCATTAGACAGCCAGTTGCTTCCTTTTCACTCTATACAATCTTTGTCTCACCTTGACTTCTAACCCTAGTACCTTTCTTTGCACCAACAAAGGCAAACTGTCTAAGGCAAGGGTTTGAGATCTCATTGGCCTGTGGGTATTGGCTATGTTACTCCAACTGTCAGGGTCAAGGAAACTGTCTCCTGGATTTCCCAGATCTGCAGCAAAGACCCAGGAGGTTCCTGGAGTCTCTATGCACACCCCTCCCCAACTAATGCGGTGATGGGAGGATTTCAGGTCTCAGTAACTCTGGAAACAGCTCTTCAGCTTCCCTTCCACCTACAGCACCTCTCTCCACAGGGTTCAAAATCAAGTCCTTAAAGCTAGCAGAAGGACCATAGCTGAGGTAAATGGTACATTGCCCTCCCTCCTACCTTAAAGCTGTAGAAGAAAATCATCCCCTTCAAGAAAAACTCTTGAAGCAAGTTTATTCAAACAGATCCACCCTCCATCCATTCTCTTACCAGATGACTAAACTTTGCCAGACACCTAGGAATACCAGCTGAGACCCAAGCCAATACTGGTTGACAATGTTCTAATGAAATGTTTGCTACTGAGTTACTTAGTTATTTAATGTCTCATCCACAGTGCCTTTTCGGAATTCACCTGGGAAGCCTGGCAAACAAGAATCATGCAGCAAATCTTTGGTGGCTGAGAAGTAATATATTTTGCAATTAGAAATGGAGATTCTATGAAAATAAAAATTAAAGATTAGGAACTCTAACCAGAGCTAGATTAGGTATTTGATGGGGCTAATTACAAAATCCAGGTTTTAACTCATAAAGATTAACTAGCCCTCACTATGACCTATAGTTCAGATTCTTCCCAGAGAGTACCAGAAAGATCTATATGTGTTGAAGTCACAAAGAGTTCAGATTTCTCTCTTTGAGGTAAACATGGAGAAAATCAATCAGAGAAGTTCTGCTTACCTGGTTTATTGAGTGAATTTGCTCCCTTCTTTTTTCTTTTTTATCTCTACATCTTAATCCTCTCCTATTTCCCCCTTTTGCACAACAGAAGTGTTAGTGAAAGTGTTACTTGCTCAGCCATGTATTACTCTTTTTGATCCCATGGACCTGCCAGGCTCCTCTGTCCATGGAATTTCCCGGGTAAGAATATTGGAGTGGGTAGTCATTCTCTTTTCCAAGGGATCTTCCCGACCCAGCATTGCAGACAGATACTTAGCCATCTGAGACATCAAGGAAGCCCCTATACAACAAAAATTAAATCTTAAAACTAAAAGAACAAAATTCACACTTATAGGTCTCTGGCTTACGTATTTAACAAACAATCATTGATGGGAAAATAAAAGAAGGAAAGAGGGAGGAAGGGAAGGAGGAAAGGAAAGAAGAAGAGTAATAAATATTTCTCACATTTCATGTAAAAAAATTACCACTTTTACTTTCTAAAGGAAAAAAATCAGACTATCAATATATTTTATCCTTAATTTATATTTAAATTATGCAATGGTATAAATATTGGATCATTTTTACATTGTCATACAATACATTACCGGCTGCCCTGGTAGCTCAGCTGGTGAAGAATCTGCCTGCAAAGCAGGAGACCCTGGTTCAATTACTGGGTTGAGAAGTTCCCCTGGAGAAAAGATAGGCTACCCACTCCAGCATTCTTGGGCTTCTCTGGTGGCTCAGAGGTAAAGAATCCACCTGCAATGTGGGAGACCTGGCTTTGACCCCTGGGTTGGGAAGATCTCTTGGAGAAGAGAATAGCTACCCACTCTAGTATTCAGGCCTGGAGAATTCCATGGACAGAGGAGCCTGGCAGGCTACAGTCCATGGGGTTGCAAAGAGTCAGACATGACTGAGTAACTTTCACTTCACAATGCATTACTTCTATTAAGAAAGGTCAAAATTATACAAGAATAGAATTTCCAGAAAGCTTGGATATGCTAGAGCTCAAGAAAACAGAAAAGTCTCAAAATCCCCTGCAATTACTGAGCCCCCATGCTCTGGAGCCTGAGCTGCAATGGAGAGCCTGCCCTGCAGCAAAAGACCCCACTCCCTGCAGCTAAGACCTGACACAGCCAAGTAAACAAATACATGCTTTTAAGAGAAAAAAGACAGAAGAGGCCAGAGTGAATCAAAGAACAAAACCCAACTGTATTTGTCTATAAGAAATCTACTCTAAATATAAAGAAACATATACAGTAAAAGGGTGAGGAGTGAGAAATGGGTGGAATTTTTAGTTTAAATATAATTATTTAAAAATTTTTCAATAAAAGATTAAAAAAATCTTTTAAAAAGTAAAGTGGTAGAGAAAATATACCATGCTAATACTAATCAAAAGAAAGAAAGAATAACTATGTTAATTTCACACAGAGCTGACTTCAGAGCAAGGAAAATTATCAGGGAAGCAGAAGGACTTTACATAATGGCAAAGAAGTCAGTTCTCCAAGAAGACAAAACAATTTATAATGTGGTTTTTGCAGAGTCCTTTTCCTAAAGAATTTTTCTGAGAAGTTTTGTCCATAATTCTGTGCTCAATTTCCTAGTCCAAGCTAAGATAGGAACCACAATGTGCTCATAGAATCATGACTGACTCTATATCTATGCCGTTCTTTAAAAGGTTACCTTCTTTTAAGGAGAAAAAGAATGTGCTTTGTCAATGAATTGACATTATTAGAGGCAATCCAGCTACCTTTTAAATATTAAAAAAAATAAATAAATAAGTGATTTCTTGAGTTTCCAGGGGAAAAAAAGACATTAGGAAGAAATGTGAGTTTCAGAATTCAGAAAATACAAGTAACAGTGGCAAACATTCTGATCAGTTCATTTTCTGAATTTGGCTTTTAAAAGGTCAGATTTAAAGTTTGCTAGCTATCTGTTTCTCTCCTTATCACAGGCAGATAATATCTAAAATAAAGGAAATCAAGTTATCTAAAATTTTATAGGTTAAGCATAACACTGTGAAAGCACAGAAATAAACTTCAGGAAAAGCTCTGTATTGTAAGACATATGTATGAATTCATTCATAACTTTTCAACAGCTATACTATAGCAACAATGAGAAACTTAGGAGGAATTGAACCCAAAGGTAGCACATGCCTCGAATAATGAGCAGGAAGAAAAAAAGAAGCCATTCAGTTCACCTTAACTTAAAGTCACCAGCCACCTTAACAAGTAAAAAGCTAAAAACACTGGAAAATCAACAATTCTTCATAGATCTGTCAGAGAAGTGATATCATAAGGAAAACCACTGTCCCTAAAACTGGAAAGATTGATGAAGAATACAGATAATCACAATTTATATAACATAAATCCACCAGTAGAAAATGTGATGGGAACCAGTGCCAAGGTAGGAAAACTTGAGCTGTAAATCACAATTGCTGAAGGCTCAGTATGGAGCAATCTCTGAGTTAAAAACTCCAGGGGGACTCAGTCAATGGGGTGAAGTTTTGTGAGTTTTACCTCCAGGTGTGCACAGTGAATATTAAAGAAAAATAATCCTTTTTTCTTCTGTCAGGAAGAGGGCAAAAGGAGCCACTTTGAGATACACCAGAGTATTCTGTCCTTCATAAAAAGGCCTGCCCTCTGGAGAAACAATTTTACCAGAAAAAATGAAAAATTATATTTTAACCTCCTGTGGTTTTATCAGAGTCCAATCTTCCTGGAACAAAAAAAGTATTCAACTCCATAAGTATTTTGCTTTCCACATGAGAGAGGAGAAATACCCAACCCCAGCCCTGTCCCAAAAAGGGGTGGATGTAAACTGAGAAGCACCAGTGAAGTTCACAGTCCAGAGCAAAGGCTCACTAGCAGACTGAGACCTAATGATAGGACTATAGAATGCGTCCTCCCCCCATCCCAACATTTTACCACAGCATTGCTAAAGACATATTTATCAAATTTATTTTTACCCAGTACAACATGTCCACTTTCAACAAAATATCTCAATTCATACAAAGGCTGCTCTCAGACCACAATAAAGTTAAACTAGAAATCAGTAACAGAAAGATAACTAGGAAATCCCAGAGTATGTGAATATTAAACAACATATTTCTTTTTTTTTTTAACTTTACAATATTGTATTGGTTTTGCATTATATCAACATGAATCCAACTCAGGTATACATATGTTCCCCATCCTGAACCCTCCTCCCTCATCCCTCCCCGTACCATCCATCTGGGTGGTCCCAGTGCACCAGCCCCAAGCATCCAGTATCGTGCATCGAACCTGGACTGGTGACTCGTTTCATATATGATATTATACATGTTTCAATGCCATTTTCCCAAATTATCCTACCCTCTCCCTCTCCCACAGAGTCCAAAAGACTGTTCTATACATCAGTGTCTCTTTTGCTGTCTCGTACACAGGGTTATTGTTACCATCTTTCTAAATTCCATATATATGCGTTAGTATACTGTATTGGTGTTTTTCTTTCTGGCTTACTTCACTCTGTATAATAGGCTCCAGTTTCATCCACCTCATTAGAACTGATTCAAATGTATTCTTTTTAATGGCTGAATAATACTCCATTGTGTATATGTACCAAAGCTTTCTTATCCATTCATCTGCTGATGGACATCTAGGTTGCTTCCATGTCCTGGCTATTAGAAACAGTGCTGCGATGAACATTGGGGTACACGTGTCTCTTTCCCTTCTGGTTTCCTCAGTGTGTATGCCCAGCAGTGGGATTGCTGGATCATAAGGCAGGTCTATTTCCAGTTTTTTAAGGAATCTCCACACTGTTCTCCATAGTGGCTGTACTAGTTTGCATTCCCACCAACAGTGCAAGAGGGTTCCCTTTTCTCCACACCCTCTCCAGCATTTATTACTTGTAGACTTTTGGATCGCAGCCATTCTGACTGGCGTGAAATGGTACCTCATCGTGGTTTTGATTTGCATTTCTCTGATAATGAGTGATGTTGAGCATCTTTTCATGTGTTTGTTAGCCATCTGTATGTCTTCTTTGGAGAAATGTCTATTTAGTTCTTTGCCCCATTTTTTGATTGGGTCATTTATTTTTCTGGAGTTGAGCTGGAGGAGTTGCTTGTATATTCGCGAGATTAGTTGTTTCTCAGTTGCTTCATTTGCTATTATCTTCTCCCATTCTGAAGGCTGTCTTTTCTCCTTGCTAATAGTTTCCTTTGATGTGCAGAAGCTTTTAAGGTTAATTAGGTCCCATTTGTTTATTTTTGCTTTTATTTCCAATATTCTGGGAGGTGGGTCATAGAGGATCCTGCTGTGATGTATGTCAGAGAGTGTTTTGCCTATGTTCTCCTCTAGGAGTTTTATAGTTTCTGGTCTTACATTTAGATCTTTAATCCATTTTGAGTTTATTTTTGTGTATGGTGTTAGAAAGTGTTCTAGTTTCATTCTTTTACAAGTGGTTGACCAGAGTTCCCAGAACCACTTGTTAAAGAGATTGTCTTTAATCCATTGTATATTCTTGCCTCCTTTGTCAAAGATAAGGTGTCCATATGTGCGTGGATTTATCTCTGGGCTTTCTATTTTGTTCCCTTGATCTATATTTCTGTCTTTGTGCCAGTACCATACTGTCTTGATAACTGTGGCTTTGTAGTAGAGCCTGAAGTCAGGTAGGTTGATTCCTCCAGTTCCATTCTTCTTTCTCAAGATCGCTTTGGCTATTCGAGGTTTTTTGTTTTTCCATACAAATTGTGAAATTATTTGTTCTAGCTCTGTGAAGAATGCTGTTGGTAGCTTGATAGGGATTGCACTGAATCTATAGATTGCTTTGGGTAGTATACTCATTTTCACTATATTGATTCTTCCAATCCATGAACATGGTATATTTCTCCATCTGTTAGTGTCCTCTTTGATTTCTTTCACCAGTGTTTTATAGTTTTCTATATATAGGTCTTTAGATTCTTTAGGTAGATATATTCCTAAGTATTTTATTCTTTCCGTTGCAATGGTGAATGGAATTGTTTCCTTAATTTCTTTCTGTTTTCTCATTATTAGTGTATAGGCATGCAAGGGATTTCTGTGTGTTGGTTTTATATTCTGCAACTTTACTATAGTCATTGATTAGTTCTAGTAATTTTCTGGTGGAGTCTTTGGGCTTTCTATATAGAGGATCATGTCATCTGCAAACAGTGAGAGTTTTACTTCTTCTTTTCCAATTTGGATTCCTTTTATTTCTTTTTATGCTCTGATTGCTGTGGTCAAAACTTCCAAAACTATGTTGAATAGTAATGGTGAAAGTGGGCACCCTTGTCTTTTTCCTGACTTTAGGGGAAATGCTTTCAATTTTTCACCATTGAGGATAATATTTGCTGTGGGTTTGTCATATATAGCTTTTATTATGTTGAGGCATGTTCCTTCTATTCCTGCTTTCTGGAGAGTTTTTATCATAAGTGGATGTTGAATTTTGTCAAAGGCTTTCTCTGCATCTATTGAGATAATCATATGGTTTTTATTTTTCAATTTGTTAATGTGGTGTATTACATTGATTGATTTGCGGATATTGAAGAATCCTTGCATC
The DNA here is from genome assembly GCF_029407905.1 of Bubalus kerabau. Classification (NCBI taxonomy): domain Eukaryota; kingdom Metazoa; phylum Chordata; class Mammalia; order Artiodactyla; family Bovidae; genus Bubalus; species Bubalus kerabau. Next base: position 96,915,362 of record NC_073626.1, read on the forward strand.
CCTGGGATAAAGCCCACTTGGTCATGGTGTATGATCTTTTTAGTGTGTAAAGGACACATTTCTAAATAATGCATGAATCAAAGAAGTTGTCTCAGAAGTTTAAATATGTTTTTAACTATGTGAAAAAGAAAACACAACTTATCAAAACTGTGGGATGCAACAAAAGCAGTAGATCATAAAACAACATATAAAACACAAAACTATAAGACACTTAGAAGACAACTGAGGACAAAATCTAGATGACCTTGGGTATGCTGCTGCTGCTGCTGCTGCAGAGATGGCAGCCCACCAGGCTCCCTCGTCCCTGGGATTCTCCAGGCAAGAACACTGGAGTGGGTTGCCATTTCCTTCTCCAATGCATGAAAGTGAAAAGTGAACGTGAAGTCGCTCAGTCGTGTCCGACTCTTAGCGACCCTGTGGACTGCAGCCTACGAGGCTCCTCCGTCCATGGGATTTTCCAGGCAAGAGTACTGGAGTGGGTTGCCATTGCCTTCTCCGGACCTTGGGTATAGCAATGATATTTTACATACACCACCAAAGGTACAATCCAAGAAAGAAATAATTGATAAACTAGACTTCATTAAATGTTAAAGTTTGGCTCTGTGAAAGACACTGCCAAGAAAATGAGAAGACCTGGGAGAAAGTATTTGCAAAGAATACATATGCAAAATATACACAGAACTCTTAAAACTTGGCAATAAGAAAACAACTCAATTTAAAAGAGGCCAAAGATCTAGAGACATCTCAACAAAGAAGATATCCAGATGGCAAGTAAAAATGTGAAAAGATGTTCAACATAATAAGTCATCAGGGAAATACAAGTTAAAACAGCAAAACATCAATACACACCAATTACAATGTTCCCAATCCAAAACACCGGCAACACCAAATGCTGGTGAGGATGTGGAGCAACATTGCTGATGAGAATGCAAAATGGTACATCCAATTTAAAAGACAGTTTGACAGTTTCTTACTAAACTAAACATAATCCAACTATACAATCTGGCAATCACACTCCTTGGTATTTGCCCATAGGAGCTGAAAACAGTCCTCATGAAAACTTGAACACAGATGTTTATGTAAGCTTTATTCACAAATGCTAAAACTTGGAAGCAATCAAGATGTTCTTTAGTAGGTGAAAGAATAAATAAATAGTGGTACATCCAGACAAAAGGATATTATTCCATACTGAAAAGTAATGAACTAAGAAGCCATGAAGAGAAATGGAAAAACGTAAATGCTTGTTATTAAGTGAAAGAAGCCAATCCGAAAAGGCTACATACTATATAATTCCAACTATATGATATTCTGAAAAATGTAAAAATTTAGAAACAGTACAAATAACAGTGGTTGCCAGAGGTTAGGGAGTAGAGAGATGAGTGGCAACACTACAGAGGATTTGGGGGGCAATGAAACTATTTTGTACAAACCACAATGATCAACCCCTGTTATTATACACCTGTCAAAACAATTAGAATGCACAGCACCAAAAGTAAGGCCTATTGTAAACCATGGACTTTGAGTGACAATGATATACCACAGTGGGTTCATAGATTGAAGTAAATGCACCACTGTTGAACAAGGATGTTGTGCATGTGTCAGGATACGGAGTATGTGGGAACTCTTTGCACTCGGTTTTGCTGTGAGCCCAAAACTGCTGTAAAATAAAGTTAACTAATTAAAAAATGAATAATAATACAAGCACAATTAAAATTTTCAGGCAAGCATATATCCTCCATAGAGACTAGAATACAGATTTATTAACAAAAAAATGAGCATCTCCCAAATAGGAAGCACTTTCTGAGGTACTAGGAATATAAAATAAATGAGACCTAGATCCTACCTAATGGGGTGATGATATAATCACATCAGAAGTTCTATAATAAAGATATGTACAAATTAAGATAGAATGCAGAGAATGGAAATTTATCAGAATTTTTACATGTATCTGATGAACTATGAAGACTACCATCTATGAAGATGAGTTATCACTACTACAAATGAATATGTTAATTTGTACAAAATTTACAGAGGCTTCACAGTAATACAAAACAGGAAAAAGAAAAACTAAAGATAAGTTAGTACTTTAGTATTCTCCACCTAGGTTGCTGTTCTTCTAGGAACGCAGGGTTGTACTGTTTTTCTTTTGCTATGTCTGACTCTTTGCAACCCCATGAATTGGATCATGCCAGACTCCTCTGGGAGAAGGCAATGGCACCCCACTCCAGTACTCTTGCCTGGAAAAATCCATGGATGGAGAAGTCTGGTTGGCTGCAGTCCATGGGGTCACTAAGAGTCGGACACGACTGAGTGACTTCCCTTTCACTTTTCACTTTCATGCACTGGAGAAGGAAATGGCAACCCACTCCAGTGTTCTTGCCTGGAGAATCCCAGGGACAGCAGAGCCTGGTGGGCTGCCGTCTCTGGGGTTGCACAGAGTCGGACACGACTGAAGCGACTTAGCAGCAGCAGCAGCAGCAGCAGACTCCTCTGTCCTCCACTATCTCCCTGAGTTTGCTCAAATTAAGTCCATTGAGTTGGTGATGCCATCTAAACATCTCATCCGCGGCTGCTCACTTCTCTTTTTGCCTTCAATCTTTCCCAGCTACCAGGGAAGATGGCAGAGTAGAAGGACGTGCACTCATCTTCTCCTGCAAGAATTCCAAATTGCAACTTGCTGATGAACAGCCATCAACAGGAAAATGTTGGATCCCACCAGAAAAAGATACTTCACATCCAAAGGCAAAGGAGAAGTCCCAACAAGATGGTAGGAAGGGCAAAATTATGTTTAGAATCAGACTCCATACCCACCAGAGACACTTGGAGGGTGCAAACAAAACCTTGTGTGCACCAGGACCGAGGGACCCCACAAGAGACAGAGCCAGACCTGCCTTTGAATGTTTGAGTGTCTCCTGCAAGAGGCACAGGCCAGCAGTGGCATGCCATGGGGACAGGGGCTCTGGTTCCAGCAGACCTGGGAGGCACCGCATGTGACCTAAGTCCTCTTGGGGGAGGTCACCATTAGTCACACCACAGAGCCACCTAGCAGACAACTCACAAACTGGTGAACCATTATACCAAAGAAGTTCTCACACTGTTACAAAAGTTCTAGGACCCAGAACAGATTTCCAAACCTGGAGATCTGGCAAAGGGGCTGAGAACCCCCAGTGAATTTGTCTTTGGGGGCCAGTGGGATTTGATTACAGAACTTACACAGGATTGGGGAAATAGACTTTTGGAGGGCACAAACAAAACCTTGTGTGCACCAGGACCCAGGACAAAGGAGCAGTGACCCCAGACTGCTCCTGACAAGAGACTGAGCCAGACTTGCCTGTGAGTGACCATGAGTCTCTGGTGGAGGCAAGGATCAACAGGGGCCCGCTGCAGGGTCAGGGGCACTGATTGCAACAATGCAACAGTTCCTTCCTTTTGAAGGAAGTCACCATTACCTCCATTACCCTTACCTGTTTGGCCTTGCCAAACAACAGAGAGGGAACACAGCCCTGACCATTGATAGAATAAAGATTTACTGAGGAACACAGAACACAGAACAAAGATTTACTGAGGAACACAGCCCTGCCCATTGATGGAATAAAGATTTCCTGAGCACAGTTCCGCCCATCAAAACAAGACCCAGATTCCCCCACAGCCCCTCCCATCAGGAAGCTCCCACAAATCTCTTATCCTTAGGGACAAAAGGGCAGACAGAACGAAAAGCACAATCAGAGAAAGCTAACCAAACTGATCACATGGATGACAGTCTTGTCTAACTCATTGAAACTATGAGCCATGCCGTGGACAGGTTATGGTGGAGAATTCTGACAAAACATGGTCCACTGGAGAAAGGAATGGCAAACCACTTCAGTATTCTTGCCTTGAGAACCCCATGAACAGTATGAAAAGGCAAAAATATAAAACACTGAAAGATGATCTCTCCAGGTCGGTAGGTGTGCAAAATGCTACTGAGGAAGAGTGGAGAAATAACTTCAGAAAGAATGAAGAGGCTGAGCCAAAGCAAAAACAATGCCCAGCTGTGGATGTGAGTGGTGATGTAAGTAAACTCCAATGTAAAGAACAATGTTGTATAGGAACCTGGAACGTTAGGTCCATGAATCAAGGAATATTGGAAGTGGTCAAACAGATGGCAAGAGTGAACACAGATATTTTACAAATCAGTGGGCTGGAATGGGTGGATTTAATTCAGATGACCAATATACTGAGGGCAAGAATCCCTTTGAAGAAATGGAGTAGATCTCATAGACAAAAAAAAAGAGTCCAAAATGCAGTACTTGGGTGCAAACTCAAAAACAACAGAATGATCTGTTTGTTTCCAAGGCAAACCATTCAATAACATAGTAATCCAAGTCTATGCCCCAACCACTAATGCTGAAGAAGATGAAGTTGAACAGACCTACAAGACCTTCTAGAACTAACACCAAAAAGATGTCCTTTTCATCATAGGGGACTGGAATGCAAAAGTAGGAAGTCAAGAGATATCTGGAGTAACAGGCAAATTTGGCCTTAGAGTACAAAATGAAGCATGGCAAAGGCTAACAAGGTTTTTCCAAGAGAGAGCACTACTCATAGCAAATACCCTCTTCCAACAACAAAAGAGATGACTCTAAACATGGACATCACAAGATGGTCAGTACTGAAATCAGATTGATTATATTCTTTGCAGCTGAAGATGGAGAAGCTCTATAACGTGGGCAAAAAGAAGACAAGGAACTGACTGTGGCTCAGATCATGAGCTCCTTGTGGCAAAATTCAGACTTGAGTAAATTAGGAGAAAACCACTAGACCACTCAGTATGACCTAAATCAAATCTCTTATGATTCCACTGGCAGTAGAAGTGACTAATAGATTCAAGGGATTAGATCTGATAGAGAGAATGCCTGAAGAACTATGGATGGAGGTTGATGACATTGTACAGGAGGCAGTGATGAAGATCATCCCCAAGAAAAAGAAATACAATAAGGCAAAATAGTTGTCTGACAAGGCCTTACAAATAGCTGAGAAAAGAAGAGAAGCAACAGGCAAAGGAGAAAAGGAAAGATATATCCATCTGAATGCAGAGTTTCAAAGAATAGCAAGGAGAGATAAGAAAGCCTTCCTAAGTGACCAATGCAAAGAAATACAGGAAAACAATAGAATGGAAAAGACTAGAGATCTCTTAAGAAAATTGGAGCTACCAAGAGAACATTGCATGGAAACATGGGCACAATAAATATCAATAACCTCAGATATGCAGATGACACCACCCTTATGGCAGAAAGTGAAGAGGAACTAAAAACCCCTCTTGATGAAAGTGAAAGAGGAGAGTGAAAAAGTTGGCTTAAAGCTCAACATTCTAAAAACAAATATCATGGCATCCAGTCCCATCACTTCATAGCAAACAGGTGGAGAAACAATGGAAACAGTGGCAGACTTTATTTTGAGGTGCTCCAAAATCACTGCAGATGGTGACTGCAACCATGAAATAAAAAGATGCTTACTCCTTGGAAGAAAAACTATGATCAACCTAGACAGCATATTAAAGAGCAGAGACATTATTTTGCCAACATAGGTCCATCTAGTCAAGGCTATAGTTTTTCCAGTATGTATGGCTGTGAGAGTTGGACTAAAAAGAAAGCTGAGTGCCAAAGAATTGATGTTTTTAAACTGTGGTGTTGGAGAAGACTCTTGAGAGTCCTTTGGACTGCAAGGAGATCCAGTCCATCCTAAAGGAAATCATTCCTGAATGTTCATTGAAAGGACTGATGCTGAAGCTGAAACTCCAATACTTTGGCCACCTGATGCGAAGAGCTGACTCATTTGAAAAGATCCTGATACTGGGAAAGATTGAAGGTGAGAGGAGAAGAGGACAACAGAGGATGGGATGGTTGGATAGCATCACTGACTCAATGGACATGAGTTTGAGTAAACTCCAGAAGTTGGTGATGGACAGGGAGGCCTGGCATGCTGAAGTCCATGGGGTTGCAAAGAGTCAGACACGACTGAGTGACTGAACTGAACTGCACTGGGCACAATAAAGGACAGAAACAGTATGGACCTAACAGAAGCAAAAGACATTAAGAAAAGGTGGCAAGAATACACAGAAGAACTATACAAAAAAGATCTTCATGACCCAGATAACCACAATGGTGGTTATCTGACAGAACCAGACATCATGGAATGCAAAATCAAGTGGGCCTTAGGAAGCATCACTATGAACAAAGTTAGTGGAGGTGATGGAACTCTAGCTGAGCTATTTCAAATCCTCAAATATGATGCTGTGAAAGTGCTTCTCTCAATATACCAGTAAATTTTGAAAACACAGTAGTGGCCACAGAAATGGAAAAGGTCAGTTTTCATTCCAATCTCAAAGAAAAGCAACGCCAAAGAACATTTAAACTACCACACAATTGCACTCATCTTACATGCTAGCAAAGTAATGCTCAAAATTCTCCAAGCCAGTTTCAACAGTACATGAACCAAGAATTTCCAGATGTTCAAGCTGGATTTAGAAAAGGCAGAGGAACTAGAGATCAAATGGCCAACATTTGTTGGACCAAGAGAAAGCAAGAGAATTCAAGAAAAACATCTACCTCTGCTTTATTGACTACACCAAAGAGTTGACTGTGTGGGTCACAACAAACTATGGAAAATTCTTAAATGATGGGAGTACCAAACCACCTTACCTGCCTCCTGAGAAACCTGTGTGCAGGTCAAGAAGCAACAGTTAGAATTGGACATGGAACAACAGACTGGTTCCAAATTGGGAAAGGAGTACGTCAAGGCTGTATGTTGTCACCCTGCTTATTTAACTCACATGCAGAGTACATCATTAGAAATGCTGGACTGGAAGAAGCACAAGCTGGAATCAAGATTGCAAGGATAAAGATCAATAACCTCAGATATGTAGATGACACCACCCCTATGGCAGAAAGTGAAAAGGAACTAAAGAGCCTGTTGATGAAAGTAAAAGAGGAGAGTGAAAAAGCTGGCTTTTACCTCAGCATTCAGAAAATAAAGATCATGGCATCTGGTCCCATCACTTCATGGCATATAGATGGGGAAACAATGGAAGGAGTGACAGATCTATTTTCTTGGGCTCCAACATCACTGCAGATGGTGACTGTAGCCATGAAATTAAAAGACACTTGCTCCTTAGAAGAATAGCTATGACCAATCTAGCCAGTATATTAAAAAGCAAAGACATGACTTAGTCAACAAAGTTCTGTCTAGTCAAGGCTATGGTTTTTCCTGTGGTCATGTATGGATGTGAGAGTTGGACTGTGAAGAAGGCTGAGCACCGAAGAATTGATGCTTTTGAACTGTGGTGTTGGAGAACACTCTTGAGAGTCCCTTGGACTGCAAGGAGATCCAACCAGTCTGAAGGAGATCAGCCCTGGGATTTCTTTGGAAGGAATGATGCTAAAGCTGAAACTCCAGTACTTTGGCCACCTCATGCGAAGAGTTGACTCATTGGAAAAGACTCTGATGCTGGGAGGGATTGGGGGCAAGAGGAGAAGGGGACGACAGAGGATGAGATGGCTGGATGGCATCACTGACTCGATGGACGTGAGTCTGAGTGAACTTCCGGAGTTGGTGATGGACAGGGAGGCCTGGCGTGCTGTGATTCATGGGGTCGCAAAGAGTCGGACACAACTGAGCGACTGAACTGTACTGAACTGAACTGAGTCACTGTTCACAGTGATTTTAGAGCCCAAGAAAATCTATCACTGCTTACACTATTTCCCCTTCTATTTGCCATGAAGTAATGAGACTGGATGCCATGATCTTAGTTTTATGAATGCTGAGTTTCAAGCCTGCTTTTTCACTCTCCTCTTTCACCCTCAAAAGGCTCCTTAGTTCCTTTTCACATTCTGCCATTAGAGTGGTATCATCTGCCTAACTGAGGTGGTTGTTATTTCTCCCAGCAATCCTGACTCCAGCTTGCAATTCATCCAGCCTGGCATTTTGCATGATGTACTCTTCATATAAGTTAAATAAGCAGAGTGACAATATACAGCCTTGTCTTGTTTTGCCAATTTTGAACCAGTCCGTTGTTCCAGGTCTGGTTCTAACTGTTGCTTCTTGATCTGCATACAAGCTTCTCAGGAGATACATAAGGTGGTTAGGTACTCCCATCTCTTTAAGGATTTTCCACATTTGTTGTGATCCAACACAGCCAAAATCTTTAGCCTAAGTCAATGAAGCAGAAGTAGATGCTTTTCTGGAATTCCCTTGCTTTCTCCATGATCCGACAAATGCTGGCAATTTGATCTCTGTTTCCCCTGCCTCTTTGAAACCCATCTTGTACATCTGGAAGTTCTAAGGTCATATACTGCTAAAGCCTAACTTGAAGGATTTTGAGAATAACCTTACTAGCATCTGAAATGAGTGCAATTGTGCAGTAGTTTGAACATTCTTTGGCACTGTCCTTCTTAGGGATTGGAGTGAAAACTGATCTTTTCCCATCCTGTGGCTACTGTTCAGTTTTCCAATTTTGCTGACATATTCAGTGCAGCACTTTAACCTCATTATCTTTTAGGATTTTAAATAACTCTGCTGGAATTCCATCACTTCCACTAGCTTTGTTTGTAGTAATGTTTCTTAAGGCCCACCTGACTTCACACTCCAGGTTTTCCGGCTCCTGGTGAGTGACCACAACATCGTGGTTATCTGAGTCATTAAGACCTTTCTTGTATAGTTCTTCCATGTATTCTTGCTACCTCTTCTTAATCTCTTCTGGTTCTGTTAGGTCCTTACCATTTCTGTCCTTTATTGTACGTATCCTTGCATTAAGTGTTCCCTTGGTATCTCTAATTTTCTCAAAGAGAGTTCTAGTTGTTCCCTTTCTATTTTTTTCCTCTATTTCTTTGCATTGCTCAGTTAAGAAGTCCTCCTTATCTATCCTTATTATTCTCTGAAACTCTGCATTCAGTTGGACCTACCTTTCCCTTTCTCCCTTGCTTTTCACTTCCCTTCTTTCTTTGGCTGTTTGTAAAGCCTCCTCAGACAACGACTTGGCCTTCTTGCATTTCTTTTTCTTTGAGATGGTTTTGGTCACTGCCTCCTATACAATGTTATGAACCTCTGTCCATAGGTCCCCAGGCAGCCTGTCTACCAGATCTAATTCCTTGAATCTAGTCATCACCTCCACTGTATAATCGTAAGGGATTTGATTAAGGTCATGCCTGAATGACCTAGTGATTTTCCCTACTTTCTTCAATTTAACCTTGAATTTTGCAATAAGGAGCTCATGATCTGAGCCACAGTCAGCTCCCAGTCTTGTTTTCCTGACTGTATAGAGTTTCTCCATCTTGAGCTGCAAAGAACACAATCAATCTGATTTTAGTATTGACCATCTGGTGATATCCATGTGCAGAGTTGTCTCTTGGATTGTTGCAAAGGGTATTTGTTATGACCACTGTGTTCTCTTGACAAAACTCTTTTTAGTCTTTGCCCTGTTTCATTTTGTGCTTCAAGGCCAAACTTGACTGTTATTCTGGGTATGTCTTGACTCGCTACTTTTGCATTCCAATCCCCTATGATGAAAAGGACATTTTTTTTGGTGTTAGTTCTAAAAGGTCTTGTAGGTCATCCTAGAACCAGTCAAGTTTAGCTTTTTCAGCATCAGTGGTTAGGGCATAGACTTGGTTACTGTGATGCTGAATGGTTTGCCTTGGAAACAAACAGAAATCATTCTGTCATTTTTGAGACTCCATCCAAGTACTGCATTTTGGACTCTTTTGTTGACTATGAGGGCTACTCCATTTCTTCTGAAGGATTCACGTCCACAATAGTAGATATAATGATCTTCTGACTGCAAGAGTCACCTTAAAAACAAAGTTTTAATTCCCAGACATTTGCATATAGACTATCCATATATTTTTCCCTTTAATACAGTTCAGTGGCTCTCAATCTTTAGGATATATAAAAATAGAATACAGAGTTAATGGGTATATATTTTGTAGGCAAGTTTCAGAATTTTCTAGTGTTCTTCTAGCCATACAATTTACTGACTTCACAAGGTTTTCTCTTAGGCCTCTACTAAATTTGTTTTAGGTATTCTCCCAGAGGATGCTGATAGTTGAAACAAATCTAACAAGATAAAATAAACAGTTTTCATTTAAATTTAAAATAAACTCATTCTTAAATCTTTTGAAATAGCTGATTTCATGCTTAGATAGGGATTAAAGTTTCCTACATAATCTGACTGAAAAATGCATAAAATGTGATATGTTACCAAAAAACTTCTCATCACTGAATGTGCCACTGGTTTAAATACTTTTATATAAAATTGAAGCTAGTAAATAGGTAAGTTAAAAGGAGTCTTGGCATGAACACAAATGTTGACTTACCACTGACAGAAAGGGAAAAGTAGAAAACTACATTCAAGTTGTTAGAACATTCTATCTCTCAGTCGTGTCTGACTCTCTATGACTCCATGGACTGTAATCTAACAGGCTCCTCTGTTCATGGAATTTTCCAGGCAGAATAGCAGAATACTGGAGCAAGTTGCCACTCCCTACTCCAGAGGATCTACCTGACCCAGGGATCAAACCTGTGTCTCTTGTCTCTCCTGCATTGGCAGGAGGATTCTTTACCACTAGCACCACCTGGAAAACCCACTCAAGTCAGCTCTTCCCAAACAAAACTGCTAAATTTCATCTATGTTCTGGCATCACTGCTCCCTAAATTTCTGTACAGCACACTCCAACCTTAGTCATGTCCACACTACTTTTTTAATAGCAACTGGCTGATAATACTTGCTTCCCATCATGAAATTCCCAACCTCAGACATGGTTGGTGTCATGACTATTTAAATGGAAACATGTTGAAGTAAGGATGTCAGTATCTCACCTGGTTTATGGCGGGTTTTATGGTCAAGGAAGGAAATGAGGAAAACAGGAATTATTTATTTACTTCCAAGTCTCACAAAATAGATTAGGATTTCCCAAACTGTTGTTAAGTCATCAGCCTCACAAGATATTCCATCAAGAGTTTGATGGACAAATGACTTTGGTAAATGGCAGGCAGTATGCCCCCTTCTTAGAGATTCACAAGGCACATTAAAATATTAGACAACACTTAGAAGTTTAAAAGTAAAGATATATGTTTCACTCTAACCAGTGTTTCCAGACCTAGGGCATTTTGTAGCTAAAGGGTGACAGTACATGCTATCCCAAAATATGCTACTTGGGCATAAGAATCATTTTGACATAAAGGCACTTGAAGAGCTAACTTCCCTTTTTTCTTGCTGAAAACAGAAGACAAAACTTTCATGTGAGAGCTGCTCTCCCTATGCCAGGAGGAAAGAAACATCCTTATCACCAGAGGCAGGAGTCGAAGCTGAAAGAACTCTATACAAATAGACCTTGTTAAAATAATTATCTCTATATATTCTTTCCATTTAATTATTTTTCACAATTGCCTTTCTTTATTCAACCTAGTATAAAAACATTTAAGTTTTGCCTGTTCTTTTGTGTCTTTGTTTCCATACAAGGGCTCCTGTGTCATGTAAAACTTATATTAAATAAATTTACTTTTCCTGTTAATCTGTCTTAATTTAATTCTCAAGCCCAGTTGGGCACCTTACATAGTAGGGGCATGCCACCCCTACAAAACTGATTTTGTTTAGTACTTACTAGCAACCACTGAGAATGACTATTTTTCAGAACACACCATAGAAAATGCTACACCAGAGAAAAGCAGAGAAGTTAGTTTTGAAAATGTGTCTCCCATTTTAAGCAGAAATTCTTTACAAAACAGACAGATGATGGGATTATTACTCAATTTTCATGAGCATACCAAAGAATTATATTTTTTAAAAAAAACTTTCCTTATACATTTAAAATAAACTAATAAATTTTCAGTTTGTTTTGATTATATGTAATTCTTTTAAAACTTTCTTGGTGGCTCAGCAGTAAAAAGACCTCCTGCAATATAGGAGACATGGGTTCCATCCCTTAGTCAGGAAGATCTCCTGGAGAATGAAATGGCAACCCACTCCAGTATTCTTGCCTGGGAAATCCCATGGACAGAGGAGTCTGGTGGTCTATAGTCCTTGGGGTCACAAAAGAGTCAGACATGACTTTGCAACTAAACAACAACAACCAAAAAAAGCATCCAATGTGAGAATAATTCTTCCCATTCACACGTGATGTCACGTGTCACAAAAAGTGAAGACTCTAGGATTCAATGACACAGTAACTGACCAGGTCTTTTTAGATACGTTAATTAAAGTAACATGCACAAACTAATCACTCAATAAATCCTTGTTGAATTGAATTTAATTGAATTAAATCACAATATCCTTATTGTGACTTCCCAGGTGGCACAGGGGTAAAGAATCTGCCTGCCAATGCAGGTTCAATCCCTGGGTCAGGAAGATCCCCTGGAGAAGGAAATGACAACCCACTCCAGCATTTTTGACTCAAAAATTTCATAGACAAGGAGTCTGGTGGATTATCGTCTATAGGGTTTAGAGAGTCAGACACAACTGAGCAACTGAACACACATTCACACAGATCTTAGTGAGATAAAACTTAAAAACAAATGAGCTACAGTCTTCCACCTACGATGTATATTATAAACCAATTAGTACATAAGCAAGTGGTAAGTAGAGAAATTCTATCAGTGTAGAAGGCAGAAGCTGTGTTGACTGAAATGCAACTTTTTCAAGTAAGGGGAGCAACAATTGTGGAAAAAAGTAAACTCTTCAGCGGGAAAGAACAATGGTCTCCACTTGTTGCTGCAGAGGCAGGAGCCCTTTCAATATTGTATTATTTCAAATAAGTGCCTGCATCCAGGATCCCTGCTCCAAAGAGGTGCACCCCAGCCTTTAACTGCTCTTCTTCCTTTACGCAGAACTCCAATTCCAGTTGTACTGTCTCCATATTAACAAGCCAATACTTTCATTCTATTTTGCTTGTGTATTTTTGGTATCCCATAAGGCAACCCCTAGTTGTTTTGCCTTCAGATATTATTACTGTATCGGTTAAAGTTCTGGCTACAGAGTTGCATAGGTTTTAAATGGTCTGCCTCAGTTCTATTTTCCCATAAGCCTTATTATTTTTCGGTTCAGATCAGTTCTGTTGCTCAGTCATGTCTGATTCTTTGCAACCCCATGGATTGCAGCACACCAGGCTTCCCTGTCCTTCACCAATTCCTGGAGATTTCTCAAACTCATGTTCATTGAGTTGGTGATGTCATTCAACCATCTCATCCTCTGTCATCCCCTGCTCCTCCTGCCTTCAATCTTTCCCAGGATCAGGGTCTTTTCAAATGAGTCAGTTTTTTGCATCAGGTGGCCAAAGTATTGGAGTTTCAGCATCAGTCCTTCCAATAAATATTCAGGACTTATTTCCTTTAGGATGGATTGGTTGGATCTCCTTGCAGTTCAAGGGACACTCAAGAGTCTTCTCCAACACCACAGTTTAAAAGCATCAGTTCTTCAGCACTCAGCTTTTTTTATGGTCGAACTCTCATATCCATACAAGACTACTGGAAAAACCATAGCTTTGACAGACCTTTGTCAATAAGGTAATGTCTCTGGTTTTTAATATGCTGTCTAGGTTGGTCATAACTTTTCTTCCAAGGAGCAAGCATCTTTTAATTTCATGGCTGCAGTCACCATCTGCAGTGATTTTGGAGCCCCCCAAAATAAAGTCTGTCACTGTTTCCATTATTTCCCCTTCTATTTGCCATGAAATGATGGGGCCATATGTCATGATCTTTGTTTTCTGAATATTGAGCTTTAAGCCAACTTTTTCACTCTCCTCTTTCACTTTCATCAAGAGGCTCTTTAGTTCTTCACTTTTGCCATAAGGGTAGTGTCATCTGCATATCTGAGGTTATTGATATTTCTCCCGGAAATCTTGATTCCAGCTTGTGCTTCATCCAGCCCAGCATTTTGCATGATGTACCCTGCATATAAGTTAAATAAGCAGAGTGACAATATATAGCCTTCACATACTACTTTCCTGATTTGGAACCAGTCTGTTGTTTCATGTCCAGCTCTAACTGTTGCTTCTTGATCCACATACAGATTTCTAAAGAGGCAGGTCAGGTGGTCTGGTATTCCCATCTCTTTAAGAATGTTACACAGTTTGTTATGATCCACACAGTCAAAGGCTTTGGTGTAGTCAATAAAGCAGAAGCAGATGTTTTTTGTAACTTTATTATTTTTAGCACACAATTTTTCCTAATAGGACGTTTTCCAGGAACATAAATTTCATGTTCTATCAAAAACTCCTACAGTTATAAATTACTCTCTTAAGGGAATGAATGAGTAGAATGTTTTGATTATACAGGCTGTGGTTAGGTTGTTTCTTTAACCCAAGGATGTTGGGGGAGGAGAGGAATTGGGAGTTTAGCTCTGTTATGGCTTGAATGATTTCAGTATCGTCCTAACCCTTTCATTTGCTCTCAATCAGACTTGTTTCTTATTTCTGGAAAAATCACACACAACTCAGGGTTTTTGTAGATATTCTCTTCCTTGTTTAAATCTTAACTCAAATGTCAGCCTCCCTGAGAAATCTTTCCTGACCACCCTCTCTAAGGCTGTACTCTCTCAAACTTCTGTTCTATCACACTTCTCTTTTTCACTGCCTTCCTAACACTTAACATCTCCTGATCTGTTTTGGGCTTGTTGGACCCATGAAAGACTGGACTTTAACTGTCTTTTTGATCAGAGAGATGAAGCAGGAGACCAGAGTGCTCACAGCTGAAGAAGTGACATACTGAGAAGGCCCCACAGCCTCTAATCCACAGTCTAAGTACCTGTGTTTCCAGTCTCATTTTATACTGCTTTCCCTAACAGCTTCTCACCACAACCCTAGCCATTCACTGAAACTTTTGGAGGAACAATCAGTCTCCTACTTTGATCTTAGGCCACACCCCACTCCTGTTAACTCTTTTTGATAAATCCCCAGTGTCTAGAAGACCCTGGCTTCTAGGAGGCTCTACAAAAATATTTCTTGATTACATGATGCAATAGAAGAAAAATTACTAACTGAGAAATGAAGAGATTTTTTTTCTGGCCAGTTAAAATAACACTTAAATAGCTGAATCTAGTCCATTTGTTTTTTCTCCCCCGTGTTTCTGTGCTTACCATCTGATTGGTTCTCAGTGTATTATATATGGATGAACATACCCACCATATTTTCCAATTCTTTTTATTTTCTGTGTTTTCTTATGGAACATTCTTCAGCTGTTTTCCCTGTTAGCTTTGATGTTTTTATAAAATCTGTATCATCTAAAGGCAATGATATAAAAACAATTAGAGTTGAGTCAGTGGATGCCTTAGTGACTCAAACAAGTTGAGTAAGGACCTGGTAGCTCAGATGATAAATAATCTACCTGCAATGCAGGAGACCTGGGTTCAATCCCTGGGTCAGGAAGATCCCCTGAAGAAGGGAATGGCAAGCCACTCCAGTATTTTTGGTTAAAGAATTCCATGGACAGAGGAACCTAGCAGGTTATATAGTTCATGGGTTGCAAAGAGTCAGACATGACTGAGCAACTAACACACATACATGTTCTAGAAGAGACACATGCTTCAAAACAGATAATAGATAACAAATTGAAGGATCTAAATATCCAAATTTAGAGTGTTTTCATGTTCATAGAGTCTTATGTCTATTATTGGCATAAAATAAATGAAAGTAAGTTTTAGTCCCTAGGATTATTTTTTTTAAGTATACCATAAAATTCAAATGTTTCCTTTTTTCCCCCAAATCCAAGCTCCAGTCTCAAAGCATGATTCTCCAGAAAAAAAGATAATCTCTTTTCTAGATCTGTAAAAATCAAAACACTTAAGTTGGAACTCACATTTAGATGGTATTCCATAATAACAAAATCACTAAATAAGCCATAAGCTTTTGAACCAGACAAATAACAATATGATAAGAATATATGTTCCAATTTTTTCACTAATGTTTGTATTTAGGTTCATGTCACACAGCGATAACTACAGTGATGGGTATGGGCACTGGGTTTAGCTGTTACGTTTGTTCATTCACCTAACATCACTATGTTATAATCATAACATATTATATGTGAGTCATGATTATAATGTTCAAATTTAACACAGATGAATATTTATGTCTAATTAATATCTAGAAGTTCAGGTACACAGCACTTTATTCTGGCTCAAAAGATTAAGCCCCACCAGCTCCCACAGCTGTGCTATCGTCACATTTTAATGGGGCTGCAAACACATTACCCTGCCTCGCAACTAGGAAGACACTTTGCTTCCTCTGAAGAGTAATCTCAAATGTAAACAATACTTTTAAAATAAAAATATTGGAACACTCTGAGTCTAGTGCAGCTGCAAATAAAAAAGATTCGAAAATGAAATGTTCCCACCTACCATAACAAGTGAATTCACTATAGATGAAGCATTTTTCTATTAACTGGTACCATGGGACTAGGTGACTTAGCTGTCAAGAAATTTCCCATAGGGGTGCTAGGCACAAATCAGTCCAACAGTAATGAATCTCATCCTATTTTACCTCTCTTCTAAAACCATTATATAAATTGCCTCAATTCTGTATGAAGGATAAACACAGCAGGCTAAGGGATAAAAAAGGACAGGGAGCACTTGGCGTTACCACACTGGTAGTCGCACATAAAGTTTACACCAGATTCACTACACAAATATAAGCTATTAAATAATAGCTGTTACAGTTATGTTGTTGCTGTTATGTAATGATGATGATAAGTAATACTTATTGAGCTGCTAAGATATACCAGGCTTTGTTCTATTAAGTACTAAGAGCTAACGTATGTCAGCTCGCTCCACTTTAACAATTAAGGAGACAGGAACTGAAGAAGTTAAGTAACTTGTCCAGGGTCACATAACCAATAAACAGCAAACCCTAAACTCCCTGCTGAAACTGAGCAGGACCCTCTGGGATTCCTTAGCACAAAAGCCTTTCTGTGTTCCCACATTTCTTTTTTGGGGGGTGGGGTGCACTGGGTCTTTATTGCTGCCCAGAGGTTTTCTCTCTTTTATACAGAGCAGATTGCTATCTCTGCGATAGAACTCATTTCCCCTACATTGGCAGACAGATCCCTATCCACTGTATCACCAGGGAAGTCCCCCATTTCTTTATTAAAGGAATAAGCTTCATTCAGCCTCCATGACCTTCCCTGAATTCCAATGGGCAGGTTCAATTGGTCACTGATTAAACAAGGGAGGGGATGTGGAAACAAGGGAGGAACAGTCAGGAAACAATAGTGCAGCCTTGGGGCAAGGTTCAAACTACTGCACAATTGCACTCATCTCACAGGGTAGCAAAGAAATGCTCAAAATTCTCCAAGCTAGGCTTTAACAGTACATGAAACAAGAACTTGCAGACATTCAAGCTGGATTTAGAAACAGTAGAGGAATCAAAGATCAAATTGCCAACATCTGTTTGGTCATAGAAAAGCATGAGAGTTCTAGAAAAACACCTACTTCTGCTTTATTGACTACACCAAAGTCTTTCACTATGTGGATCACAACAAACTGTGGAAAATTCTTAAAGATATGGGAATACCAGACCACCTGACCTGCCTCCTGAGAAATTTGTATGTAGGTCAAGAAGCAATAGTTAGAATTGGACATGGAACAACAGACTGGTTCCAAATTAGGAAAGGAGTACATCAAGGCTATATATTGTCACCCTGCTTATTTAACTTATATGCAGGGTACATCATGCAAAATGCTGGGCTGGATGAAGTACAAGCTGGAATCAAGATCGCCAGGAGAAATATCAATAACCTCAGATATGCAGATAACACCAACCTTATGGCAGGATGAGAAGAACTAAAGAGCCTCTTGATGAAACTGAAAGTGGAGAATGAAAAAGTTGGCTTAAAGCTCAACATTCAAAAAACTAAATCATGGCATCTTTGTCCCATCATTTCATGGCAAATAGAAGGGGAAACAATGGAAACAGTGACAGACTTTATTTTCTTGGGCTCCAAAATCACTGCAGATGGTGACTGCAGCCATGAAATTAAAAGACACTTGCTCCTTGGAAGGAAAGTTATGATCAACCTAGACAGCATATTAAAAACCAGAGACATTACCTTGTCGACAAAGGTCTGTCTAGTCAAAGCTATGGTTTTTCCAGTAGTCTTGTGTGGATGTGAGAGTTGAACCATAAAGAAAGCTGAGCACTGAAGAATTGATGCTTTTGAACTGTGGAGTTGGAGAAGACTCTTGAGAGTCCCTTGGACTGCAAGGACATCCAACCAGTCCATTCTAAAAGAAATCAGTCCTGAATATTCTTTGGAAGGACTGATGCTGAAGCTGAAACTCCAATACTTTGGCCACCTGATGCGAAGAACTGACTCATTTGAAAAGACCCTGATCCTGGGAAAGATTGAAGACAGGAGGAGAAGGGGACAACAGAGGATGAGATGGTTTGATGGCATCACCAGCTAGATGGACATGAGTTTGAGCACACTCCAGGAGTTGGTGAAGGACAGGGAAGCCTGGAATGCTGCAATCCATGGTGTTGCAAAGAGTCAGACATGACTGAGGGACTGAACTGAACTGGGGCAAGGTCTTGGTTCCCCCTCAAGGGATATACATAAGAATATCTTTGAGCTGTTTTGTAGATACTGACACCCTCACCAGATGGGAAAATTTAACTGCATGCTACCCACAAGCATTTAGACCCCAGACTGGTTGGAAGCAGAAGTTTGATACTGCTGACTCCCAGTTACTTCACTCCTCAACCAATCAGAAGAATGCCCATGAACTGACCATGCTTTCTTTAAATCATTACCTGCTAACCCCTCCAGGTCAGGGCACATTGTACTGAGGGCACTAGACTGCTGTGGCCCTCTTTGCCAAGTAAAGCAATAAAATAATTCTTTTCTACTTCACTCAAAACTCTGTCTCCAAGATTTAATTTAGTGTCTGGGTACAGAGGCTGGATGTGGCATCACCATTCCAACTCCAAAGTTTGTCTTCTCTGCTATCATAATATGTAACTGCTTTGCACAGATAATCATTAAAGTCTAATTGGGGGTAAAAATATTATTTTCCTTCTAATGATGTCAAGGCATGTGTTTTCCACTTCTCCATGGATTAAATAGAAACAGGTATAATAAAAATCCTTATTCAAATGCATGGTGTTCGTGCTCTTAGAAACACAAGATTAAGGTGATCTCTAAAGTCCTTTCCAATTCTCCAGTTCTTCCTGACTTTCATCCTAGCTGTGTTTTGCTATATCTAAGTTGATTTTTTTCAATCACACCAGAAACAGAGAGCCACCATCCTCTTCCATGAAGGCTTTAACATCTATTGACAGAATAGGTTAATATTGTGAAAATTTGCTGCCCCCTCCAACCCTACAATATTTTCTAAAATTCCAGACATTTTAATTTTCTTGTGGTTTCTGAAGTGAAGCACTATCTCCTTGTGTATTTCCAAAGTTCATTGGTCAAACTGTAAGGCAGGTGAAATAGGGCCATTGATAGAGCCTATGAAGGACCTCTAGATGACCTTGATAGGGTACATGAGGCCACAAACAAAGGGACAAAGAGGTGGTCAAGGTCATGGGCTTGTGACTACTGACTCATGGGTAGGACAAATACAAAAAGTGTTGCTTACAGAATGCTCTCAACACCTCTGTAAATAAAATTTATCTTTAATAACTACTTTAAATCCAATAAATATTCAATTGTTACAGTTGTTACCTTCTAAATGAAAATCAATTACTCAGATTAGTGAGGTTTTGTCACTTGGTCGGATTTATCTAAAACGTGCAAGACCAGCAAAGTCATGTTCAAGGAGACAAGCCCTTATAATTGCCTTCTTTTGCCCCCTCGTAGATAAAAAGACCAAAAAAAAAAAAAAAAAATCACTGATGTGGAAAAATGGTCCATTTTCAAATTGAAGTGCAACATATTGTAATGTGTACAAATTTGAAATACACAGTTCATTGGATCTTTACATATGTATCAGATCAGATCAGTCGCTCAGTCATGTCCGACTCTTTGCGACCCCATGAATTGCAGCACGCCAGGCCTCCCTGTCCATCACCAAGTCCCAGAGTTCACCCAGACGCATGTCCATCGAGTCAGTGATGCCATCCAGCCATCTCATCCTCTGTCATCCCCTTCTCCTCTTGCCCCCAATCCCTCCCAGCATCAGAGTCCTTTCCAATGAGTCAACTCTTCACATGAGGTGGCCAAACTACTGGAGTTTCAGCTTTAGCATCATTCCTTCCAAAGAAATCCCAGGGCTGATCTCCTTCAGAATGGACTGGTTGGATCTCCTTGCAGTCCA
Organism: Bubalus kerabau; assembly: GCF_029407905.1. NCBI lineage: Eukaryota > Metazoa > Chordata > Mammalia > Artiodactyla > Bovidae > Bubalus > Bubalus kerabau. The sequence continues at coordinate 96,935,643 of NC_073626.1, forward strand.
AGGGACTCTCAAGAGTCTTCTCCAACACCACAGTTCAAAAGCATCAATTCTTCAGCGCTCAGCCTTCTTCACAGTCCAACTCTCACATCCATACATGACCACAGGAAAAACCATAGCCTTGACTTGACGAACCTTTGTTGGCAAAGTAATGCTATCTAGATTGGTCATAACTTTCCTTCCAAGGAGTAAGTGTCTTTTAATTTCATGGCTGCAGTCACCATCTGTAGTGATTTTGGAGCCCAGAAAAATAAAGTCTGACACTGTTTCCACTGTTTCCCCATCTATTTCCCATGAAGTGATGGGACCGGATGCCATGATCTTCATTTTCTGAATGTTGAGCTTTAAGCCAACTTTTTCACTCTCCTCTTTCACTTTCATCAAGAGGCTTTTGAGTTCCTCTTCACTTTCTGCCATAAGGGTGGTGTCATCAGCATATCTGAGGTTATTGATATTTCTCCTGGCAATCTTGATTCCAGCTTGTGTTTCTTCCAGTCCAGCGTTTCTCATGATGTACTCTGCATATAAGTTAAATAAGCAGGGTAACAATATACAGCCTTGACGAACTCCTTTTCCTATTTGGAACCAGTCTGTTGTTCCATGTCCAGTTCTAACTGTTGACCCTCTTTTAATCACTACTCTTATAATCACACTGGAGACTAGGCTATCTCCAGCACAGCAGAAGGTTCTCTTGGGCCCCTCCAGGTCAATATTTCCCTCCAAGGATAATCACTATTCTAATCTTTATCCCCATGCATCCATCATGTTTGTCTTTGAACTTTTAAAAATATGGAACCATGAAGAACTTGCCTTGTGGCCAGTGACAAAGACTCTGCCTTCCCAATGCTGGGTGCCTGGGTTCAATCCCTTGTCAGGGATCTAGAACCCATAAGCTGCCACATGCCACAACTGAAGATCCCACATGCTGCAACAAAGACTGAAGAGCCCATGTTCTACAACTAAGACTCAATGCAGCCAAATCAATATTTAAAAATAAAAATATGGAAACATACAGATGCAGAAAGCATTTTTTTGCATCTGAGCTCTTCTACTCAACATTGTTTTTTCTTTTTTTAAGATTCAATTACGTTGTTCCTTGGTCAATAGCTCATTCTTTTTTATTATTATGCAGGTAGTCTATTCAATTCTGCAGAAGGATATTTACATTGTTTCTAGTTTGGAACTATGCTGAGTAGTGGCAATATGATCATTCTCATACAAATAATTTCTGTTGGGTAATGCCCAGCATTGAAATTGCTGGACCATAGTCTAGATATATATTTGCTTTAATATATATCGCCAAACAATTTCCCAAAGTAATTGTATCAATTTGATGCCTACCAGCAGTGTATCAAAGTTCCAGTTGCTTCATATACTTGACTGGTACATTGATTTCAAAATTAGCTGAGGATAAGAAACTTTCTCAAGTGTTCCTATGATCTCCAAAGTTCTAGTCATTCCAGTTATAGTCTTTATTTCCACATATTAAAGCAAATAGAAATGTTTGTTCATGAATCTGAACACTTAAATGCAAATAATTTTTTCTTCTGATCAAATCTAAACATTTTCTGATGGCATTAAATGTCCAATGGAGAAAAAAATGAGGTTTCTGTTTGGTGTGTATGCAAGAGTTTTACACTTGCTTCTTTAGCAAAATTCTGCGTATCTGAGCAGGCTGGATGACAACTGCTTTCTGCAAAAATTAATCAATTAAATGATTCTATTTTTTCATTTGCAAACAAATTTGCCTTTAGCCAACACAGTGGAGAATGAGAATGCCTCCTTCGTAAAGTGAAGCTCTGCTTTATCCTATCCATCTTCATTAGCTGTCACAAGGACTAATGTAGGAAAGCTCTTTTCAGCAATTTATTCTTGAACCAATTTGATCATGAAGTTTGTGCACAAAAGGCCATTTGTCAAAAATAAAGAATGCACATGGTTGGGAGATAGAGGACATATAAAACATTCCTTGAAATTAGCACAAATATGTCTGTGCTGTCTCACATTAATTAAGAGGAAACCAACACTGCATTTCTCTAAAATTCTTACAAACTACTTTGCTTTCCCCTCACATATGTCATATAAAAATATATGTATATCATCCTGTTCAGCTTCAGTTATTATTCTTTAAGAGAAGTTTTCTTATGACCCTACTTCCTCAAAGTCTGAGTATTGATTACATCCAGATATTCTTCCAAAAGAGGCATTTTTGCCATAAAATGGTACCCAAGAGCATTCTTCTAGATGATCAAACAAGACAGTTCTTTAGAAGTCTGATGTCTCTTCATTCTCTCTTGCCATTTCTGAAGAAATTATTTTCTTCTATAAGTACAACCACAACCTCTCTAAAAGCTTACTCTTTCCATCTTCTCTAATAAATGCTAGTCTGACCCCATGAACTTTGTAGAAGCCCCTACTATAAGACACAGCCACAGGAACTGCTTTTCTTTAGTCCAAAGTTCTTTCATCTTTGGAAAGTTGTGTGCCAAAATTCTACACTGAACTGATTTTGGCTCATCATGCTGGAATCCCTAATTTTCCATCTTTTAACTCCAGGATGTTTTCATGGGCTTCTCTGCTCTGTTCTATCTTTACCTGCTTACAATTTCCTGGCCCTCTACACTACCAGTTCTTTCTACCAGCTACTTCTTATCACTCATATATGCTAATACAAACTCTATTTTTCAAAACAAAACAAATCCTCTACCCTCATCTCCTTCTTCAGGCCCTGTTCCCTCTCATCCTTCGACAGCCAATTTCTTGAAAGGGTTGCCAGGATTCTATTTTCTCACTTCCTAAGCAGCTCTCAATCCACTCAAATCTTTCTTCTGTCCCCATCACTCTATGGAAAGTTTATCATGAATATTCTCATTGCTAAATCCAATTAATAATTTTTATACTTTACTCTCAACAGAACCATTGACCATTCCCCCCTCTGAAAGTACTTGGTCTGCCTGGCTTTGTCCCATGACTTTCTCCTGGTTTTCCTTCTGGTTACACACCTTCTCATTTACGGCCTGCTGTTCCTCTAATCACTTCTTGGAAGTTGGTGTCCCCAGGGTTCCCTGAGCCTTCTTCTACTCTCACACTGTACCTACTCCCAGATATTCCCATCCACTCACATGAATTAAATTAGCTAGTAGAGCATGCCTCTTCTCATAGTTTATGGACACATGCAACAAGGATTAGGAGAAAATATGAACGTAAGAAAACAGAAACCCACCAATCTTTTCAAGAAATACCTTTATATAAGTAACTTTCAAGTCTCTCTCCTGAATTCTAGACCTATAAATCAATTTCTACATCTTCACTCAAACTCATTTTTTTCATCCCTCAACACTTGCATCCAAATTTCAATGAATAGCATCACTATCCGCTCAATAAGTAAACCGTGATTCGAATGATCTCACTGCCTCTACTCCTTCACCCTTTCCAGTCACTCAAACTGTGTTAATTCTAAAATTAACAAGTAATATTTTACTGAGTGATTATTATGTGCCAAGTGCTGCACAAGAAGATTTTACATGCATTACATAGTTGAATTCTTTATTATTCCCATTTTTAGAGATGAGGGAACTTAAACTTAGAGATGTAGCTAATTTGCCAAGTTATTCAGCTAAAAAATATGAAGCCAAAATTCAAAAGCCATGCATGCATGCATGCATGCAAAGTTGCTTCAGTCATGTCTGATTCCTTGTTACCCTATGGACTATAGTCCACCAGGCTCCTCTGTCCATGAGATTCTCCAGGCAAGAATACTGGAGTAGATTGCAATGCCCTCCTCCAGGGAATCTTCCCTACTCAGGGACCAAAACCCATGTTTCTTAAGTCTCCTGTGTCTCCTGGATTGGCAGGTGTCTCTTTACCACTAGCACCACCTGGGAAGCCCCTCTATTATATTGTGCGTGTGTGCTAAGTCGCTTTAATCATGTCTCACTCTTTGTAACCCTATGGACTGTGGCCCACCAGGCTCCTATGTCCATGGGGATTCTCCAGGCTATTATGCTGTACAGTCTCCTAAACATTTTTCAAATCCACACACCTACATCCCTAAAATAAGACATTGTCAAATTCATTCATATTCTCACTCTCTCTCTTTTTCTACCTTGCTTGGATTCCTAAAGCAGACTTTTAATATATCTCCTTAAATTTATTCTTCCTCTATTTCCACACCAAAAGGTAACTGTCAAAACATAAATCTAATCAAATTATTCCTCATTTTAAAATCTTCTAATTTTTTTTTTGTCCTTAATGGAAAAATTCAAATTACTTACCATAGTTTACAAAACCTTCTGTGATTGGGCCTCTTCAATATGTCTCTTACCACTCTGCTTACAGTATCCAGCAGCTGTACCTAACAGTTTCATGTACCCTGTGCATTCTAACCGTAAGACCATCAGACTAGTTTCTCTGTATGAAACAATCTGCTGCACTACCCCTTTGTCTCCTGGCTAGATCCTACACTCCCTTGAGATTGTCACTTTCCCCATCCTCAGCAGACAGGTCAGACTCCTCAGCTGTTTCCCCACTGTGCCTTATACTTCCTTTATCACTTTAATTATTTATTATAATTGTTTTCTCATCTTCATTTTGGACTTCCCTGGTGGCTCAGATGGTAAAGCATCTGTCTACAATGCGGGAGACGCGGGTTCAATCCCTGGGTTGGGAAGATCCCTTGGAGAAGGAAATGGCAATCCACTCCAGTACTATTGCCTGGAAAATCCCATGGACAGAGGAGCCTGGTAGGCTACAGTCCGTGGGGCCGCAAAGAGTCAGACACGACTGAGCGACTTCATGCTTCCTTGAGATTGTCACTTCCCCCATCCTCAGCAAACAGGTCAGACTCCTCAGCTGTTTCCCCACTGTACCTTATACTTCCTTTATCACTTTAATTATTTATTATAATTGTTTTCTCTTCTTCATTTTAAACTCTTTGAGGACAGACATAATGGTGCCCATTTTCCATCACATTTCATCACATTTAGGTGCCTAGCACAGTGCCCAATACATAGTAGCTATCCAATAAATATGCATTGGATAAATTAAAAACTCATTAATTAATTGCTATCATTCCATATTATCCCTCCAGGAGCTTACGCTCCCCCAAAATTATTTGTTTGCCTCCATCAGCAACTCCTAACTCTTAATTTTCCAAATATCCACACACTATGCAAGATACTGAAAGAGGTACACAGATGAACAAACCAGAGTTGCTACTGATAAGGAGTGTACAGTTCAGTCAGCTATTTCAGAAAAGCCCCAAAAAGACAGGGGGGGAAAGATAAAATATGATTAATTCCAGCAAGATTATGAGTGGTCTCATCTGAAATGAAGCTTTAAGATGGATAGAATATCAATAAATGGAGATGGAAGTAGGGCTCCTAAAGGTAGATAGAGTCTTAGGAAGACAGCAAAGCTAGAAAATAAAAACTACAGAAACTAGAATAGCAAGGACTGTGAGGAATATGAGTAATCTAGTTTGTCTAGAGCCTGGGGAATGACAACTGGGAGTAGATAAACCAGAAGGATATTTTGGAGTCATATCATGAAAGGCACTGACACCAAGAGAAGAACTATATACATATGCAATAGTCAGTGGGGAGCCAACAAACAGGATCAGCAAAAGAGTGACAGGGTTGGAGCTGGGTTTTATGAATATTTTCTCCCACAGTGTGCAGAATAGATTAAGGCAGGAAGACACTGGTGGTGGGAAAACTCCCACAGTTCATCAAATCAAGTTCAAAAATCAATGGTAAAACGTGCCATTGTGTTTAGCATTGAAAACAGAATGCAAATTATCAAGATGGAGAATCTATTAAGAAATTGAAAGTGAAAATGTGGCCTCTATTCTTGAGGAGCTTCTATTGTTGTAGCAAAAGCAGAGAGTATGATAAAGCATTGAAGTATGATGTAGGAAATACAGAATGGAAGAACAAACAAGCGTCTAAAACTTGGCACTGGTGCAGGAAGAAAGAAAAATCTTTCCCAAAAATAACTGAACTGAAAAATAATAAGCAATTCTTATATAAATCAGCAGTCTAAATCACACAATCAGCGTGATCCAAAAAGTCACAGAAAACTTAAAAGAAAGGACAAAAGAGATACTGTAAAGTTGAAATTTATAAAACTTGGCAAATAATTTAATGTGATGAGGGAGAGGGCAAAGTGACTAAGAGCACAGGCAGACAAAGATGTCAAGAATAGATGCCACTTGGGAAAGGACATGAGTGTAGTCTGTACAGCTTGCACTTCAACTTTCCACTTGGATACACAGGTGAAAGTTTATAGCAAAAAAAATGGAAACACAGGTTAAGAATTCAGTATCATGCTATTTTAAAAAATCAAATCTTAAATGTTGTTCCTTATTAACTGGATACAAACTCACAGAAAAATCTGTATTATAACACATGCTCCACTCCCTAAACCCAAGAGAAATAACAGATCTTGTAAAACTAGATGTTGATGAGAAGAGGAAATTTCATGTTTTACTCTTTATGTATTTATGTTGTTTGAATTTTATAATAGTCATGTGCTCAAGTATTATGTAATTTTAAAATCCTTGATTTAAAATATTTGGCACTAGAGACATAGATCGTGATATCACTGGCATAAGAATTATATAGAAGATGCAGGAGAGGATACAGTTGAACAAAGACACAACTATAAGAAGATAAAATAAGTGGTCTAAAGATTAAGTTTGACAATATAGGCTTAGAGTGAGAAAAAGACAAGACCAAGGAAAGAAGAAAATATCTGTCCAAACACTGAAGATTCTTTATTTATCAGAAACATGCAAAGAACTTTATAGTAAAAACTTTATCTAAGAAAGCTGAAAATATATATAAAAGTTTCTCATTTGGAGATGTGGAAACTGAGGCTCAGAGAGGTTAAAATTTAAGATTTCATAGTTAGTTTAGTTGAAGAGTGCAAGTTCAAAGCCAGTTTCAAATTCAGAGACCTTACTTGAACTTCTGGCCACTTGCTTTTACTTGGAAACAATGATTAAAATATCAAAAATTATAAAGAAATAGCAAAAATGATAACTAAGAGAAGGAGGTTAAATTGAGTGTTTATAGAATATTAAGACTAAAGCATATTTGGGACTAGAATATTTGAGACTAGCATTTCTGAGACCAGCATTTCAGTGAGTGAAAGAAAAGAAACTCAAATACAAGAAATTAAAATGTAAATGAGGCCTTGGCAGTTATAGGAGTAAGAGTAATTCTTTCAATGTGGTATTAAGGAAAATTTATGTTTGAAGAATTAAGAGGGTGCAATTAATGAAAAGATGGGGGTCATATTATAGATGAAAGCTCTAAGCTTGGAATATTTTGCAACCTGAGAGAAAGAAGTAAAAAAGAGAAAAAGAATGAACCTCAGTGGAATGAACTGAGAGCTTCTATTGATGGCTTCAAAAAGGAGTGGCTAGTACAGAATTGGAGGCTTAAGGAATTGATAGATTTAAAATGATCCCTGTGAGAAATATGAAAGAAAGTTAACAATAATGTGTGATCAAAAAGTTGCCGAGTGGTAGAATGAATCTGAAGATAGTATGAATGTTACAGGTACACTGATCCAGATTCTTAACTTTATTTGGCAATATGCAATAGTCTAATATTCTAAAGAGTAGTCTGGAAGTCTTTAAAAGTTTATCACTACAAAAGAGGTGGGAAAGCCAGGAATTTGGTATGGATGGGAAGTTTATCAGTCCTTAAATCAAGTCCTGGTTCTGTAACCTACTATCTCTGTAGTGTTGAGAATTTTACTTCATATCTAAGCCTCAAATTTTTAGTCAGAGGAATCAAGATAATAATAGTGCCTACCTTCATCATTTGTTATGAGAAATGAGTGTTTGTTTACATGACACAGTATTTAGTACTCAATATTATAATCAAAATTAAGCACAGGGAGAATTGAGAGAAGTACATCAAAGGACTACAAGAAGATGAGCTAGTTAATGATGAATGATGAACTAGAAGAGGAAAAAGATGACATGATGGTTAGAAAAAGAAATTTCAAAATTTGCGATCTTGCAGGCAAAGCAGTTTTGACTGATGAAATGTAAGTTCAAACTAGGTAATTAAATAATTTTTTTTTAAATGGAGGCCATTGGAACTGAGGTATCTGATAATCTGGAAAGGGAGTATAAAGATATTCCCATTAAGATGCTTCAGGCCAGGTAATGAGAATGACAGAGATGGGTGATGTAGTAAATCAATAAGAATAGTAGGAGAATGTCTATATGTTGTTTACAGGTGACTGACACAAGGAATAAGAGAAAAAATGATGTAAAGGAATCTCAAAACAATAAATTATTAATGGAGAGCAAGGAATATATAAACTGTCTCTCTGGAAATAGAACATGAGAAAAGAATTGTCAAGAATTAAAGCATTCTGAGATTTAACCCTACCTGCAGGTAGCAATTTAGCTCGCTACACACAGCTTTCATTGATGCTGGCAGAGGAAACAATATTCCTTTATATCTATACAAGTTCAAGTGAAGTTGCTCAGTCGTGTCCTACTCTTTACGACCCCATGGACTGTAGCCCACCACGCTCCTCCATCCATGGAATTTTCCAGGCAAGAGTACTGGAGTGGATTACCATTTCCTTCTCCAGAGGATCTTCCCAACCCAGGGATCGAACCCGGGTCTCCTGCATTGTAGGCAGACGCTTTGCCATCTGAGCCACAAGGGAGGTCCTGGATGTACATAGATACAGATATCTAAAGATATATGGATAGTTTTGTAGCAATAGTAGTACCCAGAGTATTGTCATTTTCTCGTGTCATTTCAGGACATGCAAATTCCTTCATGAGGATATGAAAAGGGTAACACCTGCACCCTCAGCAGTTTGGAAACACAGAAGAGGAGGAAACCTGAGCTTTGGGAACCTGATTCTTTTATAACGGGTGCTAAACATGCCTGCCCTTTGCTCTGAAGGCAGACACTATCTTCCAAGGCAGTTTGCTATACAAATAGCCTTGAAAAGATCGTCTAGAACAAAGGCAGCCAGTGCCTGTATTCACAAGATATGCAGAAATGCAAGAGACCCGTGGAGAATTGTCTCTTAACAAGTATCTTCATTGGGAAAACATAGAAAGGAAGTATTACCAGGCAAGAAAACTAAAAAAATCAATGCAAGGAGATAAAAGTAGGTCACCATACTTACATAACTTTAGCCTCATTTCATGACAATTCCTTCTCCTAGGGACTTTTTTTTTTTTTCTTTAAGCTAGTATGTTAGAGCTTGGGGCTTACTCAGCTTCTTAGAGACTTCCCCCTCCTGGGCCCCATACTCATACTCACCTGTGAGACTCAGTGTTTCTCAGACTCCCTGTTGGTTTATTCAGTAACTATCATCATAAAGCATGTTGCTTCTAACTGAAGGAAAGGTATTTGCTACTTACAGAATTTTGGAATTATTATATCATTCCTGTCTACTATCTGTTCATTTGTGTACAAATTACTCCCAGCTCTTAGCTCACATACTTCCACAATTTCCAAAACTGACATGGAAGTTCTGTTTTTCTGAGAGTTAATATAAAAGACTAGGACTGAGTCATATATGTTTCTTCATAAAGTTAGAGACTAGGGATAGTGGAAATTTAGAAAAAGAAAGCATTACTATAAATTTGAAAAATCACATATTAAAGCAACCCACCAGCATCTTCTTTGATCACATAAAACATTTAAAATAATTCCACAGCAACCGAACATACTCATAAATAATCTTAACCATGTGATACCACGAGCTCTGTAAAACACAACAATTTTTCACTGCATAATATGAGAAAATCCCTGAGAAAGAGAAGGTTTGGTCCCAAATTCATATCTAATCTACTTTGTGAAAACCATCTGGGTTTTCAAGATCATTTGATGCTAAGCACTGACTGGGCTCAAAGTCTGAAAGACTGACAGTGTTTTACTTTTCATTTGGAATAAACTGTAAGCTCCTGTTATCTTTCTTACCCTTCCAGAAAGAGGCTAAGAGTAAAAATTAAACTTTATTATTTCCTTTAGGCAAGGACAGTTTCCTTTTTATACAGGCAATAATAATGGTCACTGTCCCATAGCCCGACATAGTATGCCAGGTGTCAGAAAAACCAGACCCTGACAGTAGTCAAAGCAGTAAAAACAGATTTTTATTCAGGACTATTTCAATAGGAAAAAAATATTGCAGTATAGAACTGGGCTTAATTCTGAATACAAGTGAAAAAAAGGGGGGGGGGATTTATAGCCAAGGAGAAAAGTAGAAGGGTCAGTGGATGGAAAATTAACTTGGAGGGTAGCATAACTCTTGCTACACCAACCTAACAGGGTTCTTGCTGAAGGCAGGTAAGGGTGATCAGATATCACCAGGGAGATGGTGGGTGATGACGAATTTGGTCACATGTCAAGAGTATGCCTGTGTTTAGCCAGTGGAGTTCCTGGCTATACTGACTAGACAGGATTCTTACTAGAAATAGACTCTACAAGAATGGAGACAGAAGCCCAACGGTCCAGTTTAGTCAAGCAGAGGATTCAGAAGAGCCTGACTATAGCATTTGGTCAAGGAGAGAATCTGTCACAGGCATTCATATAAGCCACACAATAATACCTTAAGACATATTCTGTTATTTTCCCATTTTAAAGATGTGGACACTGAGGCACAGAGAGATTAGCAACTTGTCCAATTTCCTATGGCTGCTGCTGCTGCTGCTAAGTCACTTTCAGTCATGTCCGACTCTGTGCGACCCCAGAGATGGCAGCCAACCAGGTTCCCCTGTCCCTGGGATTCTCCAGACAAGAACACTGGAGTGGGTTGCCATTTCCTTCTCCAATGCATGAAAATGAAAAGTGAAAGTTAAGTCGCTCAGTCGTGTCTGACTCTTCGCGACCCCATGGACTGCAGCCCACCAGGCTGCTCCGTTCATGGGATTCTCCAGGCAAGAGTACTGGAGTGGGGTGCCATTGCCTTCTCCATTCCTATGGCTAGTATGAGGTAAAGCCAGGATTTTTTTTAATTGAAATATAATCAAACCACAATATTATAAGGTGTACAACATATTGATTCAATATTTTTTATAGATTATGTGGATATTATAATAGTATAATATTACAAAGTCATTTTATGGATTATGTACCATATAAAATTAGAGATTGCTAAGTGGCACTAGAGATAAAGAACCCACCTGCAATGCATGAGACCTAAGAGGTGTGGATTTGATCCCTGGGTCGGGAAGATCTCCTGGAGGAGGGGATGGCAACCCAGTATTCTTGCCTGGATAATCACATGGACAGAGGAGCCTGGCAGGCTACCATCCATGGGGTCACAAAAAGTTGGACAGGACTGAAGCAACTGAACACAAAGGCATGCACCATACAGAGTTATTACAATACTCTATACTTCCTGTGCTGTATATTACATCCCTGTAACTTATTTATTCTATAACTAGTCATTTGACCTCTTAATCCCTTTTACCTATTTCACCCACCTCATCTATCCCTCTCCCCTCTGGCAACCACTAGTTTTTTCTCTGTATCTATTAACATTTCTGCTTTTAAAAGGAATATTTGAACCCAGGCAGTCTAGTTCTAGAGTCTGTGCGCCTTGCAAGGACATTACTACTAATAGTGGCATTTATTGAGCGCTAACCACATTCCAGTAACGGGACTAATTGCTTTGCATGCTTTAGCTCACAGAAGCCTGAAAACAACTCTGTGAATTTGGCTTCATTATTATTCTCATATTACATATGACCAAACTGAGGCTTCAGGAGATCAACACAGGTCATATAGCTAGTAAGTAGCAACAGTCACATGACTAGTAGTAGCAAAGGTAGGATTTAAATGCAAGGTTTTCTTATTCCAGAGCCCATATTCCTAACTTCCTCTCTCTGATCATTTTTTTTTTCAGTTTTTAAATATGTATAAAGCTTCTACTAGGCAACATGCAAGGTACTAGGGCTATAAGCAGGAGAGACCGACCTTCCTGCCTTCACAGAGCTTAGTCTATGAGAAAGACAAGCAACCTGTGACAATTGCAACCTAGAAGAATAGATACTGAACAGGATTAGTTACAGTGCAGTGGGAATAAACAGGAGGTCCCTAACACTGGTTTGAGAGACTAAAGAAGGCATCCCAGAAGTCACAGAAGGTGTGGACAGCAAGCAACTTCTAAGCGCAAGTCTGTATTGCTGTGAAACACGGAAGGGGCAGGGGTTAGCCAGGTGGCCAAATTAAAGGACATGTGTTCCAAGCTGAGGAAAGGGCCTGGGTAAGGACTCTGAGGTCAGTGTGAAAAGAGCACAGGGTGTGAAAGAACACACTGTGATGTGCTGGGGAGATGACAGGAGATGGGAGCATGAAGGGTCTTGTTGGCCATTCACGCTTAATTCTAAAAGCAGCAGGAAACCAATGAAAATTTCAACAAGGAAAATAACAAGTTCAATTTGCATACTGGGATGACCTCTCAGACTGCATCATGAGAACAAGTGTCTGGAAGAGGAGCTAGACTGATGGAAGGCCAATTATGAGATGGTCAGGAACACAGGCAAGTGGCAGTTACAAGAGCAAGATGTAGGTGGATTTGAAAGTGATTTCCAAAGTAGTGTGAAATTTCCACGACTTGGTAATTGGTAGAGCTGTCAGAGGAGGAATCAGATGACAAGCAGTTTCTAGCTAAGAAATCTATTCAAAAAGGAAGGCAGTATAAGAGAAACAGCAGCTATAAGAGGGAAAATAATTATTTCTGTCTGAGAAATGCTGAGCTATGGTGCTCAGGGGACATCTAGATGAACAAGTTGTTTATCTGGTCGGAAAGATTGGGGCTCAGGAAATTCTGAAGATAAAGATGTGGGAACCATCCTCACACAAATAAGAGTTGTGACATCACACAGAGAAAGCATGCAGAGTAGGGAAGAAAGTAAGAATGGGAAACCAGTCTTTAAAGGTTAAAAAAGGTTTCAAAGAATGACTAGCCCTCCAGATTCGATGCACAATACTGGAAGCTTGGGGCTGGTGCACTGGGATGACCCAGAGGGATGGTATGGGGAGGGAAGAGGGAGGAGGGTTCAGGATGGGGAACACATGTATGCCTGTGGCGGATTCATTTCAATATATGGCAGAACCAATACAATACTGTAAAGTTTAGAAATAAAATAAAATAAAAAAAGAATGACTAGCCTTGAGATGTGAGGAAAGCCAGGTGTGGGCATCATGGGAGTCAGGAGAAAAGATTTCAAGAAGGAAGGAGTGATCACCATACCAAATGCTGCTGAAACAACAAGAAGACTGAAATTACATCCAGTGGGTTCACTAACAGAATAGATTTTTGTACCTTAGAAGAATCTGCTATAAGACAATTGCATTCCTGTCTTTTATAGAGCGTTGAAGAGGCTTTCCAGATGGATCAGTAGGTAAGGAATCTGCCTGTGATGCAGGAGACACAGGAGACATGGGTTCGATCCCAGGGTCAAGAAGACCCCTTGGAGGAAGAAATGGCCACCCACTCTGATATTTTTACCTGGAGAATATTATGGACAGAGAAGCCTGGCAAGCTGCAATCCAAAGGGTCACAAAGAGTTGGACAGGACTGTTAGCTTAATTTGTGTATTTGTATAGAGCTTTGAGGAGAGGGAAATGGCAACCCACTCCAGTATTCTTGCCTGGAGAATCCCATGGACAGGGGAGCCTGGTGGGCTGCTGTCCATGGGGTCGCACAGAGTCGGACACGACTGAAGCGACTTAGCATGCATGCATGCATTGGCGATGGAAATGGCAACCCATTCCAGTATTCTTGCCTGGAGAAATCCAGGGACAGAGGAGCCTGGTGGGCTGCCATCTATGGGGTCGCACAGAGTCGGACATGACTGAAGTGGCTTAGCAGCAGCAGCAGCACAGAGCTTTGAAGAATTTGTGCTAATCCCCTGAGTTTGGGCAGCATGTATGAGTGAGGGCCTCTGGGAGCAACAAGAGGAGAGAAGAGTATTCACATTTTTAAAAGTATGGAGGTCAAAGGGTGGGAACAAGGACACAGGTGCTGTCTGGAAGCAAACTTGTGTAGAGACTAATAACATGAGGTTGTCAATGCTGGGTTCACAGGGCTGCCACTTAAAAATGGGGTGACCTTGGACAAGTTATTTAACTTCTCTTTACCTTCTTTGCCTCTCAGTAAAGCAGGCTGTTGTGAGGTTTAAAAGAGCTAATTGTTGTGATAGGTTTCAACAATGTTTGGTATACAATCAGCATACTGTGTTAGTTCCTCACTGTTTCATTTTCTGGGGTGTGTGTAAACCTTAAAGAATTCTGATGAACTCTTTGAGAAGATGAGCCTCTAGCACCAACTGAGATTGGATTCACTCCAATCTTGGCGGGGGGGAAAGTATTTAGAGGTAGAACTATTTTGATCTAAAAGGAAAAAAGTGTAGGGGTAGAGAGGACTAGCCATATCACTACAGGAAGCAGTGAGGTCTGTGAAAATAGACCAGGCTTTGGAAACTACCTACAGCCTACAACATAGCTTGTAAACAAAACAGCCGCACCCATACATAGTGTCTATGGCTGCTTTCATGCTACAACAGCAGGACTGAGTAGTTGCAACAGAGTCTATACAGCCCCCAAAGCCTAAAATAATTAGTATCTGGCCTATTACAGAAAAAGTTGCCAACCCTTGATATAATCAATACTTTCAAAGTATTATGAAAGCACCTAAAGAAAAAAAAATTAAGGCATTTGGTATTTTAATTTATTGCAAATTCTATATAAATTAGTTGTATGATTTGGCTGCTCAACAGTGGCATTAAACTATAGTTCGATTGCTACAAATATAGGATCCAGAATGATGGAGGAAATAGCTGACCAAGCTGGAAGTATTATGTTGAGCTGGAAGCATTCTAGAATAGCACGGTCCAAAAGAAATTTCTGCAATGATGAAAATGCAGATACATCTGGCCAATACAATAACCACCTGTGGATATTGTTTGAATAAGGAACTGAATTTTAATTGTATTTAATTTTAAATAACTAATTTAAATCTAGCCACATGTGGGTAGTGGCTATCATATTGCACAGTGCAGATATGAAGCATTTGGCATCATAGATGTACTTGTGTAATAAAAAGAAAACAGTTTAATTCAATAGAACCTATTAGTCCTTTGTTCTGCAGACATAAAAGCAAGATTCAATTAAAATATAGCAGGTATATAGATGCCCACAAAACTAAAATCAGTTCAGTTCAATTCAGTCGCTCAGTCGTGTCCGACTCTTTGCGACCTCATGAATCGAAGCATGCCAGGCCTCCCTGTCCATCACCAACTCCCGGAGTTCATTCAAACTTACATCCATTGAGTCGGTGATGCCATCCAGCCATCTCATCCTCTGGCGTCCCCTTCTCCTCCTGCCCCCAATCCCTCCCAGCATCACAGTCTTTTCCAATGAGTCAACTCTTTGCATGAGGTGGCCAAAGTACTGGAGTTTCAGCTTTAACATCATTCCTTCCAAAAAATGCCCAGGGCTGATCTCCCTTAGAATGGACTGGTTGGATCTCCTTGCAGTCCAAGGGACTCTCAAGAGTCTTCTCCAACACCACAGTTCAAAAGCATCAATTCTTCAGCACTCAGCTTTCTTCACAGTCCAACTCTCACATCCATACACGACCGCTGGAAAAACCATAGCCTTGACTGGATGGACCTTTGTTGGCAAAGTAATGTACAAGGATATAAATGCCATAATCATAGATAAAAATTGAGTACTCAGTATGTGCCAAGATTCAGGCAATTTTCTCAACATTTACTATCTTTTTAACCCTTCAAGAACTCAGTGAAATAAATAATTACCATCCTAAATTTCATATTTTAAGCAAAACAGAGTCCTATAAAAGATGAAGTATGTAAGACCACGTTGATAATTGAGCTTCAAACATAAATATCCCTAATTCCCACATCAAAGGCTCTTTCTATATGACAGAGAATTAATTATACATCATAGGAACACAAATGAGGGAGAAATGAATTCTGCTTTCAGAGGGTCAGACTTCTGGGAGAGGGAGAGACAAAGATAACTAGAAAGGCTAAGTGATATTTAAGCTGAATCTTGGAGGAGTTCCCCATAAAGATAAAAGGAAAATACCATTCAAGGCAAAGGGGCACTGCAAGGGGAAAAAACACAGAGCTGTTGAAGGGCCCAAGAGTTGTGCACAGAGCATAAGATCATGATTTTCAGTAGGTTACTTTTTGCGTTCCTTCTGTATCTACATACTGCTGTGTGATATCCACAAATTAAACTAAGCATTGTGGAAGGTAAGATAAAACAAATGATCAAGACACGATCCCTGCTTTTCACAAACATGTAATCCAATAGAAGTGAAGCAGTGAAAGTCACTCAGTGTGTCCGACTCTTGCGACCCCACAGACTGTAGCCTGCAAGGTTCCTCTGTCCATGGGATTCTCCAGGCAAGAATACTGGAGTGGATTGCTATTTCCTTTTCCAAATGCAATAGAGGAGATTAGCAAATCTACCACCAAGTTGGTTGAAGTAACAGAGTTACAAATTATCCTGAGAGATAGGAAATTGAGCCTCTAAATTATTGAAATGTGATGAGTCTCAGAATAAGTGAGCCTAAGGTTTGTATCAAGATAAGATACTAATAATGTACACCATGGGGAATGTATATTATAATGACTATAAATGGAGTTGTTCGGTTGTTTGGTTGTTAAGTTGTGTCCAACTCTTTTGAGACCCCGTGGACTCTACCCCACCAGGCTTCTCTGTCCATGGGATTTCTGAGGCAAGGATACTGGAATGGGTTGCCATTTCCTTCTCCAGGGAAACTTCCAGACCAGGGATTGAATCCACATCTCCTGCACTGCAGGCAGATTCTTTATGGCTGAGCTCCCAGGGGATGTAGTACAAACTTTAAAAATTGTGACTCACTATATTGTACCCCTGTAACTTATGAATCAGTAATATTGTAAATCACCTATGCTTCAATAAAGAATGCATTTCAAATTTCAAAAGAAGACTGCTTAAATAATATATTTTAGAATAAAATGTACAATACCAATACAACAACAACAAAAGACACGAATAAGGATGGCAGGAAAAAAACAACCGGTGGGATCAATGAAATGCTAATAGAAGGAATTTGTGAGGAATCAGGAGATTTTTAGCCTAAGAAGAGCCAAGGCGAGAAGCACACAGCTTCCATCTTTCAACATATGAAGGAACATCATGGAGCAAAATGAAAATTTTGCTAGCTGATGACAGGATGACAAATAACCAAACTTTGGTTGGGCTGCTCTGAGTTTTCTTTTTGTCTAGATCCAAAGTTGGGGGCTCTGTCCTTGGCCCATTTAGTCCAGTTTTAGCAAAAATACTGCTGGATCTGTTTAGGGAAATTTTCCCACCCTTGATAGCTGATGAAATTCCTGACCCAACACCCCCATAGGGATGGAAAACTTTTCCCTTCATCCCTTCTAAGTGTGTTGGCTGGTTTAATAATAAAATTGACATAAAACAGATTAGCAGAAGAAAAACAAATTTAATTTTGTACATAAAAGAGCCCCATAAAAAATTGAGACTCAAAGACAGGATCAAAACAGACAGCTTTTTATACCTTTTAGACAAAGAAACAATAAATCTCTAAAGAACTGAAAAGCAAAGAAGTATGGGCTAGGGTAGTAAATCAGTGAAGAAGTAACAAGATTTGCTTTTATAGTCTTCTCAGCCCTTAACTCCCCATCTCTGGTGATTTGCTGTTGTTTTAGTCGCTAAGCCATTGGGTTTTTTTTTTTTTGCAACTCTTTTGTGACCCTATGGACTGTAGCCCACCAGGTTCCTCTGTCCATGAGATTCTCCAAACAAGAATACTGGAGTGGGTTGTCATTTCCTCCTCCAGGGAATCTCCCTGACTCAGGGATCAAACCCAGGTCTCCTGCATTGCAGGCAGGTTCTTTAATCTCTAGTGACAGGGATGCTTTTCCCCTCCTGGTACAGGAAACGCACTTTCCACATGGGATATTTATTTCCTGCTTTCAGGAGGACAAAGGATGGTCAACATGTATTTTCTGCACCACTGTTTCTCAAGTAACTTTATTTTTTTTTTATTTTATTTTTAAACTTTACATAACTGTATTAGTTTTGCCAAATATCAAAATGAATCCGCCACAGGTATGGGGAGGGAGGAGGGAGGAGGGTTCAGGATGGGGAACACATGTATACCTGTGGCGGATTCAAGTAACTTTAATTCAAAATGATCAATACACCAAAAATGGCATATTTTGGAGTGGCATATTCTGTTCCTCTTTGCCCTCAGCATCTAATATCTTATCACCCTGCCCTGCCTTCAGCAAGACTCCTATCAAATAAATTTAGCCAGAATTCCCCTTATCCTTGATGTTTCCTGTTGGTAACCTTCTACCCATTGACCCTCACTCTGCTCCTTGGCTGTATAACACCCACTTGTCCTTCTTATATTTGGAATGGAGCACAAATCTATACTGAGGTCTGTCTTCCCCTATCACAACAGTTCCTGAATAAAATTTGCCTTTACCAGTGTGATTTCTGTACAGAAGATTTTTCTTTGACACTGAAGAGTCTGAAAATATCATGAGTTGCCTCAAGAAGATATCTTCCTCTAGAATAGTTCAAGAAGAGGCTATGAAAAGATAATAATCATAGAGGTTTTCCAGAGACACGGCTCTAGATTCAGAGATGATCTCCTGACCCTGCCATGATACTCTAGGATTCTAGCACAGAGTAGCTCAACATTCTACCAATTTTTTGTTGCAGCTCAACTGCAGTCAATTTTCTGATCAGTTCTTTGAATTGGAGATTGTGTGTATTTACTTGCAATAATTTAGAAGTTATTCAGGAAAGAAATTCATTCTACTCTCCACAGTTATTGTCCTGGTGAATCTCATTCTGATATTAAAGAAGAGGTGCTCTAACTTAACTGATGCTGTCTTTGATACTACAGATTCTGTACTTCAGAAAGCAGCAGCCAGGATCTTTGGACTTCAAATCCAAAGTTTTGGCCTTTTTAGTACAATCTCAGACCTCTAAACAAAATGTCTAATGTAATATGCATTCTGAAATAATAAATTAACATTTCCATATGGAGAGGGTATAGATAAAAGGGAGTCCTCCTACACTCTTGGTGGGAATGTAAATTGGAACAGCTACTATGGAGAACAGAATGGAGGTTCCTTAAAACAAAAACTAAAAATAGAGCTACTATGAGTGTGTGCATGCTAAGTCACTTCAGTGCTGTCCAACTCTTTGTAGCCCTATGGACTGGGGCCCGCCAGACTCCTCTGTCCTCTGGATTCTCCAGGCAAGAATACTGGAGTGGGCTGCCATTCCCTCCTCTAGGGGATCTTCCCAACCCAGGGATCAAGCCGGAGTCTCTTTCATCTCCTGCATTGGCAGGCAGGTTCTTTACCACTGGTGCCACCTAGGAAGCCTAAGAGCTACCATATGACCCTGTAATCCTATTCCTGGGCGTATATCTGGAGAAAAACATGGCCCAAAAGGATACATCTACCCCAATGTTCATTGCAGCACTGTTCACAATAGCCAAGACATGGAAGCAACCTAAACGGTCATAGACAGAATGGATAAAGAAGATGTGATACATATATACAATGGAATATTAGCTACTAAAAAGAATGGAATAATGTCAATTGCAGCAACAGGGATGGACCTAGATATTGTTGTACTGAGTGAAGTAAGTCAGAGGAGAAATATTGTATGACATCCCTTATATGTGGAATCTAAAAAGAAATGATGCAAATGAACTTATGAAACAGAAAGAGACTCAGACTCAGAGAACAAACTTATAGCTGCTGGGGAGAGGGATTGGGGGAAGGATATTTAGGGAGTTTAGGATGGACATGTACACACTGCTATGTTTAAAATGGATAACCAACAAGGACCTACTGTATGGCACATGGGACTCTGTTCAATGTTACATGGCAGCCTGGATGGGAGGGGAGTTTGGAGGAGAAAGGATACATGTATATGCATGGCTGAGTCCCTTCACTGTTCACTTGAAACTATCACAACATTGTTAATCAGCTATACCCCAATTCAAAATAAAAAGTTTTAAAAATAAATTAAAAAGTAAAATAGCATTTATTTTCAAGTACTTTATAATTCACACTTTTCACTAGTACATAATATTAGCCTTCTCTCATGTTTCAAAGTTCCCTTTTCTGATGTATTTGCCTGTCTCTAAGATCCAGTCAGTGCCCTTCCTCTGCTCTGCATCACTGGACACTGATCCATGCAATGGTACTTTCCAGGCTCTCTTTTCAACTTTGTGTTAGGTCTGGCCAATGGGAGGCACTGATGAGGAATTGAAAAACAAAAACTTGAAGGGGTAAAGAGGGGAGAGAACAGAACCACTCTCTCTCTCTCTCTCTCTCTCTGCCCCAGCCTCCTCTCCTTCCTTCTCCCTCTCTCTGATTTGGATGCTATTCCCAACTGTGGTTTGTCTCTTCAGGGGCCCTAGCTCCTGCCAGTCTGCCTTACCATGGTTACTGCTCCCACCAGGCTCTTTGACCCTGGAATCCTGTACCCACTACCTTTTCCCTTTGTCCCTCCAGAAGTGTGGTAACCAGGATACTAATCTCTGGCTTGGCCTTCTGTCCCCTCCACTCCATATGGGGAGCACAAGGGTAAAATATAGATAGCATAATATCTGCCTTAGTCTTTAGATTTTCTAATACCTTCATATCCAAAAACCAGTTTTCTATACTGAATTCTGTTAAAGTACTGTGTTACTATTTCCCTGGTTGGATATCACCCCATTCATAAATTTGACAGAGGTTTTGTATAATTCTAAAGTATGGGTTTAAATACTGAGTAAAGTAGAAACCACCAAAAGAAGCTGTATTAATTTAAAGAAAACCTGTGTTTCCACTTGGTCTACACCTTAACTGATGGCTTTTGTAGCCTCTTCTCTTCCCAGAAATCGAGTACCTCTCTACAACACAAAAGTGGCCATTACATCATCTTATACTTGAACACTCATTTACACCTTGAAGTGTCATAGATTTCATTTTGAATTCTCAAATTAGACTTTAAATCCAACTGAATTAATACAAATCCTTCAATAACAAAATCTATTTGGAAAATCACTCACAGGAATCCTTTTATCTCTTTTATTTTGTTTTCCATTCTAATTTTTTCCTGCCTATTGCCTTTTTCTCTTCTTCCCTGTGGAAATAAAAGACATTATCAGAGCAACATTTAAACACCCACCAACATGACCTCTGTCTTCCCTCATGTCATAAGAGGGAGATGTTGCCGTGGCAACTCTGGAAGAAACATTCTTGACTTCCTGGACTGCAATCTCCAAAAAACACCATCTTTCAGATCTTTTCTATCCTCTTATGGGAGAACTGATATTGTTTCACATAGAATTTCTTTCTTTAATGTGAAAACCCAATATGGAAGACAATTTCGAATTGTCCCCAGCCCAAAGATGCTTGTCACATGGACACTGTTCACCAGCAGACCATTTTATGCTCAGCTGCATCTCCTTTTGCTAATGCTGGGACCATTCTACTATCTCAGAATCATGAATTCTGACAATTATCAGTTCCTGAGCCTTTATTATGTAAAATGCTAATAAACAGTGGCTAGCCCAAAACCCTCTCTCAATTGGATACTATTCTCTTTTCATTTCCTTTTCTCTGACCATTGGTCTTTTCTGCTTCCTTTTTTCTAATTTATATATTCTTAATACTAGACTTCTGTCTCTGTGAGTTCACAGAGACCTCTGACCAGAGTTCACCCTCTGACCTGAACTGAAAAATGGTCCACTGGCTCCTGTGTCAAGCAGGTCTGTATGCATCAGGGAGAACAGCTGAAGTGCAAGGTCACCAACTTTGGGAGCTGAGAAATCAAGAAGGGACAATCCATGACATGGCAGACAAATTACAGCCATTTCTATGTGGGATGAACCTCCCTCTTCCTACCAGACTGCTACTATTTCAGGAACTAGAAAGCAATAAGAAGGAAATGACAGATTCTTTCTTAAGGAAACTGTTTTTGCACTGGCCTTTCTAGCAAGTTGTAAGTCCTAGATATACTACATTGTAACCTTTATATTCCATCACCTGTCAAGCTCCTGCTCGGTCTTCTCTTTCTTCCTTAAACTGGAAGCTGAGAGATGTACGAACAATGTTCTTAGTTCTTTGTTTATTTTTCTCTTCTCATCTTCACAAATTCCAGCCACATTACTGATAAGGACAAGTAACTTGTCCAAGTTTTCTTAAGTAGATAGCTACAGAGGCAGAATTTGAATACCGGATGGTCTGATCTAAAGATTCTTTCATATACAACACACTGGGGCTTCCTTCATAGCTCAGTTGGTAAAGAATCTGCCTGCAGTGCAGGAGACCCTGGTTCAATTCCTGGGTTTGAAAGATCTGCTGGAGAAGGGATAGGCTACCCACTCCAGTATTCTTGGGCTTCCCTGGTGGCTCAGCTGGTAAAGAATCCACCTGCAATGCAGGAGACCTGGGTTCAATCCCTGGGTTGGGAAGATCCCCTGGAGAAGTGAAAGGCTGCCCATTCCAGTATTCTGGCCTGGAGAATTACATGGACTGTATAGTCCATGGGGCCACAAAGAGTCAGACATTACCGAGTGACTTTCACTTTTGCACCCCTAAAGAAGAAAAAATCTGAAATACAATATGATAAGAGTCTGTTTGCTTATCTAACTTCCCACTGGCTCATAAGCAATGTGAGTAAAGAGATAATTCATATTCACTTCTGCAGCCCTCATGCCTGGCACATTGTAAATACTCAAAGGCATTTGTCAAAGGATGAGTGGATTTTTTAATACCCACCTCTCTCCTGTCTCCTGACCCAAATATGAGCAAAACCTCTAAAATGGTCTTTTCACCTCTCTTCTTGAGCCAACTTTTGAGATTCCCAGCAAAACATGATTAATTTCACACTATTTTAAAATTTCTCAGTAGTCTCCTCAAAAGGATAAAGTGTACGTTTCTCTTTTCTTATCTAAGAATTTTATCTTTCCCCTCTGTCCTATAGCATGAAACCTACATTCACCCCTTTGCTCAATCATTATGGAAGTTTGTATTATTGACCCCCTTCCTAATAAGGACCTTTGAGCTTCTGTTTCAAAGATTTGAAGTTTTGTGCATAAAATTTTCCTCCACCAGGAAGATCCCAGTCCCCCCATCACCACATATACACTCTTCCCTCACCTTATTTGCCTGGAAAACCTCTGTCTCCATCTTAGGAATTAAATTTGTGTAGTGCGTTAGTTGCTCAGTTGTGTCTGACTCTTTGTGACCCCATAGACTATAACCTGCCAGGCTCCTCAGTTTATGGAATTCTCCAGGCAAAAGTATTGGAGTGGGTTGCCATTCCCTTCTCCAAGGGATCTTCCCAACCCAAAGATCAAACCTGGGTCTCCTGCATCACAGGCAGATTATCTGCCATCTGAGCCACCAGGGAAGCCCAATAAATTGATCACATAGCCCCCTCCCCAATTCTTATGTTGAAACTCTCCCCCAACCCACCCCAACGTGATGGTATTAGGAGGTGGGGTATTTGGGAGATAATTCAGATTAGATAAGGTCATGAGCATGCAGCCCTCATGAATGGGATCAGTGCCCTTGTAAGAGTCATAAGAGACCTTGCTTCTTTTCTGCTCTCCATCAAGAAGTTGGCAGTCTCCAAACCAGATGAGGTTACTTATCAGAACCCAACCCTGATGGCACCCTGATCTCAAAATCCCAGACTTCAGAACTGTGAGAAATACACATCTATTGTTTATAAGCCACCTACTCTATGGTACTTCGTTATAGCAGCCCAAACTGACTTAGACATACTTCTTTGAAAATTAGCTCAAGCAACATCTCTTTGCATACGTGCATGCTCATTTGCTTCAGTCGTGTCCAACTCTTTGCAACTTTATGGACTGTAGCCCACAAGACTCCTCTGTCCATGGGATTTTCCAGACAAGAATGCTGGAGTGGGTTGCCATGCTCTCCTCCAGGGGATCTTCCCGACCTAAGGATTGAACCCGTTTCTCCTATGTCTCCTGCATTGCAGGCAGACTTCCTTGGGATTCACCAATTTCCTGAAAATTCAGTGTTTCTGCACCCTACCCAGATGTCCACTATATAAATGTTATATTGTCTTTTCATTGTCTACTTCTTCACTTTTCTGTGAGCTTGCTAAAGATAGGGATCATGCCTTTTCATCTCTATGACCCTAGGACTTAGTATAGCAAAGGTCCGTCTAGTCAAAGCTATGGTTTTTCCAGCAGTCATGTATGGATGTGAGAGTTGGACTATAAAGAAAGCCGAGCACCAAATAATTGATGCTTTTGAACTGTGGTGTTGGAGGAGACTCTTGAGAGTCCCTTGGACTGCAAGGAGATCCAAACAGCTAATCCTAAAGGAAATCAGTCCTGAATATTCTTTGGAAGGACTGATGCTGAAGCTGAAACTCCAATATTTTGGCCACCTGATGTGAAGAACTGACTCATTGGAAAAGACCCTGATGCTGGGCAAGATTGAAGGCAGGAGGAGAAGGGGACAACAGAGGATGAGATGGTGGGATGATACCACCAACTCAATGGACATGAGTTTGAGTAAACTCCAGGAGTTGGTGATGGACAGGGAGGCCTGGTGTGCTGCCGTCCATGGGGTCGCAAAGAGTCAGACACGACTCAGCGACTGAACTGAACTAGTGCCATGAACCTAAAGAAATCAATATTTATCTAAAATAATAAAAAATGAAGGAAAGGAGGAATGACTCAATTTAGTTGATAAGAGGAACCTATGGAAATAGCTTTGTTGTGATCCCACTTTGCTCTTTGAGGCAGAGGTGAGCAAGAAACTTGTGAGCTTGGGAACAATGCTTGACATAATTAATTCAAGGACTATGCAATGTCTCCCTAAACATGGTAACAGTGATCAGGAAGACAGAAAATTAGGGAAGGCAAAGGGTATCAAGACAAAATTTTATATACAACTTCATCTCAAGCTGTCCCTATCTGAAAGATTTATCTCCAAACCTAAGATTATGGCAATACCTCTGAAATCATTAAATTTCTTGTTTTGTATGTCCTTTCAAGTCAAAATATTTTGAGATATAAGCTCATATGTGTTACAAAGAATACGATTAGTCTTGTCAATTGGTTTTTCTTACTGCTACTAATCAAATAATTCAAATACATAATTCTTAGGACCTAAACCACAAAATTCAAAATCATTGCAGATGGTGTTTACAGCCATGAAATTAAAAGACACTTACTCCTTGGAAGAAAAGTTATGACCAACCTAAATAGTATATTGAAAAGCAGAGACGTTACTTTGCCATAAAGGTCCGTCTAGACAAGGCTTTGGTTTTTCCAGTGGTCATGTATGGATGTGAGAGTTGGACTGTGAAGAAAGCTGAGCCCTGAAGAATTGACACTTTAGAACTGTGGTGTTGGAGAAGACTCTTGAGAGTTCCTTGGACTGCAAGGAGATCTAACCAGTCCATTCTAAAGGAGATCAGCCCTGGGTGTTCTTTGGAAGGAATGATGCTAAAGCTGAAACTCCAGTACTTTGGCCACCTCATGCGAAGAGTTGACTCATTGGAAAAGACTCTGATGCTGGGAGGGATTGGGGGCAGGAGGAGAAGGGGACGACAGAGGATGAGATGGCTGGATGGCATCACTGACTCGATGGACGTGAGTCTGAGTGAACTCCGGGAGTTGGTGATGGACAGGGAGGCCTGGCGTGCTGCAATTCATGGGGTCGCAAAGAGTCGGACACGACTGAGTGACTGAACTGAACTGAACTGAACTGAAAGCACAAAATAGATGTAAAGAAAATTAGAAATTAAAAGTGCTTATACCTTCTGGTTCTAGAGAAAGATGAATTACATTGTGCCGATTTTTAAAGGCCTGGCTTATTTTACTATCTCCCATCTGTAATATTTAATATTAAAATAAAATATGGATAACAGCAGAAATCTGGTTATACTGAGTAAGTAAAAGACAACAAACTTATAACAGTGTGGTAAAAGCAGCTTGCCCTGGAAAAATGCAGGTTCTGAGACAGTGTTCAAGAATGACATTTTTGAAACCAATAATAAAGCCTAGGAAATGTCGTAAATACACATTACTCAATTCAAAAGAAGGTGGAAAGGAAATTCAATGTCATGAATTTATTACTACAGATTGGATAATAAATATCATTTGTTATTTATCAATATTATAACTGACACTTTCATGTGGATATTTATATTGGAAGTATTAATTAGCACCAGGTCTTTCTTCCTCCTAGTGCTCTGGTAGTGTGTGTGTGTTGTTGTTATATTGTTGTTCTGGTATCGATTAGAGCATTTAGTATAGCAGATGGTACAGTTGTTGGTTAAGTGATGATCAATCATCTATTAACAATCTAAAGGGCTTCCCAGGTGGCATTAGTGGTAAAGGATCTGCCTGCCAATGCAGGAGACCTAGGGCACATAGATTCAATCCCTGGGTCAAGAAAATCCCCTGAGAAGGAAACAACACCTCACTCCAATATTCTTGTCTGAAAAATCTTCTGGACAGAAGAGCCTGGTGGGCCACAGTCTATTGGGTTGCAAGAGAGCTGGACACAACTGAGCGATAAACAACAACAAAGAATCTACCATCTTCCAGTCACTTTCTCAATACTATTTCTGACCTTTACTACGATTCTTCACAGAAATTATGGTCAGTGTCTCTGTGTCATAGATGATGAATCAAGTATTCAAATAGATTAAGTAACTTGCATGCAGTTCCAAAGTTCATTTAGAAAGGACTTGGAGAAGGACTTCCTGGTGGTCCAGTGGCTGACTCTACACTCCCAATGTTGTGGACCCAGGTTTAATCCCTGGTCAGGGAACTAGATCTGATATGCCACAACAAAGAGCTTGCATGCTGCAACTAAGATCCAGCACAGCCAAATAAACATTTATTTTAAAAAGACTGGAGTTTGGGCATCTTGGAAGTCATGAGACTCTAAATCCCATGTCTGTCCCTCTGCCATGCACTCTGGGAGGCCACCACTGCTCTGGATAGAATACAGAAGAGTACATCATCTGCTTAGAAAAATATTTTTGGAGATAAATCTTCTTTCCATCAGAATATTGGGCTAAAGAAGCCCATTTTGAAAATCCAAACATGTTTTAAAGGAGGAAAAATCACTGAAGTTAAGCTAAGCTGTGTAACATAACCTCTTTAGAAACATTACTTTTTATTTTAAGAATTATGAACAAAAGAATAATGAAAGACCAAAAGAACCCTTGAGACTGAGCACAGTGAGTGACCTTTTGTAATTAGACCATGTAGGGGACCTGGACAGGAATGATTGGCACCAAGCCTGCCTTGGCTACTTATAAAACTAAGAAGGGACACGATGATCTTTTTGATATGTCAACTTGGCTAGGCTACAGTCCTCAGTTTTCAATCAAACACTAGTCTAGGTGTTGCTAGGGGAGAGGGAGTGGGAGGATGATTTGGGAGAATGGCATTAAAACACGTATAATATCATATAAGAAACGAATCGCCAGTCCAGGTTCGATGTAGGATACAGGAAGCTTGGGGCTGGTGCACTGGGATGACCCAGAGGGATGGAATGGGGAGGGAAGTGGGAGGGAGGTTCAGGATAGGGAACACATGTACACCCATGGTGGATGCATGTTGATGTATGGCAAAACCAATACAATATTGTAACGCAAAATAAAATAAAATGGCCAATAAGTAAAAAAAAAAAAAAAAAAATAGGATTTATATTTAAAAGAAAAAAAAAGTTCATAATTAGTCAATTTTAAGTGAAAGGTATTATCCTGGGTAATCTAAGTAGACCCAATTCAATCAGTTGAAAACCATAAGGGCAAGACTGCTACGGATAGCAGCTACCATGCCCAAAGCTATAATGCTTGGTAGCTTTTTTTTACTTTCTTCATGCAATAACGGTGATTCTCTTTAGCCAAGACATATAATCTTCAGTTCAGTTCAGTCGCTCAGTCGTGTCTGACTCTTTGCCACCCCATGAGCCACAGCACCAGGCTTTCCTGTCCATCACCAGCTCCCACAGTTCACCCAAACTCATGTCCATTGAGTCAGTGATGCCATCCAACCATCTCATCCTCTGTCGTCCCCTTCTCCTCCTTCCCTCAATCTTTCCCAGCGTCAGGGTCTTTTCCAATGAGTCAGCTTTTCACATCAGGTGGCCAAAGTATTGGAGCTTCAGCTTCAGCATCAGTCCTTCCAATGAACACCCAGGACTGGACTCCTCCAGGATGGACTAGTCAGATCTCTTTGCAGTCCAAGGGACTCTCGAGTCTTATCCAACACCACAGTTCAAAAGCATCAATTTGTCCATATAATCTTAAATACCACTAATTTCACTAATGAGAGATTAATTATTAAATCTATTATGCCAATCAAATACTGATTTCATCTATGAACACTGATTTCTAACATTTGCAATGCTAATTAGCAAAATATCTAATGTCAACCAGAGGTTGCTGTACTTGCAGTAGCCATCTATGAAGAGTGGCCATTCTGACTAAGTCTTAATTCACCCCCTACTGCTAGAACATAGCCTCAACTAACATAAACCCCAAACAACACTGCTATACTAAAGTACTTTGGGAGTAAACTGTAGACATCATAACAAGTACCATAACCAAATATCTAAAAGGGAAAACAGGTTTTCCTAAGACATCGAGCTGCTCTGAGTGTATTTCAGGTTGTGAAAGTCATTACTAACCAGCAACCTGAACTGCCTAGGGAAGCCTGTCTACATCTAATTATTTCTAGAAAAAGAAGAAAATTCCTATTTCTAGATCTTAATAGGCTAAGATAACCAAGTATGACATAACTCTCTCCTTTTGAACAAGTTCAGGCTGTCATTTGGGTAGTTTTATTTACATCATTTTTAAAGTCTGTGAAGATTTTAATTTGTACTCTTTCACATGAGAATATGTAAACCCCTGAAAATGTATTTATTAAATTAGATTGATTTCACATACTTAGGGAAATGTTTTATATATATATATATACACACACACACTCAAAACACAAAGTTAGTGTGACAACCCTTAACTATCAGAAATATGAGAAAAGAAATCTAGAGAAAAGAAATATGGAAGGGTCCTTTTTGTTCCTGAATGTGAAATAAGATAGACAAAGAAATGCCAAGCCATCCTATGGTGGGTACTGGCAGTCTTTCCACAAATTCTCCAATCAAACACCTCATTTCTTATCTTTACAAAAGCAAACCTCCACAGTTGAAAACTGGAGCTATTCATCAAACAGAGAGCACAGAATATGTTTCATTTGGCCAAATGTCTACAAAGCATAATGTTAAATCATGAGCCTGGGCACCAAAGAATCAGAGAGCTGGTCTTCCTCCAAGCTCTCTTTTCACCTGATCATCAAGCACTTGATAGGAACCCCTTTGTTTGTGAAATTCCATGCCGAGACACAGATCTGCTGACCATTACTTTCACTGGGCTCAGGAGAACAATCACAATATGCAAAGGCCCTAGCAGATTTGCTTGCTAATTAATTTCATTGACATTTATTGAGCAGTTGCTACTTGGCAAACTCGGGACTAATAGGCAGGAGTTCAAGCATGTGGAAGACTAATTCCAGAAACCCTCAAGGATTTCACAGTCATTTGGGGAAGAAAAACACAAAATGACTAAATGAATAAGCACATTAGATGTGCATACACAAAAAGATGTGTCTCTGAAGATCAAGCAAAATGGTGCTGGGAAAAAGTGCTAATTTCTCCCCCAGTTTGAAGAACATGGCCCAGGGAATGTGGTTCCGAGTTCCCTGTAACCTATGCAAAATTGGTTTTTGTCACCTACCCTTATTCTGTTTTCCTAGTCACCTTTTTCTCCCTCATACCCAACACCAATGACCTGAATTGAAGCAATCTCTCTGGATTCCCAAAGCATTAGCCCACTTCATTTCCCTATTGCATCAAAACCCCCATGATCTTAGGGAAACTAACATCAATCCCTTGAACAAATTTTTTTAGATCAATTCTCACCAAGGAATAAATTAATGATGTGGCAAGTTAATCATCCCAGGAGACAATGTAGTATTAATGCAGAAAAAAATTTAAATCAATGAAAATATACTCAAAATTGTTTAAATATTGGTTGCCTTGCAGTTTAAAATAAAATATATACTGAACACCTACAATACCACAAAGTGTGATACACATCCCTTTTGGTATCACATGGGATACATTGTCATTTTAACAGTTATGTGAATGTGTATATGTATTTGTTTCTGCTGTTGCTTATATGTAATTATGTTGAAAATAGAACTAACCTACTAAATGATGCTACCTTCTTATTTTAGGGAAATAAAATTGAGACACTGAATACACAAATGGATAATGGCCAAACCATATATAAAAATAAAACTCTGACCCACAATCTGTACCAACCAGCTCAAGAAGACTGCCTATTATCTACAGTAACCAGTCTAAGAAGCCAATTTACTATCTACAAGTCAAAACTCTAAGAAGACAGACAACTTTCTCCATCAACCAGTCCAGGAAGCCAAACAAAAACCCTTGTAAACAATGGGCCCAAAATGGCCAGGACTTGATTAATAACTGAGGACTTCCCTAATTTTTGCCCCTATTTCCAACCAACGAGAGTTAAATATGTACCCCTAATTAATCATGTAGAGTACCCCACTTCTAGTTGGCCCACCTACAGCTTCCCCGCACCAATAGCTTCCAATCAAGGCATGTCTGATTCTTTCCACTCTTCTGCTCCCCTGCCTGACTTTGAGTCCATGTCAAATATAGGTGATGGTGGCTGAATCCCTTGCTATAGTAAGCTCTGAATAGACAATCTTTGCTTGTTCTCATTTGAAAGTGAAAGTGAAGTCACTCAGTCGTGTCCGACTCTTTGCGACCCCATGGACTGTAGCCTATCAGGCTCCTCTGTCCGTGGGATTTTCCAGGCAAGAGTGCTGGAGTGGATTGCCATTTCCTTCTCCAGGGGATCTTCCCAACCCAGGAATCGAACCCTGGTCTCCCGCATTGCAGGCAGACGCTTTACTGTCTGGTCTTCATTTATTTTCACAAAACCAAAATCTCCTTCTAAAATAAATGTACTTACATGTGAAAAGGAAAATTAAAAAAATATATAATTAAATAGTAGTACAGATGATATGAGGGCTTCCCTATTGGCTCAATGGTAAAGAATCCACCTGCCAATTCAGGAGATGGGTGTTCAGTCCCTGGGTCAGGAAGATCCCCTGCAGAAGGAAACGGTAACCTACTACAGTATTCTTTGCCATGGACAGAAGTGTCTGGCAGGCTACAGTCCCTGGGGTTGCAAAAGAGTCAGACATGACTTAGCAACTAAATGACAACAACAGAGATGGTATATGAATATTACAAAAAGTATCACAGTGGTACACAAATGAAGGAAGTTTTGGAGAGGAAAAAAACTGCCTTCTGTGCAAAGCTTATGCTAGATGTTATACTGCACAAAAAACTAGGAAGAGAATGCTATGACAAGAATACACAAGGCATGCTGCAACCTCAGACCTTTACGCTGGCTGTTTCCTCTGCTTGGAATGGTTTCTCACACATACATAAGACACTCCTCTGTCTCTTATTTGGGTCATTGCTCAAATGTCTTCTTCTTTGTGAGTCCTTCTCTAGCTATTCTGTTTTTAATAGCAATAAATTCTATACCATCCCTCCATCATACCCACACAGTTTTCACCACCTTTTTATTTTATTTTCACCACAGCACGTATCACCATCCAATATACTATGTATTTTATTCCTTTGTTACAGCTTACGCCCAACTGAAAGGTAATTCCCTAAGGGCAAGAATTTTTTACTTTTTCTTTTCCTTCGATGTTGAACCCTCAGTACCTAAAAAGGTTCCTGGCACTAATGAAATCTTTAATAAATGCCTATTGAATCAAGTGGGAAGGTATACCAATAGCTTTGGATTCAGTATCATCCAAGCTCAGCTCAGTTTTTAACTCTATCACTTACTAGCTGTGGTAGACATTGGAGGTGTGCCCCCCCAGATCCCCTTCCAGAGGAGACATTTGTTCCAGCTGTCACCTTCTCAGGGTTTGCCTCAATTGCAGAAAGTCACCTTACTCAAAGATACACCCTGAAAAGGCAACCAGTATTCTATGACTGTTTGAGTATAAAGGCTCAGCAACTTCATCCCAACATGAGCTATTACTCTGATGAGCATGCTCTTCAGAGCGCCCCCTAGTGTTGGCCATTGCTTAGGGGTGCCTTTAGCGCATAATCAACTTCTGACCAAGCAAGCCTATTTCCCCACAAGCCTCCTCCCTTCCACAGGTGTTAATCCTTAATAAATACCCTGCACACCAAATTCCATCTCAACGTCTTTTTCCAGAGAACCAACCTGAAACATTAGGTAAGTACTCAAGAATCCAGCCCATGACATCAACTAAGAGTCCAACTTTCCTCAGCTTCCTTCTTCTCCAGATCCTTCAGGGAGGCAATGACATGTTCTCAACAGCCAGCTCAGAAGCAGCTTGTGCCTCTCAGGGCATCTACACATTTCTTCGGATCTATGTGGACAAGACCTAAGAATAATTCAATATAGTCCAGACTCCAGAGTTGAAGTCTGAACCGGCCCCAAGGATGCTGCCATGTGGAGACTCTTATCAAAGCTATCCTTCTACCACAGAGAAATGATGGATCTTTGCTCTGCTGCTATTTGTCTTCCTTCCTAGTTGCCACACTCAATATGAAAGCATTTGTTTTTATTCACAATGTCCATCTCCAGGCTACAATCCCCACAGGCATCTTCATGAGTTTACAGCTAACAGAGCTCAGAGTCTGGCTTCAGGACTCTCTAAATAAACAATAGAGAATTGATAAGAATAATTGTAGCAACTAATCCTTGGCTTTCTAGTGGATCCCACCCATTAACAATGCCATAGACTCTACATTATTATACTGTGGTTGCACCTGTCCTATACCTAGATAGGTACTCTCGGTGGCGGTGGGGGGAGTGGGGTGGGGGGCAGGTTGGAACAAATGACTAATCAACCACTGGATCAGTACAATATACATTTTCATTTAGTCTGCCAGGTTCAGTCCAATAACTTAGGAGTAAAGATTTAAAGGCCTACTTATGAATCTCATAAGGGCTTCCCTGGTGGCTCAGCTGATAAAGAATCCGCCTGCAATGCGGGAGACCAAGGTTCGATCCCTGGGTCAGGAAAATCCTCTGGAGAAGACAACGGCTACCCACTCCAGTATTCTGGCCTGGATAATTCCATGGGCTGTATAGTCCACGGGGTCACAAAGAGTCGGACCTGACGGAGCAGCTTTCACTTTCTATGAATCCCATACAATACAAAAATATCATTAAAAATAAAGCTTTTTCTGTTCAAGAAGACAATTTGATTTTAAAATATGTTTCAGTGGGTATTAAACCAGATAAGTAAAGGAAAGTGCAGAAGCACTTTTTAATTAAAATCAAATTATATGGGTAATGACTTTACAGATAAATTGGTTACATGGCATATTATAGCTATTCTCTTACTGAGTTGAGAATGAATCTGAGTGAATCACAAAAGTAAAAAAAAAAAAAATCTCTCAGAGTAGAAAAAGACAAGAAGAAGAGACTGAATTGTTTGTGAACAAAACCATTGTGTTTTGTTTTTTCCTGTTTGTTGCTCTGTGTAAGGTGCTAATGTCAGCTTTATAAGTCCAGGAATCTTTGAGCTGACACTGGGACATTTTTGGAGAGCCTTATGAAGTTCACCACAATGTCAGGTACTCTATGAGTAAGAAATAATAAGTAGCTTTTCTCCACAACTTGCAGGGGCCAAAAGCTTCAGTGCCTAGGTAGGGACATGTATGAGTGCTCAGTCACTTCAATCATGTCTGACTCTGTGCAACCCTATGGACTGTAGCCTACCAGAGATTCTCCAGGAAAGAAAACCAGCGTGGGTTTCTGTGCCCTCCTCCAGGGGATCTCCCCAACCCAGGGATCGAACCTGGGTCTCTTAAGTCTACGTTCATTAGCAGGTGGGTTCTTTACCACTAGCGCCACCTGGGAAGCCCATAATTAGACATCCCAGTGGCACTCACTCACTGACATGACTAGGCTCAGTGCCTTGATTTTGTCATCATTCCTTCTTCATTTAAGAGCCTCTGTCATCCATTTGTCCCCAAGAGAGAGAATTTCCTTTTCAGGCACAATCCAAATGGTTGGTGAGGATGATGTGATTTGATTGTCTATTGAACTAACTGAAAAACAGTAGTACAAAGGATAAACTCATGATAGAACGCTCCTCCACTCCAGGAGCCATGAGATGGGAAGACTGACAAAAAAACAGTAAGAGTACGAAAGTGTTAAAGACTCCACACTCACACCTAAGGGCTTCCCTGGGGACTTGGTAAAGAATCCACCTGCCAATGCAGGAAACTTGGGTTTGATCCCTGGGTTGGTAAGACCCCCTGGAGAAGGAAATGGCAACCTACTCCACTATTTTTGCCTGGAAAACACCATGGACAGAGGAGCCTGTTGGGCTACAGTCCACGGGATCTCAAACAATTAGACACAACTTAGGGACTAAACAACAAATCACACCAAAACAAACATCTGAAGAGCCACACCCTACCAAGAGGCATCAAAGACCTAGTTATTTAATCAAAATGTAGTGTCAGAAAAAGTACAGACTCTATGTGGAGGAAGTCATTGTAATTTTCTAAATGTTAAGACTGACTTTAAAGACTAAGATCCTGCAGGCAATAGTAAAGGAGAAATACAGGATCTTCCATCCATTTCCCTTTTCCTACATGGGACCAATAATTTTCACTGTGTGAAAACAGCATTACAGTGTTTTTTTGCAGTATAATACATTTCAATATATTTCTTTTTGGATTCTCAGAATCTCTTCTTTTCAAACTGAAGATGACAACCTATTAGAGGATGAAATTTATTTAGCATATTTTGAAGATCATGGCATCTGGTCCCATCACTTCATGGAAAATAGATGGGAAAACAGTAGAAACAGTGTCAGACTTAATTTTTGGGGGATCCAGAATCACTGCAGATGGTGACTGCAGCCATGAAATTAAAAGACACTTACTCCTTGGAAGAAAAGTTATGACCAATCTAGATAGCATATTGAAAAGCAGAGATATTACTTTGCCAACAAAGGTCCATCTAGTCAAGCCTATGGTTTTTCCAGTGGTCATGTATGGATGTGAGAGGTGGACTGTGAAGAAAGCTGAGCACCAAAGAATTGATGCTTTTGAACTGTGGTGTTGGAGAAGACTCTTGAGAGTCCCTTGGACTGCAAGGAGATCCAACCAGTCCACTCTGAAGGAGATCAGCCCTGGGATTTCTTTGGAAGGACTGATGCTAAGGCTGAAACTCCAGTACTTTGGCCATCTCATGCGAAGAGTTAACTCACTGGAAAAGACTGTGATGCTGGGAGGGATTTGGGGCAGGAGGAGAAGGGGATGACAGAGGATGAGATGGCTGGATGGCATCACTGACTCAATGGACGTGAGTCTGAGTGAACTCCGGGAGTTGGTGATGGATAGGGAGGCCTGGCGTGCTGCGATTCATGGGGTCTCAGAGTCGGACACGACTGAGTGACTGAACTGAACTGAACTAAATTATAGTATGGAACAAGATAGAATAGAATAAAAATATCAGAATGCATCCCATAACATATGATCTTGGAACATTGTTTCAGTTACAAGCATACATGCACGTACATATGTAATCTGTACAAGTATATGTGGATATTAGATAACAATATAAAATGTTCTTATTAATATTACTCAGGGTTCTAAAAAATTAAAAGCTACTCTAAATAAATTAGGATAAGCTACTAACCCTCACCCCTTTGCCTGCTAAATCACTTCACTCTGTCCAGTTCTTTGCAACCCCATGGACCGTAGCCAGCCAGGCTCCTCAGTCCATGGAATTCTCCTGGCAAGAATACTGGAGTGGGTTGCCATTCGCTTCTTCAGAGAATCTTCCTGACCCAGGAATTGAGCCTGGGCCTCCTGCATTGCAGGCAGATTCTTTACTATCTGAGCTACCAAATATCACGGCCTGGATTTCATCTTCACAACTCTCACATACAGCCTATCTTTAAGCTAATTAAAAGTCTTCTGTGGGTTACACACCCTACAAGTTACAGTGATGGGAAGGCCTATGACCAAATTATTAGAAGACATGGTTCTCTGTACTTCAGGCATTTCCATTAGAAGAAAGAGGTAGGATGGGAGGCATACAGCAGGGAAGGAAAAGGAGGTAGAGGGAGAGTAGGAAGAACGGGGAGGGGGAGAATGAAGAGGATAGGAGGGAAGAAAGAGAAAATTTCTGTAGGCACCAAACACTCCCCATGATGCACCTGACATTCCAGATACTTCCAGTTACCTGCTGTGTACCTAACATCCACATTAACACCCCATGCCCTTGTACGAACACTTCCTATTTAAAATGCCTAACAGCATATTGGAACTGAGGAATATCTAGACTCCTGAAGTTTGTCTGGTTTTTGGCCATGTATCCATTTGAAGAAGAAAAGAAGTCTACGTATATAACCCCTCAAGAATTCAGAGGCCCCTGAACTTGGATGGTGGAAAAACTTAACATCTTTATTTGCACAAATTTCTTATTGATTATTTAACATGTACTTTCATTTATTGTGATTTGTAGATTAGATTACAAATCACAATAAAATTAAGAGAATCTGTAACTTTGTCAATAATAGAAATCATAGATATTTTTATAGTACATATTACAACTATTGCAGATTTCCAGACACAGTTTATATTCATTGCTACCTCAAAATTAGAGCAGTTATTATTTTCTGCTACATTTCTTATTGAATGTACTAATAAAGAACATAAATTGCATTTTTTAATTTTGATAACTGTATTTGAATGTAATTGATGTCTTTATAACCTTGGATATTTTATTTTATGCATTTATCACATGATTCTGTGGAGTCTATAGGCTTCTACAGACTACCTAAGGGATCCATGGCATGAAAATGGTTATGTGATTAGAGACTAATTAGAAGATAGCAATGCAGAAAGGTACATAAATATAGTCCAGAACAATCAGTCACTTCCATGGAACTGGATCAAGTTATTAGGGCTATTTACACTAGAAACACTTGAATTGCATAAAAGCTCTTAAGAACACTTCCAAATTCTCCCCATTGGCAAGAGATTATGGAGAAGAAACCAACCTTTAGAGTCACCTTTGCTGCCTGAGTCAGAGCTCTTGGCCCTGTCAGGCCCTGGGAGTGGGAACAAAATGGTCCTGGAAAACAAGTTTGCATTCTGGGTGGCAGTCATGGCCACTGATTTGCTAACAGAGAGACTTTATTTTCTTGGACTCCAAAATCACTGCAGATAGTAAATGGTGACTGCAGCCATGAAATTAAAAGATGCTTGCTCCTTGGAAGAAAAGCTATGACCAACATAGATAGTGTATTAAAAAGCAGAGACATTACTTTGCCAACAAAGATCTATCTAGTCAAAGCTATGGTTTTTCCAGTAGTCATGTATGGATGTGAGAGTTGGACTATAAATAAAGCTGAGCACCTAAGAATTGATGCTTTTGAACTGTGGTGTTGGAGAAGACTTTTGAGAGCCCCTTGGACTTCAAGGAGATCCAACCAGTTAATCCTAAAGGAAATCAGTCCTGAATATTTATTGGAAGGACTGATGCTGAGGCTGAAACTCCAATAGTTTGGCCACTTGATGTGACTCATTGGAAAGAACTGACTCATTTGAAAAGACCCTTATGCTGGGAAAGATTAAAGGCAGGAGGAGAAGGGGATGACAGAGGATGAGATGGTTGGATGGCATCACCGACTCAATGGACATGAGTTTGAGCAAGCTCCAGGAGTTGGTGATGGACAGGGAAGCCTGGCATGCTGCAGTCCTTGGGGTATCAAAGAGTTGGACACAACTGAGCAACTGAACTGAACTGAAATGCAGTAGCTATGATCAACCTGTAAACTGCCCCCTGATAACCTAGCAAACCAAAGTCTCCATAGGGCACTTGTATGGGCTTCCAGAAATTCAGACTTGGGGGACACCTTCTGGTATGTGACAGGCACTATGCTTCACATATTATCATACGATCCTCTAAATTCATCCTAGAAGGAAGATTCTACAATTGTAACTTCCATTCCATACCTTGAAGAAACTGAGGCTTAGAAAGGTTACTTAGATTACCCAGAGTCACAAAGCTATCTACATGTACACCCAGACACAGATCCCTGCCACCTTCTCCAGACCCTGCACTTCTCATCACTCTGCTAGTACCTGCTCCTCAATTTGAGCAGCAGCAAACACCTGGCTTTCCAGGTGCTGCTGATGGTAAAGAATCCACCTGCCAGTGTAGAAGACACAAGAGATGCAGTTTCCATCCCTGGGTCAGGAATATCCCCTAAAGTAGGAAATGGCAACCTGCTCCACTCTTCTTGCCTGGGAAATCCCATGGACAGAAGAGCCTGGTGCGCTATAATTCACAGGGTCTCAAAGAGTTGGACATGACTGAGCACGCGCGCGCACACACACACACACACATCTGGAGCCCAGCTACCTACTATTAATATGGCTGTGTACATTACAAACTATATGCATGCTAGAAATTCAGTGTGTTAGTCATCTCAGGTTGTTCTGATAAAAAGCCAAAGCCTGGGTGGCCTCAACAATAAACATTTATTTCTCACAGTTCTGGAGGTCAAGATGGTTTCTAAGATTATACATAACTATTTCTAAGTCCAAGATCAAGGTGGTGGCAGATTCAGTTCCTGATAAAAGCCTGCTTCCTAGTTTACAGATGGCTGCCCTCTCACTGTGTCCTCACACGGTGGAGGAAGAGTTCTGTTTTCTTCCACTTCTTTTCAGTTCAGTTCAGTCACTTAGTCGTGTCCAACTCTTTGCGACCCCATGGACTGCAGCACACCAGTCTTCCCTGCCCGTCACCAACTCCTGGAGTTTACTCAAACTCATGTCCATTCAGTCAGTGATGCCATCCAACCATCTCATCCTCTGTCATCCCCTTCTCCTCCCACCTTCAATCTTTCCCAGCATCAGGGTTTTTTCAAATGAGTCAGTTCTTCGCATCAGGTGGCCAAAGTATTGGAGATTCATCTTCAGCATCAGTCCTTCCAATATATATTCAGGACTGATTCCTTTAGGATGGACTGGTTGGATCTCCTTGCAGTCCAAGGGACTCTCAAGAGTCTTCTCCAATGCCATGGTTCAAAAGCATCAATTCTTCAGCGCTCAGCTTTCTTTATAGTCCAACTCTGACATCCATACAAGACTACTGGAAAAACCATAGATTTGACTAGAAGGACCTTTGTTGGCAAAGTAATATCTCTGCTTTTTAATATGCTGTCTAGGTTGGTCATAACTTTTCTTCCAAGGAGCAAGCATCTTTTAATTTCATGGCTGCAGTCATCATCTGCAGTGACTTTTGGAGCTCGAAAAAATAAAGTGTCTCACTGTTGCCATTGTTTCTCCATCTATTCGCCATGAAGTGATGGGACCAGATGCCATGATCTTAGTTTTCTGAATGTTGAGTTTTAAGCCAATTTTTTCACTCTCCTCTTTCACTTCATCAAGAGGCTCTTTAGTTCCTCTTTGCTTTATGCCATAAGTGTGGTGCTGAGGTTATTGATATTTCTCCCAGCAATCTTGATTCCATCTAGTGCTTCATTCCAGTTAAATAAGCAGGGTGACAATATATAGCCTTGACATACTCCTTTCCCAATTTGGAAACAGTCTGTTGTTCCATGTCCAGTTCTAACTGTTGCTTCTTGACCGGCATACAGATTTCTCAGCAGGCAGGTCAGGTGGTCTGGTATTCCCATCTCTTGAAGAATTTTCCAGAGTTTGTTGTAATCCACACAGGCAAAGGCTTTGGCATATTCAATAAAGTATAAGTAGATGTTTTTCTGGAATTCTCTTGCTTTTTCGATGAACCAACAGATGTTAGCAATTTGATCTCTAGTTTGTCTGCCTTTTCTAAATCTAGCTAGAATATCTGGACAGTCACGGTTCACATACTGT
This sequence comes from Bubalus kerabau, assembly GCF_029407905.1. Taxonomy (NCBI): domain Eukaryota; kingdom Metazoa; phylum Chordata; class Mammalia; order Artiodactyla; family Bovidae; genus Bubalus; species Bubalus kerabau. The sequence continues at coordinate 96,975,748 of NC_073626.1, forward strand.
TGAAGCCTGGCTTGGAGAATTTTAAGCATTACTTTGCTAGCCTGTGAGATGAGTGCAGCTGTGCAGTAGTGAGCATTCTTTGGCATTGCCTTTCTTTCATATTGGAATGAAAACAGCTTAATTGCCAAGTCTGTACCTTCTCCTCATAGGACGCAAAGATTCTTGAAAGAGAAGATGGAGAGAAAAGACCATGTACCCAAGAATACTCTCTTCCAATGTGTGTTGAGGGGTTGAGGACATAAAAAACACTAGAACAGGCCCTAGTGCTGTTACCCATAATCCTTTTGGTGTTTCCCTCCCATGTCTCAGTCCTGTGGCCACTGCAGAGTTTTCCAAATTTGCTGGCATATTGAGTGCAGCACCTTCACAGCATGATCTTTTAGGATTTGAAATAGCTCAACTGGAATTCCATCACCTCCACTAGCTTTGTTCGTAGTGATGCTTCCTAAGGCCCACTTGACTTTGCATTCCAGGATGTCTGGCTCTAGGTGAGTGATCATGCCATCGTGATTATCTGGGTCATGAAGATCCACTTCGTTTAAGGACACTAATTCATCCTACCTTCATAACATTCTCTAAAGCTAATCACTCCCCAAAGGCCCCATCTCTAAATAACCTCACATTGGGATGAGGACTTGTAGACCTGGAATAAACAGATTAGCAGATATTTTCCAGCAATGACGAGTTTGCTAAGCATCAACAGAGAACTACAATTTGGGGTTTGCAACCATGGGGAGCCATGTGCAAGTCCCCCCATTGGCAAGGGAAGGAGAACTCTTTTTTAGAGAGGAAAAGGAAGTCAGGAGGAATGTAGTAAACCGAGAATCCATGGCATTTCATTGGCTGAGTCCTTGCCAAAAAAGAAAAAGTGTCTCTTTTCTTGATCAGCTATTGTCACAGGATATGAGAATTCCCCCTCTACTCTCCTTACTCCATTTAATTAAGGCTTTTACCTATTTTTTTTTTAAATAGACTTCAACATATGGATTTGGGGGAGACAGAAATATTCAGACCACAATATTCAGTTACATAAATTTTGCCTGGGAAAGATCAGAACACAGGAGACAGTGTAGCAGAGATATTCTGTCCTGACCCTACAAGTAAACAGCTTGATTGCCAAGTCTGTATCTTCTCCTCAAAGGAGGCAGAGATTCTGGAAAGAGAAGATGGAGAGAAAAGACCATATACCCAAGAATACTTTTCCAAAGTGTGTCGAGGGGTTGAGGACATAAAAACATTAGAACAGGCCCTAGTGCTGTTACCCATAATCCTTTTGGTGTTTCCCTCCCATGTCTCAGGTAGCGTCCCCATACATAGGTGCTGATCTGTCCACTGTTGATCCCTGTGTGGTTCTCTTTTCTGATACTCTCTCCTGGAACTCTAACCGCCTTGGCCTCCTGGACTTTCAGCTCCATTTCTTCTACCTGGGGCATATGCTAGGCTCAATCTGGGTTCATGCTCTCTGTGTTGCAGTCTGGAAATTCTCTCAACACAGTAAGCTGGGGAAATCATAGGGCTCACCTTATTTGCCTTTCAGCTCTCAGGAATCACTTTTCTTCACTGCCTGAATGGAAACTTGAAAGCCATTGTTCCATATATATTATCTAATTTATTTCAGGTGGGAGGGTAAATTTTTTTTTTTTAAATTTACAATATTGTATTGGTTCTGCCATATATCGAAATGAATCTGCCACAGGCATACATGTATTCCCCATCCTGAACACTCCTCCCTCCTCCCTCCCCATACCATCTCTCTGGGTCATCCCAGTGCACCAGCCCCAAGTATCCAGTATCATGCATTGAACCTGGACTGGTGACTCATTTCATATATGATATTATACATATTTCAATGCCATTCTCCAAATCATCTCACCCTCTCCCTCTCCCACAGAGTCCAAAAGACTGTTCTATACATCAGTGTCTCTTTTACTGTCTCGTATACAGGGTTATTGTTACCATCTTTCTAAATTCCATATATATGCGTTAGTATACTGTGTTGGTGTTCTTCTTTCTGGCTTACTTCACTCTGTATAATAGGCTCCAGTTTCATCCACCTCCTTAGAACTGATTCAAATGTATTCTTTTTAATGGCTGAGTAATACTCCATTGTGTGTATGTACCACAGCTTGCTTATCCATTCATCTGCTGATGGACATCTAGGTTGCTTCCATGTCCTGGCTATTATAAACAGTGCTGCGATGAACATTGGGGTACACGTGTCTCTTTCCCTTCTGGTTTCCTCAGTGTGTATGCCCAGCAGTGGGATTGCTGGATCATAAGGCAGTTCTATTTCCAGTTTTTTAAGGAATCTCCACACTGTTCTCCATAGTGGCTATACTAGTTTGTATTCCCACCAACAGTGTAAGAGGGTTCCCTTTTCTCCACACCCTCTCCAGCATTTATTACTTGTAGACTTTTGGATCGCAGCCATTCTGACTGGCATGAAATGGTACCTCATCGTGGTTTTGATTTGCATTTCTCTGATAATGAGTGATGTTGAGCATCTTTTCATGTGTTTGTTAGCCATCTGTATGTCTTCTTTGGAGAAATGTCTATTTAGTTCTTTGGCCCATTTTTTGATTGGGTCATTTATTTTTCTGGAGTTGAGCTGGAGGAGTTGCTTGTATATTTTTGAGATTAGTTGTTTGTCAGTTGCTTCATTTGCTATTATCTTCTCCCATTCTGAAGGCTGTCTTTTCACCTTGCTTATAGTTTCCTTTGTTGTGCAGAAGCTTTTAAGGTTAATTAGGTCCCATTTGTTTATTTTTGCTTTTATTTCCAATATTCTTGGAGGTGGGTCATAGAGGATCCTGCTGTGATGTATGTCAGAGAGTGTTTTGCCTATGTTCTCCCCTAGGAGTTTTATAGTTTCTGGTCTTACATTTAGATCTTTAATCCATTTTGAGTTTATTTTTGTGTATGGTATTAGAAAGTGTTCTAGTTTCATTCTTTTACAAGTGGTTGATCAGTTTTCCCAACACCACTTGTTAAAGAGATTGTCTTTAATCCATTGTATATTCTTGCCTCCTTTGTCAAAGATAAGGTATCCATAGGTGTGTGGATTTATCTCTGGGCTTTCTATTTTGTTCCATTGATCTATATTTCTGTCTTTGTGCCAGTACCATACTGTCTTGATGACTGTGGCTTTGTAGTAGAGCCTGAAGTCAGGCAGGTTGATTCCTCCAGTTCCATTCTTCTTTCTCAAGATAGCTTTGGCTATTCGAGGTTTTTTGTATTTCCATACAAATTGTGAAATTATTTGTTCTAGCTCTGTGAAGAATACCATTGGTAGCTTGATAGGGATTGCATTGAATCTATAAATTGCTTTGGGTAGTATACTCATTTTCACTATGTTGATTCTTCCAATCCATGAACATGGTATATTTCTCCATCTGTTAGTGTCCTCTTTGATTTCTTTCACCAGTGTTTTATATTTTTCTATATATAGGTCTTTAGTTTCTTTAGGTAGATATATTCCTAAGTATTTTATTCTTTTCGTTGCAATGGTGAATGAAATTGTTTCCTTAATTTCTCCTTCTGTTTTCTCATTATTAGTGTATAGGAATGCAAGGGATTTCTGTGTGTTGATCTTATATCCTGCAACTTTACTATAGTCATTGATTCGTTCTAGTAATTTTCTGGTGGAGTCTTTAGGGTTTTCTATGTAGAGGATCATGTCATCTGCAAACAGCGAGAGTTTTACTTCTTCTTTTCCAATTTGGATTCCTTTTATTTCTTTTTCTGCTCTGATTGCTGTGGCCAAAACTTCAAAAACTATGTTGAATAGTAATGGTGAAAGTGGGCACCCTTGTCTCGTTCCTGACTTTAGCGGAAATGCTTTCAATTTTTCACCATTGAGGATAATGTTTGCTGTGGGTTTGTCATATATAGCTTTTATTATGTTGAGGTATGTTCCTTCTATTCCTGCTTTCTGAAGAGTTTTTATCATAAATGGATGTTGAATTTTGTCAAAGGCTTTCTCTGCATCTATTGAGATAATATGATTTTTATTTTTCAATTTGTTAATGTGGTGTATTACATTGATTGATTTGCAGATATTGAAGAATCCTTGCATCCCTGGGATAAAGCCCACTTGGTCATCTTTACTCAGATTCTTTAGTCAAAATTTATTACTAGATACCATTGAAAATTGTGTCTTGTGATTTCACTGTCTTTACTTAAATTCTTAAAACTGGGGTTTAAAAAACTTTATTTCCTCAATAAATAAAAACCCCCACACACACACAATAGACCCTTCATGTACATAGAAAAAAAAACTTTATTTCCTCATTACTCATCCTTACATTAAACCTCCATTACCTAAGATAACCTAAGAGAATGTCCAACATAGTAGGAATTAAGAAACTGTAGCAGGTTGGTGGGGAATATGCACTGCCAGTTATGTTTGCATTATTGAATCACACTAATTTGTACACTGGAGTTAAAGTATTAATACAATGACAAAAAAATTAAAAGTAAACAAAGGAAACTGACTGTAGAAGAAATAGTCCAGCAGTCCCCAGTCCCTAAGTACCAGCATATGCTGAATCACAAACTCCTCTTTCTCCTTCTAAGTCAGAGGGTCCTAGCAGTAGAACTGATACAGCTCTTTACTTACCAGGGATGCTGAGAAGATAAATCTGGATTAATTAATCCAGTGGTTTCAGAAAATGTTACACTCTTGTTACATCATGAAAATTACTCAGAAACCACACTAATGACATGCTGTTGAATTCAGAAAATGAGAATGTCAACACACAACATAAAAATGAAACATAGTGCATTACACAGTGTATTTCATCCATTTATTCTGTCAGACAAAGTTGGGTTCCTCTCATTTAGGACAGACTGCTTGGTAGCATACCATCAGAGTATGTGTTTTATAGGTAGCAATAAATCCTTATTAATATAAAATCTCATTATAACTAATGATGCTGTAATCTCTTTTGTAGGAGGTCTGGCTCAAGAAGAAGTTGGCAGGTAGATGGATTGATAGTCAGGAGAACTCAGAAAGGTAGACCATGTCATCAAGCCCTGCATGGTTTCCAGTCTCTGCAACCCACTCTCCTCACAGGTACAATCACTTGATCCTCAATACCAGGGCCTTTCTCTCTCCAGCCTGGATGTCAGTGGTTCCCAAAGTGTAGTCACAATCAGGAATCTAAACAGCATATATGAATTTGTTACAAATGCACATGCTCAGGCAGTAGGAATGTGGACCTAAGATAGAGCTGACAAAGTGGAGTCAGTGTGAGCCAGCTAATAATAATAAATAATTTATAAATATTTATTTACAATTATATATTATATATATTTATATAATAAAATATAATATATATTTGTATAATCATATATTTGTATATTATATTATATAATTATAATTATATAATTATTTATAATTTATAAATAAATTTATAAATAATAAATTCACTCTTCCCATATTATCTTATATTATTGTTGTTTTCTAATTTCTTTAGATCCTGGATTCCTTTTTTTAATCTTCTTTAATAATAAACATGATTGAAATTATATACACTTTTTCCTGAGTTTGGAAAGACTCAGGGGTTTCAAAGACTCTGGGGGCTCATTGTTTTTCCTTTGGTCTATAGTCTATACTCACAGGTATGTTTAACTCAGTTTTCAAGGTTGTTATTTTTTGTCTTTTTGTTTACATTTATTCATTAATATGATCAGAAATATGGCCTATAAAGTTCTGTGTTTTTAAACTGGCAAAAAAAAATAGTTAAATAATAAAATAAGAAAGTGATTGGCCCTGAACACAAAGTAGGGGTTCAATATATGATTGGGATGAGAGGGGATGGCAGATGTTGGAAGAAGATAGAAAATGACTGTCTTGCCTCACTTCTACTTCAAAGCACATAATACTTGAAACTCAGGCTGGGGTAGGACCTTGTAACCTACTGACAGATTTTCCAAGGAATGACAGCCTAATGCTATAGTAGTCATGTATGGATGTAAGAGTTGGACCATAAAGACAGCTCATTTCCAAAGAATTGATGCTTTTGAACGGTGGTGTTGGAGAAGACTCTTGAGAGTCCCTTGGACTTCAAGGAGATCAAACCAGTCAATCCTAAAGGAAATCAACCCTGAATATTCATTGGAAAGACTGATGCTGAAGCTGAAGCTCTGATACTTTGGCCACCTGATGCAAACAGCCAACTCACTGGAAAGTCCCTGATACCAAGAAAGGTTGAAGGCAGGAAGAGAAGGGGACAACAGAGGCTCAGATGGTTGGATGGGATCACCGATTCAATGGACATGAGTTTGAGCAAGCTCCAGGAGATGGTGAAAGACAGGGAAACCTGGCGTGCTGCAGTCCATGGGATCTCAAAGAGTCAGACATGACTGAGCGACTGAACAACAACTATATTGGGATAACTGGTACTGGTGTTATCCTTCCCCCATAAAGAACTAGAAAACATGACAGAAATAAGAAGAAATGTGTGTTTTCAAATTTTGGAAACAGGCAACACAGGACTGAGATCTTTTAGAGAAGGGAGGCAAATGAAATGAACCCTAGGATCACCCTGGCCATCTGCCTGGGAGTACTTTTTTGAATATGACAAAGGAAAAACTCAAGCAGATCATAGCAGCTATGCTAAACTATAAATTGATAGGACAGAGTTTGGACTTGGAGGAGAATGACACAGCTGAAATATTTGGGACAAGGTAAAATATGGGGTGGGGGAGGGCACTTCAAAGAAAGTGCTCCAGAAATCAGCATAGAAAATTCCCTTGAGTCTGCTGATGAGTACAAATGCTGTCAGGCCAGCAAAAGAACTACCAAGAAGCTATCAGCTGAATCATTCCTAGAACTTACACACAAATCAGAGATGGTAAAGTTCTAATCAGCAAGAGTACAAAACCTTACTGAACATTTGGCACATGGAAGGTCATGACTTGTTAGCAAAGTTATGTAACTCTAATGCAACTCTAATGTAAGGACTACTACTGACTTACCCTGCTGCTGCTGCTGCTGCTGCTAAGTCGCTTCAGTTGTGTCCGACTCTGTGCAACCCCATAGACGGCAGCCCACCAGGCTCCCCCGTCCCCGGGATTCTCCAGGCGAGAACACTGGAGTGGGTTGCCATTTCCTTCTCCAATGCATGAAAGTGAAAAGTGAAAGTGAAGTCGCTCAGTCATGTCTGACTCTTAGCGACCCCATGGACTGCAGCCTACCAGGCTCCTCCATCCATGGGATTTCCAGGCAAGAGTACTGGAGTGGGGTGCCATCGCCTTCTCTGTGACTTACCCTAAAACACTTTAAAACAAGACTAGGAAGGACAATGCCAACCTACCAGTCACTTAACTTCCTAGTAAAATGAAGTTTGAGATTTAAAAAAAAAAAATCCAGGACTCAATATTAACATTCACAATGTCCTAAATTCAATCAAAAGTGCCTGTAACTGTGAAAAAGAGAAAAGTGTTACCCATAACAAAGAGACAAATCAGTAAATAATAACAGACCCCAAAATGGCAGAGATGATGAAATTATCAGGCAAAGATATCAAAATAACTGCTATAAATATTCTCAGAGAATTAAAGAAAAACATGACTATAATAAAAAGAGAAATGGAAATTATTTTAAAAAGCTAAATAGAACTTCTAAACATAAAAAATGCAATTTATTTTTAAAAAGTTCATTGGATGTGATTAACAGCAGATTAGATATTTCAGGAGAAAAGAACAGTGAACTTGAGGACCTAAAAATAGAACCTATTCAAAATGAAGCACAATGTGAAAAATTGATTTTTTAATTAACAAAACCTCAGTGAGCTGTGGACAATAAAAAGCAATCAAACATGAATGCAGTTAGAGACCCAGGGGAAAAAGAGAAGAGAGGAACAGAAGAAATATTTATAAATGAATGCAATAATTGTAAACCTCTTTCTAATCTTGATGAAAACTATAAATCTCAGATCCAAGAAACTCAATAAACCATAAGCAGGTTAAAAACAAAGAAAATTACATCAAGGCACATTATAATCAAATTGCTGAAAATCAAGGATTAAAAAAGACTTTTAAAAGCAAACAGAAAGAAAAAACAGGTATACCTTAAATATACTTTTTATATATATATATATTTGTATTTATTTATATATATTTAGAGTAATTAAAATAATGTTGGATTGTTTTCCTTTAGCTCTTTTTTCAGCTTTATTGAAAGATAATTGACATATAACATAATGTAAATTTAAGGTATACATGTGATGATTTAATAAATATATTGAGAAGTGATTACTAAAATAAGGTTAGTTAGCACTTTCATCACGTCACATAGTTACAATTTTTTTGTGTGTATGGTGTATGTAATTTTTATTTGACAATTATACCTCAATAAGGGCTTCCATGGTGCTTAATGATAAAAGAATCTGCCTGCCAATGTAGGAGACACAGAAGATGCCAGTTTGATCCCTGGGTCACAAAGATCTCCTGCAGGAAGAAATGGCAACCCACTCCAGTACTCTTGCCTGGAAAATCCCATGGACAGAGGGGCCTGTAGGGCTCTGTAGGACAGAGTCCATGGGGTTGCAAAAGAGCTGGACATAAATTAGCAACTAAACAACAACAACAAAAGCCTCAATAGAGTGGGAAAGGGACCAAAAACAGCATATGGGTCACACACAAGATGTAGAAGCAAACATAAGAGAAACAGTGGACATTTCATCAGAAAATGTGCAAGAGAGAAGATATGCAATAATGTATTTGAACTGATGAAAACACACACACACAAAATGGCCCATTAACCATTCTATATCTACTGAGAATATTCTTCAAAAATGGAGAAATAAAAACATTTCATTCATTCCATTTCCACTTTGATTTTCATGTAAACAAAAGCTGAAAAAAATCACTGTGAGCTCTGAACTTCAAGAAGGATTCAGATAGTAGGAAAAAAATACCCTACAGAAACATAGAAATACAAAGAGCAAAACAGCATGCTGAATATGGTAAGATGTGAGTAAAAATAACAATTTTTTCTCACTTTTTAACTGAGATATAACTGACAAACAACACTGTATAAGCTGAAGGTATATATATGTTGATTTGATATATTTGCATACCATACTGCAATATATTTTTCTCATTTTTTAATTATTTAGATTATTGGCTTTAGTAGCAATAAAAATGACAAGGTATTTGGGGATTTATAATACATGTAGAAGAGAAATGTAACAAAGCAATAACACAAAGGATGAGCGAGTGCAAATGGAATTTTATCTTTGTAAGATTCTTACATTATATGTGATGCTGCTGCTGCTAAGTCACTTCAATTGTGTCCAACTCTGTGCGACCCCATAGACGGCAGCCCACCAGGCTCCCCAGTCTCTGGGATTCTCCAGACAAGAACACGGGAGTGGGTTGCCATTTCCTTCTCCAACATTATATGTGACATGGTATAATATTATTTGAAGGCTAAGGGCATCCATGCATGCTAAGTCACTACAGTTATGCCCGACTCCTTGCAACCCTATGGACTGTAGCCCACCAGCCTCCTCTATCCATGAGATTCTCCAGGCAAGAATACTGGAGTGGGTTGCCATGCCCTCCTCCAGGGGATCTTCCTGACATAGGGATCAAACCGGCATCTCATAAGTCTCCTGCACTGGCAGGCAAGCTCTTTACCACTGAACAACTTGGGAAGCCCTTTGAAGACAAAGTGTGATAAGTTAAAGGTATATACTATAAATCTTAGTAAACTGTAAAAAAAAAAAAAAAAAAAGAGATATAGCTAATAAGCCAACAGTTGAGATAAAATGGAAAGCTAAAAAAAGTCACTTAATCCAAAAGAAGTTAAGAAAAGAAAATAAGGAAGAAAATGCAGAGAGAGCAAATATTAAAAAGTAACAAAATTATAAAACAAATTTATCAATTTACAAATTTATAAAACAAAATTATAAAAAATAATAAATGCATATGGTTAAGTATTTCATTTAAAGCAGAGATTGTCTGGCAAGATTTCTTAAAAGCAATATTCAATTTTACATTATCTATAAAAACTCACTTTACATAGATGCAGGTTAAAAGTAAAAGAATCCTAAGTGATATAATATTTCACCATAATAATGAGAAAATTAGAGTGACTTCATTAACATCAGTAAATTAGGCTTTAGGACACAAAATGTTACCAATGGTAAAGTGGGTTTCATAATGATTAAAGGGTTGATTTGTCAAAGAAGACATAGTAATCCTAAATGAGTCTGTATGTAATTATAGAGCTTTAAAATACATGGACTAAAACTGACAGAACTGAAAATAAGAATAGATAAATCACTAACTACAGTTGAAACAATCTCAACATTCCTGTCTCATAATTGATAAAACAAGTAGAAAATTAGCAAAATACAAAAGACTTGAACAAAACTATCAATCAACTTTTCCTCATTGACAATTATAGAACAGGTGGCTCAGTGGGAAAGAATCTGCTCACCAGTGCAGGAGCTGCAGAAGACTTGGGTGCAAGCCCTGGGTAGGAAAGATCCCCTGAAAGAGGAATTGGCAACCCACTCCAGTATTCTTGCCATGATAATCCCAAGGACAGAGGAGCTTGGCAAGCCACAGTCCATGGGGTTGCAGAGAGTCAGATACAACTGAGCACACGCACAGCCAAAATCTTCAGAACAGATATTCTCTTTTTTTTTTTTTTAATTTTAAATTTTATTTTATTTTTAAACTTTACATAACTGTATTAGTTTTGCCAAATATCAAAATGAATCCACCACAGTATACATGTGTTCCCCACCCTGAACCCTCCTCCCTCCTCCCTCCCCATTCCATCCCTCTGGGTCATCCCAGTGCACCAGCCCCAAGCATCCAGTATCATGCATCGAACCTGGACTGGCAACTCATTTCATACATGATATTTTACATGTTTAAATGCCATTCTCCCAAATCTTCCCACCCTCTCCCTCTCTCACAGAGTCCATAAGACTGTTCTATACATCAGTGTCTCTTTTGCTGTCTCACATACAGGGTTACTGTTACCATCTTTCTAAATTCCATATATATGCGTTAGTATACTGTATTGGTGTTTTTCTTTCTGGCTTACTTCACTCTGTATAATAGGCTCCAGTTTCATCCACCTCATTAGAACTGATTCAAATGTATTCTTTTTAATGGCTGAATCAGATATTCTCTTAAAGTGCATATAGAGATTCACCAAATAGCCATAGTCACGTCACAAAACAGACCTCCATAAATTTAAAAGGCAATAAAAAATATGTTTTGTGACCAGAGCAGAATTAAATATCTTTAAAATAGTACATAAAAACACCCCAAAAACTACAAATTTATTTTTTTTAAATAACACAGGTGATATTATACTTAATGATGGAAGACAGAAAGTTTTCCCCACTAAGATCAGAAACAAGACAAGGATTCCCACTTTCATCATTTCTATTCAACATTGCACTGGAAGTTTTAACCAGATCAATTTTCCCCAAAACAAAAGTAGAAATTAAAGGCATCCAATTTGGAAATTAATAAGCAAAATTATCTCTATTATAGATGACATAAGTTTACATATAGAAAATCTTAAAGAATCTGGAAAAATCTATTAAAGTTAATAAGCAAATTCAATGGAGTTGCAGGATATAGATAAACATGTAAAAATCAGTTGTATTTCTATAGTAACAAGTAATTAGCAAAAAAAAGAATCAAGAAAACAATTCAATTTACAATAGCATCAAAACAGTTAAAATGACTTGGAATAAATTTAACCAAAAAGTTGCAAGGCTTGTACACTGGAAACTATTGCTTAAAGACTAATGCTTATAACATTGCTTAAAGACATGAAAGAAGACCTAAATAAATAGAAAGATGTCAATATTCAAGGAATGGAAATCAATATAGTTAAGATGGCAATACTCCCCAAAGAAATCTACAGAGTCAATGCAATCTCCATTGAAATATCAATGGCCTATTTTTAGCAGATGGAAAATTAGATACTAAAATTCATATGCGATTTCAAGGGACCCATATGGCCAAAAAGAATCTTGAAAAAGAATAATAAAGTTAGAGCACTAAAACTTATGGATTCAAAATTTACCACAAAACTTCAGTAATTAAGAGAAAAACATTGGCATAAGGATACACATATAGACCAATGGAATAGAACTGATAGTCTAGAAATAAATCCATACACCTATGGCCAACTAATTTTCAACAGGAGTGCCAAGACTATACAATGAGGAAAGAAGTTTCTTCAACAAGAACATGTGGTAAATCTTTTATAAACATAGATTGCCAATGGATTCTTACATATGACACTAAAAACCCAAAGGAAAAAAATGATGGCTTACACTTCAACAAAAATTAAAACTCTTGTGCATTCAAACACACTATCAAGAAAGTGAAAAAACAACTGACATAATGGGGAAAAATAATTACAAATCATATATCTCATAAGCATTCAGTCTCAAGAATATATAAAGGACTCTTACAACTCAACAACAAAAAGACAAAAAACTCAATTTAAAAAAATGAGCAAAAGACTTGAATAGATATTTTTACCAAGATGCTAAATAAATGGCCGACAAGCACAGGAAAAGATGCTCAATGTCCTTAAGCATTAGGGAAATGCAAGTTAAAAACATAATGAGATACCCCTGTTCATCCACTGTATATATCTTGTAATGGCCATAGGAAAAAAAAATAGAAAATAAATGTTGGCAAGATGTGAAGACATTGCATACACTGCTCAGTAGAAATGCAAAAAAGTGCAGCCACTATGGAAAACTGTTTTATGGGTCCTCAAAAAGTTAAACATAGAATTGTCATATTCCCAGAACAGCTAAGTACATGCCCACAAGAATTGAGAACAAACATTCAAAAAAAAAGAAAACTTGCCCACAAGAGCCAAAAGTTAGAAACATATGTCCTTCAACTGATGAATAGAAAAATAAAACTATATTCTCACAGTGGAATATTATTCAGCCATAAGAAGAAATGAAGTACTGATGCATGATGCAACATGGAAGAACAGACAAATCATTGTGCTAAGTGAAAGAAACCAGACATAAGAGGTTGCATGTCGCATGATTCAATTTTCGTATGAAATATCCAGGACAGGAAAGTCCATAGAGACAGGAAAGAACAGGGGATCCTAGGTGCCAGGAAGAGGGGGGAGTTTAGAATGACTCCTTTAAGGAGACAGGCTTTCCTTTAAGGATAATCAAAATGGTTTGGAACTTAGAAGCAGTGATGGTTCCACAAAATTCTGAATGTACTAAATGCCAGTGAATTGTACAGTTAGGACTGATTGGGTTTATGTTGTATGGCTTTTACTCCAATAATAAATCAAAAAAAGAAAAAGAAAGAAAGGTAGAAAATCCTCTTATTTGGAAATTAAACATAACATCTCTAAATAGCCCTGAGTCAAAGAATTAAAAGAAAGATTAGAAAATGTTTTAACTGAGTGATAACAAAAACACAGCATATCAGAATTCATGAGATGCATGTCTAGAAGTGCTGATAATTTTAAATGCTTGTATTAAAAAAGAATAAAAGCCTAACCAATGATCTAAGCTTCTAATAGGGCTTTAATAGGGCTCCCCTGATAGCTCAGTTGGTAAAGATTCCACCTGCAGTGCAGGAGTTTAGTTCAGTTCAGTCGCTCAGTCGTGTCCGACTTTTTGCCACCCCGTGAATCGCAGCACGCCAGGCCTCCCTGTCCATCACTAACTCCTGGAGTTCACCCAGACTCACGTCCATCAAGTCAGTGATGCCATCCAGCCATCTCATCCTCTGTCGCCCCTTCTCCTCCTGCCCCCAATCCCTCCCAGCATCAGAGTCATTTCCAATGAGTCAACTCTTCGCATGAGGTGGCCAAATTACTGGAGTTTCAGCTTTAGCATCAGTCCTTCCAAAGAAATCCCAGGGCTGATCTCCTTCAGAATGGACTGGTTGGATCTCCCTGCAGTCCAAGGGACTCTCAAGAGTCTTCTCCAACACCACAGTTCAAAAGCATCAATTCTTCAGCACTCAGCCTTCTTCACAGTCCACCTCTCACATCCATACATGACCACTGGAAAAACAATAGGCTTGACTAGATGGACCTTTGTTGGCAAAGTAATATCTCTGCTTTTCAATATGCTATCTAGGTTGGTCATAACTTTACTTTCAAGGAGTAAGAGTCTTTTAATTTCGTGGCTGCAGTCACCATCTGCAGTGATTTTGGAGCCCCCAAAAATAAAGTCTGACACTGTTTCCAGTGCAGGAGACACCGGTTCAATTCCTGGGTTGGGAAGATCCCCTGGAGAAGGAAATGGCAACCTACTCCAGTATTCTTCCCTGGAGAATTCCATGGATAGAGAAGGCTGGCAGGCTACAGTCCATGGGGTCGCAAGAATCAGACACAGTTTAGCAACTAAACCACCACCACCACCAAGATTAGCATGAATACCTTTGCACTAATGAATTTGACTATTAGATGAAACTGACACATTTTTTAAAGACACTGGAAGATATTTTGCAAAATTGGTACAACAATACTTCTCAACCCACATACTTTTCAGAACTTTTCTGCCCTGCATCAAGAGATGGAGTCAATCCTGAACCTTGGCAGATGTTTGCAACTGCTTTTACTAACAGAATACCACAGAAGTAGTTCTATGTAATTTCAGAAGGTAGGTCATAAAAGGTAAATAAAGATTCAACCTGACTCCATAAAAATATTAAAGTTCTGTTCTTTAAAACCCAGAATTAATAAAATAAAAAGGCAAGCCACAAACTGGGAAAATATTCACAATCCATACTATTTGATAAAGGACTGGTGTCCAGAGTATTTAGAGAACTTTTACAACCCAATAGGAAGACAATAAACCCAATCTAAAAATGGGCAAAAGATCTGCACAGACACTACATAAAATTAGATATACAAATGACCGATAAGTGCATGCATCCATGCATATAAAAAGATATCATATTATTCCATTTATATGAAATTCTAAAACAGATAAAACTACTCTATAATTTTAGAAAACAGATGAGTTGTTTCCTGAGGCCAGGAGTTGCAAAGGCAATTGACTGCAAAGTGACATGATTAAACTTTATCAATTTGAATGCTTTTTCTATCTTAAATACAAATAATTATACACTTAAAAATGAGGCTCTATTGTTCTATTGCTATGTTCTATTGTTATGTTCCATTTACCTCAAGAAAGTTATTGGATTGTTTATACCATCAAAGTAGTTTAAAAGATAAATTTATGGATTTAATATTTAACTTTTAAAACCTAATGAACAATTATAATGTTAACAGAGAGCATTTACTACATATGAATAAAACTTCAAAAATATCTTAGGTATTTTTTGGTCAGTGCAAGATCTGTATTTTCCCATAAAAGTGAAACAGAAAATAATTATCTACAAAGAAATTTAAAATCTTACCTGTGTCTTTATATGTCCCTGATTCCTTTACAAAAAAAAATTGGGCATGTAACCTAAATAAGAATCTGGGGGGAAAGAATAACTTTTCCACATTGAGCCATAAAACGCATCTGGGGTCCTGACTGTGGTACCTTAGGTCCCAGAGTAATTGAGCAGACGGCAGGCAGGTTGGTTTATCCTGAGGCTCATTCATCACAGACTACCAATACTACATAAGATCTATTCTTCTTGCTTCTTCCACTTTCTTAGAATTTTCCTTGTGGTGCTAACCATGAAACAAGCTGGGCTTACATCAAACCCAGAAGTGAGAGGGAACTGTGCAATGACTTAAAAAGAGCAGCTTCTGAATAGATGATTCCTTACATTACTAAGTAAAGAGATATGCCAAAAATGGATAACATTAAACATGGTTTTATTTTAATATTGAAAGATCAGTGTATTACATTGTAGTAATAATAATAATAGCTAACTCTAAACTAATCTTGAGAAAGACACTATTCTATGTGTATTAGCTCATGTTAATTTTCACCAGAAGCACAGAAGGCAGGTACACTCTTCTTATCCCCATTTTATAAACAAGCATATTAAGGCACTGAGAGATCAAATAACTTGCTCAAGTTTATACAGCTAATAAATAGCATAGCTGGGATTTAAGCCCAGATAGTGTGACCCTTAACCACTATTCTATACTATCTCTTGATATTTATCATACTAGCATCTGACATTTACTAAAATCAAGGGTCTAGATTCTGACTTGTGTGATTCTATGATGAGTTCTAGATTATTCTCCTGGCCTATTCCATGTATTCAGGTATGTATAAACAATTATATCTTAATCTATTTCTATATACACATGTACATTTTGACTGCTACTGCTAAGTCGCTTCAGTCATGTCCGACTCTGTGCGACCCCATAGATGGCAGCCCACCAGGCTCCCCCGTCCCTGGGATTCTCCAGGCAAGAACACTGGAGTGGGTTGCCATTTCCTTCTCCAATGCATGAAAGTAAAAAGTGAAAGGGAAGTTGTTCAGTCGTGACTCTTTGAGACCCCGTGGACTGCAGCCCACCAGGCTCCTCCATCCATAGGATTTTCCAGGCAAGAGTACTGAAGTAGGGTGCCATTGCCTTCTCCAACATTTTGACTATATGTATGTATATATAATATAGATAGTTCTATATATAATATACATGGGCTTCCTTGGTGGCCCAGACGGTAAAGAATCCGCCTGCAGTGTGGGAGACTTGAGTTAGATCCTGGATTGGGAAAATCTCCTGGAGAAGGGAATGGCAACCCACTCCAGTAATCTTGCAGAATTCCATGGACAGAGGAGTCCATGCGGTCACAAAGAGTTGGACACGACTGAGTGACTAACACACACATTATATATATCTGTATATTATATAATATACAGATATATATATAATAGAGAGAGATATATATCAGCCAGAGACCTGAGAACATAGGAAGAAAGCAAGATAAACAGTAATAGCCAATGATCATACAATTTACCCAGGAGTTTATGCCACACATACTAAAAGATTTCTTTCTTCTCTCATCTTCTGTAGCAATTTCTTTGTACAACACTCACTGAATTTAGTATTGAAGTTATTTGTGCATTTTTCTTAATGCCTCTATTCTGTTTTAAACTGTGGCCACATCTAACACATGTAATCTAGTTCATTACCTTTCATATACAGCTGTTAATTAATAAACATTTGTTGATGTTTTCTCTGATATTCATAGATCTGATGCAGCAGAAAGATATCTGAAAACAAAACTCACTACCAATAGTAGTCAGAAGAGGAAGGAAAATATGTGCACACATAGGAGTCTGAGGACACTATTTTAACTCTATTTTAACATTTATGTCATGATCATACAATAGCAGAAAGAGCCAAAACAGATCTTGATTTCCTCCTGCCTCTGTCACAAGTTGTGTGACTTTGGTGGACTTATTCTCTCTGAATCTCAGTATTTTCATCTAGCAAATTTGGTTTGACAGTTTTAAATAAAGAATATAAAAATCTTAGCATAAAAGTCTATGCTAATAGTACCAATCATAGAATAAAGATGTGATAAATTCCTCCCTCCTACATATCACTTCTTAATTTTATCCCTCCAGAAGAGACATCACAAATTAAATGCAGGTAAAAGAATAAAAAGGCCTGAGCTGAGCATACTGGACAGTGTGAGTGCCAATAGGAACAGAGATTAAATGTTGCCATTTCTTCCCATGATGAAAGCAAAACAGAGCTCTGGAATTTTATGTGGAATTTTTCCACCTTTAGTGTTAATAGTGTGGTCAAAATTAAAACACTGTATTCACCAATGAGGGCTTTCCTGGTGGCTCAGTGGTAAAGAATCTGCCTGCATATGCAGGAGGCACAGGTTCAATCCCTGCAAAAGGAAGATCCCTTGGAGAAGGATATGGCAACCCACTACAGTATTCTTGCCTGGGAAATCTCATAGACAAAGGAACCTGGCAGGCTACAGTCCACGGGGTCACAAAAGATTCAGAAACAACCTAGCAATTAAATAACAGCAACAAAAATTCACTGATACTGTGGGGTCAATTAAATTTGTCTGCTGTCCTGTGCCACGCTGCTGCTGCTGCTGCTAAGTCGCTTCAGTCGTGTCCGACTCTGTGCGACCCCAGAGACGGCAGCCCACCAGGCTCCCCCGTCCCTGGGATTCTCCAGGCAAGAACACTGGAGTGGGTTGCCATTTCCTTCTCCAATGCAGGAAAGTGAAAAGTAAAAGGGAAGTCGTTCAGTCGTGTCCGAATCTTAGCGACCCTATGGACTGCAGCCTACCAGGCTCTGCTATCCATGGGATTTGCCAGGCAAGAGTACTGGAGTGGGGTGCCATTGCCTTCTCCCCTATGCCACGCAAATTTTCTACCTTTACTCATCCAAAAAGACCAAAAATGCTAACATTTGCAAGATAATTTAATTTAGCATGCATGAAACATAAACATTTCATATCTCTGTGTGCACACGTACACTCATGCACATTTTGTAAAGTACACACAGTTCTTGGGGTGTGTTGCCAGAAACCACCTGCCTCACTTTATTTCTCTTCTAACTGATTTTTTCCCAATATGATGATATGAATTTAGCTAATCCCTGCAGGGAGAATTATTATTAAGTTTCCCCTCCATTTAGTTAGATAACAACTCTTAAACACAAGGTCAGAGTCATTCTGCCTTAGCCACTCTCCTATGTTTTTAACAACTGCCTTTGTGCCCAGCTGCCTTTAGCCCTCTTCCACATGCATATGCTTTGCCATTTTTTTTTTTTCTGGCTCCTTTCTTCCTGAGAGTTGAAGTAACAAGATAAGTGGCAATTTTTTAAAGGCTAATTAAAAGCCTTTCTGCATATGTCCTATTTAATTAGCTTTTGTCAACCTTGATTATACTCAAATTTTTTAAATTAACTTATATTTATTCTGCTCATATGCATAAAATGAAATAAAAGAGGACAGCTATTGTTACAAGCTTTTCCAGTGAACGACCACTATATTATAATAAAGGAGTTATCAAAATAATATAAACGCTAAACCAGAGCATTTTTAATGTGAATATATTTCATACTGATGAACTCCTATTATTGCTCTGCATGTTTAAGGGCAGAAAGTTAATTTTTCTCTACCATAATCGCTTCTGGTGACGGCTTTGGAATTTCTTAATATGAAGATGACCAATGAGGAGGGAACTGTCCCTACTCTGTTCCGGTGCTTCTCAGACTTTGATGTGTATAAGACTACTCTGCAGAGCTTGCTGTGTGTGTGTTAGTTGCTCAGTCATGTCTGACTCTTTGCGACCCCAATAGTTCACCAGGCTCCTCTGTCCATGGGGACTCTCCAGACAAGAATACTGGAGTGGGTTTCCATGCCCTCCTCCAGGGTACCTTCCCAACCCAGGATAAATCCCAGGTCTCCCACACTGCAGGCAGATACTTTACCATCTAAGCCACCAGGGAAGCCCATAGAGTTCATTAACAATTCACATTTCCGTTGCGCACCTCTGTGACTCTTATCCTGAGGGTCCCTTATCCTCTCTAACCCTCAGTATTCTCTTTTATAAAATGAGAATGACTTCCACATTAAAAGTATTTGCGAGTTTAATATAAAATATTAATAGAAGCGAAAGTCTTAGCATAGCACCCAATATAGAGCATCTACATAGTCCCATGCTTTCCTGGTGACTCAGTGGTAAAGAATTGGCCTGCCAATGTAGAAGATGATGGTTCAATTCCTGGGTCGGGTAGATCCCCTGGAGGAGGACACGGCAATCCACTCCAATATTCTTGTCTGGGAAATCCCATGGAGAGAGGAGCCTAGGAGACTATGGCCCATGCCTTGCAAAATAGTCTGGACACGATTTAGCAACAAAATAACAACGACAACATAGTCCCAAGATTCTGATTCAATAAGCCCCCTCTCCCGGGTAATTCTGCTGCAGGTAGTCTGAGAACGGAGATATTTTGAAAAACTCTACCCTTGTCTCTAGACTGTGACCACTTGGCATGGCCCTGTCTCTGGTTAAGCTCAGTAACAGTTCCTGGGAAGGAGAAATAGAATCTAGGTAATAAAATAAAATCTAACCTTTTATTCCTTTGTACTTAGTCCATCTGTGCTTGCTCCCGGACTGCGTGCTGACGGCTTGTATCTGGCCCTTCACACCAGAGTTCCTACTGCCAACGGCAAGACTTCAGCCAATACTGTAGCTACGAGAGCCACGTGCAGGCACAGCAGTTGAAGGTGGCGGTGGGGACGGGCCGTGAGCAGACTGCAGGGCGCTGTGATCCCGAGTGGTGTGCAGAAAGACTGCGTGAGCAGCACAGGTGCACCTGCACCACCTGAGAAAACCCCCCTCCCCGCCCACCAGATCCCTATAAGGCAGCCCTGATTGTGCTCCCACCAGATCCCTATAAGGCAGCCCTGATTGTGCTCCCACCAGATCCCTATAAGGCAGCCCTGATTGTGCTCCCACCAGATCCCCATAAGGCAGCCCTGATTGTGCTCCCACCAGATCCCCATAAGGCAGCCCTGATTGTGCTCCCACCAGATCCCCATAAGGCAGCCCTGATTGTGCTCCCACCAGATCCCTATAAGGCAGCCCTGATTGTGCTCCCACCAGATCCCTATAAGGCACCCCTGATTGTGCTCCCACCAGATCCCTATAAGGCAGCCCTGATTGCGTTTTGTGCGCGAGAGCTTGGACACTAGAGCTGCAGCTGCGGCCTCTCCATTCAAAGCTTTTCTTTGTTTCTCAACCAAAAACTCCATCTATGGACCCACACAACACCGTGCTGAAGGAAGGACCCTGGTTGGGGATGGACTCTGGCAGGTAGGTAACAGTTCTACCTCAGAATTACCTGTTGAGCTTTCCGAAGTATTAATCCTTGGGCTTCGTTCTCAGAAATTCTAACACTGTATGTGTGATAAGGAGCTCAAGCATTCTGAAAGGTTTGAAAAGTTGATTCCAGTGCTAGTCAGAATCAAGAATCATTACTTCCCAGCAGTGATCTCCAAATACTTTTCTCCAGGTCCACAGTGGAAAAAAATTCAGCATATATCTGTAGTATATATAAGCAAGTTTTACAGAATGATGTATTATTTATTTTAAATATACACAAAAATGGAAGTTTTAAAAAGGATATGAAAGAAAAATATTTTAAACTTTGCTTTTATTTACTAATGGCATTGAAACTCTTTTACCATCAGTTAAAAAATATTTTTAATAGAATTCCAGAACCTTAGTTCTTAAACGTTTGCTAACCACAATAGTTTCATCCCACTAGCATAATTCATGGCATAATACATACTCTTACATCTCAGAATAACTGAATGCACAGTAGACACTTGATATATAACCATGTACCTGAAAAACATACATCATTAGTAATACTGGATTTATATTCCTATTTCAAAGAGTTTTCTTGATAATTCCAATTTTTTCACTTCTTACTAGACCTACTAGATCTGGCTAGGGTGTCACTGGTTTAAATCTTGCAATGTGACTGGTGAAGTTTGTACTCGAAGTCAAAGAAGTATTGATGCTGACATTTTCTTCTAGTTTGCTGTGTTTGTATTATTAGTATTATTTCCAAACAGCAAGTTTTTTGCAGGAATCCTTTGAGGCTATTGCAATGCCTACTAGGGGGTCTTAAGGCTCTACTGAATATTCATATTCTTGAACTACTATAGGTCACACTTGGCTTCAGATTTGTTCAGAATAATATAGGCTAGGAATACAGCCTGCCAGAAGTCAGAGCTAAGCATTCCTCTTCTGCCAGAGTCCTTCAACACTTCTTGCCATTGTCCAGGGAGTGAACTCTGACCTTCCTTTATGACAGCTCAGGTTCAAGGTTATCAAATCCATATTGGCTTGTTTCAGGATCTACCCTGGTAACCAGTGTCTCTTGAAGCAACTCCATAGGCATAACTTCTGGGGTTCTTATAGGGACATAATCAGCTCTAGGATCACCACTCTCACCCAAAAGCTATGATGTTCCCATTAGGAACTTACAGTTCCCCTGGTCCAGTTGTAGCCATTTACTTAGTCATTTTTACCACTAAGTAATGTCGCCTAGCAACCTATTTGATTCACTAGCTTTAACAGGACTCTAAGCGAGGAGCTGAAAAGCTAACAAAAGGGCAAGTTCTTGTGCAGAAGGAGAAAAGGTTTCCTAACCTTTTATTCACACCTTGTGGATATCCAGTTTTGAGGTAGTTAGTCTAAATAAAACCAGGAGATATATCTTTAAATTCATTTATCTGAGTACACATAGCATACATCAAAGTGAAGTTTTCTAAAAGCCAACAAACAAATGAGATTGCCTCTGTTATCTCTGCCTTGGGGGCACTCACATCCAAATAACTCACATACAATACACAACATGTGAAAACTTGGTGCTTAGATGGACTGAGGAAGGATGGTGTGATTCACATATTAAATACTGTATGTTGTTATATTTTAATAAACTTCATTTCGGGAGCAGTTTTAGGTTCACAGCAAAATTGAGAGGAAGGTGGGAAGGGATAAATTGGGAGATAGGGACTGACATATACACACTACTGTATATAAAATAGATAACTAATAAGAAACTACTGTTTAGCACAGGGAATGCAATACTCTGTAATGGCCTATATGGGAAAATAATCTAAAAAAAGAGTGGATATATGCCTATGTATAACTGATTCACTTTGCTGTTCACCTGACACTAACACAACATTGTAAATCAACTATACTCCAATAAAAACGTGAAAAAACAAGCAAAAAAAAAAAAACCTGAGAGGAAGGTACATAGATTTCCCATATACCTTCTGCCCTGACACATGCATAGCCTCCCCCATTGGCAGGCTTTCCCACCAGAGGGGCTGCATTTGTTACAACTGATGAATCTACAATGACATCTCCCAGTTCCCCAAAGTCCATAGCTTACATTAGTTAACTCTTGATATACCTGCTATGGGTTTGGACAAATGTTTAATAACATGTATTCACCATGGAGAACATGGTTCTAAAATTCTTTGTCACGTGAGGTTTTCACGTAGAACGTTTAGCTTCTCTTATTCCACCTTACTGAAACTGTAGTGTCCTGGCTTTATGGAACAGTCATCAGAAACATGGTAGGGACTTCTGTGGCGGTCCCGTGTTAAGACTCTGCACTTCCACTGTGGGGGGTATGGGTTCAAACTCTGGTCTGGGATCTTAAGATCCCGCATGCCGCACAGTGCAGCCAAAACAAAATGGTATTACTATTTTCTTATCTTTTGAGGTCAAAATATATGAAGATAAAAAATAGACTTTAAATAGATACTAGATTATAGATAGTTGTGGATGGATAGATAGATATAATTAAACAGATAGATAGATGCTCACATTTTGTTTTTAAACTCTATTAAGTTGCCTCTTACACTCACTGAGCTATATCGCCTCCTCTTGGAAGACACTGCTCTTAGCTCTACATGATCTGAGCTCTGCTTGCTCCAATAGCCTCAGTTGGAGGCTAGCTAGCTAGGCCTCTGCTAGCTCCAGTCACTCTTGCCCTTATTCTCTGAGCACTGCCCTTAGTGGGCTTCCCAGGTGGTTTAGTGGTAAAGAACTTCCCTGCCCATGCAAGGGATGCGGGTTCAATCCCTGGGCCAGGAAGATCCCCTGGGATAGGAAATGGCAACCTGCTCCAATATTCTTGGCTGGAGAATCTCATGGACAGAGGAGCCTGGTACAATCCATGGGGTTGCAAAAGAGTCAAACACGACTGAGCAACAAAGCGTGCACACACACCACCCTTAGTATATGTTGGCTTTTTCTCTTTTTAAGTTCTTCTAACACAGTGCTTCTCAAACTGTAACCTCTATATGAATCACCTGGAGATTTTGATACACAGATTTTGATTGAGACTTAAGAAAGGCCCAATAAACTTCTGACATGGCAGGGACCAGGACCACATTTTGAATAGAAAAGCTCCAGCCCAATGATTCGCATGCCTGGGTCCACATCAGAATCCCTGGGGAGCTTGTTAATCAGCTGATACTCATATTCTACCTCCAGCAAGGCCATCCTTTTTCTCCTCTGAAAGCCTCCTCATACAAATTTCCTCTTCCTCTAAGGCACTTCACCCAACACTGCCACACCACCCTTTCAAAGTGAAAGTGAAAGTATTAGGTGCTCAGTAGTGTCCGATTCTTTGTGACCCCATGGACTGTAGCCTGCCAAGCTCCTCTGTCCTTGGAATTCCATTACCTTCTGCAGGGCATCTTCCTGATCCAGGGATCAAACCTGGGTCTTCCACATTGCAAGTAGTTTATCATCTGAGCCACCAAGCAAGCCTACTCTTTCAAACCTCAGGTTAAATGTCACTTCTTCAGACACTCTCAGCTTGGCAAGGACTCCTGTTTTATTCCATTTGGGCTGCTGTAGCAAAACACCATAGACTAGGTAGCTTATAAACCACAGAAACATACTTCTCATAGTTATGGAAGCTGGGAAGTCTGAGATCAAGTTGCCAGCAGATTCAGTGCCAGGTGAGAGCCCACTTCACTGTAACCTCACACGGTGGAAGAGGCTCAGGAGCTCCGTAAGGTCTCTTTTTTGTGGCAGCACTAATCACATTCAAGAGGCCCCTGCCTTCATGACCTAATCACCTCCCAAAGACCCACTTCCAACACCATCAACTATGAATTACAGGGAGACAAAAACACTAGGTCTATAGCAGGTCATCTGTCATAGTCTCCCTTAGCGCCTAATCTTTACCACATGAAGCTCATCAGCATTCCAGTTAAATAACAAAATGTGTTAATCCCTCTTTGCTTTCTGCTCAAATTTCCTTTACAGCTGGATTCATGCCTGCCAACTTTTTCCACCTGTGTATCCCCACTGTCTAGCACTGTGCACACATGATAGGTTCTGAACTCATATTAAGTAAATGAATCAGTCTTTTTTAATATACACCTGAGTTTGCCAGTGTAATGCCAAGAAAACTAGAGAAATATGATTCCTATATTTCTAAACTATATGAGGAATATATATTTTTATTTAATCTCAAAGATGACATTTAACAACATTACTATAATCAAAAGTCACATATTAAGTGCCTATTTTATCAGTCAGTAGATGATGGTTATAAAGATAGATAGGACCCAAGACTTAACAGAGCTTGTAGTCTTCTGCATGCTTAGTCACTCAGTTGTATTCAACTCTTTTCGATCCTTTGGACTATAGCCAGCCAGGCTCTTCTCTTCATGGCATTTTTCAGGCAGGAATACTGGAGCAGATTGCCATTTCCTCTTCCAGAGTATCTTCCTGACCCAGAGATCGAACCGATATCTCCTATGTCTCCCGCATTGCAGGAGGATTCTTTACCTGCTGAGCCATAAAGGAAGCCCCCTGTAGTCTTGTAGGGAATATAGATATTCAAGGGTTTAGGGTCCAAGCCAGTGTCAGGAGACTTACATCAAGCATTCTCTTCTTTCCCATAGTGGGGAGGAAGCTGAAAATGAGAAACATCATACACAGATTTAAGCTGAACCCTATAACTAATGATAGGCATTAATCAAATGATATTGAATGGATTAAATGGACTTTTTAAAACTTCATTTTATATTGGAGTATAGCCAATTGACAATGTTGTGATAGTTTCAGGTGAACAGCAAAGGGACTCAGCCATTCATATACATGCATCCATTTTCCCCCAAACACCCCTCCTTATGAAGCATATAGTGAGGGCCCTAAAGCAAGTCTAGGGAAATATATATGGACTGAGACCTGAATGACAGTTGATGCAGACGAAGGATGAAGGGTACAGAGGTTTCAGACAGAGGGAACAGCCTGTTCTAAGACCTTATGGCAGGAGCCTAAGGAAAAACACCTAAGTGAACAGAGTCCAGTGAAGCTGGAGCAGATACGTGAGGTTAAGCTGGAGAAAGAATCAGGAAACGGGTCAGGCAGGAGCTTGTAGAGAATTCTGAACTTTATTTTGAGTTCAATGCAAAGTCCCTAAGGAGTTTTAAGCAGGGAATAATATGTTCTGATGGCAAAGCTGGAAGATCATCCTGGCTCCAGTAACTGTAATTTTATCAGGATAAACCAGATAAGCCTTTCCTCCTCTTAATGATGATTATTTCATTTTTACCTATTTATTCTTCTGCAGTTTTCTCAACCATAAAATATCTCTGCCCTTTGTACATTTCCTGGTGATTTATCCTGAACCTTATACAGCTTGGCTAGAGGCATTCTGATACTTATGGTCTTCTGATTTTCCCTGAATCTAATCAAAAAACCATAATTCAGTCTTTGTTTTTCAATAGAGTATACCATCTTAAAATATTATTCTACCCATTTTGGTAGCAATATTTTAATTAAATATTAAAGTTGCAGAAATTAAAGCTATATATCTATTTCAAAAGACACAGAAAATTTATCTTAGTGTCTGGGAAGCATTATAAAATGAGCAGGAGGTTTGAGGAGAGAAAATATTGGTACAATGTTTCAGGTGTTTTAGGTTATCAATGCTGTAGAGCACCTCCTCCCTATAGTGAGAACAGGTACTTTGATTAAATCTAGATTTAAAAATATAAATCAAAATGAAGAAAACCTATTCCTTAGCAGCACAATTATTTTTTTATTTAATTTTTATTGCAGTATAGTTGCTTTACAATGTTGTGTTAGCTTCTACTGTACAGCAAAATGAATCAACCCTATGTGTGTGTGTGTGTGTGTGTGTGTGTGTATATATATATATATCCCCCATTTTTCCACTTCCTTCCCATTCAGCCACAGAGCATTAAGTAGAGTTCCCTGTGCTATACATATACACAGTTGATACTATGTATAACATAGATAACTAATGAGAAACACTTTACAAGATGGAAACAAAGCAGAGCAAACCCAGAGCAGTTGGTCAGTGGCCTCTGGTTGCCATCCTCTTTCCTGGCTGAGGGGCAGCACAATTCTCTGTAAGAATTTCTTTCTTTTTTTTTTTTTTTTGAGAGAGAGAACATTTATTTAACTATTTTAGTGGGTCAAGTTGGGGACAGAGACTCTGCCCCAGAAGCATGTTGTGGACATGCAGTTCCTCCTTTGCTATATCTGTTTTGCACTAAGCCGGTAGTTTTAAGTTCTATCTAGCTCCACTGATTCCTTCTTATGTTAAATATTAGATAGCATCCCTTTAACCTTCAAAAATTAAATTATTAGAATAATATTTCCTAGTCACACACATTTCAAGCAATTCAATAAAATTTCCTAAATGTACTATAAATAGGATTGCCAGAGACAATATCTAGCACATACTTAACACTAAAAATTTATTTGTAGCTTATCTGAAATTTAAATGTAACTTGGCTTCCTATATTTTTATTTGTTAAACCTGGCAAGCCTAATTAGGAAAAGACAATAATATCTGAATAGTATTTAGTGTAACTGCTTAGCCTTGACTATGCTATAACACTTAAGGAGGTTGTTAGATGCTTTTGCCAATGTTGGAATCACCAGATTGCAATAGTTATCAATGCAGACTGATATTGGTAGGTTTCATTGGCCTCTCAAATGCCATAAGCAGTATGGCTGTTAGTGATATGATTATTGGAAATGACAAACACTCTCAGAAAATTTTAAAACTAAGCCACCAAGCTCTTCTGGTTTGCATAGTAGTTGCATTCCTGAAAGACCTCGTGTATATTAAAATCATGCCATACAGCATACGTACACACATACTCACACACATTAAGGTAAGTTCTGCTGCTGCTGCTGCTAAGTCGCTTCAGTCGTGTCCAACTCTGTGCGACCCCGTAGATGGCAGCCCACCAGGTTCCCCCATCCCTGAGATTCTCCAGGCAAGAGCACTGGAGTGAGTTGCCATTTCCTTCTCCAATGCATGAAAGGAAAAGTGAAAGTGAAGTCGCTCAGTCATGTCTGACTCTTAGTGACCCATGGACTGCAGCCTACCAGGCTCCTCCGTCCATGGGATTTTCCAGGTGAGAGTACTGGAGTGGGTTGCCATTGTCTCAGATAATTAGAGCTTCTCACGTACATGTCTGTCCAGCAGGACATTCAAGAATCATGGAAGACATGGTACAATTCTTTGTTGTGTGGGACTTTGCTACTTATTGTAGGACATTTATCTTCTCCGGCTCCAGCTCATCAAAACCAGTTGTACCCTCCCTCTATGGAAACAGTCTAAGAACACTTCCACTGATTTCCCCTAATTGATGGTAGCAGTCTCACTGAAGCTACTAATTTAAACCATACGTAAAAGGAAAATTAGGGGAGTTTTTCTAGGACAAATGAGGGAAGAATTTGGAGAAAGAACAGAGATAAACTGTTAGAATTTCATCAATTCCTTCTCTTGGTACATCATTAAACCACTGGTTAGCCTAAAAATCTTTAGTAAAATATCCATTTCCCTATTTCTGAGAGTTTGAAGTGAGGAGGAAGAAAGAGGCTCTGAGAACTATATTCTCTCTTTCTCTTCTAGGACCTATGTTATGGGGACAGGGAAGAGGGATGGGAAACAGAGTTGTTAGGGAGACTGCATGGGTACCAAGTTGCTTCAGTCATGTCCGACTCTTTGCCTATGGACCTTAGCCCTCCAAGTTTCTCTGTCCATGGGATTCTCCAGGCAAGAATACTTGAGTGGGTTGCCATACCTTCCTCCAGGAGATCTTCCTGACTCAGGGATTAAACCCGCATCTCGTATGTCTCCTGCATTGGCAGGCGGGTTCTTTACCACTATCACTACCTGGGAAGCCCACAGGGAGACTACTTTCAGTATTAGAAAGGGGTTCCCCACCGCCTTGTTCTGGTTCTGCCAGCTAAGGCTGAAAGCCTCTGCCAATGCAGTGGTCACTGCATAATCATTGTGCATGGTTTCCTTGGAATGATGTAAAACTTCACTCTGCCCCTCCCCCAATCAAGCAAGCCCCTTTTTGAAATGACAATGATGTCTCCCATGGACTTTCCAATGATGCAGTGCCCAACCCCTTGTCTAGTCCACAGCCCAGAGCTCCTGTGCCTCCTGTAATCTCTGGGTTCCTTCATTTGGAATCCTATTCCACACTATCCAAGGATCTTGGAATAATTGGACCTCTTAGCAATTGCTTCCCCCACCCCACGTCCACTTCCTAGCTGCATTGTAACACAGTTACTTCAGGAAGCATATGTTAATCAATTGGCCCCCTTGTGTTAGAAATCTCCAGGCCCCAGTGAGCATCTGTCACAAGTTCAATCATACCCCAGATCTCAAAGTACTTATGTCAAGCATCCTTTCCTTTCCATAGTGGGGAGGAAGCTGAAAATGACAAGTATCACACAGTGGCCTAAGCCAGTTTGGATCTTCATAGAGGATATCTATAGTGTCCTATGGTTAGAGGTGAGTAAAGACTGAATGGGTCCTTCCCCTCAACCTTGGTACCACGTGGTATACTACAGTAAATTTGCTACCCATACAGGCAAATGTTATGGAAGGCAGTAAAACAGTCTTACAACTTGTACTGTAGGTCTAATCAAATTCTAGCTTTCTGTCCAACCATGCAGATGCAAGGATATTCAGTTAGCCTTCTGGTCAGGGTCAAGTAACAAAATGTTCCATTATGAAATTGAAAACAGTCTCTCAATTTCCTTGGAATCCTAAACCTAGGGAGCCATTCCAAATAGTGAACGCTTTTGAATTCCATGAGTAGTTATACCTTGTTCATAGAAGGGAGAAAACTGGCTGCACAATATTACTAGTCTATCCACACATCTTGAGCACCACTGATTCCAATAATGAAGATTTTCTAATATTCATTATGCTAAGTAACAAAGATAAGTGAAGCCAATGTGCATTCTGAGAGTGGGTTCCTGATTAGTCAGTCATTCAAACGTTAACCAACTACTTTGGGAGTGTGCATGTCCAATTCAGATCAGATCAGATCAGTTACTCAGTCGTGTCCAGCTCTTTGCGACCCCATGAATCGCAGCACGCCAGGCCTCCCTGTCCATCACCAACTCCCGGAGTTCACTCAGACTCACGTCCATCGAGTCAGTGATGCCATCCAGCCATTTCATCCTCTATTGCCCCCTTCTCCTCCTGCCCCCAATCCCTCCCAGCATCAGTCTTTTCCAATGAGTCAACTCTTCACATGAGGTGGCCAAAGTACTGGAGTTTCAGCTTTAGCATCATTCCTTCCAAAGAAATCCCAGGGCTGATCTTCTTCAGAATGGACTGGTTGGATCTCCTTACAGTCCAAGGGACTCTCAAGAGTCTTCTCCAACACCACACTTCAAAAGCATCAATTCTTCAGCACTCAGCCTTCTTCACAGTCCAACTCTCACATCCATACATGACCACAGGAAAAACCATAGCCTTGACTAGACGAACCTTTGTTGGCAAAGTAATGTCTCTGCTTTTCAATATGCTATCTAGGTTGGTCATAACTTTCCTTCCAAGGAGTAAGCGTCTTTTAATTTCATGGCTGCAGTAACCATCTGCAGTGATTTTGGATCCCAAAAAATAAAGTCTGACACTGTTTCCACTGTTTCCCCATCTATTTCCCATGAAGTGACGGGACCGGATGCCATGATCTTCGTTTTCTGAATGTTGAGCTTTAAGCCAACTTTTTTACTCTCCACTTTCACTTTCATCAAGAGGCTTTTGAGTTCCTCTTCACTTTCTGCCATAAGGGTGGTGTCATCTGCATATCTGAAGTTATTGATATTTCTCCCGGCAATCTTGATTCCAGCTTGTGTTTCTTCCAGTCCAGCGTTTCTCATGATGTATTCTGCATATAAGTTAAATAAACAGGGTGACAATATACAGCCTTGACGAACTCCTTTTCCTATTTGGAACCAGTCTCTTGTTCCATGTCCAGTTCTAACTGTTGCTTCCTGACCTGCATACAAATTTCTCAAGAGGCAGGTCAGGTGGTCTGGTATTCCCATTTCTTTCAGAATTTTCCACAGTTTATTGTGATCCACACAGTCAAAGGCTTTGGCATAGTCAATAAAGCAGAAATAGATGTTTTTCTGGAACTCTCTTGCTTTTTCCATGATCCAGCGGATGTTGGCAATTTGATCTCTGGTTCCTCTGCCTTTTCTAAAACCAGCTTGAACATCAGGAAGTTCACGGTTTACATATTGCTGAAGCCTGGCTTGGAGAATTTTGAGCATTACTTTACTAGCGTGTGAGATGAGTGCAATTGTGTGGTAGTTTGAGCATTCTTTGGCATTGCCTTTCTTTGGGATTGGAATGAAAACTGACCTTTTCCAGTCCTGTGGCCACTGCTGAGTTTTCCAAATTTGCTGGCATATTGAGTGCAGCACTTTCACTGCATCATCTTTCAGGATTTGGAATAGTTCAACGGGAATTCCATCACCTCCACTAGCTTTGTTCGTAGTGATGCTTTCTAAGGCCCACTTGACTTCACGTTCCAGGATGTCTGGCTCTAGGTGAGTGATCACACCATCGTGATTATCTGGGTCGTGAAGATCTTTTTTGTACAGTTCTTCTGTGTATTCTTGCCATCTCTTCTTAATATCTTCTGCTTCTGTTAGGTCCATACCATTTCTGTCCTTTATCGAGCTCATCTTTGCATGAAATGTTCCTTTGGTATCTCTGATTTTCTTGAAGAGATTCCTAGTCTTTCCCATTCTGTTGTTTTCCTCTATTTCTTTGCATTGATCGCTGAAGAAGGCTTTCTTATCTCTTCTTGCTATTCTTTGGAACTCTGCATTCAGATGTTTATATCCTTCCTTTTCTCCTTTGCTTTTCACTTCTCTTCTTTTCACAGCTATTTTTAAGGCCTCCCCAGACAGCCATTTTGCTTTTTTGCATTTCTTTTCTATGGGAATGGTCTTGATCCCTGTCTCCTGTACAATGTTATGAATCTCATTCCCTAGTTCATCAGGCACTCTATCTATCAGATCTAGGCCCTTAAATCTATTTCTCACTTCCACCGTATAATCATAATGGATTTGACTTAGGTCATACCTGAATGGTCTAGTGGTTTTCCCTACTTTCTTCAATTTCAGTCTGAATTTGGCAATAAGGAGTTCATGGTCTGAGCCACAGTCAGCTCCTGGTCTTGTTTTTGCTGACTGTATAGAGCTTCTCCATCTTTGGCTGCAAAGAATATAATCAATGTAATTTTCGGTGTTGACCATCTGGTGATGTCCATGTGTAGAGTCTTCTCTTGTGTTGTTGGAAGAGGGTGTTTGTTATGACCAGTGCATTTTCTTGGCAAAACTCTATAAGTCTTTGCCCTGCTTCATTCCTTATTCCAAGACCAAATTTGCCTGTTACTCCAGGTGTTTCTTGACTTCCTACTTTTGCATTCCAGTCCCCTATAATGGAAAGGACACCTTTTTTGGGTGTTCTAAAAGGTCTTGTAGGTCTTCATAGAACCACTCAACTTCAGCTTCTTCAGCATTACTGGTTGGGGCATAGACTTGGATTACTGTGATATTGAATGGTTTGCCTTGGAAACAAACAGAGATCATTCTGTCATTTTTGAGATTGCATCCAAGTACTGCATTTCAGACTCTTTTGTTGATCATGATGGCCACTGCATTTCTTCTGAGGGATTCCTGCCCGCAGTAGTAGATATAATGGTCATCTGAGTTAAATTCACCCATTCCAGTCCATTTCAGTTTGCTGATTCCTAGAATATTGACATTCACTCTTGCCAATTAGAGGTCTTCAAATACTAACTAATTACCCATAGGGTTTGTAGATTAAAAGTAATTAGCATGCATATATCACACTCTCTGTGATGAAGTATACTAAAGTAAATTTAGATAATCAGACATACTGGTTGACATATTTTACAACTGTTGTCCAGGAATAATTATAGTGTCCCCTTTCACTTTCAAAAGTGTCTCAGGTTAGGCAAAAACTCTACCCACCCTATAATACAAGGGAATTCCTTGTTTCACAGTACATCCTTCAAGAACTCTTCCTCCATACTACTCTGAAGACATTCAAGTTGTGTCTACAGGTTCTACCGCACATTAAGCATTCTTTAAATAACAACTGCTAACCTATCCAGCTTGGAGGATACCCCCAACAGTTATGAGGAGCTCTAAAGAACCCCATTCCTCGCCTTTGGAGGGGAGAAATCATCACACCCTAAGAAGGAAACAAAAATAAGCCACTCCTAACATTTAGTCCATCTCTTCCATGCTTTTCTTATTTTGAGTTGGGATACCTGGGCAAGATTGATAGATAGTGAACTGCTGGTTATACACTGTCACCTGGTGGTAAGTCCTGCAGGCAGGAGACTGATCCTAATTGCTGGCACTCTTTGGGAATATGTGGTACTTCCCATCTTTCATCATCAGCTTTGGACATCTCAGTTTTTAGCCAGCAGTTCTATAACTCCTGCTTTTTCTTTAAATTCTAGGTTCTGTCACCCCTTCCTTGGTATGCTCTAAGAATGTTAAAAACAAAACATGAATGCAGAAGGATCTGAGGAAACAGGAAAAACCTCACTCTACTTGCATACCTGTGGCCTCCAGAATTCAAGTGAAGACACTTCAACTTGGTAGAATGCAGCTCATTTTACTCCCAGGGTTCTGGTGACTGTACAGGGAGGGAGGCAGTCTGCAGCAAAAGAGAGGTCATATCTCTCAAAAACACTGTTCAGAAAGCAGATTTGAATCCACTCTTGGTCTTACCAGTGTGACTGGGTTCCTCTGCTCTCTTCCTTTGAATATCTTAGCTGTGGGGGAGTGATGACACTGGAAATGGAAGTTGTGGGGAGACAACTTCACATTGGCAGCTGGAATTTGGGCTTTAAGTTCATATTTGAAGGCCACTTGGACCCTCACAATGGGTCTCAATTTTTCTGCATTTTTACACAGTTTGACATTGTAGTTCTTCATTTTTTTATGGTATCTTTATTTATTTTTTAATTAATTTATTTTAATTGAAAGCTAATTACTTTACAATATTGTAGTGGTTCTTGCCATACATTGACATGAATCAGCCATGGGTGTACATGTGTCCCCCATCCTAAACCCCGCTCCCACCTCCCTCCCCATCCCATCCCTCAGAGTTGTCCCAGTGCACTGGCTTTGAGTGCCCTGTTTCATGCATTGAACTTGGACTGGTGATCTATTTCACATATGGTAATATACATGTTTCAATGTTATTCCCTCAAATCATCCCACCCTCACCTTCTCCTGCAGAGTCCAAAAGTCTGTTCTTTATATCTGTGTCTCTTTAGCTGTCTTGCATATAAGGTCATCATTACCATCTTTCTAAATTCCATACATATTCATTAATATACTGTATGGGTGTTTTTCTTTCTTACTTCACTCTATATAATAGGCTCTAGGTTCACCCACCTCATATGCTACTGCTAAGTCACTTCAGTCATGTCTGACTCTGTGCGACCCCAGAGACAGCAGCCCACCAGGCTCCCCCTCCCTGGGATTCTCCAGGCAAGAACACTGGAGTGGGTTGCCATTTCCTTCTCCAATGCATGAAAGTGAAAAGTGAAAGTGGAGTCGCTCAGTCGTATCCGACTCTTAGCGACCCCATGGACTACAGCCCACCAGGTTCCTCCATCCATGGGATTCTCCAGGCAATAGTACTGAAGTGGGGTGCCATTGCCTTCTCTGCCACCTCATATGAACTGATTCAAATGCGTTCTTTTTAATAGCTGAGTAATATTCCATTGTGTATATGTACCACAGCTTTCTTATCCATTCGTCTGCCGATAGACATCTAGGTTACTTCCATGTCCTAGCTATTGTAAACAGTGCTGCGATGAACA
Source organism: Bubalus kerabau (assembly GCF_029407905.1). Lineage (NCBI taxonomy): Eukaryota > Metazoa > Chordata > Mammalia > Artiodactyla > Bovidae > Bubalus > Bubalus kerabau. Next base: position 97,010,424 of record NC_073626.1, read on the forward strand.
TTGGGGTACACGTATCTCTTTCAATTCTGGTTTCCTCAATGGGATTGCTCGGTCATATGGCAGTTCTATTTCCAGTTTTTTAAGGAACCTCCACACTGTTCTCCATAGTGGCTCTACTAGTTTACATTTCCACCAACAGTGTAAGAGGGTTCCCTTTTCTCCACACCCTCTCCAGCATTTATTGTTTGTAGACCTTTTGATAGCAGCCATTCTGACCAGCATGAGATGGTATCTCATTGTGATTTTGAGTTGCATTTCTCTGATAATGAGTGATGTTGATCATCTTTTCATGTGTTTTTTAGCCATCTGTATGTCTTCTTTGGATAACTGTCTGTTTAGTTCTTTGGCCCATTTTTTGATTAGGTTATTTATTTTTCTGGTATTGAGCTGTATGAGCTGCTTTCATATTTTTGAGATTAATTCTTTGTCAGTTGCTTCATTTGCTATTATTTTCTCCCATTCTGAAGGCTGCCTTTTCATCTTGCTTACAGTCTCCTTCATTGTGCAAAAGCTTTTAATTAGGTCCCATTTGTTTACTTTTGCTTTTATTTCCATTACTCTGAAAGGTGGGTCATAGAGGACCTTGCTGTGATTTATGTCAGAAAGGGTTTTGCCTATGTTTTCCTCTAGGAGTTTTAGTTTCTGGCCTTACATTTAGATATTTAATTGATTTTTAGTTTATTTTTGTGTATGGTGTTAGAAAGCATTCTACTTTCAATCTGTTACAGGTGGTTGTCCAGTTTTCCCAGCACCACTTGTTAAAGAGATTGTCTTTTCTCCATTATATATTCTTGCCTCCTTTGTCAAAAATAAGGTGTGCATAGGTGTGTGGATTTACCTCTGGGATTTCTATTTTGTTCCACTGATCTATATTTCTGTCTTTGTGCCAGTACCATACTGTCTTGATGACTGTGGTTTTGTAGTAGAGCCTGAAGTCAGGCAGGTTGATTCCTCCAGTTCTATTCTTCTTTCTCAAGATTTCTTTGGCTATTCATGGTTTTTTTGTGTGTTTCCATACAAATTGTGAAATTATTTGTTCCAGTTATGTGAAAAATACCATTGGTAGCTTGATAGGGATTGCATTGAATCTATAGATTGCTTTGAGTTCAAGTCCTTTATTTGAGGACCATGTGATATAGAAACAAAAGAATGATCTCTCAGTCATGTCCGACTCTTTGCGACCCTATGAACTGTAGCCCACCAGGCTCCTCTGTCTATGGGATTCTCAGGCAAGAATACTGGAGTGGGTTGCCATTTCCTTCTCCAGGGGATCTTCCCTACCCAGGGATTGAACCTGGGTCTCCCTCATTGCAGGCAGATCCTTTACCATCTGAGCCACAAGGGAATATCAGAGAACTTATGTTCAATTCCCCATCTACCACATATTAATTCATTGTTAAGGGTTTCTCCTCCAAATGATAAATAATGCCATATAAAGTGTTGCAGACAGACGCTTTACCATCTGAGCCACTAGGGAAGCCCATTTGAAGATTAAGAGATATAAAAACATATCACAAATTTTTAAAAAAATAGAAAGAAAAACATAAATGTACTTTGCAGATGATTAAATAGTGGGACAAGGAAATTATATAAATTGTCCAAAGTAACACACTACTTATGAGAATAATCCAGGTCTTCTGACTTGGGCACTTGTCAATGCCACAAACATAGTAAGTGGCAAACATGTATTCAATTCAATGAAAGTTCACCTAACTAGAAAGCAGAGCTCTTGTAGCTAAGTCAGCAGATCTCAAATTTCCATACCAAGATTGTTGACAGTGTTTCAGGCATTCTGCTAAGCCCTCAATAGACACATTTAATCTCATTTAGAGGATGAGGTGGCTGGATGGCATCACCAACTCCATGGACATGAGTTTGGGTAAACTCCAGGAGTTGGAGATAGACAGGGAGGCCTGGCGTGCTGCAATTTATGGGGTCACAAAGAGTCAGACATGACTGAGTGACTGAACTGGACTGAACTGGTTCTTAATACTGTTATTAATATACTCATTTTCTAAAGAAGAGACTAATCTTTAAATGGTTAGTACACTTGTCAATGCCACAAACATAGTAAGTGGCAAACATGTATTCAATTCAATGAAAGTTCACCTAACTAGAATGCAGAGCTCTTGTAGCTAAGTCAGCAGATCTCAAATTTCCATACCAAGAATCAGATTAAAAATAATAACCCACATGATCCATCTTTAGGTTTGAGAACCATTGTTTGGGGCAATTACCTCATTTAACATCTGGAAAACACAGAGCACATTCCTGGAACAAGGAAGCTATTTCTTATTTCTTTCCTCCTAATACGGTTTATCCGGATTGTTCTGCCATCCCATGGGGATGGGGGAAAGAATGAGAGAGGTTGCAGGTGGGAACCAGGCATAGGTTAATATACAGTGCAGTAAAAATGGTAGAAGCACAAAGAGCATGCAGTGACTTTGGTGGTGGTGGAGGGTGGTGGGAGTTCACACATAAAATCAACTGAAAACATTTCCCTTCAAAGCAAAGCTAACCTTAACAATGGTCATGCTTACATGAATTTAACCACAGACTAACATAGAAATATACTTCTTTTTTCTTGTAAGGCTGCCCTGGTTGTCAGTTTTAACCTCATTTCCCCTAAATCAAAATAGGATCGAAAAAAAAAAAAAAAAAATAGGATCGAGGTGTGAAGAAATCTATCCCTCTCCATAGATGCCTCATAGTGTCACATGTCGGCTTTAAATTTGTGTAAGACAATACATTTCATAATCTGTAGTCACTTTAAAAATAAACATTTCTTGCTTTACAGCAGGGTAGTGTGAGAAAACTAAGTTCTTTTCCCAACTTTGGTGAACAACACAAGAGTGTTACCAAGCAAAGGGCTTGATGCCCAGTGAACACAGAAGCCAATATTACAGCATCAGCTTTTGAGAAAAAACTTTATTGCTGGCAAAGATACAGAAGGCACAGTTCATATCTGTGTCCCAGATCTGGGTTTTGGTCAAACGTCTCTGAATTAGAGGAGGAGGGCTGTTATGTGGAAGTGCTGGCGAGCAGGTTGCATTGGAGGGCTTAGAGCTTGGCCCTTTAGAGGAAGGTATGATAAAGGTGCTTCAGCACCAGCTCTTCCTGGACACTGGACCCTTCACTTCTGAGAAGATTCTGACATTCAGATCATTTCCAAGTTCTTTGGCTCTGTGAGGGGGGAAACACTGGCTCCAGGCATTGTTTGAGGCCAAAATTTCTCCTCTGTGTGTGCTTCAGCTACATGACTGATGGTTTTCTGTTGTCTCTGAAAAACAACTCAGTATCTTGTTAGAAAATGGACCAGTTTAGGACTGGTTCTAAGGTTACAAAAGGAACCTCTGGTCTTAAAGTGTATTTAATTAGCTGAAGTCGCTCACCCTGGGAACTGCCCAATTTCTATCCCTATATGATAGCACTTTCTGGCTTCACACATGAAAAGATGGCTGGGAGATTATCCCTGAGACAGCATGTCCTTGGCTACATTGGTACCACTTTTCTTCTGAGTGAGTTTCAGTCAGATACATGTATCCCTAAAATAATGGAATAAGTGTCCTCTTTCTTTATACCATTCTCCAAATTGACACCTAATGAGATACATATTTCTCCTACAGAAGCAAGTCATCAGTTTTAGAACAACAATCCTGGTTATGCAACCTCCCTCAACCACACAAGGGACTGTCTTCAAGGCAGCTGGCTAAGAGTTGGAGACCCAGATGCCCATAAACTCTCCTGCCTTCCTGACTAAATGAAAGTTTACTAAAGCAAATTTTAGCAATTGGCTGAAGAAAGAGAGTATAATCATAGAAGAACTTGAAAAGGTTATGAATACTCTATTGCTTGGAGAAGGAAATGGCAACCCACTCCAGTATTCTTGCCTAGAGAATCCCATGAACAGAGCCCAGCAAGCTACAGTCCATGGGGTTGCAAGAGTCGGACACAACTTAGCAACTAAACCACCACCACCACCGCTCTATCAAACATCAGGTTTTAAGTGGATGTTCTTCCAAACATTCAAAAAAAAGATTAGGAAAACTTTATATTAAATATATATGGCATAGAAAAGATAGAAAGGGTCTTAACTCATTCTCAAGGCTAGCATAATTTTCTAGTTTCATAACACCTATGTACATAGATATAAAAGTCCTAAATAAGATATGGATAAATCTAATATAGCACTTTATTAAAAAGAACAATATACTTACAAAGTAAGGTTTTTCCAAACAACGGAAGGCTGATTCACTTCCGCTCATTAGCAAGTCTATCAGTGCAATTCAGCACATCAATATAGTAAATTAATGTATATATATACATATATAATATATTCTTATATTATCATCTCAGTGTATGTTACAAAGGATTCAATTCCTCAGCATCCCATTTAAGATTGTAACATTAGAAGTAACCCTTCGAAAATCAAGAATAAGCACAGAGATGTCCTATCCATAGCACTCTTCAAATTTGTGCTGCTGGTCCTCACCAGTATAATTAAATGAGAAAAAGAATTTAGAGGCATAAATATTTGAAAGTGATCCAATCCTAGACCTACCTGTGCTCAGATTCACTATCATAGGTGGGCAATCTCTGCAGTATTGGTTCCTTTTCAGCTGGTGTCCAGCTAAATCCAAAAGATGGCAGGCAGAGTAGGAGACTGACTGGAGAGTGGAGAAAGGGAGAAGCCTAGGTATTTCTCCCACCTCCTTTCAGCCTTGTACAACTTCTCTGGCAGCAGCTTTTTTTGTTTGTTTGTTTTGATTTTTGTTTTATTTTTCTTAGTTTTTATTGAGTAATAACTGACATATACCACTGTATAAGTTTAAGGTGTACAACATGATGGTTTAATTTGCATACATTGTGAAATTACTACCACAATAGGTTTACTTAATATCCATCATCTCATAAGGTAAAATAAAAAGAAAAGAAAAAAAAAACTCTCCTTGTGATGAGAACTCTTAGGCTCTACTTTCTTAACAACTTTCCTATGAATCATACAGCAGTGATAACTATAGTTATCACATCGTAGTGAAGCTAATTTTTAATGGGAATTAAGATTTGAGAATCAAGATAGAGGAGAAAGAGTAGTTATCATAAGCTTACAATTGCTGTCCCTGTTTTTAAGATTTCTGGTCCTATTTTCTATTTTCTCTACATATCAGGTCATTTTTGGTTTCACTTGCTGTGTTTTCCAGAGTGAAATTTGGTTAAACAATTTCACTGTGACCTCTAACCTTCAAGGATCTCTGTCTCATTTGATCCTCCTTTCTGCATATTATGCAAAACAGATATGCTACTCAAAAATTCCAAGTATTAAATAAGTCCTGAGTTTTTCTGAGTGGTGTCACAAAAATATTCCATCTAGCTTTTCTCCAAGTTCGTGATTCCCATCTTCAACAAGATTTTAACAGTTGCTTGGAAATTTTATTTATCTTTTAACTGTTTATAGATTTCTGCCTTCTGCAAATTTTGTACACATAGCATATTGTCTGATTTTCCACATTTCCCCTGAAAACCCTTTTCTCCTATATGACTGAAATTATTCATCATTTCTGATTTGCCTTCTTTGTCACCATTTGTTACTTCCCTACAATCTTGATTCTCACTTTACTGTTTGATTTCATCTGCTCTCCTTTATGTTACCAAAGATAACTTAGCCCTAAGTCATAGGATTTTTGTTCATGATCTAAAACAATTATTCTTATTACAAATTTTAAGCATGAATTTTAAAAAATGTGCACCTGAAACTTACACAGTATTATATGTTACTTTTATCTTTATAAAGTTGGAAAATAAAGAATCCCATTTTACTCAGAAAATCCCATTTACATGTAAATTCTTAACGCATACATAAATTAACTCACCTAAGATTTCAAATCCACTAGTAGGAGAGCCTAGACTTAAATCCACATATTATTGCTATAGCTTAAAGGGAAGGGAGAAAGGTGGTCTGCTGGTTAGAATAGGAAAAGAACAAAGTAAACCAAGGTTTTGGTGTCAATAAATGATTCACCAAAGTCAGGAGGCAATTTATTCATAAAGAGCTGTAATAACTGACAGACCAGAAAGATTCTAACCAGAAGCAAAATTTGGAATGTATCTAAAATTTAAAGTCATGATAAAAATGCATATCTAAAGGATAGCATATAAAGAGATAAAAGAAAGTTAATGGAGAAACTATACATAGCCCCCAAAGAACAAATACCCTGAATTTGTCACCATCCTTATTTTATTACTATTACATCTGCCTTTAAAACACCATTTCTGTGCCCAGCAACAAAAATCAAAGGACAATGAAATGTCGGAGAGTTAAACAAGGGCTGTCATTTTCACATGCTACAAAGAAATCAAAAAGAAACGCTAAGAAAATAGCAGCTTTCCTCCTACATGACTCCCACGGGACTGGCCCACGAAGCTTCCAGCATTTTGAGGGTGAGCTGGTCCCTAGGCTCCATTAACCCTGCCTCTTCTCTTTATCTTTTCAATCTAGTAATGTGGTCCTGCTGTTAATAACCCCTGGGTTATCTCGTCACTGCTGATGTAGTTTTTTAAGGGTCCCTTCACCTCTGTAACCACTTTCTTGTTTCACATTCCGTTTGTGGTAAATATTTAAGTGGCTTCTATCTTCCCAATAAGAATGGCTATACAAAAAGTTGTGTTTGTAAATTCTACAGTTTTCTTCTAGACTATCCAAATGAATCAAATGAAAAACTGTTGAATCCAGTGTGAAAATTTAGGGAGCCAGTGATACAAGCTCAACAACAAAAATAAAGTTTATATATGAACAATATTAAAGCAGAAAACATAATGGAAACATTTATTCCATTCAAAAGCATAGCAATTAAGCTCATTAATACCTGAGAATAACACTCAAAAGAAATATGTAAAGCCTACATAAAGCAAACTATCAAACTTTATTGCAAGGCAGAAAGGTAGATATAAATATAAAGATACATCATGTTCCTGAATGTGAAACTTCAACAGTATAAAGCTGTCATTCTTCCCCAATTAATCAATACATCTGGGCAATCCTAATAGAATAGTTTGTGGGACTTAAAAATCAGATTTAAAAGTTCATGGTGACAAAGCACAAGATTGACAAAAATATTTGGAAAGAGAACAATGAGAGAGGATCAATCCTCAGTGCTGTTAAGACATACGATAAGGCTATGGTTTCTAAAACACTATAGTAATGCCAATGGGGGGAAAATAGTCTAGAAAATTGTGTGTGTGTGTGTTTTTGTGTATGTGTGTGTGTGTGTATGTAATTAAGAATTTCCAAATCAATAATTGAATTTGAGACAAATGACTCCTCTAGGAAAAGATAAAATTAGATCCCTATCTCAGAACTTATGCAAAAGTTAATTTTGTCTTGTCTAAAAAGTAAACTATGAAAAGAAACTTAATAGAACAAAATATAAAGAATTATTTTTATTTCAGTAGGAAAGATATTCTGAATTGACATATAAAGTCCAGAAGCTATGAGAGAAGACTGACCAATACATGATACATACACACATAAGATTTTAAATTCTGTATTAGTAAAAGATACATGTAATATTAAAGAGAAGCAAGAGACTTAGAGAAAATATTTGTAACATATATAACAAATAATTGCTATTACAATATTTAAAGGACTCTTGCAAATCAATAAGAAAAAATCAACAATCCAACAAGAAAATGGGAAAAAGATATGAATTATCAGTACACAAAAGCACAAATAGTCAGTGAGCATAAGAAATTATTCTCTGCTTCTTGAGTAATGAGAGGAATATATACTAAAGCAGCCATAAATTTTTATTTATTTCCTAAATGTCTCCTAATAAACATTTAAAAGATTGGTAACTGGAAGTTGTGGAGAAGATGCAAGGAAACATGCATTATTATTATATATTGTTGATGGGAGTAAAAATTGGTAGTCCTTTTAAAAGGTAATTAGTGTTTACCTCATTTGTGAACTGGCATAAATATCCTTAATTATAGGATGGGGTGAGGATTAAATGAGACAATATTTAGACACTGCTTTAGCCCACTTCCCTTATGACCAATTAACAAACTGGGTTTATTAATTTGTTCATTCAAGGTAAGGGATGATAGCCTTCCTAAGTCACAGCTGTCTCACTCCTTGCCCCCAGTTGGAGTTTCACTGATAGCCTATGGCTTCCCAGTACCTAGCTCTGTGCTTGGCATATACAGGTGATTAATAGTGATAATGTACAAGAATAATAATAGCTACTATTATTACTGAGAGTCTAACATGCCCCTATCAGTCACTGTACCAGGCACTTTATATATTTACACACACAAATACTTGCATGAAGTCCTTCTTTATACCCTACAGAAGGGGGTTTGTGACAGTCTGTGTGTTGCTCACCAGGTCTTGCCCACTCTCCGTGATAGTAAAGCAATTCCTGGTCCCTTGTGGTTGAGTGGGTCAGTGACTGATTCTGGCCAGTATGTTATGAGCAAAAATGATAAAAATGCTCCTCTAGATCTCTTTTTCCGTCTCCCATAGCAATGGGAAATGTTCCAAATATTGGCTGCTCTGTGGTTCTGGAGGACAGCCCATGTGGTATAGAGAACTTAGCCAGCAATGAAGGACATGTAGCTTAAGAAGGAAACAAACTTTTGTCATTTCAGGCTATTGAGATATGGGGGTTCTTACCCCCAAATGTATAATGTAATCTATCAAGACAGTATTATTATTTCAAATATATACAGATAAGAAAATTGAGTTTCAGAAATATAAAGAAAATGCCCAAGGTCGTGTAATTAGTTAATAATAGAATCTAGATTATAATTCATATATATCTTAACTCCCAAGCACTTGACCTTAACCCTTAATCTATAGAGGTTCTCAATGACTGCTGAATGGATATATGAATGAATAAATGAGTAAAAAGAAATTTATTTTATAAACTTGGATATACATACTATTTTAGTATTACACTCTGGATATATTCTGCATGCATTATCACTGCCCAGGTCTGATTCTAAACACAGCTACTATCAAGCAAACATTCCCTCTGTATTCCACTTCACCTAGGGAACCAGGGAGGTGGAGGGAGAAAAGAAAAAACAGAGAAACTATACCAGACATCTTGCCTTCTGACTTCCCCCCAGAGTAAGCCTCGACTTTGACATCCCCAGCCTGATGTAGAAACTGCTCCAGTGGTACCAGCACAGTTCTCATGAGCTTAATCTATGTGCTATAGTAATCACTACCACAAGAAACGGAGAAACATGCTCTCCTTGTAGTTACCAAAAACAAAAGCTGTGCTATCAGGTGATACTAGTCTTATAATACATGCAGATAATTCACAATACCAGCAGCCACACAGGACACTAACAATCATCTGTATTTGATAAACAATCAGAATGTAAGGCTCTTTTTGACTAATGTGCTGACAATGAGTAAATTGTCTCAATACTGTGAAAAACTTTTTGAAAACACCTTCCCATCATTATGTGCTTATGCTTTGACCAAATCATATGGAAGGTGTCCAGTGAGTGATATTCTCTTGGGCTGAATTGTGTCTCGACAAAGTTTATGTGTTAAAGTCCTAACCCCTAGCACCTCAGGATGTGATGTTATTTGGAAATAGGGTCATCATCAGTTCAGTTCAGTTCAGTCGCTCAGTCGTGTCCAACTCTTTGCGACCCCATGAATCACAGCACACCAGGCCTCCCTGTCCATCACCAACTCCCGGAGTTCACCCAGACTCACGTCCATCGAGTCGGTGATGCCATCCAGCCATCTCATCCTCTGTCGTCCTCTTCTCCTCCTGACCCCAATCCCTCCCAGCATCAGAGTCTTTTCCAATGAGTCAACTCTTTGCATGAGGTGGCCAAAGTACTGGAGTTTCAGCTTTAGCATCATTCCTTCCAAAGAAATCCCAGGGCTGATCTCCTTGCAATCCAAGGGACCCTCAAGAGTCTTTTCCAATACCACAGTTCAAAAGCATCAATTCTTCAGCGCTCAGCCTTCTTCACAGTCCAACTTTCACATCCATACATGACCACAGGAAAAACCATAACCTTGACTAGATGGACCTTTGTTGGCAAAGTAATGTCTCTGCTTTTGAATATGCTATCATCATCATAGATGTAGTTAATTAAGTTAGGACAAGATCATATCGGACTAGTATGACTGGTGTCCTTATAAAAAGGAGAAATTTGAACACAAACATACATATTCAGAGAACACTATGTGAAGAAAAAGGCAAAGACTGGGGTAATGTTTCCACAAGCTAAGGAACAACAAATTGCCAGTTGATGACCAGATGAGAGAGAGACATGAAATAGATTCTTCTTCATAGTTATTAGGAAGAACTAACCCTGCCAACATCTTATCTCCGATTTCTACTTTCAGAACTGTGACATGATAAATTGCTGCTATTTTAAGCCAACAGGCAGTGGTATTTTTGCAGGAGCAGCCCTAGGAAACTCATACAGATATTATTATATAAAATTTCAGGTCATGTTAGTTTTATAATCATAATTGAGAAAGAAAAAGGACAGCATCTTACCAGTCCTAACACTGAAAAGATGAAACACTTATTAGACTCTTTCATCTTGAAAATACCATGTATACTTCCAAGGACAGCTCTGTACACATCAATTGCAAACATTCTTTAATTTACTCAAATTGCCTGTCTTTACCACAAGGAAAACACAGCTGGCATCCTCAGAAACTATGATAGAGTGAAAGTAATTGGGTAAAGAATTCTAAGTAATGTATTTTATTTTTTTATGCCCCTCTTAAAGAAAAATTTACATCTTAGTTAAGATTTCCATGCTTATTGAGTGTATCTTTAGATTAGATACAAAATTCTAACGGAAAAAGAAATATGTTTATGTTACCTTCTAGAGAGATGTAGGAAAAAAGAGAAAGAATTCATATATATTACCCAGGATTACTTACTGTCCTATCCCTCTGAATCCAAGCAGGACCTCGGGTCGGGGGTGGGGGGAACTTGCGGGTTTACAAAAGCCCACAGGCCTTCAAGTCCCAGAGAGTAGGCTCAAACAGTTAATGATTAGGACAAGAGTCGCAGGACTCCTGGGGCTTCCCAGTTGGTGCTAGCAGTAAAGAACCCGCCTGCCAATGCAGGAGACACAAGAGACTTGGGTTCAATCCCTGGGTCAAGAAGATCCCCTGGGGGAGGGCACGACAACCCACTCTAGTACTCTTGCCTGGAGAATTCCATGGACAGAGGAGCCATTTTGAGAATTTACTCCACTGCCTCATTAGCTACAGTCTTAGCAAAGAGTCAGACTTGACTGAAGAAACTCAGCACACACACAGGAACACACTCCTGGTTTCTCCTAAATGGATATAGAAACAGTTGATGGACATCTCTGAGCTGTTCTGCAGAAACTAACACCCGCTCTGGTAGAGGATGGTGACTATATGCTGATCCCAGACTGGCTGAATCCAGAAGGTTGATGATTGAGATTCCCTAAACATCATCCTGTTACTTCACCACCAACCAATCTGAAGAAAGTCTACCAGCTGATCACCATCCTGCAATCCTCTCCCCTAATGTTGTCTTTAAAAACCCTCACCTGAAAGTGAGTTTAGGTCTTTTGAGCTTGAGCTGCCTGTTCTTGCTTGGTGTACTGAAATAAACTCTTACTTGGCAGCAGATACCCACTGTTGGAGTGTGGCTTTCTGTCCTATGGGCACAGGAAGGTGAAAGGAGGGTCTTTTATTATTCATAACAAGTCCCCTTTCAACCACACCTGAGTTTTTGTTAATGAAGTGACTTTTGGAAAAACCTCTATGAATTGGCAGTGCTGGTTGCCAGGAATCCAACCTAGTGATTTGAGAGTTGGAACTTTCAGCCTCACCACCTGAGCCCTGGGGAGAGGACAGGGTCTGGAGATTGACTTAATCATGAATGGCCAATTATTTAATTAATTATGCTTAAGTAAAGGAATTGTCATAGAAACACTAGACAAAGGAATTCAGAGAGTTTCAGGTTGCTAAGAGGGTGGTGTGCTCCAAGAGAGCTCTGTACCCCTTCCCCAAGACCTTGCCCTGCACATCTCTTCATTGCGGCTGTTCCTAAGTTGTATCCTTTGTAATAAACCAGTAATCTAGTGAGTAAACTATTTTCCTGAGTTCTGTGAGCCATGTTTAATTACCATATCTTAGGGGAAGGTCATGGGAATTTCTGATTTAGAGTCAATGAGAAGCACATGTGACAACCTGGACTTGGAATTGATGTCTGAAGTTGAGGGAGGCAGTCTCGTGATACTGAGTCTTTAACCTGTGGGTCTGCACTAATGACAGGCAGCGGGTGTCAGAAATTAATTAAACTGTAGGACACCCAGTTGGTGTCTTCAGAGAATTGGAGAAAGAGTTGGTGTGGGTAAATCCCCCACACATTTGGTGTCAGAAGTATTGTGAGAGAAGAGAAGACAAAAGGTTTTCTTTTAGGACTTTCAAAATTCTACATAGGGAAGCCCAGGTGGCTCAGTGGTAAAGAATCTATCTGCCAAGCAGGAGACGCAGGTTTGATCTCTGAGTTGGGAAAATCCCCTGGTTAAGGAAATGGCAACCCACTCCAGTATTCTTGCCTGGAGAATTACACGCACAGAGGAGCCTGGCAGGCTACAGCCCATGGGGTCACAAAGAGTGGGACAAGATTTAGCGACTAAACAACAATAATTCTGCATAAAGTGTAATTGAACAGTCAGCAGTTTTGAGATCAACAGCAAATTCAGCTCTGTACTTCACAGAATAGTATCAGCCCTGTAAGAAAGGAAAAACAGTCTGAAAGAACTGTTATGTAGAAAGATGCAGAAAGAACTGGTAGTTACAGAGATTACACTTGGGCGAGCCATCCTTTCCTGCATCCCTTGCAGAGAAGCCGATCAAACTGAAAATGATTGATTAGTGAGAAGCTGATTAGTGCAAAAAGTTCTTTACCATATTCACTAAGCAGAGAATATGTTTAATTGGTATGGGCAGATACAGCATGCCTCTTAAATATAAGTTCTGATCACTCATTTCAACTAATCGGCTGTAAATGGAAGCTTGTTTCTTAAGTAACATTAAAGATCAGTTAAAAAAAAAAACAGTAAATTGTAACTCATACAGATCTGAAAGTGAGCACATATTAAAGCCTTTCCTAACTCATTAATGGGTAAAATTCTATAATCTGTTCAAAGGAGAATTCAAACAGACACATTTATAGATAAGGCATGTTGAAATGAATGTGAAAAAGAGACAAAACTAGCTTAGTTCCTCAATGAAAGGAAGTAAGTGAATTGAATTTCTATAGGGCAGAGCTTGGAGAAGGAAATGGCAACCCACTGCAATATTCTTACCTGAGAAATTCAATGGACAGAGGAGACTGGCAGGCTATATAGCCCATGGGATCGCAAAAAGTCGGACACAACTGAGCAACTGAGCACAGAACAGAGCTTGTATGTCTATAGACAAGAATCATTTTTTGTTGCATCGTTATCTACAAATGTTGGAATTGTGAAATATTCCCCACAAAATCACTGTCAGATAACCTGGAAGGATGTGCTGTAGACAATGTGTAGTTACCCACTGGAACACACATTTCCCTCTACTATCCTAATATTTGGAGATCTGCTTGAAAGAATTAGAAAATACACACAAAGCATGTCAATTCATTACTCTTCAAGCATTGTTTGAACAAGATTGCCAACATTTTAAATCTGCAACAATGAAAAGAATCATCCAAAGAAATAACAACCTCTGTCATTGGTGGCAATTTGGCCTTCCCAGGTCTCAGAGCTGCACAGAGGTGGGCCACACTAGGAATTCTTAGGCCACCCTAAGAATAATTCCTACCAAGGTGATAATTCTCTCTTCCCAGGGAGTTCAGTGCTCTATCCCTTTTCATAATTATCCCTGATAATATGTTGTTTAGTCACTAAGTCGTGTCTGATTCTTTTGCGACCCATGGACTACAGCTGCCAGGCTCCTCTGTCCATGGGATTTCCCAGGCAAGAATACTGGAGTGGGTTGTCATTTCCTTCTTCAGAGAATCTTCCTAACCCAGAGATTGTACCCATATCTCCTGCATTAGCAGGTGAATTCTTTTATTTTTTTTTTAATTTTTTAAATGTTTTAATTGAAGGATAATTGCTTTACAGAATTTTGTTATTTTCTATCAAACTTCAACATGAATCAGCCATAGGTATACATATATCCCCTCCCTCTGGAGCCTCCCTCCCATCTCCCTCTCCATTCCACCCCTCTAAGTTGATACAGAGCCCCTGTTTGAGTTCCCTGAGACATACAGCAAATTCCCATTGGCTATCTATTTTACATATGGCAATGTAAGTTTCCATACATCTCACCCTCTCCTCCCGTCTTCCCATGTCCATAAGTCTGTTCTCTATGTCTGTGTCTCCATTGCTGTCCTGCATATAAATTCTTGTACCATCTTTCTAGATTCTGTATATATGCGTTAGTATATGATATTTATCTTTTTCTTTCTGAATTACTTCACTCTGTATAATAGGCTCTAGGTTCATCCACCTTATTAGAACTGACTCACAGGTGTTCCTTTTTATGTCTGAGTAATATTCCATTGTGTATATGTACCACAACTTCTTTATCCATTCATCTGTCAATGGACATCTAGGTTCTAGTTATTGCAAATGAACATTGGGGTACATGTGTATTTTTCAGTTTTGGTTTCTCAGGGCATATACCTAGGCTTGGGAATACTGGGTCATATGGTAGTTTTTAGAGAAGGCTGTGGCACCCCACTCCAGTATTCTTGCCTGGAAAATCCCATGGACGGAGGAGCCTGGTAGGCTGCAGTCCATGGGGTGGCGAAGAGTCAGACACGACTGAGTGACTTCACTTTCACTTTTCACTTTCATGCATTGGAGAAGGAAATGGCAACCCACTCCAGTGTTCTTGCCTGAAGAATCCCAGGGATGGGGGAGCCTGGTGGGCTGCCGTCTATGGGGTCGCACAGAGTCGGACACAACTGAAGTGACTTAGCAGTAGCAGTAGCAGCATGGTGGTTTTATTGCTAGTTTTTTAAGGAATATCCTACCGTCTTCCATAGTAGCTGTATCAATTTACATTCCCACCAATAGTGAAAGAGCATTCCCTTTTCTCCACACCTTCTTCAGCATTTACTGTTTGTAGACTTTTTGCTGATGGCTATTCTGACTGGTGTGAAGTGATATCTCATTGTCATTTTGATTTTCATTTCTCTAATAATGAGTGATATTGAGCATTTTTTCATGTGTTTGTTAGCCATCTGTGTGTCTTCTTTGGAGAAACGTCTGTTTAGGTCTTTTTCCCACTTTTTGATTGGGTTGTTTGTTTTTCTGGTATTGAATTTTACAAGCTGCTTGTATATTTTGGAAATTAATCCTTTGTCAGTTGTTTCATTTGCTATTATTTTCTCCCTTCTGAGGGTTGTCTTTTCACCTTGCTTATAGTTTCCTTTGCTGTGCAAAAGCTTTTTAGTTTAATCCAGTCCCACTTGTTTATTTTTGTTTTTATTTCCATTACTCTAGGAGGTGGATCATAGAGGATCCTGCTTTGATTTATGTCATCCAGTGTTCTGCCTAGGTTTTCTTCTAAGGGTTTTATAGTTTCTGTTCTTACATTTAGGTCTTTAATCCATTTTGAGTTTATCTTTGTGTATGGTGTTAGGAAGTGTTCTAATTTCATTCTTTTACATGTAGCTGTCCAGTTTTCCCAGCACCACTTATTGAAGAGGCTGTCTTTGCCCCATTGTATATTTGTCAGGTGGATCTTTACCACTGAGCCACCAGGCAAGCCCCTGAAACTCTTGAATAATTTATTTTAAAATGTTGTGTTTTGTCCATTTAAATATTGAAAATTATGTCATTTGATGAGTCATCTTTATAAACATTCTTTAAATTTAATTTTATGGTCTGTTTTGTAGTGTTTAGTATGTCAAATTAATTACACAAGGAGGACATTAGACTGAAGTCATGGCCAATGTAAGCAAACTGAAACTTAAGCCTATAAATGCCTCAAGGTTAAGAGATTGAAACCAAAGGACAACCAATCACAAACAGCCAACTAATTTTTAAGCCATGGTTTCCCTGGTGGCCCAGCAGTAAAGAATCCACCTGCCGGTGCAGGAGACTCAAGTTCGGTTCCTGGTTGGGAAGATCCCCTGGAGAAAGAAATGACAACCTACTCCAGTATTCTTGTCAGGATAATCCCATGGACAGAGGAGCCTGGTGGGTTACAGTTCAAGGGGTCACAAAGAGCTGGACATAACTGAGCACACACACATGCAGCCAAATAATTTCCTTTCCTAGCTTCCACACCTACTCTGTACACAAAGTCTTTCTCCTGGCTCCTAGTGGAGGAGCACTCCTAACCATTACCATTCTGGTGCAGCCCAGTTTGAATCAAATTTTATTCAAATAAACTCCCAAAAAGTTTATCTTTCAGTTCCGTTCACTCAGTCATGTCCAACTCTTTGCAACCCCATGGACTGCAGCACGCCATCACCAACAGGTGATCCCTGTCCATCACCAACTCCTGGAGCTTGCTCAAACTCATGTCCATGGAGTTGGTGATGCCATCCTAACATCTCATCCTCTGTCATCCCCTCCTCCTCCTGCCTTCCATCTTTCCCAGAATCAAGGTCTTTTCCAGTCAGTCAGTTCTTCCTATCAGGTGGCCAAATATGCTCATGATGGAGCTTCAGCTTCAGCATCAGTCCTTCCAATGAATATTCAGGATTGATTTCCTTTAGGATTGACTGATTGGATCTCCTTGCAGTCCAAGGGACTCTCAAGAGTCTTCTCCAACACCACAGTTCAAAAGCAACAATTCTTTGGCACTCAGCTTTCTTTATGGTCCAACTCTCATTTATCTTTACACAACTGTTAACACTTTCTCTGCATTTTACATTTTACCTATATTTGTTTCATTACCTCTCTGAACATTTTGAATTTTAAATTAAATCACCCAAAGGCAAGTTTATCTATCTTTCACTCAAGTTTTATGCATTTTTTTTTTTCTGTTAAGAAAGCGACAACAGGCCCAAAATGGAGTCACAGGTGCTAAACCCATGTCACCAAATCAACATTTAATACCTAACCTAACTGTAGACTCAACCTCCCTCAGGAGTATAATCTTAATCATCCAGTCTAGAATTTCCTAGTCAGCACTAAGGAAGCAATTCCCTGATGGACTTTTTTCATCCTGTAAAGGAAGATGACCTTATCTGAAACAATCCATACTTTTCCCCCTTCTGCCTATAAAAGTCTTCCATTTTGTGCAGTCCTCAGAATATCCATATAGGATATTTCCTGATTCTTGAATCACTGAATAAAGCCAATGAGCTCTTCAAATTTATTGAGTTGACTTTTTTTAACAGACTTGCTGGCAGCAGTGGGATCAAAGGAGACTATGCCAGCTTTGGGACAATGAGTAACACTGGCATAGTAGCCATGAACCCTTTTGAGTTCTGTCTTCTGAGGCCCGGGTGTTAAATTCCTCTCAGTTCTGAGCTTAGCTGTCTGCATCTAGCTCCTAGTCTAACTGGCTTTTCACAGTTCCCCATTTCTTGGGAACCCAAGCCCTTGGTTTTGTCCCTGATTCCACAGTGGGAACTACCGGTGGCAGCTGTAGTCCCTCCTTTTTTTGGAATCAGCCCACAGTTCTCATCCTTTCTGGTCTGCTGGTTCAGGTCTTTTCTCAATCCCAAGATTCCACATTGGAATCTGTTGGTGGTAACTGGCCAGAGTCAGACTGGATCTGATTTAAACACTGGACTGGGTCCATCTTAAAAAATGGTTTGGGTCCAGAACTAAACGGAGGTCAGACTAGGTTTGACTTGAGCTTAACTGGGTCCAGTAAGGGCCACTGCTAATGGGAATCTCAGAAGCTGAAAAAAAAAAAAAAAGGGTGGGGGGGTGCAGAATTGATGAACCTTGGTTGAGCATTTCAAAGCTGTTAGAGTGCTTGCCCGCTCACTCTAAGACCCCCGCCATGTTAGAGTAAGTTGATTACAGAATGAGTTAAATTGACTCTAGGGCATCCGCCAATCTCAAGAAAATTTCTGTACAACAAGATACTGTGTGTGAAATCATGCACAATTCCCAAACCAGTGGCACATCCCTCTCAGATATTAGTTTGGCTCCAAGAGACCCAAAGGTTTAACTAAAAGAGATAGAATCCTTAAATTCTATAGAGTTAAGCACACCACCTTCCAGAATACTTGCTTATTTTATGTCTAAGAATTAGAGCCCTAGAAGCAATAAATATCTACAAAATGGAAAAATATTACTAAAAACAGCCTAGAATCAGACAAGGTCATTATTTTGTGTCATGAGAACATAGCTTGGTAACCATCAGTTTGGGGGCCTCCCAAAATACTGAGACAGAAATGAGGGGTTACATCCTATTTGTGGTTAGATATGGCTGGACAAAAACATGGGTTAAACTCCATTTGCAGTTAAGGGTCCTACCAAACTGTTGTCAGCACTCAGGGAAATAACCATGGCCATTATGAGGAATGTTTCAATTAGGAAGTGCGCTTAAAAGTTAAGGTTCTCAGATTAAGCAAGCAGAGTGGGATACCTATTTTAATCGGTATGCAGAAGCCTCCAAAAGTTTTCAGAATTCCAAAATAGCTTCATTAAAAGATTCACTGCAAAGGTTAATGAAAAATTAATGATATAAGAGGTACCTAAACAAATAAGCCTGATGTAACTCCTACTGCTTCCCTCTATCCTCATTTATTTGAGAATTCATTCTAATAATATGTCTGAATTGCCTTTGGTAGTGATGGTGGTTAGTTGCTGAATTGCCTTTGCATGACTATAAACAAAAGTCCACCAAATTAATGACCTTAGAGACATCTCCATATCTACTCTTAAGGGAAAGTTCCCATATAGATGCCCCCCCCATTTGATTTTATATTTCAATGTGGGATTTTACATTTCATTTTTTCAATTTTATGATTCAATGTTATTCTCCTAAAGAGACAAGGGAAAACAAAAATTAAAATGAAAGGAAAATGTTGCCAATTTCTGGTAGATACCAAAGCTGCAGATGGGGACCTAGGAAAACAGGCAGAAACTAACGATGAGAATTATTACTAAAGTCAGCTCTCCTAAATGCATAGTACCCAATAGAAAGAGGAAAATGAAATATCTTTTGCATCCATCCTCTTTGGGGATGTCTCTAGAGTCCAAGGAAAACCATGTACCTCTGACTGGGATGTAAACCCACACAGCTGGGACTCGAACCTAGCTAAAATCCAGTTTGGGACTTGAACCCATGGTCTTTTAGCTGAGGCCATACACTCGTTTTCAGGACTTATGAAGCTCAGGCTCTTGATGTCTCATGGCAGAAGGATTCTCTGAGAGACAAAGTGATAGGTAAGAATTGGGTTCATTTAAAGAGCAACACTCCACAGATGGAGCGTGGGCCATTTCAGAAGGAGAGACTGGCATTAAAATATGGTGTGGTTAATAAGTGGGAGGATTATTCCAACTATTCCAAGGGAGGAGTGGAGAATTCCAGGAATTGGGCCACTGACCACTGTTTACCCTTGCGGACTGGCCTCAGAACTTTCATGCCACTGGTGGGTGTATTGTGTAGCTTGCTGAAGTGTTGCAATGAATGTATATTGAGGCTCAGAGTATAGTGAAATTCAACTTGTTTGCCATCTTGGATTTATCTGGTTCTAATCAGTAGAAGTGACAAATAGATTCAAGGGATTAGATCTGATAGACAGAGTGCCTGAAGAACTATGGATGGAGGTTCCTGACATGGTACAGGAGGCAGTGATCAAGACCATCCCCAAGATAAAGAAAGGCAAAAAGGCAAAATGGTTGTCTGACAAGGCCTTACAGATAGCTGAGAAAAGAAGAGAAGCTAAAGGCAAGGGACAAAAGGAAAGATATACCCATTCGAATGCAGAGTTCCAAAGAATAGCAAGGAGAGATGAGAAAGCCTTCCTCAGTGATCAATGCAAAGACATAGAGGAAAACAATAGAATGGAAAAGACTAGTGATCTCTTCCAGAAAATTAGAGATACCAAGGGAATATTTCATGCAAAGATGGGCACAATAAAGGACAGAAATGGTATGGATCTAACAGAAGCAGAAGATATTAAGAAGAGGTGGCAAGAATACACAGAAGAACTACACAAAAAGATCTTCATGACCCAGATAACCACGATGGTGTGATCACTCACCTAGAGCCAGACATCCTGGAATGCGAAGTCAAGTGGGCCTTAGGAAGCATCACTACGAACAAAGCTAGTGGAGGTGATGGAATTCCAGTGGAGCTATTTCAAATCCTAAATGATGATGAGGTGAAAGTGCTGTACTCAATATGCCAACAAATTTGGAAAACTCAGCAGTGGCCACAGGACTGGAAAAGGTCAGTTTTCATTCCAATCCCAAAGAAAGGCAATGCCAAAGAATGCTCAAACTACCGCACAAGTGCACTCATCTCACACACTGGCAAAGTAATACTCAAAATTCTCCAAGCCAGGCTTCAACAGTATATGAACCATGAACTTCCAGATGGTCAAGCTAGATTTAGAAAAGGCAGAGGAACCAGAGACCAAATTGCCAACATCTGCTGGATCATCAAAAAAGCAAGAGAGTTCCAGAGAAACATCTATTTCTGCTTTATTGACGATGCCAAAGCCTTTAACTGTGTCACAACAAACTCTGGAAAATTCTTCAAAAGATGTGAATACCAGACCACCTGATCTGCCTCCTGAGAAATCTGTATGTAGGTCAAGAAGCAACAGTTAGAACTGGACATGGAACAACAGACTGGTTCCAAATAGGAAAAGGAGTACATCAAGGCTGTATATAGCCAGCCTGCTTCTTTAACTTACATGTGGAGTACATCATGCGAAATGCCAGGCTGGATGAAGCACAAGCTGGAATCAAGATGGCAAGAATAAAGGTCAATAACCTCAGATATGCAGAAGACACCACACTTATGGCAGAAAGAGAAGAACTAAAGAGCCTCCTGATGAAAGTGAAAGAGGAGAGTGAAAAAGTTGTCTTAAAGCTCAACATTCAGAAAACTAACATCATGGAATCTGGTCCCATCACTTCATGACAAATAGATGGGGAAACAATGGAAATGGTGAGATACTTTGTTTTGGGGGGGCTCCAAAATTACTGCAGATGGTGACTGCAGCCATGAAATTCAAAGACGCTTGCTCCTTGGAAGAAAAGCTATGACCAACCTAGACAGCATATTAAAAAGCAGAGACATTACTTTGCCAACAAAGGTCCTTCTAGTCAAAGCTATGGTTTTTCCAGTAGTCATGAATAGATGTGAGAGTTGGACTATAAAGAAAGCTGAGTGACAAAGAATTGATGCTTTTGAACTGTGGTGTTGGAGAAAACCTTTGAGAGTCCTTTGGACTGCAAGAAGATTCAACCAGTCCATTCTAAAGGAAATCAGTCCTGATATGCATTGGAAGGACTGATGCTGAAGCTGAAACTCTAATACTTTGGCCACCTGATGTGAAGAACTGACACACTGGAAAAGACCCTGATCCTGGGAAAGACTGAAGGCGGGAAGAGAAGGGGACAACAGAGGATGAAATGTTTGGATATCACCGACGTGATGGACATGAGTTTGGGTAGGCTCCGGGAGTTGGTGATGGACAGGGAATCCTGGTATGCGGCAGTCCATGGGGTCGCACAGAGTTGGACATAACTGAGTGACTGAACTGACTAAATCAGTTTATGCTGTGTCCTTGGGCTATGTCATTCTTTTAAAGTTTGCGCCCCATCCTGTTCTCTCTGGTTTCACATGAGTTGTTTAATACTGCTAGGAATACTTACTATTTATGCCAGCTGAAACCTGACAAGATATTTTAAAGTTTTGTTTTGTTTTTTAAGCAGCTCCGTGGTCAGAATTTGGTCAGAAATTAGCAGCTAATATTTAGAGCCTGATAGAAATTATTTTTTCCTTTCCTCTCTTCAGCTTAAATGAAACTACATTCCCAGAGAGGGAAGGAAAAAAAAAAAAAAAAACCTTTTAAAGCCTTTACAAAAGGGTTTACTAAAACATTCCAAAGGCAAATAGTTTCTAAATCCAGACTATAGAAATCTTTTGATTTCCATCTTATCTAGAAATCTTTTCCCTAATATAAAAAACGCAAATTAAAGATGATGTTGTTCGATGCGTGGGTCAACCTATGATGTCAATAAGCTGCAATCCAATTCTTTGAGGAATTGAGAGGAACTGTTTTATCTTACAAATCTTCACAAAACTAGAAATGCAACTCTAGAGGCATCAAAGTTCACCTATTTTTACCAACTCAATAACTTTCCTCATGTATCTCAAAAGGCTTGCAAGTTTTACAAACTTCTGGCCTTAGGAAACTAAAGTCCTTACTTACAAAATTTGTCAGTCAGAAAAATAGCTGGAAATACTGGCTGACTTTGTCTCATGTCATATGGAGTTTTTGTGGGTGCTTTGTGCTGTGTTCAGTAGCCTCAGTTGTGTCCGACGTTTTGCAACCCCATGGACTGCAACCCACCAGGTGCCTCTGTCCATGGGATTCTCCAGGCAAGAATACTGGAGTAGGTTGCCATGCCCTCCTCCAGGGGATCTTCTCTACCCAAGGACTGAACCTGAGTCTCCCACGTCTCCTGCACTGCAGGCAGATTCTTTACCACTGAGCCACCGGGGAGGCCTCTTTTGTGGGTAGTCTAATATAATTGTTAAGAATAAGTAAATTAAATATATGTAAGTAGGATAAGAAATTTTTATGTGAACTTTGCAAATAGTTTGCAAATCTTTTTGGTAACCTGAATCCTTAAATTTTCCCTTAGTTAAATTAAATGACAGACAGTTATTAAATATCTAGATGATTTCCAAGTAAGATAAAATACTGAAACATTAATTATTGAACATAGGTTTATCTGTTTGGGTTTTAATTTTACAGAGAAACTAAATATATTTGAGTTTAGTAGTAAACATATTTTGTGCCACATTGAAAAGTTTGCTATGAGAACGCATATGTTCCTAAAAAATATAAAATATATTTTCTTCTGTGTAAGAAATTGTGAAAGATTCTTTATCTTTTAAAATAATCTGCCTAGGAAACAAAGATTCTGTGTTTTGGCAAAAATAATTTTCTGCATTGTCTTTACTAGGTCTTTGCTTACTTAAGCACACCCAATCTTCTCTATTAAAAAAGCTAAGATCATTTTTAAAAAAACAACTATTTAACTTTCTGTATTTATCTGGCAAAGGGTTTAATTGTCACTGTGGTTAAATGGATAATTGAGTATTACTTCATAATGACTTATGATCCTATTTGACCAAGTGTTTTAAAACAACTTTGATATTTTTTAACAAACTTTCCAAAACTCAAATTCTAAATGAATTTAACTTTGAACTAACTGAGGTTTTCCAGAGGGTCCCCAGAACATCTCAAAAGACTTGTTTCTCTTCTAATAAAAAGGGAGATATTAAACTAATTAGGCTTACTTGATATCTTAAATTACATGGAAAGAATTATCAAATAAGAAGTAATGCTAAGCCTTCTCTATGTTGTTTGTATTTGATATAGGTGTATGTGTTCCAGAAAAATTGTGTAAAATTCCTGGAAATCTGATATGTCCTAGAATAATGCTATCAGTCATAATTCTAGTTATTATCTTATAATTTCACAGAAATAAGCAGATATCCTTGCTCCTTCCATTATTTAATGAACTCTCATCAGGTCTTTATATGTTATGTCACTTTTGGAGAGTTATTGTTTTACTCTGATGCTGTGCAAGAGTATTTCTGCAAAATTAAGTCATCTGCAAGGAGATTCATGAAAAAGACTTTGACAAGTACAGATTTCTGGTATTTTAGGACCACAGAACTGAATAGTATAAGAATTTTAACTACAAATCTACAGTAATCAAAACAATAAGGTACTGGCACAAAAACAGAAATATAGATCAACAGGACAGGATAGAAATTCCAGAAATAAACCCACGTACCTATGGTCAAGTCATTTACCACAAAGGAGTCAAGAATATATAATGGAGAAAAGACAGTCTCTTCAATAAGTGGTGCTGAGACACTACATGCAAAAGAACAAAATTAGGATACTCTCTAACATTATACAGAAAAATAAACTCAAAATGGATCAAAGATCTAAATGTAAGGCCAGATACTATACAACTCTTAGCGGAAAACATAGCAGAACACTCTCTGACATAAATTGCAGCAATATCTTTTTGGATCCACCTCCTAGAGTAATGAAAATAAAAACAAAAATAGACAAGTGGGATCTAATTAAACTTAAAAGCTTCAGCACAGCAAAGGAAACCATCAACAAAGTGAAAAGACAAGCCACAGAATGGGAGAAAATATTTGCAAATAAAGTGACCAACAAAGGTTTAATCTCCAAAATATACAAACAGCTCATATACTCTATGTAAAATTTAAATAAATAAATGGGCAGAAGACCTAAATGGACATTTCTCCAAAGAAGGCATATAGATGGCTAAAGAGAACATGGAAAGATGCTCAGCATCACTAATTATCAGAGAAATGCAAATCAAGACTACAATGAGGTATCACCTCATACAGGTCAGAAAACACAAAAAAAATACTGGAGAGGTTGTGGAGAAAAGGGTACCCTCCTACACTGTTAGTGGGAATGTAAGTTGATACAACCACTGTGGACAACAGTATGGTGATTCCTTAAAAAGCTAAAAATAGAGCTAACATATGATCCAGCAATCCCACTCCTGGACACATATCCAGAGAAAACCACAATTTGAAAGGATGCATGCACTCAAATGCTTATTGCAGTATTTAAAATAGCCGATACACAGAAGCAACACAAATATCCATCAACAGAGGAATGGATAAAGAAGATGTGGTACAGCGAAATGTTAGCCATCGAAAAGAATGAAATAATGCCATTTGCAGCAACCTGAATGGACCTAGAGATTGTCATACTAAGTGAAATCAGACAGAGAAAGAGAAACATCATATAATATCTCTCATCAGATCAGATCAGATCAATCACTCAGTCGTGTCCAACTCTTTGCGACCCCATGAATCGCAGCACGCCAGGCCTCCCTGTCCATCACTAGCTCCCGGAGTTCACTGAGACTCACGTCCATCGAGTCAGTGATGCCATCCACCCATCTCATCCTCTGTCGTCCCCTTCTCCTCCTGCCCCCAATCCCTCCTAGCATCAGAGTCTTTTCCAATGAGTCAACTCTTTGCATGAGGTGGCCAAAGTACTGGAGTTTCAGCTTTAGCATCATTCCTTCCAAAGAAATCCCAGGGCTGATCTCCTTCAGAATGGACTGGTTGGATCTCCTTGCAGTCCAAGGAACTCTAAGAGTCTTCTCCAACACCACAGTTCAAAAGCATCAATTCTTTGGCACTCAGTCTTCTTCACAGTCCAACTCTCACATCCATACATGACCACAGGAAAAACCATAGCCTTGACTAGACGAACCTTTGTTGGCAAAGTAATGTCTCTGCTTTTGAACATGCTATCTAGGTTGGTCATAACTTTCCTTCCAAGGAGTAAGCATCTTTTAATTTCATGGCTGCAGTCACCATCTGCAGTGATTTTGGAGCCCAGAAAAATAAAGTCTGACATTGTGGAATCTAATTTTTTAAAAAATGGTACAAATGAACTCATTTACACACAGAAACAGACTTGCAGATATTGGAAACAATGTATGGTTACCAAAGGAGAAATATTGGGAGGGGTAAATCAGGTGCTTGGAATGAACATCCACACTCAACTACATATAAGATAGACAACTAACAAGAGCCTGCTCTATAGCACAGGGAGTATTCTTATCCAGTATTCTGTGATAACCTATATGAGAAAAGAATCTAAAAAGAAATTTATATATATATATATCTGATTCACTTTGCTGTACATCTGAAACTAACACAACATTGTAAATCAACTATACTCCAATAAAATTTTTCATAAAGATCTAATGGAAAAACCAGATTCAAGCAAAACAAGTATTAACTATATGGGACCAAATGAAGTGAAAATGATAACTCTATTTTTTATGATTTTTTGTTTGCAACATAGCTAGTTACTTAATGTTTTGTTTTTCCAAATTTAAGGAAACTTTTTTTCTTAAGCTATATATAACATGCAACAATGATTGAGTATACCTTTATATAGGGGTTTCACTGGTGGTTCAGAAGGTAAAGAATCTGCCTGCAATGCAGGAGATTTGAACCCGGGTTCGATCCCTGAGTCAGGAAGATCTCCTGGAGAAGGGAATGGCTACCCAGTTTAGTATTCTTGCCTGGGAAATCCCATGGACAGAGGAGCCTGGTGGGCTACAGTCCGTGGGTCACAGAGTCAGATACAATCGAGTGACTATTACTTTCATTTTGAGCTTCGCTGATGGCTCAGTGGGTAAAGAATCTGTCTGCAATGCAGGAGAGACAGGAGACATGTGTTCTATCCCTGGGTTGGGAAGATCCCTTGCAGGAGGAAATGGTAACATACTCCAGTATTCTTGGATGGAAAATCCCATGGACAGAGGAGCCTGGTGGGCTATAGTCCATGGGGTCACAAAGACTGGGACATGACTTAGTGACTAAATAAGAAACAAACAACAACAATATTTACAAAGATGAAATATTATTTTCTCCCTACCTGATCCCTCAAGACTTTGGAAAAATATTCTTTTCATGGCAATACAGTTAGTTATTTCCATAAGCTTAAAAAGAATCTATTCTCCTTGTAACAGGACACAATTAGAACATTGGCTGTATTCCCAAGACTTTGACTGGAATGGCATATTTGAGAGAGATGTGCATAGACTTAGACATGACAGTTTAAAGAAACTAAGATTGACTTTACAGAGCCAATATAGCCCCTTGGAAAAATAGACCTGGTACCTTGCTTACCAGGTTTCAGCTATGCAGTCTTAAAGTTTATATGGTTAATCACTATTTTGCAGCACTTATGTAAATAATCAGGCCAAGTGTAACAAAAACAAATTACTTTTACTGTGATTATCCTTGAGAAACAGAAATGGGGATAATAGTAGAAAGAAAAATTAGGTTTGCACCTTTGTAGATATTAAATTCTAATCCTGTTTTGAAGTTTTCCTGTATACCTGTAAATTGGACTGGATCCCACATTCTAGTTTCCTCAAATATGAGTCTCCAAACTAACAATTTTCTCCCCCTTTTTTCCTTGGGATCACTGAGAACAAAGTCTGCCCTTGAATCTCCTTGCAGGGGACTATAATAAGTCTCCCCACTACCCAAATGACAGCCAGACTTCAGGGACTTGAACCTTAGAAGAAGGCTCCACCTGCAATCTGGCCCTAAGCAAATGTTGAAGACCTCTAAATCAAATAAACTAGAAAAAGAAGTAGCCAACATTGAGGTAGACTGGTTCCTCCCAAGATACCAGATCAAGACTTCATACTGTGGGACTTCCCTGGTGGTCCAGTGGCTAAAACCCCATGCTCCCAATCCTGGTGGCCCACGTTTGATCCTTGGTCAAGGAACTAGATCCAACATGCTACAACTAAGAGTTTGAATGCTACAACTAAATATCCCATGTGCCACACCTAAAGGTCCCAACTAAGACCCAGTGCAGCCAAATTATAAATACTTGAAAAGAAAAAAAGAGATTTTATACTGTAACTAAACATGAAACCCTGTCATCTTCTCTTTCTTTCCTTTACTCTGGCATTGTCCTGGAAAGGTAAGGCCACCACCCATATCTCCCAGGCCATTGCTAAGGGGAGTAAATTTTCAGATTGCTAGATTTGTCATCAAAAAGTCTGATCTGTCCAAGATGGTAGAGAATCCCTGGTCTATTTCCTTGTCTCTGATTAACAATCGCAAACTTGGTGAACTTTACATCTGGCCTCTATGCAAAGTAAGGAACACAAGGCAAAAGTAACCAGAATCAAACTGCCTGTGTGGTCTACAAATCCTTAAACTTTTACTGGCCTCCACGACTATCAGTCCTGAGCCACAGATTCAACAGGCATTATCTGTTGGTTTCTGATTCGCTTCTTTTGGCAGGAGCCCTACTTCCCTGATAGGAATAAATGTAAATGAGGTCATCATCAGAAGCCTCTTGCTAACTCTTGAAAGTATTCATGGAATTTTCTGTCGAAGCAATAGCTGCTCAACAAAAATCCTTAGTTTCTCTGCCCAAAGTTGTTCTTGATAACAGGACAGCCTGTGATTATCTTTTAGCAAGGTGTCTGTGCTATGGCCAACATCCTGTTGCACCTAATTAACTCCTCTGGAGAAGCTGAAACTTAGTTATATATAATCACTCAGCAAGCTGCTTGACTTACAAAGACCGCTTCAGCAGGGTCTTTCTTTGATTTACTTGACTCTGATTAGTTTGGGTCTTGGGGACCACGGTTTCTAGATGCAATCCAAGCACTGGGAATTATCCCACTTACAATAACCATAATGGTCTCCCTGATGCACTGGTTCTCTGAAAGGCTTTAAATGCATACTTGCAACCATAAACCACCAAGCAAATGATCTCCCAAAGACTGGAATGTCAGAAAAGGAACAGAGAATGACTGACTTAAAAAACAAAACAAAACAAAAAACTCTGTGAATCTGAAGTTGTGGCCTGTGAATATCACAGATGTTAAGCAAAAAAGCATCATGACCTGTGAATACCACAAGAAGGATCAACAAAACCTACAAGAACGTCAGAGCAGTGCACCTTAAATTTTTGTCACATTTCTCAGTTAAGCTGAGAGTCTGATCAAAAGAGGAGAATTATTAAAAAAGAGACAATAGACTCAAGATGGAGTCACTTGTGCTAAGCCCATGCCACCAAACCAAGACTTAATACCTAACCTATTACAGTTTCAACCTCCATCAAGAATGTAATCTTAACCAGTCAGTCAGGAATTTCCTAGTGAGGTAGTAGCACTAGTGAGGTAATCCATTTGATAGTTCCTTTCATCCCCCAAAGGAAGATGACCTTGTTTTGAAACAATCCATTCTTTTTCCCTTCTATCTGTAAGAGCCTATTGTACAGTTCCTTGGGGTTCTTTTCTGCTTGTCCAATTTATGAATCATTCAGTTCAGTTCAATTGCTCAGTCATGTCCGACTCTTTGCAACCCCATGGACTGCAGCACGCCAGGATTCCGTGTGCATCACCAACTACCTGAGCTCACTCAAACTCATGTCCATCAAGTTGGTGATGCCATCCAAACATCTCTCCTCTGTCATACCCTTCTCCTCCCACCTTCAATCTTTCCCAGCATCAAGGTCTTTTCCAATGAGTCGGTTCTTCACATCAGGTGGCCTAAGTATTGGAGTTTCAACTTCAGCATCAGTCCTTCCAATTAATATCAGGACTGATTTCCTTTAGGATGGACTGGTAGGATCTCCTTGCAGTCCAAGGGACTCTCAAGAGTCTTCTCCAACATCACAGTTCAAAACCATCAATTCTTTGGCACTCAGCTTTCTTTATAGTCCAACTCTCACATCCATACATGACCACTGGAAAAACCATACCTTTGACTACATGGACCTTTGTTGGCAAAGTAATGTCTCTGCTTTTTAATATGCTATCTAGGTTGGTCATAGCTTTTCTTCCAAGGAGCAAGCGTCTTTGTATTTCATGGCTGCAGTCACCATCTGCAGTGATTTTGGAGCCCCCCCAAAACAAAGTATCTCACCATTTCCATTGTTTCCCCATCTATTTGTCATGAAGTGATGGGACCAGATGCCATGATCTTAGTTTTCTGAATGTTGAGCTTTAAGGCAACTTTCTCACTCTCCTCTTTCACTTTCATCAAGAGGCTCTTTAGTTCTTCTCTTTCTGCCATAAGTGTGGTGTCTTCTGCATATCTGAGGTTATTGACATTTATTCTTGCCATCTTGATTCCAGCTTGTGCTTCATCCAGCCTGGCATTTCTCATGATGTACTCTGCATAGAAGTTAAAGAAGCAGGGTGACAATATACAGCCTTGACGTATTCCTTTCCCGATTTGGAACCAGTCTGTTGTTCCATGTCCAGTTCTGACTGTTGCTTCTTGACCTACATACAGATTTCTCAGGAGGCAGATCAAATGGTCTGGTATTCACATCTTTTGAAGAATTTTCCAGAGTTTGTTGTGACACAGTCAAAGGCTTTGGCATCGTCAATAAAGCAGAAATAGATGTTTCTCTGGAACTCTCTTGCTTTTTCGATGATCCAGCGGATGTTGGCAATTTGGTCTCTGGTTCCTCTGCCTTTTCTAAATCCAGTTTGAACATCTGGAAGTTCACGGTTCATGTACTGTTGAAGCCTGGCTTGGAGAATTTTGAGTATTACTTTGCCAGCGTGTGAGATGAGTGCACTTGTGTGGTAGTTTGAACATTCTTTGGCATTGCTTTTCTTTGGGATTGGAATGAAAACTGACCTTTTCCAGTCCTGTGGCCACTGCTGAGTTTTCCAAATTTGTTGGCATATTGAGTGCAGCACTTTCACTGCATCATCGTTTAGGATTTGAAATAGCTCCACTGGAATTCCATCACCTCCACTAGCTTTGTTCGTAGTGATGCTTTCTAAGGCCCACTTGACTTCGCATTCCAGGATGTCTGGCTCTAGGTGAGTGATCACACCATTGTGGTTATCTGGGTCGTGAAGATCTTTTTTGTGTAGTTCTTCTGTGTATTCTTGCCACCTCTTCTTAATATCTTCTGCTTCTGTTAGATCCATACCATTTCTGTCCTTTATTGTGCCCATCTTTGCATGAAATATTCCCTTGGTATCTCTAATTTTCTGGAAGAGATCGCTAGTCTTTTCCATTCTATTGTTTTCCTCTATGTCTTTGCATTGATCACTGAGGAAGCCTTTCTTATCTCTCCTTGCTATTCTTTGGAACTCTGCATTCAAATGGTTATATCTTTCCTTTTGTCCCTTGCCTTTAGCTTCTCTTCTTTTCTCAGCTATCTGTAAGGCCTTGTCAGACAACCATTTTGCCTTTTTGCATTTCTTATCTTGGGGATGGTCTTGATCACTGCCTCCTGTACCATGTCATGAACCTCCATCCATAGTTCTTCACATACTCTATCAAATCTAATCTCTTGAATCTATTTGTCACTTCCACTGTATAATTGTAAGTGATTTGATTTACGTCATACATAAATGGTCTAGTGGTTTTCCCTACTTTCTTCAATTTCAGTCTGAATTTGGCAATAAGGAGTTCTTGATCTGAGCCACAGTCAGCTCCTGGTCTTGTTTTTGCTGACTATAGAATCACTGTATTAAACCTTGGATAAAGTCAATTCAATCTTCAAATTTACTTGGTGAATTTTGTTTTTCAAACCTTAGACTAGTGTTACTATTCTGTTTTATTATTGTATAGACTACTGCCTTGAATATATTTATGATATTTTACTGGCTACCCTTTTTTTAAATCATTTAAAACAGTAACTATTATTTACTTCCAATTTCCTTGAACTTAACTCTGCCCACAGTCTATTTTAGATTAAAGCTATCTATTGAAACACACTGAATGGTGAAGAAATTTAGGTGCTGTGATTTTTTATTTCAACATGTTATCGTTTATCTCAAATGAGATCTTGTGTTTAATTTATAGATTCTAGGTACCAGCTTAGTCTAAAGATGGGAATACATTTCCAGATGTTAGCACATAGAAAAAAAGAAAATCTTGTTCTTTTAAATCAGAATTGCTTCTCTCTTTCTTCCCACACTCTCATCCCTATAACTTTCTTGATTGTTAATACTTTGCTTCCTGGAGAACAGGATTTGCTTCCTGGAATACTGGACTAAAGCTTTAGGGACAGACTTGAGTAACAACTGATAATCTCTGAACCTGAATTGATTTCTTAGGGGCAAAAAGCTGACTGGCCAGCAAGCTTTGATATGTTTTGTGAAGTGAAGTGTGGACAGAGCTGAAGGGCTCCAGAAAACAGTTAAGGTTTTGGAGGCTCTGGAATAGATTAGGACATGAACATAAGTCAGTCAGAAAGAACATTTGGGAATCGATCTAAGATGTATTATAGAGATATTACTAAGTATTACTGTGGTATAGGCAATCTAAACTGTCTTCTCTATTACCCATTAAATCTTCAGTTAAAAAAAATCTACATTATTTTGAGGAGGAAGCCTATTTTTTATGATGTGACATCTTGCTGAAAAGAATAACTAAATGTGTGTGGGCAGTAGCTGTCCACAAGCCTTACCAAGGTTGTGTACTGGTGATGTTATATTGAGAGGAGGGAGGCAGAAGGAGTAATGCTCTGCAGACCTTTCTGAAATACTGGTAAGGTTGACAGTGTGCACTGATCAGCACTTGATGTCTTTGGGGGGCTTTTGATCAGGTCTTTTGTCATATCCATTTTGCCTAGTTAAAGAGATTTACAAGAGATAGATTAATCTCATTCTCCAATAACTCTATGCTCTACTGAATAATCACAGTGCTTCTTCCTTTCAAAAAGCACTTTATAAATATTAATCCCCATATCATTCCCATAAATTCCACTTTTTAAAAAAAAGGGAAAAGACAGCTGCTTCCCATTAGTTATCATATCAGAAAATTGATTGGACATTTTCTGAAGAGCTTGATTGTGTATGAGGGAAAAATAATTTTTCCTCTATCCTTCTGAGTTCTTAGCTGAGGACACTGTAGTAAAAGATTAGCCAGAGAAAAACTCATAGAAGTTTATTAATGTGTATATGCATGTATCCATAGGAAATATCCAGGAAAAATGAGTCACTCCCCTAGGTGCCTTTAGAATTCAGGATTAAATACCATCTTAACAGGAAAAGCAGAAGAGGGATGTAGAAGCTCTTAGGGCACAGTAAATGGTTTTTTATAAAAGATGGAAAGACAAGTGGGCCCTTGGGAGAATACATAGGAGGTTTGACAGTTTGTGACAAAGTCTGTCTGGCTGTGGTGTCAGTTTTTAGTCTCCTCTCCTGTGATATAGTAATCTTCCCTGGTTGATGAAACTTCTTCCTGGGGAGGGGATTTGTGACAATTGAGTTCCTTTTGGAGGATTTGTCTTTAGACAGATAAGGGGTGTTAGAAAAATCCTCTCCCTGCATTTGTGGTTTTTCAACTACCTACAGCTCAAAATAATCAAAATACCAAAGTGGCATATTTTAGTGTGGAATGCCGTGAACTCCTACAGTGGTATTTTGGGGTGACACATTCTGCTACCCTTTAACTATAAATATAACTTCTATCTCTTGGGGTAGAGAGCCCCAAAGTTGAAAATGCTGAAAGCTCCAAGCCTTCAGTCTCTATAATGGGCTCCATTTGGCATATGGAATTGGATGAGTCACTATTTCTAGTCTTGCATGAGGCACTTGCCCAGTTATGTGATCCTAGAGATATCACCTTACTTCTCTCATCTTAGGGGAGAAAAAAATCTCTTCCTCTACCAATCTTACCAACTGAAGCCCTGTAAATTAGATTAACTAGAGAAAAACAGTAGAATTTCATGAACATGAACATGCACACATGGAAGCTCCCAGCAATGAGTCACCCAAATTAGGTGCTAGATACCCTGTTGGCTT
The DNA here is from genome assembly GCF_029407905.1 of Bubalus kerabau. Lineage (NCBI taxonomy): Eukaryota > Metazoa > Chordata > Mammalia > Artiodactyla > Bovidae > Bubalus > Bubalus kerabau. The sequence continues at coordinate 97,043,961 of NC_073626.1, forward strand.
TAAATACCAACAAAAGAAAAGAGTTTGGGGCTTTCTGGGTGGTAGTGGCAAGTTTGGGGAAAGTGACAGGAAAATTATGTTTAGTAAAAACCTGTTGTGCAGGGTTTTTTAACATTTTTTTTCTTGCTTTCCTTCTTTTGTTGCAAAGCACAGGCTCTAGGTGCATGAGATTCAGTAGTTGCAGCACATGGGCTTGGTAGTTGCAGCTCAAGGGCTCAGTATTTGTTGAGCATGGGCTTCGCTCCTCTGCAGCATACGGAATCTTCCCGGACCAGGGATCAAACCTGTGTCCCCTGCAATTGGCAAGGCAGATTCTTATCCATTGCACCACCAGGAAAATCCGGTTGTTCCAGTTTAAGTATGACCTGGGCTTCCCTTATGGCTTAGCTGGTAAAGAATGTGCCTGCAATGTGGGAGACCTGGGTTCAATCCCTGGGTTGGGAAGATCCCCTGGAGAGGGAAAGGTTACCCACTCCAGTATTCTGGCCTGGACAATTCCACAGACTGTATAGTCCATGTACTCGCAAAGAGTTGGACATGACTGAGCGACTTTCACTTTCACTTTTCTCCATTCATAAGAGTTGGTAAAAATCCTCTTCGTGTATGGGAGAGACATTTCTACAAATGGAAATCTTATTTACTAATCCTATGTATATTTCCTTTACAAAAGAAACTCTGTGCCCTAGTTTTAGAGCCTCTGCTGTGTCTGCTGGTTCTCTATGGCCTTTAGTTCAAAATAACCCATACTCCAAAGAGGCATATTTTGGGCGGCATATTCTGGTATCTCTCACTGCCCTTTTTCTGCAACAGAAACCTTCCTTTGTGTTCATTTTACTTAGGGAACTGGATGTAGAACTGTTAACTCAGAGACATATTATAATGAGACATTAAGGTGCATGCATGGGGAATTAGGAGCTTTCTCTAAATAACAGAGAGAGAGAAAGGGAAGTTCCCTGGAGAAAATTCAGGGAATTCCCTGGAGGAAGACAGAAACCAGAGAGTTTGCATTTTATTGGTAGAATGAAAAGCAGAAAAAAGAAGACTATGATGGTGAACCTCTAACAGTCTGGTTTTAAAGCTCAATTTTGCCCCCAATTAGCTGTGTGACCTTGGGCAAACTATTGCTCTTTCTGGACTTCAATTTCCTTATCTGTAAAATAGTAATAGTATTCATCTAATAGAGTCAAACATACAAAGTCCTTAATAAGTACTATATGAACCTCCCTTTACTATAAACTTTCCTCTTCTTGAGGCATGAACTAGATGAGGCCTGAGAGAACAAAATTTTGAAGGCAAATTTTAAACTTAGCTGAGAGGATAGCAAATAAGCCTTATATGTCTCTATTGTGTAGTTTTCAGTGGAGTATACATAATTCACTGATGTTTTTATGCATGCTTACTTTATTATGTTTGTTTTTAAAAAAAGAACATTTATAGTACTGGTGCTGAATATAGGTCCTATATTTCTACTGAAAATACCCACTTGTGGAAGATAACTGCTTTATTATAGATAAATATGTAACAAAGTCCAAGAGATAACTACTGGGACTGCATTTCATGGACTGTCTTTCATTTCTTTAAAATTAAAAAAATAAATAAAATATAATATAAATATTATAGCAAACACCCTATTCCAACAACACAAGAGAAGATTCTACACATGGACATCACCAGATGGTCAACACCGCAATCAGATCAGATCAGATCAGTCGCTCAGTCATGTCCAACTCTTTGCGACCCCATGAATCGCAGCACGCCAGGCCTCCCTGTCCATCACCAACTCCCGGAGTTCACTCAGACTCACGTCCATCAAGTCAGTGATGCCATCCAGCCATCTCATTCTCTGTCGTCCCCTTCTCCTCTTGCCCCCAATCCCTCCCAGCATCAGAGTCTTTTCCAATGAGTCAACTCTTCGCATGAGGTGGCCAAACTACTGGAGTTTCAGCTTTAGAATCATTCCTTCCAAAGAAATCCCAGGGCTGATCTCCTTCAGAATGGACTGGTTGGATCTCCTTGCAGTCCAAGGGACTCTCAAGAGTCTTCTCCAACACCACAGTTCAAAAGCATCAATTCTTCGGCACTCAGCCTTCTTCACAGTCCAACTCTCACATCCATACATGACCACAGGAAAAAGCATAGCCTTGACTAGACAGACCTTTGTTGGCAAAGTAATGTCTCTGCTTTTGAACATGCTATCTAGGTTGGTCATAACTTTCCTTCCAAGGAGTAAGTGTCTTTTAATTTCATGGCTGCAGTCACCATCTGTAGTGATTTTGGAGCCCAGAAAAATAAAGTCTGACACTGTTTCCACTGTTTCCCCATCTATTTGCCATGAAGTGGTGGGACCGGATGCCATGATCTTCATTTTCTGAATGTTGAGCTTTATTGATTATACTCTTTGCAGCCAAAGATGGAGAAGCTCTATACAGTCAGCAAAAACAAGACCAGGAGCTGACTGTGGCTCAGATCATGAACTCCTTATTGCCAAATTTACACTGAAATTGAAGAAAGTAGGGAAAACCACTAGACCATTCAGGTATGACCTAAATCAAATCCCTTATGAACAGTGGAAGTGAGAAATAGATTTAAGGGACTAGATCTGAAAGAGTGCCTGATGAACTATGGATGGAGGTTTGTGAAATTGTACATGAGACAGAGATCAAGACCATCACCATGGAAAAGAAATGCAAAAAAGCAAAATGGCTGTGTGGGGAGGCCTTACAAATAGCTGTGAAAAGAAGAGAAGTGAAAAGCAAAGGAGAAAATGAAAGATATAAGCATCTGAATGCAGAGTTCCAAAGAATAGCAAGGAGAAATAAGAAAGCTTTCCTCAGCAATCAATGCAAAGAAATAGAGGAAAACAACAGAATGGGAAAGACTAGAGATCTCTTCAAGAAAATCAGAGATACCAAGGGAACATTTCATGCAAAGATGGGCTTGATAAAGGACAGAAATGGTATGGACCTGACAGAAGGAGAAGATATTAAGAAGAGGTGGCAAGAATACACAGAAGAACTGTACAAAAAAGATCTTCACGACCCAGATAATCATGATGGTGTGATCACTCACCTAGAGCCAGACATCCTGGAATGCAAAGTCAAGTGGGCCTTAGAAAGCATCACTACGAACAAAGCTAGTGGAGGTGGTGGAATTCCAGTGGAGCTATTTCAAATCCTGAAAGATGATGCTGGGAAAGTGCTGCACTCAATATGCCAGCAAATCTGGAAAACTCAGAAGTGGCTACAGGACTGGAAAAGGTCAGTTTTCATTCCAATCCCAAAGAAAGGCAATGCCAAAGAATGTTCAAACTACCACACAAGTGCACTCATCTCACATGCTAGTAAAGTAACGCCCCAAATTCTCCAAGCCAGGCTTCAGCAATACGTGAACCATGAACTTCCAGATGTCCAAGCTGGTTTTAGAAAAGGCAGAGGAACCAGAAATCAAATTGCCAATATCCGCTGGATCATCAAAAAAGCAAGAGAGTTCCAGACAAACATCTATTTCTGCTTCATTAACTATGCCAAAGCCATTGACTGTGTGGATCACAATAAAATGTGGAAAATTCTGAAAGAGATGGGAATACCAGACCACCTGACCTGCCTCTTGAGAAACCTAATGCAGGTCAGGAAGCAAGTTACAACTGGACATGGAACAACAGACTGTTTCCAAATAGGAAAAGGAGTACGTCAAGGCTGTATATTGTCACCCTGCTTATATAACTTATATGCAGAGTACATCATGAGAAATGCTGGGCTGGAAGAAGCACAGCTGGAATCAAGATTGCCAGGAGAAATATCAATAACCTCAGATATGCTGATGACACCACCCTTATGGCAGAAAGTGAAGAGGAACTGAAGAGCCTCTTGATGAAAGTGAAAGAGGAGAGTGAAAAAGTTGGCCTAAAGCTCAACATCCAGAAAACTAAGATCATGGCATCTGGTCCCATCACTTCATGGGAAATAAATGGGGAAACAGTGGAAACAGTGTCAGACTTTATTTTTTTGAGCTCCAAAATCACTGCAGATGGTGATTGCAGACATGAAATTAAAAAATGCTTACTCTTTGGAAGGGAAGTTATGACCAATCTAGATAGCATATTGAAAAGTAGAGACATTACTTACCCAACAAACGTCTATCTAGTCAAGAGTATGGTTTTTCCAGTGGTCATGTATGGATGTGAGAGTTGGACTGTGAAGAAAGCTGAGTGCCGAAGAATTGATGCTTTTGAACTGTGGTGTTGGAGAAGACTCTTGAGAGTCCCTTGGACTGCAAGGAGATCCAACCAGTCCATTCTAAAGGAGATCTAAAGGAGTCCTAGGTGTTCATTGGAAGGATTGATGCTGAAGCTGAAACTCCAATACTTTGGCCACCTCATGAGAAGAGCTAACTCATTGGAAAAGACCCTGATGCTGGGAGGGATTGGAGGCAGGAGGACAAGGGAATGACAGAGGATAAGATGGCTGGATGGCATCACCGACTCAATGGACATAAGTTTGGGTAAACTCCAGGAGTTGGTGATGGACAGGGAGGCCTGGCATGCTGCGATTCATGGAGTCGCAAAGAGTCAGACATGACTGAGCAACTGAACTGAACTGACTAAACTGAATATAAATATATTTAATTTTAAAAGTCATAATTGGGTCTGAGACAATCATTCATATTAACCAAATTCATAGGAGATCAATTTAAGGGTTCGTAAAGGAAAGTACATCTGTCTGAAAAGTCTGTTGTGAGGCCCAAGATCACTTAGCAAATCACATTATAGATTGGAAACTAATGAATTGATTCAGAGTCCAGTATCAAAGATAAGGGAACTGAATGAGCAAAAGCAGTATTTTCAGGAAAATACAGCAATTTGCTTAATGAATTGCTTTGTAGGCTCAAGGAATACTTCTTTATTCAGAAATAGGACTTGTCATCAGAAGATCACCCTTCTCCCAGAACCACAGCAGAGACACAGAATGGATACATCTTTGATTCTTAAGACTCCAGGTTAGAGGAGAATAGGGTATGTTACCCAACGAATTGGTTCCCACTGCTTGCCGCTTACAAAATCAGTTACATACTCACAAATGGTAGGAGGGAAAGGTGCCTTTGATCAGAATGCTGGCAATCTGAGGACATGGTGGAATCCACATTCCCCCCAAAACCACCTCCAGAGATTCCATATGGTCATGAAAGCTTTTTAAGAGAAACAGAGAAGTAATCTCAGTTAATCATTGAAATAGCGGTCAGAGTCATCACCATCCCCTTCTCTGTGCAGACTTGTGTACAGGCTTGTTGACTCCTTGTGATCTTCCTTTAGATGTTATCTTGTTCATACAGTTTGGTCGCAGAGTTGGTTCTGGCAATTACTTGAAGGGAAGCTAGGGAAGAGATCTGAACATTTGTTCCTCATTCTTCATTTCTGCTGATTTAATCTACAAAAAGAACCAACAAGTTAGGCAAGATATTGTGTGATTAAAAGATCTGAAAGGTGTGCTTGGGCCAGAGATGAATAGAAGAGCATGAGGGTGCCTGGTTTAAAAATGCGTTACTATATAGCTACAGCTCTGCTGAAATGACAAGGAGAGGGGCCTTTTGGCTGAGGGCAGTTTCCGGTAAAGAGCTGCCTAAAGGGCATGGAAGAGAATTTACTACAGGCAGGTAAAACCTGTGTTTGAATCCTGATTCAGCTACTCACTAGTTTTGTGAATGGGCAATTGAAAAAGCCCCTTGGGTTTTTAATGTATCAAATGGGGCAGGTATAGAAGGCACTTTATAGAGAGTGAATGAGACGATAAGTGTAGCACTTAGCACAGGGCAAGCTATGTATGTTCAAAAATGTTAGTTGCAACCGATCATACTCCTATTATGACGTATCCTTGTCCATACTAACATTAATTGTATCATGGCCTTCATTGTATCATTTACACTTTACTTCTCCATGTAGAATTTTGAAGACTCCCTGGTTCTTTAATTGGGCAGCATAAGTGGTATATTTACAGTTCATCTCAGCCAGATAACTTCAAAGAGAGGAACTATCTCATCCATTTTCCTTTTCTTGTTCTTATGAGCTTTATACTATTTAAAATTTTAATCACACTCATTATCATGTCACTTTTTCAGAATGGCCTTCCCTTTTGTCATTCTTGAGTCTTTTGGCTCCAGGAAGACAAAATCATGATTTCCTTATGGCCATTTATATCCAGCACTTAGCACTGTGCCAGGCATATAGTATATATGTTTCCAAATGAAAAATATAGATGTATCATTCTTTCCTGATTATATAAATAGCCATCTTCTCCTACAAGTCCCATATTGAATTTTTTTATTTGGAAATCATTGAGGTTTGGAGGGGGCGCTTTTTTCTAGGAAGTCTAATTTGTGCTTTACTTGAAAACTTGAGTTCTAATCATTGCTTTGTTCAAGTTGTTCTCTATCTCATCCAGCATCTCTATTTCTTTGGAGGCCTATTCATATTGTTCCCTTTGTTTACCTCTTTCTAGTGTTAAGCCTGCTTAGATGTGATGCAACTTTTCTTCATTGGCCCCTTGAGACTATGGGGACTTTAGTGTGGCTGACACCTTAAGTGAGGAGGGTCATGAGAGGTGGAGGGGCCTGGAGGCTGGCACTGTAGCCACCAGAAGGTTGTCAGTCCTCTTTCAAGGCATCAGAATGAAACTTCTCTGCTAGTCTCTCTCCTACCTCAAGGTAGAGAGGATGATCCCATTATTCAGTTCCTCCTCCATTTCCTGGACCATAACTGGCTGATCCTCCCCTGGAAGGTCAAAGATCCTTAAAGCCCACACTTTCTAGGATCCCAAGATGGAGCACGCTGTGTTGATCTCAAGGCTCTCATTGGACCCATAGGGGAGAAGGCCTTGTAACAACCTCTAATTGGCACCTCTGGACCCCAGTAGCTGCTAGGCTCAGGGTAATTGGGCAAGAAAGAGTCAGAGTGCAACTCCAATTTCACAGAGTGACATTTTTTGATCTCTTAACCAAATTCTAAATATTAACCATATTTTGCAACTTATGAATGCAAACCTCTCCAAAATTAATTATTCTTATTTATGTGGCTATCTTGAGAACCATGGAAAAGAAAACTATATAAGCTGGAAAAAGAGCATAAGAGAGAAACTTATTTGAAAATTGCCCTTTTATTTTCTCTGACTGGACACAAATGATTGCATCCTGGAGAGCTGGCTCTCAGTGCTCTTGAGAACAGCGGCTTCTCTTCAGTGTCTAAGTTAGTATTTAGCACATGTATGATGCAACTGAGAACTATAGAGACTTTGGTCATATTTACACAATTGACCAGTAGTTTTTAAAACCCGTTTTTAGCCTAAAAGGCTTTTGTTCAAACAACACTTAGTGGGAAATCTCAGTTAATGAAACAGAAGAACTATTCTGGCTGAAATGAGCATAAAGTACTCAGACCATTCCTGTTTAGGTATCTCTCTGGCCAGTGAGAGGGCTCCCCAGAAACCTTTTTATTCTGAGGGGGTCACAACATTGCAATAGACAAACAAGGCTCTTAAATGATTGTTACACTTATTTCAGCTACATTTACTTTCAATATCAATCTCACCAGCTGAACCACTGGATTCAATGAACTGCATCAGTTATTGAGATGGATAAGTAAACGAATGGGTCATTACTTTTATGAGCAGTCTAAGCTAGTCATTAAGTCAAAATGTTAAAAAGTCAGAAGATTGAATGTAAAGCTGGGCAATAACCTCAAAAGAAATTTAATCAATTATTATATATCTAATGTAGAAATTTTTGGAGAAATTTGATCAATTTTTAGAACTTAACTAACCAGATCCTTAATAAACTACAATTTTCCCACATGTATTCATTAATAAAGATGTAGATGGTGAGGAGATACTAAAATCAGTCATTAGTATTTATATGTTATGCTGTCTATCCAGCACAGCTCTTAGCATTATGAAGGATACAAAGATGTATAAAACATGGCTCTTAGAGAGTTAAGCTTTATACATATATAAGCTTTTACAATGTACCTGGGAAGATAAAACCCACATATGTGAAATTATCTGGAAAGAATTAAGTGTTAAATTCTATGTAATTAATTTTTAAGTAGGTAATTTAATTATTTTAGGGCTATTCTTTGTAATTCAAGCACTATTAAGTAGATTTTCAATGTACATTCTTAGAATATACTCTGGAGTCAGTTAAGATTGAGTTCAATACATTATGATTTTATAGTAATATAGCTGTCTACCATGAAGTGTAAGATTTAGAGTAATAGCTTTGGGTTATTATTTAATCCACAGACGTCAACGTTCACATCAATCAAGAATTTTAGGCAAAAGTGATAGAGCAAAGCCAAATCATAGGCACCATAACTGGAAGGTTTTATAGTCAACTCTTACCAAACCTTCAAAGAAAGAATAATTCCTACTGTAAGCAAATTCATAGAATAAAAAAACGGAGGTGTTGCTGAATTAATTTTATGAGACAAGAATGACACATACCAAAACCACTCCTGGTTAATAAAGCTTTTGGTGAACCTCACTTATGAAATGAGATGCTAATATACCAAGGTAAATAGTATTTAAGTAATTCTGCAAAATCACAACCAAGTAGAGATTACCCCCAGGAACCTGAGCTCATCCTTAGAAATTCTATTAATATAATGGGTTCTAGGTAAAGGTGATGGATTAAACAAATGAATTTACTTTTGTTATCTCCCCAAATCCCATTAAGATGACAGTGAAGAGGTATTTGAGCTTCCCAGGTGGCACTAGTGGTAAAGAACCCATCTGCCAATACAGGAGACATAAGAGATGAGGGTTGGATGCCTGGGTTGGGAAGATCCCCAGGAGGAGGTCACAGCAACCCACACCAGTATTCTTGCCTGGAGAATCTCATGGCTAGAGGAGCCGCCAGGCTGCAGACTATGGGGTCACACAGAGTCAGACACGACTGAAATGACTTAACATGATGCACCCAAAGAGGTGTTTTGATTTGCTTGCTTTATTGGGTTTTTCTTTCTTTCTTTAATATATATTTATTTCTTTAATGTATTTACTCAGATAAGAACTGAAGGGAAGATACAACAATAAAATTATGGAAATTGGGAAACAGGAAGACAGGCAGTAACTAACTGGAGAAAGATGAGCTTTAAGCAAACAGGAGAAAGCTGAGAGACAACCAGAGGTGTGTGTGTGTGTGTGTGTGTGTGTATAATAGAACGTCAAAAGCCTTGGCATTTGGGACACCAGGAACTTCTGAAGGTAGGGTGAAAATGAAACTAAGAACCAAAAGATTATTTACAACTCCACTTACGAAGAACCCTCCCCAGTCACGAAATCAGATTACTCCCTGACTTCCCAGCAAACTGGGCAGGAGACTGAAAGCTTACTCAGTGAAAGGAAAGAAGGTTTCTCACTGCAGTTGCCTCTCCTCTGGCGAAGCACAGGCTCAGGCAACAGACCCCGGTAGTTGTGGCTTGTGGGGTCTAGAGTGCTGGCTCTGTAATTATTGCCACGGACTTTGTTATTCCACAA